>NC_073261.2:109705000-110986500 GCF_029289425.2 Pan paniscus
AAGATATAGAATATTATGTAAACTTAATTGATAAAGCAACAACATTATTTGAGTGAATTGACTCCAATTTTGAAAGAAGTTCAACTGTGGGTAAAATGCTATCAAACAGCATGACATGCTCTAGAGAAATCTTTTGTGAAAGGAAGAGTCAATCCATTTGTCAAACTTCATTGTTGTCTTTTTAATAAATTGTCACAGCTGTCCCAACCTTTAGCAACAGCCACCCTGGTTAGTCAGCAGCCATGACCATTGAGGCAAGATCCTCCACCAGCAAAAAGATAAAAACTTGCTGAAGACTCAGATGATTGTTCGCATTTTTAGCATTAAAGTGTTTATTAATTAAGATACATGCATTGTTTTTATAGATAATATTATTTCACACCTCAAAGACTATAGTATAGTGTAAACATAACTTTTGCATGTACTGGGAAACCAAAAAAATTCATGTGACTTCCTTTATTGCAAATTTGCTTTGCTGTCATGTTCTGGAACCCAATCCCCAATATTTCTGAGGTATGCCTGTACATATTTGAAACTTTAACAATGGATTTGTAATTCTACTGCAATTAGTCAGAACTATTTTCCTCCTTACTGCTAGTAGAATTGGAGGTATTTTCTATCTTTGCAAGTTAGAACAGGTAAACCAAGCTGGATGAATCAATATCATCACTCACTCCTTCCCAGAATCCTTAGGACCACAAACTTTTTCTCATATAAATCAAATATTTCATAATATAGATTTTTATATTGACAAAGTCAGAAAACAGTTTTGGCCTTTATATGAAAGGAATGCACCTTGTTAGTATCACCTGTGAATGTTTTTGCATTAGAGGAGGAGAGCCTTGGATACTCCACTGCAGCAGCAGCTACAACAAAAAGAACACCAAATACATCAATACTTTCAGGCATGTCTGGCATCTTATACCTAACAGACTGGCACACAGCACATGCTCCACCTATTATTCTAGAAAGAAGAAAGGAAGAAAGGAGAGATAGAAGAAGGAAAGAAGGATGGAAGGAAGAAGAGAGGAAAGGAAGAAAGAAAAAAGGAAAGAAGGAAAGGAGGAAGATATTAAGAAAAAGGCTGCATTTTGAGATAAAATAGTGCATACGTTAAATGAAAAGATACTTATTAAAGCAAATAAACAACAACAACCAAAACTACCTAGAAATAAGTGCACTACTAAAAGAGATAAACACATCAAAATAACTGAAACCTTAAGGTTTGTAAAAATTAGACTCGGATTTCAAGATTGCCTAAAGGATGAAAAATGCCACAGAGTCTGATTCCCTCAGGACTCCTTTGTAAAAATGCATGGGGTTTAATCTCAGCCTTTATATAATTTTATTTCATATAAATGTATATTTTAGTTATATTTAATTCCATTTTGGGGATAAATGTCAAAATGTCAGGTCATTCTATAGTTAATAATGTGGCAAACTAGTGTTATTTTCTCTGGTAACTCTCTATGAAACACATACACTAAAACACAAGCATGCGTACAGATACACACCACCACCATTGCCAAGTTATTTATGAAGAACAGAATGGTGGATAAAGGCTTAAAAGTTTGAAAAGTCAGACTGATGCTTCCTGGACCTTCACTTGCTAGTCTCTCTAAGTTCTCATTTGCAAAATTGGGAACACGATAAAACCAGCCAAATTGTCCCATACAGCTGATATTTAAGGTCTTTTTGAATCAACATTGTAATTGACCCTCCTATTCTTAAAGCTTGAAATTTATATTTGTCTTATCTGAGTCCCTTTTTCAGGAAACTGACCCTCTGGCCTCCCAGATAGTATAAAGGAACTGAAACTCACCAGATCACCACATCCAGACAATGAAATGCCAAACCCCTCTTTTGTCATGATTGCTTCCTTACCTCTCACTAATTCCTGTTTTCCTGCATAGCTACATTCCTTCCCTGCTATATAAACTCCAAATTTTAGTTAGTTGAGGAGACAGATTTAAGGCTTTTCTCTGGTCTTCTCAGCTAATGTCTTCCAATTAAAGCTTTTCTTCCCTGGCGATACTCGCTGTCTCTTTGATTGGCTTCCTGTGTGGCAAGCAACAAGACCTAGACCAATCCCTTGGCATCAGTACAGTAATATTTATGTTACAAGAAAGTTATAAAGAAATGTCATTTATTAATTCTACAAATAGACACAAGTTGCATCCTGTACACCAGGTGCCCTGCTAGGAGCTTAGGTGCAGACCCAAGATCCCTATCTTTTAGGAATTTACCTTCCAGATGGGAAATACATAAAGAAAAAGGCAACAAATAAATGCTGTAATGCTCTGAACAAAATTTTAAAAAGTTTTGATAGAAAATAATTGGAAGGACTACTTTAGATACTAGGGTCATGAAAATCCTCTTAGATGTCATTGAATCTGAAACCTTAGGTGTGAGGAGGCATCACTGAGGAAAGACAGATTCAGGCAGGGAGAATGGTGTACACCAAGGCCCTAGGAATAGTGAGTTCCAGACAAGGGCCAGGGTACTGAAGAGCAGGGGGCAAGGAGAAGAAGCACGAGGTGAGTTAGAAAAAGGAGTCAAAGTCAGACCATGCAGGCCTTTAGATCCTAGAAGAGTATGCATTTTATTGTAAGGGCAAAACAAGGCTGTAAGAAGTATCAAGCCTGAGAATGACTTTATCTGACTTACATTTTTTAATAATCTAGCTTCTGTCTGGACTATGAACAGCAGAGAAGCAAGAATAACAGTGGAAAGATGAGTTAAGAGGCAAATCATATCAGATTAGAAAGAGAAGGTAGGGCCATGAGCTAGGACAGTAGCACTGGAGGAGAGAGATGCTCATGTTTTTCATATACAGTATTTTGAATATAAGACAGGCAGGTCCTTTGGGTACAGGATAAGCAGAACTTGATGAAAGATTGGGTACCAGGGGTAAATGAAAGAGAGAATTCTAGGCTGCACCCCAAATCCTGCTTTAGTGGATAATATGGCCATTTACTGAGAAGAAGACTTGAGGAAAAACAGGTTATGGGTGCAAGTAAGATAATGCATACCTTGTATGGAAAGCACTTAGCGCCGTTCCTGACATATAATATGCTTGGCAGCACTAAAAGAAAATGTTCCTATTGTCTGATAATTCAGGCCCATTAGTTTCCCTTGACAACCCATTATAATTTAAATAAAATTCTCCAAAAGCATTTTCAGTTTCCTGTTGCTGTTCACTTTTCAATAATTAAATGTTCAAGTTCTGTATATTTTTTATCTTAAAATCCCATGTGGTAATGAAGGCAAAGATTCTCATCACTGTCCCTCTCTTCTCATCTTAAATAAACACTGCACACTACGGTGATTATCGTGATTCACTCTTTCCAGCTATTCTTCCCTTTCTAAGACTACAGCAAACCTCTTTGTTCATCTGCAACAAAAGTGCCACCCAAGCCATGACTGTGGAGACAAAGGCCTATCTAGTCCAATGACCTGTGACTGGGGAGGCCCAGAATTGAACAATAGAAGTCACCTGCACATACAGGGAAATTGCCACAGGCTGGGTACTGTGCAGCAAGCACTTTACAAGAAGTTTAGCTTCTGGAATGGGCAAGTTATGCATTACATAACTCCAAGGGATATTACAGTCCTTATAGATTTATATAGTTATAAAAATTTTCCAGCAGAGGATAGTAAAAAGTGTTTAAAAGGGAAATCTTTGCTACAACGTGAAAGATTTCTGTTGGCTTAGGGATTGGGCATGTAATCTCTTATTAAAGACTTATAACTATTCAATGAGATGGGTTCTGTTGTTATACCTCCTCTGATGCCGCTGAGAAAACTAAAGCTTAGAGTGACATGTTGCCCAAGGTCTCCCTAGAAAATGGTAGAGTTGTGATTTTATGCCAGGTCTGAATTCAAAACCCATGCTCATAATTTCTAAGCTGTACAAACTCCCAAAAGACATTTCTGATTCCTCTTATTTTCTCTTATACTGTGTAAGATATTTCTTAAATATAATTTTAGTTGTTTTCTATTCTCAAACAATACTGAGTATAATTTAATGCCTGACATAAATGCCAACTATAATTACAGTAGCACTGGCTACTTCATAATTAATATCTAAAACTAATATCTACTTTAATTGGTACATAACATAATGATGAATTAATCTGGCAATTTTCTTTATAAAACAAGCAAAAATTTTGTTTCTTCTTAGACTCAGAGTCAGTCTTTTTTTTTTTTAGTTAATAATTTTAGAGATTAAATAATTCTTGCAATAGGCTTTTACCAAAAGGAAAGTTATAATCAGGGCACATTTGTCTCCTTTTCTATTATTTTACTTCAGATGTGTTAAACATTAATACTGATCAGACACTTTGCAAATGATATTTTGATCAAGCATCACAGCAGTGGAAAAAACAGAATTTTTATAGAAAATTGAATTTACTTTTTCTCTTTCAGCTGATATGAAGTTCCTTGTGATAGAAGAGATGTATATGTTGCTACTGGAATTTTAGGAAAAAGACAAACTGTAAAATTGGGAAGAACAGTGTCGTGGAATGACCACAGGATCTTGAAGACAAACTATTTCGTATCCCACACTCACTGTTGAGCTATTTCCAATAGAAGAAGAATATACATTATCTAAGAAATATGTATATATTTTTTATCCCTGATAAAAATATCCAAAAGAGCCCAACACAGTGAAGACAGCTGAGGGAGGAGAAATAGTTGCCCAGTGTGAGCTAAATTGTCCTCAGGCAATTCACTTTTCCTGAAAGCCACAATTTCTAACCAATTTGGAATTTCAAACATACAAAAACTACACCAAACTTAGAGTAATTTGTTGCACATGTATGCACTACAACAACTTTGAGTCTTTGCATTTGTTATCTTTTCCTGTAATTTTCTTTTCTATCCAATGAGTTTCCATTAATTTTGAGGAACCAGCAAAGTGACAATTGTCATTTCCAACAAAATGAAGACATAAATAGAAATAAGGTGGTCTCTTCTCAAAAGAAGACATTTATGCAGCCAACAAACATATGAAAAAAAGCTCATCATTACTGGTCATTAGAGAAATGCAAATCAAAGCCACAATGAGATACCATCTCATGCCAGTTAGAATGGTGATCATGAAAAAGTCCGGAAACAACAGATGCTGGAAAGGATGTGGAGAAATAGGAATGCTTTTACACTGTTGGTGGGAGTATAAATTAGTTCAACCACTGTTGAAGACAGTGTGGTGATTCCTCAAGGATCTAGAACCAGAAATACCATTTGACCCAGGAATCCCATTACTGGATATATACCCAAATTATTATAAATCATTCTACTATAAAGATACATGCACACATATGTTTATTGAAGCACTATTCACAATAGCAAAGACTTGGAACCAACCCAAATGCCACCAATGATAGACTGGATAAAGAAAATGTGGCACATATACACCATGGAATACTATGCAGCCTTATAAAAGGATGAGTTCATGTCCTTTGCAGGGACATGGATGAAGCTGGAAACCATCATTCTCAGCAAACTAACACAGGAACAGGAAACCAAACACCACATGTTCTCACTCATAAATGGGAGCTGAACAATGAGGACACATAGACACAGGGAAGGGAACATCGCACACCAGGACCTGTCAGGGGGTGGGGGCTAGGGGAGGGATAGTATTAGGAGAAATACCTAATGTAGATGTCTGGTGGATGGGTGCAGCAAACCACCATGGCACGTACATACCCATGTAACAAACCTGCACATTCTGCACATGTATCCCAGAACTTAAAGTATAATTAAAAAAAAAAAAAAAGAAATAAGGTGCTCTATAGTCCTCTGCATATCTATGATACTGGGTCTAGTTCTGGGTACCAGACATTTAAAGTGAAGCAGGTTCAGAGAAAAATCTAGAATACAGTCACATAAGAAATGGTGAGATAGATGAGGATATTCAATTGAATAATGAAAAAACTTGGGCTGCTTTGGTCAAAGAACAAAATTTTAACAAATTGAGTTCACATACATAATAGGCTTTTATTAGCAATTATGAATCAGACAGCATTTTATCTGCTGAGCATAGGGAGTGGACTTTATAAGCAGAGAAAGGCTGGAGAAAGCAGAAACAAGGGGGAAGAAAAGCAGATTGATAAATCACAGATTACTTCAGGTTACTTTCCTTGCAGGGTTAAAGCAGAGGGGACCTCCATAGCATGCCAGCTCAGGATGATTAGGCCCTTTTTTATTGGGTGCTGTGGGTCTCTTAGTTTTTTGGAAAAACTGACCTGTTTGGGGATTTGGCTATTACCTCTCTCCTGATTTCTCAAGAAGTCAGATCTTATGAGTGAACAGCTTAGGTTTCACTTGGTGACGATGTGAACATTAGCACAAGTGACTACATTTTGGGTTGATCTGCTGGAGCCTAGTGCAGGGGCTTAGTCCAAATCAATGGCCTCCCGTAAGTTTTCCTGAACACCTTCAGCTCTTTGAAGGACTGTCATGTAAAAAAAAAAAAAAAAAGGAACATATATATGTGTGTGTGTGTGTGTAATACTACATATTATATATAGAATATTATCTACATATATTATATGGAGTATATATAGTTTTACAATTAGTTTTATTTTTAATTTAATATATTTATGTATCTGTAAATAAATATAAATACATAAATATCTTACTCTATGTCTCTTGACATGAAATTATTCAGGACATTCGTGGAACTTGCAAGGATACAAATTTTCATTAATATAAAGTAGCCCATTCCAAATATGAGAGCTGTCCTGCAGTGGAGCAGACTATTTCTTGAGGTGACTTACCCACAAGGCTGGAGACACACACGGAGGTGCAGGGTGGTTGACTGCATCAGAAAGATGTCTGCAGTGAGAGGGAAGTTGGACTAAGTGGCCATGCACTGAACTTTACAGACGTTGGACAAGCTAGCCTTTTGGGGAGGGAAACAGTTCCCCGTGACTCAATATTTGAGTTACATTTGGAGAAAGGTTTCAGAGCCTATTTAAAAGCCACCACACAAGGAGGTAATTTCATTACTTCAGTTATTTCTCATTTCTCTCTGCTATCTTTCCCTCACTTGATCACCAGACTTGACTCTAAATAACACTTAGCTATTTGTTAAATTTTAACTTAAATCAACATAGAGCACACAATCTACTCCACAGATAATACTCAAAAGGACATGTTTACTGAAGACAGATAGAATCATTGGAATAAGCACACAGCCTTCCCAGGTATTGATTTTGAGCCAGACCACAATATATTTTAGTGCCTTTGTTATAATTTAGTCACCTTACTGTGTAGTTATATTTGGTGCTTTTGTAATAATAGCAATCACCTCACATTTATGTAGTACAAGTTATAAAGCCCAATCATACATATTATATTAGTTTGGTTTGAGCCTCAGAAAAACCTCGTGATGTATAACAGACAGATCACTATCTCCATTTTTCAAATAAGAAAACTAAACAAAACAAGTGACTTACCTGTAACAAATGTCTGGGTCAAGATCTGAACTTTTGGACCATGAAAACCAATATGGTTTGGTATGTAACAGCTTGAACTCTGTCACCCAAGACCTGGCTATTCCTCTTCTTAGCCACATGACATTTGACCAAGTCATTTAACTTCTCTGTCTTCAGTTCCTTTATCCTCAGAATAGGGGTAATAAAATTATCCATCAGCTAAAAGTGCTGTAAAGACTGTGATGAAATCTAGGTACTGGCCAGTCCATGGTAGTACTCAACAAATTGTACCTACTATTATACTCTGCTGCCTATGACATTTGTGTATTTATGCTGCATGTATGAGGGCAAGCGCCCATATGGCAGTTGGCTCTGGCATCCTGGAAGCAATGAAAACACTTCAATGTGTCTCAGCACCACCAGTCTTGCTCTGATGCACTGATCCTATGAGAAGAAGCAGGTGCGGCACCCACGGGGACTGCTCCAAAATATACACCCAAAGTGCAGGGAGTTATTAAAAAGGAGAAGGGTTGCTAAATGGCATCAAAAAACAAAAAAACATGGTGGCAAAAATGGTAATATGTCCACATCAAAATTAAGACCTTCTATATTTCAAAGTATGCCATAATCAAAGTGAAAATTAAAACCACATACTACGGAAAAAAATTATATACTCTAAAATAAAAAGCACAGGATTTTTACTTGGAAAACATAGAGCTATCAAGTATTCCTATTCTTAATGCTTCCTTTGACAAATGGTGATAGAGCATCTACTACATGCTAGGAAGCTTTCCAGATCCTGAAAAAGCTAAGATCCTACTCAGATGGAACTTAGATTCTAGAAATCTTAAAATGCACACATTAAAAAATAACTGAGTATACAAGTACATACATAATACATCAAGTCTTTTCATTGGTGCTATGATGAAAATATAGCAAAGTAGATCAGGATTGTTGTCAGCTGGGGTCGGGCAGTGGTCTTTTTAATGAGCAGGCAGGGAAAGTCTTCTCTAAAGAGGTAAACAGAAACCCAGATGAAATGAGAGATCCAATTGCGCAAACCTCTAGAGGAAGAATATCCCAGAAAGAGAGAAAAACAAATGAAAAGCTTATGAAGCAGAAACACACATGATATATTTCGAGGCACAGCAAGAAAACCCATGGACTAAGTATGCTGGAAAATAGCAAGCGATGAGCCTGGTCAATTTAAACAGGCATCGGGGCATATTGTGACCCACAGGACTTAGAAAGTCATTTGGGCTTTATTCTGAGTGCAATGTGAATCCATTGGAGAATTATAAGTGAGGAATGCTTTATCTGATTTTAATTTTAGAAAAGTAATTTTGCCAAGTATGTGTAGAATTGATTCTGAGAGGTCAAGAGTGGAAGTCATTATAGTAAGATTGTTAGAATGCTGTTGCACTAATATAGAGAAGAGAGATGGTGGATCTCACTACAGTAGCAGCAGTGGTAATGGAGAGAAGGCAGTGGTTATGGAATGTATCTTGGAGATAAAGCAAACAGTTCTTCCTGATAGATGTGGGAGATGAAGAATGAGGAACCGAGGATGACTCTAGGTTTTTCAGCCCAAGGAGTTTGTTAAGTAGTAATAGCACTTTCTAAAATGGGGAAATCTGAGGGGGGACAGTTATTTATTTGGAGATAGCAGAGTGGGGGTGGGGAGTGCCATCAAAAGTTCTGTTTAAGCAGGTAATGTTGGAGATGCCCAATAGAGATTTAAGCAGAAATGTAATATAGGAAATTGAAGATATGAAGTCTTGGAAAAAGATATAAATTTCGTACTGGATGAGATCACAGTGAGTTTGTGGAGAAGGGAGAGGAGGGAGAAGAAAAGGGTGGGGAAGGGAGGGAAGAGTTAGGGTAAGTAAAGTGAGGCTAATCAGGATATGGGAAGAAAACTGCAACTAGAATGAAAATAGAAGTTACTTAAAGTTAGAACTTTTTAGTATGGAGAGTATAGCATTGAGCAAATGTGACAATGAAAACTTAAAAACAAACTTATCCTACCTCTAGACTCTTCAATTTGTAAGAGAAAAAAAAATAGCCTCCACTTGAGAGGACTGCTGGGTAGGGACAAAGTTCTTAAGATATGTCTATATTTCAGATACAATAAGAAAGTGAAGAGAACATTCCTAGAAGATATTTAGAATATAAACAAATTTACTGATGTCATACTGAGCTCCTATGAGGGCAGAGAAAAGCTCTGGGAAGGGGTGAGAAATTTAGTTACATTACAGAATATACAAACCATTTGAGATCAAAGTCCTGGAAATGGTGGATGATCTGATGTGGGAAAACAGTCATATTAAATTGCTTCTGATGGTCTTTTAGGGGAGATGCATAATCAATTTTCCAGTCTTCCTGGGATGGTCACTGAGGCTATTTATTGTGGGTCACGCATGGCAAAATGTGGTTGGGATGTGAGGATTCATTTTGGTAGGCCTGGGATTAGCCATGAGATATTTTGCTGAGTAAAAGTTTTATCTTCATGGTACTGGCCCATGATCATGACATAAAATTAGAAGTATTATTTGTAATTATGGTTCCAAGGGGAACTCGAGGCAGTTTATACCAGCTTGTTAGCATTGTTTATTGATGACACTGGGGCTGGTTATGCAGCAAGAGTATGCCTATGTAACCAGTAGGGTATAAGAAGCCTTAGCCAAGACTCAATTTTGGCCTCCCTTGTTTCAAGGTTCTTGTTGTATTTTCCTCTAATTTGGTTTTGAAGTCTCTCTCTTCAGAGTGGCCATCAACCAAGATAGCCACTTTCTAGGAAACCCCTGACCTGGAAAACACGTAGGTTTCGGTGTGTCAGTCACACACAAGATGCTGAACATCAAATCACATGGAATAATGAAAGCAGTTTTCTTACTTACAGCTTCAGAGCAAAAAGGGCAGCATACCTCGCAGGATCAACAGGAAGGTGGGGAGGGGCCAGGACATGTACCTTCAACCAGCAGGTAGAGAGTAAGAGAGAGAGAGCTAGGGGTCTGTGGGCCAAAACAAAACCTTTACAGGGGTCCAGGGCATTACCTAAAGAGGTTTCCCTCAGTTCTAATTGCTAGGTTTAAAGCAAGCAGGTATGAGTTCCAGGAGGTCATGCCGTGACTGCAAGGTGGTTACTGTGGCATATCCGCATGGTCCATGCAGGGGTTGGGGGTCAGTGACCACATCAACTAGGTTATATTCAGCTATCCCATATGGAGGTGGTTACCAGCAGGCAGTTGTATAAGGCAGATATCTGGACCAACCACACTGAGGAACTGGGAAGAGTTAGAGAACTGGAAACTGTCAAGGGTGACCAAGCCCTGTGCTGATATGAGAACGTTATATATAAGCTTATATCCAAAATGGATGCCAAGGAATCATAAAATCATAAGAATTTCCTGTAATGCTTCATGCATGATATGGTTTGGCTGTGTCCCCACCCACATCTCATCTTGAATTCCCACATGTCGTGGGAAGGACTTGCCTGGAGGTAATTGAATCGCCAGGTCTTGCCCTTGCTGTTTACCTGATAGTGAATAAGTCTCACGAGATCTGATGGTTTTAAAAAGGGATGTTCAACTGCACAAGCTCTCTCTCTTTGCCTGCTGTCATCCATGTAAGATGTGACTTGCTCCTCTTTGCCTTCCACCATGATTGTGAGGCCTCCCCAACCATGTGGAACTGTAAGTCCACTAAACATCTTTTGTAAATTGCCCAGTCTCAGGTATGTCTTTATCAGCAGCATGAAAACTGACTAATACAATACTCCTGTTGGTGGTTCCTGATCTGAGAGAAAACACATTGATGTGGTCCTGCAGAGGCAAGACAGTTAGAGCTTGTGCTCAATGTCCCTGAACCCCTAATTGTGAGCCAGCCTTTGACTGGGAAGCATATGTTTACTTTAATATCATGGTTCCATTGCACCCTTTTCCTGCAATAATCTGCGGATGAACAGCATTATTATTTTAGATTCTGTGAATCTTCTTTGGCAATCAGCCCTGTCTGACTACCACTGTCAGTGGGTGGATGGTAATCTTACTAGATTTATGAGCTCCCTGAAGTACTCTTGAGAGCAGTGTGAAGGGGTGGTAGGCTGAATAATGGTTCCCAAGAATAACCAGGTCCTAAACCCTGGAACTCGAGCATGTTACCAAGTATGGCAAAACGGACTTTGCAGATGTAATTAAATTAAGGATTTTGAAATGGAGAGATTATCCTGGATTAGCCAGGTAGGCCCAATGTAATCACAATAGTCCTTTAAAGAGAGAGGCAGAGGGAGATTTTACTACAGAAGAAGACAATGTGACTCTGGAAGCAGAGGGAGGAAAGACAACTGATGCAAGAAAGGGGTCACGAGCCAAGGAATGCAGGCATATCCAGACGCTTGAAAAACCAGAGCACAAATTCTCCTCTAGAGCTTCCAAAGGAACTTGCCTGGTGACACCTTTCAGACTCATTTCAAGCTGGGCCTCTAACTGTAAGAAAGTAAATTTCTGTTGTTTAATGCAAGTAAGTTTGTGGTAATTTGTTACAGCAGCCACAGGAAATGTGAAGCTAACATATAGCATTTAGCAGACTTCTTTTTAGACTTCAGATGATGGTATTACTGTGGAAGGAGGGTGTCCTCAGAAAGACTTGGAGCTCTGAAGACCACCAGTAAAGCCTTCTGTGCGTGCTGTCACAGATGCACTATTGACCTAATAGAAAATGTGTCAAAGGACTAGAACAAGCAACTCAAGAAGACATTTCAGTCACCAATAAGCAAAGGAAGAAATGTTTTCCCTGGTGATAATCACTATTATCAAACTGTGATTACATTTCCAATTAACTGAAAAAATTTAGCATCAGTTACGGCAAGCGTTGGCATGGAGGAGAGGAAAGAAGAACGTTTATGTTTTGTCAGTGGGAATGCAGGTAAGTACCATCAGAGCAGTTTGCTGCAGGAATTTCACTTCTAACTATCTAATCTGGAGGAATATGGGCTTGAAGTGACATATTTGTACACACTGAGCATAACTTTGTTGTAATTAAAACAAAGATGGGAGAAAGCACAACATTTATTCAATAGAATGTGTAAATTAATTGTGATTTATTTGTACAACATAAATACTATATATATGTTTGAAATGGGTATTTTAGATTAAATTTATCAACAGGAACATGTTTCAAAAGTGCAGTGATGACACAGCATGGGTAGTGATGGATGCGTTAATTTGATTAACTATCTATATGATGTATATATATATCAAATCATCATGTATATCTTGAATATATATAACCTTTTTTCATCAATTAAATACTTTTTCAAAACAGAAAAGCATGCAATGTTAGATGAAAAATCAAGTTGTAAACTATATGCACTTTAAACAAGACACCAGAAGCACTACCCTTAAAACACTAATAAATTAGACGTAATCAAAATTAGAACATTCTGCTCATCAAAAGCCACAGTTAAAGGAGCAAAAATAATCCACCAATTGGAAGAAGGCATTTGTAAGGCATATAACTGACAAAAAGTAGAGTCCAAACTATTTCAAAATCCTTACAAATCAGTAAGAAAAAGCATAACAACCCAATTTTTAAGGGGCAAAATAATCTACTAAGCACTTCCTGAAAGAGAACATCCAAGTGGCTATCAAGCACATGAAAAGATGCCCAAAGTTAATGATTAGGTAAGTGCAAATTAAAACAATGTGACACCACTACACATTAACCAAAATGGTTAAAATTAAAAAGATGTCAGACAATACCATGCTTTGATAAGTATGTAGAGCAGCTAGAACTTTTAGACATTGGTGATGAAAATATCAGCAAACGTGCAACATAAGCTTACTCTATGACCTAAAAGTTCCAGTCCTGGTTATACACTCAAGAGAGTAAGTGGATATGTCTATAAAGACATGCAACTTATTCATATGGAAACCACACAAATATCTAACAACAGTAGAATGGATACATACACTGTACATATTCTTACAATAGAATACATTATGCAGTAAGAATGAACCACTACAACTCACAACATGAGTGAATCTTACAGATCAAACATTCAGCAAAAGAAGCCAGACACAGGCCAGGCACGGTGGCTCACAGCTGTAATCCTAGCACTTTGGGGGGCTGAGATGGGAGGATCGCTTGAGCCCAGGAGCTTGAGACCAGCCTCAGCAATGTGTCAAAACCTCATCTCTACAAAAAATAAAAAAGTTAGCCAGGTCTGGTGGTGCACACCTGGGAGGCTGAGGTGGGAGAATCATGAGCCCAGGAGGTCAAGGCTGCAGCGAGCTGTGATTGAACCACTGCATTCCAGCCTGGGCACCACAGTGAGCCCCTGTCTCAAAATGTAAATAAATTAATTAAATAAATAAGTAAATAATAAATTTAAAAATAAAAAAAATTCAGGCAAAAGGTCTTCTTTTTCAATTTATTTTTATAAAATACAAAAAGAAGACATCGGGAGGAGCCAAGATGGCCGAATAGGAACAGCTCCGGTCTTCAGCTCCCAGCGTGAGCGACGCAGAAGACGGGTGATTTCTGCATTTCCATCTGAGGTACCGGGTTCATCTCACTAGGGAGTGCCAGACAGTGGGCTCAGGTCAGTGGGTGCGCGCACCGTGCGCGAGCCGAAGCAGGGCGAGGCATTGCCTCACTTGGGAAGTGCAAGGGGTCAGGGAGTTCCCTTTCCGACTCAAAGAAAGGGGTGACGGACGCACTTGGAAAATCCGGTCACTCCCACTCGAATACTGCGCTTTTCCGACGGGCTTAAAAAACGGCGCACCACGAGATTATAACCCGCACCTGGCTAGGAGGGTCCTACGCCCACGGAGTCTCGCTGATTGCTAGCACAGCAGTCTGAGATCAAACTGCAAGGCGGCAGCGAGGCTGGGGGAGGGGCGCCCGCCATTGCCCAGGCTTGCTTAGGTAAACAAAGCAGCCCGGAAGCTCGAACTGGGTGGAGCCCACCACAGCTCAAGGAGGCCTGCCTGCCTCTGTAGGATCCACCTCTGGGGGCAGGGCACAGACAAACAAAAAGACAGCAGTAACCTCTGCAGACTTAAATGTCCCTGTCTGACAGCTTTGAAGAGAGCAGTGGTTCTCCCAGCACGCAGCTGGAGATCTGAGAACCGGCAGACTGCCTCCTCAATGGGTCCCTGACCCCTGACCCCTGAGCAGCCTAACTGGGAGGCACCCCCCAGCAGGGGCACACTGACACCTCACACGGCAGGGTATTCCAACAGACCTGCAGCTGAGGGTCCTGTCTGTTAGAAGGAAAACTAACAAACAGAAAGGACATCCACACCGAAAACCCATCTGTACATCACCATCATCAAACACCAAAAGTAGATAAAACCACAAAGATGGAGAAAAAACAGAACAGAAAAACTGGAAACTCTAAAACGCAGAGCTTCTCTCCTCCTCCAAAGGAATGCAGTTCCTCACCAGCAACAGAAAAAACCTGGATGGAGAATGACTTTGACGAGCTGAGAGAAGAAGACTTCAGACGATCAAATTACTCTGAGCTACGGGAGGACATTCAAACCAAAGGCAAAGAAGTTGAAAACTTTGAAAAAAATTTAGAAGAATGTATAACTAGAATAACCAATACAGAGAAGTGCTTAAAGGAGCTGATGGAGCTGAAAACCAAGGCTCAAGAACTACGTGAAAAATGCAGAAGCCTCAGGAGCCGATGCGATCAACTGGAAGAAAGGGTATCAGCAATGGAAGATGAAATGAATGAAATGAAGCGAGAAGGGAAGTTTAGAGAAAAAAGAATAAAAAGAAATGAGCAAAGCCTCCAAGAAATGTGGGACTATATGAAAAGACCAAATCTACATCTGATTGGTGTACCTGAAAGTGATGGGGAGAATGGAACCAAGTTGGAAAACACTCTGCAGGATATTATCCATGAGAACTTCCCCAATCTAGCAAGGCAGGCCAACGTTCAGATTCAGGAAATACAGAGAACACCACAAAGATACTCCTCAAGAAGAGCAACTCCAAGACACATAATTGTCAGATTCACCAAAGTTGAAATGAAGGAAAAAATGTTAAGGGCAGCCAGAGAGAAAGGTCGGATTACCCTCAAAGGGAAGCCCATCAGACTAACAGTGGATCTCTCGGCAGAAACCCTACAAGCCAGAAGAGAGTGGGGGCCGATATTCAACATTCTTAAAGAAAAGAATTTTCAACCCAGAATTTCATATCCAGCCAAACTAAGCTTCATAAGTGAAGGAGAAATAAAATACTTTACAGACAAGCAAATGCTGAGAGATTTTGTCACCACCAGGCCTGCCCTAAAAGAGCTCCTGAAGGAAGCGCTAAACATGGAAAGGAACAACCGGTGCCAGCCGCTGCAAAATCATGCCAAAATGTAAAGACCACTGAGACTAGGAAGAAACTGCATCAACTAACGAGCAAAATAACCAGCTAACATCATAATGACAGGATCAAATTCACACATAACAATATTAACTTTAAATGTAAATGGACTAAATTCTCCAATTAAAAGACACAGACTGGCAAATTGGATAAAGAGTCAAGACCCATCAGTGTGCTGTATTCAGGAAACCCATCTCACGTGCAGAGACACACATAGGCTCAAAATAAAAGGATGGAGGAAGATCTACCAAGCAAATGGAAAACAAAAAAAGGCAGGGGTTGCAATCCTAGTCTCTGATAAAACAGACTTTAAACCAACAAAGATCAAAAGAGACAAAGAAGGCCATTACATAATGGTAAAGGGATCAATTCAACAATAGGAGCTAACTATCCTAAATATATATGCACCCAATACAAGAGCACCCAGATTCATAAAGCAAGTCCTGAGTGACCTACAAAGAGACTTAGACTCCCACACATTAATAATGGGAGACTTTCAACATTAGACAGATCAACCAGACAGAAAGTCAACAAGGATACCCAGGAATTGAACTCAGCTCTGCACCAAGCGGACCTAATAGACATCTACAGAACTCTCCACCCCAAATCAACAGAATATACATTTTTTTCAGCACCACACCACACCTATTCCAAAATTGACCACATACTTGGAAGTAAAGCTCTCCTCAGCAAATGTAAAAGAACAGAAATTATAACAAACTATCTCTCAGACCACAGTGCAATCAAACTAGAACTCAGGATTAAGAATCTCACTCAAAGCTGCTCAACTACATGGAAACTGAACAACCTGCTCCTGAATGACTACTGGGTACATAAAGAAATGAAGGCAGAAATAAAGATGTTCTTTGAAACCAACGAGAACAAAGACACAACATACCAGAATCTCTGGGACGCATTCAAAGCAGTGTGTAGAGGAAAATTTATAGCACTAAATGCCCACAAGAGAAAGCAGGAAAGATCCAAAATTGACACCCTAACATCACAATTAAAAGAACTAGAAAAGCAAGAGCAAACACATTCAAAAGCTAGCAGAAGGCAAGAAATAACTAAAATCAGAGCAGAGCTGAAGGAAATAGAGACACAAAAAACCCTTCAAAAAATCAATGAATCCAGGAGCTGGTTTTTTGAAAGGATCAACAAAATTGATAGACCGCTAGCAAGACTAATAAAGAAAAAAAGAGAGAAGAATCAAATAGACACAATAAAAAATGATAAAGGGGATATCACCACCTATCCCACAGAAATACAAACTACCATCAGAGAATACTACAAACACCTCTACGCAAATAAACTAGAAAATCTAGAAGAAATGGATACATTCCTCGACACATACACTCTCCCAAGACTAAACCAGGAAGAAGTTGCATCTCTGAATAGACCAATAACAGGAGCTGAAATTGTGGCAATAATCAATAGTTTACCAACCAAAAAGAGTCCAAGACCAGATGGATTCACAGCCGAATTCTACCAGAGGTACAAGGAGGAACTGGTACCATTCCTTCTGAAACTATTCCAATCAATAGAAAAAGAGGGAATCCTCCCTAACTCATTTTATGAGGCCAGCATCATTCTGATACCAAAGCCAGGCAGAGACACAACCAAAAAAGAGAATTTTAGACCAATATCCTTGATGAACATTGATGCAAAAATCCTCAATAAAATACTGGCAAACCGAATCCAGCAGCACATCAAAAAACTTATCCACCATGATCAAGTGGGCTTCATCCCTGGGATGCAAGGCTGGTTCAATATACGCAAATCAATAAATGTAATCCAGCATATAAACAGAGCCAAAGACAAAAACCACATGTTTATCTCAATAGATGCAGAAAAAGCCTTTGACAAAATTCAACAACCCTTCATGCTAAAAACTCTCAATAAATTAGGTATTGATGGGACGTATTTCAAAATAATAAGAGCTATCTATGACAAACCCACAGCCAATATCATACTGAATGGACAAAAACTGGAAGCATTCCCTTTGAAAACTGGCACAAGACAGGGATGCCCTCTCTCACCACTCCTATTCAACATAGTGTTGGAAGTTCTGGCCAGGGCAATTAGGCAGGAGAAGGAAATAAAGGGTATTCAATTAGGAAAAGAGGAAGTCAAATTGTCCCTGTTTGCAGACGACATGATTGTATATCTAGAAAACCCCATTGTCTCAGCCCAAAGTCTCCTTAAGCTGATAAGCAACTTCAGCAAAGTCTCAGGATACAAAATCAATGTACAAAAATCACAAGCATTCTTATACACCAACAACAGACAAACAGAGAGCCAAATCATGAGTGAACTCCCATTCACAATTGCTTCAAAGAGAATAAAATACCTAGGAATCCAACTTACAAGGGATGTGAAGGACCTGTTCAAGGAGAACTACAAACCACTGCTCAATGAAATAAAAGAGGATACGAACAAATGGAAGAACATTCCATGCTCATGGGTAGGAAGAATCAATATCATGAAAATGGCCATACTGCCCAAGGTAATTTACAGATTCAATGCCATCCCCATCAAGCTACCAATGACTTTCTTCACAGAATTGGAAAAAACTACTTTAAAGTTCATATGGAACCAAAAAAGAGCCCACATTGCCAAGTCAATCCTAAGCCAAAAGAACAAAGCTGGAGGCATCACACTACCTGACTTCAAACTATACTACAAGGCTACAGTAACCAAACAGCATGGTACTGGTACCAAAACAGAGATATAGATCAATGGAACAGAACAGAGCCCTCAGAAATAACGCCGCTTACCTACAACTATCTGATCTTTGACAAACCTGAGAAAAACAAGCAATGGGGAAAGGATTCCCTATTTAATAAATGGTGCTGGGAAAACTGGCTAGCCATATGTAGAAAGCTGAAACTGGATCCCTTCCTTACACCTTATACAAAAATCAATTCAAGATGGATTAAAGATTTAAACGTTAGACCTAAAACCATAAAAACCCTAGAAGAAAACCTAGGCGTTACCATTCAGGACATAGGTGTGGGCAAGGACTTCATGTCCAAAACACCAAAAGCAATGGCAACAAAAGCCAAAATTGACAAATGGGATCTAATTAAACTAAAGAGCTTCTGCACAGCAAAAGAAACTACCATCAGAGTGAACAGGCAACCTACAACATGGGAGAAAATTTTCGCAACCTACTCATCTGACAAAGGGCTAATATCCAGAATCTACAATGAACTCAAACAAATTTACAAGAAAAAAACAAACAACCCCATCAACAAGTGGGTGAAGGATATGAACAGACACTTCTCAAAAGAATACATTTATGCAGCCAAAAGACACAGGAAAAAATGCTTATCATCACTGGCCATCAGAGAAATGCAAATCAAAACCACTATGAGATATCATCTCACACCAGTTAGAATGGCAATCATTAAAAAGTCAGGAAACAACAGGTGCTGGAGAGGATGTGGAGAAATAGGAACACTTTTACACTGTTGGTGGGACTGTAAACTAGTTCAACCATTGTGGAAGTCAGTGTGGCGATTCCTCAGGGATCTAGAACTAGAAATACCATTTGACCCAGCCATCCCATTACTGGGTATATACCCAAAGGACTATAAATCATGCTGCTATAAAGACACATGCACACGTATGTTTATTGCGGCATTATTCACAATAGCAAAGACTTGGAACCAACCCAAACGTCAAACAATGATAGACTGGATTAAGAAAACGTGGCACATATACACCATGGAATACTATGCAGCCATAAAAAATGATGAGTTAATGTCCTTTGTAGGGACATGGATGAAATTGGAAATCATCATTCTCAGTAAACTATCACAAGAACAAAAAACCAAACACCGCATATTCTCACTCATAGGTGGGAATTGAACAATGAGATCACATGGACACAGGAAGGGGAATATCACACTCTGGGGACTGTTGTGGGGTGGGGGGAGGGGGGAGGGATAGCATTGGGAGATATACCTAATACTAGATGACGAGTTAGTGGGTGCAGCGCACCAGCATAGCACATGTATACATATGTAACTAACCTGCACAATGTGCACATGTACCCTAAAACTTAAAGTGTAATAAAAAAAAAAGAAGACATAAAAAGATACATACTGATGATTTTATTTATATAATGTTTTAAACAGGCAAAACTTATCTATTGTGATAAACATCAGAATAGTTTTTACCTTGAGGAATGAAGATGGTCTGTGAAGAGGCACAAGGAAACTTTCTTCAATAATGGTTCACACATGCAAATTTACAGAATAAGATGCCATTTATGGACATTTTAAAACTTGAAAACAACAGTAAATATATGTAGATGTAGACACATTGTAAAAGTACAAAACATATATAATAACCATTCCCACCAACTCCAAGAAGATGGTAATTACTGGAGAGGGAGGGTGAAAAGTTTGGTCTAGGGAGGGCAGACTTTAATTTAATTTGCTTTGAAAAGAACAATCTGAAGCAAAAATGTCATAGAGTTAACAGCTTCATCAATCTTGGTTTTGAATATATAAATGACAACACATACAGGCTCTATTTTAGTGTTTTGAAATATTTCATAATTAATAAATTTTTATTTTAATGTCAATGATAAGAAATTTCTGCGGATCAAAAGTTAAAACACACCCATAACCAATAGTTCTAATTCACATTAAATGAAGCTGCACTTTCCTGGTGCCCAAAGGTACAACTCTTCTTCATAAAGCCTTCCCTTCCTCAGGGTGTTCAGCCCAGATTGTTGTTAGCAGTCCATTGCCAAAAGACTGTATCAGTGGGACAGGAAGCCATGTCTCTTGTGTTTTCAAATCCATCTTGGGCTACGGAATCATCACAAACGTGGTTTTATAGCCTCCAGTTTCATATTAGGAAAGCTTAGACTTTGGCAAAATTAATTAGTACTGGAATTGGAACCTCAAGCTCCTAAAATTGGTTAGTTACACTAGAAAATATTCTCCAATCTCAAGATGCAGTTCTCCTTCTGTGCCAATCTAACTGAGCAGCATCTTGACCTGTTCTGGGAGCAGTAGCTGTGTGGGGCATCACTGGTTACGTGATAGCTCAGCAGCCCTGGAAACCTCAGGGTCAGGCAAAACTGACTTCCTTCTCTTTCATCTTCCATTACCTACCTAACATAATGGAAAATCATATAGAAACACTTTTTTTCTATTATTCCTCTTGAATAATAATAAGGCCTTACTGTTTAGGCCTTAATTCCTTAAGCAAAAGAAAAAAATTGTCAGATCTTTTGAAAACATATTTGTAGTCTTTTATTATAAAAATTTTGTTTGAATTCTCCTTTACAGAAAGCCCTTCTGTTCAAAAACAAAAAAAGATATTTGATTATTAAACAGAGGCAGTAATTTCTGTGTTTGTTAACCCTTGACTTTCACTGTGACTCAAGTTGCTGGAACAGAAAAGATGGGATAATGAATGAGTAAGAGGACACATGGGATCTGGAGCAAGTTATTACCTACAGGTGTCGAACATGCATGACAGTGATGTGGCTGCATTAAAAAGCCCCAACGTATACACAGATAAAAGAGTTTTTTCACTGTGTAGGCTTTGTAAAAACAGCTTTGTTCAAGTATAATTTACATGCCACAGAATAAGTGTGCATTGATGATGATATTTAGTAAATATATAGCATTGTACAATCATCACAATCCAGCTTTTGAACACTTCCATCACTCCAAAAGGTTGCCTCTTGTCCACTTGCCGTCAATCTCTGTGTCTACCTGCTGCCCACGCAACAACTGCCCTGAATTCTGTGTCTGCAGATTTATCCCTTCCCCAAACTCACATACATGGAATCATACAATCTGATGTTTCCTGTGTCTGGAATCTTTCACTTACAGTGTTTTTCAGGATCACCCATGCTGGAGCATGTATCAACAGTTCATTCCTTCTTATTTCTGAGTAGTATTTGAGTGCATGGATATACCACATTTTGTTTATCTATTCACCAGCTGATGGACTTTTGAATTGTTTCCAGTTTTTCATTATCATGAAAAAATGCTATGAATATTTATTTGTATACAAATCTTTGTGGGAATATGTTTTTATTTCTTTTGGGTAGATATCTAAGAGTGGAACAACTGAATCAGATGGTGTGTGTCAGCTTAGTTTTTAAGAAACTATAAAACTGTTTTTCAAAATGGCTATATATCATTTTACATTTCTACCAGAAATGTAAGAGTATTCCCCTTTCTCTACGTCTTTGCCAACAATTGATAGATATTGTCAGCCTTCTTCATTATAGCCATTCTAGTGGTTGTAAAGTGGTATCTCATTGTGATTTTATTTTACATTTTCCAAATGACTGACATAGGTGCCCACACATGGGAGGTATTATACCGGCCCCACTTCATAATCATAAGAAACCTAAATCAAAGTGCTTTCCTTGCCATCTCCAGCCATTTCAGACCTCCTTGAAGAGTTCTCCTGCTCACCCATGATCTCCAGCTTTTCGTTCCCATACTATTACTTTCAATCTATTTTGTATTTTCCAATCTCAGGTCTGCCTCCTGTAGGTAGCATAGAGTTGGTTCATGTTCTTTTATTCAGTCTGACTGACAATTTCTGCTTTTTTATTGAATTAATCAGTTTACATTTAATGTTATTATTGATATAGTTGGAATTATGTCCCTCATTTTTTGTTTTCTGCATTTCTCATATCTTTTTTCTTCCTCTGTTTCTCTTCTACTGCTTCCTTTTGCATTAAATGAGCCCCCTTTAATTTTTTTGCAATTATTTTTTCCCTCCATGTTTTATTGTGGGTAGTTTTACTGCCATGTCTTCAAAATCACTAGCATTAACTTCTGCAATATCTAGTCTGTTATTAATCCCATTTTGTACATTTTGTATCTAAAGCATTGTAGTTTTCATCTTTAGACATTTGATTTCGTTGGTTTTTATCATCCATTGCTCTACGTAACTCTTAAATAGAATACTGTTACAATAATTGCTTAACGTTCTTCACTTCTAATTCTGATGTTGTGTCTGTTCTGGGATAGTTTCAATTGATTTCTTTTTTCCTCATGATGGTCATATTTTCTTGCTTCTCTTTGTATCTTTTAATTTTTTATTGGATTTTAGACATTATGTATTTTACCTTCTTGGGTGATTAATATTTTTGCATCCTTATAAATATTCTTGAGTTTTGTTCTGGGATTCAGTCAGGTTATTCAGGAACAGTTCCGTTTTTTTATTCTTGTTTTAAAGATTGGTTAGCTGAAACCAGAGTACTCTAGGTACTTTACCCAGGGTCCCATAAATCATGAGGTTTCTCAGGCTGATTGGTGAAAACCAAGCATTATTTCTGGCCTCGTGTGAGTGCTGAACACTGTTATCACTAATCCTTTTAAATTGTTCTTTCTCTAGTCTCAGGTAGTTTCCTTAAATAATTGCATTGATTGCTATTGTACTGAATATTTGAGAAGACTCCTCTGCAGATCTCCAGGGTTGTCTTTGTGTTTACTTCTCTGCTTTCCAGAGCTTTGTGCTGTGACCTCTACCTGCCTTAATTTCCCTAGACTCTCAGTTTCACCTTAACTAATGGAGTCCACCAGACTCTGCCTGGGTTCCCCTTCTCTGTGCCATAGTCTGGAGATTCTCCCAAGGCAGGAAGCAGAGACAGCTGTACAGCTTATCGGAATCGTGTCCCATCTTTCAGGCATCATTGTCTTTCAATGCATATTATCCAGTATCTTGAAAACTATTGTTTTATATAACTGGTCTAATTTTTTGTTTTCTTCTGCTATGTCATTTTAGGTGAGAGAACAAATTTAGTCTCAATTACTACATTTTGGCCAAAAGTGGAAATTTCAGTTGATTTTGTAACTACATTTTTGGGTTTTTGTTTTTATTGGTTATTCTAGAGATTACAATATGCCTCCTAAATTATCAAAAATTAATTCTGGTTAATATTGACCTAATTCCAGTTAAACACAGCAATTTTGCTCCAATATAACTTCATTTTCTCTCCCCTCCTTGTCCTAATACTATCACATATATTGCACATATATGTGTGATGAGCCCAACAATACAGTGTTATAATTATTGCCTTACGCAATCTATTTCTTTTTAAAAAAAGAAGAGAAATAAAAAGAAAAATATATTTATACAGCCTTTTATGTTTATCCATATATTTATTATTTAAGGTACTCCTCATTTTTCCCTATGGATTTAAGTTACCATCTGATAACCTTACTGCCTTAATGACCTCCTTTACTATTTCTTATAAGACAAGACTGCTAGCAAAAAATTCTTAGTTTATTTTATTTTGTTTTTGTCTTTAATTCTGAAAATATCATGATTTTGCCTTCAGAATAAGAATATGAAGTTCTTATTTTTATTCTATCAGCAGTTGAGCAATGTCATTTCATTGTCTTGATTTTTCATAGTTTCTGATGAGAAGTTAGATATTAATCACATTTTTCCCTAGTGTCCGATGAGTAATTTTTTTCCTGCTGCCTTCAATATTTTCTCATTGTCTTTGTTTATCAACAGTCGACCATGACATGTCTTGGTGTGGATCTCCTTGTGTTTATTTTACCTGCGGTTAATGGTGCCTCTTAAATCTGTAGATTAATATTTTTTATCAGATTTGGGAATTTTAAAGCCATGATTCCTGTAAATTTTTTTTTCTGCTTCTTTCTCTCTCTTTCAGCACTCAATATATACATATGGCATATATCCCATTTTCTGCATATGCCACATTTTCTTTTATCCATTCATCTGTCAATGGACATTTAGGTCATTTCCAGATCTTGGTTATTGTGAATAATGTTGCAATGAACATCAACTTGCAAATATCTCTTTGGGATTCTGTTTCAATTATTTTGGATAGAAGTGGGATTGCTAAATTATATGGTAATTATATTTTTACTTTTTTGAGAATGCTTCATATTGTTTTCCATAGTGGCTGCATCATTTGCATTCTCATCAACAGTTCACAAGGGTTCCAATTTCTCTACATCCTTGACAACATTTGTTATTTTGTTTCATTTTCATTATTTTTTATGTCCATCTTAAGAGGTGTGAGGTGATGTCTCATTGTAGTTTTGATTTACATTTTCCTGATGATTAGTGATGTTGAGCATTATTTTTACATTCCTGTTGGCCACTCGTATGTCTTCTTTGGACAAATAATTTATTCAAGTCCTTTGTCTATTTTTTAATTACTCATTATATGTGTGTGTGTATGTGTGTGTTGTGCACTCATGCATGACGATGTAGGAGTTCCTTGGATATTTTGGATATTGGGATACCCAAATTCAGTAATATAAGAATATATTACATATCCCAAAGGATACATTGATCTCTCTTATCAGATATATGGCTCACAAATATTTTCTACCATTTAGTAAGTTGCTGATATGGTCTGGCTCTGGGTGCCCACCCAAATCTCATCTTGTAGCTCCCATAATTCCCACTGTTGTGGGAGGGACCTGGTTGGGAGATACTTGGATCATGGGGGTGGATCTTTCCTATGCTGTTCTTGTGATAGTGAATAAGTCTCATGAGATCTGATGGTTTTAAGAATAGGAGTTTCCCTGCACAAGCTCTCTTTCTTTTTGCCTGCTGCCCCTTGCCTCCCACCATGATTGTGATGCCTCCCCAGCCATGTGGAATTGTAAGTCCATTAAACCTCTTTTTCTTCTCAGTCTTGGGTATGTCTTTATCAGTAGCATGAAAATTGACTAATACAGTAAATTGGTACCAGAAATGGGGTGCTGCTGAAAAGATACCTGAAAATGTGGAAGCGACATTGGAACTGGGTAATAGGCAGTGGTTGGAACAGTCTGGAGGGCTCAAAAGAAGAGAGAAAAATGTGGAAAAGTTTGGAACTCCCTAGAGAGTGGTTTGATGGATTTGACCAAAATGCTGATAATGATATGGACAATGAAATCCAGGCTGAGGTCGTCTCAGATGCAGATGAGGAACTTGTTGAGAACTGGAGCAAAAGTGACTCTTGTTATGTTTTAGCAAAGACACTGGTGGCATTTTGCCCCTGCCCTAGAGATTTGTGAAACTTTGAACTGGAGAGAGATGATTTAGGGTATCTGGTGGAAGAAATTCCTAAGCAGCAAAGCCTTGGACAGGTGACTTGGGTGTTGTTAAAGGTGTTCAGTTTTATAAGGGAAGCAGAGCGTAAAAGTTCAGAAAATTTGCAGCCTGGCAATGTAATAGAAAGAACATCTTATTTTCTGAGGAGAAATTCAAGCCGGCTGCAGAAATTTGTATAAGTAATGAGGAGCCAAATATTAATCCCCAAGACAATGGGGAAAATGTTTCCAGGGCATGTCAGAGGTCTTCAAGGCAGCCCCTCCCATCATAAGCCTGGAGGCCTAGGAGGAAAATGGTTTCATGGGCCATGCCCAGGGTCCCCGTGCTGTGTGCAGCCTAGGGATTTGGTGCCCTGCATTCCAGCTGCTACAGCCATGGCTGAAAGGAGCAAATGTAGAGCACAGGCTGTGGCTTCAGAGGGTACAAGCCTTGGCAACTTCCACATAGTGTTGAGCCAGCCAGTGTACAGAAGTCAAGAATTGGGGTTTGGGAACCTCTGCCTAGAATTCAGAGGATGTATAGAAATGCCTGGATGTCCATGCAGAAGTTTGCTGCAGGGCAGGGCCCTCATGGAGAATCTCTGCTAGGGCAGTCCAGAAGGGAAATGTGGGATCAGAGCCCCCACACAGAGTCCCTACTGAGGCACTGCCTACTGGAGCTGTGAGTAGAGGGCCACCATCCTCCAGACCCCAAAACCGTAGATCCACTAACAGCTTGCACTGCATGCCTAGAAAAGCCACAGACACTCAATGCCATTCCATGAAAGCAGCCTGGAGGGAGGCTGTTCCCTACAAAACCATAGGGGCGGACCTGCCCACGACCATGGGAACCCATCTCTTGCATCAGCATGACCTGAATGTGAGACATGGAGTCAAAGGAGGTCATTTTGGAGCTTTAAGATTTGACTGCCCTTCTGTATTTTGGACTTGCATGGGGCCTTTGTTTTGACCAATTTCTTCTATTTGGAATGGCTGTATTTATCCAATGCCTGTACCCCCATTGTATTTAGGAAGTAACTAACTTGCTTTTGATTTTACAGGCTCATAGGCAGAAGGGACTTGCCTTGTCTCAGATGAAACTTTGAACTGTGGACTTTTGAGTTAATGCTGAAGTGAGTTAAGACTTTGGGGGAATGTTGGGAAGGTATGATTGGTTTTGAAATGTGAGCACATGAGATTTAGAAGGGACCAGGGGTGTAATGATATGGTTTGGCTGTGTGTTCCCACCAAAATCTCATCTTGTAGTGCCCATAATTCATGCATGCTGTGGGAGGGACCCAGTGGGAGATAATTGAATCATGGGGGTGGGTCTTTCCTGTGCTGTTCTTGTGATAGTGAATAAGTCTCTTGAAATCTGATGGTTTTAAAAATGGGAGTTTCCCTGCACAAACTCTCTCTTTGCCTGCCACCATCCATGTAAGATGTCACTTGCTCCTTCTTGCCTCCCACCATGATTGTAAGGTCTCCCCAGCCATGTGAAATTGTAAGTCCATTAAACTTCTTTTTCTTCCCAGTCTTGGGTATGTCTTTATCAGCAGGGTAAAAACAAACTAATATTGTTACATTTTAATTGTGTTGACTATTTCCTTTGTTGTGCCAAAGCTTTTTAGTTGATGTAGTCCCACTTGTCTGCTTTTGCTTTTGTTGCCTGTCCCTTTGGTGTCACATCCAGGAAATCAAAGCACAAAAAATAAGTTGTGTTTCTATACACCAACAGCAAATAAACTGAAAGTAAGTTAAGAGAATAAGCCCGTTTACAGTAGCATCAAAAAGGCTAAAATACTTAGGAATAAATTTAACCAAAAAGGCAAAAAACTTGTATGTTGAAAACTATAAAATGTTGCTGAAAATTATTTAAACAGGACATAAATAAAAAGGCATCCATGTTCATGGTTTGGAAGACTTCATATTATTAATATAGCCATAGTACCCACACCAACGTACAGATTTAAAATAATCTCTATGAAAATCCCTACAGCATTTTTTGCAGAAATAGTAAAAACAATCCTAAAATTTACATGGAATCACAAAGGACCTTGAATAGCCAAAACAATTTACAGAAAGAATAACAAACTGGCAGCCTCATACTTCCTAACTTTTACAAAACTATGGTAATCAAAACAGTATGGTGCTAATATAAAGACAGACATATAGACTAATGGAACAGAATAGAGAGCCAAAAACAAACCCAATGTACCAAATGATACTCAGCAAGGGTACCAAGATTTTACAATGAAAAAAGTGTAGTCTCCGCAACAAATAGTATTAGGAAAACTGGATATCTATATACAAAATAATGAAATTGGGCCCTTATCTTATACCACTCATGAAAATCAACTCAAAATGGATCAAAGACTTAAATATGAGACCTAAAGTTGCAAAAGTTCTAGAAGAAAACATGGGGGAAAATCTTCAAAGCATGGGTCTTGGAATGATTTCTTAGCTAATTTGTTTTTCCACTTTGGTCAACATACAAACAACATACAACACATTGAATTATTTCTTTTTCTTTTTTTGAGATAAGATGTAATTCTGTCACCCAGGCTGGAGTACAGTGGCACAGTCTCAGCTCACTGCAACATCAACCTCCCAGGTAGCTGGGACCACAGGTGCAGGCCACCACACCTGGCTAATTTTTGTGTGTGTGTATTTTTTGTAGAGATGGAGTTTTGCCATGTTACCCAGGCTGGTCATAAACTCCTGGGCTCAAGCAATCTGCCTGACTCAGCCTCCCAAAGTGCTGGGATTACAGGCATGAGCCACTGCACCCAACATGTTTCTTTTTTCTTTTTTTAAAGTCTTCTTCACTCTATCATATCTAGAAGTTCTGACCTTATGGGCTGTTTTGAAGATGCTCTGAATTCAATATATTTCATAATCACATAAAATGAGATTATTGAGATTAAGACTGATATTGGCACCCCTCCTGAGGAAATCTCAACTGCACAACCCCTACTATGCCCCAATTCAGCAGGAAGCAGTTAGAGTGGTTATCGGCAAACCTCCCCAACAGCACTTGGGTTTTCCTGTTGAGAGGGGGGACTGAGAGACAGGACTAGCTGGATTTCCTAGGCCAACTAAGAATCCCTAAGCCTAGCTGGGAAGGTGACCGCATCTACCTTTAAACTCGGGGCTTGCAACTTAGCTCACACCCAACCAATCAGAGAGCTCACTAAAATGCTAATTAGGCAAAAACAGGAGGTAAAGAAATAGCCAATCATCTATTGCCTGAGAGCACAGCAGGAGGGACAATGATCAGGACATAAACCCAGGCATTCGAGCCAGCAACAGCAACCCCCTTTGGGTCCCCTCCCTTTGTATGGGAGCTCTGTTTTCACTCTATTTCACTCTATTAAATCTTGCAACTGAAAAAAAAAAAAAAGACTGATATTGGGACTTATCAGGGAACCCACCCCCGATAATTCAATGTTACTTCAATATTATTTCACGTAGGTTCTTTTCTATTTCCCTAAGTGTCAGCCAGTCTGAGAAATAAAGGGAAAGACTGCAAAAGAGAGAAATTTTAAAGCTGGGTGTCCAGGGGAGACATCACGTCGGCAGGTTCCGTGATGTCCCCCAAGCCACAAAACCAGCATCTGGAATCCAGTAAATATTTACTACATTATTAATTAAATAATAAATTAATGAGTGTTTTAATTAGTGGCTGAGTGAGTGGTTGAGTGAGAGAACAGGAGAATCTAGAGATAGAAATATTTTCAAGAAAGGGGAGTTTTGAGGATGTGCCAGTCCCTCATTCTGCCTCTGCCTTCTGCCACAAGAGAAGCTGATTGCAAAGGTGATAGGAGAAAAGAGTACTTATTAGACTAGAGCTGATGACATGCTGGCAATGAGAATGCATCAAGATGGAAAGATTTTGATCACAGGAACTGTGAGACAGGATTCTTTCATTAAAAACTTTTCACTTGACAGTGGCAATTTTAATCACAAAGTTTGCTGACCTGAGGATACCTTTAAGAGCTCTTTCGTGTGCATGTATTTTCCTCCCAGTGTGTAACACTTGACTTTTAAACCCCTTTACTTTAAGAAAAGAAGCTCTAATACACTGGAACCATGAAATACTGGCTTTTTCCTGTAACTGAAGTTTTTCATTCAAACCCTAAAGAAGAATTATTAAAGTTTTAGAATTTAAAATTCAAGTAAATTGCTAAGCTTATTTTCTTCACTTGAGCCTCTGATTCCATTAGGTAGATTGCTATGTAAGGGGAATAAGTAAGCCTATGCTCCAATTCCTTTAAAAGGGTATTTTAAACAAAAATTAGCCAGGTGTGGTAGCAAATGCCTGTAATCTCAGCTACTCGGGAGGCTGAGGTGGGAGAATCGCTTGAACCTGAGAGATGGAGGTTGCAGTGAGCCGAGATAGCTCCATTGCACCCCAGCCTGGGTGACAGAGAGAGACTCCTTTTCAAAAAAAAAAAAAAAAAAAAGATACATTAAAGAATGTAGACAAAAAGGTTCATAGCACCAAGCAGATCTCAGATGTGAGCAGAGATCTGTAAGAATAGAATGCAGGAGACAATTCCCCAAGAGAAGCGTTGGGGAGGAAGAATTTATTTTCTCACCTATCACTAGGCTCATGACTGAAACACTTATAGAAAAACTCAGATTAATTTTTTAAAAGCATACAATGGATGCTTTTAATGAGTTAATGAGTAATATTTTGTGGACATCTCTGAGATAAGCTCTAGATATCAGATAAATTTACATGACAGAAAAGCCTTCAGAAATGAAAGCTCAAAGAAACAGAAAATCCCATGTATCTTTATGCTAAGTGTGATGAAGTGGATGGTTGTGAAGTATGATTGGAAAAGGGGGTATAATTTAATGATAGTGAACTGGGGGGAACTTAGCAAGGCCAGCTTGTTCAGATTCTCCTTTGTGTTTCTGTGTCTCCAGCATGGAGGAGGTTCCTTTTCTCTGGGTATAGGGTGAGGGCCTCTCACATGTGAATCTTTTGATCTACTGAAGGAGAAGATCAGAAATTATTTTCTAGGTTTTATGGCCTGCTTCAGGGGAGAAGGGCAGGGAGTCATGCTCCTTCTGTGGTTTTCTCAAATGCCAAGGAGTCACATTTTAGGGTAGCATGTCTTGAGCCCCATCTGAAAGAAATTGGAAAAAATGCTTCAAAAATTGATAAGGATGATCAATGAGGCTTTTTACTTTCTATTAGGAGCAAAAGAGTGGTCAGATTTCCAGGGTGGATCCTGCAGGCAGTGTAGAAAACTTGCCTATCAATGTGCAATTGTCTTTTTAATACAGAAAAATGAGCACTAAGTGATTAAAGGGCCACAAAAATAGATATGGGGATCTGAGACCATAGGTGAGTGGGGAGATTTTAGAGAGCCCCCAGCTGCCTTGAAATATTTCAAGTTTCTTAGGACATAGTAAGAGAATTGGCAAATCAGAGAGCTAAACAGTTGCCAAAGATATCTGAAACTTTCATGAAATAGGAGAGGTTGAGTAACATTTTGTGGACATCTTTGAGATAAGCTCCAGATATCAGTTGAAAGACTGAATGCCATCTAGGTGTTCAAAATGGAGGAACAAGTACATGATGCAAAGTATTTCTTAGAGTTTGATATTTACTTAGGGTTTTGTACGTTGTTAAAGACATGGTTTGTGAGCACCCAGAAAGTAAAGCTGCAAACACAGGGAGCCACTGCAGGACCACTGATGACAAGCGATAACATTAAATTAGGGAAAGGCAGTAAATAAATGGGTCTGATCCATACCAAACATGTGACAATGTCTCACATGGGACCCTTGAAGACAAGAAAAAGATATACAGGCAGGTGCTGGTGAAAAGAGGAGACTTAGTTGCCATCTCAGTGACTGATTTCAGAGGCTACTAATTGGTAATTAATGTCTGAGCAAAACAACATTGTCAAAAAAGAGCTGATAAAGGTAGGGCTTGGGACTACAAAAAAATCTATTCTGGTCTGGGCACAGTGGCTCACACCTGTAATCCCAGCACTTTGGGAGGCTGATACAGGTGAATCACTGAGGCCAGGAGTTCAAGACCAGCCTAGCCAAGGTGGAAAAACCCTGTCTCTACAAAAAAATTCAATAATTAGCTGGGCGTGGTGGTGCATGCCTGTAATCCCAGCTACACCCGTGGCTGAGGCCTGAGAATTGCTTGAACCCAGCAAGCAGTGAGCCAAGATCATGCCACTGTACTCCAGCCTGTGCGACAGAGCAAGGCTGTCTCAAAAAAGAAGAAAAGAAAATTATATTCTGCCTCTGATTAATGTTTGGCATCCTATTATGCCCATATTTGACTACCTGGCACAGAGTGGCCAGGTATTGATCACTCGATGAATATTTATTAAATATGGAAAGAACAAGGCTAATAATTGTAGAGTGTTTACTTCCTAGCCACCATGCACTAGAGATGTCAATTCAATATTATTCTCTGCTTTACCTTTATTTGCTGATTTGCCCTAATTAAACGCTTACTCATTAAATTAGGATGTTTTATATACTATATAAATAATAACTTTCTCAAATATAATATTTTATACTCCTTTTTTAATGTGGTGCCACAATAATTCTGTTAGTGATTATGACTTCTGTTAAACTGAACTAAATTTGGCCAGGGGATGCCTCCATACATTGAGTACAACAAACTGCAACCTAACTTAGTACACAAAATAACTGTATGCCTAATTTAGGAGTATACTTTTGTAACAAATAGATAAGTCTTAGCCAATCACAGTAGCCGATCTTCAGTCACTCACAGGAGGCCAAGTGATCAAACCATGTTCAATTAAGGCAAACCTATAACCAGTTGAGCAATCTCTGTACCTCACTTCTGTTTTCTATCCATAAATCCTTTCTGCCTGAGATCTATGGATGGGAACTCTCTAAACATCTTCTGGATCTTAATGCTGCCCACTTCATGGAACATTCTTTTCTCAATTAAACTCTGCTAAATTTAATTTGACTAAAGTTTTTAACAGCCCTATTTTACAGTTCCAGAAAGTGAGGTTCGGACTATGCTATGCACATGCACAAAGTTACACAGCTAACAAGAGGTGAAATTGGGATTTAAAACGAAATACTTTTGTCTTTGAAGATTGGACTGTTTTTAGTATATAACGCTACTTCAGCTTAAGGAATTGAAGCAGCTAGAGCAGGCAGATTTTTTTTATTTAATGGCCTTCTTTCAAATACTTCATAGAAAACAGATTTGCATCATAAAGCATGCCCAATCTCCCAGCGGCTAAGACACCATTTTTATTCATTAGCTTCTGTCACCTGAGGAGAGGTTTCACTGAAATTCAGTATCTACCCCCAGGAAGTTGTAATGAAAAATGTGCTAGCCATTCAATAACTAAGATGCTTCAAATACCTGCATAATTCTCAAGAAAGTGAACACTGACTCACTCATTTCTTGGGTAGGAACATTGGAATATGTTCTAGAGAAGCCACCATCATGTCCCTGAAACTTGGGAAACACTTTCCCTTCAGGGATCTTCGTTCCCCCTTAGTAAAAGGAAAAGGTGGCACCGAGATACCTTCTAGTTCCTGGAAAAATGCAACTCAAGTTAGGACACTGCTGACAAAAGAATGCATCTGACATGAAGGATATATGTTGACAATAAGCCATTAGTTGGTTGACAGATCACACAAGCCAGAGCAGAGCTGAGAATCTGTCCATTCGACCCAGTCACCTGTCGCCATGTTGCAGAGACATGTGAATCCCAACCGGATTTTATTATTGAGCAAATTTTACAGATGGGGAAACTGAGGCATAGAGAAGCTGAATAATTTGCCTCAAGCCACATATTCATTGAATGTTCAAACCAGGATTAGCCCAGGAAGTCTGCTCCAGACCTATGCTCTTAAACACATACTAAATATCACCTCTCAAAAAAGACATATTCCTTCCCCTTAAGGATATTGTAATCAATCAGAAACAAAAATGCAATCTTAAGTCCCTCAACCTGAACAGAAATTCTCCTGGCCAAGAGAACCCCAGAGCAACCTGGAAATCTTGACTTCCCGGCCTAGGAAGGGACGTCAGATACATTTCCTTATACCCCCCATATCCCCCTCCCTCCCTAACTGCCATTAGGTTTCCCCTCTGAGGGCTAAACAGAAAACAACTGATACAGTTTGGCTGTGTCCCCACCCAAATCTCATTTTCATTTGTAGTTCCCATAATCCCCACATGCTGTGGGAGGTGTCAGGCCTCTGAGCCCAAGCCAAGCCATCGCATCCCCTGTGACTTGCACTTATAGGCCCAGATGGCCTGAAGTAACTGAAGAATCACAGAAGAAGTGAAAAGGCCCTGCCCCGCCTTAACTGATGACATTCCACCATTGTGATTTGTTCCTGCCCCACCTTAACTGAATGATTAACCCTGTGAATTTCCTTCTTCTGGCTCAGAAGCTCCTCCACTGAGCACCTTGTGACCCCCGCCCCTGCCCACCAGAGAACAACCCCCTTTGACTGTAATTTTCCATTACCTTCCCAAATCCTATAAAACGGCCCTACCCCTATCTCCCTTCGCTAACTCTCTTTTGGGACTCAGCCCACCTGCACCCAGGTGAAATAAACAGCTTTATTGCTCACACAAAGCCTGTTTGGTGGTCTCTTCACACGGACGCTCGTGAAATTTGGTGCCATGACTTGGATCGGGGGACCTCCCTTGGGAGATCAATCCCCCATCCTCCTGCTCTTTGCTCCATGAGAAAGATCCACCTATGACCTCAGGTCCTCAGACCGACCAGCCCAAGGAACATCTCACCAATTTTAAATCAGGGAAGTGGCCTCTTCTTACTCTCTTCTCCAACCTCTCTCACTATCCCTCAACCACTTTCTCCTTTCCACTCTTCAATCTCTCCCTTCTCTTAATTTCAATTCCTTTCATTTTCTGGGAGAGACAAAGGAGACACGTTTTATCCATGGACCCAAAGCTCTGGCGCCGGTCACGGACTGGGAAGGCAGCCTTCCCTTGGTGTTTAATCATGCAGGGACGCCTCTGATTATTCACCCACGTTTCAAAGGTGTCAGACCACGCAGGGACGCCTGCCTTGGTCCTTCACCCTTAGCAGCAAGTCCCGCTTTTCTGGGGAAGGGGCAAGTACCCCAACCCCTTCTCTCCTTGTTTCTACCCCTTCTCTGCTTTCCTGGGGCAGGGGCAAGTACCCCTCAACCCCTTCTCCTTCACCCTTAGTGGCAAGTCCCGCTTTCCTGGGGCAGGGGCAAGTACCCCTCAACCCCTTCTACTTCACCCTTAGAGGCAAGTCCCACTTTCCTAGGGGGCAAGAACCCCCTAATCACTTATTTCCACACCCCAACCTCTTACCTCTGTGCCCCAATCCCTTATTTCTGCACCCTGACCTCTTATCTCTGTGCCCCAATCCCTTATTTCCATGCCCCAACCCCTTCTCTGCTTTTCTGGAGGGCAAGAACCCCCCACCCCTTCTCCGTGTCTCTACTCTTTTCTCTGGGCTTGCCTCCTTCACTATGGGTAAGCTTCCACCTTCCATTCCTCCTTCTTCTCCCTTAGCCTGTGTTCTCAAAAACTTAAAACCTCTTCAACTCACACCTGACCTAAAACTTAAATGCCTTATTTTCTTCTGCAATGCCGCTTGACCCCAATACAAACTCGACAGTAGTTCCAAATAGCCAGAAAATGGCACTTTGAATTTTTCCATCCTGCAAGATCTAAATAATTCTTGTCGTAAAATAGGTAAATGGTCTGAGGTGCCTGACGTCCAGGCATTCTTTTACACATCAGTCCCTTCCTAGTCTCTGTGCCCAGTGCAACTCATCCCAAATCTTCCTTCTTTCCCTCCTGCCTGTCCCCTCAGTACCAAACCCAAGTGTCGCTGAGTCTTTCTAGTCTTCCTTTTCTACAGACCCATCTGACCTCTCCCTTCCTCCCCAGGCTGCTCCTCGCCAGGCCGAGCTAGGTCCCAATTCTTCCTCAGCCTCTGCTCCTCCACCCTATTATCTTTTTATCATCTCCCCTCCTCACACCTGGTCCGGCTTACAGTTTCGTTCTGTGACTAGCCCTCCCCCACCTGCCCAGCAATTTACTCTTAAAAAGGTGGCTGGAGCTAAAGGCATAGTCAAGGTTAATGCTCCTTTCTCTTTATCCCAAATCAGATAGCGTTTAGGCTCTTTTTCATCAAATATAAAAATCCAGCCCAGTTCATGACTTGTTTGGCAGCAACCCTGAGACACTTTACAGCCCTAGACCCTAAAAGGTCAAAAGGCCGATTCTCAAAATACATTTTATTACCCAATCTGCTCCCAACATTAAATAAAACTCCAAAAATTAAATCCGGCCCTCAAACCCCACAACAGGATTTAATTAACCTCACCTTCAAGGTGTACAATAATAGAAAAAAGTTGCAATTCCTTGCCTCCACTGTGAGACAAACCCCAGCCACAACTCCAGCACACAAGAACTTCCAAACGCCTGAACCGCAGCGGCCAGGCATTCCTCCAGAACCTCCTCCCACAGGAGCTTGCTACACATGCTGGAAATCTGGCCACTGGGCCAAGGAATGCCCGCAGCCCGGGATTCCTCCTAAGCCACATCCCATCTGTGTGGGACCCCACTGAAAATCGGACTGTTCAACTCACCTGGCAGCCACTCCCAGATCCCCTGGAACTCTGGCCCGAGGCTCTCTGACTGACTCCTTCCCAGATCTTCTCGGCTTAGCGGCTGAAGATTGACACTGCCCGATCGTCTCGGAAGCCCCCTAGACCATCACGGACGCCGAGCTTCGGGTAATTCTCACAGTGGAAGGTAAGCCCGTCCCCTTCTTAATCAATACGGAGGCTACCCACTCCACATTACCTTCTTTTCAAGGGCCTGTTTCCCTTGCCTCCATAACTGTTGTGGGTATTGATGGCCAGGCTTCTAAACCTCTTAAAACTCCCCAACTCTGGTGCCAACTTAGACAATACTCTTTTAAGCACTCCTTTTGAGTTATCCCCGCCTGCCCAGTTCCCTTATTAGGCCGAGATATTTTAACCAAATTATCTGCTTCCCTGACTATTCCCGGACTATAGCCGCATCTCATTGCTGCCCTTCTTCCCAATCCAAAGCCTCCTTTGCATCCTCCTCTTGTATTCCCCCACCTTAACCCACAAGTATAAGATACCTCTACTCCCTCCTTGGCGACCGATCATGCACCCCTTACCATCTCATTAAAACCTAATCACCCTTACCCCGCTCAACGCCAATATCCCATCCCACGGCATGCTTTAAAAGGATTAAAGCCTGTTATCACTTGCCTGCTACAGCATGGGCTTCTAAAACCTATAAACTCTCCTTACAATTCCCCTATTTTACCTGTCCTAAAACCAGACAAGGCTTACAAGTTAGTTCAGGATCTGCGCCTTATCAACCAAATTGTTTTGCCTATCCACCCCGTGGTGCCAAACCCATATACTCTCCTATCCTCAATACCTGCCTCTACAACCCATTATTCTGTTCTAGATCTCAAACATGCTTTCTTTACTATTCCTTCGCACCCTTCCTCCCAGCCTCTCTTTGCTTTCACTTAGACTGACCCTGACACCCATTAGGCTCAGCAAATTACCTGGGCTGTACTGCCGCAAAGCTTCACAGACAGCCCCCATTACTTCAATCAAGCCCAAATTTCTTCCTCATCTGTTACTTATCTCGGCATAATTCTCATAAAAACACAAGTGCTCTCCCTGCCAATCGTGTCCGACTAATCTCCCAAACCTCAATCCCTTACAAAAGAACAACTCCTTTCCTTCCTAGACATGGTTAGTGCGGTCAGAATTCTTACACAAGAGCCAGGACCACACCGTGTAGCCTTTCTGTCCAAACAACTTGACCTTACTGTTTTAGGCTAGCCCTCATGTCTGCGTGCAGCAGCTGCCGCTGCTTTAATACTGTTAGAGGCCCTAAAAATCACAAACTATGCTCAACTCACTCTCTACATTTCTCATAACTTCCAAAATCTATTTTCTTCCTCATACCTGACGCATACATTTTCTGCTCCCCGGCTCCTTCAGCTGTACTCACTCTTTAAGTCCCACAATTACCATTGTTCCTGGCCTGGACTTCAATCTGGCCTCTCACATTATTCCTGATACCACACCTGACCCCCATGACTGTATCTCTCTGATCCACCTGATATTCATCCCATTTCCCCATATTTCCTTCTTTCCTGTTCCTCACCCTGATCACGCTTGATTTATTGATGGCGGTTCCACCAGGCCTAATCGCCACACACCAGCAAAGGCAGGCTATGCTATAGTACAAGCCACTAGCCCGCCTCTCAGAACCTCTCATTTCCTTTCCATCGTGGAAATCTATCCTCAAGGAAATAACTTCTCAGTGTTCCATCTACTATTCTACTACTCCTCAGGGATTATTCAGGCCCCCTACCTTCCCTACACATCAAGCTCGAGGATTTGCCTTAACCCAGGACTGGCAAATTAGCTTTACTCAACATGTCCTGAGTCAGGAAACTAAAATACCTCTTGGTCTAAATAGACACTTTCACTGAATACGTAAAGGCCTTTCCTACAGGGTCTGAGAAGGCCACCACAGTCATTTCTTCCCTTCTGTCAGACATAATTCCTCAGTTTAGCCTTCCCACCTCTATACAGTCTGATAACGGACCAGCCTTTATTAGTCAAATCAGCCAAGCAGTTTTTCAGGCTCTTAGTATTCAGTGAAACCTTTATATCCCTTACGGTCCTCCGTCTTCAAGAAAAGTAGAACGGACTAAAGGTCTTTTAAAAACACACCTTACCAAGCTCAGCCACCAACTTAAAAAGGACTGGACAATACTTTTACCACTTTTGCTTCTCAGAATTCAGGCCTGTCCTCAGAATGCTACAAGGTACAGCCCATTTAAGCTCCTGTATAGACGCTCCTTTTTATTAGGCCCCAGTCTCATTCAACACCAGACCAACTTAGACTGTGCCCCAAAAACACTTGTCATCCCTACTATTTTCTGTCTAGTCATACTCCTATTCTCCATTCTCAACTACTCATACATGCCTTACTCTTGTTGACACTGCCGGTTTACACTGTTTCTCCAAGCCATCACAGCTGATATCTCCTCGTGCTATCCCCAAACTGCCACTGTAAACTCTTGAAGTAAATAATCTTCAGCTGACTATGCTGAATCTCCTAAGCACTCTCTAATCAGATGTCCTAAGTCCTCCCAATTCTTAGACCTTTTATACCTGTTTTTCTCCTTCTCTTATTCCATTTTTCAATTCATACAAAACTGTATCCAGGCCATCACCAATCAGTCTATACGACAAATGTTTCTTCTAACATCCCCACAATATCACCCCTTACCACAAGACCTCCCTTCAGCTTAATCTCTCCCACTCTAGGTTCCCACGCCGCCCCTAATCCCGCTTGAAGCAGCCCTGAGAAACATCGCCCATTCTCTCTCCATACCACCCCCCAAAAATTTTCGCCACCCCAACACTTCAACACTATTTTGTTTTATTTTTCTTATTAATATAAGAAGGCAGGAATGTCAGGCCTCTGAGCCCAAGCCAAGCCATCGCATCCCCTGTGACTTGCACATATAGGCCCAGATGGCCTCAAATAACTGAAGAATCACAAAAGAAGTGAAAAGGCCCTGCCCCGCCTTAACTGATGACATTCCACCATTGTGATTTGTTCCTACCCCACCTTAACTGAGTGATTAACCCTGTGAATTTCCTTCTCCTGGCTCAGAAGCTCCCCCACTGAGCACCTTGTGACCCCCGCCCCTGCCCACCAGAGAACAACCCCCTTTGGCTGTAATTTTCCATTACCTTCCCGAATCCTATAAAACGGCCCCACCCCTATCTCCCTTCGCTGACTCTCTTTTCGGACTCAGCCCACCTGCACCCAGGTGAAATAAACAGCTTTATTGCTCACACAAAGCCTGTTTGGTGGTCTCTTCACACAGACGCGCATGAAAGGAGGGACCTTGTGAGAGGTAATTGGATCATGGAGGTGGTTACCCTCATGCTATTCTCATGATAGTGAGTGAATTCTCATGAGATCTGATGGTTTTATAAGGGGATTTTCTCCCTTTGCTCAGCACTTCTCTCTCCTGCCACCATGGGAAGAAGGACATGTTTGCTTCCCCTTCTGCTGTGATTGTGAATTGCCTGAGGTCTCCTCAGCCATGCAGAACTGTGAGTCAATTAAACTTCTTTTCTTTATGAACTACTCAGTCTCAGGTATTTCTTTATAGTAGCATGAGAACAGACTAATACATCAACCATTTCAAAAGACCACCCACTGATATTAACCAACCACCTGAAGCTGCCTTTCCTTTTAGCAGTTTCAGCACAACTAACCAGCATTTCTTCAGGAAGACTGAGTAAGGAAATGTGTTAAAGAAAAAATTATCTTGACACTTGTTAAAATGATAAGGAAGATGCTATTCAGGACTATCTTTTAATAAGGAGAGAAATGAGGCTCAACTCCATTACAACAAGTGGGAATGTGCAGCCAAGAAGCAGATTGGAGGGAGTCAGATGGACAATTACTAAGAGAAGACATCAAGAGCAGGGGTTCTTGCTAAACTGACCTAACAGGATTCTTGCTGAGGGCAGGTAATATTGTTTGGATATGTGTTCCCACCTAAATCTCATGTTTAATTGTAATCCCCGATATTGGAGGTGGGGCCTGGTGGGAGGTGACTGGATCGTGAGGGTGAATTTCTCATGGATGGTTTAGCACCATCCCCCTTAGTACTGCACTTGTGAAAATGAGTGAGTTCTTGTGAGATCTGATGGTTTAAAAGTGTGTAGCATCTCACCTCCTCCTGCACTCTCTCTTGCTCCTGCCATGTAAGATGTGCCTACTCTTCATTCACCTTTTGCCGTAAGTTTTTTGAGGCCTCTCCAAAAGCTAAGCTGATGTCAGCATCATGCTTCCTGCATAGCCTGCACAACCATGAGCCAATTAAACCTGTTTTCCTTATAAATTACCCAGTCTCAGATATTTCTTTATAGCAATGCAAGAATGGACTAATACAGCAGGCCAGGGTAATCACATCTTAAGAGTAGAAGGATTCTCTCTAAACTAACTTAGCAGGATTCTTGCTAAACTGAACTCTTCAAGAGTAGACACAGAAGCCCAAGGACGAGACTTAGAGGAGAGTTCAGAGGGGCCTGATAGTTTGGTTGAAGAGAGAGCCCTCATTACTGAACGAGGGACAGGTGATTGAGGCCCAAGCATTTAATATGAGCATAAAAGACAAGGATGGGAATTGGAGTGTCTGTATTCAAGAATTCCTTTCACTATTAAATTGTGAGCTGCCCTAAGCAAAATATTCTCTTCTATGGGACCAAGTTTTCTTATTGGTAAAGTAACTGTAATAAAACACAATCAGCATAACAACAGACTGTGTGTGTCAAATAAAAGTAAGATAAATATGTGAAAACAATTTTTTAACTTGATATAAATTGAAGAATAACAGGTTTCAGAAATTTGGAAAGGGGAGCTTTATTTCTCAGAAAGGATTTGCAGCCCTCGGGTTGGCCATTCTGACCAGCTGGGAAGTTTAGCCTCCAGCCAGAAGCCAGAAACAGGCACTTCAAAGGAGGGGCAAAGGGAACAGAAATTTATGCTGCGCAGGGTGGCCAAATATACATATTTCATAAGCTGCAGGAGAAGTCATGAATATTTATGAAAGGAGAAAGATGTACATAAGAGCTTCATGCCCATTCACAGGTCCCCTGTACAAAAAAATAAAATAAAATAAAAAAAGGCTGCATTAGCATGATCTGAGGGTGGAGTCTTTGGCTGTCCAATATCAAAAGGATAAGCAGAGGACACAAAACCCCTTACTGTACATGCTCCATGGGCTGGCCAGAACGACTTGTCTGCTTATTAAAAGATAATCCTGAATAAAGGTTTCCTTACCATTTTAAAAAGTGTCAAGATAATTTTTCCTTTAACACTAGTTTCCTGCCTCAGCCTCTCCCTTGCTCCCTGGCTCCAAACACTCTACTTCAGGGTCTCTGTAGGGCCTTTTGCTCACGTTTGATTTATCTTTTGGGCTTTCAGTTTTCAGCTTTCACTGAGAGCTTTTATCCAAAGCTCTCATGGTCATGAACTGACCATGGGAAGGACACTCTGCAGTCCAAGAGGGTGACCAATGGCCCACAGAGGTGTGAGGACAGCCCTGCCTAGATCCCAGGGTTCAAACGGGCCCTGCCCTAAATGCAACAGCCTTGACTTAGCGCAGGAAGCAGAAAGCCACAGTGAGATGGCTGCTCCTCTAGTAAGGGCTGTGTTTATCTTACCTTTTAATTCAAAATGTCTTTACTGAGTCAATATATAGACTGGAGTAACCCAGATTTTATGGTTGGACAGAAGTGAGTCTAAATCAATGACTACTTTAACTGTGAGGCCTGGAATGCATTGGTAGGCTTTAGTTTCTTCACATGTACAATGGAGTCAATGATATTTGCTTCATAAAATTATTGTGAAGATTAAATTATCAACGAATAATAACTAATTCTTGAGGGCCTGGGACATACAGTGAGATTCTGGGGGTCTGGATCTCACAGGGGGAGGCAAGAACACCACCTAAGAATGCCCCATCTGCTGCTGAGCTGTTGATCCCTGGGGCCCAGCACGAGGCAGCACAACAGAGGAAGACGTGTGGGTTCTAGGGTCTGCTTGGGGAGACGTGCTGCAGAGTGGAAAGGACAAACGATTGGGTCACATGATTTGGTTTCAAATTCTGAATTATTTCTTTACAATCCAGTGACCTCACCTCTTTGAAGAACTGTATTTTTGCTGGGCATGGTGGCTCACACCTATATTCCCAGCTACTCTAGAGGCTGGAGCAGGGGGTTCTCTCGATTCCAGGAGTTGAAGACTGCAGTGAGCTAGGATTCTGTACCACTTTACTCCAGCCTGGATGGCAGAGTGAGACCTTGTCTCTTAAAAAAAAATTTTTTTAAAAGAGGAACTCTATTTTCCTCATTTACAAAACTATGGTGATAATACATACTTCAATGTACTTTTTGCATAGAATAAGCAAGTAATATATTCAGAGATGACAGGTAAATGGTGCATAGTAGGCAACCAGTAAATGGCTAAAATTAACAATAGTTATTTAGAAATAACCAAGGGAAAAGTTTGCAGAAATATTAAACTTAAAAGAGCCAAAACATAATGGAGAAACTCAACTCCCCAGGCCTTAGAGGCTGTTTTCAAGCTCCGAGGCTGGGTTGGAGATGTTCTGACGTAGATGTAGAGTTCAGGACACACACTAGACCTGCAAGGCACCACCAGCAGGAAAACAGTGACAGGCCTCTCCTTCCAGCACCAATCTATTGTTGATGAGACTGAAAATAAAAATGTGCCTCCCTCAAAAATTAATAATTGTTCAACAAACCCTCTCCCAACACTCTAAGAACTAATTAGGTCTTTCTTATGCAAATCTAAGTTCTGATGAGCAAAATAGAGAATATTTCAGTCTGAAAGGACAGTTTAAACAAACTTATCAACCCCTCCCTCCCATGTATTAGATATAGGGAAACTGAGGCCCAAAGAGAAGAAAGGACCTGCTGGGGCCAAAAAAAACAATCAAATGGAATTAGAGCTTCTAACTTCCAACTGCAGTACCCATTATGTTGATGGTTACAAAGGCCACCTTTATGATTAATTTTTTCTGGAGCACATGAGATTAAAAGAAAGCCACAAGGAAAGAAAGAAGAGAGGGAAGGAAAAGAGAAGCAGGAGATCAGGTACCTCTAAGAAAAAAATGCTAAGTGTAAGTATTTTTGCAGAGGCCTTCAGCAGGAGAGAGCTCCCAGAAGATAGCAGCCTACAAAGCCTCTTGTCTTCTTGTTCCATATTTTGCTCTCTGATTTCATCTCCTGCATGCACCCTTCCTCACCTTCTATTCTGTTGGCAGCTCCCAAAATAGACACTGTTACCTGGCTTTTGCACATGCTGATCCCTTGCAGTGTTCACCTAGATCATGACAATGGACCTCCATGTCTCAGCTTAGGCATCTCTGCCTCCCCTGTGCATCCCAAAGGACTCTGGGCTTCAAACCCTTAGCACTTTCACACTGAAGCATAATGATCTGTTTGCTTGTCTTTCCCACCACTAGACTAGGAGCCCCTAGAATGCAGGGCTGTGTCTTAATATCTTTATTTCTCCAGTGACTGCCACTTTAAAAAGTTTGCTTGGTTAGATGAGTGAGTGAATCCATGTCAAACACGAAGGAACACTTATTTCAAAAATGTTCTTGCTAAAGCCTTATGGGTATCATCTTAAATCCTTCATACATAATGCAATGCTCATTACATTAAGAAGTTCTATCCTCAGATAAGACTTCACCTATATTATCCCATTAAATAAAATAGTATTTATAAGTTATGGATGAGTAGTATTCATACAGTACAGAGATTGTTACTATGTACCTGTGATAGGAACTACTGAAAAATAAACATATAACCTCATTGGAGGCTACAAGGCCATGCTGGATTCCTACCTTTGCTCTCTCCTCCTCTCCTCCTCTTTCTCCCACTCCCAGTCCTTCCCTCACTTGAGCATTCTTCTGCTTCTCTCTCTTTACTTACTCTTGACTCCCTTATTCCCTGTTCCTCCCTTTTCCTCTCTTTCTCTCTCCTCTTATCAGTCCTCCCTCTTCCCATCTCTCTGCATACTCACCATATGCAGTCTGGAAGCCAATACTGTAGCAGTAGCCAGTGGCCCAGGTACTGTACTTTGAATAGTCCTACTGGGGGTTCTGGACTCTGGACTGAACTCTCAGAGACATACTTGGGGCTGCCTGCTAGCTCTTCCTAAGAGGTACTTTTATAATTGATCTGTGATTTTACCATCGATGCCCAGGAGGAGGTGGGCTAAGCAGGAAGAAGCTCTCCATAGCCCTGAGGGAGTATGAGGCTACTATTGGGCTCATAGCCATAGATTTCAGCATTTTTGAGAAACCTTTATGTAAATGAAACACTTGTGAAGGCATATCGTAGACTGCTAACCAATCATAATAGTACCATTATTTTTTCACTACACTGTAAACCTCTTTGCAGGAGGGGCCTCTGACTCATTAATTTTTGAATGCTTAGCATGTGGCTTAAAGTAAATCATACTAAAAACATGCATTAACAAAGGAATGAATGAGAACATGAAGAGTTAAGAGCTAGCACGAGCCATGAGTAAGCACCATGATTTAAATGCAACAGCAACACTTGGCCTGGCACTCGGGGCCTTGTATGACTACCAGTGGTCTGCAGGTGTGCAGGCTGGGCTCAGGAAGCTATCCTGGGGAATTTTTGTTTTAATTGTGTGAGAAAAAGATTAGGCTTGATTATAACCTGTCTTTAGTTAAATAAGACAAAAAATGAAAGTTATCAGAAGACAGAGCTAAAGAGTATGTTGTGTTCTTTTATTCTAAGATACGTATTTTCTGATCCAGGATTTTTCAGAATTTAGCACTAACATGCTCTGGCATTCAGTGACACAGAGCTCCACATGGCTGGTTTTGATGGTTTGCCAGAACAGCTGAGTAGGGTCCATGGGCCTGTGTACCAGTATCTTCAGGGTCTCACTACAATGAGAACTGAGATTTATCTCAGGAAAGACAAAATATTGGCCAGGTGCAGTGGCTCACACCTGTAATCCCAACACTTTTGGAAGCCCAGGCAAGTGGATCGGTTGAGGTCAGGAGTTCAAGAGCAGCCTGGTCAACATGGTGAAACCCCATCTCTACTAAAAAACATAATTAGTTGGGTGTGGGGGCATGCCCCTGTAATCCCAGCTACTTGGGAAGCTGAGGCAGGAGAATCACCTGAACCCAGGAGGTGGAGCTTGCAGTGAGCTGAGATTGTGCCACTGCACTCCAGCCTGTGCAACACAGGAAGACTCCATCTCAAAAAACAAACAAACAGGGCCGGGCACAGTGGCTCACACCTGTAAGTCCAGCACTTTGGGAGGCTGAGCTGGTCTCAAACACCTGAGGTCAGGAGTTTGAGACCAGCCCTGCCAACATGGCGAAACCCCGTCTTTACTAAAAATACAAAAATTAGGCAGGTGTGATGGTGCGTGCCTGTAGTTCCAGCTACTCAGGAGGCTGAGGTAGGAGAATCGCTTGAACTGGGGAGGCGGAGGTTGCAGTGAGCCCAGATCTCGCCACTGCACTCCAGCCTGGGCAGCAGAGTGAAATTCTGTCTCAAAACAAACAAAGAAAAGAGAAAGCATCAAGACAAAAGAGGACCGCCCTTGCTTCCTGAGCTGCACGGGCAGGTGCCTGGATCATCTTCTGCCTCCCTGGGCTTGCCACTCTGGGTTCTGGAGCTAAAATCACAGATTCGTATTGGCTGTAAGAAACTACCTCAGGCTTTCTAGGATATGAGAACATCCTCACACAGCACTGATTGTCCATGACAGAGGAAGAACAGCCCTCAGGAAGTTGCTGGATAGGGGAGGCGGGAGCATGGCCTTGGTCTGACATTTCAAGGTTCGTGAGAATCATGTATAAAATCTGCAGCCAGGAGCTCCTGCCCCAAGCTCCTACTTTCTCGATGATTTGAACAGCAGGATACCAATTACGGGTTCTTTGCAAAACTCTTTAGACCACACTGTGTCTCTGTAGGCACTTACATTTTATTTGATGACAGTGACATTGATGCATAATGGTTTCCACCCCTGCAAACAATTATAGATTCTATAGCTCATATAGGAGAGAGATTTGCTGCAAAATTTAACAGTTTACACTAGAAAAGAAACGCTGTCCCTCGTGTGCAGTTTGTACATTCAAGATCTTATACCTCATTCCTCCATTCTATTCTCTTTATTTTATTAAGTGATCAACATTTAGGGAAAGGCTCTCAGGAATTTTGCTGTAAAACATTCATCCTCTTTCCATCTGGAATACAGAAACCAGAAACAATATCAGAGAGTCACTAAACAGGTAGTACATGCTGTAGTCCTCACCACGCACAGAAAGTGTAAGTAATGTTTCCAAGATTGCACAGCTGGAGATTGATGGAGGCTTGCATTACAATACAAGCAATTTGCAACCATTGCACCAGAGTCCAGCAGGAGGGAGAGTAGTTTAGGCAGCAGGAGAAGCACTAGGAGACGAAACTCCTGGATCCATTCTCGACTCTGCCTCTAATGACTTGAAGTAGCTAGGGGCACACCACTGCATTAATTTGCTCAGACTTCCATAACCAAGTACCACAGATGGATGGCTTAAGCAACAGAAATTTATCTTCTCAGAGTCCTGGAGGCTGGAAGTCCGAGATCAAGGTGTTGACAGGTCTGATTTCATTCTGAGGACTCTCTCCTTGGCTTGGAGATGGCCACCTTCTCATTGTGCCTTCACATGGGCATCACTCTGTACATGTCTGTGTCCACGTTTCTTCTTCTTATAAGGATACCATGCATATTGGATTAGGGCCCACCATAATGACCTCATTTAACCTTAATTATCTCTTTAAAGACACTGTCTCCAAATACAGCCACATTCAGAGGTACTGGGGGTTAGGATTTCAACCCATGAGTTGGTGGGAGGGGACATAATTCAGCCAGTAACACAGGCTAAAATCAAGGTGTCAGCATGGCCGCATTGCCTTCTGGAAGCTATAGGGGAGGGTCTGTTTCCTTGCCTCTTCCAGCAGCTAGAGGCCATCTGCATTGCTTGGCTAGTGGCCCCTGTTTCCATTTTCAAAGCATTGCACTTTAACCACTGCTTCCATCGTCCTTCCCTCACCCTAGCTCTGTTCTTCCTTCCTTAAAAAGACCCTATGATTTTAATAAGTCTACCTGAATAATCCAAAATGGTCAAAGCCTTTTACCACATAAGGTACCATATTTACAAGTCCCAGGAATGGGGGGTCTGGGGGGGACAATGCAGCCTGTAATAACCACTTTATGTTTCCAGGCCTTTGTTTGTAAATCTATAAAATATGAAATAGCCAGCCCTGCCAATCACGTAGTCCTCTTATAAGGATAAAATAGTATATTTACTATAAAAATGTTTGGGGCTATCAGGGCCACCACATATGTGAGGTACAACTAATCACAAATGTTTTAGTTTTCATTTCTGTACCCTCTGACTGTCCTATATCTTGTACAGATTAGAAACACAAGTATTTAGTAAATTAAATGCATATAATATTGTTTATTAATTCTCTGAACACTCAAAACAATGTAATAGAAGTGATGCAGGTATTTCACAAAAGCTTATTAATTTGGTTTATGTACCCTTTTCTAGCCAAGAACTTCATTTTTGCTTAACCAGTACTTCATTTTTGTTTACAACAATGTTTGCAAACAGTAGGTGCTCTCGTCTATGGAACCCCATTCTCTCGCAAGCTCACCACTTCTGAGTGCATCAGAGAATCAGCAAAGAAATGCACACAGTCACTGAAGAACCACAGTGTGGATCACAATTTTCTTGCCCTTTACCCAGAGCATTACATTTAAGTGACCATTTGAGACTTATTTAATCTTATTTTATTATTTGTGCTGTTTTGCTTTTCTGTTGTTACATAACAAACTACCCCAAAACTTAGTGATCTAAAATAATTGCTTTCTTATATTGCATGATTTTTTAGGTCTGGCATCCTGGCAGAATGTGATTGACCAATTCTGTCCCCTGTGCCACCAACTGGACTCCCTGGGCAGCATTCAGCTGGCGGCTGGCCTCTTTGCTGAGTCCGAGATGGCTTCATTCTCTAGCCTGGGGCCATGGTGGGCTGGCTGATGGTCTGAGCTCAGCTGGGATCCTCCTATGCTACAGGAAGTCTCAAAGGCTCTCCTCTGTCTCTCTAGCAGGTACGTGGGCTTCTTACCTGATGGTTTAGGGCTTCAGGAGAGCTACAGGGAGCAAAAACCATCACTTAAGCCTGTGCCTGGAAACTCACATGGCCAGGCCTGCAGTATTCTAATGGTCAAAACCATCACTGATGATGTCCAGATTTAATAGGTAGGGAAAGAGACCCATTTCTTAATGTGAAAAGCATCAAAGAATTTTCAGCTTTCTTTAATCTGCCACAAATGCTAACAAACTTGTGTTCCTTTTCCTCTACTCACATGAGATCAAAGGCAGATAGTCAGAGAGGAAAAGATACTGTCACAGGCAAAGCTGTTCAATATTTTGATCATTAGTCCTACCAGGCAAGTCAACTGCACAGAAAAAAGACATGACTGGAATGATCATGGGAGAAGCAAGAAAACTACCAGAAGGTGACACAGCATTTCCAAAGGGACAGCCACCTGAAGCTGGCATGTGTAGGGTCAGCTAGCCAGAAGAAGGCTGGGCAGCCCTTGAGGGCACAACAGCCACAGTAGAGAGTGATAAGAAATGCTCAGCCATGTATCCATTTATTCAACTTAACATTTACTGAACATCTACTGTAAACAAAGCACTGAGCTGGTCATTATAGACATAAAGATCCTTGTCTTCCAAGGGCCTAGAGGCTCCTGGGGAGGAAAGATGTGGCAATTGTTAAATACAGAGTAAGATGATAATGCTAAGAATTACATTGTACTAACCCAAATTACTTGAAAAGTGCAAATAAATAAATAAAAATACAAGTCTTATATCTAGTTACCTTTGCAATGACTCCTTAAAATATATCCATCCAAGGGAACTTAATTGCTGAGTTGCCCTAATCTGAAAAACTCCAATATCAGAAATCACATTTTTGCAATGCATATTACTATTTACCAGTGGATTTTCCTGTCCCATTCATTACCCAATGTGGATTGAGGGCCCATGATGTCCCTGGCACAGTGCTGGGAGCTTGTGTTACACATATGACACAGTCCCAATCCCGAGAGCTTCTTGTCCTATTTGGAGAAAGAGACACAAGTCAACTCCTCACCCATTGCTTTGATGTCCATCTCATATCATTCAACAAATGAGAGCCCTCTGTGTGCCACGTGCCGTTCTAGGCAGCAACAGACAAGACATAATGAGTTCCTTCCCTCTTAGAATTTATATTCCTGGGGAGGCTAATAATAAAGAAGTAGACAAGTTTGTAAATAATAGGGTTTCAGAGAGCCATAAGTGGTAAGGAGAAGGAAAAGCAGGGGAAGAGGCCAAGGGCACAAGGGGCAGAGAAGGTGAGCTGAGGGACCTATTCTAGATGAGGTGGTAAGGACAGGTCTATCTGTGATAGTGACATTTGCACCATTTTTAAATTCCCTGGGTCAATAAAACTCATTATATACTTAGCCTAGAGCTTGAAACACCTGACATACTTAACATTACAATGTGTAACCCTCACCATAGCTTTCCTGATATAGTGGCACTCATAGAATTGTCTCCTACTAGTGGAGTAAGTGCATTATGAAGGCAGGGACCATGGCTAATCAGCCAATAAATCATAAATGGTTGGTGAAGTGTTGCATCCACCCCTCCAGCCCTGAGAAATGTTCTAACTCTGGGGCCGCAGAGTGCCTTAAAATTACAAGAAAGGAAGACTTGGGAATAGGTGCCCCAAATCTTTTTATCTAAGATTTTGCTTGGACATGTAGAGAATGTGGCAGGGAGAGAACCTACATTGACAGAAATTTGATTGTCCTCCTAATCTGGTCACTGTTTTGTTTATTTGCTGGTTTTGAGGTAGGAAGTGTTAATTAAGCAGGAGCACCTATGCAATTCCAAGGCTGACTCATATGCTTGTGTAAGGAATTCACTCCTCAGAAACAATTCAGGACTTAACCTGGGGTGATTTGGTACTAACTGTCTTAGTCTGTTTTGTTCATATATTTAAATAGCAAAGAATTGTCTGCACTTAGGAGAGGGGACAAGGGTTAGAATTTTGTCCATGGGAAGAGAGTCAGAGCTTCATTCTCAATCACAGACCAGCCACGAGAAATAGCCAAACATATGCTGACCATGTACTATGCAGTAGTTTCTATTAGCTAATTTATAAGTATAGTTTCATTACATGTTTCGAGAACCTGAAAGACAGTTTTCATATCTAACAGGCAATGTAACTTGTTCAATATCACACAGCTAGTAGGTGACAGCCTAGACTTGAGTTTAAGGCTGTTTGACTAGAATATGGGTGTGTTGTTTATTTGCTTCCATTTTACCAGCAGCAAAAGCTGTTTAGTGAATACACAGCTTGACTGCACTTCATTTCTGTATTAGTCCATTTTCACGCTGCTGATAAAGACATACTTGAAACTGGGCACTTTACAAAGAAAGAGGTTAATGGACTTACAGTTCCATGCAGCTGGGGAGGCCCCACAATCATGGCAGAAGGCAAGAGGGAGCAAGTCACATCTTACACGGATGGCAGCAGGCAAAGAAGGAAGAGAACTTGTGCAGGGAAACTCCCCTTTTTAAAACCATCCGATCTCATGAGACTTATTTACTATCACAAGAACAGCATGGGAAAGACCTGCCCCCATGATTCAATTACCTCCCACTGGTCTCTCCCACAACACATGGGAATTCAAGATGAGATTGGGTGGGGATACAGCCAAACCATATCAATTTCTTTGAAAATTAGTGATCTGTGACTGTCCAGTTAGCTTTTGCTGCATAAAATACCACTCCAAAACTAAGAAGCTTAAAAGATGAATGTTCTATTCATCTCATGGTTTTGTGCATCAGCTGTTGGTTCTCAAGGCCTGAGCCAGTTCAGCCGATGTTCACACCAGGTATTGTCAGGTACCTGGCTCTGCTGGCAGGGTGGGGCCTCTCAGTCCTCTGTTTCACCACTCAGCATCTAACAGTGTGGCTCAGGTCATTCCCATGGTGGTCTGAGAGTTCTGAGTGAAGAGGGAGAGGGGAATCCTCTATTAGTCAGCCCTGCAGAGATGCCTGTGTCATAGTCACTATCATCCCACAGGCCATGACAAGCCACACAGCCAAACTCAGTGTCAGTGTGGGGAAAGTCACCCAAGAGCATGGATACTAGGGAGAAATTACCGTGGCCATTTTTTCATGCAATCTAGCACACTGCTTTTGGCAGACTGTGTTCATTTATTCATTTACTCAGCCAACTTTAGGAAGTGCCTCTGTGGCCAGGCTTATTCTGGACAGAAGCAGACTTCGGTCTATAGTTTCCAACCTAACGGGAGAGACAAGCACATGAAAATATGGGCCATGCATCATTGAGTATCATGTGAAGGGGGTGTCCTAGTCAGCTGGGGCTTCTAAAACAAACTACCTTAGACTCAGAGGCTGTGAACAACAGAAATGTATTGTTCACAGTTCTGGAGGCTGAGAAGTCCAAGATCTAGACATGTGTAGGTTCTGTGTCTACTATGGGCCTGCTTTCTGATTCATAGATGGCATCTTCTTACTGTGTCCTCACAGGATGGAAGGGTTGAGGCGCTTGGGCCTCATTTATAAGGACACTAATCCCATTCACAAGGGCTCTACCCTTACAACCAAATCACCTCTCAAAGCTTCCACCTCCTAATACCACCACTTCAAGGATAGAATGTTAACGTGTGAATTTGTGGGGAGACACAAAGATTCAGTTCATAGCAAGGGGTAAATAAATTTCCCAGGTAGTCTAGACAGCCAAGAGGTTCCAGCAGGAAAAGCTCGTGAAGGAGGTGACATTTATCTGGACCATGAAGAATGGGTCTGAGAGAAGGAGTGACATCAGTAGGCTACCTTCCAGTTCCTTGCCTGAAAGCGGGGACCAAGCTCTTAACTTTCCTGTAGATTCAATGGCTTTACAAACTTTCACTCTTGTGTTTAATACCCTGCAAGTTTCTAGAGCCCTCTTCTTTTAGAAATTGTTGAGTTTCTTGTTTCACTTTCCAGCTACATTATCTTGGCACCTGGGATGTTTTCCAGGCATTAAGTTGGTGGAAATCGAGGAGGGAGGAGGAGTACAATGTTTTAAGTAAATTGTTGATCCCTGAGTTTCTAACTGTAACTCAGGTCCAGGAAGACCATTTCCAAAAAAAAGGACATACCAGAGCAAGATGAGCCAGGAAAGTGTTGATTCCAAGGAGGAAGAGATAAAAATCAACAAAAAGGAGATACTCAGGCGATACTGGAGTCAAGGAACAGCAAGAGTCAAAACTGACTCTGAGATTTCTCACTGGGAATAGGACACAGGGGGAGCCATTGACAAGGCAGGAGGGTGAGGCAATAAGCCTGGTTTGGGATGTGCTGAGTTTGATGTCTTTGTGTCACATACAGAGGAGCTATCTAGTCTGTTGTTGGACATTTACATCTGGATGGTGGGGAAGGTTGGAGACTGGATCAAGAATCTTCAGCAAGGGAGATGGGTGGGGAAATCATGGGTCCATGTGAGATAACCAGGAAAGGAAGGATTTACCAAAGAAAGAAGAGAGAAAATAAGGAGTCTTCTAAGTAGCAGAAGAGACAGAAAAGGGACAGAGGGAGGGAAGCACTAAATATAGTAGCTAATGCATCATCATCACACATCTGTCTAAAACCAGCCATGATTGCACATCAAAAGCTCAGGGTTGGAACATCATGAGTAGAGAAACTATGTTAACTCTGATTGAGTAAGATTTCCTAAGTTTTTAGACTATGTTCTCTTCTGGCTGTGAGTGGCGGCATGGTGCGATGATTAAGAACACTGACTTTGAAATCAAAACTGTGAATTCAAGTCTTGGCAGTTCTCCATGACCTTGGGCAAGTCCCTGAGCCCTTCTTTGTTTTCTTGGTAAAGTGGGGATGGCTCCCACCTTGGAAGGTTATCCTGAGGGTTACTGGTGTTAATGTAAGTTAGGTCCTGAGACCTGCATCTGACATAGAATAAGTGTTGTGAAAGTGTTAGATATTTATATTTATGGATATACACCCAGATGGAAAGAAAATGATTGGAACATTGTGCCACCTCATGCACAGTCTGGATAAAAATGGCCAGGATTCTTGACTACACAACGGATGTTCCAATCAAGATGGTTGAACAGACAGGGACTCAGGGATTCATGGCACATGCTGGCTGGGTGAGGTGGAGGTCACAGTAATATGGGGAGAGATCTATGTGGTGCAAATAAGGTGACATACATGGAGTGTGCAGGCTGGAGAACTGGCGTCTCTCAGGCTGAAGGCAAATGCCAAGTGCAGCTAGGTTTGTAGCATTAACCAGGCATTGGCTGAGGTGGCAAAGAAATTAGTCACGCAGGACAATGGAGCCCCTGCAGTGCAAATAGCACATGACTTGATGCTATAAACGAAAGAAACAGAGATGATGGATTTGAAGATACTCTGTGTTGACTGTGTTCATCTGCTTCTAGACACCCTGGAGGGCTGACTACCTCTGCCTTTTTCCTGCAGGGAAACTCTGTGAACACTCCGCAGAATTCTGTAACAATTACGTTGCAGGGAGTGTGGAAATGTAGTCCCTAATGAAGGCTGCAACTGACATGCAATGTCAGTAAGTGCTGCTGAGCACTACTCCTTGAGACTTTATCACACACACACACATACAAACACACACACACACATACAAACACACACACACACACACACAGTCTTACAATGATCTCTCTCTCTCCCTTTTAATTTGTGCATCTGATTCCGCATTGCCAGTGGGATAGAGTCCCCCCCTTAGTATGGCATTCGAGGCTTTCCATGATTCAGCCCCACTCTCCTTTCATTCCCCAACTCCTGTGATTTCCTCAGCTCTGTCCAGCAGCTAAATAGATGCCAACTCGTTTCTTGAGCATGTCACAAATGCTTATACTTAGCTGCCTTTAATAATTTGTTTATTTAATACATTTTGAGGAAGTCAATTAATTTCTTCACCTTTTAATTTAATTTTTGGTAAAACAGATACAGTAATACATATATAATGCTAGGCTTTGTAAGGAAAGTACTTTAAATATAGATCTCTTTCTTATAGCACCAAACGTACTGTAAGCACTTAATAAAAATAAGTAATATTTATTTTATCATTATTTCTGTCATCAACAAAATTGTTAATTGCAAGAGTTTTCAATTATTATGAAAGTTAGGAAAATATAAAGAAGAAAATTAAAATGTCTCCAAATTCTATCTTTCTGAAATATTCTGATCATTTTCTCAATCACATATATAAAGAGATCTTTCCACAAATTTGTGAGTTCATGCTGCATATAATTTTTGTAGTTGATGTTATTGTTTTAGAGACAGAGTCTCACTCTGTCACCCAGGCTGGAGTGTGATGGTGCGATCATGCTCACTGTAATCTTAAACTCCTGGGCTCAAGCAATCCTCCTGCCTCAGTTTCCCAAGTAGCTAGGACCACAGGTGTGCACCACCATGGCTGTCTAAGTTTTTACTTTTTGTAGAGATGGAGTCTTGCTATGTTGCCCGGACTGATCTCAAACTCCTGGGCTCAAGGCACAATCCTCAAAGTGCTTGCTGGGATTACAGGAGTGAGCCACTGCATGTGGCCTAATTTTGCTCCCTGATTTTTTCACACAGAATTATATCACAAATATTTCTTTATGTTACTAAAATTTCTCAAAAATAATATTTTAGCTATTTTTATTCTACTTAATAGATTTACTTATTTACTTGATCAATCCCCAAAAGTTGACTACATAGGCTCTTTTGAAAATTTTCTGCTATAAAGCTGTGATGTGTATACTGTTCAAGAGAAAAAAGAAAAAACTTCTTATGCTTTTAGTATTCCCTTCGGATGAATCTTAGAAATTGAATTAGTGGATTAACATGTATGCACATTTAGAAGCTGTTTATACATCCTGGAAACTTGTTTTTATAGACTTGACACTGATTTTACACTCACTCCCTACCCCTGGCAGGGTTTAAAGATCCCTTCTTGCTCCCTCTCCTCCAGCCCTGAAACCTTGGGAGGACATATATTCATACTTGGAAATTATAACCAAGAGCCTTGCCTTTTATGAGAGCAGAGATTAGCCCTTCCAGATGCACAGACAATGGCAATGACTGAAAATTCTTAAGTTGCAGCTTCCTACATCCCTGCCAAGGATCCTGTTTTCCCCAGGTGGCCCTGCCCGCAGCTTGCATAACTGATGCTGGATTGTGATGGCCATGCAATGGTTAAGAGTACAGGCTCTCAGCCAGATTGCTTGGATCAAATACCGACAACATCATTTCCTCATCCTGGGACCTCAGGGCATAGGGCATCTTGCACAACCTATGCACTTCAATTTCCTCGTCTGTCAAATGGGGATAATCCTGGTATCTCCCCTATAGAGTTTGTGGTAAGAATTATGAAAGCAAATAAATTGCCTCGTTTAAATATGGAATGATTAGAACAGCTGCATTTTCGTGAGTTCGGTTATTTTGTTGCTCAGTTGATACTCCTGAAAATTGCCACAACAGAATGACTTTCTAATGGCGCACCCTTGTCACAATAGCTGCAGCAGTAGACGAATGTCACAAGCCAAACAAATTCCACAACTGATGAACACAAAAATTGCCTGCTATCAGACAGGCTGTGCAGTCCTGGAAGGAGAGGCAGCTGTGGAAGCTCTGTGGCAAGCCCCGTTCCACTGCTCTTTGTTCCATGAAGCAAGGCTCTGGTTCTAAAATTAAACCCTTCTCCAGTACCCCAAACTGCCATGTGCATTTGAGGGTTTTTCTTCTCCTGATCTCATTACCATGGTTACACCTCGAAGAGTAAAAAATATATGGCTGCAGCTTTTGTGAAATCAGGCCCACTTTCCCTTGATTCTGGCCCCGCTGTTGCAAAGCAGCTGACGGCTGCTCCCCAGAGGAGCATACAGAGATAGCATGTGGAAGACTGCAGACTGGGGAAGGCCTGCCTGCGCCCAGGATGCACATCAGCTTCCTAGCTCAGAGATCTAACTCTGACTGGCAATGAGCCCTCTGATATGACAGTCAGCCACTGGCATGGTCTGACACAGGAGTTATTTGGTAGCATGCGATGGTGGGTCTGCAGCCACGCGTGAAGACGTATCTGTCAGTCAGACCCAGAATGCAAGCCTTGCCCTAGGGTCCAACAAGGACACAGACACACAGAACAAATGCCTGAAGGCAACAGGAAAGACTGGGGCTTGGGAGGCTCTAAAGGAGCACTCGTCCTCCCCTTCCAACTCAATCTCTGAATCACTAAGATACAGAAATAAGAATCAAGCAGATAGAAACCTTTTTATTGATAAGGTGGTTTGAAGAGTTTGACCTAAGTCTACTGAAATGTGGACTCCTGAATACATCACTAGACAGACTGATGCCATCAGTGTAACACTGGAGACCGCAGGCCCCTCCCTGGCTCCACAGAGACTCTTACCAAGAGGCTCCCAGAATCTGTGCTCCCTGCAGGCAGGAAATCCCAGAGAAAGGGTAGAGTTGAGCATGCCTTGCTTTCTTCCAAACTCACCATTAAAAAGAACTTGCTCTTCCAATGGAGTTTATTAAGAGGTCAACAGTTTTACTTTAGCCCAGGGGTCTGCAAACTTTTTCTGTAAAGGATCGGATAGTAAATATTTTAAGTTTTGTGGGCCACATATCATGTGTTGCATAGTCTTGTTTCTTTTCCCCCACAGCCCTTTAAAAATAGTTTGAAAACAACCACACACACACACACAAAAACATTCTTAGCTCATGAGTCATGAGCCAGACCTTGGGCCATTCACTTCTCTCACCTCTTCCTATTCAAATTGGGGTCCCTGAACCCACAGCATCCGCATCACATGACAGGTGATTAGAAATTCAGAGTCCCAGGTTCCATTCCCAACCCACTGAAGCAGACTCTGCATTCAGCTTGATCCCAAGTAAAAATTACTAATCTGGAAAATTTCACGTGAGGAGTTGGGAACCAGTGTTTTTCTCTAATAGCAAAAGCAAAAATAAGACAACAAAAAATTCCATGGAAACTTGTAGGTACTGAATGAAGTTCCCCCTTGGCAAGTTATCCATATTTTTGTCTCAACACATATTCCAAGCTGCCTGAAAATAGACTTTCTCTGTGTGGCTGTCTCTCTCCCTCTCACCAGATACAGAACTCCTGGAGGATATGGAACCTGAACTTGCCTACCTCTGAGTTCTTAGTTTCTTGGACTTCTGTGCACAGGGGAAAGAGCAGCACAGGGACTTTCTGTGTTTGCTTTACTGGGAAAGAAACCCCTCCATGTCATTTGCTATTAATCTTTTGAGGCCTTAGTTACCTTCTCTGTAAAATGAAGCTCTAAATCTCTTTCTTCCAGGAGGTTGAGAGGATCAGACTCTGCACATAAAGGGCTTCTCCCAGTGCCTGGCTGGTAACCAGTACTTAGCAAGCAACAGCCATTACAAGGGCAATAGGTCTTGCTTGCACAAGGATCCCTGAGAAGGTCTGTGGCATTACACTGGGAAGAGGACTCTAACAAAAGGGTCTGCAGAGCCACTGGGGCACAGGGAGTCTCCCCCAATATACACTCAGTCCTGGCACGGGCAGCTGACATCCGCAAAACAACGATCTCAAGTCCTTCTCCAGAGGTAGGAATTTTGGGGGTACAGTTATTCAATTACCAGCATGGCTAAGTCACACAATGGTACCAGAGCCATGTATCATTACTCATATTACAAAAGTAGCAAGACGAAAAAGCACCAAGACTGAGAGGCTCAGCCCTGTGCCTGCTGCGGCGTGACTTGTTGGGAATGAGCACCATCTCCTGGACACAGTTAGAAACACGTCGAAGATTATCAGAGAATCATTTCCCAGACACCTGAGCCAATGTTCATTAAATGACTCAATGACTCTCTCCAAGAGGAAAAAAAGAAAAAAGAAGAAGAAAAGAAACTGACCATCTAACTAAATATGTGTGATTTATTGCTAAGTTGCATGCATTATAGTTTCAGTATATTATTCACTGAATGTAAAATATAGCTATTAATTCAATCAATTCTTCAATAAATATTATGTAGTGAATTGATTGAGTTCCTGGTATGTGCCATGCATTATGTAAGGGCGGTTGAGGGTAATTGGGGCAGGTTGAGAAGATAATGTTTAAATATGACCTGAGGAGGTGAGAGAGTCAAGCACGTGGGTGTTTACAGTTCAGGCCCCTGGTTACAGGACACAGCCAGTGCAAAGGCTCTGAGCAGGGTGTGCCTGCCATGTTTGTGGAGCAGAGGAGACCTCTGTGGCTGCAGTGGAGTAAGCCGCCCCTGAGGGAAGAGAGGAAGTCAGAGAGGACACAGAGGGACAGATCGCATTGGGCCTTAAGGACTTTGACTTTAACTGGGTGAAATAAAGTCATCAGAAGACTTTGAGAAAGGTGTGGCTTAACCCTACTGATGTTTTAAATTTATCCTTTGTGCCTGTGAGAGAAGATGAATACTGTGGGGCAGGGGGCAAGGGCAGAAGCAGAGCCCAGTCAGGAGCTACTGCCTTTATCCAGGTGAGAAATGGGAGGGGCTCAGAGCAAGGGGATGCTTGTGCCATTGCCGATGCAACACCCATTTCATTTTTTTTTTTTACATAGTGGATGAGATAAAAAATATAATTACAAGTTCTAACGTTTGTTTGCACCCTAATGGATCATGAGAGCAGGCTGCACTGGAGATCAAACATCCAGGCATTGGGAAGTATTGCCTTCGATCAAATATTAAACACCTGCGTATCAAATAGTGAGTGCCTGTGTCACTAACCTCTCATACCTTATCATAGGGAAGGCTCCATTTTGGAAATTTCAGCTTTAGAATGGATCCCAAAGACCTGCACTTTACAAGATGCGTAGGCAACTTGAGGACATACATGGGAAAAAAATGTTCAAAGCACAAGAGTACAAGGGAGCTTTCTCTAAGGTCATCCAATTCCCCTGTCCCCAGAGGTGATCAGCTGCAGAGAGCAGAAAGGGGCCCACAGAGCTGCATCTATAGCAGGGCTATGCACACTTTTGCATCTATAGCAGGGCTCATTCTTCCTGCAACACCTGTGATACTGGCAGGTATATGAAGGCAGGTGGGGGAAGCCCATTCTTGACAACTTGTAACACTGATGCAATGATACTATTAATGATCTCACATCCTGTATCTGCATAAGTGGTCCCCAAACCTGGCTGTCCATCAGAATCCCCTGTGGATTCTGGAGGATCTGTGCTATTTAAAATACAGACTTCCTGACCCATCCCTGACAGCTTTGCAGCAGAATCTCCATCAGGCATAGCAGATACTCTGCACTTACTGATTAAACAAAGATTCAAGGTGATTTTGATTCAAGTAGTGCATTTAGAGGCCACGTGGTTGCCTATCATTTTTTTCTTCTCTTTTTTATTCTTCTTTATTCCGTTCTTGTCCTCCTTCCTTCCTCCCCTCCTTCCTTCCTTCTTCCCATTTATCTTTTCTACCAGCAAACACTTCCTAAGCATCTGCTGTGGGCCAGGCCCTGTGCTAGGTTCAGGGAGCACAGAGCTGAAGCTGACATCCTCCCCTGCCATCTAGGAGCACACTGTCTCCTGTGACTGGTCTTGGAGATGGGGATGAGACAGTATCATTGTCATGGGGAGAAGAGGTGCTGGGGAGAGGAAACATGAAGCAAACAGTGCAATTGCTGTTTTCATAAAACAAAATATAGAAAACTAAGCTCGACAGTTTTTCATAATTAAAAAGAAAAAAGAGTCAGTTAGAATTATAGGGTCATGCTTTTTGAAAGGATGAGAAACAATGAACTATGTAACCTATGTCTCCTGTGATTGAAACATTCCTTCACTCACTGCAATGTATGAAAACATTTCTTATATTAAAGGCCCAGATCAAACACGACCTGTGGCCTGAAACCTTCCCAGATATCCCCATCTAGAAACAACCTCTCTCCTTCCGGAGCCCCAGACCTCTCTCTCTCATCCAGTTATGATAGCAGTGCGGGGTATGCCTGTGCCTCCCCTGTCACCCCCAGGGGAGACTCCCTGGAGAAGGAGTTGCCTTGGTCCCAATACTGCACATCCACAACACCTAGCATGCTTGGTATACAGCAGGCCATCAGAGCGGTGGCGATTTGAGCTCCACCTGCTTTCAGAGCTCCACCAACTGCTTATTCAACCAGAAATAAGAATCTGGTTGAATCCAAACACCACCACCAACTTTAGAGTTGGGCTTTTTTCAGCCTATGCCCAGGATACCTTTGGATCCAAAACTCAATCATCCCTCAGTAGAGACTGTAAGTAAAGACTGAAACAGTGACCCTGAACCACAACTAGAATGAAAATTCTTACTGGAAGCCACCTCTGTGTTCCCCAGACATTTTTTCCTTCCAGAATGTAACCCCTTAGGAGCCTGTGCTGTCATTCCTTTCGCGGCCTCTGACAGATACACCTTCAAGGGCAGGGCTGGTCCCTGAGCAGCCTCTTCCCCAGGCTTGACTCAGTGACTTCACAGAGCAGGTTTTCCATATGCAGACCATCTTCATTATTCACAGATTGCATATTTGCAAATTTGTCTACTTGCACAAATTTACTTGTAACCCCCAAAATCCACCCTTGCAGTGATGTTGTGGTCATTCATGGACTAGAAGAGAGTTGAAAAAAAATGTACCCCATTCAATGTGCCTGTTCCCAGCGGAGGTTAAACAAGGCACCCTCCCCTTCTTATTTCAGCTTTCAAACTATAAACAAGTGTCTTTTGTGTGTGCGGTCTATTTAGTGCCTTTTTTTTTTTGTATTTTTGTGCTTTTTGTTGATAATTTTGCTGTTTAAAATGAACTCCAAGCATGGTGCTAAAGTGTCGTTTAGTGTTCCTCAGCGCACGGAGACTGTGATATACCTTTTGGAGAGAATACATGTTACCTAAGCTTCGTGCAGGCATGAGTTACAGTGCTGTTGACTGAGTCCCATGCGAATGAATCAACAACAAGATACATCCAGAAAAAGGAAGAGGAAATTTGCAGATACACATGCGAGGCTGCTCCAGAAGGTGTTGAAGTAGCATGTAGTCCATAGTGCATGATGAAGCTATGGAAAAGACGGGGAAGTGGCTAAATGGATGGATTCATGAGACGACAACTAATTTAAAAATAATTGAAAAGGGGACAGCATTGTTGTGAGACTGAAAGCCAAACAAATTTATGGTCAGATAACCCATGGTCAGGAAAATGTTACACTCTTCTTGGCTGGTGCTGGCTGGCTCACATGATTCAAAAGGCAATGCAGTGTGAAAAATGCTCAGCTTGCAGAGGAGATGCATTTCTGCAGATCAGGAGACTATGGAAGAATTTTAAAAACACCTGCTAAGTATTATACAGGAAAAGGGCTAAGTGGAAGAGCACAATTTTCAGTACTGATGAGACTGGCTTGTTTCACAAGAATAATGTTGACAAATAAACCTATATAAAGCAAATTTCCCCTTGAAGCAATAATTCAGTACCCACAAATGCATGTTTGCAGTATCTTTATAGAGTATGACTATCAAGAATAATGAAAATGAACTATATATTTCTGAGTGCAAACGTGAATAAGTCCATCCATTTCTGGATGCTGTAGTAGATTGATTGGGAAATAGACCCAATTTTCCTCCCTTTCTTTACTTTGTGACTTTACAAGTTCTTCCTTTAAGAGGTAGAGTCTATTTCCCCACTCCTTGAATCTGCACTGGTCTGTGTCTTGCTTTGGGGACAGAATGTTGGAAAAGTGATGTGGTGCCATTTCTGAGGCCAGGCCTTGCAGCTTTCTCTCTCTCTCTCTTCCTTTCTCACCCCTGAGATCTTCATAAAAACACGCCCATGGAACAGAGGCATCCTCAATCAGCCAAAAGCCTGCCTACCACCGGACAAGTGAGTAAGCCTTGGTTCAAACCAGAGCTTGCCAAACAAACTCACCAAGATCAGCAGAACAAAACCACTCTGTTGACCTGTAGACTCATGAGCAATAGTAAATGTGTCTTCTTTTAAGACATTACCTTTAGGGCGCTTTGTTACGCAGTATTAATGTGGTAATAGATAACTGACATAGATGCTGAGAAACTATCTCGAATTTCTTTGATATTTTGTCTCAGATGTAACCTACAATCACATTTTAGGGAGACTAGAGGAAGAGGCAAGATTAGCTTCGATTCTCAAGTATTTTATGATCCTAAGTTTTTGTATGTGTTGGATCTGGTTTTCCGTAATAGTTCCTATTGCTCAGGCCTTTATTGCAGCTAGGATGACAGGGAACACACCTCATGTCAGAAATAGGTCTTGGTGGTGTCATCCTAGTGAATAAGCAATTAACTTACATGTTTCAGAAAAATATCTGTGCACATAGTCCCCCGATAGGCTTATAGTTTAGATAAGTAACACACATTTCTTCAATAGCGAGCACCTGTTCAACAATCCTATGTGTGTGACCCCAGGGCATTTTTATCTCTGACAACGGTAAGCTAAAGGAGTTCAATTTTGTGGTATGAATTTATGTGCCATGAATTTAACTAAGTAATTATTCATGCTTGTTTTTTTTTCTGTCTGAAGCCCTGCAAATGCCCCAGCTTTATGATGTAATTTTAGTGAAATTAGACTTGAACATCTGAAAGTTGTGTAATTAATTATATTCAGCTTCAATAAAGATCACTAATTGATTCAAGCCACCAGCAGGACACCTGGAAGTGTCAGTTACACATTACGAGTGGCCTCATGGGGCCTAAGTGTGATAGCTAATTAGATTTCCACATTTTTAAAAAATTAAATTCTGTTTGGCTAGGGTCAGAGAGTTTACATTTAGTTCACAGTTGAATGTTTAATGCCCAGCTTTAAGTTAATATTCATTAGAAGACTTAGTATTATAGAACTAAAAATAATTAAGAGCTAAAATGTGTTAAGTATATTTCTGAACCTTGGTAATAAGGAAAAACACTAATTGTGTGACCTTTTAATTTCATCTTAGAGCATTTTATAACAAGGCTGCTTAGGGGTCATGTAACTATTTTAGGAACTATAACTTGGTTTGACTCATTCCCTGTTCATAAGTGATAAAGGCTCACACATCTTACCAAGTCGGAGGTTAACTCAGAGAGAATTGATAACATCAGGCTTTGCTATGTGGTTCTGTTGTCATAGACATTTACAGGTGGATGGGCACCAGAGGGTTGGAAAGAAAACATCATAGAGAATGTGGGGCTTTGTAATTGGCACAAAATTTTGAAAGTCAAAATGAAGAAGGAAGAGGCTCCCAAGAGGAGTTACAACATGAGAAATGGCATGGAGGCACGACGTGAGAGATGCACATCAAATCTCCATATGTCTTATTCCTCCATGATTTCAAGCTCATACTAGGAACTGAAATCCATGTTGAATAAATGCTCTCAGTGAAAATCACAGAGAAGAGAAGATGTCCACCTGGGAGGAGTAGCGCAGGCAAAGATCCCCTTACAAAATGCTTTGCCCCAGCCATGGATGGAAGGAGAGACCTAGGACAGAGTATCACAATGTTATGTCAGCATCTTGGTTTCTCATTCAAGAAAATGGGATTTTTTTTCTTACTTCTGTATTATTTCATGACTACAGAAGGATTTACTAGACTTATTTCACAAACTTGCAAAGTAGAAATAATTTGCCTAAAATGAAAAGTAACAAAAGTATTCATTATCTCTTGCTGTATAACAAATTGCCTCAAAATGTAGAGGCTTAAACACACACATTTATTTTCTCATGGATTCTGTGGGTCAGGAATCCCAGCATGATTGAACTGGGTCCTCTGCTTCAGGGTTGCCTGCAAGGCTGCAATCAAATTGTCAGGTGTGGCTCTGGTCTCATCTGAAAGTTCAACTGTGGAGGATCCCATCTATGCTCACTGATGTGGCAGTTGGCAGGACTCAGTTCCCTGTGGCTTTGGGCTGAAGATTTTAGTTCCTTGCTGGCTGTTGGCTGAAGCTTGCCTTCAGTTCTTTGGCAGGTGGAATGCTCCAATATGGTGGTGTTTCATCAAAGAATCCAAGCTAAGAAGGCGCAGCAAGATACAGAGTCCTAGAAAGACAAGGTCAAGGTGATTTGTAACATAATCATGGAATTTGCATCCCATTACATTTGCCTTATTCTGCTTCTTAGAAGCAAATCGCTAGGTTCAGCTTACACTCAAGGGAAAGGAGTCACATGAAGGGTAATGAGTATATGTAACCCTCACAAATACCAACAAGCATGAGCACCATGAGTATGTTTGGGGGCTGTCTGAGGATGTGTCAAACACAGAAACGACCCTAGTGAGATGAATCTCCTCACATTATGCTGATAAAATTATAAGTGCATACGACTCTTTTGGAAAGCTACTTGACAATATGTGCCCAAATAGCAAATGTGAGTATTTTATCATCCAAATATTCTAACACCAGGATTATCTTAACGAAAGAGTCAGACATGCACAGTAAAAATTTAAGGACGGAGATCTTCATTAGGGCCTGATTTGGAGAAATTAAGAAAAGGAAGCCACATAGCTGACTTCTGCTAAGGTAGTAAGTAAGTAAAACAGTGTATTAATTTGGGGATGTTAAATAGTAATTGAAAATGAACTTTATTCACTTGATGATATATCTTAGAGAAGATTACACAGCAGAACATACAAGCCTTCCTCAGTCTTATTAAATACCTCAGTGTTGTTAATATCTATACAGTCAAATGTTAATTTGACTGTTGTTAAGAGTGTTGGGTTAAGTAATTATGTAATATGTATACAGTCCAACTGTTAATTTTGACTGAATAATTTCATTACTTAAGTGTGGGGTTAAGTCATTATGTAATATCTATACAGTCAAATCAATAATTGGAATGTATAGATGTTACGTAATGACTTAACCCAACACTTAAATAATGAAATATTTCTGTCATTCCTAGTCTTCAGCTTTTACAAACATCCCTGTAAGTTTTCTGTGGAGTATAAATCTCTAACTGGGGAAAATATTGGGGCAAAGTTATGTATTTTGAGTAGTATAACCACATTGAGTGTATGATAATATCACACGCATTCACATAGAGTAGGGTGAGGGCATGCATCTAATGTGTGATGGCAAGTTGAGACCGTGTTTCCTTCCCAGCTCACCCAGATTCCTGAAGGAAGACTGAAGGAAAAACAACAATCCCCTTATGCAATGCTTTGCCCCAGCTGTAGGTGGAAGGAGGGACCTGGGACAGGGGATCACAATGTCACGTGAGCAACTTAGTTTCTTATTCAAGAAAATGAAAATATATTTTACTTCTATATTATTTCATGACTACAAAAGGACCTGCTAGGTTTATTAACAAAACTTACAAAGGAGAGAGAATTTATCTAAAATGAAAAGTTAAAAAGCATATTTATTATCCCTTTTTGAAGGGAGGCTATGCTGGAGGATGCAAACGGAACCGAACAGGCAAAAGTCACCCATGGAATGTGGGTGTTTCTGCACACACAAAGGGAAGGGGGCGTGTCGTTGATGCCTAGATTTTTTTGTGAGACACGCCATCTGCTGATGCACAGTGGTGCCATTAATTGTTAAGAAAAGGCTCACAGAAGAAAGATGTAGCCTTCTAGGTAGGAATGGACAACAATGAATCATCCAGATCCCAGTGGTGCCCAAGCAGTGTGGGAGATGGTTGCTTTAGGGTTCTGGAGCCTGCATAGAAGGCAGAAAGAGTAGGTAGGTGTGGGGGACCACTTTGTGAGGTCAGGGGAATGCTGACACTGTGTAACCAGGTGGGAAGCATACTGACAATTCACACCAGTCTCTCCAGGGAATCCTAGATGCCAAGGGAGCTACACAAGCCAGCCCTGAAACAAGTGAACCTGCAAGCCAACCCCCAACTCCACCCCCACCCCAATTCCACATCTACCCACCAGCTGCCTTGGCTCCTCTAACAAACAGGAGAAGACTGCAAATGCCCCTTACCTCCTCCTTTAGCCTGCTGACCAAAGCAAAAGCACAGGGAGGGCCAGGAGAGGGATACAGAGAGCAGGCCTGTCCCTCTACACTCACATGCACTTGTGTTTGCAATCAACAATTCTGGAAGAATAAAAAAGAAACTGGCATTACTGAATGGGCAGGACTCACTGAAATAGGTGGATGGAGAGTTATTTTTTTCTCTCCATTGTTACAAAAGCTTTTCTGGTCACACTCACAGAAAGAAGTGTCCTCAGCTCACTTTTGCACATGAAAGCAATCTCATTTTGATTATTAAAAAGGTCACCCAAAGTATTAATGAAAACCTCAAATTCTTAACCAAGTTCAATATGTCCTTGTGTCTCTGTGCAGGCCTCACCCAGACTTAGAAGCCTTGATTGAGTGAGTAAGGGCTATGATAGGGGTACACGCACACACACACACACACACACACTTATATACACATACATTTATGTGCATGTGTATATGTTTGTATGCCTAAAGGACCATAACAGATGTATGTGGAGATACACAGATACAGATATAGATGCATGTATGTGGATTTTTGTTTAGTTTTATTTACTTTTCCAGACTTCCACCTCTCACAGGCTGCTATTTCAGGCCCCACTAGGGTTGGAAGCCCTGGAGAGGAGCGAGGAGGCAGGAAAGGTCTTACCAGGCTGTGACCTGGCACTGAGCTATCTAGCCTTGGCAAACATCTCTCCCTCTTTGGTGGATGTTTGTGGGTTTCTCAGAGAGTCTTTTACTAAGGACCTCTACTTATATCTCTCTTGACATGACAGAGGCCTCTATTCCCTAGGCATTGCACAACCCGCCACTGTGCTGGATCCCACTGAGGCAGAATAGGGTGTGGAGGCCGGGAACCTAAGGGCACGCTGACTTCCTGTAACTCAATCAAAACGAAAACCCCAACTCTCCATACCTAAGTAACAAAAGACTGGAGGCTACTCCCTTTGCACCTCCCCCACCCCCTTTTTCTGATTGGAAAAAGGGGGTTGCTGTCTGCAACCAATCAGACATTTGCATTGGAGGGTAACTTTGTAATTTCAGCCTCTGATTAGTTACTTTCCACAACCAACTATTTCCACAACTGACCGGTTGCAGAAAGCAATCAATCAGACTGATTGTGGGCCACTACTTCATTTACATAGGATGTATACCAAGTAACCAATGGGAAACCTCTATAGCATATTTAAACCCCCAAAATTCTGTAAAGGGTCTCTTGAGCCCCTGTGCTCGGGCCAGCTCCTATCCTGTGGAGTGTGCTTTCGTTTTCTATAAAGTTCTGCTTTTGTTACTTCATTCTTCCCTTGCTTTGTTTGTGTGTATTGTGCAATTCCTTGTTCAAAATGCCAAGAATGTGGACACCTTCTACTGGTAACACCACCACCCCTACCTCCTCCACCAGACAGTCTCCCTGCACATAGCTCTTCCAAGGGACTCCAGCTTCTCCATCCCATGAGTCCACTGGTCCTTGGAAAGGTCTCTCATCTGTGCCCCAGCAGGTGGGAGAGCAGTTTGCTCCCTGGACAGCCCTGGCTTTCTCGCTCCTCCTGCTTCAGGCACAGACTGTAACCTTTGTTCTTACGTTTCTCAGGCATGTTTCAGACCATAGTCCCCTCTGTCCTTCAAACTTCAGGGAATGCAAATAAAGCTCTTCAAGTAGCCCTGAAGCCAAAGCCTCTCACTTAAGGTGAGAGACAATCACTTCTTTGCCTCTTGTTGGGACAAGCAGGGAGGTTGATATTGACAACATTCTGACCCCTCTCTTCAACTCCCAGCTTGCCCAACTCAACTCTTCCAGGCTGGAGGCTGGGGTTGGTCTGTCTTGGCAGAATCAGTTTCGCAATCTATTTGCATGCCCTGCACAGGAGAGTTCACACCTGGCTTTAGGCGGGAGGCGCTCTGCTGCTACGGTACTGCTCTCAGCTTAGGGCCTGTGCTAAAATGGACAAAACCCCTATTTTAGCATCCTATTCGCCATTAGTACCTTATTCACAATAACTTTCAAGGAAGACTGGGGGTCTAGACTGAGAGTGAAATATACTTTACACTGTATTATGTGCTATTAGATTTTTTTAAAATCCATTTATCTTTCAATAAAACAAAGAAGAAAAATTAGTTTCATAAAGAATAAACTTTATTTAACAAGGGAAAATGCTTTGGATACAACTGTACTTTCTAAACTTTATTTTAAAACAGAAAAATTTTGAAAAAGTAAATGTAAAAACATTTTAATATACATACAACTATTTGCTAGGTAAAAACAAATACATAAAATACTATAAAGAAACGATCTACAATGTTCAGGTTATGATTTTTTAACCCACTATTTTGTGGAGATAGGTTTCATAATGTAGATAGTTTATTTTCTCATGTTTTTACTTATAGAAATTTCTAAATTTTATGTAATTTTATTTTCTTATAACTAGAAAATCCAGGTTACAAAATACCCATGGCCTGAAATAGATCCCAGTCTACTATTATAACTCAAGGGACAAATCAGAATCTTTAGGGCAGAGTCAGTCACCCAAGATGAACTTCATTCTGAAACGATTATGTGTAACACGATGGTACCCTCTCTCACTGGGCCTGGAGGCAGATGTCTGCTCCTCTCTGCCCTGCCAGAGCTTTGGTGAATCTATCTATCTTATCTAGCTTTGGGGCATCTATCTAAATCCCCTTGGGTCCTGCATGGCTGCCCTAGGCACAAATCATGAATAAAGTAACATCTCATTCAGTGCCCACCCTTTCAGTCTGGGAACTTGGTCACATGGTGAAAAGCAGGGCTTTGGTAAAATTTCATCTAAACTGTGCTTGCCAAACCATTGAGTAGGAAAAATTATACCAAAACTGGTCTGGGAAGGAAATTTTTTTATTGTTGCATAATATTTGCATGTATTGATGGGGCATATATGATATTTTGTTACATGCATAGAATGTGTGATGATTAAGTTGGGGTGTCATCTTGAGTGTTTATCATTTCTATGTGTTGGAAACTTTTCCAGTCCTCTCTTCTAGCTACTTTGAAATATACAATATCATGTTAACGATCATCACCCTACTGTGCTATCTATCATTCGAACTAACTCCTTCCATCTAACTACGTCTGTACCCACTAACCAGCCTTTCTTCATCTTCCTCCCCAACCCAAACTTCCTTCCGAGCCTCTGGTACCTATTATTCTATTCTTTACCTCTGTGAGGCCCAATTTTTTAGTTCTCATATCTGAGTGAGAACGGGTGATATTTGTCTTTCTGTGCCTGGCTTCTTTTACTTAACATAATACCCTATGGTTCTATCCATGTTGCTGCAAATGACATTTCATTCTTCTTTATGGCCAGAAAATATTCCAGTGTGTGTGTGTGTGTGTGCACGTGTGTGTGTATGTATACACATATATATACACACACACACATATACACTGTGAAGATGTGATTATATATGTATATACACACATATACATATATATATATCACATTTTTCTTTATCTACCATCTGTTGATGGACGTGTAGGTTGATTCCATATCTTTGCTATTGTGAACAGTGCTACAATAAATATGGGAGTGCAGGTATTCCTTTGATATACTGATTTACTTTCTGGGAAAGAATGTTTTTATATAAAGTTATTTGTATCTTTCTTCTTGGAAGAAATTAGAATTTCTGACAAAATTGTTGAGTAATTTTCTAATAAACTTTTGTAGGACTAAGAATTTTCTACTCTTGCAGCAAATTCATTGAAATAAAAATATAAAGCTCATAACTGACTTGTTTAGAAACTATTTTTAACAAGCTTTAACCTTTCTGTAAGGGTCCCTCTGAATCGTGTCTATGAAATGTGCTTTTAATTCAGAGGGGAATGGGTGTGCCCATTTGCTATACCAAGAGAACCGAACTCCACTTTGGTTGAGAAACACAATCAGTAATTTAGTAACTGAGGAATAAAAACCACAGAGAGAGAAGAGAAGAAAACAAGAGGAAATGTTAGGGAAGGAGCAAATTATTACAGCTCCCAGGAAGCCCTTGGACCCACTTGTTTGCAGAGGTTCATAAGCCTTACTGAGGGCACAGGATGGTGGGAATGCAGTGAGGAAGGAGATGTGAGAAATCAGAGAAGTGCCCAGAGTCACATCTCACAGGGCTCTAGCGACCTGGAAGGACCTGGGCGTTTACTCATCTCCTGGGTGGAGAAGAAACTGCAGAGGGGCAAGTGTGGAAACAGGGAGACCACCTAGGAGACTGAGGCTCAGGGATGCAATCCCGGGGAGGGGGGACAGTGGCTGGACCATGGCACTGGAGGCAGGGAGATGGGGCAGCCTTGTGCTGGATTTTGAAGGGAAAGACACCAACCCAAATAATGAAAAATCAGAAGCAACATGGGCAAGCACAGCTGAAGGCAGACGCTTTACTTCTGGAATTTCAAGGTCACTTTGTTGCGACAGCAGTCAACTCTTCCAGCGAACTAGATTGTGCTTTATCATAACAACCTTGTAAAGTACTGTACTTCTACTTTGCTTTGCTTGGTGTTACATGTGGGTTCTGTTTTTACATAAAACCAAATGTGGAACTTTATTTCAAGAATTCTTTTGTCACTAGCCCTGGTGTAATGTTCTTTTCTTTCTTAGTAAGATTTCAAATCACATTTTTGTTTGTTGTTTGTTTTGTTTGTTTTTTTGTTTGTCTTTTTGAGATGAAGTCTCGCTGTGTCACCCAGGCTGGAGTGCAGTTGCGTGATCTGGGCTCATAGCAATCTCTGCCTCCCGGTTTCAAGCGATTCTCCTGCCTCAGCCTCCCCAGTAGCTGGGATTACAGGTGCGTGCCACCACGCCGTGCTAATTTTTGTGTTTTTAGTAGAGACGGAGTTTCACTATGTTGGCCAGGCTGGTCTCGAACTCCTGACCTCGTGATCCGCCCACCTAGGCCTCCCAAAGTCCTGGGATTACAGGCATGAGCCACCACGCCCAGCCTTCAAATTACTTTTTAGAGCAATAATAGCAACAGTAACAATAACCGCTAACAAAATTATGGGCCAAGTGTTCTTCTAAGCAGTGCCAGTCACCAGGAGGCAGGTACCACTGTCACTCTCATCTTACAAAGAGGAATTGGGCAAAGAGAGTTGAAGAACTCATATAGGTCCCAGATCTATGAATGGAAGTCTAGGGATCAAAGCCAATCCTCTAAGCTCTGGGTCCTGTGCTCTTGACCACCAGGCCCTGCTACTTCCCAGCACAAGCCTGCCTATGTTTGTATCCTTGCAATTTTGAAAGAGGGCAAATTATAAATTCAAAAAGTATAAGCAAGTTCTAATTTAAACACGATAAGGGAAAGCTTGATAGACACAACTACAATGCAAATTTCAGTCTTCAATCTGTTTCTGAAAATATTTCTTTTTCAAATGCCACTTTCATTTTATTGCTGTTTATCCTCATCACATTCAAAATTTAAAGGCTAGCGTACCCAGGTCCTCTTCTGATCTGAGAGTAGCCACCAGAATCTGCTTGAACACCATTAATAGCTTCTGTGGGCTTAGCCCTTTGGAAGGTAATGGGGATCGTTACCTCCATTTTGGGGTCAGGGTCTGAGAAAGACATTGTAGTTCCATATTTATGGTATTGTCACCTAGAGCTTAAAACTCACACCTTTGCACCCAAGAGCCTAGTCCCCTACCAGAAAGCTGGGCCTCATATGGACAAGGCAGATGGCTGATGGCAGGATTTCGGACACCAGTATGATCGTTTAGGGCAAGACATTTGCTCTAAGGCCAGCTGTTACCCATGCATGGTGCTGCGGGGTTAAAATCAAATGAAAACAAACAAAACTAGAAAGAACAACCTTGGATGTTGAGTGAAACAGACCTATATTTGCATCCTGGATTTAATACTTAATACCTGGGTCACTTTGCAAACTACCCTTTCTGAGCCTGCCTATAAAATGAAGCTAAGAACAATCTCTGCCTCTTACATTTGTTGGCAGGCCAACTCTCTCTTCCAAGGCCAGAAACCGTATCCCGGAATAATGTTCCCTGTGTAGTCCCATATCCCCATTCAATGAGCAATGCACACCACAGCCAGAGGCCCCGACAGACCCTGGGACCAACCTTATTAATGGCAGGCCTGAGAAAACACCCAGAAATGATATCTACTATTTATAGAGTAATTACATAGTGCCTGCCATTGTTATGAGATTTTTTTCATATATTATTTCACTATAATAACGGTCCAATGCAGCAGATACTGTTAGCCCCATTTTTCGGATAAAGAAAGTGAAGCAAAGACACGCTGAATGAATAAGTTGTCCAAAGCCACACTGCTACGAAGTGGTAGAGCGAGTTTTTGCATCTCAACAGTCTGTTCTGGATCTTGACTTTGTACTGCTGTCTCTCTGAATATTGGACTTACTTTCCAGTGAAGTAAAAAGACATATAAACAGTTGATTCGAAAGCAAGGTGGTAGGCCCAGCGATGGAGGCATGAAGATGTTAACGCAAGGAGTCGGATGAAGGACACCTTCCTTAACTTGGTGGGTGAGAAAAGACTTTCTGCAGGAGCCGAGGGATTACATCAGGAGTTCCTAAGCATTAGTGCGCATGCGAACCACTTAAGGTATACATAAGATCATGTCACTCTCCGCCTACGCCTACTGATGACCTCCCATTGCAAGCAGCATACAAACCCAACTAGTCCTTCCAGATCCAGCCTTCCCTGTCTTTTCTGATCCCATCATCTTCGACTTCTGTCTTGCCCGCTAGCTGGCTATCTCTCCAGCCTTCTCTGTGTCTTGGACCTGCCAACCTCATTCCAGTCTTGGGTCCTTTGCACTTACTGTTCTTCTTGTTTGGAGTGCTCTCCCCTCATAATAACCACCTTCTCCCTGTCCTCCACAGCTAAGCCCTCTTCAGACCAGCCTCCCATTCCCTCTAGCTGACATAGCTCCGTTCCAAGCCATTCTTTATCACAGTGCCCTATTTATCATCTTCAAAGCCCTCGTTAGTACCTGAAATTATCCATCCATCATTTCTGCATCTATCTGTCTGTCTGTGTGTTTGTCACTTGTCTCTCCCCACTAGACTGTAAGCTGCTGGGGGGCAAGGCTGTGTCTGTGCACACCATATCCCAGAGTCAACTTCAGTCCCTCTGTCAGTATCGGGTAGATTGCCTGGGAGCTTCCGAAGGAGGATTTCCAACTGCTCAGGGAAAACTTCCTGGAGGAAGGAAGACTGGTGTCGGGACCAAGTGATATGAATTTAGGAAAGAGAAGATGTATATGGCAGCGGGGGGTTGGCCTTCTTTTTCGTCTAAAGCAGCAATTCAAATTAAAAAATAAAATAAAATAAAGGACGGACATCACCGTGAGGTGCTCTGAAGTGCTAGAATGGAGGAGTATCAGACAAGGAGCCCAGAAACCTGTGTTATTGCCCCACCTCTTCAACTAATTTATTGAAAGACCTTAGGTAACCTCTGTCCCCTCTGGACTGCAGTTTGCCCATCTGAGAAATGAATGGTTGGGATCGTATTGGTCTCTAAACCACCCTTCAGCGCTCAGATTCCAGAAGGATACATTTTGACCATCCTTGTCCAATCACTGCCTCTAGCCAGGGACACACACTCAGCTCTGTCACCATGGAACAGATGTGTCAGCGGCAGCAGGAATTGTTTAATCTGAGCCTCCACCTGGTCCCTCCAGTTTGCTCTAGGCTTCCTCGCCCTAGAATGTGGTTATTAACTCCGAGTGACCACCAGGTGGCGCCGTTCCCCAAGGCACTGTGCATCCTCCAGAAGGTCATTTGAATGCCCTTGGAGCTTGATGACACGCAAATAACCCAGACCGATGTTCAGTAAATATGTTGGGGTGCTAGCTCTCAGGGGATGAGAAGGCATTGCTACATAACCAGATGTAGAGAAAACTGAAACGTGGGAAAAGCTGAGAAGAGCAGCCTCCTCTCCGAGTTTATATAGCCAGACCTGAGGGGGTGGAAGGGGTGGGGACTGCGTTTCTCCGTGGGTGCTCATTCCTGCCCTGTGGTCCCCACGTCCCCACCCGGGCCCCTTGACCCCACCGTCACCTCGTGAAGTTTCTTTCCACAGCTGTGAACTCGAGGCCACGAGGATTTTGCAATCTTCATTTTTGGAGAAAACACAAGGCAGTTGTTGCTCTGACCCAGGGGCTCTGGCCTGCGGGCCCTGCAGCTGTCTCTACAAGAGGCACATGGAGGCAGGGGCTGGAGAGAGGAATGAGCAGGGACCATCGCACTTGAGATTTGTTCTCGCTCTCTGACAAATTCAACAAACATCCACTTAACCCTTCATCTGTGCCAGGTGTCCTGTGCCTCAGGCAGAGCTGATGCCGCCTTCCAGAATTCTCTGACCAGCAGGCAGACAGATAGGTCCATAAAAAGGGGTGACAGGGCTCTACAGGTGACAGGACAGTCTAAGGAGGGTCCACCGAGGCTGGAGTGGCTCAACCTAATTCCCACAGAGACTCGGGCCGGTCAGGAAGACTCATATAACAACTGACACGTGAGCCAAGCATTGCAGGAGGACACTAGGAGGATGAGGGCTCTATCCATGTAGGAGGGCAGTGGGAAAAAGGCATGGCCATGAGAGAGTCGGGGTTTGGAGGGGCTGAACATGTATTGGGGTAGCTGGGACTTAGATTTTAAAAGAAGAGTTAGATACCACAGAGGCAGGGAGGAGCCGGGGAGGTAGGAAGCACATAGACCCGGTGTATGGAGTGGTCCGTAGCTCTGCATTATCCCAGAGCAATGATAGTTATCTGGTCATCATAGGGCTTTCAGCTGGAGAAGGAAGGGATCAAACAGCTTAGGAGAGTGGCATGGCTGCACCCTGATGCAGAGATGGGTTGGGAGGCTGCATGGGATCAGACCAGAGCCAGACTCACAGGTAGGAGCTTTGCCGGAAGTCGATGCAGCCTGACTTAGGGCCGTGGCCACAGGATAGAAAGGAGGCAGCAAATGAGGATCACCGCCTGGCAACAATATCAACAGAGGAAAAATAAGCCCCATTGGTGGTGACACTTATTTTTTTCGTAAATCCACAGGAGAGAAATCCTCAAGATGTAATTTATGTGTAAATCAGTTTGTATTTTCACTGGCTAACAGTGGAGGATATTTGAAGATCTTGTCTTCCTATTTCTTTGTTCACTGATTTTTTTCTGTTGAAATTGTTTGAAAATCCCATGTTTAATATGACTCGGGATTGTCCCATCTTCAGCTGTTTGCATAGTGTCATTTCCTATTTCTCAGGAGTAGCTGGCTTCAACGAAGCATCCAAAACAAACAGATGAGATGAAGCCAGAATCAAAAGGCCGAAAAAAATGTGATTATGAAGCAGTGTGGGTCGTGGGACCAGTTTCCCTTCACAGTTGTTTTTACTTACTGTTTGCATCAATTCTCCAAGCGGTGTAGATCGCCCCCTCTCCCCACCCACACTCACTCTAACCAGAGACACAGCTCGGACTCAGGGAGACAAGCCAGCCGCTGGACACTTAAGAAGGGCTCCTTCCAAGTCCCATCACTCTGCATCTGCTGGATCCATCTGGGCCCTGAACTCTTTACAAGACCATTGCACAGGCCACAGCGGCTCCTCCAACTAGCAGAGTTCTCCCGGGAGAGAAGGCAGTTCCTATCTAAGAACAGGATTGCAATGCCCACCTCTCTCTGCAGCTCCATCACGTGTGGCCATGTCCACAGCTCAGGAAGGGACAAAGGGCTGAGCCTGGCCCTGAACACAGGGCTCTGTTCTTGGTAGGATGTAGGATCCCAGGGGTGTCTGTGGACAAAATGCTACTGAGAAAATTTCCCCAAAATGACATGACAGGAACAGGAGATTATATTCTTTGAAAGGCCTGATTAAGGAGCTAGTTTGAACCCTGTGAGGATCCCTGTGATGACCTGGAAGTGAAGACTATTGGCTGATAGTCCCAAATATACTGCCAACCAGCGATGCAAATGACAACCAGTGACTTAAATTATCTTAGCCTCAGGACTTTTATTCCCACTCTCCACCACTATAAATGAAGGGGGTTAACAGGATGGTCTTGAAGTTCCTTCCAGCTACAGTAGGATTCTCTGATTCCATCGAGAGTATTTTTACCAGTAGGGTCAGTAAGATTATTGGGGTGAGGACAGAAGATTCAAACTAGAAAACAATCAGCCCCTGCCCTCAAGGCATCCACAGCCCAGGAGGGAGAGTGTGCAGACAGACAGCAGGTGCATCACAGAAGCGATGGCCTGCAGGCACCACTTTGAAGGATGAGGGGGGACTCCAGGCAAGACACAGCAGGCAGAGGAAACAGTGGGTGCAATGACAGGGACATGGGGAAGAGTCTACTGTCTGAAAACTGTGGGATTCTTCACTCAGGGCATGAGGATGAAAGAGGAGGTGAGGTGGCAATCACACCTGAAATTTTAGGCAGAGTCAGCATCCTGGAGGACCTTGACTGTCATACTAACAAGTTTAGCACCAACACTCAGTCTTACCAGAAAGGAGCTCTGCCTCGATCTGCATATGGCCTTCTCTCCTCTTGTTTGTAAGAACACTTGGCACTGGATTAGGGCCCACCCTAATCCAGGATGATCTCATCTTGAGATCTTTAACATAATCACAATGGCAATGACCTTTTTTCTAAATAAAGTCTCATGTGCAGGTTCAGATGTACATCTTTTATGGGGAGCACCATTTGCGGTGGTTAATACTGAGTGTCAACTTGATTGGATTGAAGGACACAAAGTATTGGTCCTGGGTGTATCTGTGAGGGTGTTGCCAAAGGATATTAACATTTGAGTCAGTGGGCTGGGAAAGGCAGACCCACCCTTAATCTGGGTGGGCACAATCTAATCAACTGCCAGCATGGATGGAATACGAGAAGGCAGAAATATATGAAAAGAGAGACTGACCTAGCTTCCCAGCCTACATCTTTCTCTTGTGCTGGCTGTTTCCTGCCCTTGAACATCAGACTCCAAGTTCTTCAGTTTTGGAACTCATACTGGCTCTCCTTGCTCTTCAACCTGCAGATGATGGCCTTTTGTGGGACCTTGTGATCGTGTGAGTTAATACTTAATCAACTCATATATATATATTCCATTAGATTAGTCCTATCCCTCTAAAGAACCCTGACTAATACAGATTTTGTACCAGGAGTGGTTCTAGAGGAACAGAATATTAAGGATAGAGTTCTTTCATTGGTTTTGGGGTTTCTGGAGTTGGCTACTTAATATGATTAGATCCCAAAATGGTAAGGACTCTACTTCTAATAGTATGGAGAACACTGATAGTCCTTGGCTTGAACTGTTTAGAGAGTTATGCAAAATAAATGCGTTTGACACTCCTGATTCATCGCTCATGAGAGACAAGGAGTTTAGTGACTCTGTACATAATACATTTGACCATATGTGGAGAACCAAGGAACAAAATGAAGTAGCAAACACACTGGACTTAATGGTTTATGCTAGAGGATGTGAAATAAATCTGACTACAATTCAAGGACCTTCTACCTCAGTAAAACTTCCAGGGGCCCAATGGTGTGGAGCCTGTCGATATTCCTTCTAAGGTGAAGGATAAGTTGCTGCATTTGGCCCCTCCTATAATCAAGAAAGAGGCACAATGCCTAGTCAGCCTATTTGGATTTTTGAGGCAACACATTCCTCATTTGGGTGTGTTACTCTGGCCCATTTAACAAGTGATGTGAAAGGCTGTTAGTTTTGAGTAAGGTACAAAACAGGAGATGGCTCTGTAACAGTCCAGGCTGCTGTGCAAGCTGCTGTGCCACTTGGGCCATATGACCCAACAGATTAAATGGTGCTTGAGGTGTCAGTGTCAGATAAGGATGCTGTTTGGAGCTTTTGGCAGGCCCTCATAGGTGAATCACAGCAGAAGCCTCCAGGATTTTGAAGCAAGGCCCTGCCATTTTCTGCAGATACTACTCTCCTTTTGAGAGACAGCTCTTGGCCTGTTACTGGGCTTTGGTGGAAACTGAATGTTGGACTATGGGTCATCAAGTCACCATGTGGCCTGAACTGCCTATTATGAACTGGGTGCTTTCTGACCCATTGAGCCATAAAGTGGGTCATGCACAGCAGCATTCCATCATCAAATGGAAGTGATATATAGGTGATTGGGCTCGAGCAGGTCCTGAAGGCTCAAGTAAGTTACATGAGGAAGTGGCTCAAATGCCCATGGTCTCCACTCCTGCCACCCTGCCTTATCTCCCCCAGCCTGCTCCTATGGCCTCATGGGGTGTTCCCTATGATCAGTTGACAAAAGAAGAGAAGATTAGGGTGTGGTTCACAGATGGTTCTGCACGATGTGGAGGCACCACCCGAAAGAGGACAGCTGCAGCACTACAACCCTTTTCTAGGACATCCCTGAAGGACAGTCGTGAAGGGAACTCTTCCACATGGGCAGAACTTCAAGCAGTGCACCTGGTTGTGCACTTTGCATGGAAGGAGAAATGGCCAGAGGTGCGATTACATACTGATTCACGGGCTGTAGCCAGTGGTTTGTCTGGATGGTCAGGGTCTTGAAAGAAGCATGATTGAAAAATTGGTGACAAAGAAATTTGGGAAAGAGGTATGTGAATGAACCTCTGTGAGTGATTGAAAACTGAACATATTTGTATCCCATGTGAGTGCTCACCAATGAGTGACCTCAGGAGAGGAAGACTTTTCTAATCAAGTGGATAGGATGACCTTTTCTGTGGACACCACTCAGCCTCTTTCTCCAGCCACCCCTCTCATCACCCAATGGGCCCATGAACAAAGTGGCCATGCTGGCAGGAATGAAGGTTATGCATGGGCTCAGCCACATTGACTTCCACTCATTAAGGCTGACCTGGCTACAGCCACTGCTGAGTGCCCAAGTTGCCAGCAGCAGACACCAATATTGAGTCCTGGATATGGCACCTCGTGGCAGGTTGATAATATTTGACCTCTTCCATCATGGAAAGGGCAGAGGTTTGTCCTCACTGGAATAGACACTTACTCCAGATATGGGTTTACCTATCCTGCACGCAATGCTTCTGCCAAGACTACCATCCATGGACTCAGGGATGCCTTATCCACCGTCATGGTATTACATACACCATTGCCTGTGACCAAGGAGCTCACTTTACAGCTAAAGAAGTGTGGAAGTGGGTTTTTACTCGTGGAATTCACTGGTATTACCATGTTCCCCATCATCCTGAAGCAGCTGGATTGATAGAACAGTGGAATGGCCTTTTGAAGTCACAATTTCAATGCCAACTAGGTGACAATACTTTGCAGGGCTGAGGCAAAGTTCTCCAGAAGGCTATGTATGCTCTGAATGAGCATCCAATATATGGTACTGTTTCTCCCATAGCCAGGATTTCCAGGAATCAAGAAGTGGAAGTGGAAGTAGCACCCCTCACCCTCACCCCTAGCAATCCACTAGCAAAATTTTTACTTCCTGTTCCTGTGACATTGCATTCTGCTGGCCTAGAGGTATTAGTTCCAGAGGGAGGAACACTGCCACCAGGAGACACAACAACAATTCCATTAAACTGGAAGTTAAGATTGCCACCTGGACACTTTGGGCTCCTCCAATCTTTAAGTCAACAGGCTAAGAAGGGAGTTACAGTGTTGGCTGGGGTGATTAACCTGAACTATCAAGATGAAATCAGTCTACTACACCACAAAGAAGGTAAGGAAGAGTATGTGTGGAATACAGGAGATCTATTAGGGCATCTCTTAGTATTACCATGCCCTTTGATTAAGGTCAATGGGAAACTACAACAGCCCAATCCAGGCAGGACTACAAATGACCCAGACCCTTCGGGAATGAAGGTTTGGGTCAGTCCACCAGGAAAAAAACCATGACTTGCAGAGGTGCTTGCTGAGTGCAAAGGGAATACAGAATGGGTAGTAGAAGAAGATGGTCATCAATACCAGCTATGACCACGTGACTAGCTGCAGAAAGAAGAACTGTAATTGTCATGAGTATTTCCTCCTTTTTTGTTAAAAACATGTTTGTGAATGTATACACTTGTACTAAGAAAATATCTTCATTTTATTTTCTTTCTCCTTTATTATGTGATATAAGATTTATTGACTTCACAACAGCATTGAAGTATTGTTAACTTTATGTAATGGTATTTGGGTTGGGAATTGGTGCATTTCCAGTTGTACAAAGGATAGTTGTCTTATGTTAGGCATAATTATGACCCCATTACTGTCTTTACTTGAAGATTATGTATGATCTCAGAAGATGTGTATGAGTTCAAGTTGACAAGGGGTGGACTTCTGATGGTTAATACTGTCAACTTACTTGGATTGAGGGATACAAAGTATTGATCTTGGGTGTGTCTGTGAGGGTGTTACCAAAGGAGATTAACATTTGAGTCAGTGGGCTGGGAAAGGCAGACCCAACCTTCATCTGGTTGGGCACAATCTAATCAGTTGCCAGCATGGCTGGAATATAAGCTGGCAGAAAAATGCGAAGAGAGAGACTGGCCTAGCCTCCCAGCCTACATCTTTCTCCAGTGCTGGATGCTTCCTGCCCTTGAACATCGGACTCCAAGTTCTTCAGTTTTGGAATTTGGACTGACTCTTCTTGCTCTTTAGCCTGCAGATAGCCTATTATGGGACCTTGTGATCGTGTGAGTTAATACTTAATAAACTCTCCTTTATATATATGAATGTATTAGTTCTGTCTCTCTAGAGAACCCTGACTAATACACCATTCAATTCACTACACCCACCAAGGTTGAGAACACAGAAGGAGAAAGATGTCCTAGGTAAACCACAATGAGTTCCATTTTTAGTATGCTGTGATTGATGTGTTTGTGAGATTTCTGAGTAGAAATATCCAGTAGGTGATTAATGTAGTAATCTAAAGCCGTGTGTGAGCCATCAATGCTGGGAAATCTAAAATCTTCCGTAAGGGGGTGGAGGAAGTGCCTCATGGGGTGGAGGACATGCCCCCAAACACATCTTGGGACAAAGTGAAGAAGATCAGGGACACAAAATTTAGGTACAAAAAATGAGTTCCTAAAAAAAAAGCCTCAAAAGAAAGGGCCAAAGTGTCTTGAGACTAATCTGGGGAGTAACGCAAAAGAAGAGAGGGGTCAAGGACGAAGGGATTGCATGCAGTGATGAAAGCCACAGTGCAGCCAGCAGGTCCTGAGCAGTGGCTGCAGGGTTTAGCTTCATTGAGATGTTTGGGGCCTAGTGAACACAGTTTCAGGTTAGTTGTGGGTGAAACCCAGATGGCATAGACATAGGAGAAAGAGAGATGGGGCTGTACTCAGAGTAGATAAAGAATGGAAGTGACTTGAGCTAAAGGGGATGCTCCAGGAAAAGGAAAGATTCAAAGGCAAGCCAAAGGGAGCAGGATCAATGGGCGAGGCTTCGAGAAAGTGCAAGAGAGAGGGAATGGAATCTTAGGCAGAGGTTTTAGACTGACAGCACAGGGAGAAAAAGGTTTTTTTTGTTTTTGTTTTTGTTTGTTTTTTTTTTTTTTTTTTGGCTGTAGGGAGGGAATTTTCAAAGGATCGGAATGGATATCAGAAGCTCGTAGGTGTGAAGGCAGGAAGTAGAGAAAGATGATATCTGCTGCTACTTATTTTCTCTGTAAGTAGAAGATAAGGTTATCTACAGGGAAGGAGTGGGAAGTGGTGGGTGGGAACTTTGAGAATTGTCAGGAAGGTTTTAAATAGCTACTATGGGTAAGAAAGTTGACTCCAGAAACAGAAGGATTGCTCGACAGCTTCAAGTTGAGACCATGAATGTTCTCAGGCAGCAATCCGCATAGTGGTATGAATTTCTCCAGAGGTCCTTGTGAATCTCAGAGACAGTTGCATCAATGCAGAGTTCAGGCTGAGGAAAATGCAACAAAAAAATTAACAAGAGAAAAACTTAAGGACATGACAGAGATGCTTGAATGGATTGACCCTAAAGCCCAGGTTGATAAAGGAAGAAAGAAGGAAAGAAGGAGGGAGGGAGGTGGGGAGGGAAGACGGGACGGAGGGAGGGAGGGAGGGAAAAGGGAAGGAAAGAAAAAAAGAAGGAAGGAAGGAAGGAAGAAAGGAAGGGAGGGAGGGAGGGGAGGGGCGGGGCAGGAGGGAGGGAAGGATGGCAGAATGGGTTTCATAAGGGTAGCAGGGTCAAGGCACAGTTTTGCTGCACCCAACGATGAGGGGTGAAGGAAGAAACGAGACATGTGAAATGCAGAAGGCTGTGGGCTAAGAGTTGTGTGTTCGAATTGAGAACTTGAAGGACAGAAGCTCCAATTGATGGCAATATCCAAGTGAGACTAACTGTGACCCTGAGGGGCAAGGAGGATGCTGTCTTAGTTGGTTTCCCTAGAAGCACAGCCTGAGACCAGGACTCCTAGGAAAGTGATTATTGAGGGAGTGCTCTCAGGGTAGTGAATCAAGCAGGATGGGGCTTTGCCTGGACCCAAACTTCAGTTCCGGAGCCCAAATTGTGCTATGAAATGGGCACAGTTGGCTCTGAGGCAGGGACAAGCCTTTTGCAGCCCCACGTCAGCCCTCTGTCAGTCACTGCCACAAGCTGGCCCCGTGTGGTCAAGGGAAGTTCTGGAGAAAAAGGGCCAGCTGTGAGTAGTTGGTGGCCCACACTTACAGCACTTTGGGATTGTCACCCAGTGCGGAAAACGGATCTAAGGAAGACACCACCAGCATCTACCACAGATGCAACCCACCCCTAATCTGACACAGGTGGGTTCAGGGAGAGTCAGCAGATGCCACAAAAGAAGCAGCTGGAAGTTGTGTCTTCAGGGATAATCAGGCTTGACCACTTCAGGAGATAGAATATTCCATAAAGAATCCAATGGGTCTGGGAAATTGTTTCCCACAGGTCAGCAAATACAGAGGGGAGAGAGTCATTGTTCAGTAGGAGAGGAAGCAGTGAGGTGTTGAGAAGGTGTCTTATTCTGGTAAGAGAACCACGAAATAGCAGAGACATTTGAGAGAGGACAGGTGACTCAGAGGCTCTGAGCTTGCATAAGAAGAGCCTGTGGTTTGCATGGTGCCAGGCGTCCAGCTGAATTTTCCCCAGCCAGGCCTGGTAGCAGAAGAGGACTGCACCTCTGTGCTGTGAAGACGTCGGTCTGCTCTTGAGGGACCATGCTCGGAGGGGGCTGTCATCCTGGCGAGCAGGAAAATGAATCAATGGATTGGTTCCAGGACTGCTGCCCATGATATTTCATTCCTAGGAACGACTGCCGAGCCTAACACTCCACACCCCCAACATCACCACCAGCCAACACCCACCTAATGCCTGGAGGCAGGTCCTCTGGAGGGAGTCACAGATGTCTCAGGCCACAGAAAGAAAACTGTGGCTCCAACTCCACCTGCCAACTTTCCAACCCCTCTCTCTGGCTGAGCTTGAGCAAGGTCTATCTTCTTGGGGTCAATTTAGACAGCTGAAGATTTGTGTTCTAGTCAGGCAACCAGAGGTGGCAAGAAGTCATCCTGAGGAGCCCACAGTGCACCAAATGACAAAAGTGCCATTAGATGTGCCAACCCAGTGAGCTTCATGCCCATGGAGCCCAGCCAGGCATGTGAAGAGGCACAGGTGTTTAGAGGTTTGTTATAATTTTTCTTTTCTCAGCATATGAACCTGTCGCTAAAATTTGTGAGCGAGCGATTCCTAAATCATCCATAGCTCCAGGATCCCTCAGTGTTGGGTTAAAGAACGGGCACTGTTCTTGGCCTCAAAACAGTAGGGTACATTGGCTTGGCTTGTGCTATTTAAAACTAATGAGGTGGCTTTGAATAAATTCTTTACCCTCTCTGGATACCATGTTCCTCATTTATATGGTGAGGGATACTGCTACCAACCTTCCAGGGCTCTTGCATTAAATTAAGGGCAACAAGAAAATCTTCCTGGCATAGGTCCTAGCAATACCAGGTGCTTAGGCAATGTGCCTGCTCATGACTGCAACCCTGAAGGGATCCTGGAAAGCTGGATGCCTTTGCATCCTGGCATCATGGCTGGAGGCACCAGTAGAGGGAAGAATTTTGCTCTTCTGTTGCATGTGTGGCTGTGGCTTTGGTCCTCACTGGACTTCACAGTACTGGCTCCAGTTCAGCCTGGTCTCTGAGCAGAACAAGCTTGTGAGACACCCTTGAAATCAACCAGACCAAGCCTCCTCGTCAGCCACTTGGAAATGCAGATTATTTTTTCTGGAAACTTCTTTCCCCTTAGAAGCACTCTTTGGGCCTAGAAAGAAATTGTTTGGAAGAACTCATGGAAAAATACAAATTCTGTTTGTTTGCATATCTCATCCCTGTTTTATTGGTTTATTTGCATTTGTTAGGTAAGTGAGTAGATGAATGAATGGAGATTGTGTATCAGGTGTCATTGTGATGGATGGAGTAGGCTCTGTGGCTCCTTCTAGCTCTGGACATTGTGGAAAGGAGTGAAGAAACTCCAGGGAAAGCATTATCAGAATCAGCGAGCAAGTGGGTAAGGACTTTGTTTTAGGTTCAGTTTGGTTTGAGTTGGTGACTTGGTGGCTGTAGGCTTGTCCATCTGTCCTAAACTACCACACCACAGGCAGCCCCCTACTTCACCTGCCACCATGACCTGCCTGGGCATTGACTTCCAGTCCTGAGATCCAGGGGAAATGGCATAAATTTCTATGTATCTGAACCCAAAGTACCAGAGCAACCAGGATCCAATAGCCTCAATGCAGATAAATGAGTGATGACTGTAAATGGCTTTCACTCAAGAATGGATGACAAGGAGTGAGTTGTGGAGGATATAGAGAAGCAGCAAAACCTCAAGTCTCTTTAAAGACCCTAGAAATATTATTTTGCAGAGATCCTTGGAGAGACTCCACCTCTCTTCAGGCCAAAGATACAGGCAGCTAGAGTCCCAAAACAGTCATAGCCATATATTAGTTTGCTAGGGCTGCCATGACAAAGTACTGCAGACTGGGTGACTTAACAGAAATTTTATTACAATTCTGAAGGCTACAAGTCCAAGACCAAGGTGTCAGCAGGATTGATTTCTCCTGAGGTCTTTCTTCTTGGCTTATAGATGGTCATCTTTTGGTATCTTCACAGTTTTGGTCCTCCTGGACTTCACAGTATCTTCCAGTCCAGTCTTGTTTCTGAGCAGGTTTTGTGAAGTCCATTGAGGCACTGAGGACCAAAGCTACATAGTCTTCCCTCTGTGTGTGTCAGTGTCCTAACCCCCTTGTTTTGTTTGTTTGTTTGTTTTGTTTTATTGAGACAGAGTCTCACTCTGTCTCCAGGCTGGAATGCAGTGGTGCAATCTTGGCTCACTGCAATCTCTGCCTCCTGGGTTCAAGCGATTCTCCTGCCTCAGTCTCTTGAGTAGCTGGGACTACAGGCATGTGTCACCACACCCAGTTATTATTATTATTTTTTTTTTTGCATTTTTAGTAGAGATGTGGGTTCATCATGTTGGCTAGGATGGTCTTGATCTCCTGACCTTGTGATCTGCCTGCCTCAGCCTCCCAAAGTTCTGGGATTACAGATGTGAGCCACCGTGCCCAGCCCCTAATTCTCTTTTCTTATAAGGATACAAATCATACTGAATTAAGACTCACCCACATGGCCTCATTTTACCTTAATTGTCTCTTTAAATACTGTATCTCCAAACACAGTCATACTCTGAGGCACTGGGGGTTAGAACTTTAATATCTAAATTTTGACAGGACACAATTCATTCCCTAACACCCTGTAACCAGTTTATTGAATGGGCTGGCACCTGTACGGTACAAACAGAAAGCCACTTCATCCTTTCTCATCATTTCTCTTTAAGACTAGGAGATGCAGCTTTCAGCATCTGTGCATTTCTCCTCCTAGCACCACCCTGCATAAAGTCTCAGGCTAGCTTCAACTTTTCCAGTGTTCTTCAATAAATAAACCAAATAAAAGCTTATTTAAGTCTAAAACAAAAGCTCATGGACTCTTTGTGGAATTTACAGCTTTCCCCCTCCTCTCTATGTTCTTTCTCCTCCCAGCCTCTCCCTCAGCCCCTGCCCCATCCACCCACCCTACAGGCTGCAGTATCAGCCATGATCTCTATTCTGAGTCAGGTGCAAGTTCGTATGGTTCCCTCAAATTCCAGAGGGTCATGGATCAAGCTCCTAGTGGGTTTCTTGATAATCCCTTCCTTGGTTTTAGGTAAGTGGTGGGAAAATGGCCCCTTTCTCTCTCCCATGAGCTGGGAGTGATATTCAGCCAAATATCTCTGCAAAGAAATTGCCCCTGGCCACTTCCCTATTACTTTTAGGCTAAGAACTGAAAAACTGAATTTGCAATTTCTTCATATGCCATGCATGGTTGCTTGCCACCTAGTTTTTTGGTGTCATTCTTCGGAACCTCAGCAAAAGCTAATACAGAAAATCTCAGTTTAGCATCCTTTAAGATTTTCTTTTTGCATAATTTCAAAGCCAACTATCTGTTGGCTCCCTTTCAGAGAATCTTATAAGCCAAGTCTCTGGAAGCAGGGCCTGGCCTGTGGCTCCCAGGAAGAGACTGGCTGAGGCAGGGTCTGTGTCCCAATGTCATTCCTCCTGCACAGGCTATGGTCTTCCCAATATGCCACAATTACATTGTACCTAAATTGACAGGGTTTCAGACTCTTGCCTTCCCAAGTTGAATAATGCGTTAAACATATATTAATGCAATACATTTATGGTTAAAAAATGCCTCCAGCTCTGTATGTTGAAAGCTTTTGTCTCCATTTCCTTAGGAATAAATCATTATTGAAATCAAAAAGAAGAGCTTGGCTCAGCAGCAAAAAAGAAAAATAAAAAAACATGCCTTGTGGTTTGTCCCCAACATTGCAATCTATTCCTAGGTTAAGGATTTTGTAACTTCTTTCTGTCTCTCTTAGGTTTCTTTCCTCTCCTTCCCTCATTCCCCACTTACCTCCCCCCAACACAAGGATGTTTAAGTTCTGCACATAGTGCTCCCATCTGCTCACGTCTTCTCCTATCGCCATGGTTACTGGCCCAGAGTGGTCTCTGTGGAGACAGAGGCAGAACAGTAACCAGGGACAACTACATAGCAAGAGGCTGTGAAAGTGAGGATTTTTTAACCCCCAGTTAAACTGGCATGCATATACTCATGCGATTTCTTTTTTTTTTAAGTGGCATGTCAGATTTTAAAATTCTTTTTCAGAAAAAAAGATAAAATATGAGGTGTTTGGTTATGACTATTTTTTTAAAAAAATCAAATTTAGGGTGTGCTCCATATGAAGTACTGGGGTTAACGGTGTGGAAGGTAGGAAGGTGGTGGCCAGATCTCAGCCCATACCCCACGAAAGAGGGCAGACCCATGACAGTCCAGGGTTACTGAAATTAATACAGGAGTTACTGAATTTAATACAAAGGACAATGGAATAAGCCTTTGAAGCTTACATTTCCTGATCCCCAACCATTGGGTTGTGCCATCACAAATCGCCTCAGTGACATCCCAGGTCCTGTGGCTGCAACAGACTGAATGTTTGTGTTCCCCACAAACATTTAGTTAATCCCAATCACCTCCCAAAGGCCCCACCTCCTAACAGCATGGCATCAGGATTGATGTGATCTTGTTAGCAGGGGGGGCTTTTGGGAGGTGATTAGGTGATGAGAGTGGTGCCCTCGTGAGTGGGGTTAGTGCCTTTATAAGAATAGGCCAGACAGCAAAGTCACTCTCTTTTCACCATGTGAGAATGTGGTGAGAAGTCAGCTCTCTGCAACCAGAAGAGGGTCCTCACCAGAACCCAACCATGCTGGCACCTGGATCTCAGACTTCCAGCCTCCAGAACTGTGAGAAATAAATTTGCTGTTTATAAGCTCCCCGGTCTATAATACTGTGTGATAGCAACCCATACTTATGGTGATGGTGCCCAATAGTCTTCATTTTATTTTTCTCCAACCAGGTGGGATTTTATTTGCTTTGCTCTGGGCTCATGTGCCACAGGAAGGTGTAGATGCCTGATATGATCAGCGGGGAACTCCTGTTTAGTAGAATTGAGTATGGGGTTTAATATCATCAGGGAGTCTCCTCTAGGCTAGGCTTTGCTTCTGACTACTGGGGGACTGACACAGGTCATTTCTTGTTCTATGAAATGGGGTGGCCCAGCAGTATGTTGGATTACAACAGAGTATCTCAACCTTGGCTGCACTTCAGAACCACCTGGGAGTGTGTCCAAAATACCAATGTCCTGGCACAACCCCTGTACCATTAAATCAGACACCCTGAGAGTGCAGCTTAGCAGTATTTTTAAAACTTTCCCAGGTAAGTTTAATGGGTAGTCAGGTAAAAGTCAATGACCTGGATGTGCTCCAAGGTCCCTTCCAGCTCTGCAAGCAAATGAGAACATGCCCAGCGTGGACTGCACACAGGTATGGCCAGTTGGCAGGAGGCACCACTGCAAGGATTCCTCCTGGCTGTGTCACCAGCTGGGCACCTCCAGCGTGGGCACAACCAAGGTTGAATGAAGCCCAGACTGGCACCGAGAGGCCTGGGCACTGGCCTGATTGGTCATAAACCAGCTGTGTAACCTTAAGCAAACCTCTTTCAACTGAATGGCACAGTTTCTTCATCTATAAAATGAGGAAGGCAATATTTTGAAAGGGTTAAAATGCAGACTCTGGAGCCTGTGTAAATTCAGACACTGACTATGTACTAAACTGCTGTGCGACCTTGAGCAAGTTACTTAACCTCTCTGGGCTTCAGTTTCTTCCTGCATAAAATGGAAAGAATAATAGTACACAGTTCGAAGGATTCACTGAACTGATTTACATAAAATGCTTATCAGTGCCTGTCTTTAATAAATACTCAATAGATGTTGGAATTTACAAATCAACATTACAACATTACAACATTACAAAGTAGAGGGGTTGGACTAGACATTCTCTGGGGAACTTTCTCTGTCTCTGATGCTAGGTCCTGGGAGACAAATGGTGGCTTTGGCAGATAGAAGTGGGAAGGGCTTTGCAAACAGAGAGAAGGGAGGCAAAAGAAATCTGAGCATGCATGGGAACAGTAACTGGAGTGCACAGACTATTGGGAATGGGGACTAGAGCCAAGGGAGAAATGGGACCATTAGACTAAAAAGTGGGGAAAGGTTATGGAGGCCCTGAGATATCAGGGTGTGGAAGTGGGGCTTTCCATGTACACTAGTGATTCCAAACATTCTTCAGTAGTGGATTTCAGCTTCAGACAAAGTTTTATAAGGAATCTGATTGTATACAACAAATAAAAGTAGAAATGTTTGAGTTGCAGCCCAGATGGGAGTCTAGAATCCCTGGTCTTGTTGTCCTTCTCTTACCATGGCTGGCCCTTCAGTAGCCCCTCTAGTGCTCTAAGATTTCATGGAGCAAAGTTAATACTCTCTACTGTAAATAACTAGAAATTATTGGGACACAGGAGCTGATAGAATTTGAATATTTGTTCCCTCTGAATCTCACGTTGAAATGTGACCCCAATGTTGGAGGTGGGATCTGGTGGGAGATGTTTGGGTCAGGGGAGTGGATCCCTCGTGAATGACTTAGTGTCCTCCCCCAAGTAATGAGTAAGTCCTCACTTCATTAGTTTATGCAAGATCCGGTTGTTAAAGAGTCTGGCACCTCCCTCCCCTCTTCTCTTGATTCCTTTCCCACTGTGTGACGTACCAGCTTCCCTTGCCTTCTGCCATGAGTAAAGGTATCCTGAGGCCTCACCACAAGCAGATGCTGCTGCTATGCTTCTTGTACAGCCTGCAGAACCATGAGACAAACAAACCCCTTTGCTTTGTAAATTGCCCCATCTCAGATATTCCTTTACAGTGATGCAAAGTGGACTAATACAGGAACCAACTTTTAAAGAATTTTTCATACTCTGTGCTATGGACAATCTGTAGGCTAGATGATAAGGGTGAGGAGGGTGGGAACAAAAACACAATTATTGGGATATCTATAAAGTCAGAGACAGAATCTTGAGCTGCAGAGTTCATGAACCTGAGTGACTAATACATTTTCTGGCTTGTTTTCATAATGTGCCCCATCCCCCAAAGCAGTTAAGGTGCTTACCTGAGTTTACCTATGACTGAAAGCAAAGGTGTATTATTTATTATTTAAATACTGCTGTAAGAGTGCCAGGTAATACACAATCACAAACATCTCACTGGCTTATTAAAACAAATGTTTATGTCACATTTACAGGTGGACAGGCCAACAGTGATACTATTGGCACCTGCTGGGTTGGCTGAGCTTGACTTTAGAAAATGGGCTGGATTTAGTTCCACCCCATATATCTACTCATTCTGGACTAGCAACTACCTGGGATGCTTTATTCTTGTGGTGAAGTGAAGAGTAAAAGACCAGCAGAGCTTTGCCATGACTCTCCAAGTTTCAGATCAAAGCAGTAACTGTCACTGTCACCCACATTGCATTAACCCATGCACATCATATGGCCAAAGCCAAAGTCAATGAAACAGACAACATTCTACCCACAGGGAGGACTTGGCAATAGAAGTAGAGAAAGAAATATGGGTCAACAAATAATACTACCTACTACAGGTGGGGGTGATGGGGAAGCTGAGTAGTCACCAAGCCAGAAGCTTATCTACTCCTCATTCTTTCATGCCCAGCTCATATTCTATCTCCCCCAACAAGCATTCCCAGTCCAGCTCTCATTCTCTGACCTACTCCAGGTGGACTTTGACCCCTCTGTGAGCTCTCTCCTGTGTGAGATCATCAGGTGGTCATGAACACTGGCTTTCCCTTGGTGCCCAACACAAGTGGGCACATAGTGGTTGCTCAGTCAAGATAAACTGCTTGATGTATAGATGGAGGAAGGATCCAGGAAACTTCCCTGGAAGAGTGAGGTGGGATGATAAATTCAGGGGGCATTCCACTCTCTCTTTTCATACCGCCAGCACTGCCTTTGAACATGGCAATGTGAAGGAAAGAACAAAGGCTTTGGAGTCAGAGAGACTCAGGCTGAAATTACAGCTGTACATTCACCAGTCCTGTGACCTTAGATGAGTTGCTTTGCTGTACAGTGCCTCTGATTTTTTATCTGTAAAATGAGGATAATAGCAATTACTTTGCAGGATGATTACTATTTTCAAACATACTCCTTGCAGTCCTGCCTCAAGACCTTGGCAGTTGCTGTCACCCCTGCTGAACACAAGGTTCCTCCATTTATCTGTGTAGCTCACTGTCTTATCTCAGTAGGGTCCTGGCCAAAATGTCATTGGATCAGTGAGGCCTCTCTTTATCATTTTATATAAAATAGCATACACTCCATTATCTCACTCTATCTTCTTGCCCTGTTTACTTTCTTTGTTGTATTTATCAACACTCAACAGTTATCTGTTTGTTGTTTACATGCTTCACTGTTGTCTGTGTACCTTCCAAAACATAAAGTAGACTCTGTGGGGAACTAGGGCTTTGTGTTTTAAGTATTTTAACAATCTCTGGATCTCATTGCCCACAATGGTGACTGGAAGCTCTTTAGTGAATATTTCTTGAATGAATGAACTGTGAGTATTGAATAAGATTGTGTCCGTAGAGTCCCCGCACGGTGCCTGGCTCACTCAGTAAATAGTAGCAGTTATTCTGAGTGGCCTCTTCTAGCCTGTTCCATTGATCCCAGCCTGTATATTTCTGCTCAGGGGCCAGAGGACATAGCTAACCAGAGAAGAGCACTGAGCCTCTGGGCACCTGCCTGTGTGCAGACTCAGGCACATAATTAAGAATTTTCAAGGCTTTTCACTCTTCTTCCATCCTTAGCAAACAGAAGGGCCTTGATCTTGAGAGGCCTAGAGTGTATTCCATCATCTCTACTTCCTCTGAGGGCCCTGGACATATCACCCAGATTCACCATGTGAATCACAAGCATTCAGCTCATTCCTAAATGCCCTCCTCTGTGTAAGGCGGACAAATCAAGCCGGAAAACTGAACTCTAATTAAACACATGCATGGTCTCATTTTATTCTATTAGAAAAGACTCTGGAGTAGAATGTATTGACATGAATTGTGTGCCTGAAACTCTTTCACACGCAAAGAAAAAAAAAACCCACACTGTGCTGACGACTTTGGCCCCTGTAATATGAGATTTATACAACCTCTGAAGAAGTGAGATAATGCTGGGAAAATGAGATCTTAAAGCATACACAGTTTTGTGAAAAACATTGAAATGCAGCTTAAAGTTCAAAAACCCCGCTTCATTGGTGTTTTTTAGATGTGACGCGCTTTGCTTAAAACCAGGAGTGATGAGTCCATCCTGTTGAAGTGAAATGAGCTCAGGAGTAACTCATTTATTGATTCAAGGTTATCCTGGATCCCACGTGCTGGTAGTGGCCTGGATCCTGAGGATACACTTAAACAGAGTCTGTGCCCTCAAGGACCTGCTCTTCCATAGGGTGTCAGTCGTTCTCACAGTGGGGGCCCCAGTGAAGGGGCTCTAATAGAGAGAACCATGCCTTGCCACAGCTGTGATCCAAGGAGGGAGTGAGTAATGGCCAGAGAGAATAATCAAGCAAACATTCATTGGAGCCACTTGGGTTGCATCTTACAACACACGCAGGTGTTCAACACACAAGACAAGAAAGGAAATGTATTCCGGGCAAAGGGAACAGCATGCAGGAAGGCACTGGGGGGACAGAAGACAGCAAAGTCACTTTGGGGAACTGTGTGATATTTAGTAGGATGGGGAAAATGGGACTTCTCTAAGAGATTGTTCTCTCTCTGCTTTCTTGAGAACAGTACCAAACATTGCCACATATGATATCACAGGACAAAAGTTTTTTAAGTGTTTATTTTCACAGGAGTTTTGAGAGACCGTACTGTGCAGCCTCTGCTCCTAAAGCTGACTTTGTCAGAGGCTGTGCCTTGCAGTCCCATGGCACATCCATGGAAGAAAGTTCACTGGCTTTCAAAGAGGCCCTGATGGAGCAAAATATGCCCAGAATATACTTGTGTGCACACAAGCGCACACACACACACTCACTCACTTTTACTCCTTGCCTGATTCAATTAATACATGTATTTTCCAGTCTTTCTAATCTGAAATCTGATCATCCTCTTCTCATTTTAAAGTCCATAGATCCCTACTGTCCATCCAGGACAAAGTCCATGCCAGTCAAGTGACCCATGAGACTCGTCACTGTCTGGACCCATCCACCTCTCCAGCTCTATCTTGGACCATTCCTGCTCAGTACTTTTTGCACCCACATCCAGCAGCTTCTGGTTTTCTGCACACAGGCTTTCATTTCTTACTTCTTCATTTCTCAAGTTGTTTTCTCTTCCACAGGGGCCTTTCTACCTCTCTTTGCCTGTTCCATACCTACTCAGCTTCAACACTTGGCTTAAGCTTCACCATGAAGTCTCTTCCCTGGGCAGGGTAGCACTTCTCACTGCATGCCTCATTGAGTTGAGAAACCCTGCTCTGGGGTCCCAGAGAGCACTGTGCTCCCACAGAGCTCCTTTGAAGGCTCACTTGCCGGTTTCCATAGGTATAACCCCTCTCCACCTGCCCAGGGCTGACTTTTCCATTAGGTACAGTGCCTGGGACCCATGATACTTTTAGAAACTAATCAAAATGTTTTAATCTCCTTTAAGATCAAAAGACAAACTGAACATAGTAACATTAACGAACATGTAATAATGACTCATGCCCAGATTGTGTTCATCTTTATGCCAATGTAGTCATAAAATATATGATGATTTTCAATTTTTAAATTTTTTATTTTAACAGCAGAAGGAGCCCATGAAGGCAAGAGTGCCTAAGGCCTTGGAATTCATAAAGTAGCCCTGTCTTGTCTCCCCCACTAAACCAGCTCATGAGGTCTTCGGGACCCTTCTCTGGTAGCTCCCTTTCTCCCAGTGCCCAGCTCAGCACCTGGGCGTGTGCTCACTAGAGGTGTGTTGAAGGAACTGGACCATCTTGGGTAGAGAAAGAAGGGAAGGCTGCTGTCAGTGTCTCCACAAGGGAACAGGGCATGAAGTCCTAGGAAATCAATGACTATAACCCTAAAGCTCTATTTGTAAGAGCTGAGGGAAGGGAACTGAGGACAATTTGAAATATCGAAGGAAGTCTACATAAAGCAGCCATCCAGACCTAGTCTGTTCCAAGATCTCAGAGTCAATTGAATGGTTCTACATTGTAAATATATGGAAGAATTAGTTCTGGCCAAGTCTTCAAAAATAATCATTTGAAAATGCATGATTCTCGAGACAATTCTAGCAGACTGAAAAAAGTAGGTAAGCCTCTACATCCACAGGAAAAGTGAGTAATGGGTGATATATTTTTATTTTGGTGTGATTTTTAAATGTATGGCTCCTGAAATAATACTCACCTAATGTCTATAGGCAAACTACTTAGTAACAGATTCAAAAGATGCATGTACATTATTTTTAGAGGAAGATGGAACGCCTTACTGGAAATTATTTTGTCAGTTTCCAAAGAAGATAAATCATAGCCTATAGTACAATCGGGAAGTAAAACATTGTCAGTCACAGAATCCTAGACTTGTTAAACTAGCAAACACCTTAGAGAACATTCCGTGCCCTACCTCACTGAATAGATGAGGAAACTGAGGTCTCCAATGGGGAGCAACTGGCCCAAGGTTACTAAGCAAGGTACCCATCAGTGACAAAGCTGAGAGTGAGTGTGGCCTCAATTCCTGAGTTCCAGTGCTAACAACACCTTGCCATGCTGCAACACCATTCCACTGGAATAAGAGAAGGGATCATGCAAATGTTCATTTTCCTTTTGAAGTTCAGAGCTACTTGGAATTCTTTGGTTGTGAGCAAGAGGTAGCTGTGGGAGCATAGAGAGCTGTTTCTGATTATTACACTGTGAGATCAAATGAACGGGCTCACAGCTTCACTGGGGTCACTTTATGTCCAATAGTTCGTGAATTAATGCAGCCAGGAGAGTCTCAGCCAGGCCTGCTCTACAGTCTGCAGATCAGTAGGCTAGCCTAGAGTCCTCTGATGGGACTGTGGAGAAGAAAAGGCTAGGACCAGAAGCAGTTACATCCCTCACCTTGAGATAACACCAGCAGGGTAGGCAGGATCCAACCAGGGCTCCCCCTTCACTCCAGGCACAGATGTCCATGCGGTCTCACGGGAGGCTCCTGGACCCCTTTAGTGCTACCCCAGAAGATTAAAAGCACCTGCTTATTGGATCCTGCCTCTTCACCTTGCTGCCTGTTGGACTCACCCCTTCCCACACATTCTCTGTAGTCCCTCAGGGTATGCAATATCCGAGCCAATTAACTCTCAGCACGGTTTTCCAATCCCAAAAATCTTCCAGCAAATTCAGAATTTTTGAAAGAAGACCTTCATTTATTCAAATATCCAATTTATAGTAATCAACCTGCAATGTGAGGGTAACCAACTTTAATAAATTGGTTCTGTTTGGTAGAGAGGAAATCTCCAGTTGCTGGATTATTGGTTTTCAAAATGTGCTATTTTGTTCATGCAACTTTGATTGAGTCCCTACTTTGTATCAGGCACTGGAATTAAAAGATGAAGCAATCACAGTTCTTGCTTCTAAGAAGCTCTTGGGGAGAGTCAGATAAGTAAACCAGATATTTGTGGCAATTGTGATAAGTGTTAAGACTGAATAATTTTCAGGATAGGGATTCTATTTATGACAACATGATAGATTAGATACACAGGAAAATCACTTAAGCACAGTTTAAATGCTAGCTAAATTAAAAATATATATGTTTGACCCATAGCTAAGGTAGGTGGAAAGGAAATTCCTCAGAAGCCAGAAATGACAAGGAAGTTACAAGCACTAATCCACAGGTGAAACTAGTGCAGGAGCCAGGTACTTTGAGGCTGTACGCTGATATCTGGGTGCTTAGAACCTGGGTCTTAATGAGTATCAAATAAGACCAAAGACAAACCTTGGCCTTTAGCAGGATTGACTGAATCAAGGATACCCACAAAAGCCAGGCCGCTTTGAGGAGCAACATTCGAATGTTGCTCCTGAAACAAGGGGATAAAACCTACCCTACAAAAGCACACAGTGAGGCTATGTTTTAATTAAACAAGAAAGAAATAAAAACCAAATTCTTTCATAATTTTTAAACTTTGTGTGTATACTCCTGTAGGTCTGTGATCAAAATTAAACTTATCTATGTAGCAAAAAAAAAAAAAAAAAAATCCAAAACCAAAAATACCCTCTAGGCTTTAGTTCTTAATAGGCCTAGATTGCTCCTGCTCCAAAGACACCAAGGGCAAATCCTCTCAGCAGAAATGTATTTTAAACCAAGGCTTCAAAGAATTCCCACAGATAAAGAACTAAAGAGCATGAGCTCACAATTAAAACTCACTCAACAGAAAAGGAGAAATGCCCCTAGCAGAGGTGGTGTAAATCATATAGGATTACAAGGGAAAAGGCTGCAGGTATTTCAATTATAAGGAAGAGAATATGAAACAAATATCTATAATGTTTCCAGAAATATAAAATGGAATCAAAAGTATAATGAAGAAATAAGATGCTAAAATTGATCTGACAGATGTAAAATAGAAAAAATAAACAAATATAAATTCCAGAGCTAAAGTAAAAGTGTATATGTGTTCTAAAAATGGCTACATTTAATTACCAATTTTATTGGAGATAAAATTTATGACCTGGAGGATTCATCTGAAAAAAATTATCCAGAATGTGCCCCCCCAACCAAAAAATAGAAAGACACAAGTAAAGAGACATGAACAATAAACTGAGAAGGTATTAATATGTCTAATTAGAATCACCAGAGGAGAAAGAAGAAAGACTGAAGTCAAATCACTGCTTTAAGAAAAAAGGAAGAGGTACAATAATTTCAGAAGGAAAGTTGAAGACTACAAATGGAATAGTAAACAAATAAAATGTTAAAAATGTGAGTAAATATAAAAATATCTATTGCATTAAACTATTATAAATGTTTAGTAAATTCATACACCTAAATAAACAAGAAAGAGCCAAAATTCAGGACAACATTAGCAAATTATTTAGAATTGAGATGATCAGAGTTAATGTGTCATAAAATTTTCATACTGTTTAGAAGAAGTTAAAGATACTGACCAAGTTCAGAATTTAACTTGTGCGTGCGTGTGTGTGTGTGTGTGTGTGTATGTATGTAACTTCCACAATAGTTGAAGAAAATTAAAGTATGAAAGAGAGATATAAATCAATCCAAAAGAAGTCAAGAAAGAAAAAAGATAGGGCGTGGTGGCTCACACCTGTAATCCCAACACTTTGGAAGGCCAAGGAGGGTGGATTGCTTGAGGCCAGGAGTTCGAGACCAGCCTGGCCAACGTGGCAAAACCCTGTCTCTACTAAAAATACAAAAATTAGCTGGGCATGGTGGTGGGCACCTGTAATCCCAGCTACTCAGGAGGCTGAGGCAGGAGAATCACTTGAACTGGGGAGGTGTAGGTTGCAGTGAGCTGAGGTCATGCCACTGTACTCCAGCCTAGGTGACAGAGAGAGACTCCATCTAAAAAGAAAAAGAAAAGAAGAAGAACGAAAGAATAAAGGAAAGACAAAAAACTTGGAAACTACAAATGGTAGTAAAGGAAGGATAAATTGGTATAATGGCTTTTGAAAACAATTTTGCATTGCCTAAAGGAATGAAATTTGCATTTTTGACACAACACTGTCATTTCTAAGTATATAGTTTAAAAACTATATTTTTAACTTGCAATGTACACTAAGAGAAATGTTCAAAAATGTTTAGGAGAATTTCTTACAAGAACAAAAAATAATACTCTATCATCAGGAGAATGGATACATAAATTGTGATGATTTATACAGTGGAACCCTATATAACAACGAAGGAACTCATGGACATTGGTCTTATGCATCATCACGGATGGATCTCGAAGATATAATGTTGAGTGAAAAAAGCAAATCAGAAGAATACGAATTGTAAGTCATTTGATTCAATGTACAGAAAGTTTAAATATAGGTAAAACTGTAATGTGTTGTTTACATATGATTGCAAATGTGGACAAATTCTACAGAAATAAAAAAGATAATTCAAAAATTCAGGAAAGTGGTGATCTGAATTTTTTCCCTAGGGAGGGGAAGGGAATGGGTCAGAGAAAGGCACACAATGTTTTCACAAAGTTGACAATCAAGCCAGGTGGTAGGTATCTGGGTGTTCATTTTATTATTATTCATTAAAGTATATGGCTATATTATGCACACTCATTTGTAAGTTTTTAAATGCTTCTAAAAAATAATAGAGAGAATAGGAGAAAAATGAATGCCAGTAGTGCCAAAAAAAAAAAAAATGATGGTAATCTCATCCTTACAGCAGCAAAGTAGTGTTTCAGTTTCCCAGAGGACAAGATGCCTTTTTTTTGAAGAATGAATGGAAGATCTCTAGATCAAGGGGATGTCTGCTCAGAGGCAATTCAGAGCATGGACAGTGGAAAAGTACAAGTGACTGTGTCTGTCTGAGGCGTGGGGTACACTGGGGGCCTGGCAGAGGCAAGGCTAGAAAGTGAGGCAGGCGCCGGAGCTGGTTTAGAGCCTTGTTCATGCTCATGTCACGATCAGGAAGGCATTTAGCTGACTTGGAATTTCCTCTCGGTGATGGCCTGAGATATCATATTTTATGTGGGTGACAGGGATGAGATTCATTTTAAGTGAAGCACACATAAATCTCTATTCTGAACGGCCTTGCAGCACTCTCTTGCTGGAGGATGGGATGTGAGCCTCAACCCAGAGGCAACGGGAAGAGTCTCTTGGGTAGGAAGGAGAAGAATGCCTCAATAGACACACACTGCCAGCATTTCAGCAAAAACAAGTGTATGAAACCATTTTCTGTATGGTTGGAAAATTATCATCATCATGAGTATATTAAACTTTTTTACTTAAAATGTGTTTTTGGCTATTAAGTGCAGTATATTTTTTGATGTTTAAAATTCAGACAGAGAAATTGTGGCCAAGGAAATTGTCAGGTATCATGCACAGTAATTAGAACCCAGAACTCCTGCAAGCAGTTAAAACCCAGGACTCCCGAAAGCTTAAAAAGTGATGATGAACTTAGAAAATGAAAGTCAAGAACTGTTGAGTACAAACATTCGGGTTGACCCTCTCTGCACTGTGAAGTTGCAGGCAGAGAGGCAGAACTTTCATTCTGTGATCACTGGTGCTTGTCAGATATGGAGTCCACATCATATGATGACTTCAAGAAGGAAGAAGAAATGGGTCCAATGAGAAAGGAAGATGAGGAGAGAGCACGCCATGCCATAGTCTTTCTAGTGGAAAATGACTAACACTAATTTCTTCAAGCGTCTAAGGCATCAACTGCCTTTCAGAGAGCCTGAGACACTGTGCAGGGAATATGCAGGCTAGTGCCTTTGAAAGCAAATTTCTCCAATTTACCAGTTGTCCCAAACCATGATCACCTCTCATCTGACATCTTATTACCTCATTCTACAGACAAAGAAAGATGCAGTGCCCATTTATTTTTCTTCTAGACATTCTGCCCAGGAATCATATTCACTTGTGTTCAAACTAAAGATGCTCTGGGCTAAATTTCTCTCCTTAGTTTGGGCTACAGGTGGTCTCAGATCTATTTGGGCTTTGATGTTTATAGCTCTTTTATGTTACGAGAAAGGTGGCTACATGTGCCAAAAGTCTCTCCCCTGCAATAATGTAGAACCAGTATTTAGTTTTGCATTGTTCTACAGTGTTTCCTCAGATGTAGCAGAGTGAAACAGTGACTCTTAAAATAGATCATCAACTCAGAGAGAAACCTGATGAGACATAGTCAAGAAGGATGAAATGATGCCCAGACAACTGGCGGAGTACTACGTGCAGAACAATCCCGTGCTCTGCAGTAAGTAAACATGCAGGAAACAGACCCCTCTGTTGCCTTTAACGTTGCAAAATCATGACAGGAGAAAACCTGCTTCTTAACCTGTTTTCTTAAGTTTAAGAAAAACAAACAAAACCTGATGTTTTATGGAAAAGTTACCTCGATGCTCACAGAGAGTATTGGCAGTGTTATTACACACTTACAAGGTATGAAACTCATAGGAATTGTGGTTTTGGTTTTTCTTGTTTTATTTTCCCTATTTCATAAGAAAAAATGATCAAAACAGAAGTACTTTGAGAAGATGAAACACAGTCAGCTGAGTTGTTGAAATGCCCCCAAATTCTTACATAAGGATGGAGATGTATGTCTCAGCCTCTCATGCTGGCCATTGTAATGGGAAAAGCATTTGAGAGTCAGTGAACAGCTGGCTGCTTAATTCCAAGAAAATTGTTATTGGGACAGCTACAGAATACATAAAGCTGAGAATCTGGGTCTTTTTACACAAAATATTTTCTTATATAAACACTACTATTTGTATTATCTTGAACATTAATTTAATGTTAAAATTATTCCTAAGAAGGTGTGTTAGTCCATTTTCACACTTCTGTAAAAATACTACCTGGGACTGGGTAATGTATAAACAAAGGAGGTTTAATTGACTCACAGTTCTGCATGGCTGGGGAGGCCTCAGGAAACTTACAGTTATGGCAGAAGAGAAAGCAGGCACCTTCTTCACAGGGCGGCAGGAGAGTAAGTGAGGGGGAGAAGCACCAGACACTTATCAAACAACCAGATCTCATGAGAACTCACTCACTATCACGAGAACAGCATGAGAGAAACCACCCCCATAATCCAATCACCTCCCACCAGGTCCCTCCCTTGACATGTGGGAATTGCAGTTTGAGATGAGATTTAGACACAGAGCCAAACCATATCAGGAGGATAGGATGTATGAAGCATTCTTAGGAAATATATTCCACACTCCTCTTTGTGTTGGTAAAAATACTTTCCTATATTCCTCATACCCATGTCAATCTCCTGACTTGTGTTCTCTCCTAGGATTTATTTGTGGTATCTCTTGTGCTTTTAGATATTTAAGCAGAATTGCTTTCTCCATAATGTCTTGGTCCCAATCACACTAATCATATGTGGTCACTCTATTTTCACCTTCATATATATTTCACAGTCTTTCTTTTGGAAAAAAAAATCCTATCTTCTGGGCAATTCTTATCCCTAGCCCAACAATCCTAATCATAGTTCGGCTTTCTGGCAGCGTGTGGCCTTTTCCTTGGCAATGTTGATATGAAGCAACTCCAAAACAAGCAAATCCTAGTATGCCTCTGTTTTCCCAGAAAATAGCATGGCACACTCAACAACTCGTGGATATTTTTGCATCCTCGAAAGTTCAGCTGACAACCTTCATTGTCTTCTGCTGTCTTGGAAATTGAAAGGTCACCTTAAAGTAGAGGCAGCTTTCCTTGTGTCACCCAATGAGTTAGAAGAACTCTTGACTCCCAGCTCTTGCCACACAGTGGTGCTAAGATCATGGGTATTTGACTAGGTTTCTGTTGGGTATTGGGCTAGGGAATTTTGACTCCATTTTCTCTGGTTACATCAAATCCCGATATTCAGTGATCCACTATCTGGGTTTTTGTCACTCGTGGCTCCCTTCCTTCCCTTGCTGCCAGCAACTCTATGTCCTCCATTCTGAACAAACATCACATGTGTGTGCACAGGAGAGTGCTTGCACACACACACACACACACACACACATTGTCATCATCATCATTGTCATCATCTCCACACCTCCCACCCCTTTGATCCTGTTACTTTCCTCCTCAAATATCAAGGAAAGCACCCAACAGGTGAGAAGGGCTTCTCAGTGTACCTTTTCTGCAGTTAATTGCCTCCCATCCTCTCTCTGACATTCAATGCGCCATTGAATTCAACCAATATCTGCTGGAAACTGTGTTAGGCCTTAAGAATACATATTTGAACAGAATATTGGCCTTACCTTCTACTTGTTCACTGTCCAGTAGGGAAGGCAATCGTGAAAATAAATAATTGAAAACGAAACATGATTAATAAGAGAACTGAAAGATTATGTGACTCTTCTGAAGTCACAAGGCCAGTGACTAAGAAAAAATGACTAGAACCCAGGTTTTTTGTATCCTAGCTAGGGACTTTAGCAAAGTTTTGCAGAAAAAAATACACATTACTTTTAATGATAATGAAGCAAAAGTGACTTAGCGAAAAAAATTTAATTGCCCATATGTGTGTGAAGAGCTTTAAAATGCTGCTAGGAATAGACAGGAATAAAGACGGAGTAGAAAGATGAAGAGGAGGAAAAGGAGGAAGAGGAGAATGAGAAGAAGGAGGAAGAGAAGAGGAAAAAGACTTAAAAAAATAGAATAATATATATTCTCATATTCCGTTTTAAGAAGGTGGATACCGAACAGTATCTTGCCAATTACTGTTGGCAATTACAGTGCTTGCCAATTACTATTGCTCTAAGCCTCGGAAAGAGGCTCTGAAGTCATCTGGGGTGAGTGTAACTTCCGGAAGAGAGTTGGGAAATGTAGAGCATGAGAGATCAGGCACTGGGCCTCTCCAGAATAATAGTTTCTTTTGGATTTTCCACTCATGGAAAGTGGACTCCTTCCAGAAGAATCAGAAGAGGCAAAGGCTAAGTATCTGTTGGAGTGTCCCCCACCCAGCTCCAACAGAAGAAATATTGAACCAATCCCCAAAGGCAGAAAGGGAACGCATACTGGCTGGAAAAGATAAAATGTGATGAAGTGGAAAAAACCCATTCTGGAGTCAGACTACCTAGGTACTGGTCCTAACTCCTCCATCTGCTGATGTCAACCTCAGTCATGCCACTTTACTCTCAAGTACTTGAGTTTTTTGTGTATAACAGGAGAATAATTATACTGTCACTGTTAGCCTTCCAGGGCAGCACTATGGTAACGATAAGTTAAAGAATGCAATGGTCAGGTATTCTGAAAGGCTGCAAACACATGAGGGGTTATAGAAAAACTAACATAGCATGCAACGACTCGTGTGTCACTGAATCATCAACCACCTCGTTCATTCGTTCCATCTGTAAGCTTTCACTGTCTTCCCTCTGCCAAGCACTATGCTAGATGCAGAGCTTCAGAGATGACTGGGACATGGCACCTACTCTCAACGAGTTCACAGTCTAGAGGAGGAGACAGACACTCAAAGAGATAACGAAATGCTAAATGCAAGGGCCAGGATGGCACATTGAAGAGACGGCCTCGGCTATGTGAGTCAGGGGTCGTCTCTCGGCTGAAGAGAAAACTACAACTGGCTCTTGAAGATTGTTTAAGGGTTGAGGATACATTTAGGATTTGAAGGGCAGAAGGCAGGGCAGAAAATACAGCTTTGGCAGAAAGATAAGTCCAGGCTGCACTCGAACTAGAAAACAGTGAGTCCCCTGGGAGGGGCCTGCTTCCTGAAGGGCTTCCCACTCTCCCTACCCTAGACTCTGACTCAAGCTCTCAGGGATGTATGCCTTCCCATTCTCCCACTGAAATGGAAGACATACAAATTAACTCTCTGTTATTGATCTGATTGTGTTATACCCCTTAGGAGTGTGGAGGTGGTGAAAGTATTTTGAGAGTCACTGAGCGTGATTCTTGTGCAAAACATCTGTGGATGTGTTTTTGTATAGGCTATGAATGGCTGCATTTGTATCTACATACAAACTTCAGTAGTGTCATCAGCCAAAAAGAAAGTGTATGGAAACTTCATGGTCACATATTGAAAAGTCAAGCATCAAATTCCATACCAGGTCCCAAACACGAGCTATGTTTATAATTACAGTGATAAAGGAAGAGCTTTTTAAATGGCTTATGTTCCTAATCTGTGTCATTATTCAGGAACAGACCTGCAATTTCCCTGCTGCATTATTGATGCTCAGGGAAGGCAGAGCCCCTGTGTGCTCCAAAGAATGGCTCAAGTAACGGGTATGACTGAAACTAAGCTATATTCAAAGATGGTCTTTAGCCCTATTCAATCCTAACCGGCTTTAACCCAATTAATCCCACCTCTGACTGCCTCTATTTTCTTCCCACTTCTGCTCCTCTTCTCACAGCAAAACTCTGTCCGTGCCCCCTAAACACACACATACACATACACACACAAATGCACTCCATTAGTGTGGCTTCAACAAGTCTTACCTCTTTGGGTGAATTTCTCCTACCCATCCACCCCCATCAACACTATTCTATTCTCCTGGACAAGAGCCAAACATTGCAGTTGTTATTATTACATCCTTCTTTCTTGCCTTCCAGACAAATGTCCCACCAAACATGCATCTATTCTCCTTTCCTCACCTCAAGCATTGTTCTCCTGAAGGTCTCAGTAGGACAATCTCCTGACTTGCCATCCTCCCTTTGTCCCATCTCAGCCTGCTTCTCATCTTCACTCAATCCATCTTTCATACAGTGGCCACATTGACTTTCCTCAAACACGAGCATCTTAGTGCCCATCTTTTTCTTAAAAAGATTACTGGTTATATGTTGGCTGAATGTTAAATCCCATTGGCTGGCATCCTGGTTCTCCCCAGTCCGCGCTCTTCCAGTTACACCTTTCAATGAACACACCCTTCCAACCAGCACAAAGAGGCTATTTCAGGAAAATCCATCATGGTCCTACTCTCCTTCAACCACACATCCTGCTTATTCCCACTGAGATTCTGTGCCACCTGGACTGTACTGTTTCAGGATGTCCTTCTATCATCAGAAGCGCCATATCCCATCCTTCCTCCAAAGCTCAATTGGAGCCTCATAACCTTAAAATGTTGCCCCAACTTGCACTGGATTTCTCCATGGCATGAATTCCTTCTGGTTTGCCAAGTGGCTGGAATTAATTCTTAGCTATTTCCTGGATTTATACATCAGCTTCTTAGCAGGATAATAAATTTCCTTAGGATAGGATAGGGATAATAAATTAAAGGTGTGTCCCACTAAGCCTGGCCCACAGAAAATATTTAGCAATTGCCTTCGAATCAAGGAATTTCTTTTTATAGCCAATCTGAATAGATGTTTTTAAGAAAAAGAAAAACATACATAGTGCTCTACAAATTAGGTGCGTATGCTATTAAAATAATAAAGATTATATTATATTCAAAAATGTTTGGCCTCAAAGTTCATTATTGTGGGCACTTTGACACATAAATAAAATTAATTTTAGAAAGGTGTTAATAGTTTCAATGGGCACGATAAAGTATTTTCAGGTATCCTGTAGCGACAAGGATGTATGCACTGGTCGGAGATTTCACAGAAGCAGTGATGGACAAACATGGGAAGGGAAGTCTCAGCAGAGGGAAGAGCATGGGCAAAATATGGGAGACTGGGGAAAATTGTCTATTCAGGAAGAGATTTCAAACCTTATTTAATCAGAAACTCAAGTTAAATCTCCACACACCTGGTCATATTCTTTGTTTTGCCTTACTAAGGAGAGTCTAAAGAATGCAACTAAATTGTTCCTTTGTATTATAGAATCCTCCATTGCTTAAGGAGTTTTATAGGGTATTTCTGTCCAGGCTCAGGAAGAGAGTTGAACATAGCCTTACCTCATGCCTATCACACAGGGATTTGTGTTTTTTGATAGGTACGAGTTGTTTATATTGCCATTGGGTTCCTTCTCCTGCCTGTTAGTAAGGATATGAGCCCTTATACTAAAAAGAAAACAGGGCAAAGCTCACAGCCTGGTCAATCGACTAAAAAAAGATTAATTGCCTGCTTCTTCAGATAAACAGATTCTTACAAATGTGCCATAACTGTGTACATGATCTACATGTTTTTCTTACTCATAGAGTGACATCTCTGTGAACTCTTGGAGCAGGTTCAGGAGCAGAGGATGAGGCCAAGAAGAAATCCCTTTCAGAGTCCTTGCAGTAGACAGCACACTGACCCCCGCATCCTTTTGGCTCACCTTGGGAGGGCGCCAGCAGCGTGGGTGGACAGTTCCCCGACAGGCAAATGACTTCTACCTTGAGCGCCTGCACATCTCCATCTGAAAGCCCTTGTTACTCCCAGGAGTGAGCTGGCTCTGTGAGGAGCAGAACAGACATGGTGGGAAGTTAATATCCCCCGAAACAAGCCTTCACCAAAGAGAAACAAGCATTGGTGGATAAATGCCTCTGCTGTTGTACTGCTCAGTGGGCAATTCTTGCACCTAATTCTTTGCCTTGGGGATAACTCAAACTGAGACACCTCCATAAGCCATACTCAAGAGTTTAAATTCTACCTGTGGATCTAGAAAACCAATGAAGGGTTTTAATTAGGGAAGTGACCTGGTTACCAGCACACACATATACAGTATACAGATTTTTAAAATAAATATCACCAAGAAGACTGAGATGAGGAGGGATTGAGAGGCAACAGAGAAAAAGGAATCTCAGAGATCCGTAGCCAAAGTCAGGGGAAGGTTCCAAGGTGGTCATGACATAAAGCATGGAGTGCCTGAACTTCCCTGGCCCCAGCCCATTGTAGCCACAGCTGTTCATCTTTGACTATTGGTAGTGATTTATATCCCAGAGAACTGCCCACCCACTTTTACTGGCACTTCTAATTGCAGAATTACACACATGTTTTCCAAGGAGAAAATGCTGCCTCCCCACTGACTCATGTTCATTTATCCGAGGCAGAAGGACCATTTTAGCACTCTTTCCACCATTTTCATCCCCAAATTTATCTTGGGCCTCTTAAAGAACCCAAGCATCTTGGTTTATTATGAACATACATTACCGGGGGCCAGAAGACTTTATTTCTCTCTCTTTTTTTTTTTTTAGATGGAGTCTCGCTCTGTCGCCAGGCTGGAGTGCAGTGACACAATCTCAGCTCACTGCAACCTCCGCCTGCCGGGTTCAACCAATTCTCCTGCCTCAGCCTCCTGAGTAGCTGGGACTACAGGTGCACACCACCACATCCAGCTAATTTTTGTATTTTTAGTAGAGACAGGGTTTCACCATGTTGGCCAGGATGGTCTCGATCTCTTGACCTCGTGATCTGCCCACCTCAGCCTCCCACAGTGCTGGGATTACAGGCATAAACCACCGTGCCTGGCCAGAAGGCTTTATTTCTAATCCTGGCTCTACCTCTTACTAGTCTCCTCCTAGCCTCAGTTGCCTTATCAGGAAAATGGGTATAAAAATTCTCACAGAGGCTGCTGTGTGGATGAAAGGAAATAACTAGTTGTTCTGCATGCTCATTGCTGATGGGCCCAATTTAAATATAGCTGTCCATTCCTCAGCTCAGCCACAAGCTAGTCAGGACTCCTTAGGGCTGGTAGAGGAGTCATTCATTAAGGAACTTTCCAAAATCCACATGAGCAGGGACCATGCCCACTCATCTCTTCATCTCCAGTGTCCACCTGGAGTCTAAAATGTACAGACTATTGTTAAATGAGGAAAAGATGACAGACATGAATGAATGAATGAGTGAGTCTGGCAACAGGCAGAGGCTTGGCCCCACTAGAGGGTCACAGGGAGAGGAGAGTGCAGGGAGACATCTGTGTGCTGAGAACTGGCTGAGTAGAGCAGCCCAGGAGAATAGCCAAGCTGTGCCCAGTGGGGTGACAGGCTGAGGAGTGGCCCTAAAAGGAACCCTGAGCACCTGGAATGAGCCTACCCAGCTAGACAGGTCTGGGGAACAACAGGAAACCAGTATCTCTATTCTCTCTCAGGGACCTGTCACAAGGCTGGCGGGCACGGCTCACATATGTGGGGAGACCAGTGATCCCTTGGGCTGAGGGGGTGTCCGAAGGAAAATTGATATGGTTTGGATTTGTGTTCCTGGCCAAATCTCTTGTCAAATTGGAGGAGGGGTCTGGTGGGAGGTGACTGGATCATGGGGACAGATTTCCCCCTTGCTGTTCTCATGATAGTGAGTGAGTTCTCATGAGATCTGGTAGTTTGAAAGTGTGTGGCACTTCCCTCTTCACTGTCTCCTGCCACCATGTGAAGAAGGTCCTTGCTTCCCCTTCACCTTCGGCAATGATTGTAAGTTTCCTGAGGCTTCCCAGTAATGCTTCCTGTTAAGCCTGCAGAACTGTGAGTCAATTAAACCTTTTTTCTTCATAAATTACCCAGTCTCAGGTAGTTCTTTTTAGCAGTGTGAGAATGGACTGATACAGACACATTCTGGCACGGGCAGGGAGAACTGCCTAGATGTGGGTCTCCTTCAAGAAACGAGATCTAATTTCCATAACCTATAAGAAGCTTAAACAAATCAACAAGCAAAAAACAAATAACCCCGTTAAAAAGTGGACAAAGGACAGGAACAGACACTTCTCAAAAGAAAACATACAAGCAGCCAACAAACATATGAAAAAATGCTTATCATCACTAATCATCAAAGAAAGACAATGAGATACCATCTCACACCAGTCAGAATGATTTCTGTTAGAAAATCAAAAAATAACAGATGTTAACGAGGCTGCAGAGAAAAAGGGAACGCTTATACATTGTCGATGGGAATGTAAATTAGTCCAGCCAGTGTGGAAAGCAGTTTAGAGATTTCTCAAAGAACCAAGAGTTGAACTGCCATTCGACCTAGCCATCCCATTGCTGGGTATATACCCACAGGAAAATAAATCATTCTACCAAAAGGACACATGCATGCGTAGGTTTGTCACAGTGCTCTTCACAATTGCAAAACCATGGAATTAACTCAGGTGCCTTTCAAGGGTGGATTGAATAAAGAAAATACGGTACTTGTATACCATTAAATACTATGCAGTCATGTAAAATAATGAAATCATGCTCTTTGCAGCAACATGAATGCAGCTGGAGACCATTATCCTAAGCTAACTAATGCAGAAACAGAAAATCCAATACAGAATGCTCTCACTTCTAACAGGAAGCAAAACACTGGGTACACATGGACATAAAGATGAGAACAATAGACACTGGGGAATACTAGAGGGTGCAGAGGAGGGACTGAAAAACTACCTATTGGATACTATGCTCACTACCTGGGTGACAGTTTCGATCATACCCCAAACCTCAGGATCGGGCAATATGCCTTTGTACAAACCTGCACATGGACCCTGATTCTAAAATAAAAGTTGAAAAGAAAAAAAAAAAAAAAACTTGCCGATGACTTTACCTCCTCTGATCTCTCACATTCCAGAGGTCCTGCACTCTAAATTCTAGCTTTCTGCCTGGCAGTTGTCATCTGGGCGCTATTTTTATCCCACCTTCTTAGCTGCAGGTGTCTGGCAGTGTACCATGTACACAGCACCCAGGGGCCCTTGCCCAGCTCAGACTGTGCTTAACATTATCTGATGCCCAGTGGCATAGGTCATATTTACGAGAACCCACAAGATGGTAAGACAAATGCTTTCATGATCCCCAATCTACAGATGACACTGATGCACAGAGAGATCTAAAAAGTCTGCCTAAGGTTATGCAACTTATTGGTGGGGGGTGTTTGGGCTTGAGCCCAATCTCAAGATTGTTCCTCCTATGAAGAGGTTCTCGAGTTGCTGATAGTTTCAAAAGTGAGATCATATTAGGATAAAAGAAACCCCACTGGCCACTGTGTAGACCTCGGATGGATGATTAGGCAGCTGGATGGCCCTTGTCAGAGAGGCTGTACCAAGTGGATAGTGGAAAGGGTGATCTCAGAGGAACTGGTCTCTGATCTAAGGATGGCATGAGCTCAGAGCTACCAGCTTAGTTTAGCTCATGGGAGTCCTGAATCTAGGATTAGGAGAAGGCAACTAATGTGTCCCAATCATCTGGGGATGCTTTGCTTTGCAGTGGAGTTTCACACCCAAAAAGTCTATGAGTCCCCAACATGGGCCGCATGACACCCCTGCAGGGCGTGTGCTGAGCATTCTTGGCACTGTCTCCAGTTGAGGATGCCAAGACGCTGTGATAAGTGACTTGTCTAGCAGGGAGCTAACAGCTTTCCAGGGCCTCATGCCCCCTGCTTCCGAAATAACTTTCTTTGACAGAGAATTATCTAGAAAAAAAATTAAATAAAAAAATACATACACACACACACATACTCACACACTCCACTCTCCCAGGAGTGCACTTGCTGTGTGACAGACGGATTCTATTTCTGTTGTGAGAACATGTGGCGTAGTCAGCAAGAACATGGCCCGAGAGGCATCGTGCGGGGAAGGCGCCTGCCTGGCCTATGTTCACATCATGGAGCAGGTTTTGGGGATGGGCTTGGAACCCCGTGGTTGCCAGTAATTTCTGATGAGCTGACACTTCACAAATGCTATTTCTTTCTGATTCTGGGAAGTTTGTATAGCTACAAATGTTGTTATGGCAAGCTCACAGTGTGGGAGTAAGTGTGATTTTTTTTTTTTTTTTTGGTTAAAAATAGATCCATAGAGGGTGAGAATTTAAAGGCACCTTTCAGTTAATGATTTTGCCATGGGAGAGCCAGAGAAGGCAAGGGGCTTGCCCAAGGACACACAGAGACCTCACAGAGCATCTGGGAGGGGCAGGAACCAGCAGCCTCGCCCAGGGCCCTTTCCAGTGAGCTATAGTCACCTCGCAGTTTTCTTTGTTAAAGACACATAAGTACTTCTGTTGCAGATGTGCAACCACTCCAGGCTGCCTTCCCCCTTAATCTCTTCCTATGAGGCTTCTGATTCCAGACAGAAAAAAAAAAAATGAAGTCTATGAGACAAAATCATCTTTTATTTTCAAAGAACATGGCAACTTCATGTTCAACTTTTGTATAAATTCTCTCTCTCTGCCTTAGTCATTCTCTTCTCTTTTGTAACTTTCAAAGCATCTTTGTTTCTCTGACTGCTCTTGCTTCTGTAAGTTCCTACCAGTTATTGATCTATCCAGTGATGAGGACTATGGCTTTCAGCTACGTCTCCAGGGAACCCTAAAATAACAGGCACTGCCCTCTCCTTCTGAGAACTCCCTCAGTGCAAAGCGAGTCTGGGACAAAGGCCTGTTTGTAGAACTCCTAACCTGCTTCTTAAGCCCCATCTCAGATGTTGCCTCCTCTGGAAAGCTTTGCTTGTCTCCAAGAGAAGTGATCTATTTTACAAATGAGCACCCAATTTGTGTTTCTGAGCCAGCTTCCTCATGAGGAACCTTGGGGACACACCCACTTCACAGCATGATGTAACACAGAGCACTGTGAGCCCACGCTTGAGCCTGTCTGTGAAATTATGTCAATACTCTCTCTGACCTTATCAAGGTCCCCTGCCAGGCAGATTGAGACAGTGTTGACAACTTGGCAAATTCGGTAGCCTTAGTCTTTATGCCATTTCCAGCCTCTGGGTTCCATTGCATTCCATAGCCTTCCCCATTTCAGGGTCTCGTTCCTCTCCTCACTCTTCACCAAAATATCCAGCTCCCAGGAAGGGGCCTATCTCTAACACTGTGCCCCACTCCTACCTACCCTCAAAGGTGCTCTCCATGTCTGAGGTATCTTCAAAAAATGTTGTCGTCTGCTAAAAGGGAATTCTGGTATGAAGCAGCAGGAATCTCATGGCAAAAGCCAAGAAACAGGACTTGGGGGAGCCAGAAGTTCTTTCTGGACTCCCTGAAATTGCCCAAGTATGTAGCAACCTCCTCCACCCTGTGGCCCATCAGCCTGGAAGGCAGCCTGGAGAGTGACGGAATTCCACAGGCTGTGGACCAGCTGGATGGTGGAGCCCAGCTCTCTGATTAGAAAATGTGAAGTGTGGGCAGTGGTCAAGGATGACCCCCTGTGGGGAAGACTTTTCACACCAAGCCCCTGGTGTGGCCTCTGGAATGTGGGAGAAATCTGTCCAGTCACAGAACTATTCAGGGAGGGGCATCATGTCCCGTGGCCTGGTTCATCACATCTCACAGAGTCTGCATTCAGGGGGGTCGGAGAGCTTGCCACAGCTTGACCGATGACCCCTCCATGGAGAATGGAGCCTCTGTTCCAGAACAAGCCTCAGCCTCAGCATCTGTCCTCTGAACCCCTTGCTGCCAAAGCTGTCTCCACTGACCCCTACAGTGGGGCCCCTCCCTGGCAAGGAGTCCAAGAGTTCCCAGTTGGATGCCAGGGACCTCAGCCCTGCTGAACCTGGAGTCATTCTCCCACTGGGTGTAGTCTTTGTTCTCATAAGTGTTGGGTAGGTTCCCAGCGTCATGAGTTTGGGGTCCAAAGATACCCTGAGCACAGAAGCAAAGCAGAGTCAGGGCTCTGATGCTCTGCTCACCCCCGGAGCTGTACCTGGAAGGCAGGGTGGCTGGGAAAACTGAGGTCCCTGCCTGAAAGACATATAAAAATGAGCCTTGATGCTGGTGAGAAACAAACACATGTTCATACAGCCATGTCTGCACACACACATGTGCACATACACCCCCTCCACACACAGCCCCCACACTCATGAACACATACACGCGCACACACACACATGCACATGCAGAAGCAGCGTTCAGAACGCAGTCACAGTAAGAAGTGGAGCATGGAAGACAGCAATATCCAAAGAGCTGGGTTGCCTCATGCAGGAAAAACCAACCATACACCAGGATTGCATGGTGGTAAGAGAACGGGGAAGCAAGTTGTGGAGAAGAGGTGATGTCACAGCCCTTTCCCACTTGTTCTGTAGTGTACCACCCAGATACCCCCATGGGGCTGAGTCACTCATTCCCCAGCTGCTGGGAGTGTTGGCAGCAGGCGACTCTGAGTTCCTCTGAACTTAATTGAGTTCCTCTCCCTGAGTCCCTGAATTCCTTAAAGAGAATCACCTCGCCCAATGTCACACCCTTTCCTGGAGGCAGCTCGCATCCAGTGACTGGTCAATAACAGGCTAGAAAGGCCTAGAGCCCTCCCCTGTATTGAACACAACTCTGAAGGGCCATCCCAGCTCCAGCACTGCCCGTGGGATCGGCTGACACCTTTCTTGTCGCTGCCATTGCAGCAGTTTTCCCTCTGCCCAGTCCTGCTGCTTTCTTTCCTCCACAGGCATTGACTGATCCTAAGGAGATTCTCCAATGAGCTTCCTCTTCCAGTTCCAGAGTCTGGCTCTTGGGGAAATTAACCCTACACACCAAGCCAGGCCCCAAGCTCAAGGGCAAAGGTGCACCAAGGAGCAAGATGGAGCTTCTACTCTTCAGGAACCCCTAGTGTGTGGGGGAGGCGGGTGTGTAAAAAAATAACTGTACTCCAGTCAGTAAAAACCTGGGTTTGAGCCTTCAGTTCTGGTTTTGCATCTTACTATCTACCCCTCAGAGCCTCAGTTTCTCTACCTTTAGAATAGTTGTAATCACCTGCCTCACCTGGGACATGAGAAAATCACGTAAAAGAGTAGACACTGGTCCAAGTGCCTATGGGCTGTAAATGCCTGCAGGATGTGCTGTGGAGCAGAGCCTGAAATGCTCCAGGAGGACTTATTCTGGCACGCAATAGTTAAACACAGAGGCAGGTCAGGAGACATTTATTCTGCTAGAAATCTTTTGGGAAAAGAGAAATTAGACAGCATTCACACGGGAATAGGGGTTTTAGAAGATCTTGAACTGGAAGCTTCGGGTTCCCATCACAGCTCACCCTGGCCAGGCCTTGAGCAGGGCATGTCTTCTTTCTGGGAAGTGCTGCCCTCATTTCTCCTTTCCAGAAACACAACTGACACATAATTCCTGCCATCGTTCCTGATGCAAATAAAAATGATGAACTTTCTTTTTGCTCTCTAGAACACTCAAAAATGCTCCTCTGGTGACAATTGGGATAATACCAATCTCCCTAACTGACTTTCCTGACTTTAATAACACAATGTGAAATGAGTTAGACTGCATCCTAAGCCCCTGACGATGTCCTAGGGCCTTCACTGTGAGCAACAGAAACTTCACCAGTTGGACAGGAACTTGTCCTCTTGAGCTGCATTAGAAGGAGCACATCAGGTTAGTGTCTGTCTCCTTAGGGTGAAGTAGGATCTCCCAGAAGGGGCTTGGGTATGCAAGGAAGGGGAATAGAGTAGAAGACAGGAAGAAAAAGACAGAGCTCTCTGTTTTTTACAGCTTAATATGTATGGCCTTGAAGATCATTAAAGGGCTTTGTTGATTCCCACAGCTGTCACCTGAGCCTCCATAGAGGCGTTTGCAAAGTGCTATTCAAAGCACACAAGAGAGACCAGCATTTCTCCATCACTATTTGGCATGATTCCCCCATTGGCTGCACCAATGACCTCACCCACTCAGTCTGACCCTTTTATCCTCTAAGGGAATATTTCCTGAGTGAATGAATAAATGAACTTCTCAATCCTCAGCTACTCCCTTCCTCCTATATAACAACAAACAAGTAAAAGCTACATATACCTAAATTTATTGGCACACTCATATACAAATATAAACTCACAGAGTCCCATACATGCCTACCAGCCCTAGGTCACAGGGTCACATGCACAGGCTCATGAACCTAGACACACAAGCACATACATAAGAGCCACACACACATGTGCATACACACACACAGATACTTACACACTCTCAAATTTTTACTCCTGAGCCCTCTGTTCCAATTCATGTTTCGTGGGATAGTATAACCAAGTGTGATTCTTTGACTAGGGAGTCATGATGACAAATTGCTTATCATACATTCGTGTATTCACTTATTCTAACACACAGTAATTAAACAAGATTGAAGAAGAGCTGGCCATGGCAGTGGTAGGCAAAAGACTGAGAAACCAGTGCTAGGGAAGCTCCCATTTTTCCAACAGGACTGCCAAAGCCCTCTGTTACTCAGGTTGTTTTGTTGCTCTCCTTTAGGTGGAAATGAGAATTATTGTATGTCCATCTTTAAATTGCTCAAACATAGGAGTACAAACCAACTGTCAATTACAAAGGGCTGCAGAGAGCAGTCTTCAGGAAGACCAATTTTCTTCATCTCCATTTCCAGCCCTACAAAAGAAACTGGTTCGGTTGAAAGTACCAGTGATTTTATCTAACAGTCATCATGGCAGGCAAGATGAAGCATGCCCTCAAACTAATGTCCCTCCTGCTTCTTTAGCAATACTAAAAGAGTAGAATTTAAATGTTTTCACTTTCAAAGAAAATAATGAGTATGTGAGATAATGGCTTTGTTAATCAGCTTGAGGTAATCATTTCATAATATAAACATATATCACAGTATCACATCATCTCCAATAAGTATATAATACATACGATTAAAAAGTAATAATGATAAACTCAAAAAATCAGTTGCAAATATGGTATTTGATGCAATGTTACAAGGGAGGAAAACTGTCAAATTAATGATCGCCTCTGTTTTGTATTAAGAGAAGACATTGTGGTTCAGACATGGCAGGTAACTGCCCTCAGGTAACAGTTCAGAAGGAGATAACCACATTTTTAATAATCTGTCACAATGTGAAACTTAAGCCCACTACACAATAAACAGCTTCTCCCACACTCCAGGTCATTTATAATACGAGTGACAGTAAAACATGAAAGAAAGTAAACATGAAAAATCGATACTCTAAAATAATTTTAGTTTGGGCCATACTGATTCATACCGGTGACAGGAAATCAGAATTTGATGGGGCCGGCAAGGCACTTGGAGCCCTCAGACACATGAATTGGTCACGTTGAATTCTGTCATCAGATTCCGGGTGTATCGGTGGTGCTTCATTTGCATTAAATGAAAAGCAGTCCAAAAATACACACTGTTGCTAAGGTTACATCTTGCTAGATGCAAATGAAGATGTGTTTGTTCAGACCAGTTAAAAATACCCTGGCACTAGCTAATTTTCCCATTGGCATAGAGGGATTATCAGCAGCCTATTAAACTGAGAGGTTAGGTTTACCTTACTCAGCATTAGGGGTCTGGAAAGAGCATTATTTCTGAGTAATATTTTTAGAACCTGTAGAAACTACTGTACTTTTTTTTGTTAATTCAAGTAATAAGTCTGGTTTCAGCAGAGTTATAAATATCATCTAATAGCAGGACCTACTACTGCAAATATATAATATACTTTCCCCAGGTTCAAAAAGAGCCATCTGCATTGATATTTTTGGAATCTGGGAGGAAATGGGAGCAAGCAGGGCTAGCAATTGCAGTTCAGCAGGACAGGTACAGAAGGATAACATCCTTTCACCTGGCTGAGACTTTTATGTAGATTATTTTACTTAATTCTCACATAACACCGCAAGGTAGAATTATTATTTCTCTCTTTAAATTGAGGAAACTGAGGCTTAGAGACATTCAGCCACTCTGTAGTAATAGAAAGGTAGAAGGTTAAATTTAGAATTAACTCTGAAAACGTGCTCTTTTTTCTATATCATGCTGCTTGTATAACCAAAGATGAATTCTCTAAAAAATTAAAATCTGAATAGGAAACCTGAGCCAGAAAATCAGAAGTTTTGGTGTTTAAAAAAAGAGATTATTCAAAATTGAAGTGTTTTTTACTTTTTAACCCAATTTTATTTATTTTCCTAAACATGCCTCAGCTTCCTGTGAATCAAGAACAAGTACTTCTGTTTCCCCTTCACCTCTGGAGATAACAACCCCCAAAATCATTAAGTCCCACTAGTTATGAAATCCTAAAATGTCAGAGTCAGAAGGGGCCTCAGAAGTTACCCCACCCACCTCCTGGAGACACAAAATCCCTGGTACCACATCCTGGAAGGAAGGCCATCAGCCATCTGCTTGAAAGCCTGTATGTAAACAGTAGCTCACATTTGTTGAGTGCTAACTCAATATTGAGTACGAGGCACTCATCTAAGCACTTTACCCATTTTAATTCGTGTGATCCTTGTAATAACCCAATGACGTAGGTACCATCACCCCCATTTCACAAATGAAGAAAAATACACATAGAAAGTTTAAGTAAATTGTTCAAGTCCACGTAGCTTCTAAGTGGTAGAAATGGAATTAAATCCCATATAGTACTACCCAAGAACCTAAGCTCTTGACCACAGCATGACACTTTCTTAAAGTAGCTCCCTACTTCACAAAACAGCCTATGCCATTGTAGTATGGAAAGGTATTACCTAGATGGGTAATATCCTTTGTTTACTTTAGAGTTCTTTGAGATCGAAATAAATTGGCCAGGTGTAGGAAGAGGAAGCAAAAGGAAGAAGAAAAGAGGAGAATGGGAGAGAGATGGTAATGTAGAAAATCTTGATTTCAAAAAGAAATATGGCAGTAATTGTCAACCCTTCCTAGGGCTATTGTAGGGGAAAGAAGATCAACTTAATCATTATTTCAATTGATTGAGCACATATTATTGGCCAGATGTGTAACATGTATTTTTACTAAGCTTCTCAATAACCCTGCAAAGCAAGTTATCACCATCTCATCCCAGTAATGAAGAAAGTGAAGTTCACAGAGGCCAAGTCATTTGTCCAAAGTCACACAGATAAGAAGCGGTAGCCCCAGGATTCAAATCAAGAGCACGGCACCTACAAAATGTATTATCTTTCCATTAGTACTAGGAAATATTTTTATAAAATTTCTTTTTGTATGTTTTCTAGAATTAAGACCTGATACCAGTATGCAGAAGTAATATGGAGTGAGATTTAAGTTTAGCTGTGAGAAAGAATTTCTACAGTTATTTAACTTCCTTCTGAAAACATTTTCTCCCTGTGTTGTCACACAGGAAAGTCCTCCTCTTACTACCTTGGCATATATTTTCCTGGTCTCCTACCTTCTCTCTGTTTTCCAAATATTAATGTGCCCCGTGCTCTCTATGGGGCATATTTCCTTCTCTAGTCACATTTTCTCCCTGGTTAATCTCTTCTAGTCTCAGTGCTCTGTGTATTTAATATCTAAATGTTGGTTCACAAATTTATATTGCTAACCCTGACCCTAGGACTCCCTTATCTAACTATTTATTCAACATCTTCACCTAAATCTCTAATAAATGTTTAAAACGTAACAAATAAATGAGTCCTATGATTCTTATCTTCCTCAAAACCCCCTGTCACTCCATCACAGTCCTCCCCAAACAGGATCCTGCATCCATTCAATGGCAAAACCTACACATGACCCTGGATTCCATTCTTCTTCTTAGTCCCCAAATCCAGTCTCTCAGCAAGTCCTATGGTTCATCCCCTGAAACACATCTTGAATCTCTCCACTTTTCCCCACTGATGCTACTACCACCTGGGCCCAAGCCATGACAATGAGTTGCCCAAATAACTTCAAAGACCCATCATTCTTCTTTCTACTCTTGCTCTTCAGAGCAAGCATAGTGATTTTCCTACAATGTAAATCAAACGAGGTCATTCCATTCTTTTTAAAACTCCAGTGGTTTCCAGCTGAATTTAGAATAAAATTCAAACTCCTCCCTCTATCTCAGGATTTCTCCCTTGTTTTCCTCTAGTCTAATTCTATATCACTTCCTATGTCACCCATCAGTCTCCAGCCACACACACCTTTGTCTCTTCCTGCAACACTCCAAGGTATTTTTACTTGCTGGGCCTTTTGTTTGCAAGACCCATCACCCTAATCTTCACATGGATGACTATTTTTCATCTTTCAGGTCTCAAGCCAAATACTCTTAACTTGTAACAAAGTACTCCAAAAATTAATGGTATAAAACAACCATTTACTATGATCATAGATTTTATGGGTCATGAATGCAGACATGGCCCAGCAGACCTGGGACTGGAGTGATCTGAAGCCTGTTCACTCAAGTGTCTGGAGGCTGATACTGGCTGTTGGTTGGGGGCCTCAGTTCCCCTCAATTTGGGCTACCTTGCACTTCCTAGTGCAGTTACTACAAGGTGAGTATTAACTGAGTTCTAAGGATGAGTGTCCTGAGAGAGAACAAGAAAGGAGAAAGGGAGACATCATACTGCCTTTTCTGAGCTATCATCAAAAGTTACACAATATCACTTTGGCCATATTCTGTTCTGTAGAGGAAGTCACAAAATCCTGGCCAGCTTCATGAGGTGATGAAACAGGTTGTATTTCTTCTAGAAGACCACATGGGAAATGACTACAATCGGAGTTTTCAACTGATTTCAGCCTCCAGCCCCAGACCTCATAGAAAAGGGACATGCACTCAGCAATCAGTGAGCTGAAGTAAATAAATGTTTTAAGCTATTGATTTTTGTGGTAATTCATTAATCAACAATGGAACTAGAATATTGTGATGGGCTGAATTGTGCCCACCTCCAAAATCTTCATATGTTGAAAGTGAAATCCTAATCCCCAGTGCCTCACAATGTGTTATATTTGGAGATAGGGTCTTCAAAGAGGTAATTAAGTTAAAATGAGGTCTTTAGGGTAGGTTATAACCCAATATGACTACGTCCTCATAAGAAGAGGAGACTGGGACACAGACACACATAAAGGAAAGCCCATATAAAGATACATATATGACTAGAAGGTGGTTGTCTGCAAGCCAAGGAGAGAATCCTTATCAAAAACCAACCCTGCTGTAACCTTGATCTTGGACTTCTTGGCTCCAGAACTGTGAGAAAATAAATTTTCGGTTAAGCCAGCAAGTCTGTGGTATTTTATCATGGCAGCCCTAGAAAATAGTGCAAGCAGTATCCTAGGTAAAAAAATAAAAAATAAAAAAACACAATTGCCCAAAGAAATGTATATGTTCTTTGAAGCATTTGTTTTGCATAGGAGACATATGAAAGCAGAACTAATTTTTCCTCAAAAGAGAATTAAACTGTGAATGATACATCTCTATCACAAAATAAAAGGTTAACATTTAAAAATCTTTAGGTACCATATATCTGTTTATACTAATATAAAAAATGCAACTTATTAAATTTTAAAGAACGGCCAGGCACAGTGGCTCCCACCTGTAATCCCAGCACTTTGGGAGGTGGAGGCAGGTAGATTAAGTGTGGTTAGGAGTTCGAGGCCAGCCTGACCAACATAGTGAAACCCCGTGTCTACGAAAAATACAAAAATTAGCCAGGCACGGTGGTGTGTGCCTGTAATCCCAGCTACTCAGGAGGCTGAGGCAGGAGAATCACTTGAACCTGGGAAGTGGAGTTTGCAGTGAGCCAAGATGGCGCCATTGCACTCCAGCCTGGGTGAGAGAGAAAGACTCCATCTCAAAATAAATAAATAAATAAGAAACAAAAAAAAAGGTTACAAAACATTACTTATAGCATAATGACATATACATGTTTTCAATATCAGCATATCTATATCTGTGTATGTATTGCATATAAATGCACAGTGGTAGTTCTAGAAGTATAACACCAAATATTTCATTGTGTTTACTCTGGGGAATAGAGTGGGTTCCATACAGCTATGAGTGTGTTGGTCTTTTACTTTGAACTCTGTATACTTCTAAATTGTTGACATTTTTACACTGGCTATGCATTCCTGTATTAGTAATGCAAAAATAAAGTTGATTCCTTAATTAACTCATCATATCTTAATTAACCCATTATAATACCAATTTCCTGTTTGTCCAGGTCCAGCTTGTTGTAGACCAAGACTGCCGCAGAACGTTCTCTGATCCAGCAGCCTCTATAACACCCTTCAGCTCTGTGGGAAGCACAGATTAGGTCTTGAATGCCTCAGCTTGGATGAAAATGCTGGGACAGCAGAATTTGATGGAAATTTCATTAGTGGACTGAATTACCAGAGCCCAGATTGTTAGGTTTGGAAGCGTCCATACTTCTGCCTGGGAATATGGGGTATAAGGTTGCTGCAGTGGCTAGAATAGTTGTTTCCATTTTGGATGCCTCCCAAGACAAGGAATAGAGACAGATTGTCTTAAAAATTTAATTCTCTAAATTTGAAAAAAAATTACCAACTACAAACTATGAGCCAGGATGTATGCTACAAAATGTACATAAACAGTCCATTGAATCCATTGAATGTTCATAAAACTGTGCAAATATGATATTATTGTCCTAATTTTACAAAAGGGAAACTAAGGCTAAGAAAGTTGGCTTAATTGGAGTAATTCTGAGATCTTTTAACAAAGCAGGCTATTCTCTTGGGAAAAAGTAAGATGTACACTACACCCCCCACCATCTTACCTGATACTAATTAGTATCTTCTACCTCATGCCTTTTGTCTCTTATCATGCTACCCTCTTTCTGCCATGTGCAACTGTTGAAGTGAGGCATGGCTTTGCGGCCCCAGGCAATCCTGAGTCCTTCCTTCCTCTCAATATACTCAGGGGCCCCACTCTCTAGGCACTTTTATCAGAGAGAGAAGGGCCAAGAGGTATGCATAGTGGGAGATCCAGGGGTTCTCACCCTCAGAAAACAAGTTAGCTGAAGCAAATGCCAGAAATAGAACAGTTTGCTTAAAACCAAGATGGGAAGAAGCTAGAACGAGGTATGAGGGCTGGGAGAGCAGGGGAGTAAGGGATGAGTGATGGCTGAACAAGGTCAGAAGTAGCAGTGTTGAGGTATTAATTATATTTTTTTATTTTCTATATGATTGATAATCTGGTATCTGGAGTTTCACTGACTGGAAAGAGGCTGCCCCACCCAGGGCTTGCTGATTCTTAGAGATAGCAGAAGACTTGCCGAGGAGAGCACCTTTCATCTGTATACTAACCAATCCAGAGCCCATACTCACAACCACCTTCTCTATCTGGCTCTTACACTCCAGGAGGTGGTATTCTTCTGCCCTACTTATCCCAGAAACAGGTAATGGGCAATTAGGGTCAGCTCCTATGCCCCAGAGCCCACTGAAATTATTCAAACTAGCCCATTCTAAATCTGCATGCCTTGCCTTTCCCACAGAAACCACAACAAAGGCTCTGAACTCTGCTTTCCTTGACTTTCTCTGCCTGAGACTCCCGCCCCCCGCCCTGGTTCTTCCCCATGTGGCCCAGGCCTCCTGTTTCTAGAGAACTGTGAGAAAACCCCTCATGACAGTCATTTATGTGCCTACATGCCTTATCGTTATCTGATTAAAACAAATCAAGAGTATAGTTTTCAATAGCTGGTCAGGAAAACAAATAAATATCAAGATGTTTAAGACACTGGCTGGTGTAAGGAACAGGTACCGGACAATTAGAGCTAGGTGTGAGGGTCAGTCTATGTTGATCCACTCTGCCATGGAGCACACTGATTGGCACTCAGAGCTCGAAAACTCTCTCCCTTTGCCCTTGATCTAAACCAGCTTTCTGAAAATTGTCTCATCTGTCACCTAGAAGTCAGCATTTACTCTTTGAACTTGCTGGACTTTCCTAGGAATATGGAATATTTTGTCCTATGGGAATAAAATATTGAGACCTTAAGTAGCATTTGCAGGTGACCTGGAAAACCCTGAATCCACATCCCTAGAGCACAATCAATGCCAGCTCAAGTGATACGGTTTGGTTCTGTGTCCCCACCCAAATCCCATGTTGAATTGAAATCCCCAGTGTTGGGGGAGGGACCTAATGGGAGGTGATTGGATCATGGAAGTGATTTCTAATGATTTAGAGCCATCTCCCTAGTGCTATCTCCTAATAGAGTTCTCACAAGATCTGATGGTTTAAAAGTGTGTAGCACTTTCTTCCCCTTCACCTTCCCTCCATGACTGTAAGTTTCCTGAGGCCTCCCAGCTATGCTTCCTGTACAGCTTGCAGAAATATGAGTCAATTAAATCTCTTTTCTTCATAAATTACGCAGTCTCAGGTAGTTCTTGCAGCAATGTGAGAAAAAACCAATACACTAAGGTGGCTGTTATTATTAATCTGGTCTCATTGCAAGGCAAAGGAGTCATAATTAGGATTTGCTTTTCTTTCTCTGGTGAAAAGAAGAGGTAACTGACTGATACACAAAGAAAGAAGTCAACAAAGCATCTTCCCCGTAGCTGTTTTCCTAGTCACGCATCCAATGTGTGATCTAAATGCTCAAGAAGGCACCCTCCTTTCTTTCCTTTCAGAACAACCACATTTAAACTTTGATTCTCTGGGACCTGTAGAACTTTCCCCTCACTGGTCCTCAGTTTCTCCATCTATACAGAGAGATTGATAAATGAGTTGATCTCTAAGGTCTTATCCAATTTGCAGAGCCCGTGATGACCAACTGAAGCATTTAGAGACAGGCTTAGCCTTGAGTATAGTGAGACAGAAGTCCCAGTTAGATCGGAAAGCTCTAACTTTATTACAGATGCCAATTCCTTTAATACTGCAGGACTGCCGTGCATGAGTACATGAATGCATACACACATACACACACAAGAAAGAAAAAAGACTGGTTTACTTATTGATTTTGGTTTCTCCACATTAAAAGCCAATACTTTATACTCTAGACAACTCTTTCTGGGTTGTAGGCCATCTGGATAGCTCCCCAGATGCTGATCAGACCCACTAATTATCAGGAAGACAGGCCCCCAACCCTAAATAATGGAGGAAGCATGTGAGTATTCCATAGAGAACAAAGATTTGGGGCCCAGGATATTCTAACCAGAGCAGGTGCAAAATGCATTTCAGAAGGAGAAGCTAAGTAAAGAAAAGCTCCTTTCATTCCTTCAACTCAGGAAACTTTTCTTGGGACATTGATTTTAGACATCCACAACTAAACAAAGTCACCATTAATTTTTACTTCAAAGGCCTTTTCTATGAGCTCTAGTGAGACAAGTGGATTAGGAAGGCATTTATGGTTGTGAATTTGCTGTTATTTCTTTTAATGTGGTGCATCTGACGTGCTAAATGCACTAAGTACCTAATAAACTGTAAACTGAATCGTGAACAATTTCATTATCTTGTTCAGGGACACAGATATCCATTAGTTAATTCACCTATTTGCAAAATAAACAAAGGACGTTTTACAAATGAGAGAAGCATATTGTTTTTAAATTGCATTTACTAATTCATACTCCAGACATCAGGCAAGATGATAGGCTGAGAATTAGCTCCATCTCGCTTCCACACTTTTCCCAATAAGAGAAAAAAAAGAGAAGTGAACTCAAATTTTTACAGCTGTGAGTGAAAGTTTAAGCCAAGAAAAATTCCTGTGAGTACTTATATCGAATACATGGTTCAGGAGCTGAGGTTTAAATATCTGTGGGAGAAATGAAAAAAATATGGCCATGTATTCAGAGGCAGTCTGAAGTGGCCTCACTGCACAAAGCCCAGCATAACAGAAGCTACGCTACCTGTGTACTGAGGCTAGAAATGTTCCACCTGTTGGACAAGGAGCAGGATGGCTTAACCAAGGAGGAGACAGAGGCAGAGATTAAACCTCTAAAACTGTAAAGAACACTACCATGTAGCTCTTATGAATACTTTTCAGAAGATGTAAAAATTCCTGATTGGGAAACTATTGTCAGAAAGGACCTGGTCCTGATTAATCTCATGGATCTCCAGATGACCGCTTCTACAAATCATTCTACACTCAGGATTCCCACAAAAACGAACTCCACTGGATATTAGAAACCACAGAAAAAAACTGCTATGTGTTATCATCAGCAATGGCAAAAGACATGGGAATTTGTACCCAAAGAAGATACTTTAATTAGGAATATTTAAAGGGTTTCAAAAAGCAAATTAAGAAAGGAAAGGTACAATGTAAGAATATAATAGAATAAAAACATAATAGGCAAATCTAAAAATAAAAATAAAGGGGCTAAAACTGAGGGGGAGGGAATTCAGCATCTTGGCTTAATAATTGATTAACCAATACAAAAATAAAAAGAACCATCCAGAATGCAGGAGAGCTGTGCAAAATGGAAAATAGAATCCAAGAGATATGAGGCTTAAGACATAAATTCCAACACAATCAGATAGGTGTTCAAAGGGACTTGCCTTGTGTTTCCTAACTTGAATGAGCTGTGACCAGCTTTGGTTTCAAGACTGAAATAGTCTTATCAAAAGTGCTGGTTAGTTTCCCTCTTTTCCTAGTCTCTGTAATATTTTCTATTATTTAATAGTTATTGTTCCTTGGTAGGTGGTAAAATAGGCCTGGGGAATGTGTGGAGTGGGGTTGTTGGTGACTGGACATTTTAACTATAAAGTTATTCGATGGTAATATTTGGGGATTTTTATTTCTTCTTGAGTCAATTTTCATGTTTATAATTTGCTTTAAAATGTATTCAGTTCAGTCATTGGCATTAAATTGACTAACTCATTTTTGAATGTACATTTGATAAAATCAAATACTCATTTATATTTTTTAAAAATCTGAGTAATCTAGAATCTGAAATAGATAACCTTAACCTGTTAAAGGTATTCTACTAAAATATGTCAGTGAGTGTCACATTCAATGTAAAAAACAGAAAAATTTCCCAAGAGAGTGAAAATGAGATCGAGATGCCTACTGTCACTATTTATTTAATATTGTATTGGAGGTCCTAGGCAATACATTTAGACAAAAAAAATAAAAATAAAAATAACTGATAAAAGTTTTAATAAAAATAAATTTTTTATTATTTGCAATTTACATGATTTTTGTAGATGAAAAAACTCAGGCTCTACCAATAAGCTATAGAAGTAGTAAATGATTTTAGTGAGGTCTCTGAGTAGATCAATATACAAAAACTGTATTTTCATATATGAACAATAAAAATTTGTTAATGAAATTTAAAAATGTATTCCATTACAATAGCATGAAAAATATCAAACACATAAGTATATAAGGGGTATATGAGGATTATATACAGAAAGCTGTGAAACATTATAGAGATAAACAAAAGAAGATATATAAATAAGGGGATATACCATATCATTGATTGGAAGGCCCAACATTATAAAGATATCAATTCTCCCCATATCCATTGAAAGATTCATTGCAATCAAAATCATGATAGGAGAGATTATTTTTGATTATTTATTTTGTATTGTTCTTCAGAGAAAATTGACAAGCTAATATTAACATTAAAATGGAACTGCAAAAGGGAAAAAGTTATGGTAATTTTGAAGAATAAACAAAATTGGAGAAATGGTATAACCAGACAGCAAGAATTATTAGAAAGCTACAGTATGTAGCTACAGTGCTGCAGCACTGGCTTTAGGATAGACAAAGAACCTAGTGGAGCCAATTGAGATTCAGAAATAGACTCTCATATATATGAGAATTTATTTAAAATAAAGTGGCTCTGCATAGCCATAGGCAAAAGGCAGCCTTTTCAATAAATGGTTCTAGGTCAAATGGAATTTTATATTAGAAAATGTGAATGTTGACACCTACTTCACATTATGTACATCACGTACAACATTAATTTCAGTTAAATTGCTTAACTCAACTTGAAAGTTAAAACAACACAGTTCCTAAATGATAACATACATTCAATAATACATATACTAAAGGATGTTATTCAGCTAAATGACTGTCAGAATAAAAGCAACAGTGAGTTAAGAAGATAAAATATTTTCATAAAGACTAAATTTTATTGAGTATAAATATTAAAACATAAATGTTAAAAGTATATGAGATTTGATATTAACTCATTTTAATAACTCGTATGTTAAAGAGAAAATAAAAATGGAAAGAATATTTTTAAATGAACAGAATATATCACTACAGCTTAAAATTGTGAGATGTAATTAAAATAGTATTTTAAAATACAAGGCCAAATGCATAAAGTAAAAAATTTTTTAAAAATGACCACAAATGAGCTACTAATGAAGAAAAGTGAAATAACAACTCAGGAAAGTCAAAGTAAAAAATAATTTTCATAAACAAACAAAACAGTAATATAAAGCAAGAACCCAAGTATTAGTAACAGTTATTCTTTCCAAAGCCTAATAAAATATAAAAAAACTCACCAGGAAAAAAAAATTAAATGCTGAACATATTACCAAAAACTAGAATGTGCTGTAGATACTGTAAGAGAATAGGAATAACTATGTACCAGTAAGTTTGAACTTAAATAAAATATAAAACCTTTTAGAAATATATGTGATAAAAACAAACTCAGTAAGAATATGGTCAAGGCCATTGTGCATTTTTAAATGCACTATTAATTTTGGTTTGCTGGTATTATATCTGAGAATTTTATATCTGTAACTTAAAAGTGAGAGACATCTATGATTTATTGTTTGGGTATTATCTCTAACAATTTTCTTTTCCTTAAAATCAGGATTATAATAGTTTTATAAATTAATTCAGAGACTTTCCATATTCATCTATGCTTCAGAGCAGTTTATCAATTGAGTGTTTTTAAAGTTTGAAATAAATCACTTGTAAAACCAATTTGTCCTAGAGCTTTTATTAAAGATATATGTAATAAATCTTTAATGTCTATCATGTTTATTGTTCTATATAGATTTTCTGTTTCTTGATTCAATTTTGTATATTTATATTTTTAAGAAAAATAACATTGATATGTCATCACAAAGTAAAAAATTATTTTATTATAATTTTTAAATCTCATCTATATCTATTATTGCACCCTCATTTATAGTTGTATTTTTGCTTGTGTTCTCTCTTTAATTGGATCATCATCTATTTATCTATTTTACTGATTTTTAAAAATTATCTCTTGGTTTTATTCATCAAATCTTCTTGTTTTTGTTCTTCAATTCTCAGTATCCTGTTTTGTGTTTACTATTTTATTTTCTTTATGTAAATCTGTCCTCTTCTTTTTCTCATATCTTTATTTGAATTCTTATTTTATTTAATTTTCTTTTAATAGCTACTTTTATAAATTTGTATCATTATGTTTTGGGAAAGATTATTTTGAATTGTGCTTGTCATAAAATAATGACTTTCCATAATTAAAATGTATGGGAAATCTTGCTTTAAAAATTCATACATTGAATCAATCAAATCAGAAACTTGGGAATAATCAGTCTTCCACCTCTCCAGCTTTCCCCCGTTTTACACCAGCCCACATTGGCCTTGAATTTTTTAGTCTATTTTTCAAAATTCTATTAGTTCTGTCCTTTTTCTGTTTCCATTCCTGCTGCCACTATCGTAAAGTTATCTGTCATTTCCACCCAGATTGCTGCAATAATCATTAATCTTCCTGTCAACTGCTGCTTTTTAAATATTTATTGTCCACAATGCCGTTAACAATTTACAACTAAGTCCACAGTTTGCTGTCCACTGAATTTTGTCCCCTTAAAATTCGTATGTTGAAACCCTAACCACCAATATGACTCTATATTGGAACAAGGCTTTTTGGATGTAATTAGGTTACATGAGGTCAGAAGAGTGGGTCCCTGATCTGATAGGATCGGTGTCCTCGTAACAGACACCAGAGAGCTCGCTTTCTCTCCACCGTGTGAGGGTACAGAGAAAACTTCGCCATCTGCAAGCCAGGAAGAGAGTCTTCACCAGGAACCGACAGTGGGGGCACTCTGATCTTGGACTTCCTCCTTTCGGAAGGATGAGAAAATACATTTCTGCTGTTAAGTCACCCAATCTGTAGTATTTAGTTGTGGCAGCCCAAGCACATTAATACACATTGGTCATGATACTTCCTCATTTAAAATGTTAATGACTTTGTAACGCTTTAAATTCAATTTTCTAATCATGGCTCATAAAGACTTCCATGATTTGTTCTTACATCTCCCTGTCTCCTCTCCCCATTAATCACCCCAGATCATCAGTTGTGCCAGGATGGGAAAGCACCGCCATCCACAGAGCATTCGGTTTCCACCCGCTTCTACACAAACCTTTCCCAGCCCTGCCCCACCAAATTCTCTCTCACAAGTGAAATGGATGGACCTTTTCAACTATTTTACTCCCTTTGCCTAACACTGTGCCTGACATATAATAGAGATTCTATTACAGTCGGTGGAATTGAGTAAAAATGAATAAAAATTATTAGCTATTTTCTTAATTACATTACATGATATATTTTAAAGACCACACACTTTGCTTTTGTTTATTTTAACAGATTAAATCACCCAATTTCCAATTCCATGTCCTAATTCAGGCAAGAATATCCAAAGGCCCCAGAAGAGAAGAGACAGGAAGATGCTGATGAAATAAAGTTCCAGGCCTGGGACTACTCTGTACACGAGTCTGATTACCAGCTAGTATAGAAATCTCCATGATTTACTGACGATGGCAGGTGGCCATCAGGAGATTCCAGGAGATTTTCCAGAAGAAAAAACTCACATGTGAGCCTTTGCTGTACTTGACCCAGCATCCACCAGTAACAGAAATGTGGGTAGTTGCTGAAATGAACGCTTTTGTCTCTGTTTATAGAAAAGGGAGGCTGGGGGCAGTGGCTCACGCCTGTAAACCCAGCACTTTGGGAGGGCAAGGCGGGCGGATCACGAGGTCAGGAGTTCCAGACCAGTCTGACCAACATAGTGAAACCCCATCTCTAAAAATACAAAAAAATTAGCCGGGTGTGGTGGTGTGCACCTGTAATCCCAGCTATTCGGGAGGCTGAGGCGGTAGAATCGCGTGAACCCGGGAGGCGGAGGTTGCAGTGAGCCGAGATCAAGCCGTTGCACTCCAGCCTGGGTGACAGTGCAAGACTTCGTATCAAAAAAAAAGAAAAAAAAAAGGGAAATAATGCCTCAAAGTTGTCAATTGGACACATTGAAAGAACAAATGACACCCAGTGAAGCAAGGATTTAAGAAGATAAAATCAAAACAGTTTTCCTTACAGCAGACACTGCTGGTGCTCCCCCCGTATCTCCTCAGGTCCCTTGTACTGTTTCTGTGCTGATCACACTGTAATAAAACAGGAAATTACTAGCAAAAAATTAACAAACTTAAAAAAATTAAAACATTACTCTGTTAAATGAGAAAATTAAAATTAACATCACGCATTATCAATGAATTAACTCAAAAGCACAACATTGAAAAATATGTTATTTACATATCTAAAGGAACTCCATAATGTTTTTTAAACATTTTTATTTCAATAGCTTTTGGGGTACAAGTGATTTTTTGTTACATGGATGAATTACATGGTGGTGAAGTCTGAGATTTTAGTGCACTCATCACCCAAGTAATGTACATTGTGCTCAATTGGTAGGTTTTTTTTTATCCCTAGCCCTCCTCCTACCCTCCCACTTCTGAGTCTTTAAAGTTTATTATACCACCCCGAATCCCTTTGCATATTCATAGCTTAGTTCTCACTTATAAGTGCAAATATGCAGTTTTTGATTTTCCACTCCTATGTTACTTTACTTAGAATAATGGCCTCCCGCTTTATCCAAGTTGCTACAAAAGACATTATTTTATTCCTTTTATGTGGCTAAGTAGTATTCCATTATATATATATAACAAAATTATGTAATTGATACATGTAATTGATATATGTAAAATTGATATATATATATATGTATATATCATTTTCTTTACTTATTATTTGATGGGCACTTAGGTTGGTTCCATATCTTTGCAATTGCGAATTGTGCTGCTACAAACATAAATGTGCAAATGTCCTTTTCATATAATGACTTCTTTTTCTTTGGGTAGATATCCAGTAGTGAAATTGCTGTATCGAATATCGAATGGCAGAACTACTTTTAGCTCTTTAAAGAATCCCCATACTGTTTTCCATAGAGGTTATACTAGTTTACATTCCTATCAGCAGTGTATAGTATAGGTGGTCCCTTCTCCCTGTATCCATGCCAACATCTATTGTTTTTTAACTTTTGAATAATGGCAATTCTTGCAGGACTAAGGTGATATCTCATTGTGGTTTTTATTTGCATTCCCCCGATGATTAGTGGTATTGAGCATTTTTTCATCTGTTATTTTGCCATTTGCATATCTTCTTTTGAGAAATGTCTGTTTATGTCTTTTCCCTACTTTTTGATGGGATTATTTGTTTTTTTCTTGTTCATTTGTTTGAAAACTCCATAATCTTAAAGGTTTTTCATTACTAAATAAGAAAGACTGATAATAAATTAAATAATAATTAAGCTCAATAAGTTAACTGAAGGAAAACAAAAACTTATAATAGATTCATAAAGGTAAAATCATCATATATCGTGAATTAGAAAGCAAAGCAAATCCAACAGCACATCAAAAAGATAATTCATGATTATCAGGCAAGTTTCACCCCAGGAATGCAAGGATGTTTCAACATATACAAGTCAATAAATGTGATTCACCACATAAACAGAATTAAAAACAAAAACCATATGATCATCTCAGTAGACACAGAAGAAGCATTCAGTAAAATCCCTTTATGTTAAAAACCCTCAACAGGCTAGGCATAGAAGGAACATACCTCAAAATGATAAAAGCCATATATGACAAACCCACAGCCAACATCATCACAGTGAATGGGGAAAAGTTGAAAGCATTCCTCCTAAGAACTGGAACAAGGCAAGGATGCCTACTTTTATCACTTGTATTCAACATAGTACTGGAAGTGCTAGCCAGAACAATCAGGAAAGAGAAAGAAATAAAGGGCATACACACTGGAAAACAGAATGTCAAACTATCTGTTTGCTGATGATATGATTGCATACCTAGAAAACCCTAAAGACTCCAAAACACTATTAAATTGATACATGAATTCAATAAAGTCTCAGGTTACAAAGTCAATGTACACAAATCAGTAGCACTGCTATACACCAACAATGCTCAAGCTCAGAATCAAAACAAAAAGTCGATCCCTTTTACAATCGCTGCAAAAAAAAAAAAAAAAACCTCAGAATATACTTGATGAAGGAGGTGAAAGATCTCTACAAGAACTACAAAACACTGCTGAAAGACATCATAGATGACACAAACAAGTGGAAATACATCCCATACTCATGAATTTGAAGAATCGATATTGCGAAAATGACCATATTCCCCAAAGCAATCTATAGATTCAATGTAATTCCTATCAAAATACCAACATCATTTTTCACACAGAAAAAAATGTCTAAAATTCATATTGAACCAAAAAAGAGTCCAAATAGCCAAAGCAATCCTAAGCGAAAAGGTTAAATCTAGAAGCATCACATTACTCGACTTCAAATTATACTACAAGACTATAGTAACAAAAACAGCATGGTACTTGTATTAGTCTGTTTTTATGACGCTAATAAATACATACCCAAGACTGGGTAATTTATAAAGGAAAGAGATTTAATGAACTCACAGTTCCATATGGCTGGGGAGTCCTCGTAATCATTGGCAGAAGGTGAAGGAAGAGCAAAGTCACATCTTACATGGTGGCAGGCAAGAGAGCTAGTACAGGGGAACTCCCATTTATAAAACCATCAGACCTCGTGAGACTTATTCACTATCACAAGAACAGTATAGGGGAACAACATCCATGATTCAATTATCTCCACTTGCCCCTGCCCTTGACATCTGGGGATTATTACAATTCAAGGCGAGATTTAGGTGGGGACACAGCCAAACCATATCAGTACTGGGATAAAAGTAGATACATGGATCAATGGAACAGAATAGAGAATCTAGAAATAACACATCTAGAAATAATCTATTCTAATCTAGAAATAGAGATTCTAAAAATAAAGCCCAACCAACTGATCTTTGACAAAGCATACAAAAACATAAATTGGGGTAAAGGATACCATTTATTCAATAAATGGTGTTGGGAAAACTGAATAGCCACATGTAGAACAATGAAACTAGATCTCTATTTTTCACAACGTACAAAAATCAACTCAAGATGGATTAAAGACTTAAATCTAAGAACTGAAACCACAAAAATTCTAGAAGGAAACCTAGGAAAAACTCTTCTCGACACTGGAAGAGCAAATAATGTATAACTAAGACCCTATATTAGTCTGTTTTCACGCTGCTGATAAAGACATACTCGAGACTGGGAAGAAAAAGAGGTTTAATTGAACTTACAGTTCCATATGGCTGGGGAGGCCTCATAATCATGGTGGGAGGTGAAAGGCACTTCTTACATGGCAGTGGCAAGACATAATAAGAACGAAGCAAAAGTGGAAACCACTGATAAGGCCATCAGATCTATTGAGGCTTATTCACTATCACGAGAATAGCATGGGAAAGACTAGCCCCCATAATTCAGTTTCCTCCCCCTGAGTCCCTCCTGCAACACACAGGAATTCTGGGAGATACAATTCAAGTTGAGATTTTGGTGGGGACACAGCCAAACCATATCAGAACCTAAAAGCAAAAGCAACAAAAACAAAAACAAAAATAAATAAATGGAACCTAATTAAACTAAAAATCTTCTGCAATGCAAAAGAAATAATCATCAGAGTAATCAGACAACTCACAGAATGGGAGAAAATGTTTGCAAACTATGCATCTGACAAAGGACTAATATCCAGAATCTACAGGGAACCCAAAACAGTATAAGAAAGAACAAATAAACCCATCAAAAAGTGAGCAAATGACATGAGCTGGCACTTCTCAAAAGAAGATATACAGATGGCCAACAAGCATATGAAAAAATGTTCAACATCATTAATCATCAGGGAAATGCAAATTAAAACCACACTGAAGTACCACCTTACCCCAGCCACAATGGCAATTATTAAAAAATCAGAAAACAATAGCTATTGGCATGGATGTGGTGAAAGTGAATGCTTATACACTGCTGGTGGGAATGTAAATTAGTATAACCTCTTTGGAAAACAAATGGGAATTTCTCAAAGAACTGAAAGTAGATCTACCATTTCATCCAGCAATCCCACTACTGGCTATCCACCCAAAGGAAAAGAAGTCATTATATTAAAAAAAATTCTACATGTGTATGTTTATCACAGCACCATTCACAATTGCAAAGATGTGGAACCAACCTAAGTGCAAATAAACCGATGAGTGGATAAATAGAAAATGTGGTATATATACACCATAGAATACTACTCGGCCATAAAGAACAAAATAATGTATTTTGCCACAACTGGCATAGAACTAGAGGCCATTATTCTAAGTGAAGTAGCTCAGGAAGAAGACACCAAATACCATATGTTCTCACTTACAAGTGGGAGCTAAGCCATGGGTATACAAAGGCATACAGAGTGGTATAATGAACCTTGGAGACTCATAAGTGGAAGGGTGGAAGGGGGATGAGGGATTAAAAGAACTACTTGTTGGGTACAATGTACACTACTCAGATGATGAAAGCACTAAAATCTCAGATTTTATCACTGTATAATTCATCCACGAAACCAAAAAAAAAAACTTGTACCCCAAAAGCTATTGAAATAAGAAAAAAATAAAACAACAATCATTTTTTAAAATTTTTTTAAAAGGAGAATTGATTTAGAAAAAAAGAGCAATGACAATTCTCTAGTAAATTATAGCAGGGAAAGAAGAGATAAAATTGAATTCAAAAGGAACCAAAAGTACATTTTCAAAGGGGATTTACAAATTATAAGAGAATTTTGTGTATAATTGACTGCTAATACATTTGAAAATCTCTGACATTTTAATGAAAAAGCAAATTGCCAAAACTGGCTTATGAAGAAAAACAAAATCTGAATGAACCAATAACTTTGAAAAATACTTAAAAGTCTGTCACTAAAACTAGTCCCATAAAATGGCACCAGTGCAAAATATTTTATAAAATAGACCTCTGGGATTCCTATGCTATTTAAATGTTTTTAGAGCACACAAAGAGATAAAAAAAATTCAGTTATTTTTATAGCTTAATGCTGATATCAAAATGTTACAATGATACTCAGGAATAAAAACATATATTGAAAATATGTGTATATTAGATAGATAAATAATAGCAAATCAGACCCTGTATTTCAAGATTTAAAAATGAGAATTCTCCATAAGGTTACTCAAGGCAGAATGGATGTCAGTGAACAATCTCAGCAAATAGAAAAAGTAAGACTCATTTTCGTTATTCAAAAGTAATTCACCTTTAGGAACTCAAGGTAATTTAATATATTCACAAAATGACGGAAAAACTGTGAGATAACCTCTATAGACAGCAAGCAGGCATTTGGTAAAATTAATATCAATTTCTAAATAAAGCAAAACATCTTTTCAGATTAGAGTTAGAATGTTCTCCTAAATGTCATTGACTTGGGAACCGCAGGTGAGGTCCTTGGACCATGAGCATCTCCGGCAAGATAGCATTCAAGGGATGTGCAGTGAATATCTCCCAGCCCCAGAGTGTGAAGCCAGCTGCCAAGGGACCAGTTTAAGGAAGAGCTTTCTTATCTCTTTAACACTCCTCACTCCCAATCTCCAAACTTGATGGGTTAGAAACTGCTTACCAAGCAGGAGTGCAGGAGAAGGGATAGCATTGGTGGAGAAATAAAAAACAGTGGCCGTGGAAGTCTTCTTGCCTGAGACATATTCATTCTGGGAGGGGAGAAGCCTTAATCCTAAATCAACTTTGGAGTTCTACTTAATATCTTGGACTTCATATTCTAATTTTTGGATTGAGATTGTTTGAAACTTAAATTTTAGACTGTTATCTAAGAGTAAGGAGAAAAACTATGTGTCTGCTGGAGTTTTCATCCAAGACCAAAGGAAAATTACCTCCACTAAGACATTGAAAAGGATTGGAGTTTTTATTATGTTGTCAGTCTTGCATAGCTAATTGTACTGGTTACATTTACTTTCAGTCCCATATGAACATTTGAATCAGCTCGTCAAGTAACTAAAAAAAAAATCCTGTTAAGATTCTGAGTAGAACTGCATTTAATTTATACATTGATCTGTGGTAAAGTTACATTTTTATAATGCTAGGTGTTTTCCACTAGAGTGTTCTTTTTATATCCTCTGCCAGTTTTCTAATTTACTTCACATAGGCTATGCATATCTTTGTTAAGATTGTCCCTAAGTAGTTTTAATTCATTTGTATAGCAATAAGAAGTGCTTTTCCCTTATAATTTCCCTTATAATTTCCACTTTTTGTCCTACAATTTCCGTGTAATCATCACTATATATTGGAATTTATTGTACACTTTTGTGGGTCTTTAGTCCAACAACCTAACAAAGTTCTTTATGCTTATTTGTTGTTTTTATTGTCTAAATAATTAAATGGCCTGCAAATATCATTTTTTCTTTAGTAATATTTATGCTTCTTTTAATTTGGTTTAATGAATTTTATGGATTTTATGCAACTACATCAATTCACATTATCAGAGTGAGGCTATTTTGTTATATCAGCTGACTGAGGAGTGTGTGTGTATGTGTACATGTGGCCAGTCAGGAGTATCTTCTGACATCAGTTAAGGTGATCCCATGGCTCTTATCCTTTGATATGTTAATAGTGAATTTCATTAATTGTTTTCCTGATGAGGAACTGTTATTATATGGCAATAACTATAATAGGAAGGGAGAAACCGTAGATATTCATAGTGCATTATGTTTTCAATTCAATGCAAAATATTATTTTATAAGTGTCCTATGTCTGAGTTTTGCATATATGTTTGTGAGGTTGGCCAAAATTATGTGTGTGGTGTGTGTGTGTGTGTGTGTGTACGTGCACATGTATGTTAGCCTTTTTTAGGGTTTAGTATCAAAATAGCATTAAATTGGCTGTGAAGTGTTATTTTTCTGTGCTCCAGGTCAGTCAGTACAACACGGGAATTACCTTATTTTTGAAAAGCCAACTGAACAGGGATCTGTTTTTATAGGGCTAGATCCTGACTACTTTTAAAATTTTTTCCATGTTATTAGATCAGTGCGCTACCTTTTATTGATGTGATTTTACTAAATTATATGTTACCAGAAAAATCACTCACATTTTTCAGTTTTTCCATTTTTGCCCTGATAATGAATGTTTTATTCCTCTATCATTTTAAATAATTTTTAATTATCATTTTATAATCTCCATATTTTTTCTTTTTCATTTTTCTGTTTTTTAAATTTGGGTTAATTTGTTATGGATTTCCTATCTTATCAATTTTTTTCCAAAATAAACCCCCTTTCTTCATTTTATTGTTCAGGATTTTTTATAACCTTTAAAAATTTCCATATTTTTTGCTTTTATCTTTGTCAAAGCAGTCTTCTTTTCTGAGGGGATTTATTTTGATTTATTTTCTTACTTTAATTGTATGCTTACTTATTTTATCCTCAATTTTCCTTTTTTCTTTTATATGAAAGTAAGACTATCTAAGGACTGCTAAGCCAACAGTTTACAGCTTCCAAAATGAAGTGCATTCATTGCAGTTTGTTTATAAATAGACATTTTAATTTTCTCTTTAATTCAAAATTTATTTAAAATCTTTTATATGGCCATTTTTATTAAAGTCTAACATACATACAGAAAAGTGCACAAGAAGTAACAGGATTGTGTGTTTCAAAAATTTTTTAGTATGAAATAAATAATTTTTGGTGTAAGTCATCCTTTGATGTATTTTCTGATTTTATTACATTACAGCAATAATTCAATGGTTTTTTTGTATTTTATTAAGATTTTCTTTAAGATCTAATACAGTGTCTTTTTTGAATACTCATGTTTTATAAAAACTATATTATTTCTGTTTGTTGGTACTAAGTGTCATAGAAAATAGACATATAAATACATATAATGATATCATTCACACATTTTCATCATATAATGTATCTAATGATATTTAATTATCCTTAGTTGTTCTAAAATTTGTTCAGGTCAGAGCACAGCTCACAAAGAAATTTATTTGTATGGCACACTCAGAAAATGAACAAAGCTGCTTGAAGCCTGAGGTAATTGGTTTTAGGCTGTGGCTGCCTCAGGTCCCACCAGGCCACTCCATGGCCACGTGGATCAATATCTCAGCACTTCAGTGACCCATCTGCGGCGCATCGCTGTGGGAAGGGCTGGGAAGCTCGGCTCTCAAGCCTTTGTTATTGTTTACTTAATCTGCTGATTTCAGAAAACTGTGCATTAAAATGAGCTACATGAATGTGGATTTGTCTGTTTCCCTTTTACTTTGTTAGTTTTTTCTTTACAAATTTTGAATCAACATTGTTAGAGATCTAAAAATCTATGATTCATATGGATTCCATGATTTTTAAGGATTATATTATTTATCAATATTTTATCTCTCCATTGTCTTACTTAGAAATCCTCACTTTAAATTCACTCTTGCCTAAAATTAATATTGCTATTTTGGGGTTTGTACTATAACAGTGTACCTGGGACAAATGAAAGAGTCAATTTACGTTACTTACAAATGGTACACCTAAAACAGAATGAAACATACATTTTGCCTTTTAAGTTTCATTCTGTTTTAGGTGTGCCACTTGTAAACAGTACAGAGCCATTACCCAACCTGAGGATCTCTTTCCTTCATATTCATTTTCATTATTTCCTTTGGACTTATTTTTGCACTGATATTTTCGACTCGATGGGCTTTTTCAGTGTTTATTTTTATTTCTCTGTCCTGTTTTTGTTTTAAGTAATTGAGTTTTCTTTGTTCATGTTATTCCTCTAGTATTTTCTTGTTTATACATCCTATATAAATTTTGCTGGTGAAAACTCTTAAATCATTGGATCACATATAAATCTCTAGAGCCAGCCAGTATCTATATCTTTTATTTCAACAAGATAAAAGCTTTAGGAAAATTTCATTTCCCCCATCTCTCTAACCCTAGCCTCCTTGTATATTAAGGTACAGATTGAAGTTAAAATTTTTTTAATTATGCAAAAATAATTATTTCAACTACAAGCTCTATCGGTTGCTGGGGTTTGGTGATGTGGCTTTCTTTGTTATGGTTTTGTTTTGAGTTTTTTGCAAGGCTATTTAAAAAAACAAAACAAAGCATATATTTTCCCTGTCTTGAATTTATTATTTATTTTGATACAATCTATGCTCAAACAAGTCTTTTGGAAGATTCTCTGAGTTGTGAGTTTAAGAGCCCTTGCATTACCAAGAACATCTTTATATTTTCCTCTCATCTGAGTGGTAGTTTGTGTGTCAATTCTAGAACTCTTCTTTCAAAATAATTTTATCTCATACCTCTGAAAAAACTTCCTCCATTATTCTTAGCATCCAACATTGCCAAAAAGAAGTTAGGTGATAATCTAATCTTTACTAATTTCTTCTTTTCTTTTTTGCAAACTTAGAAGAATTTCTCTATTTTATTCTGCGCTTTTATTAGCACGTATCTAGATGTAAATGTTGGTTTATTTATCTATCAATTTAAATTAATCACAAGTAGCACCTTTTGGGTCTTTAGGTTTGAGAACTCTATCTCAAACCACTTACTTTCTTCCAAAGAGTAAGCTGTAATCTGTCCTCAAAAAATAGATATTCCTGCTGTTAGTTACCTATGGAGAGGGCAGGTTGCTGGGTAGGAAGCTGAGACTTAGAAGGTGTGGTAGGCAGAATGGCCCTTCAAAGATATCCCATACTAATTCCCAGAACCTGTGAGTATGTTGAGGCATTCCTGCCACGATTTTGTTACATTATATGGTACAGTTGACCTTAAGATGTGGAAATTATCTAACTGGGCCTGGCCCAGTCTCATGAATTCTTGACAGCAGTGTGCTTTCTCTCAAGCAGAAGGGGAGCTTAGAAACACTGGAAGCATAGAAGACTCAATATATCATTACTGCTTTGAAACGGAGGAGGCCATATTCAGAGAATATGGAATAAGGGATATGAGAGCCTAGAGGAGCTGAAGGCAATCCAGGCCAACAGTGAGGGAAAAAATTGCTACCTTAGACCTATAACTCCAAGAAACTGGATTTTGTCAAAAACCTGAAAGTCGTTGGAAGTGGATTTTTCCCAGAGCCTCCTGATAAGAACCCAACCAGTCAACACTTTAATTTTGCCTCTACTGTAAGGCCCTAAGAAGAGAACCCAGTCATGCCTACCCAGACTTCTAATCCATAGAACTGCGAGATAATAAATAGGTGCTGTTGTAAGCTGTTAAACTTGTGATAATTGTTGTGCAGCAGTGGAAACCTTTTTCAAGTGGGAAATAAATCCCTGCTTCTTACTCTTGGGCTTTGAGGATGGGAAATATTTGGGTAGGAAAGCTAAGTAAATGGTGACAGTATAATAAATGGAAGATCTCAGAAGAGAAAATTGAACATTTTGTAACTAATGTCATACAGTCAAGGCCCTTGCAAACCCTTTTTTTTTTTTTTTTTTTTTGAGACAGAGTCTTGCTCTGTCACCCAGGCTGGGATGCAGTGGCACTATCTCGGCTCACTGCAAGCTTCGCCTCTAGGGTTCATGCCATTCTCCTGCCTCAGCCTCCCGAGTAGCTGGGACTACAGGCACCTGCCACTGTGCCCGGCTAATTTTTTGTATTTTTAGTAGAGATGGGGTTTCACCATGTTAGCCAGGATGGTCTCAATCTCCTGACCTCGTGCTCTGTCCACCTCGGCCTCCCAAAGTGCTGGGATTACAGGCGTGAGCCACTGTGCCTGGCCAGGCCCTTTTAAGTTGGAGAAAGCGATCAATTTCCTTATATTGATTCAAACTAGGTCAAAGACATATCCTTCTTAGGTGGATATTACTTCTCTTGTTTAAAATTAGGAAATCATAGCTCATAAGATGAAGTGACTTGCTCTGAGCCACATAGTCACAGTCGGGCTGGGGTTTAAAACAAAACTTGTCTCTTTTCCCAAACTCTGAGCATTAGTTCATTCATACCTAACACTCCAGTTCAAAGGTTGGGACAGCTCTTTTCTGAGCCCTAGACTCCTAGACGGGGACCTGACCCTGCCTGGATCCTACCAGCTCCTTCACTTAAGATCTACATCTAGTCCTGCTTAGATTGGACTTCACAGCTGACTCCCGCTGCCTCTTAAACACCAATATGGAAGCCTACGGGAATCTCCCCCAGGCCCACCAGTGGCCCTAAAGCTAAATATTACATCCATCCATCTCCTTTACTTTCTCCTCAAGGAGCCAGCTCCTCCATCTAGACATTTGCCTCTTATTCTAAGACCATACTCCATTCCCTTCTGAAGTAGGAGGAGAAGACATTTGAAAATATATGCATGTCTTTTTTTAGTTGTCACAGTAACTGAGGGGTGCTCATCCATCGAAGTGTACTGTTCCTACAATTCATGGGTCAGTTCACACAATGAAAAACTGTCTTGCCCTAAATGCCAATAGCACCCCAGTTAAGAAACACTTGACTGTGGTCTGTTTCACTTCCCCGTGACGTGAGGCCGCACATCACCCAATTTTATCCAAACTAATTGCATCTGCCATACAATGCCTGCTGCGATCTTGCCTCTACCCACCTTTCCAGAACTATTTCCTTCTATGAATGTCCTGGGACACCTTATACACTGCCATTCCTTTCTGCCTCAGGATTCCTACACCCTTTTCCTCTAATATCTTTCCTCTACTTGTCTATTTGCCTGGTGACAGGCAATCATTCATCCCCAAAGTAGCTTAAGTTCTACTTTTAGGAGGTTCTTCCTAAGGCCCTGAGGCAGGGTCTCAGTGAGGACAGAGGTCTACTCTGTATCTCCAGAATTTAGTATTAATAAATAGTCCGACAAATAAAGTAGTTGTTTAACGAATATTATTAAATAAATAAGTGAATAAATAAATTAGTTCTGTAACCAATGGTGGATTATTGAGTAAATGAGCAATTGAATGGGAAGAAAATATGCATTACATATTGCTCTGTGACACATTTCACCTCCTAAATAGCCTGCAAGCATCAAATACCATCCATTGTCTTATGTGATACTGAACTCAAGCTAAAGCAGTGCTCTCAATGCATTTCAAGGTGACTTAAACAGTCTCCTCCTCTTATGTTCATAAGCACTTTGCTTGTTATCGGCTGTGCACTGTGCAGATGGTACTTTGCCCCTCCTTGGCAGGCTGGTGGCTGGTCTGGACCATGAAGCTCTCTCAATGAGTGTGATGTCTGGACTGCCAGGGGCAGTGACCAGGAGAGCCAGGCAGTGAGTGGCTACTGGCTGTGTCTGGGTGCCTGAGTAAGGGGGGCAAGCTCAGCTGTCCCTTTGCTGTTCTCTTGATCTGGATTCCTTCACCTAGAATATTATTAAAAATGGAAACATCCCATTTTAAATAACAGAAGAGTTATTTTAAAAGTACTGTAACTTTGCATCAAAAATGTATCATCTTTTCAAAATAAGCATATCATTACATATGAAGCCTCTGGAGGCCGTGTGCATTGACTGAGGCCTCTCTAGTTCCCCGCATTGGTTAAATGGGAATGTTAAAAGCCCACTTCTCAAAAGTGAGAAGTGCACATAAGGAATTTTGTGCTAGGGATGTGGAAACTCCTATATACTTTACTCATTTATTCATGTGCTTCAGATGCATCATTTACTGTACATCCATGTTATCCCAGGAACTAGGAGTCTGAGGAAGGCCAGCACTGTTATTCTCAGAGTTCATGGTCTAACACTGGAGACCAACCCATGGAATTTATGATGAGAGAGGTTGAGGCAAGCAGGGGACTGACTTCACAGGGCAGACATCCTTCACATAGCCCAGGGGAATCGGAGGAGGAGATAGGAGAGATTCTAAGGACAGATGAGTTCCAAATCTGAATTTTCATAAAGTAGTAAAGACCAAGAGAGGAAGAATTCCAGAAAGAGAAACCAGCTTGTGCTGCAGAAATGCCAAAAGCTGCTATGAGTATTGTTCCTATTACCCTTCTTATGACTGCCCATTTGTGAATAACACTTGCCTAATTATTAATGATACACTGCTTTGTGTCCTATTGTACCATCACTGAATGCTACCTCTTTGTTGCATTGTTGTTAAAGTCTCACTTGTTTGTATGTTGTCTCCTCAAAGATCTATGATGTTTTTCCCTTGCATCCTAAGCAGAACTCATGCAGAAACAAAACTCATCCGCTTCCCCAACCTGTTCCCTCTTCAACCATCCCTTCTACAATCCCTCAGTCACACAGACTCAAGGCTCTGGGTTCATCTTTAGCACCTCCTTTCCCTCTCCTACTTCCGTTCTTTTCTCCCTGTCCTCTGAAAGACACCAACCATGAAGGTTCAGTACTTGCGCCTCGGTTAAGTTTCCTTCCCACCCCCAACCCCAGCAACATCTCCTCTCCCAGACCTAGGACTGCCTGAACCTCTCTGAGGGTTCTGAGGGGCCTCAGATATTGCCGCAGGCTCCGCCCTGGCCTGTTGGCCCCCAGGCTTGTCCTCCGACTGTCTGTGCACATGGGCTGAATGACTGAACTCCACTGTCTCTGTGCTTCTGGTGTTACCCTAGCCCTTTCAGCCCAGCAAGATGGACATAACATCTTTCTTGGATATTACAGGGATGCGATGAGACTCGAGACCGGTTTAATATGGTGCCAGGCACAAGGAATTGGAAAAAGTGAGATTTTGGATGTTACTAATGTGCTTTTTCTTTGGCCTTTCCAAGCACTAGATCTTTAATATGCTCCAGAGATTTGTGTGGTGTGTGTGTTTGTGTGGCCAGGTTGAAGAACAGGGTTTTGACATACAGAGAGAAAGAAGAAAAGAAAGAAAGAAAGAAAGAAAGAAAGAAAGAAAGAAAGAAAGAAAGAAAGAAAGAAAGAAAGAAAGAAAGAAAGAAAAGGAAGGAAGGAAGGAAGGAAGGAAGGAAAGAAGGAAAGAAGGAAGGAAGGGAATTATGTAGCAAGACAATAATCCCCAAGCCAGACTATTGTTTTCAGAGAAATTTACTGAGTGCATTTTTTTTTCACACTGGCATATTTAGAACCAAATTTGGATAGCTATATTCTTAGATCTTTCCCAAAGTGCAGAGGAAAACATTCTTGTCTACCCCTAAGATTTACTGCAGTCAGAAATAAGGAGCCTCTGACACACAGGGAGAAGAAATGTTCAACCCAATGCAACTTTTCCAGGCTGTTCTCCATTCTGGGGAAATGGCTTCAGATTCCAGCACTTATTATAGAAAAAAATAAATCTTAGAAAGAACTTGGTGAGAGGGGCAACGGGATGGGGCCTTGACAGAGGAAGGCGGAGATGCATGGGTCTGCTACCTGTGAGAGCTGAGGGAGGCTAAATCTGCAGAGATGAGTGACCGTTTCCCCCTAGGGAGAATTGCTGAAGCCAAAGGTATGTGGACAGTCCATCAGTAATAGCTGCAACATGATGATCACCAGAGTTCCCTGCAGCCAGGTAGCCATGTAAAGAACAAAATGTGCAACCTGGTGCAATTCTGAGGATCCAAAGAATCACAGGGTCCTCTGCCTTTCCAAGGCCAGGAGGCCATTTTAACTTCCCTTCCCATATACTCAGACTCTATCTTAGGCAAAGGAGTGGGGTTGTGGGGGAAGGGGCCCCCTAAATAATGATACAATTTTTTTTTGAGACAGCATTTCGCTCTGTTGCCCAGGTGGGAGTGCAGTGGCACGAACACGGCTCACTGCAGGCTCAGCTTCCTGGACTCAAGCAATCCTCCCACCCCAGCATCCCGAGTAGCTGGGAATACAGGCATGCGCCACCGTGTGCAGCCAATGAAACACTTTGTATCAATTCTGAGCCTGAATAATGCCTTGAGAGAGGTCTTCAGTTTTAATATGAGACTAAACTCTATACCAGACTGAAATAATTGAGATTTTAGTAGTTTTTGTTTTATTTGATGTGTGTGTGCGTGTGTGTGTGTGTGTGTGTGTGTGTGTGTGTTTGGTGTGTGAGTGAATGTTTTATTGCATTCTGGCTAACCAGCATAGAGAGATTTTTGAGAAGGCCATTGGATTATACACAAATTTTTAAAAACAACTACCATTTTCTCTGCAAATCCAAGTTGTTGTGAGAGCTGGCTTTTTGCCTTCCTCTGCGTAGCCTTCCAATCCATTGTAGTGAGGAGAAAGATGAATAGGAAGAGATGAAAACTGGAATACAATCCCAAGAATTGATATAACCTGATATCTAACTGACTCTATGATCTATCCTGACCTACCTTCAAATATTATTTTTCATTTATTCCTTTAATCTACCCAATCCCTTTCCAAGGATCATTTCTTCCAAATTCAGAGTCTCTCTGAAAATGAGCTACAGCTTCCTAATTAGAAAATTGTTCTCATGCTTGTGGCAGGGGCCTCCTCCTGCTCCCACCTGTCTCAATGCTTCTCTGAAGCTCGTTTTCTTCCTCTCTTTGTTCTAAGTTCATGGACTCTGGGTATCCAGGGCTGAGCCTCAGTGGACACAAAGAATAAGAGCTGAAAGTGGAGATGAAGAGAAACTGGAGCACCAGTCTGCCAAAGGCATGGGATCAGATAAGAACTAGGGAGCAGACACAAAGAGAAGGGGCTCTCTACAAGTGACACAAAAATGGACTTTGTGTGGAAGAGGCACTGCTAGGAGTTGAGGAAGCAGCCTGGCTGGGCCATTTTTGGGAATCCTAGCAGTGGCCTCTGGTCTTGTTTGCTTCTCAGCTTTCTCTCTTTCCAGGTATCAAGCTTCAGGCCAGCATGGGCTGGGATCTCAGCAACAGGTGCCTGTGAAGGGGATAAGAAATCTTGTAATAAAGCCAGTTTCATTATTAAAATGACTCAAGAAACCCCCATTGGTTGTTTTCTGCTGAGTGCCTGGCCCTGTGCTAGGAGAATCAGGGAGAAGGGGGTTTCTTCAGAAGTCCCCTGTGCCAATGAGTGTGCCCAGTGGAGTGGGATATATTTATACTCACATATCAGTATCAACCAGCAACAGCACAGATGCTGCTGGTGGTACTGCAGACTCCTAGCTCAGTGCTCTGTTTCCATGACACTTCTTCTGAATTATTATCAAAACAAGTCTACATGAGCTAATACTGTGCATGCTCACTCTGCTTAAACCCTTCCACTCCCAATCCTGTCTCTCTTCTGTGCCCCCATAGAACCATGTTCATTTCTTTACTGGTCTGTAGTATTTTGTCATGAGGATTACAAAGCAATTCTTGAGATTTTGGAGAATATTAATTGGTTGCTTTAACAGCTATTTTGAAAACCATTAAAATTTAAGTTGTTTTCCTTACCAAGTAGTGGCAGAACAAACTGAGCCTGTAGGGAAACTTTGAGGGTTGGCATCAGAATCAAGGTGCTGAATTTGGGGCTTCCAGGTCTAAGGACTGTACCAAGTTGGCCGCATCAAAATATACTGCTTTTCCCTTCTGTACGGGCTTGGACTGGGTGACTGCTTTGGGATCTTGGGGCCTGGTCCCCAACTGCCTTGTGTTCTGGCTCGGAGTATATGGGCCATCTCCCCTTCTAAGACTGAGCACTGTGTGTCAGGACTGGGTGGGTTTTGTCTTTGCTCTCACAGTGATGCCCTGAACAGCTTTTACAGCTTCTGCAAAGATGTGTGAAATTGAATCATAAACCAGAAGTTCCATCCCGCCGCCCAGTGAACTTGGCAAAGACAGAAGTGTTCATCTTCCCTGTGTTGTGTTCGCCCACATGAATCTCTCCTCCCATTCCCAGAATGGCCCCGTCATCCTCTCCTTTTCCCTGTATAAGTGAGTTCTCAGCCAGTTGGCTCTGCTCTTCCACCCTAGACTCACCAGGATCCGCCTTCCCTCATCCTTACTAGCTCAGGCAGCTGCAGCTTTCTCCCCGATACCTTTGACTTCTTGGATCCTTGTGCTGCTGCCAACAGTCTATTTCCAGACCTGCATTCAAGATGATCCTTTCTGTGCCAGCCCTCCTCAACCTGCCCACTCTTTCTGCCGCTTACTAAAAAAACCACAGAACCTTGACATGAAAGGAGCTGACCCAGCGTAGAAATTATCTCCTTCTACAGCATTGCAAGGCTACCAAGAAACCCTGCTTGAGTGTGTCCAGTGACAGCAGACACCCTGCCAGACTATTTGTGTAGGTAGTGTGTGGCACTAACAAAATTTGTGTAGCTCTATTTTGTAGCTCTATTGTGTAGCAATTTGTGTAGCTCTAACAGAAAGTTTTCCTCAAAATCAGAGAAAACCAAAAAGGGCCTTGTAAAGTTCTCAGAATACAAATCTATCATGGTGCAAGAATGAAACAGGGCCAGTCCATCAAAGAAATGCAAATCAAAACCACAATGAGATACCATCTCACACCAGTTAGAATGGCGATCATTAAAAAGTCAGGAAACAACAGGTGCTGGAGAGGATGTGGAGAAATAGGAACACTTTCACACTGTTGGTGGGACTGTAAACAAGTTCAATCATTGTGGAAGTCAGTGTGGCGATTCCTCAGGGATCTAGAACTAGAAATACCATTTGACCCAGCCATCCCATTACTGGGTATATACCCAAGGGACTATAAATCATGCTGCTATAAAGACACATGCACACGTATGTTTATTGAGGCATTATTCACAATAGCAAAGACTTGGAACCAACCCAAATGTCCAACAATGATAGACTGGATTAAGAAAATGTGGCACATATACACCATGGAATACTATGCAGCCATAAAAAAGGATGAGTTCATGTCCTTTGTAGGGACATGGATGAAGCTGGAAACCATCATTCTCAGCAAACTATCACAAGGACAAAAAATCAAACACCACATGTTCTCAGTCATAGGTGGGAATTGAACAATGAGAACACATGGACACAGGAAGGGGAACATCACACACTGGGGGCTGTTGTGGGGTGGGGGGAGTGGGGAGGGATTGCATTAGGAGATATACCTAATGCTAAATGACGAGTTAATGGGTGCAGCACACCAGCATGGCACATGTATACATATGTAACTAACCTGCACGTGGTGCACATGTACCCTAAAACTTGAAGTATAATAATAATTTAAAAAAAAAAAAGAATAAAACAGGGCCAGAAAGCTACAAAGACAAGTCAGGGCAAGTTCAGTGTTTAAAAAGCTACACTGCCTTCCAGTCAAAGAGCACGCCATGTGCAGTCTCCCTTGGGTCTAGCTGGGCTCTGGCCCCCCGTAGTGTCCACCTCTAGTCTTATTGCTGTCCTCTGGGGCCACAGGGGACTTTGCACAACAACTCTCATGGGTTTCTGGAACCTTCTCTTCCTCAGGGTCAGTGCCTCCCAGGCTTTTATACATGCCATCATCCAACCTGGATTACTTTTTCTACGGTTCTTATTCAGCCTTTCTTTCTAGATACATTTTTCTGTACCTCCCTTTGGAAGCCATATCTGATAACCTGTCTTCAACTTCTGCTTAATTCTGCAGCAGTTTAGCAAAGTTGACCAGAAGTCTTTCTACCATTTCCATGGGCTTGTTTTTCTCAAATAGAGCTTCTGGAAGGCAGGGACTCATGTTTGTTTTATTGCCCATATGTAAAGAAACCACATTGGAATTTTTCTTCAGCGACTGCCTTCTGACTTCCTAATTGTGTCTAACGTCGTATGAGGAAAGTGAAGCCCACGGAGGTTGCTGAGTCCCAAGTTCCTTCGGTTGAGTGCTATCAAAGCAGGACTGAAACCCAGGTCTCCTGACTCCCATTCCAGTGGTGATTTTTTTTCCCAAATATGTCCTGTTGGCCTATAGAATTTTAATACAACAATTCTTTCATGAATTACTTGCCTATTCAGGTGTCTGTATGTCCTCTGATTAACATGATCACTCTTGTCTATCTTAAATAACATCAACAAATTCATGCATAATCTCTAATTGAGCCTTTTTTAAGCTTTTGTAAAGAACTATGTACAGACCATAAATGCTTTTTTGATGATAATAGTGATTTTTACCAAAAGCCTTCATTTAGGATAAGTGTGCAACTGCAGGAAGCAAGGCTACTGTTCCTACTCACATTCCCACGTTCACTACAAGCAACTTCAAAGAAACTCTGCAGATGAAGCAATGCCACTATATTGCAATTTAAGCTTTCTTCAGTCATTTCTCTGCAACCACACTCAAATTTTCAATTCCTCAAATAGAAAATGAACTGAATAGACATTAACAAAGTAATCTCTCTACTTCTTTGAAAATTGCAAACTAGCTGAATTTTTCTCTTATGGTTGATAATAGCCATGAAGAAACCAATCATAACTCCTTCTCTTCTGCCTCCCAAATACATCATTTGAAAAAACTTCCTTTATTGGGTAATAAAACGAGAGGAAAAATCATATTAGAGACTAATGAACTCATATAGTGTTATTTTCATCACTTAGTAACCTCAGGATATGAATAATTTTCTTAAACGAATTTTTTAAACGTGGGCTAAGGAATCCATATCCTTAAAAGCCTGAAGTTGTCAAAGTAGAGTGATAACTTTTTTCAAGTTTATAAATTTCGAGACAGAAAAACAGTCTTTTACAGCTTTAGCTGTCTTTAGCTTCAATCGCATATTCTAGCTAAAGTCATTAAGCCCAAGCACTGACCTAGATTGAGAAAAAGAGGACATCAATTCTAAAGACATGAACATTTGGGACAATAATTGTAGCCACAGCTCAAAGAGGAGACATCCTGTTTTCCTGTAGGGATGGACAGAGAACTTCACAAAGCACACACTACCAGCTGAGGCAGTACCTAGGAATCAAACTGGGCACCACTCAAAGCAGGCATTAGCTGGGCTGATCCTGGAGAGTTTGTCACAGCCTTTAGTGACTTCAGAACTGAAAGGAGAGAAGATGCAGTGGAAGGGTTAGTTGTGTAACCAGGAAGGGTTGGCACTTTGCTAAATATGTGGAATTATTTGAGAGTCAAAAATAAGCCAGCTTCACCCCCGTGTTTCCTGTGCACTTACCTACAAAGTGTCTGGCCTGCCTGCAGAAGAATCTTCCTTTCTACTAAGGTTTTGTGTGTTCCTTTCAGAATATATACGTCCTTATGTCCTCTGAAAAGTAGTTCAAACTGAGCTGATGTGGAAGACACTCCCCTTACTCAAAACACTGTAGACATGCCGTCTTAAAAATGGAAAAACTAATCAGCTAGGAATTGTAAATTCATAGCCTAATTTGAGACCAAGAAAGGAAAATTCCACATTGAGAAAAAAATAAGAGGGGATCTCAAAATGGTAAGTGAGATTTAAAACTGAAAAGTGTTATAGGGAAATTGGAACCTGGTACAGGCCTTAACAGCTGGCACTAAGGATTAATGCCACCCAGAGAGGGGAATTCAGCCAGGAGCCCCATGTGTGTGGGCAGCTGAAACTGAGTGATCTGAATTGATTCTGCAGCCACTGGTATTGTTGTTTGTAAGAAAATCACTGCCCACCAGCTGGGCGCAGTGACTCACACCTGTAATCCCAGCTCTTTGGGAGGCTGAGGTGAGTGGATCACTCAAGGCCAGGAGTTACAGACCAGACTTCCAACATGATGAAACCTCGTCTCTAATAAAAAAAAAAAAATAGCTGAGTATGGTGGCATGCGCCTGTAATCACAGCTACTCGGAAGGCTGAGGCAGGAGAATTACCTGAACCGGGGAGACAGAGGTTGCAGTGAGTCAAGATTGTGCCACTGTACTCCAGCCTGGGTGAGAGACAGAGTGAGACTCTGTCTCAAAAAGAAAAAAAAATGGAAAGAAGTAGAAAATCACTGTCCATCTAACCCAAGAAAGCTGTAATGAAGCTTCTTATCCACCTAGGTCAGGGAATAAAAATAAACACACCTGCAAAAAATCAAAACACAGGAAGGGTTCCAAATCTAAGCTACTTGAGTTATCCAGGACACCAAAGAAATAAATTAACATAAAGATTAGTCCAGTACACTTAAACTCATAAAGCATCAGTGATGCAAATGAGAAACTGTCACCCAAAGCAAATCACATGGGTTTCTAATAGAAAATATCCTCATAGCCAAAATTATAAACCATATAAGAAAATGAATGACACAGAAGAACAATTAAGAGAAACAATAAATAATCCTGGAGATTGCAAAAAGTTAAATAAAAGTAAAAGTAATTCAAATCAGTAGCTTCAATTAGGGTTTCTCTTAGGATTTCAAGAATAATTCAGCAGCAGAAATGCTACCAGTATATTTTATCACATTAAACAAATTAAAGGAGAAAAGCCATAGGAAATATAGAGAAAATGTTAGATAAAATTTGCCATAATCTGTGATAAGGACCCTTAGAAAATGCAAAATAAAAGAAGATGTTCTTAATTTTATAAAGAGTGGCTACCAAAAACTTATTGAACTACCACCACTAAAGGTAAAATTCTAAAGATATTCTGAGTAAACTCAGAAATGAGGCAAGGGTGATTGATATATGCACCATTGTTCAACACTGTACTGAAGATCTAAGCCTGTGTAATAAGATAAAAAAAAAAAATTAAGAGGAATAAGAATTTGAAAGACAAAGTAACAGCTACACTTAACTGTAATTAATGTGACGGTCTATATCAAGGGTTGAAAAACTGTATCTGTGAAAAACCAGAAGTAAATATGTTTGACTTTTTAGGACATACATTCTCTATCACAACTACTCAGCTCTGCCACTGAAGCATAAAAACAGCCATAGATCATACGCAAGTGAATTAATTTAGCTATGCTCCAATATAACTTTATTTATAAAAACAGGTTGTGGGCTACATTTGATCCAAATGTCATAATTTGCAAACTTCTGATTTATACAGAATAAAAAGACAAATATTGAAAATCAATAAAAGATTTCATCAGGATTGCTGCAAATAAAATCACAATATATAAATCAATAACTTCTTACATGTTGGCAATAACTAATTAAAACTCTGTTATTCACAATATCAAAATGATCCATTCACAATAGCAATAAAAATTACAGAGTACCTAAAATAAATCTAAAGATTATAAGCAATACTGTTACAAACAAAATTACTAAAATTTATTATTTAAAAGAAAAACAATAAATGAGAATATATATTAATACTATGTTCATAGAAGGAACTATAAGATATCATAACTAGGTTGGTTCACCCTATGTTAATTGCAAAAATACCAAAACATTCTCATCAAAAAGCCAGTATGTATTCATGTGAAGTGTCTATATATACACACACATTAATATATATGTATGACTGCGTGTGAATATATATATTATATATTCAGACTTTAGAATATATTTTATATATATATATATATCAAAGTCCATATCAAAGAGAAAATGCCAAAGAAAGCCAATAAATTTGTATAAAAATCAGGAAAAAATCGCTTCTCAGCCTTTTGGCTAAGATCAAGTATAAAAATCAGGAAAAAAAAGTTGACACATTAAATATCAGAGATGAAGATGTATTATAAAAATAGATTAATCAGAACAATGTAGTATGCGAACAGGGATAGATGTGAACTTGGTCTACATTAGAAGAGGTATTAGAAAACAAAATGGAAAAGATGGTGTTGGCACAAATGGCTTTTTCTAAAAGAAAATAATTAGATCCCTTTCTTATACTATTTTCCCAAATATATTTTATATGTATCAAAGTGAAAATAAACTTTAACATTAGATGTAAACATTGAAAAAATATGTTTTTGACTTTTGGTGAGAAAAAGCTTCCTTAAAGAAGAAACAAACAAAAAAACCCGAAATTATAAAATGATTTAAATTGGCTTTAACAAAATTAAGCCCTTCTATATGATAAAAGATGCCACAAAGTGAAAAAGAAAGCCACAGATTAGATAAATTAGCAACACATATAGTAAGTGATTAATTAATATTCAGAAAATAATATCTGACTTTCATAAACAATAATAAACTATTCAATTATAAATTATAAAAGATACAATAGCCATAATTACAAAAGATAGGTTTAAATATTTTTCAGAAAAGAAAAACTGAAAAATCCGTAAACATATGAAAAGATGCTCAGTTTTCAGTCTCTCATTAGTAATTAAGAAAATGTCAATGAAAACAATAAAATTACACCTCACAAATAAAAAATACCAGAAAATTTGACAACAGAAATATTGGAAAATACGTGGAGACATCAATAAGCTGATGAATTGTTACTGTGAGCAATAAAATGGTAGAACCATTTTAAAGAGGAATTTGTCAATATCTGGTAAAACTGAATATGTACATAGTCTACAGAATCATGTAGTAATCATGAAGGAACATTCTAAAAACCCAAACTATTGAGTTGAAGAAACAAAAGAACCATAATATTATATGATAGCATTTACATCAATTTTAAAACCATGCAATATATTAAGTGTATATAGCTGTTTAAGGAATGTGCAGATAGTGTGAATGGAAAGATTCCCAAGAAATTTATGATAGTTGTTGTGTCCATAAGGAGAAGAATGGCAATGGGGCTGGAAGATGTGTCAGTTGGGTTAAGTATGGTTATAACAACTCCAACATGCTACAGGAGGGGTACAAGTTGTTGAAGCATCTCACATTGCTCACATTGTCCACATTGCCAATTAAGGCTTCCAACCCAACAGTGACTTATGACTGCCCACAAACCAATGGTCAGAACTGATCACATGACCCTGCAAAGGTGGCAGGGAAATGTAGTCCTCTCGATGCCCCTAAAAAGAGAAGAGCCCGAAATGACTTGGCACTGATTTTCAATTTTCAGTTGAACATTAATCTTATTACCTAAGAGGAAACATTGAAGCACAAATAACAAAATATTAATATTCTGGGTGACAAGAACATAGATGTTTGTTACATTAATGTTTGTCAATGTATCCCTTAGAATGAGGTAAGCACCTCTCAGTCATTACTCCTTAGTGTGAATTAGATTATCAGTGCTTGGATCAAGACAAAAAATAAAAAAGAAATAGATGCATGCTGAAATCACACTTTAGTTACTGACACATTCCCCCATCACTTTCAATAACTAGTAGAATCTCCTTAGAAAGTTAGAAAATTTATCTATAATGGCCACTCTCTAAATCTCCCATCACTTCAGTCAAACTGAAGTATTCATAATGTCCTGAGTAAACTGACATCTGGGTACATTTGTTGTTATTTCTAACTTTCTCCCTTTTTCCCTCTGGGTCAATTCTACTCAGCCTAAATATGTAAAAACATAAAATGTATTCCAAACATCAGTGACACTTGGTTGGAAAAAAATAAAAGCAAAAAAAAAAAAAAAAAAAAACCCTTGACCACCTGCAGGAAATGAGCATCAAATTAGTACGCGTGTCACTTTGGCAATAAACAAAACCAACATATTCTGCTGTGTTTCTTCTGCTAGGTGAAATAATGATTTTTTGTTTTGCTTTTCACAGTCCTTTCACTTCTGTCACTTTATATGATTTTTTCAACATTCTTATGAGGTTGACAGGGCAGGCATTTATTATCCAGAGTGAACAAATAAAGATATTGAGACAAGAGAAATTTGCTGACCCACCTAAAATCATACAAGGAATTCAAAGTAGAGCTGTTCCCACCACCCAGGGCTGAAGACTACGAGCTCTTCCCACTAGATCACTCTGCCTGTTTAGAAGGGCAGTTTCTGATTCTTGTCCACATATTTGGCCAGGGCCTTACACCATATACACTCATCCTTCTTGGAGACAAGACTTAATGGAAGCCAATAGAATCCATGAGAAATTGTGGAGGAACTTGATAATTTTCAAACAGAAGACGAGCATCCTAGATAGGCAACACGCTGCAAACTTTAGTGCTCATATCAGAAGGTGGGGTGAATGTTCAGTATCAGGGAGACCCAAAAACACCAGCCTGGATGTAGCACATGATTGCTGTGATTTTGAATCCCAGCTCTGCCACTTACTTGCCTTATGACTTTGGGAAATCATCTTCCCTCTCTGGGCCTCAGTTTCTCTGTCTGTCAAATGAATAAATAGGTTTAGATTATGTCTAAAGCCCCTTCTCCTCTGAGATTCTAAGAGCTGGAAATGATTAACTATGTATAATAAAAGTTAATATTCCTTTTTTCTTTCTAGAAGAAAACCCACATTAAGTGGATTCACTGTATAGATGAAACATAGAAATCAGAAAATTAACAGCATTTATATATATAAACATAAAAAACACCAGATTTTCTAAAATTTTCCATTTTCTCTCCCACTAACAGATGGGAAGCAGTTTGATGGAGTTTATCAGAGGAAGCAGCTGCCATCCTACATGAGTGACACTAATGAGACAGGTGAAATATTCAAGAGCCCAAGACTGTCTTCAAGAAACTACTGCAGCTCTGGCAGGGTCATATTGGGCTTGCCTGGAGGTTTGTCTTCTGCTCTAAAAATAGACTGTGTAAATACTATTTTTTATAATGATGATGACTATTATTTAGAGCTTGCCCCAGCCTCCAGGCAAATGTCCCAGGAAGAACAAAAGGACGCTTAGTATAATTAAAACAAAGAAAACGTAGAGGTGTTGGCATGTGAGAAAAGGAAGTGTTTCAACATCAGAAGCCAAGAACTATTTGTTGGATTTGATTAATAATCACTAATGCGGATTTTATTTTAAGATCACACAACAGTGTGGAGTTTTGCTTTATTCATAAACACACAAAAGCAGCCAAACAGCTCTATTTATGAAAAAGTTCTTACATTGCCCTTCTGGGCTTGATTGTACTTTTCCAGAAATAATTTGAAAGGGCAATTTTTCTAATCTCTGGATCTTGAAGATTCAGGATCGGTGTAATTCAGATCAACTCAGTGGATATGAATTAAGTTTGGATTAGATGTCAATATTAAGTTTAAATTAAGTTTATATTAGATATTTGGATGTCAAACATTGAGAACACAAACATTGTGTGTTTTTGTGTGTATGTATAATTTATAATTTTCAGGAGCCCAGGAAGTAATGGGCAGAATTAAAACACTGTGAGATACATTCTAGGAAGAGGAAATAGCAGGTATAAAAGCAGGTAGAAGTGATAAAATATTTCAAGTTAAAGAGCAGAGAGAAATGCAGCAGAAAGAACAAGTAAAACCAGATTATAATTTGGCCATATGAGTTCTGCAGAGAATGTAAGACTCTGGTCTAGTGTAATGGGGAGCCACTGAAGAGTTTCAATAAAGGGATTCCGTGATCATAGTTGTCTTTTGGAAAGGTCACTTGGGCTGCAGGATGGACAGCGAATTAGATAGGCTGGATATGAAGGCAAGGAGACCAGCCAGAAACCTGTTGAAATAACTGTGCTGAAAATTGATAAGAGGTTGATCTGGGCAGTGGCTGAAGGGGGGATAATAAAGAAGATATAATAAATATGAATTCTAAAGATAGCAAGTTTCCTCCAAGTATCACTATTCTAAGGCATTTCTCAAGTAGTTACAGGGTTAAAAGGCAAACACAATAGGCTGCAAACCATGAATATAGCCATTTATGTAGCTGTCGCATGTAGTAATGAGCCTTTAAACATAAAATATTAATATAATATTAGCATAGCTTATGAAGAAACTCTACAGAGTCAACCATTCTGTTTGATGATAATTTTAACACTGTGTTATTACTGAAATTGTATTTTTCAGCTGCCAAAGATTAGGATCAACTGACCTATGAAAAAGTATCAGTGGATCTGGACTTGAAACAGAAGTCACTTGTTGAAACTTTTCAAATAAGAGAGAAAGAAAGAGAGATAGAGACAGAGTGGATAATAAGAAAGAATCCCGGCCTATGTCTGAATCAAACCTGCCCACTTGCTTGCTAATATTTTCTGAAAAGCAAAGAAAGTATTTGCAAAGGAAAAGAAGAAGATTGATTGTCCAAATAATTCAAGAATTGGTCCTAAACTATGAGTCATGACACCTGTATTTTAAGTTATTGGCTGTGGCTGTAACTCAGTTGATGATTTGAACAAGTTACATCAAGCCTTAATTTCCAGGCTATAAATGGGTATAGTCATAAGTGACCCCTACTTACCTGTTTGTGTAGCTGAATAGATGACTAGGATATGCCTGTTAAATGCTCTAAGCCTCTGCTCAAAGGCTCCCGTATAGGTGTCATTACTTCATTGGCGGTGATTTTGGAGACTGTGAGCTTTGAAAGTGGTGAGTTTGAGTCCCCTAAAGGGGCAGACTCATTTTGTCAAAGGTGCCAACAATAGATGCAGTCAGCAATTTCTTGGGTTTACCTGGCCAGCCAAATAATGAGATCAACTGACCTACAAAAAAATATCAGAAGATTTGGACTTAGAAGAAAAAGAAGAAACATGCTGAGAGTTTGCAAATCAGAGAGAAAGAAAAAAGAGACAGAAAGAAAAGAAAAAAAATTTGTGGGTGAAAATAACTATAATCACTTTTTAAACTTGGTAGCTGGGTAATACGATTTGAATCTGTGTCCCCACCAAATCTCATGTCTAATTGTAATCTCCAGTGTTGGAGGTGGGGACTGGTGAGAGGTGATTAGATCATGAGGGCAGGGCTCTCATGAATGGTTTAGCCCCATCCCCTCTGTGCTGCTCCCATGATAGTGAGTGAGTAACTTCTCAGGAGATCTGGATGTTTTAAAAATGGGTAAAACCTCCTTCACTTTCTCTCTTACTTTTTCTCTGTCCATGTAAGACATGCCTGCCTCCCCTTCACCTTTAGCCATGGTTGTAAGTTTGCTGAGGCCTCCCCAGAAGCTGGGAAGATGGCCAACATCATGCTTCCTGTACAGCCTGCAGAACTGTGAGCCAGTTAAACCTCTTTTCTTTATAAATTACCCAGTCTCAGGTATTTCTGTGTAGCAATGTGAAAACAACTAATACGCTGGGTTACATCAGGCACTAGGCTAGCTACTCATTAATTGTCTGCACATTCATGATCTTATTAATATTTCTATCTAGCACACAGTAGGCCCTCAATAAACATTAGTTGCATAAACAACTCCTTGTGGCAAGTCCTGTTACAATCATTTTATTTATGAATGTGAGAAACAAGACTGAGGGCAATTAAATAACCTGCTCAAAGTCAACTGCTGTTAGGTGTGAGGAGGGGCCAGATTTACATCTGGACCACAATGCCAAGTTCCTACATGGTTCCTCTAACTTCCCGGCCTCCACTTTCCTTCCCTATTATCACTGTGTCACCAGCGACCCTTACAGTTCCTGGGCTATGTAATTTTTCTTCATTGTTGGCTGTCATTTGACTCTGTTTTTCCAGATCCTGAGAATTCATCCCCCACTTCTCTTTTTGGGGGAGAAAGGTGGATGGTGCTATTTATACTCTTCCCCACCTTGGAAGTCAACATATGTATTATCCAGATTTGATACATATCAGAAATCTACTCTAAATAGATTGCTCTTTACATCCAGCATTGGGGGCTCTTGTCAAACAACTGGCAGGAACCAAGTCAGGTCTTTGACATTCATATGGGGGAAGAACCCACAACATTCTTTCTGCTTTATTTTTTTTTATTATTATTTTTTTTTTTTTTGAGACGGAGTCTCGCTCTGTCGCCCAGGCTGGAGTGCAGTGGCGCGATCTCGGCTCACTGCAAGCTCCGCCTCCCGGGTTCACGCCATTCTCCTGCCTCAGCCTCCCGAGTAGCTGGGACTACAGGCGCCCGCTACCACGCCCGGCTAATTTTTTGTATTTTTAGTAGAGACGGGGTTTCACCGTGTTAGCCAGGATGGTCTCGATCTCCTGACCTCGTGATCCGCCCGCCTCGGCCTCCCAAAGTGCTGGGATTACAGGCGTGAGCCACCGCGCCCGGCCTCTGCTTTATTAATGTAAGTTTATAAATTGTTGGTAAAAACCTAAAGAAATGCAAGGCCAGATTAAATGATTCACTCGGTCAATTGGCATTTGTTAAATATTAATTTTTTAATGTATCAGGTGCTCTTCCAGGTGTTGAAGAGATACAAAGACCAATAATAAAGCATAAATCCTGGCCTCAAAGAGCTCATAGTCTATTTGGGAGGCACATAGAGTTGCTGTTCACTCTTAGAAGATTCTATATTTGTGATATTGCCTGCTCGTTAAAATTTATTCATAACCCCAAAATCTATACTCTCATTGATTTTGTGATCTATAGACATGCACCAAGCATGAAACACTTGAGGCACCCAGACATGCATGTTCCAAGCTGAGGTCCAACAAGACCGTGTTCTGCCTTCCTATTTCAGCTTTCATACAGTGTCCTTTTTGTGATCTATTTAGTGCTACACTTCTTTCACATTTTTGTACTTGTTGACAGTGATTTCACCGTTTAAAATGACCTCTGGGGGCAAGGCATGGTGGTGCACGCCTGTAATCCCAGCACTTTGGGACGCCGAGGTGGGCGGATCACAACGTCAAGAGATCAAGACCATCCTGGCCAACATGGTGAAACCGCGTCTCTACTAGAAATAGAAAAAAGTTAGCTGGGCATGGTGTTGCACACCTGTAGTCCCAGTTACTCTGGAGCCTGAGGCAGTAGAATCGCTTGAACCTGGGAGGCAGAGGTTGCAGTGAGCCGAGATCACACCACTGCACTCCAGCCTGGCAACAGAGTGAGACTCCATCTTAAAAAAAAGACCTCTGAGCACAGTGCTGAAGTGTCATCTAGTGTTTCTAAGCACAAGAAGGCTGTGAAGTTCCTTACAGAGAAAATACATGTGTTAAATAAACTTCGTTCAGGCATGAGTTATAGGGCTGTTGACCATGAGTTCAATATTAATGAGTCAATATTGTACATTAAATAAAGTATCTTTAAACAGAAACACACATAAAGCAAGGTTATGTGTTGATTAGTTGACAAATATGTGACCAAAGCCTTGCAGGAACTTAACCCTACATTTCCCCAAGAAGCTATCGCTCAGCATTTATTCAGTGTTTAAGATGACTTTATAGAATATAGCTACTGCATATAAAAAGAATCAACTGTTTAGAAACTTATCCAATCATCACAGCTTGGTGAGTGCTCCTGTAGACGTGTGAGTGCTATTCTTTGGAAGCGCACAGGAAAGAACAATCGACTTGGTCTTGGAGAGTTGAAGGAGTCATTATAGAGGGGTTGCTTTTGAATCAGGTTTCAAAATAATGAGTAGAAACTCAAAGAATGGACCAGGTGGAAAGGTCATTCAAGACAGTGGCGAAGCGTGTGCAGAGGAAGGAAGGTCTGAAAGAGCCTGACATGCTCAGTGATTAAAAAGCAAGTAAAGTCAGAGTGCTTAAGTCGTGTGCTCCAACTCAGCCACAGGCAAGGGTTTCCAGCCATTACAAAGTTTCTCTACACAGTTTGGGCTGTGATTTTTGCAACAAGGAAGTGTGCTTCATGTCAGCTGTGAAAATTGGCTCAATGTTCATAATCAAATCTATTATGCTCCCTCTGAAGCCTAGTCCACGTTTCCGTAGAAACCCCTAGTTACATAAAGGGGCCCCAGCCAGCAATTGGCAAGAAAACCCACCACCTTTGTAAGACATTATAGTAATGCCAGGGAAAAAACATTATATAATTTCTGCTGGAGATTAGTGGGCTTGGAGGGCAAAAATAAAGATTCATTCCTTGCAGAGCAGTAAGCAGAGAGCATTACAGGGCCTCATGACACAGGATCCCTCCGTCTCCCTGCCATGTCCTTATCTATGAATTAACCCACTAGCCAGTGGGTTAATAAGCACTTTAACACAGTTTGTAATGAGCACTTCCTACATGCTCAGTCCAATTCAAGGCACCACGAGGCCACACACACACACACACACACACACACAAAACACTTCACATATTTTTTCTTTCACAGCTACAAAGCAGTTTATAATAGCCTTCACATCACCCTTCTTAGGTAGATTTTATTACTCCAATTTTTTGGAAGAGGAAACAAAAACACCAAATGATAAAGTATCCAGTGAGTGGCAGAATTAGGATTTATGTTTGGCTTTGACTTCAAATCTATGGTTTCATCTGTGTCTCAGGAAAAAAAAAAAAAAAAGTCCCTGTCCTTGAGAAGCTTGTGCATGTGAAAAGTCCTGCATGCCACTCCTGAGAAACAGCTGTCACACATGATGTGTCAGAGGAGTAAGTGGCTCAGACTGTCAATTTTATAGAAATATTCAGAGGACAGAAGTTTGAGCCCAAAGTATCACACTGTCTCCAAGGCGCATCACTAGCATCGGAAGAAATAATTTTTGGTAGCTGAGATGGCAGAGGTAGGTATGTCAGCAAAAGTCCAGAAGCAGAAAGGATCCTTTGAAGAGACAAGGGAGTCAGGTGGTAAAGGGAAGTTGCTGAGGGATTTAGAGAGAATGTTTCACATGCCCTTGGGTACGTCTCAGTGGGTGCAGAGGAGCCCCGGATAGAATCAACCTTCTGGGGCTTACCATTTTCACTGCTGCCTTCTCTTCTTTCTCCATTCACTGTTGCTAAGGACCTTAACCTATCATCAGGCTCCTTATTCGGGGCTCTGGTTAAGGCCACTCAGTCCCCAGGAGCTCCTAGGATCAAGTGCAGATTCTCAGGCTGTTGTTCTAGCTCTCCACTCTCTGTCCCACGTTGTGGGATCCCCCTGGTACGCTGGCCACCCCGGACCACTTTTCACCCAGGCCTCCACTTTGTCTCTCTACTTGGAGTGTCTTTGTCCGCATTTCCTGCCTATTGAAGTCTAACTTCCCACCTCATATTTTAGCTTAAAAATGCGCTTTTCAAGAATCTGCTCCCAGTTTCCCCCAATCACAAAGAATTCTTTCTTTTCCTGGGTCCACACAGCAAATATCTCTGTTAGTCTTTTTCCACAGGCAGCCTGCCTGTGTCCTCCTCAAGACCAGGGAACTGTGTCCTTATTCCATTACTTAGCACAGTGCCTGGCACTTTGTCCATGCTTCATCAATCTCTTTTTTAAAAAAATACATGAAAAAGATGTCCTTGAAACTAGAACAGCTCAGTATACATTTACTTTAATTAAGATATTAAGGTTCATTTTAGCAAACATATTGTGAGTGACAACCATCTGAAATTCAATCTCAACTTACCTGCCTCCTAAATGGCAGTTTAATTTCACTATAATCTTTATGATAATAACCTTTAAACTTGTTATTAGTATTACTGATAAAGTTAAAAGACTTTCATCTGGTAATTTTGTCTTAGGAAACATTCAATTATTAAATTCCACACTGATCATTAGAAAACCCTATTATTTCGTAATGGGCTGGGCAATACCATGCAGGTATCCCTGGATTATTGAAACAGAAGCCAACTGTAAGTGTGTGGAAGTGAAATCTCATACATCAAATAGTCTACTCACAAACTTGAGCTGTATTATTACAGACAGATGGGTGTAAAGTGAAAAGTCCTCTCATGGTCTGAAATGATAGTGTTTTATGGGGATGAATGGTGTTTGTGGCTGATTAGTCCTCACTCTTCCCAAAACCTAGCCAAACTCAAGGTGGGCAGATTAAGCCAGAAAATTTTAGGGGTGTGTGTGTGTGTGTGTGTGTGTGTGTGTAGTAGACATGGTTTACCTCATGGCAAGAAGGCTTTTCTCATAGAGCCACTCACAGATAAAACACCTTTGCCAGACGGCCGCGGTGGTTCACACTTGTAATCCCAGCACTTTGGGAGGCCAAAGTGGGTGGATCACGAGGTCAAGAGTTCAAGACCAGCCTGACCAAGATGGTGAAACCCCGTCTCTACTAAAATTACAAAAATTAGCCGGATGTGGTGGCAGGCGCCTGTAGTCCCAGCTACTCTGGAGGCTGAGGCAGGAGAATTGCTTGAACCCCGGGGGATGGAGGTTGCAGTGAGCCGAGATCACGCCACTCCACTCCAGCCTGGGCGACAGAGTGAGACTCTGTCTCAAAAAACAAAAACAAAAAAACACCTTTGCAGGAATTGACAACAGAGGCTGGTCTAGGGCATGGGGAAAACTCAAAAAGAGAACGGGAAAGTGTTTCTTCTGGTCCTAAGGACCCCTTCCAAGTGGGAAAATATTTCACTCTAACTAGACAGTGCCTTCCTGCCCTCTGTGAATTTTTGCCAAAAAACAGACCAAGAGCCTCTGTGGGCAGTTCAGGAGAGCCTTTCAGAGCGCAAAGGAAGCTTGGGCAACAAGTCCTCCCAGGGGAAACACCCTGGATCTCAGAAAGGAGAGGGGCCTGAACACCTTCTCCTGATGCTTCCCGCCTCCTCTGATCCCAGCCCACACAGGGCCCCAACCCATGCAGCTTTGGGCACGTACCTTGGCACACTATGGGGATTTAACACATGTTTCATGATGTTCTGGCTGATGGACTGGGAAAGGAAGCAGCCGAAGCCGGGGTCCCCAGGAGCTCTCCCTCCCCTCAACAGGAGCTCTGACTCACAACCTGTTTGGCACTGCTGAGTCCTCTCTGGTTTCCTGAATCTCCCTCTCTCTAATGCAAAAAGCCTCCATGGCAGATGTTTTAGAACAATGATCACGTCAATGACGCTGTAACCCACTACTTTCTTTTTGCATCATAGAATTTTTTAAGTGTTTTTGCAGACTTACTCTTTAAGGTTAATTACATTTTTTGGATTGAGCCTTTGGGAAGACTTTACGGTGGTCCCATCGGATAACTGCGGGCCCCAAGGCTGGAAATCTGTTAATAAGGTGGGCAGAAAGGGACTGGGAACGAGACTGGGTTCAGAATCTCAAGTAATTTGGAGTGTGCCTAGGGATTGGGATGATTTGGCTGGGCATTAATTTGAAGGTGAACATGCGTCTAGAGATTGCGGGGATTTCTTTTTCTTGGAGGGCAACCGTGGGTGTGGAGGAATTTGGTGTGCAGAAACAGAAAGGTCTAGTTCAGGCTTCCTCTGGGAAGGCAAGGCCAAGTGGCCAAGGCTGAGAAGGGGCAGGGGCGACCTTGCTGGGGCGGGTCCGCACCAGCTCCTGGGAGCAGAGAGCAGAGCCGGGCAAAGAGATGGGGTTGTCCAGGCGAGGGTGAGGACGCGGCCGGTGACAGCGCGGGTGGGGATCCCCCGGCGCCGGGGCGGGGCGGCTGCCGCGAGCCGGGCTGGGGGCGGGGCGGGGCGGGGAGGGGCGGGGCGGGGCTCCGAGGCCGTCTCTCAGGCTGCGGCGGCCGCGGGAGAGGCGTACGCGGCGGCGGCGGAGCGGGCGGCAGAGCAGGGCGGCGGCGACTCGGTGAGCGCGGCGCGGCTGGGGGCGCGGCAGGGGCGCGGGCGGGGGTCTGCGGCCGCGGGGCTCGGCCTGCACGGGGCACCGCGGGCACCGCGAGGCGGGGCGGGCGCCTCCCTGCCATCCTTCTCCTCCCGGACGCCCCTGCAGCCTTTGGGAGGGAGGGAGAGCGGAGGACACCGTCCGGGAGCCCTTCTTTAGCGATCTCCGGACAGAGGTCCGGCTTTGTGCCCCGTTGCCCTCTTTCTGAGAGGGCTGCCTCCTGATTGTGTTCCTTTCCCAGACCACCCTCCCTCGTCCCTCACTCGCTTACCCCCCACCCCAGGTATCATAAGCTCCATTCTTGTAGGGGACCCCTAACACTCCCCTTCCCACTAACCGAGGCCCCGGGCTCCTGGGTACTCTCTACAGCCCCAAAGGGAGGGATGGCCCCCTCCCCAGCCCCTGCACACCTGGACCCTTCTGCTGCCACCTGCCACAGACGTTCTTAGCCAGCCAGAAAGCTGCTGTGCCTAGGTCCCAGCACACTTTGCCGTCACCCTCTCTCCTCCCCCAGAACCCAGAACCCCAGTTTGGCAAAAGGCACTTTTCCAATACTGAGCTTTGGGAACAATTTGACCCACTTCCCAAAATGCTGGTCCCAGGCCAGCCATGCTTTTTGGTGGAGACACCTGTCTTGTCTGCCAGGAGACATTCTCTGTCAAAATGGGCCAGCCCGTCCCTGGGTCCTCCTCCAAGCTGCTCCTACTCGCTAGCCAGTGTCCCCAGAGACCAGGGCCAAGATCTTTGTCATTTAAGGCCTCCAAAGCTATTTCCTCACCCATCCCCAGAATTCCCCCAGCCACTGTTTTGGGGGTGCCAGGTCCAGAACTGATGGAGCAATCTTTCTTGGTCCAGGGCCTGATGTCCTCTCCCACACCCTTGTTTACCCGCCTGCTCCCCCAGGGAACCCAAGACAGGGTCATGGGGCTGGAGTTTAGGGCCCTGATCTCCCCTGAAGCTCTGTGACCCTCCTTTTCTCCCTGTTAGAAACTTTCCTCTCTGTCACCAGTCACTATCTCCTCTGGATGGGACCTGGGCCATCTGCACAGTGTCGAGTCCCCAGGGCACAGAATGCTGATCTGGGACCCTGGAAGGCTGGGACTTGTGCTGGGGCAGCAGGAGGAGAGTGGCTGCTAGCCAGGTCTGGGCTTGGGTACCAGAGTTCTTTGGGTGGATCGTTGTCAGCTTTCACTGATCTCTGGTTGGGGTTCGAGGGCTTGCTTTGCAGTGGAGACAGGAGGCAGAGCAGGGGCTGTTTTTCCTGCGTGCTTCTGACTGTCTTGTGTTGCTATGGTGACAGTTTTGCCTGTCTTCCTCCTTCTGACTCTTCTGGGAGCTGGTTTTTATTGGTCCGTTGTCCTGTCTTTCATGGCTCTAATTTCTCCTTTCTACTTGCTCTGAAATAAACAGTCATAAACATGGGCGCTGGGCCCAGGCTGGGGGCTGGCAGAACTTCACCTCCTGCTGGCCCTGGGTTCCTGTGAGGGGAGAGTGGGAAAGCGAGGTGGAAACAGACCTGCCCACATTCCCTCCTGCCTCTGGGCTCTGGCTCTGGGAAGGGGGCAGCAGCAGCATCACGGGCTTGGGCACATAGTGGGCGCATACTGCCTCAGTGCTAAAAATAGATACCAAATGTGGCAAAGGACCTCACTGGTGTTATTTCCTTTCATCTTCACAATAGCCCCATGGGGCAGGGGCTCTTTCCACTTTGCAGATGAGGAAACTAAGCTCAGAGCAAGTGAGTTATTTCACTAAGGTCTCATTGATTTGAGCACACAGTCAGCCCTCAGTTTTGGTTGAATGAATGGAAAAGTGATGAAGCTGACATACACGCATCTCTGTTGGGCTCCCTGGTCCTGTCCCAGAGGGATCACAGGGACTTCCTTAGTCCAGCTGCCTAAACCCACACTATAGGAGGCTCTTTAGAAGGTGTCTCCACTTTTCCTGTCCCTGCTGGACTACTGTGGAGGGAGCTGCCAGGAAGCTGTCTGGAGTGTCCCAAGTGTACCCTTGACCTGAACTGTTGAGGACCCCAGCTGAGAGCAGAGCAAAGCCACTTGTGACTTCCTGTTTTTACTCAGTACCAAGAAGAATTCAGTTTGCATTTGCTCCCAGGCCTAGATGCAACTAGATAAGTCAGGGACCCAGAGTCAAGTAGACCCTCCCAAGCCAGCCCTGGGCAAGGAGTTCATAGCTCCCCAGGGCCATAGGGGCACCCACTGTCAGCTGTCAGTGACACTCTCCAGTGAGGCTGTTCCTTCCCTTCCCTGGTGTTTTTTTCTTCAGTACACGCTCTTCTTTTCCATTCCCTGCCAGTCCCTTCACATTGCCATGCTCTAGGTGTGTTAAAAATAAGCTGAGCACGTATTATGGTAGCACAAAAAGACCAGAGAATCAGCAGCCTCAGTGTCAAATGTTGGTCCTGAGAAAGTCAGTTCACTCATATAGCCTCAGTTTCTCCGTCTTTAAAATGGGGTTGACAGCATCTATCCTACTGGCCACATTTTCTTGTTCTTTTGGGATGGCATAGAATAGCCTACCGGGAATGCTTTGAACACTTTGAAAGGCTGAAGGACCCATAATGTCCTAGTTCTATTGGGAGATCTCAATCTTAAAGAGAGCCCTGGACCACTGTCCAGAGATTGAAAACTAATTTAGGCATAATTAAGCTATAAAATCTCAGGGTTAGAGGCATCCTCCAGAGGCATTTTGCCCAGCCTTGATGTTGAATCCTCTGACTTATTTATGTATCTTACATTTATTGAGTATCTGCTCTGTACCAAATACAGTTTTGGGAACTAGGGGTTCGAAAAATGAGCAGCATTGCTGTTTTCAAAAAAAAAATTTAGTCATGGAAAAAGATCCTTGTAATACAGTTAGACAGGTGGTATGATAAAAGGAAGGGCAGGCTGATGTAGGGCCCAGAGGTGGCCACTTGACTAGGTCACCCATGAGGGTTGAATCAGGTGATTTGTGCTTTGGGGCTGAAATACATTTGTCCTTCCACTGTCCACTTGAGGAGCAATGGAGTGATGGTTGGAGAGCCACACATCAGCCCTTGTGAGCAGGGTAGGGGAGAGAAGCATGGCAGGGAGCCAGGACTGCCTTTCTTACTGAGTTTTGACTCATCCTCTTGTAGAAGTCTCCGGTTCCCACTTCATCATGGTTAGAATCTTGTCTCAGGAGCTGCATGAATTACCTGACAAGACATCATGGTGATTGGAAAGAAAGTGATCTTAAGAGTCAGGCATGAGTTCAAACTCCACTACTCCTTTGTCTTAACTGTGGTTGAAGGTGCATCAAACCTCTCTGGGTCTCAATTCTTACATCTGAGAAATTGCAATAATTATACTTGCCTTCTAAGTTTTAAATGATCTTATGTATTTAAAGGGTCTGGCATGGTGCCCACCTCACAGTAGACTTGCTGTTATTTAGTTATATTGATTAGAAAAGAGTTCTCAGTTACTGGACCTCTGGGTCCCCTTAAAACCATGGTACAAAGCTCTTTGGATGAATTCTAGCCTTTGGAGATCCATTCATTATTGGAGAAGGTTAAAAATTGCCCATGCTCAGGCTCCTAGCACTGCTGGTTAATTTTCAAGTTATTGCTCACTAGATAAGCTATGTTCTACAATACCACAACAATGCGCAAATCACCAACACTCTTTTTTTCAAAGGAGAACAAATTTGAAGTGGCAGCAAACACCCTGAGTTTTAGAAACATATTCTATCTGTGAGAATACTTTAAAATGAATGCCTCGTATTTTTTATTCTGAGCATGTTGAACTTCTTTTTTTTAAGTTACTATAAACATTAATATACATTTTTCTCAATTATCACTACAATTCTATGACATTAGTATTATTGTCCCCATTTTACAGTTAAGAAAACGGGGAAAGGTAAAGTCCCTTGCCTCGTGTCTAGAAGCTAGGAAGTGGCAGGACCAGAATTTAAAGCTAGGTTCTACTTGCTCTTTGTGCCGTAGTACACAGTGTTGTCGTTTCCTTGGCTGGCGTGTCAGTGACCTAAAATAATTGTGTTTGGAGAATGCAGGCAGACTTTAACAGGGGTGGAACCGGTCAGTGTTGTAACTCAGTCTCTTAGTAAATATTTAGAGAGTTTATTAGGATTTTGCTGTCACCACAGCCTTAAGAATTGCTTCTGCATTTGGCTGGGATGTTATTTCTATAAGTGATGAATAGAAGAGGAGTTTGACACATCTGAGTTAAAGGAAAATGTTTGATGATGCTAGAAGTAGCTTCCTTTGCACAAGAATGGATTGCTGATTTGTCACTGAAATAAACTGAACCTTTAAGCAGGCCAAGATTTTATGATTGAACTTATGAATGGAAAGCATAACAGTTGCTTTCCAGGGATACAGAGACGGGAGAAACAAGGTCAGAACATATGGATGGATGGCTCTTCAGATACAAAGGTGACTTGGATTCAGTTTATTTATTTTTTCTTTTTTTGAGACAGGGTCTTGCTCTGTCACCCAGGCTACAGTGCAGGGGTGCCATCATGGCTCACTGCAGCCTCAACCTCCTCAGCTCAAGTGATCCTCCCACCCCAGCCTCCTGAGTAGCTGGGACCACAGGTGTGCACCACCAAGATCTTTTCACTTTTTGTAGAGGTGGGGTTTCGCCATGTTGCCCAGGCTGGTCTTGAACTCCTGGGCTCAAGCAGTCCTTCCGCTTTGGCCTCCCAAAGTGCTGGGATTCAGTCTGTCAGTACAGCTATCACCTAGGAAGCTGGAGGTATTGAAAAGCAGTTATAGAATTGCTCATTAGCCTTTCTTGGGTAATTTGGAAGCCTAATTCCCCTGGCCTAAGAATCCCATTTCCCCCACGAATCCAGGTGCTGAGAATGGGTGCCATGTTTCCCAGCAGTGTGTTTACCAGGTCCAGCTTAGCGCTGCAGACAGATGTGTTTCTATTTGCAATTATCTCAGGGCCTGAGTCTGGTGTCTGCTTATTTAATGACTTCACTTTCTAATAAAAATTCTGTATGGCATAGATAATTAGATTTTTTAAATGAAACTGGGGAAATGGAGTGCCCCAAAGGGTTTAATTGCAGTTTTATGATGGATCAAGCATAAAAATGAGATTATTCATTTGACAAATATGTACGGGGTGGGTTCTTGCTCTGTGTTGTGCTAGGATACAGTGATCAATATGACATTACCCCTGCCCTCAAGTAGCTCTCCCTCCATGGGAGAATCAGGGGAGGAAACACATGGCCCAGTGGAGCCTGGCCAGTGTTTTACAGAGTGCAGTGTGCTGAGGGAAGAGGGAAGTATTGTTTTGACTCTTACTTCAATAGAGTCAATTTCCCTCCACATGGGCGCTCTCTGTGGACCACCTGAATTACACCTGATGTTGCATAGAGAGGGAGCACGAAACAGAAACACGCTTGTCCTGGAAGGCTGCCCACCGAAGCTCAGCTGTCAGCTGCAGTCCTCACTTCCTCGTAAGGGAAGAGCAGATCTCTGTGCTTCAGTTTCACTGTTGGTGAAATGGGAAGACTGGATTTGATGACTTGAAAGTGCCTTTCCACATCTAGCCTGATGATTCTAATAAGCTCTTGGACTCATTTCCTCTAGTGACAGGTGAAGAGGCAAAACTTAGCCGTTTTAGTTAGCAGGTTGCCAAGAGAGAGCTGGGATGCAGAGAACCAAGTGTGTTTTCAAGGAATCCTCTCAAGGAGGCGAGAAGCCCTGTTTTCCTTCCCAGAAAGGGAGCCACTTTCTGGCTGAGCATCCTGATAAAAGGCTGATGACAGTGGGAAGAGACAAGCAGAGACACAGGAGTGGCACAGAGGGACCAGCTTACTCCCATATTCCAGAGCCTTCACCACAGTGAATGCAGAAGAAGGTTGACCTCACAGATGCCTTGGTTACTGCAATGTGCTCTTCTGTTTTAAGTTAATGTTGTTTTTTAAAAATCATTTTTTGGTTTGATGATTCCTGAGTTTCAAAATTAAATGCACAATCATTTTTCAATCATGAGGAACAATGAGTGACACGCTCTTATCCCAACACTCTTCAAGTTCTCTCATTCGCATTGGCAACCAGATGCAGGCCTTTCCAGCCACGACGATGAGGCTGGCTCCCAGTCACCTCATGTGAGAAGCTTCATGCTGTGGTTGGGGCAAGAGCAAGTGGAGAGTCCAAGAAGACCCAGGGTCTTGTAGTCACGCTGCCCACTCACAAGCAGCCTGGGCTTTGACAAGCTGTCGATCTCCTGAGTCTTGTGTTCCTACTGAGCCATGTAGGGTATTGTCAGCAGGAGAATGATAAACATTTTGTACCCACTTTTAGCAATCTTCTGAAGAACGTTTGAAACAGATATTATCCCCATTTTATGGATAGGGAAATGGAAGTCCAGAGGTGTTAAGGAATTTGCAGAATGTCACCTCATTAGAAAAGTGGCATAGCTGGTATCTGAAACCACATCTGTGTGCCTTCAAAGCCTGATCTCTCTGTATCACCCACACTATAAACAAGAGCTATGCATATGTGAGGAGCGTGGAGTTAATTAGCATGTGTCTTGGGTAGAACACTCATCTCAAAGAGGTGGTGAGTTTCTGCTAGCCAGGGGAGCCTCCATACCTTAGAACTGAATGACATATAGCTTGTGTTTCAAGTGCGTCCCTGTGACTGGTGTGTCTGTGTTTGGCTGACGTCCTTCAGGGTGTCCTTTGCTCAGCCCACCTCCACAGAGGATGCCACACAGAAATAATGAGCTGAGCCTGCACTGAGTGCAGCATATGGCCTTGTTGAGCTGTGGATCGCTCCCAGTTGAGGCAGGTGGTATCCAACTTACTTCTCAGGCCCTTCCTTGGTACAGCTTGCAGTCATGGGAAGGAACACAAGATAACTATGTTCTCAGCTTACAGAGTGACAGGCGTGCATGCTGATGAACACCCCTGCTCTTTCTCCTCTATTCCACAGAAACTGGGGGATTAGATAGCTAGGTAGATGGATGGAATGAAGAGAAAAGAAAAGGAAGAGAAAAGGAAGGGAGGAAGGAAAAGAAAAGAAAAAAAGGAAAGGAAAGAAAGGGAAAGACAGGAAAAGAGGAAGAAAGAGAAACTGAGACCAGTGGTTTTTCCAAGGCTGAGACAAGAACTCAGCTACCACAGCTCTTTGAAATCCAGACAAGTGACATCTGCTCCTTGAAGTTCTGGAGCAAGTGTTTGGAAGCAAACAGACCTGGGTTGGATGGAATCTTGGCCCTTTCCTTGGGCAAATTCCTTAAGCTTGCTAAGTTTTCCAGTTTGTGAACTAAAGTTAATAATGTTTGTGTCTCAGGAATATTGTGAGGAATATGTGAATTAAATATACATCCATCTTCCTTTTGGCCTGACCTTTGAATAAAATTTGTTTGTAAAGTTTTTGCTGCATCCTCTAGGTTCCTCTTTATTTGTTTCTCTGGGTGGGAAATGACGTGAAACTTCTCCTTTCTCTGACAACACATTCCTGAATTGTCCCTGAAAAAGCCCCACATAGTCAACCCCTCTAGACTTCTGTTTCTAGCTTTCGAGCTTTCAATTTATACCTGAAGTGAACCTAGCCACATTATTTCCTAGATTGTAACAAGGATAATGATTCTCATCAGCATCAAGCACTGTACATGCACTATATGATCAATCTCCTTATCCTAAGTCTTATTTTTTAAACATGTATTTTTTTTCTGGAGTCTTGCAGTTTTAAATCCAGGTCCTTGAATACCTTCAGAATTAATAAATGGGGTCATAAGCTATTTTTTGACACATACACATTCGCTTATTTTTAAGTCCAAAATCCAAAAAGCTCTGAAAATGGGAAGTTTATTTCATCATGCATTTGAAAGCAAAAGCTGGCCCAGAGACTCTATAACTTTTATGTATTACACTCAAGATGAATGAGGTTTTCAGCAGAAAGATGAGTGTCCCAGACCCTGCTGGGCATGTATGTAATACATGGCTTATGCACTCTTTACCTTTCTAAAAGACATTTCTGAATTTGGAAGCACATCTGAGCAAAGAGTCTCAAAGAAGGGTTTGTGGATCTTGCAGAAAGCCTAAAAGAACTGACTGTGTCGGCAAAGTCCAGATGACACAAGTGAATATCCTACCTTTGGATATTAGAGGGTATGGTGACATGGCCCATCTCATGCTTATCAAAAGCATTAGTGGCCATTTTTATATTTTGTCAATTAACTGAATTAAATGACCATGCTTGGCACAAAAACAAAACAACAGCCAAAAAAAAAAAAAAAAAAAAGTCAAAAAACATGGGCTCTCAAATTTCACTGGGACAAAGTCATTTTAAAAAAAATTTCCTGAGAAGTAAAAATAAGCTGGGAATTTTTTATTGAGTGTGGCTTATAATTAAGTTTTGGTTTTGGCCTTGGAGGGGGATGGTAGAGGGAATTTTTAAATCTTACTCATCATTTTACCCATGTGAGGAAGAGCCAGGGCTGAAAGAGTGAGCATGGGGAAGTGAAAAGCCTCAGCCGAGCGTGAGAACATTTTGGTTCTTATTTTGGGTCTGTTCTTTGGTTGTAAAGTGAGCTTGAGCTTGTCACTTCTCTTCCTTGGCCCCTAGGAACTGAGTTTCTAAGTAAATGACTTCTTCCTTTGTCTCTCTGAGAATTAAGACATGGAGGCTAGGACGTCAAAAGAGGAGGAGAGTGGGAAGCACTGAGCTGTCTGTCTGGCTGTACTGGTAACTTCTGCCAGCCCCAGGCTGACCTCTGGAGGGATGTAGAAAGTTTCCCTGTGCCCTCTGCTGGGTTCCCTCTCGGGTCTTCCTTTACTTCTTCCACAGCTCTAGTGTTTCTGTGCCTTTGGCTGGTTTGCATCAGATGTATTTTGGCCCTGGTGACTCTACTGCCATTCACACCACTGACGCTCACGAGGTCTCATTGGCTGCTTGACCAAGCATGGCCATTGGCAGTGGCCCTAATGGCAACGGCCATTCCAGCAATTGCTCTGCATTTCTCTCCTGTTTTCTCTTTCTTTATGTCTTTGTCTTTTGAGTTTATTATTAATGCATCATAATTCTGACATTTTCCAGATCAAAAGATTAACATTTCTTTCAGAATCTGATGATGTTTAAAAATCAGCAGCTCCTCCTCTCTGAGGACCCACTGTGTCCTTCTGGAGGAGGGTCTCACCCACTCACAACCAGTGATAGCCATGTAGCTTCCACCACGGAGGAGTGACCTTAACTTCCAGGATCCTGAAGGCCTTTGGTTTGCATAGACTATTGGAGCCACTAGGGAGCTGTAAATATGGTTCACATCAGCGCACATGGAGAATAGGGTGCCTCTGGGGATGGCTGGCCCTTAGAAACTAGAGAGGCCTGGACTTGTGAGTGTATAAGTATGATGTGTGTGGTTTGAATGGATGTGTGTGGTTGGAATATATGTGTGTTTATGTGTGGCTTGCGAGTGGGTGTGTGGGTGTGGATATGTGGATGTGTATAGCTGTGTGTGTATAGGTATGTGTGAGTGTGGGTATGTGTGTGTGCAGTTTGTGAGTGGGTGTGTGGGGGTGAATATGTGGATGTGTACAGGTGTATGTGTAAGCGTGTACATGTGCATTGGGGGAATCCTTTTCATTCCAAGGAAGCGCTGCAGAGGGCAGGAATCTGCCAGGCACTCTCTGGACAAGGCTCTGCCCTGGTCTTTGTGTAGCTCACAGGTGGAACTGACTACTCAGATGCCCCTGCAAGCCAAGGGACCTTTTGTCTTTCAAGGACTGGTAACCACCAAGAAAGGCAATTCTGACATTAACTGGCAGAAAGCAACTGAATTACATTTCTTAGGGAGAAATATCCAATTCTGCTGCTTCAGAAACATAGAACCCTGTAAATCTTATGCTACACATTTTTAAAACACCCAAATCATTTGCATATGTGACTTTAGAAATAAAAACAAGTGAAAGAAAAACCCAATTCAGGTTTAAAAAAAAAAGACCAAGAATGCATTCAATTTTATGTAATAGTCAGTTGGGGAAAGTAGGAAAAAGATTATGAAAGAGAAAAGAAAGGGAGGGAGCAGGAGAAGCTGTGCTGCAGCTGTCTGAGCCCCTGTGTGATCAGGCCGTGCTCCAGTTGCCGCACATTTACAACTCCTTCAGGTTCAAGTTCTTTAGGGTCAAACCCAAGCAGGGCTTAGCAGAGTTGAGACACTGGATGTGAGGGAGAAGGAACAGAAGAGAATGTGAAATATTGTTGCAGTTTTGCTTACCAAACTGCGGAGGATCAGGAAGACCACGTGGGCCGTGGAGTGAGCACTGTCCAAGGAGTCCCCTGGGTATAAGCCTAGCTCTGCCACTGACCTTCTGCCTAACTTGTTGTAAGCCTCCTCCCCTCCCTGAGCCTCAGTTCCTCCATTTTTAACAAGTATGTTTGACTAGATGAAGTCTAAAGCCATTCCTGGGTTGGTGAGGCAGGCCCACACACTAGGCCCCACACCCCAAGCCCAGAGGCATTCTCAAGATGGAAAAGGAGATTGTTCAGCTCTGGCCTGCAATTACTGAAGCAAAGAGCCCTCTTCCCCATGGGTCTGAATTGGGGTTTCCTCTTTCATCACTTGGGGCGAGCGAGTGAGCTTGTACGGGTGTGGATGGAGTGCTAAGTGCATATCTCCTGTTTTTTCTCCCTTTAAAACATCTGTGTGTCAAGGCCTCGTCCCTCTTTCTCCCTTTCACACTACATGCTCAACCTGCTAGTAAGGTCATGGGTTGTGTAAATTTATCTGTTAAACCTCAGATTCAGGAAATAGATTGAGTAGCTCATAGAAACTAAAATAGCTACAGTGTGATCACTATTTGTGGTATATGAATGTGAGTTATTTTTTTCTAACCAGTGACTTATAGCTTGCCCAGTCCAGTCATGACCCTTAATTTTTCATAGTATTCCCAAATTTTTAATTATGTTAACAACAGTGAATTATGCTATTCAGTATACATTTAGCACCTATTAATTCTAACTATTTGGATAGTATTTTTGTATACATTTTTTCATCCCACAGACACCTTCTAAGGTGATATTTTCATTTCTTTTTTAAAGATAAAGACAATGAAGCTAAGAAGGTTTTTTTAAAATTTGCTTTAAGACATAGGACTGAAAAGGGCTGAAAATGGGGCACCAGGATTTGGTTGAAGTCGGCCTGGCTCTAAAACTTCTACACGTTTCCATACCACACAGCTCGCACTGCTTCCAGGCCACAATTTTATTTTTTTTTTAAGAAAATAAAATCCTTTTTCCTGCCATGACTGGAGTCTCTTAAGCCTCAGAAAATATGATCATAGCTTGATTTCTTTGCCTTTTTCCAGAATGGAGTCCCATGGCACGCCCTACCTTAATGTAAATTTCGTGCAAATAGTATATGATATTTCTACTTAACAAACTTTGACCATGTATTCCCAAAGTGCCAGACAGTTTTCTGGATACTTCCAGATGTGTCATTCGATGGAAGAAGAAGTTGTGCTTTTTATTTTATAGAGAGCAAAACCAAGACTCGGAGAGATGCAAACATTTTGGCTTGCTTGGTGAATCAGTGATTCACAGGCTGCAGTTTTATAGAGCGCTTGGGGTTTTGCCTTGCCCTGGAACAGAAACACTCCTTGTTGAACCAGGAGATCAAGCTGACCCATCAGCTCCCACCTCACAGGGCTGGGCTTCCCCAGTATCTGTCTGCTGGTCATAACTCAATCTGCCGGCTGTGGAGAAAGGCAACTTCCTCTTGTCTCTTCCCATGTTGTTTCAGCCTGCCCCACTACTGGCTCAGTTTAGCTCACCCAAAGTCCATTTTCAGTTTCATGGCTCATCATAGACTTGCAAATACTATGCGTTAGCTTTGTATTACAGAAGAGAAAATGGTAATGTGATTTACCCAGGATCACACATGAGCTACATCCTCTTTTCAAAATGCCCTTTCTTTGCCTGGACAGACCCTTTGAGATTCGCTTCTGGTGTAACATTTGCCGTAAACCTTCCCCAGGTCCCCGTCAAATTCATCCGTCCAGCTGTCCATCCACTTATTCAACAGATAGTTATTGAGCACCTACAATGAGTCGTGCACTTCTCTGGGTCTGTTTCTGGGGATTCAGCAGTAAACCAAACACACAAAGCTCCCTAACCCATGGAGCTTATATTTTGTTGGGGAAAGATGGACCATAAACACATAAACAAGTAAAATGTATATCATGTTAAACGGTGGTAAGTTCCATGAAGGAAAATGAAGCAGAGATGGGTATACAGAAGGATGGGTGGATGACAGCAAGTTTGGGGAAAGAGTTGCTATTTTAAATAGGGTTGTCAGAGAAGGTGAGGATTGAGTGAAGGCCTGAAGGACGTAAAATAATCATTGTGGATAATCAGGGGAAACTGTTCCAGTCTGAGCCTCAGCGAGGGCCAAACCAGAGTGGAGTGTGTCTGGCCAGATGAAGAAACTGCAGGGAGGCCAGGGCCAGAGCTGAGTGGAGAAGTGACCGGTTGCAGGCCGTGGGGTCATGGAGACATCACAGGCCAGCCTGTGATTTCAAGGCCCTCCTGGCACTTCCTCTGACCCAGGACGTTTTTGCTGTCTGCAGTTCACTGGCCTGTTCTCACGCTGGCCTGTGCACCATGCAGGGCAGGCCCAGGCTTGTCTTCAATCTTCACATCCCCAGCACTTAGCAAAGGGTCTGGGATAGAAAGAGAGCCCAGCTTTTATGAAGACTTCTGCTCCTATTTATTTTTTTAAGTCCAAGAGTCCTAGTTAAATATTATTTGTGATTTTTTAAAATAAACATTGGAACTTTGAAGAAATGCTGGCTGTAAATCCCCATTAACCAGCTGGACAAGCATCAGATGGGCAGGATTGCTAAGGAAAGGATAAGGTGCCAGGAGAAAGCTGGAAGTGAAAGCTGTGGAGAGGAGAGTGTTAATTGGAGTCCAGAGGAAGAGGGCTTCTTCAGAATCCCCGGGGATTAACTGCTCATCCGATCCCTGCTGGGGACTGGTGTTTATAAAAACTGACCGAAGGCTGGAACAGGGAAGCTCTCGAGAAACCCTCAAAGTGTGTCAGGATTTCAGCCAAGACTTTCCACTCTCCACTTTGCTGACGCAGAGGGTGGCAGGGGGTAGCAGGGGGAGTGTGTGGGACCCGGAAGACTTCATCTCTGGAGACCTTTCCAGAAGGAAAAGAACCTCCCCTGGCAGGGCCTTTCCCTTTACAGAGCAAAATGCTCATCTCAGAGGAGCTTGAATTTCTTCAAATGCAGGGAAAAATCCTAGCAAATATAATAGGGTATACGGCAAGGGGAGAGAGGATGGCTAAGAAAAGCATTTGGCCCCAATGAGGCTCGGGGACCTCTGGAGGCTGCCAGCTCCCACCTCGTATCCTCTGCCCATCTGAATCCTGCTCCTCAGGACAAAAAGTGGCTTATAGCAACTTGTAGCAACTTAGAGCAGGTGGGACAAGTAGCTCATAGGGTTAGAGTGTGAGGGGGGTAGGTAAGAGCTCACTGAAGACGGAAGCTAGAGGACATCCTGAAGCTATGGGAAGATGTTAGGGAATTTTCACAGAGGAATGATAGAAATGGATTTCCAACCAGAAGTATGTGTGGGTGTCAAAGGATGGACCCCATAGTTACAAAGCTGTGGAGTGTTCATTAACGAGAGCTGGGGAGGGAAGATTGCTTTCAGCTGCTGGATCAGGTAGTAGGTTTGCTTAAAAATATTAAAAAGGGAAAAAGCAAAGACTTGCCTTTTCCTTATTCAAAAACTGTTTTTTGAGAACTGACTGTGCTTAGGTGCTGGGGTTGTTCTGACAGATAAACCCCTTCCTCATGGAACCCATTCCAAGCAGCCTCCTTGAAGAACCTTATCTGAAGGTACTTGAGATAAGATGACTGGAATTTCCTGCATTCAACTGCATATTACAAGTTTTTTAAATGGGGAAATTAAAAACAAATTCACGGCACCTGATATTAAAATAATAAAAAGTTAATTCTTGGTCTGCCAATGACCTGCTCAAAGTGAGTGGACAGCCTCCCTGGGTCTTCATCTCCTCATCCTCCAGTGGAGCTAATCTTCCTTCCTGCCTCCTTTTCAGGAATATTTTGAAGACAACAAGCTTTGAAAACAAGTTGAAAGCTCTGTATAAATTTCAGGGCGTGACTCACATGCCTGTGCGGGACCCATGTTCACAAGGTGCTACCTGGTGAGAGGTTTTGGATGAAGGATAGAGTCTGTTCACAGATCAATTTTTATCAACTTTACTTCTCCAGGTTTGTCTGCAACTGTTTAGGGATTTTTTCCAGCTGTCAGAAATACTTTTCCTGATTTTATATTAGTATTTGGCTTCTGCACTGCAGTGCAGTGCTTTACAAACATGCACACGTATATGTTTACCTAATTTTTCTAGGATGATAATTTAATGTAGTTGATACGACAGTATAAGAAGGCAAAGGCCAGGATTGTTGCTCCAGGTACGAGGAGGCTTGAAAACAGCATCTGTGGGTATACAGGAGTGGGAGGTGTTAGAAGTCAGCCTAGCTTGGGTCAGGGTAGGAAACCAAGGGTGTGAATTGTCATGAAAAGCCACATGCAAGGTGCCAACCCTCCCAGACCCCCCAGAAATAGCTGTTGAAAATTGGGCTTTCTGGTAAAAAGATCAGCTGCTGCAGAACGCCTTCCATATATGTCAGCAAGTGGGGCCGGATAGCATAGAGCGAGCCTGAATTGTGTCTAAATAAATGATTATGGTGACTCACTCGCCCCCATTGAATGGAATGTTTTTTTTAAAGTGAAAGTAAGAGAGAAAGAAGATAATAAAGCAAAGAAAAAGAACAATAAGGTTTGAATTTAAAACAATAGGAGCAAAAAATTGAATTAGTCACTCATGTCAAAGCCTGTGAGCCTCTGTCCTGAATTGCTACCTACCTCCTTGACTTGCCTTAAGGTCACGGTCTTTCTGTTTGAATTTCCTGGTGAAATAACACACCCTCTGATTGTTGCCATTCCCGGTGCCAGTTGCAGGCATGTAATGGGCATTCTGAGATACTTGTCACAGAGCCACTACAGAGCTTGTCTGTTGAGCTCAGAAGGCCTTTCCATGGCCAGAGAGGAGCATCCAGTCTCTCTGAGATGTTTAGGGTTGCTTTGTGGAGCCTCTGAGTGTGAGAGCTGGGGCTGCCAGCCCATGAAGCTTAACGGAGAAGGTTCTGCATTTGTTCTGTTGTAGGCCTCTTGGTCTGTTGTTGCATCATCCCTGATATCAGGAACTGGCCCAGAGACCAATGAAACCTTTATGATTTGCTAGTGTTTTAATCGATCTGCAGTTTGCGGAGATTTTTATATTGAAGTGAGTCAGTCTTGTTTTATACTATGTACTCATTCAGCTGAGATATAGCTTTGCTCCTCTTTTTGGTTGATTTCTGGGCCATTGCTTAACCACTCTTACGTCTTAGGGATGTCATCCATAAAATTGACATAATTTCGTCTCAGCAGACCCCAACATAATACCTGTGAATATAAAATTATTTAATCTGGAAAAATGTGGAGTATGTCACTTTTGCTGCAGTCAGAAATAACCCCCAAATCTCAGTGGCTGATGGCGACGACTGTCTTGCTGTGCCACGTGTCAGGGGCTGCAGGTTGGCTTCTATGGCACTGGTGTACATTTCTTCTCATTCTGGAACCTGGGCTGAGGGGGTGTGTGCTTCTTGGAATGTGTCATGCTCATGACAGAAGCGATCGAGGAAGGTGGCAGAAACTTGAGACTCTTGTTGAAACTTCTACTGGGATGTGGCTTTCTTTATTCTATTTTCACTCCATTTGGTAAACAAGGCAAATGTCCAAGTCCTATACCAGTTGTAACCTCCTCCCAGGGAGGGGAAGTGGTACATCCAAGTCATCTGGCAACCAGCAGGATGGTACTGTACAACCGTGCTCTGTACTGTATAACTGTCCCCTGTACTGTATAACCATGCCCTGTATTGTACAACCATGCCCTGTACTGTATAGCCATCCCCTGTACTGTACAACTGTGTCCTGTACTGTACAACTGTGTCCTGTACTGTAACTGTTCCCTGTGCTGTACAATCATGCCCTGTACTGCACAACTGTCTCCTGTACTGTACAACCATGCCCTGTACTGTACAACCATCCACTGTACTGTATAAACATGCCCTGTATTACACAACTGACTGTCCTCTGTACTGTATAGCCATGCCCTGTGTACTGTACAGCCATGCCCTGTACTGTACAACTGTCCCCCATACTGTATAACCATGCCCTGTACTGTACAACTGTCCCCCGTACTGTATAACCATGCCCTGTACTATACAACCATCCCCTGTGCTGTACAATTGTCCCCCGTACTGTATAACCATGCCCTGTACTGTACAACTGTCCCCCATACTGTATAACCATGCCCTGTACTATACAACCATCCCCTGTGCTGTACAATTGTCCCCCGTACTGTATAACCATGCCCTGTACTGTACAACTGTCCCCCATACTGTATAACCATGCCCTGTACTATACAACCATCCCCTGTGCTGTACAACTGTCCCCTGTAGTGTACAACCATCCCCTGTACTGTGCAACCATCCCCTGTGCTGTACATCCTTCCTCTGTACTGTAATCGTCCCTGGGAGAGAGACCATCCCTCTCCCAAGATATCAAAATCTGCAGATCAAGTCCCTTATATAAAATGACATAGTATTTGCATATAACCTATGTATCTCCTCCTATATACTTTCAATAATCTCTAGATTACAATACCTAATACAATGTAAATGCTAAGTGAATAGTTGTTATACTATGTTGTTTTTTAAATTTTTATTATGCTTTATTGTTGTTATTTTTTTATTTTTATTTTCTGAGTATTTTCCAACCTGGTCGGTTGAATTCCAAGGATGTGGAACTGTGAATATGAAAGGCTGACTATAAAATCTTTTACAATTGAGGAAATAATGCAGTGTAACAAGTACATTGTAAGCTTATTAAACACGGTGTGAACATTATGTTCTTAGTAAAATAATATTTGACTGGATACTAAGAATGGAGCTTATGTCTGGTATCAATATTTATTGGGAAATATCACACTAGAATGCAGTGGTCTATGATGGAGGAAATTTTGTGTCACCCACCCCTACATTTTAAAAGCAAGGCCTAGACCCTCTTCTTGATATATAGTAGATATTCAGTACATACTAGTTGTTCTGAGTAAATTCATGAGATCACAGCTGCTCCAATAATCTGGGAACCCAAGACAGTAAAATATAAGCCAAGTCTCTGAAGTCTATTTAAGATTAGAAAACAGCAAAGCCAAATTTTCAACTGCATGCTAGAGAGATAAACAGGTTTATCAATTTATTTCTTAAATTCAAGTGTAATCACATCCACAAAGCCTTTTGCTGAAATTCCCCTTTTGATGAAACTCGTGTCATCACATCAAATAACTCTAGTGGCACAGACTTAACTCAAGGTCCCCAGCATTGTTGATGGGCAGTGGCCTTGACAGGGACAGTATTGACATAGTGCTTTTGACCATTGTTGTGTCTTTCTTTGGGGCTGTCCCAAATGCTTACTATTCATTACATTCTTTTTTTTTTTTTTTTTTTTTTTTTGCTGTTGTCATTGTTGTTCTACCCTGTCTTCCTGGGAGCAATGGTAGCCTCTTAAATTTACAAACAACCAAACCAAGGCAACAAGATGTGAGGGCAGGGCCAGGCTATGCAGTGGGTGTGGCAGAGACTCCACCCCCGCTGGCTGAGTTTCTCTGAGATAGATAAGACCACCTGGGACACTTCTCCACTCACTAGCTGTGTGACTTTAGGCAAATTACTTAACCTTTCTGTGTCTCATTAGTCAGATTAATGGAATGAAGATAGTAATAGTAGCATTTTCTCTTAGGGTTGCTGTGAGGATTTAATGAGGTGATACATGTAAAGTGTTTAGAGCCCGGGAGGTCAGGGGGATGAGATGAGCATCCTGGTTGGACAGGGCCGTGGGCCTCAAACTACTGTAGTGGTGGCTCCAACAGGAGCCTCTCAAAGTAATGCTCATTGGAAGCACAAAGGCCATTCACAGGGACACTGTCATTCACCTTGATATGAGTGGGTCAGGGAAGGCAGTCTGATTAGCAGACACCTGGAAGAAATGTTTGAACTGCGGGGTTGTGGGGGCTGTGTGAGCCATGCCAGAATCTGAAGGAAAAATGTGGACTGTACAAGGCAGAGGAGAAAGAAAGTGGGGAGAGCCCAAGATGAGAGTGTGCTTTGCTAATTCAAAGAAAAGCAAGAGGTCAGTATGTATGGCTAGGAGTAAATGAAGACAGCAGTGATATGGTTCAGAGGGAGACTGGACCTGCAGGGCCTTGTAGTATGGGTTTTGATCAAGGAGAAAGGAAACTGGCACTTGCTGAGGACACATCGTGTGCTAAGCTCTGGGCTGGGTCCAATCTTTTTAATAATTCTGCAAGAGCAGCTGGTACAGATGAGAAAGAGGAGCTTACATTCTTGCGTATAATCAATCAGGTGGCTCACACATGGCAAAACCAGAATTTAGACAAGGTCTTTTGGATTTCAGAGCATACTCCAGACCTGCTTCAAATTTAGACATTTGTTAATTATCTAGTATTTGAATATACTTGTTTATTTCTTTGCTTCAAGTCAACTGAGATGATACAGGAAAGCTAAATTTCAACTCGCTAATTTGCATGAACACAATTAATGACTGTAAAAAATCTTTTTGGAAGGAAGATTGTACCAGATGTGGTTTCATTGCTTGAGCAAATTAACACATCCCCTGTTACCTGGTATGCATTAATCTGGGTTCTTCAGAGAAATAGAACCAATAGGAGATAGATACGGATATGGATATGGCTACAGATAGAAAGAGATTTATTTAAGTAATTAACCAACATGGTTATAGGGGCTCAGATGTCCCAAGATCTGCATCTGGCAAGCTGGAGACCCAGGAGAGCTGATCATATAGTTCCAGCCTAAGTCAGAAGGGCTGAGAACCAGGAGAGCTGATGGTATAAGTCTGGTTCAAGTCTGAATCCAAATGCAGGAGAGGACTCATCTTCTAGCTTAAAGACATAGAAGCAAAGAGAGAAAATCCCCCCTTTTAATTCACCTTTTGTTCTATTCAGGCCTTCAAGGGATCTGTTGAGGCCCATCCATATTAAAGAGTGCCACCCACTTTAGTCTTTCTACTGATTTAAATGTTAATTTCTTCCACAGATACCGTCACAGCAATAAACAGAATAATGTTTAACCAAATATCTGGGTACCCCATGCTCCAGTCAAGTTGATACATAAAATTAACCATCACAAATACCATTTTTTATGAATGTAAGTACAATTAAAGAAAATGTCAAGTCGCAACAGGGAGGCTCCCACACTGCACATGGCTTCTCTGGTCTTGCAGGGAGGCCTGAGCTTGCCTGCCCCAGAGCCCCATTTTTCCTTGCACTGATCAGCTTCTCTAGATTCCTGAGACTTCTTTTGCCTATACAAGTCCTCTCCATTTTCAAAAGCTCTGCCTCATAGGACAACTAAACAGGCAGCATTCTTTAAGATAATCTTGATAAGGGATTTTCAAAATGTGCTATGTCATGGCTGCATGGAAAATGGTCATATTTGTACAGCACACAGAAGAAATGGATGAAGCTGCTTGTAGCCACAGGGTAGTGGCCTGGTGGGGGAGGAGGAATTCTAGACATCTTGATTCTACCAACTGTCTCCTTAGACCGCAAGTGTACCTTTGCTACGTGGTTGGAAAAATCTGATTGAAATCAAGCCATCCATTTTATAGGTGGGAATACTGAGGCCCAGAGAGGGAAAGACTAGAGCTAGAGCCACCTCCTTTTCTCCTGGGACCTGCCTGTGCAGTTCTGGTCATACTGCATTGCCTGCCTGATCCTTTTCTGCCTCCTCATTTCTGAATTATTCATTGGGCATTTGTCACAAACTGTCAGGGACAGCTGACTTGTGTGGGTGTGTGCGTGTATAAGCACATATGATCTTTTCCCAATTAGATAATAAATCATCTGGGGACAGGGTCTTTTTCGTGTTCTCTTTCTTTTCTTATACCCTCCAAATTACCAGGCATATCAGATCATACTTTTCTATGTATTAAAGTATAAATGAATAATCATCCATCATTAGCCTTTAAAATAAACTGTAGCATCCTCCTACTTCAAATGTCTTTTCTTCCAGAAAGTATTTGCTGATACCTAGCTGTCAATGATCTCTGGTTTGTCTCACCTTCCAAAGCATTTTCTTTGTGACATCGTAGAGCTTTTACTGCTTTCCACCTTATATTAGAGTCATAGGTAGAAATATCCCATCTCCTTTTCCAATGACGTGATCACCTTGAAGGTAGAATACATGTGGCTCGTGTAATACAGTGGTGTTTACCTCACAGGCATTCAATTCTAACTCCGCATTTTAAAATGTCTGTTACATATCAGATATTGCACTAGCTGTGTCATTGCAGGAGCTCATTTAAACTCCACAGCGGCTATATAAGGTGCATATCAGCTTCGTTTTTATTATATAAGGAAGCTGATGCTCAAAGAGGGGAGGTACCTAGTTCCAGACTGAGTTGAAGCCAAACCTCTGGTTCCAAATGCCATACCTTTGTTTTAGCCCAGGATCGTTGCCTGCTTATCTTAGCAAATGTTTGTGGAATAAATATGCAAGCCAAGAATAGGTGAGTTAATTCATTTGAAGGCTAGCAAATGCTGAACATAAGTCATTTGTGGCTTTTGGAAATTGTTGTGAAAATACCTTTATACTGTAAAAAATGAAAAGAACGTTGATTCTCATGGATCACTTCTGCTCGCCTATGGATTGTCCCTGAAACATCTGCAAGTTCAATTGAAATATGACTTTCAGATGAAAGAATGCTATCACTGTCCCAAGGCTTTCTTTCCTGATTTGTACCAACATCAAAGTAGAAGTTTATACTTTTTCATTTTAATGGTAATCGATTTCCTTAATAAGTCTTGTCTTTAAGAGGTAAATTCAATCAGCTGCTGTCTGCTATGAGACTGAGTGGTTGTGGCTCCGTGTGTGGGGGGTTGGTGGGGCAGGGCTGTCTTTATTTTTCTGCTCTATTTTCTTCTTATTTCCCTTAGCAATAATTGACCCCCTTGCATGTTAAAGACTCCCGCAAAGGTAGAAGAAGGCATGCGCAGTGATGCTGGAATCATCTTCCATGTGGTTATCTAAGTGTGGCCTCCAAGGAAGTTACTTCTAGAGCCCAGTTAATTTCTGACTTAATCAGAGCCCGGAAGCCCCAGTCATGCTTCTGAATTTGGTAATGACAAGTGTCTTTGCAAACATCTAGGAAGAAAACAAGCTTAGAGGAAGCTTTGACAGACAACAGTAGTTAAGCCCCAGCAACAGTGTGACAGATGCCAGCTGAACAGTGTGATAGGCTCCTGCTCATGGGTGGACATGGCAAGGGCTGTCCAGAGGAGAAATGGTCACCTGAGGCTGGAACACAACAAGGGCAGTCTTCCAGTATGACTAGACACTGAAGTTTTCATGACTCAGCCCATCCACCAAAGGGACTGATCTTAAGAGTTTCAGTCCTAACCTCCCTGTGTGGTGGGACAGACACAGCAACTAAGTGGGATGTGTGACTTCACTCACATCGGCTCTCTACCTGGGGTCAAACCAGGCATTCAATTCTAACTCCGCATTTTAAAATGTCTGTTACATATCAAATACTGCACTAGCTGTGTCATTGCAGGAGCTCGTTTAAACTCCACAGCAGCTATATAAGGTGCATATCAGCTTCGTTTTATTATATAAGGAAACCGATGCTCAAAGAGGGGAGGTACCTAGTTCCAGACTGAGTTGAAGCCGAACCTCTGGCTTGGCAGCAGGGTAGAGAGCCCTGAGATGCTGGCACAGAGAGTTGAGGAGTGGCCTTTATTATGCTGAGGCCTGCAGGTAGATGAGCTTGATCTTTAGTCATCAGATACTTATGGAATGTCTGCAGGCACTGTGCTTGGCACTGGGGCTAATGATGGTTAATGCATTTTCTGCCCATAGGTGAAGCCTAGTGGAATGCTGTTTCTCAAAATATATTCTTTGATCATGGAACTTGTCCTAGCAGGAGATGCTCAGAAGGCATTCATTCATCTCTTCATTCATTGTACAAAGGCTCTAAAACACTATGTCTGGGTGGGCTCTAGGAACATAACAGTGGGCAACACTGATGTGAGCCTGGCCCTGGAAGCCTGCAGGGTGTCTGATTGTGGGCGAATACAGATAGAACTGGGGATATGGTCTTTGTAATCATTTTTAAAGGTGTGAATATATGTGTAATGCAAACAAAATTGAAGAGGGAACGTGTACACAATTATTAACCAACTTTAGTGTGTCTCATTTACATCGTGACTGTGTGTCTTAAATGTTCATGTAAAAAGCATTGCTGCATATTGAAGTCTCTCAAAACTGTCCATGGCAGGTCTGGGCTCAGCGGTGCTTCTCTAGTGGCATCCTTTAATTTAGGCAGGCTTGTGCAACACTGTCCCATCTTGAAGTATTGAAGAAGACTGTATCTCCAGGCCCTAGCTCCTCAAGCTCCCCCTGCCTACAGGAGCCTTTCAGCTGCATTGCTCTGTGGCTCAATGCCATTCATTGTTTAAGCTACGGTTCAAGGATGAACGACTAAAGTGATTCATTCCTGTATTTGACAGATATTTATTGAATGCCTACTTCATGCCAGGCATAGCTCTAGGCAGTAAGGATAAGACATATCAGTTAAGGAAAAAATGTAGATACTAAATAATAACTTTAATAATGTTAAAGTAACAATAATAATATTTTATTATGGTAATAACATTAAGAAAAAAGTACTAAAGTAATGTATTTATCTTATTTAGGTAATAATTATATTATTATATATAGTATACTATTATAAATGATAATAATAACTTTAAGGTAAGGTAATAAAGGAATATTTATTGCCCTCTAGTATATTAGAAGGTCAAAAGGTCAATGGGAAAAATGGAGCCGAACCAAGGAGATTATGGCTGCTGCAGGGAAGGCCATTGCAGTTGAAAAGGGCGGTCAGGATGGTTCTCATCGAGAAAATGACATTTGAGCAAAAACTATTAAAAGGTGAAGGAGTGAGCACACATATATCTGGGAGAAATGTATTCTAGGCAAAGAGAAAGGGCAGTGGAACTGACAGATTTGAGGACAAGCTAGGAGGCCAATGTGATGGACCTGATAGAACAAAGGAAGAAGAGTAGCTGTGGATGAGGTCGGCAAGGTCCTGGGGGTCCACCCTGAGTCTGATGAAGGGCGCTGCTGGAGAGCGTGTACTAGCGGAGGGTCCCAGTGGGACTCACATTTTAGTGGCATCACTCTGGCCACTCTATGGCAAGAAAACAACAGGGTGTCAGGGGTGGAACTGGGGGACCCTGGCGGCAGCGTGTTCTTGATGGACTAGTATGGAAGGTATGCAGGGACGCTGGATATATTTTCAAGGTAAAGGCAAAAGAATTTTCTGAAAGATTGAATTTGGGGTGTGAAATAAAGAGGAGGCTCAGATGACTCACTATTTTTGTCCTAGCAACTAGAAGGATGGAATTGTCATTAGCTGACATGAGAAATAATGTGGGTAGAGCAGGATTGGGAGGAAAGAGGAAGAGTTCTGTTTTGGGCCACGCTGAGTTTGAGTTAGGCATTGGAGTGTAGCTTCTGAGTAGACTGCTGGTTATTGCTGGCAAGGGAGAGGTCAAAGCTGGAAATATAAATATGGTATTTATCAAAATAGAGATGATATTTAAAGGTGTGAAACTAAGGCAAGATCACCAAAGGAGTGAGTCCTGATAAAGTAGAGAGGCTGAAGGGCCAAGTCCGGGGAAGTGCCAATATTAAGAATTTAGAAAAAGAGAAAGAGGCAACCAAAGACACCGAAAAGGAGCACACATTGACTAGAAGGAAAATTAAGAGACCTTGACCTCCTAGAGGTCAAGTAAATAAAGACTTTCTAAAAGGGATGATAACTCAATTGTGTCAATTATTGCTAATGGGTTTAATAAAGATGAAGAGAGAGTTGACCATTGGCTTCAGCATCGTGGAGATCATCGTGTCCTCTGCTCTCACCCCCAGCCCACCCAGCCTGCCTCCTTTGCATGCCATCATGGCATGATCTGCTTATATAGCTGCATCTCCTGCAAAACATTTTTCTGTCTGCCATCCTGCAGACACGCTCACTTGTGTGCTTATGCAACATTGGTGAGCACCTCCCATGTGCTAGGTGGAATGAGTATGCAAAGTTAAACTTGGTATTTTTCTACCCTCAGATGTCTTACAGCCTAAGGAGAAAAGCAAGGTGTCTAGAATCTGTTACAGCAAAAGAAAGGGATTGAGGGATAGTAAAATTATGAGAGTTCAGAGGACAAAGAAATTTTCTCTGGGAGTCAAGGTTGAGTCCATGGCTGAAGTGGCCTTTAAATTTGACCTTGAATGCTGGATAGGATTTAGAATTAAACAAATGGAGGAGAAAGAAGAATATTTTAGAAAAAGGGGCATATAGGAGTAAGGGCATGCAGGTGGGAAGGCTGGAAAGGGGACCCTGGGCTGAAGGCGTGGCATACGGAGGAGAAGGAAGAGTGGAGAATGAGGCTAGGATTTGGGCCAGGGACTCAATGAAGAGGGCCTTAGAAAATAGAAGCTGGGCTTTATTTCTTAGTCAATGGAGGAATCATTAAAGGTTTTTGAGCCATAGAGTGATGCAATAATAGCCGTGCTGCTTTGGGAAGAGTCATCTGGCTGTGTGTGCAGAACTGTCCAGGAGAAAGATAATAAGGGCCTAAATTAGGGCAACCGAAGTGGGAGCAGAGGAGGGGGCGGATGTGAGGCACTGTAGGATCAGAGTTCACGGGCTCAGCACTCCAGAGGGATAGGCACATGGTGTGGATCTGGGTCCCTGGGCCCTCCCTGAGAAACTCGTCAGCCTTTTGAGGTCAGTGGCCTCGGCTGTCCCTTGTGCTTGTCATCCCCACCCCCACCCCATCCTCTTCCAAGCCCATGTGTGCTCAAGCTTCACCTCGTTAATGAAATGAAGCTGCTTATTTTTGGAACTCTGTGATTAACATAGTTTCTGTGTTTAGGAAACAAAAGAACCCTGTGCATTTCAGGACTCTCTACCTGCACTGTGTCCACCTAAAAAGGTGAGAGCTGACGCATCCAGGTCATCTCTGGCCTCCAATCTCTGATCTTCTGTTGCACCTGATCTGATCCATTGCCTGCAGCATCACCAGTAATTTTGAGCAAAAGCAGCTCTGGAGGCCCAGAGAGGGCGATACACAGTGCCACCCAACCAGCAGCACCATAGGAAAGGCCAAGCAACCAGATGGGGCTCTCCACTCTGCCTCCATAAATCTAGGCAGGCTGCCTGCCCATTTTCCCTAGAAAACCAGCCTAGTCGCTTGGCCAATTGTGCCAGAAGATGGAAGCCCTCTCAATGCCTTGCGGTTCTCCCAGTCCCCAGCCAGGGCCAGCTGGGGCATGGCAGGCTATGGCCCCCAATGGTATCATCACTGATTTCAGGAGGCTAGAACCCTAGCGCTGTGGGGGAGGGGCTGGCCTGCTGCCAGTCCCAGCATCCCAATTCCTATGGCAGTGCAGGGGGAAGAGCCTCTGTGGGGGCGAGGCTGGCTTCCTCCTGAATCTGCCCGTAAAAGGATAAAAGTGCTGCTATCTGGTCGGCATTGGTAGGATTGCTGATGATAAATTTTTTAAAAGTGTGGATTTTTCCCCCTTTTTGCAAGGATGTGTGTGTGTGCGTGCAGGCGCATGCGTGCGCGTGTGCCTGCGTTCACACAGTTTGCAGCCTGTATGTGCTAACAGATGGATTCAGCCTCATCTTTTATCCGGTGTTACAGAAGATAAAACTGAAACTGGATGATATGCTGCCTCTTCAATTTAAAAGATAAAAAATAAAATAAAAAAGCTCTTAAAGGGAAGCCCTTATGGTGGAAAAGAGTGGTCCAAAATGTTGTCAGGCTTTACTCAAAAGGCAAAGAACAGCAGAGCCATTCGAAAGTAATTTTTCTCCCTCCTCCCTCTCTGACTTATCCAAAATATATCATCTATGTGTCAGAAGTAGGGCAAGCTTTAAGGCTATTATGAATTATATATCAAGGGACATCGTTTCCCAGGAGTCTTGAACAAATGCCCAGTGGTTTAAATTTTACAGACACGCTCTTCCCCCCAGTGGCAGCAATTTCTGTCACTGCAGTCTTCCTGAGATGGAATGGGAAAGTGTTTTGCAAGATGCACAATGGGACGTTATGCTAATAAAGGTAATTGTGCAGTGGTTGGAAACCATTCCTTCCTGAAAGAGGCTTTTATCCTCCACAGACTGCCCCACACTGCAGGTACTTAGGCAGCAGGCTGCTTCCACTGGTCTTGCCTTCTTTTAGCTGGAGTCAAATACATCCAGGGTGAGGGCAGATTGAAAGAGGGAAACTGAAATCAACTGGGCATTTCTGTGCCCATCGTGTAAGACAAAGACCTTGCCATTTCATCTGAATATCAGATATTCTTTGCCTATCTATTTATTATTCTCTAAGATTCAGGAAGAGCTTTGTGAAAGTCATTCTTTTATCTAAAATTGGAAACATACATTCATTGGCGAAATAAGAAAGGTGGGTTTGAGGGTCTTGGTATTTTGCTTCCTTACCGCTATTGGATGGATCAGAAAGTTAGCCCAGAACATGGGAGACGAGGACGAGCGATTACCAGAGTGCATTGCTGGGCAGGGCCTTCCAGACAGTAACAGCGACAGCTGCAGGAAGTGGCTTTCTCCGCTCCGTGCTTCATACTCTCCCTCCCAATTTGTTCTTTTGAAGTGGATATTTTAAAGTTCTGAGCTTTTCTGTATGCAGCCTTGAGAGAATCCAGATATAATTATTTATGTAAGTTTGTCGTTTTCTTAATCTTTAATAATTATTTATTAATTATCTCACTTTATTCTTACAACACTTTTGAGATATGGAGGGCACATCATGTTTTTCCCATTTTAGAGAGAAAATAATTGAAGGCTTGGTGAAGTCACTTGACTAAGGGCACTACTGCCAGAGTAGTGATATTACATAGATACAGATATAGATCTACACACACAACACTCCACACTCACATGATATAAAATACAAACCTGACAATAGCACCCTGTCTCTGCAGAATAATAAAAGGTAAAACCCTACGTTCAAAATGCAGATTCCTTTACAAGTATTTGCTAGGCCCTCTGTGGTCCGCCCAGCCCCTGCCTCATGTGCGGTGCAAGCCTCCCTCCCAGTCCAACCCATCAATTTCTTATGCTCCAGCCACACCCCTTCATGCAGAGTTCCTCACATGAGGAGCTTTGTCACTTGTTCATTTTCAAGGCCCGTGCTCTGTGCCTGAACACTCTATTCCTACTTCACATCCTCACAGCATCCCTTAGTGGTGCATGGAATTCACACTCTGATTAGGCCCCAGCCCCTCCAGGAAGCTTTTCCCGGCCAGATCCCATCACACAGGTGGAGTCCGGTGCCCACCACGGATGCTTCCACACCAGCCTGTGCAACTGCCACACTGTACTTAATCGTCATTTCCTGTGTTTATATTTCCTGGAAGCTTACGGGCTGTTAGCAAACAAGATGGAGGTACCATACCTTGTTCTCTGAATCTTCATCCCCAGGGGTGGAAGAAATTCAGGAAACCAGTAACAGCCTGCAGGGTGGGCTCCAGTGAGATTCCTTCTCCTTCTTACTGCTCCTCTGTCTGAATGAACCTCAAAGGCTTTACCTAACAGGTAGGCTTCGGTAACTATGTGCTATTCAGGTGTGTGGCTCCTTCCAAACCCCAAGATGAGGTCACAGCTGCCACCCCACCCATCACCCCCCGTTACCCAGGCCCTCAGCACCACACTTAGCAGACATGTTAATGAAACATACTGATTTCCAGGGTCTGTGGCATCTGATTGGTCCCTAAGTGGACACAGTCCCTGGTGAAGGACACAGAGTTCAGGATCAGACACGCTTCTGCCATTGACTGGCTGTGTGATGTCAGAAAATTCGCCTGAGCACTCTGGACCTTTGTCTCTGCATCAGTAAAATGAGAGTGGTAGATGCAACTTGAAGCTATTTTGTTAATGAGAGATTATTTTGTATAATGAAAGGTACATAAATCATATGCATAAGTATTTGCCATTATTAGCATAAAAAAATTCAAGTTTGCAATCCAATATATTAGGGGTTTGTTAATAATATGTGGCAAAATTATTTTGTCATTACTGAAGAAGTCATTGGCTTAGTCAGTTCAGGATACTGTAACAGATTACATAGACTGGAGTACTTAAATAACAGAAATACATTTCTCACGGTTCTGGAGGCTGTGAAGTCCAAGATCAAGATGTGGGCAGACCTGGTGTCTGGTGAGGGCTGGCTTCCTGGCTTGCAGATGGCTGTTTCCTCATTGCATCCTCATATGGTGAAGGGAGAAAAACATCATTTCTGTTGTGTCTCTTTTGAGAAGGCCACTAATCTTATTCACAAAGCTCCATCCTCATGACCTGATTCTTCCCAAAGAATCTTCCCTCACCTCCAAATACCATTACATTGGGAATTTAGGCTCCAACCTATGAACTTAGGGGGATACAAACACTCAGTCCCTAGAAGTCATCTTGTTGCTGCTTTAGATATTACAACTTTTAAGTTAAAAAGAAAAGAGTTTGATGAGCACTGCAATCAAAGAAATCCATTAGCTGTTTGGCCAAGCAGATTTCTTTATCTCACTTAGCCTGGGCATCACAAGATCCACTGTGCTGGGATGTGGATGTGAGGAATGAATGACAGAGGAGTGATGAAAGGGGCCAAACTCAGCCCAGGAGATAGCCAGCTCCTGGTGTGTGGGGGTTTTGGAAATTTCTTTTCTATTTTTTGTTGTTTGAAATGGGGTCTTGCTCTGTCACCCAGGCTGGAGTACAGAGGCATGATCACAGCTCACCGCAGCCTCAACTTCCCAGGCTCAGGTGATTCTGCCACCTCAGCCTTCCTAGTAGCTGGAACTACAGGCGCATGCCACCATGCCCAGCTAATGTTTTGTATTTCTTTCTTTATTTTTTTTTTTTGGCAAGGGGTGGGGGAAGAGATAGGATCTTACTACGTTGCCCAGGCAGGGGTAATTTCTTTCCCTGAAGTTGTCCTACTTCCAACCTGTGGCCCTAGGTCCCAGATGGATTGTAACCAGCTTGTCCGGAGTTCTGAGTAAGCCTTGCAGAGGGAGTGTAGAGACCTCAACAAAAACATTTTCTCTGAATAGATAGGTGACTCAGCACTGGACACCAAGAAAGCTGCATTTAGCTGAAAGTCAGTAAGAAACTCGGGACCAGGCCTGGGGCAGTCGGCCTCCTATCCTGGACCATGAGCTCCTCATTCACAAAGCAAGGGGCTGGGCAGAGAGTTGCCCAGGTGGCTTCCAGCTCTGGCATTCAGTGCATCTGAGTGAGTTGTCATTTATAGACCAGGAAGGGTGAAATTATCCCCATTAATCTGCTCACAGTTCTGGTGCTTGAGAAGCCACTGGGTCTTGCCACATCTCAAATTAGCTCTGGGCCCTTGGGCTTTTAATTAAAGGGCTTTGTGAGTCAGATGGTTTATGGTCAGATTCAGATCTTCAGGGAGACACAGAGGGAGGTCCTGTGTTCTGTCATCTGCTTGTTTAGAAATCAGCTGCCACTCTCAGTGTGAGAACTCAGAATCCGGAGTCTTGCAAGGGACTTCCAGCAATGGCTGTGGTTACACCTCACCCCCTACTTTCGCTGACTCCAGACCCCAGAGGCTGAGGGACAGTAGATATGCTGCCTGCCATTGCCTCTTTCCTTGTGCATGTCTGAGTGGTGCCAGCCTGATCAGATTCTGTTGCAGCTCCCCGTGCTTGCCACAATGTCGGTCGCGTTTCTTACCCAACGCTGTTTCCGCTTCTGGTGGTTTGTGCTAAATGCATTTTCAATCCCAAGTGGTACAGAGAAGAAAAGGATTGTCTTTAAAAAGTGGCTTTGAATGTGTCGAAAGCAAGGTTGCCTGCTGTGTGTTTTTGACAATTGCCTCCCCAGAGGATCCTTTGAAAACCTCACTTTTCAAGACGCTTCAACTCCTATTAGAAAGTGACTTAAATAAAATTGCTCTTCTGACCATCGCGGCTCTGGATGCCAGGCTAGTGATTATTTGTCTAATCTGAGTCTCCAGGGCTAGAACTTCACACCGTGTCTTTTCACTACCCTCCCAGAGGAGGTGAGAGGAGGTGAATAGACACTTGTCAGATTCTTCTGCCTGGTGTCACTGTGGGGGGATGCACACACACTGGAGTATAGGCTTGCTAAAGAGAGACTGCATTGCTATTTCAACTAGACACGTTTACTTTTCCCGCAAATGATTACTGAGCACCTATGGTGTGCCCGGTACCATGTTAGGGCAAGAGATCTACCTCATCCTTGCATTGTAAACCTGTAGCATCCGTGGCGATGTTTTATACCACTGCCCTCCCAGGGTTCCTGCAAGCTGACTCCTTTTATTTTCCTTGTGCATGCTGATGTGTTCAAGATATTTCAATGGGCTACTGTGAGACTATCTCCCCATCAGGATCTCTCAACCTTGGCACTAGGAACATGTTGGGAAAAGTAGGTCTCTGTTAAGGGAGGAGGAGGGGCTTTCCTGTGCGTGATAGGATGCTTGGCAGCATCCCTGTCCAGTAGCACCACATCTGCCTCAGTTGTGACAACCAAAAATGTCTGCAGACATTGTCAAATGTCTCCTCCCTATTTTACATTTACCAAAGTGCTCTTTATGTCCTTTACAGTTAAGGAAACTTAGGACCAGGAAGAAACTTGCTCAAGTCAAACAGTGAGTTGGCAGTAGAGCTTTAGCTACAATTTAAGTCTTGTCTTCCCAACCCAGTGTCCATCTTATGGATCCATTCAGTGGTTTGCTCCTAAATGCTTAATAACCAATTATCTGGGATAAACGAAAGCCAAACAAACTTGCTGGGAGCGTGGGACGATTTCCATGGTGTAAATACTTCCACCATGGCTGGTTTCAAGCTACTTCCATGGCGTCACTGAATGCGAAGTTGGGAAGGGATCTGTACAGTTGGCTCTGGTGAGCTGGTGCCAGCCAGCTCAGAATGCCCCCAAGTCCATGTGTGCTGCTGATCACATATTAGTCTTGCTCTCCTCTGGACCTTGTTCTGCCACCCCCAGACACATGCCCTTATCACTGTGATGTGCTGTGGGGAAAGCAGTCACCTGGTAAGAGTTTTTGATAACTTCTCTGGATAAACATAAAGCAGTTAGAGTGGAGTTATCCCTCTCTTCTGTTAAATGAAAGTTTCTTTTCACAGTCTTTCCATTGAAGGAATTAGAGAAGTCATGGGATAGCTCTGGTCTTAGAGCAGAAATGAAGTTCCCCAGAAGGGGGTCCTGGACAGAATGGTCTCTTGGGCAGGGACTAGGTGCTGTTACTTACCATCAGATGTGTCTACTGTAAGATGCTTGGGAGGCATCAAAGTGGTGACAGTGGGGGGCTGTTGGATTTTACCATTCTGGAATATAAGAGAAGGGGTGTGGCTGGTGTTTTAGTCCAGATAGCAGCTGTGACCACTGGGAGCCTCATTTTCCACACCTGCAAAAGGAGAAATAGTGATCCCCTTCCTAGTGTTGGTGTAAAGAGTAGATGAACCTCTGCCTGAGTCTCAGATGCCTGCTGCCCACTTGGTTGCTTAGTGGATCGGCTGGCTGTCAACAGTGTAAGCTTATCAAGCCTAAAGACTTAGTTGGTCTTGACTTTTTCACCTCGACCATGACTCAGTGTCATGTGCTCCTAGTCATTCTATCTGTGGTCCAACGTTAGCCTGGGAAGCACCTGGGACTGAGGGAAGAACCCTCAGCTAGTTATTCAGCGATCCAGGTTCTCCTCCTGCCTTTGATATCACCTCATTATATAACCTTGGGAAACACTTTGGTGTGACTGGAATGTGGATACTCCCAGGGGAAGGGTAGGAGCATGGTAGGGCATTTGGACTTTATCATGAAGGTGGTAGGAAATACTTGAAGGGTTTTAAGCAGGGACGACACATCATCAAATGTGTGTTTTGAAAACTTTTTTCTGCAGAGGACAGGGCCACAGCCCAAGCAGGATCAAACCAGTTAGGAGATTGATGTAACAGTCCCGTCAGAAAGTGATGAGGTAGCTGGGTGCGGTGGCTCATGCCTGTAATCCCAGCACCGTGGGAGGCTGAGACTGGCAGATAGTTTGAGACCAGCCCTTGGCAACATGGTGAAACCCCTTCTCTACAAAAAAAAAAAAAAAAAAAAAAGCCAGGGATAGTGACCTGCACTTGTAATCCCAACTATTCGAGGTGGACGTTGCAGTGAGCCAAGATCGCGCCACTGAACTCCAGCCTGGGTGACAGAACGAGACCCTGTCTCAAAAATAAATAAATAAATAAATAAAAGTCATGAGACAACTCATAGGCACTAAATGCTGAGTGGCACAGACAGAAAGTTCTGTGAGAGTTCAGCAAAGGGAGAGGTCAGTATGGATTGCGGTCTTAGGTGGGTATCAGAGAACACTTCAGGGAGGAAGTAAAACTCTGCTGCTGGCCTTGAAGGATGGTAGACAGGGTGGGGGGTGAAAGTCTAGGCTGCAAGGCAGGGCAAGAGGGTACAAAGCTGCAGTAAATCACATTTGGGCTTAAGCTGGGAGTTAACATAAAGGATGGCTCTAATTAGTATGCAGTCATTTATGGAAGAACTTGTACCCTCAGCTTAGGAATATGGATTTTATTAGAAGTGGTGGTTCTCACATGGAAACTGCATTTTCCTGTAGTCAGTTTCTGTAGGGAATCTTATCATTATCTATTCTTCTATCCACTGCTCCCCTCGTTGGGTTGGAGGGTGTGCACCCCCCTCCTGCAGCCCTGTGCTATTGGGGAAGGCAGAATCCCTTTGCATCTTGGGGACGAATGCAATGCTGAATACTGATCATATGACCCCTGCTTTGCCTCACAGCAGGGAGCCCAGGAACAAGAGCAGCTGTGCTATTGTCTGGAGCGCAATTGCCAGTGTTTGTCTGCCGAGGCCAGGGATGACCCTTGCCAGCATCATAGATAAGCCGGCTCCCAGCTGTCATGGGTGCATTCTCAATCATTCCTCATCCTATGGACTCTGACTCTCTCCCGCTTCCCAAGAATGATGGAAGTTTTTCATTTTCCCCCGTGCCTGCTTTGTGAAAGTGTGTCTGGCTCTTCCCACAAAGATGAAGGATGACCAACCTCAGAGTATCCAAATAAAATGAGATTTGTACTTTCTGTGAAGTGTTAGGAAACAGTTTGCTAGAAAATAGTATGAGCGATATATCATTGCCCCTGAGGCTCACATGAGGAAATTGAGGCTCATGAGTGTGTAATGACTCCCCTGAGGTGGCACAGACAGGAATTGGTAAGGTGGAAACTAGAAACCAGGCACCCTCTGAACTTCAGCATATTCCTGTTGGGTTTGAACAGGAGCATTCTATAGAAGAGGCTTCATTGTCAGGGTAGTTTTAGCAGAGGTTTGCCTGATAAGAACATGACTTTCTCAAATGTCAGTGTGTCTCCTAGGTTAAGCTCTTAAAGAAACACTCCGCTGAAGGGCACTTCCAGGCATTGAGAGTCCCAAGACTGTTCAGCCACTGTGCATGGGGCAAGTCACTTGCCATGTGGAACTGGAACCCAGATCTCCTGCTTCTCAGCCCAGAGTGCTGTGCCTCCTAGCCGGCCTTATGGCATAAGTGGTCTCTACAGAACACCCAACAGAAGCCACCTGACAGTGTCCCTTGTAGATAGTGCTGCAGGCTGGGGCACTGGGAAGCTTTGAGGTGGTCTGTGGGACTCAGGGGGTGTTTGCCATGTGACACCATGTGGCCTTTGGGTACATGAGGGCTGTAGGTGTTCACAGGATATGCCAGAGCATACCAGGATTGCTGGAAACTTGGACAACACATGACTGTAGCCAGACTGACTCTAGATTGTCCTCACTGCAGCGTGGCCATGGTACCATTGCTTAGTTTCTCACTCCAAGGCAGCGTTGGCCTAGAACCTCTGTAACATGCCGTTACATCTGATAGTCAAGGTCAGCTTGGCCTCACTCATTTAGGGCAGTAGTATTTGCTGAAATTCAAATAGATACTAAATACTGCACTGGTCACTTTAAATGCTAGGTACCCCTAATGACCCTGGAATGAAGTTGTTATTCTCATTTTGCAGATAAGGCAACTAAGGCTTAGCTCCAAAGACCTGAGACTGAGGTTTATGATTGTTGGGCTTGAGTTCCCAGGCTCTTTCTCCAGCCCCATCCTCCACTAATGCTTACTAAAGCATTTGGGATATCAGCTTACCATCCAGCTACAGATGAAATTTAGAAGCATCAGTATGTGTAAAGTCCTCCACAGCCTGACAACAGCCTCTTTTTCCACTCATCTACTCACTGTATCTCTGCCACCTCTTTCCTTCCTCCCCAGCTATGCTGGGCTATTCACTGCCCTCAAAGAAGCTGAAGTTTACAATTCAACCATCACCTCTTCTCATTTGTGCAGGGCTCTGGGCTAGTTACAATCATTTGTAAAGATGAATGAGACATGACCTCTCCTATTAAGTAACTTTCCACTCAATGGTGGAGATAAAACACGAACACAAATATAATAGCTCATTTGGTTTTCAAAGTAGTCCAAAGAGGCTTGCTGGTATATATCTCCATATGATCTGCATTTAACAGGTGTTGTATCTGAGGATCTGACAGTAGTGACTGACTAAAGGTCACACAGCCCAGCCAAGGCCAAGTTAGGGGTAGACCCGGGTCAAGACCAAGTCAAGGCAACCTCCTGGCTTGCATCACCTGGGGGTGGTCAGGCTCAGACTCCACAGCCCAGATTGTTGGTTTTTGTCTTATTGCTGCCTTCCTGATGGAGACAAGGCAGGCTGTCAGCTGCTGCCATCTCAAACCTGCTTAAGGTGTGCCCCTTACCCCTCCCTAATGGTGATGCTCCTGTAGTTGGAGCCGTGGATGGGAAGAGGGGAGGTAAAAATGACCCTTTGTCTGACATCCAATTGTGCTGTTGCTTGGGGTTGTCTGAGAAGAGGAAGCTGGTCTCCTTGGGTTTCTAATGTGTCTCCCACTTCCTCACTCAAAGGAGACCTGGTGTAACTGACATTCTAAAATGCAGTCTCAAGGAGAAGGAACCCACCCCAGTGGTTGTGTTCAGGCAGTGCAATGTGAACTCATCGAAAAGCTTGGTGGAGTTTTCTGAATGCTGCAGCCAGTTTGGCAGGTGTTCTCCTGCCCTGAACATGGGTGCACTCACCTTAATGGCCATTCAGGTGTTACGAAGACCACAGAGAGATGTTAAACCACAGCCTTGGGAAATGGGACTATTGTGAGCCCAGGAGTAGAGATCTGGGCTCTTGTTCTGGTTCTGCTACCATTTGCCACTTGCAATTGCCTTCTCTGCCCCATGACTCATAAACACCACCTCTGAGGGTGGCCTGGGTCCTCTCCTTTGCTGTAGAGTACAGTGGTCAGGGCCCAGGTGGGGGTCCCTCAGATGTGAGTCCAAATGCGCACTTCGTTATCTACTCGCCATTAACCCAGAGCTCATCACTCAGCCTCTCTGAGTGACTGTCCAGCTCCTTATCTGTAAGATGTGGATAACAGGAGCACTGCCATTTCCAGCAAGAGTGGGGCGAGGGCTGGTAGAACATCCAGGTGATGTCTAGACTATGCCTGGCACACAGTCAATGCTCAGTGAATAAGGGTTGATATCTTCTGCCTCATCACCATCATCACCGGCGTGTTGGCCTCTGACTGTCTAGGACTGCCTGAGCCACGGCCACTCCCAGTTAGTCACTATCTGGTCTCTGGGCTTCTTCCATGCTCGGCTTCCCACCATGGGAAGGCTGAATGCTGGGTGGCATCAGACAAATCCTTTCCTTTTCTAGGTCTTAAGCATCCCCCAGAATAACATTATAACATATAGTCATAATCACAGCTGTTGTGTGTTGAATGGTAACCCGTAAGAAGATAAGTGCATTCCCTAATTCCCACAACCTGTGCACATGGCCTAATTTGCAAAAAGGTCTGTTTACCAAAAAATCATCACTTGCAGAAGCCCCTACACAAAACAGGTAAAAAAATCTTTATTCCTTTTATCACAGGATGAGGGCCCAGAGCCCTGCACGTCAGTGCCTCCAAGAGCCCTGCCAGTTTCTAGGGCTGCTAGGAGCTGGCAGGCTTCTCTGGGGCCTCTGAAAATCCCTGGCCTCGAGGTCCTATGATGCTCCATGATTAAACATACGCCAGAAACGGTCTCTTCAGAGAACTGACAAATGCCCTCTGCTTTCTCATTAGCTCTGCACTTTCCCTGTATTGATGGGAGAGTTTGTTAAGAGTGATTTCCTGGCTTCAAAAGAACAGCAGATTCTTCCTTCCTCTTGGTCAGAGATTCCTAAGAAGGCAGATTCTTAGGGAAAGAGTAAAACAAAAACGAGCTTTAAACACCACCTGCTTCCCCACTAGGCCCAGTCAGGGGGAAAGGGAGGATCTCTCACCAGGTTAGAGCTGCTCACCCCCACGCATGATGGGTGCCTGCTGGCAGCAGAAAAAGGCCAGGCCTTGTCTTAGAGATGCACCTGTCCCCTGAGGACCCCAGGTCTGTGTCCTCCCAGTAGACTGCGGTTTCTCCAGCAGGTCCAGTAGTGGTGGCAGCTGTATTCCCGTGCTGGTTTCCCGTCTGTTTGTCTCAGGCTGTCCTCAATGGGACAGCCACAGAGTCCTCACTCTTGAGGGACAGGCTGCTTATCAGAACAGCTGGGTATTAGGGTTCTGGGGCTTCCAGGGCACAAGGAACCCACCAGTCTTTTAAAATACACTGTTTGAATTAGTGACACCCTGCCTCCTCAAACCATAACATGACTGCTTTATAACCAAGTGGCATCAGCCTGTTTATCTATAAGGCCAACAAGCTCCATGAATTCAGAAGACAGGCAGGTGAACACAGGGAGAGTGGATTATTTGGAAAGAGTATTTGTGTGGATTGGGAAGCAAGGCATTGCCCAGAAGGGTCCTCTACCAACACAACTGGACATAAAAATAACCAGCCTGTGGGAGTGTGGATTGTATTCGGGTGACTGCATGTTCTTACATGCCTAGGACAGTCCTGGTGTCTGCCTGTTGTCCCAGCAATATTATTAAAAGGGCCCCCTTTCACTCTCAGAGGTATCCTCGTTTGGATGATAAACCATTAAATCACCCCAACTGTATGACTGTGTATATAAAAGTGGTTAGCAGCACTTAGTGTGGATGTGTAGCGTAGGGAGTATGTGGAAGTAAACGCCTGTGCCCATGTGCTCTGACAGCCCAGAAGCTGGCTGTGGGTTAGCACGGCTGCACGGTTGTGGGTAAGTCACTTAACCATTTCACAGCACACACGGCTTTGAGGTGAGATCAGGGGCCTCACAGTCCGATAAATGGTGGTTCAGATCCTTTCTCATAGCCTGCTAGCTTTGACCTTTATAGAACTACTTAGCTTTCCTCAACTGCAAATTAAGAATAATCATATGGACCTCTCAGAGTTGGTATCATTTTTACATAATCTATATACACATCCAGCATATTTCCTGACAAATCATAACCTGCCAACAAATGGTGGCTGTTGTTGTTGTTGTTATTATTCTAGGGCCGTGACTGTTTTTGGCTTTAGCTCTTCATTGTAGAAATGGTGAGAGATGACCCCTGTCTTTCCTGGCTTCCCAGGCATCATGAGGCTGAAACCCAGTGGCATCCCCGAAGCCTGGTGTCCCGGGCATGTGTGCACTGCTGGTGCTGGGGATGCAGAAAGGGAACCGCCTGCCTGCCCAGCTGCTCCATCCCTCTGGGACATAGGAATTGGCTTTCCAAGGCATCATCCCCTCCACCCATCTCAGGCCCTCCCTTCAACCCCTCCCTGGCCCAGCCATTACCTCCTCCCACAGTGGTGCTGTATAAACACCAACACCAGGATGTCATTTACTGGTGTTGCCTGACACTGGTCGGCTGCTACCCAGAGGGCACTAGATACCAAATTCCTAATTCTGCCTGCACAGCAGCTGTCAGTCTTTCCTGCCTGGAGAGTCTCCTCTCTTCCTTCTCTCCTTTTGAAGGAAGGTGTCATCTGTTCCTAGTGTATTTGCTTTATTCTCTTTCTTTCCACTATTTGGCTTTGCAGAATTTGAGCCAGACTGCTTAAATTCACACCTTGACTCTATCACTCAAAAGCTGAATCCCATGGACAAGTGACTTAACCATTTTGTGCCTCAGTTACCTCTTCTGTAAAAGGGGACAATAATAATGCCTACCTAGTTTGGTTGCCATGAGGTTTCAGGGAGTCACTACATGTACAGTGCTAAACAAAGCCCAACACACAGTAAGTACTTGATCAGTGTTAGCTATTTTTATTATCCAAACACCTGCCCCTTCTGGTTTCTCAGTGTTGGTCTGTGCTGCTGGCATTGAGGGACTCAGTCTAAGCTCTGCTGCTGGTGAACTGTGGGCACAGGCATGCCCCACCCTGGGCTTTGGGTCCCTTGATTGCCCACCCCGGAGGGTGGGGACACGGTCTTTGGGGCCCTTTCGGCCTCCCATAGTGGATATTGCCTTCCCTTCGGTTGTTGTGCCTTGCTTTTCTATTTCCAGAGCCATTCAGAAGGGGAAGGCAGCAGACGTTTGAAGCTCTTCCCTAGCCCTCCCCTGAATGGGGTGGGGCGGGACAGGACACGGGGAAAGGTCGCTAGACTGGAAGACAGGAGATGCCTATTTCGGGCCCTAGTTTTGTTTTGAGACTCTGGATAAGGCACCTCCTGTCTCTGATTTCGGCTTCTCCATTTATAAACTGGGGTGATTACCCCTCAGCTTTGTACCGCTCTCAAAATGAGCAAAGATGAAAAGATATGGAAAAGCATTTCACTGGCTGCCAGGTGCTACAGAAGGGCAAACTCCTGATTGTGTTGTGTGGTGTGAAGCCCCACCAGGCCAGGCACAGGGCATAGCACTGTGGAAGTAGCCTGGGCCGCCTGTGGCTGCTTGGATGGGAGCAAATGCACGCTGGTGTTGCTGGTGATATGTGAGGTTGTGCTGCCTGTGGAGATGCGAGATGAGAGTTTTCAGTTTCTTTCCCCCCTTGCTCTCTGTTCTCCCTAATGGACACTTGGCCCCGGGGTGACTCACACAGTAAACCATCAGCAATTGCTTCAGAAGGCTTGGAGTCCTCTCAAACATATGCTGACTTTTTGTTGTTCTATGTTTGGTTTGGAGGAGTGGGGCAGATCCCTGGGAGGCCATTAGCTGTGGGACCTGGAGTGAGCCCCTGCCCTTGGCGAGCCTTTGTGGTTGCATCTGTAAGGTGGGAGAAGGTGGGGTGAGGGTGAGAGCTGAGTGGGGGTCCGTGTTAACTGAATGCTAGTCCATGGATCAGAGCCAAGTTGGTGACACTAAAACCCTCTCAGAAGATTTTTAACCGTACAAGTTTCCTGACCGCTGCTCTGGATTGGGTCTGTATTTTTTGTGAGCTTCTTAGATGCGTAGCCAGTAAAGGGGGCCTGCTGGAGTAGGGGGACTGGTATGTAATGGCTTACGGGCTCTGCATTCTCTACCCCCTGGTGCCCATCAGGAGTCTATGAATAGTATTAGCATTAGTAGAAGTGGTATTCGGTTATTAAGTTATTATTAGGGTCATCTCTGTGTGTGGTTGTTCAAGTTACCAGGTGACTGTCATTCTTTACAATGTGCATTTGGAGTTGGGGAATTTCTGTAAGCCTCAATAAGTAAATGGAGTCAACAAAATGGACAGGAAGACAAGCAGGAGGTGTCTTAGAATGATGATCAGGAGGAAACCCGGTGTTCCGCCTGACTGACCCTCTTGGTTTTGTGGTAGAAAATAGCAGCATTTGTGCTGAACCCAGCTGAGTGAATCCATCCCAGTCATGCACACTGAAAATGGGTTCAATTCTGAGGACATTTGAGAAAAAAAAAAAAAAAAAACCAGTGAGGATGGGATAGCTCTCCCTGATACCTGATCACTTTGAGAGCTTTCCTCTTGGTTCCAGATCCTTTTGTGACACGCCTGGCCCCTCAGCCACAGTCAAAAGGTGAGGAACAGGGCCTTACCCCAGAATCCTTCTTTGGAAATTCACCACCCTCCATGTCTACACCTGAGGTGTGGAAAACAGCCCCGTGCCAGGCGGTGCTCGGTGGTGGGAAATGGAATTTGTGGACCCCAACCCTGAGCTTGGAGGAAGTAAACGTCTTTGCCCCGCCCTGTTACCATCACAATCCGGTTTCCTAAAATGCAGGGCCCAGCTCCACTAACGTCCACTCAGAAATCACTTTCTCATCAAGCCAAGGACATTTCAGAGTTGCTGTGTTTTCTCTATCATTTCCTTCCCTCCTCCCCCACTTCACTTCCTGTTTTTTCTTCCTCTTTCTCCACCCCCACCCCATCTCTCCTGGCATGTCCCTTGTTGTCTGAGAACAGGAACAAAGCCTTGAGCCAGGGAGCGTTGATAATTGTGACTTCCTGAGGTGCCCTCTTGCTGCTGCCCCTGCTGCTGAGAGCCAGAACCAGCCCAGCCTCTGGGGGCCTGGGAGCCCCAGCTGGGAGCCTGGCAGGAAGTCTTGGACTTTAGACCTCTACTTCCCCCACAAGCCCCACCACCATCCCCCACCCCCATCAGAAAGAGAATCTAATAAAAATAATCTTTCATGCCCTTACCACGATTTCAGCTTTAAAGAACTGTCTCATGCATTTGAGCTGAAACATTGGAAAAAACAGACAACTCTAGTGTTTGCCCTAGTAACAAACTATATAGTTCAGTTTAGATAGCAAAAAGTAGATTTAGGAGACATGAGTCTATTTCTGCTTCTGCATTGTATCTCTTTTTGACTCTGTAGATCATCCTAGCTCTTGAAAGATTGGTTTCCTACCTCTTTGGAAAAATGGAATTAATGGTATCTCACTGGGATTTTTTGAGGACAAATTAATAAGAAAGTATATTTATACAATTCTCATGATATGCCTGACAGATATTTGCTTAATAAGTGAGAGCTCCCCTCTATTTTCTATGATTTGGTTTTCTGCACAAAGGAGTGGCCATTCAAATGCACAGGAGCCAGGAAAAAAACCCTGCAATAAATGATACTCATGGAAAAAGAGTTCATGTCTGTTGCTGTGTTTCTCTGAAACATGGAGAGAAAGAGAGAGAGAGAGAGACCTGGGCCCACATACGCTTCTCACCGAAGAGCAGTACTCACTCCCCACTGTGTCACTGTGTTCATGGGTCATGGTATTTTATAACAATATTTTTCTAATGAGAAACAGGGAGAACCATCCCAACCACATGCCTGAGGTGGGCTGTTTTACTAATTTAGCTCCCAGGGGTGAAACTACAAAAACAGCAATCTGGAAAAAGTGCCACCTCCCTTTTTCAAAATCTGTTAAACAAAAAATAAAAAATAAAAAGACTTCCCATTCAAGGTCAATGACCACTTGTTTGAGAAGTCAGCCTGACCATGTGGCTGCATTTAAAAAATATGTCAAAGGCCAGAGAGTCAGAGACATGTTCCAATGTGGATTCAACTCCCAAACTGCTGAGTCCCTGAGTGAGGCTGCTTTCTTCTGTGAGCCTCAATCCCCTAATTATAAAATGAAAGAATTAGACAAGACTATCTCTTAGATGTCCTTCAGGCCCGATAATCTGTGATCTTGTGACTCTCTGCTCTCCTTAAAAAATACATTGTGACTAGTGGAGAATAGGAAATTGCTTCTCACAGTAACATGACTTGCATTCCCTTTTTAGCAGGGTACCACCATCTTAAGGACAGAAAAGCTACAGGACTCTAGGAGGCCACCGTCCTGATTTGGGAAGTCCAACTTACTTTGGCCAGACAGCAGCTAAGCTGGTTCATCCCATCAGCCTGGATTGGTGAAACTGAATCACAGGAGATATTTCCAGGTAAGAAACAATTGACTTTCGTTATAACGTGTAGCACACTGATAACCATCATTATACTGCAGGAAGTATGTCATATGCATGCTTATGTTATGAAAGACATGAAAGTATTAAGGAAAAGGTTCAAGGCTCTGGGTTCTATAGCTGTATTCTGAGTGGGATCTGTGCTATCTTGAGGCTTTTGAGGGTTAAGGAATGAAAGAGGGTAGCTGAGAATTACATGCAGGGGAAGAACAGAGTTGAGCTGTAGATCTAGGTTCCTTTTTCCTTGCAGAATCATTTAGTGTTCCTTTCTGCCCATGCTAGCCAACTAGATTTAGACAGTAGGAGGAGAGGTCCTTTGGTAGCCAATCTGAGATGGAATTTAGATCCCATGTCAGAGAACGGACTTGCATCCCACCTGCTACAACATCTTTAGAAACAAATTCAGTTCATGAAGTTTCATCCAAGAGCGCTTACAGCAGACAGGCTGCAGCTAACCATTCTCATCACCCGCTTTCCTGACCACCAACGCAATGTCTCTGTCTGCTTATTGCTCGTCTCTCTCCCCTCCTCCCAGTCACTTATGGATCCTTTCCTTCTTATGTGCAAGGAATGTGGCCACATCTACTAGAATGTCTTCATTGGAGTTGCACCTGATGTAGGCTGACATTCCTCCCAGATGACTAAAGTTTGGTCAAGCGTTCAGCTGCCTGGACTGTGGTGTATTCACACATCTCTCTTACGCAGGCCCAGTGTAAGGAATCATGGTCAGGAGTCATGAAAAAAATGCCAACACACTGAGATGGCCACACATCTTCACTCTTGCACTAGTTTTTGGTGTTATCTTCTGCTATCCTGTCTTGAAGCTCTTTTTTCAGCTAGATACCTTGACTTTTCTGAAAAACTAAAACCAGAAGCATTTCATGAAGCTAAGCATAGGACAGAAGGTAAGACCAGGTGATATCTAAAGCTTGTTTTGCATTCCCAGGATTGTCTTATCCCAGACTTGTTTCTTATGCCAAACTCTTATTCTTTGGGGAACATGTTTATCTCATGCCTGCTTCCTTTCTTCCTCTTGTGGTTTCTTTCTCTAGAGTGGTTTCTGAGCTATAGCATAATTCAGAGGAAGGAGAAAAGTTTTGCGACTTAGACACACATGACTTCAGATCTCAGCTGTGCTCTGTGTTGGCTCAGTGATTTTGCTTAAATCACCATTTTAAATCCCCAAGCTTCTGTTTCCCCACCTGTAAGGTAGGGATAGTACACTCCATGTTATAAGCTGGTGTTGAGGATTAAGTGAGATCACGCATGAGCATGGTTTCTTGCTTACAGGAGACCTCAGCAAATACCAGCTCCTTTCCCTACCTACCCTTTTTTAGAGCTACTTAAATATAGCTTTGATCCCATATCTGGATTTCATTTGAGCCTTGTGCCTAAAATCTAGGACAGGCCTTGTCCACAAATACTGTTAAGCCCCAACGATTTAAAAAGGAGAGAAACTGTTAACAGCCTTTTTATTTCAGAGCTCTTCATCTATAGAAGCCTTTTCTCACCTGGACTTTAGCCAGATTGCCTCTCCAGCCTGGCCATTGGAAGGTTTTCTCTGCCATACCCAAAGTTAGAACTACTATTTTCCTAGCCCTTTGTCCCATGAGGTATTAGCTGAAAACTAATTCCCTCCCGGTGGCTTTTTCCCTTCAGACTAGCCTACATCCAAGACCAAGAGTAAGGGTCAGTTGATTTGGGGCAGGTATCCTGGCCTGGCACTCGGCAAGACAGTCAGGGTCCAAGCACATGCTCATTCAGGGCTTTCTTCCTTGCCTGTTAGCTTTTCTAAGGCAGTCATTCACCCAGTCATCCATTCAGTCAATAGATGTTCATGGAACATGAACCATGCAGTGGGTGGCTCGCGCTATCTTGGTGCTACGGATACGGGACAGAACAAAACCAAGTCCCTGTTCTCAAGGAGCTTGCATTCAAGTAGGGTCAAGGGATCATCAACAAGTAGCAAACATGCATGTATTACATCAGGTAGTATTAGGTGCTATGAAAAAAATAAAGCAGAAAAAAATAAAGCTAAGTCAGAGAGCTAGAGAGTTGAGGGAAATGGACATTACTATTTTATATACAGTGCCAGGGAACACCTCTGGATAAGGCATTATTTGGGCAGCATCTGGAGAAAGTGAGGGAGCAAGGCTAGAAGGAAGAGCCAAAACTAAATCTCTGAGCAGGGAATGCGCTTGGGCTTTACCCAATCTCGAGTGACCAGTAGGATTGGAGCAGAAGGAATGAGGAGCCTGTGGAATGAAGCGAGGGCAGAAAGGACTTGGGTGTTTATGTTCTGGCTGGCTTTTCTGGAGATTCTTCTACCCTTCCTTTCTCTTCCCCAGAGCTCTTTCCCAATGTAGTGTTAGTCATTCATTCAAAAATCTTTACTGGGCCCTAGCTACTGGGACTCTGTAGATTAATGAGTCTGGGCCCCATTCTTAGGACTCCATGGCCTGGTGCTATCAAGGTTTCTTGGGGAAGTTGCATCGATAAAGTAGGTTGATGTAAACAGTTGTCTTAATTTGATCATCATAGAGTCAATTTGCTAGAGTAGGAATTTTCCACTGGAACCTCCTACAGGTCACTTTCACCTGTTCTCTTGGAATTTACTTACATGATAGACTATTGGTCTTTCTCGCCTTCAGGGTAGAAGGCGGATCATTCATTCAGCACATATATGAGTGCCTCTTCTATGTGAGTGCTGTACCAGGCACTGGGGATAAATGAGGACTAGGTCAGCCCCTGCAGTTGAGTTGCTTCTGGTTTTACCAGGAGACGCACTAATGGCTAGACAACACACTTTGATCAGTGTTGCATTAGGAATGGGTGTTTGGGGAGCTCAGAGGAGGAGTCCCTGACCCAGATTGAGGGGTGGAAGCATGGAAGCTTCTTGGGAGCAGGTTGTCTGCACTCAGTCCTAGAGATGAGATGTAGCCAGGCAGGAACCAACCAAGGAGGTCAAGATGCTTCAGGGAGGGGTGTTAGGAATTTCCAGGCCGGGAGATGGAGACACATAGGCAAGGACTGTGCCTCGGGGAATCCTGTGCACCTTCACCTCCCTCCTGAGACTGTGGAATGTGGAGAGGTGAGTCTGAGAGACCAAGGGACTCATTTAGAGAGGGAGGTGAGGGTATGAATCAGGGATTTTTCAGACCAAGCCAAGTGGTTTGAGTCTGTTTTGAGGACAGCTTAGAACTGCTCACAGTTTTTAAGCAAAAAATGGATGAGTTATTAGGATTGGAGTTTTAAGAGGCAAAGAGCCTAATTTTATTTGAAACCCCGGTTCCTTAAAATGCTTATTTTATATCTCTTTCATATATTATTATAAGATTATAGCTTCCTTGGCTGTAAAATAAGTTCACACAGATCAACTGAATGAGATGGCTGTGGGTAGCAGATGCATACAATGACCCTTCCCACCATTGGTGCTGCAGTGAATGCTAAACTTGTCATTTCATGCCCAGTCTTAGTACACAGATAGCTGTGAAATGGTTAGGACATAAGTTTTGTTTCTCTTAGAATTGGCTGGCAAAAACTTAAACTATTCTAGTAGAAATGATGGGATTTAGGTCTTGTTACATTTTCTTCCCATCAGAAAATGAATGAGTAATATCCATTCCTTAACCCTCTCTCCACTGAATACTAAAGTCAGAGTGTTCTTTTAGAAATTACACACTCATTAAACAGGTAATATCTGAGTATCTACCAACGGTCACACCCTGTGTTGGGCCGTGAACATCAGGACAAATCAGACAAGGTCAGCACCTCAAGGAGTTTCTAATCACGTGACAAAGACAAAAGCAGCAGCCAACAGAGGAGCAGATGGCAGACAAGAACCCAGACATGAACAAAGTGATGTGGATGCAGAGGATGGAATGTGTTCTCTGCCCAGGAAAGTCAGAGAAGGCTCCAAAAGGAGCCATATGATTTGGGCATTGAAGGATGAGTAGGAGTTGCGAGCTGGAAGAGAGATGCTCAGGTACAGAACTGCACTCTATAAATAAGGGCCAACATTCATTTCTCTGTCATGGGTGAGGAGGAAATAGCCAGCCTGCTCATCATGCTCAGATAATGCCTCAACTCTGCTTTTCAAAAATCCATTAGTGGCCACCTCCTCATCCTCCCACTTTGTTCCCAACAGCGACTAAAAAGAAGCAAATTGACTAATTTGAATTGATCTTTTCTCTGACCCTATGGAGGTGTTAGTGAGCAGAATAGGGTAAGGGGACCAAGAAAAGAAGTAGAAAGGAGGAGGAATTCATCTTCATCATCCAGAAACACTGATTTAACAGCATGGATTACACCATAGCTCTCTGGTGGTAAAATGCAGCTTTACAGAGACCTGAGTCTGCTTCTTCTAAGTGAAAACTGTATTTCCCCTGCTACCTTCCCTTTGGAACTCTTGGGGTGGAACCCTTGGGGTGGAATATGTATATGTGTGTGTATATATATATCTATATATGCACACACACACACACAGGGTTTTATGTACGTGTGTATGTACATATGCATGTACCTACGTGTGTGTATATATGGGTATATATGTGTGTATGTATATATGTGTACATTATGTAGAATTTATTCTAGAACCTAGCTCAGAGCATGGTGCAGTTGACCTCCCATCACCCCTGCTGGCTGCAAGATGAATGGATGGGCTAGACTTAATCTTTCACCTGCACACCTCCCCAGTTGTGCCAAGATCTCTGCACTTCATGGTACTGGATGTTCACAAGCTCCAGGAGGTAGCCTGGGACCAGGTACAGAAGATGAGACTGAAGCTCAGGGAGGAAGTGGCTTGGCCAAAGCCCACAGCTGTGAGGACATCAGGATCCAAACTCTGGTCTAATTGTCCCCTCTTTCACTGTTCATGCTGTGTATCACCCTCTCCACAAGCCGATGGGGCTCCAGGCAGACCAAGGAGGAAATTATGAAACTAAGCATTGTGTTTGGACTTGAATCTCACCTGGACTCCAAAATGCAGGACCGGGCAAGCAGTGAGGTCAGAGCAGCATATGTCTAGAAGCCCTCGGAAAGCTACATCTTTCCCTTCGGGTGTCCGCTCACATGCTTTCAGGGATGGGGAACTCACCACCTTACAAGGAAGCTGGTTCTACTTCTAGAGACTGGGCAGCCATCCCTCCTTACAGAGTCATCTCTAAACCTAACCATGCCTCAGTTCTAGTTGGCATAAACATCTCAACAGCGAGGGGCTTTGGGGTGGGTGCTTTGCTCTGATGGAGTCTTTTGGAGACAAGGGCAGCTCTGTCACATGCTCTTTACCAAAATGCATTTAGAATCACTTGCCCTCCTTACAGCCAGGGCTGTCTGGTTTCTTGTTCTTAGGGGCCCTATTTGTTCTTCCTAATGGGCTGGGCTGGGGACAGACATATGACCTGGGGCTCTTCTCTTCTTCCTCTAAGGAGAAGTAGACCTCAACAAGTGCTTTCTCTGACCCCATTCTCTCCAAAACCCTGGCTGCACCCAGGGGGGAGTGAGCATTCCCTTTTATGTCAGGAGAAATTCAAAAGGACTGTTTAAAAAGAGAAAGAGAGAAGATGCTGGGAAGAGGGAGTGAAGAGAGAAAGGGGCAGTGTTCTTTTTAGAGGCAGCATCCTCTTGCCCTGCTCCTGCACTGAGGCAGTTTCGAGCACACTCTCATCCTGGCCTGGGCTCTGTAGTCCTCCATGTCCTCAGAATCCACACCAAAGACTACCTCCCCAAGGAAGCCTGACTTGATAGCCCAGCTGGAAAGAGTTCCTTTCTCCTTCAAAACCCCACAGTGCTGCCCCTCTGTGGCACTTTCTTGGTACAACAAGGATGCAGATTTAAAAATAAATAAAGAGGGAGAGAGGGAGAAAACCAAAAAGTGACCATGATATCTGGGGTAACTTGGATTCTAATCCAAACTGCCACTGAGTCACCAGTTAACCTTGGTCAGCCCTCCTCCCTTCATCGTAACTATGAGGGAATTGGGCTTGATCATGCAGCCTCTTCCATCTCTGAACTTGTCTTTAAGATACCCAACTCCCAAAAGAGTCCTTGAGGGCTGTTGAATCCCACATGGCCTGGCAGGACCCTGGTGTGGAGTTTGCACTTAAATCACCACCAACAGGAAGCCCCGCTGGAGGGAGGTAAATTACCTCTCACCTCTTCATAGCAGGCAAGGCCTCTGTCGGCCCTCAACAGACAACAGCTGATCTGGCTCACAGAGTGAAAGGGGCTCAGCGTGTACCCTACCCTCCTGGCTGCAGGCCTTAATGAGGCAGCTACCAGCCCTGTGCTGAGAGCTCTGGCGCAGCTACAATGTTCAGTTCTCTCTCCTTCTTCCAACCCTGTCTTTGTTCCTGCTTTGGGTTGGAATCTAGGAGAACCGGCTTGGTAGGGGGTTTTGGCCTAGGCCTGATGGCAAGCCTGCCTTTCTCTGTTTGGAGCTGTAAGCTGGCAGCACACTGGCCCCAGGATGGAGACTGCACTGACCCGGTAGTAGGCAGAGTCCGGGGGTTGGGGCCAGGTGCACACTGGCAGAGGAGTTATGAAGAATCGTGACTGCTGAAACCAACTTGGCCAGTGTTTCCTCTAAGGACCCCACTTGGTCATCGGTGCTCCTCTTAAGACCTCCTTTCTCATACCTCAGCTCTTTCCTGTCTCCAGACCCAAAGGCTTGACTATGCTGCAAATCAAGGAAGAAGGGGAAGAGCCATCTATCAATTGTCTTCAGTTGCTATAATGTGTAATACAAGGAGCCTAGAAACTTGATGACATTTGCAGAGGCATACATAGCTAGTTTCAGGACCCCCATAAAACAAATACTGTATATGTGAGTGGGCTTCAGGTAAGATTTGCTTTAACTGTGGTCTTGATATAATCCTTTGTAGTGCTGCGGTTAAGAGCCCAGGCTCTGGAGCCAGATGCTCTTGGGCAAGTTTTCAAACCTCTTCACAGGACAGTTTCCTCATCTCTAAAATGAGAAGACTAATAGCACCAACCTTGTAAGGGTTCTGGGATCACTACCTGAGTTAATACAGGCAAGCATTTGGAAAAGTGCCTGGGGCACTGTAAGGACTCTGTGATTGTTAGCAATTTTTATTTTGACTTAAAGCCTCGGTTGAATTTTCTATTAGAAGCAAGCGTCTGCAGTACAACGTAGGTTCAAACACTTGCTGACCATTTATGAAGCATCTCCTGGATGATTGAGTTGCAAAGCCGAGGCCAGCATCCTGACAGATATCAGGATGAACACCCGGCAGACATCCCTAGTGTGTGACACCATCTGTGCCCTTCAGACAACCAAGGAAAGGTCTTAGGAGTCCAGAGGCAGGAAGGTCCTCTGAGCGAGGAGTCCTCTCAGAGGGAGTGAGAGGCCTGGAGTCAGTGTGGAAGCAGGAGCCCGGGGGAGCCAGGGAAGGCTGGAGAGTTGACAAAGGGTGACGTAGGGAAGGATGTCATTGTGAATGGGATAGTGGGAAACCAGCCAAGGGGAGAGAGGAATTGTTCAACAAAGAGTTTTTGGTGCTAGTGTGAGCAGTAAGTTCTACTTGAAGCCTTTTCAGTGCAAATGCCTGCAGGCCCCAGGAGCAGATCCCTCCACTTTGCCCAGCCCTGGAGTCAGGAGGAGGGAGATGTAGAATGTTCAAGTGGCGGGTTCCCACCGTGAAGGACAGAGCAGGCCACCACTCTACGGCCAAGTGAGCACAGGCCTCTTCTGTGTGCAGCCTGAGGCAGGCTGGCCTCGTCCCCTTGAGGGACCTGACAAAGACTGGCTTGTTCTCCCCCGACATCAGGCCTCGCCCTCAGGATTGCTCTGTCCTTCTGGGGCAGGATCTCACACAGCGATAATCGAGCGAAACGGAAGAGAAGAATGGAGTGAAGATGGTCCCAGGCGTCGCCATGCCAACCCTGGGCCTGTGGAGGGCGCCTGCCCTGTGTCCCGTCTGCACCTCCCAGTTTGCACCAGGGATATCCCAGTGGTAGAGCTGCTGGTATCGGTTCAGAAAGGCCAGCTGCCTCGTCACTGAGCCACCGAATGTTACAGTAACATTCAGTAATAGCTGCAATGGGTAGGTTGACTGTTTTCTGCTTTTGCATTGCATTTAGTGATCTAGATTTTCTATTATAACAGATATTTTGTGGAGAGTTGAACCTTGGAAATTTCATAAATCTTATTTTTGGAGGGATCTGAGGGATCATTGGGTCTACCTCTGTGCGATCTCATTTGCAGGTGATCGCTGCAAACAGGCTGGGAGAGTGGAGGCAGTGTTGGTTGTAGAAAGAGTGAAGACTTCATAGCCATCTAGTCCAGCTCAAGGACTGAGATATTGTATGTGAAGCACTTAGTACAAAGCCCAGCCTGCAGTGGGGACTCAGTAGGTCCTATCCCTGGTTACAATGTAAACTTTCATTTGTGCAAGTGGAACTAATCAAGGGGCCCACTTGTAAAACCAAATGCATACTAAAACAGTAGGAGAGGAACTCCGGATTTCAGGACCAATCCTAAAACAACCACTGGTTACTTGGGGGAGGCAGAAGAGAAGGGGATATGACACTGGGACTTCAGATCTTTAGTCAAGTGCAGTGGTTCTCAAACTTGAGGACACTGAGGATTCGATTAAAACATAGACTTGCGTTCAGCAGTTCTGAGGTGGGGCTTGAGAGACTGCATTTGTAATAAGCTCCCAGGTGGGTGCCAGTCTCCAGACCATGCTCAGAGCAGTAAGAGCCTAGAAAACTCAAAGAAAAAACAATAAGCCATTTTGTATTTCATGGTTAGAAACAATTTATGCAGAATTCATTGCCAGAGCTCCTTTATGGACAAGAACTACTGGCTCCTGTTTGGAGCCTGATCCAGTCCATCTAATGGAGTCACACAGAAGGGAATGGTCTTCATGAGTTTCAGAATCTTGCTGTGCCGCAGTTTCCTTATCTAAAGGCACTACTCTGCAGAGAGATTTTGAAGATGAGTAAGAGCCAGCAAAGAGCTTGGCATCCAGTAGGCATTCAAGAAAAGGCAGCTGTGGAGAGGGATGTGGCACCTTGCCAAGGCCATACAGCTGCTACGTGGCAGGTGACCGGGTGTCTCTACGCTCCCTCTCAGTGTATTTTCCATCTTCCACTGAGCACCAGAGGACCTGAGATTATTTTGTGTAGCTGAGCTGGGTTGTCAGATGATATGAGCTGGGGAGCAACTCAGACCTCATGTTGGAATCACAATTTGCTGTCTTCAAGTGGAATGAAGAAATAGCCCAAACAGTGCTTGATCTGTCTGGGAGGCTTGCAGGCTCTCCAGAGGGTGAAAGGCAAAGCGTTCGAATGTAGAGGACTGTGTGGCCACAGACAGCAGCCTGGGAACCCCGAGGACAGGGGAAAGTTTAAATCAGGATAGAGCATCGCTGAGTCATCAGGAGCCAGGCTGGGCTTACACAGAAATTCGGAGATAAACTTTGTGCGTTTGTTTGTTTGGTTTAATTGTGGTCTTGGCTTATCAATCTAAACAGGGAAGTTCCATGAGGACTTTGCTGCCTTCTCTTGCAGATTGCAGATTTCCTGCAGGGACATCCTCCATGGGAGCAACTTGTACCTTTGTCCGTCTCCCATCTGTCCATAAGAGCAGGCTCGGGGGTACATATCATGAATTGAGGGTCTTCAACTATGTGCATTTCCATTTCCAGAGTATTTTCCAGACTCAAAATATAATTTTAAGTGGAGGTTTTGTTTAAATGAGTTATAGAAACTCGTTCTGATAAGCTTGTGGTAGGATTCCAACCTTTCTTTTTACCCTTAACTTGAGTGAAGTTGATTCAGCCACAACACAGATGTTTTCCTCAGTGGAAAACGTGACTTAAGAAACTAGTTGAAGGGGCTGGAGAGGATAATTACTAAGCCAAATGGCTAAGTCTATTCATGTTTCCTTCTCAAATGTCATAGCCCCGTTTTCTGGCAAAGTGGTCAAGACAGATGCTTTTGAAATGACCTTGAAGCAGCAATTGAGTTACTACATTAAGTAAGCATTGGCTACTACAACTGTGAGTTTAAACACTTTTTACAAATGAGTGGAATCACGTTTAGAAAATATTCAGGATGTTGAACTTGATACTTCTGCTTTGTCCTTTTTTCACAAATTTCTACATTTGTGTTCGGCACCTACCTGACCAGGTCTGGTATTTTTAATGTGAGATGATAATGCCCCTTAGTGGATAAGGTACTTAACTGCAAGCTCTTGCATTTGCCCAAAGAAAAGCTCTCCAATTTAGCAGAAATATACAATATAATAACTCTTCAAACTAACCTACTGGAGGGTAATTGTGAGAATTAAATGAGGGCATTTGCATGTAGCACTTAGCATAGCATCGAGTGCAGGGCTGACACTCAGCAAATGGCTGCTGTTAGTGTAGTTATCGGATCATGAGAATTTGATTTAGATGAAGGCCTTTTGAAAGCAGGGGAATGAGTGTCCTTGGGATTTCAGTGTCAGGGTCCTCTGTGTCTGCTCAGGTATGCATTATGAAAAGGGACTGAAGAGAATCATGTCCTCCCCTGGGACAGGACTACCCGCTGCCTCTCCTGCCCAGAGGTGGAGGCAGTAAATACCTGAAAATGCACTCCTGAAAATGCATGGAAGTCTCCCAGCCTTCAGCATTCTTCGAAATTCCTTCAGCTGGAATTTTGACTTAAAGGAGTGTACTAGTTCATTCTCACGCTGCTAGAAAGACATACCCAAGACTGGATAATTTATAAAGGAAAGAGGTTTAATTGACTCACAGTTCCACATGGCTGTGGAGGCCTCACAGTCAAGGAGGAAGACGAATGAGGAGCAAAGTCACATCTTACACGGTAGCAGGCAAGAAAGCTTGTTCAGGGGAACTCCCATTTATAAAACCATCAGATCTCATGAGACACATTCACTACCATGAGAACGGTATGGGGGGGAACTGCCACCATGATTCAATTACCTCCCACCAGGTCCCTCCCACGACATGTCGGGATTATGGGACCTACAATTCCAGATGAGATTTTGGGTGGGGACACAGTCAGACCATATCAAGAAGTTCCATAAAATGAGCATCCACCTCCGCTTGGTGGGGAGACATTGCTATTTTGCAGCATCTATCCTTGAAGTTGGACTTCTCACGCAGCTCAGCCTCCTGCAGCTGCTTGGCTGCTTCAGAGGCCAGAGCAGAGATGGTTCTGCAGGCTTGTCATCATGAAAGTAAGTCTCTGGCCATCACATCCTAGCAGTGGGTGGCAGGCTCTTCTCAAATCCTGCTGTCTTTTTTAGAAGTTAATTTGTGCATCATTGAGGACATATTTCACTTTTCTTGTTGACTCAAATTATCTTTCTTTTAACTTTCAAGCATAGCATGAGATCTTTAGTTCTATCTTTATTAAAATGAGTGTCACCATGGTGGAACCATTTTCATTCCTCCCCTCCCTTCATCCCACCCTCTTTTTTCCTCCTTTCCTCTTTCTTCCTTATTTCCTTCCTTCCTTCCTTCTTCCTATCCTCTCACCCTTTTCCACCCTCCCATCCACATGCCCTCCTTTCCTTCCCTCTTTCTTTCTAAGTAGTTGCCTGGAAGGACCTCAGGCTGGAAGGACTTGGATTCTGATTATGGCCTTCACACTATCATTCTTCACTCTTTCTTTCATGTATTCAGCCACACACATTCCCTGGGTGGCTTGCTGTGGATTCAATCACAAGTAAGTTCCAGTTCCCATCCAGGGGGTCTTCACCTCCTAGGAGGAGAGACAGGCAGGTAAGCAGGAGTGACCAGGAATGTGGAAATGTGGTGGGAGAGAGGACACAGGGGGCTGTGGCACAAGGTGCAGAGGGCAAGGAGTCCCCCCTGCAGGACTGGGACAGGCATCGTGGCCTGGCAGGAAACTACTTTCAGAGCAGGCTTAAGAGCCACACAAGAAATCTGGTCCCACTACTTCAACATAACCAGAAGACTGGGAGCTGGCAATGGCTTGGCTTTCACAGATCTTAAAGCCAACCCTGTGACAGCTGCCACTCCAGAGACCCCTCATGTCCAACCTCCACCACCACCACCCCACCTCCGCCCCTCCGCCCAGTACGTGTGATCTCAGCAGATCCCAAAGTGAAGGACGTTGGGCTCCTTTCTTCACAGCTCACAGGCGTCTTGGCAGTGGGATGTTCACTGGGAGTTTCTCCCTCTCCTCCACCTCGAGCTACAGCCCCTTTCTGCAGGAAACCCTCCCAGACTATTCTAGTCCAGATGAGGCACCTCCTCTTTTAGACTCCTTTCCCCAAACACTTTGCCTTTACCCAGATCACAGTCCTCACTAGAGTCTTCCTCCCCATTATAGTTGTCTTTGAATGCAGATTCTCATCCTTACTGGTCCTTACTGCAAGAGCCATGTTTTATTTAGCCCTATTCTCTAAAAAGAGCAATGCTCATGTATTTATTTCTTTGACTGGTTAGCAGATTTATTTATTTATTTTTTGAGATGGCATCTCTCTCTGTCACCAGGCTGGAGTGCAGTGGTGCAATCTCGGCTCACTGCAACCTCCATCTCCTGGGTTCAGGCAATTCTCCTGCCTCAGCCTCCCAAGTAGCTGGGACTACAGGCACATGCCACCACATCCAGCTATTTTTTTTTTTTTTTGTATTTTTAGTAGAGACAGGGTTTCACCATGTTGTCAAGGATGGTCTTGATCTCTTAACTTCATGATCTGCCTGCCTCAGCCTCCCGAAGTGCTGGGATTACAGGCATGAGCCACAGCCCCCAGCCTAGTCACCAGATTTCAACGCTGTATTAAGAACTGTGCTAGATACAGGGGATGGATTGATGATTAACACCTGTCCTCAAGAAGTGCAACAGATAGGTGTAAATATTACATTTTTGATAGAAATATATGCAAGATATACAGGATATATATATATATATGGACTAAAAGAAGTCAATCCTATTTTTTAGGTAAGTGCCAAGGATGATGAGGGGTGATGGATAGAGGGAGGATCAGCAGAATTGAATAAAATGGGAAGTGAAATGTGGGTAGTTAGGTAACTAAGCAGAGACTATACAGTTTTGCCAACTCTACAGAAATTTTGGTTATGCTTGTAATTTCTAGGAACTTTACAGAAGTTTATCATGTGTTCCAACTACATGGGGCAGTGCACATAGGCTGCCGAAGCCTTGGGATTTTTGAGTCTCAACTTTATCATCTGTACCTGAACAGGACTGGGCCACTGGGCTGGATCAGGGACACTTCTCCCTGTTCCAGCATTCTAGGATTTTATACAATGAGAATGTCAACAATTCGCAAAAATGTATTCAGGCAACCTAATGCCAAACCATGTGCTAATAAGTTAATTAGAAATGAGACACAATTTGCTATGAGTTTCCACAGCCCTCTTGCCCTGACCAGAGGCCACAGGCCATGTCTTAAGCCATTTTCTGTTTCCCAAAAACATCTAATAATAGTGCAGGAGTATTCGACAAAATAACATAGTGGCTTAGACTGTGAGTTTTCTGGTATGATGGGCTGTGTTTAAATTCCAGTTCTGCTGGTGATTAACTGAGTTACCTTAGGCAAGTTACTCACTTGCTTCAGTGTTCTCGTTTCTAAAAGGGAGATGGTAGTAGCACAGAATCTTGAGTTTGCTTTTGGCATTAAAGATGACACTATATGTATTTAGCACAATGCCTAGCACAGAATATATGCACAGTCTGTGGAAGTTATTATTATTATTCATCTTACTAAGTAAGCAGCAAGTACTCAATTGCATTTTTTGTTGGCTGTAAATCAGTACATATTGGCAATATGCTCTGTCTGCCAAAATTCCTCAGTACCATCTTGGGTTACATCAGTAGAGGTTTAGTGTCCAGATGGAAGTGAGATGCAGTCCTTCTGGGCAGACCACACTCAGAGGCCTGGAAACCGTTCTGGATACTACACAGTAGTAGATTCTCTGACCAGTAAGAATGTGTGAATAAAATATCAGGATGATCTGAGAACCTCTTTTCCCCTGTAATATGGAGGAAGAAGCATACGTTTTGTTTTAGGAGGAGAAGTGACAGGGGAGTCATGGAAGATGTCCTTATTTATTCCACATATATGTATGGCATTCCTTCTATGTGTCAGGCCCTATTCTAGGAGTTGAGGGCACACAAATAAGTGATGATATATACTTAAAAGAAAAGCAGAGTTACTGGGGAGTGGGAGTAAAATAGTATTTTGGACAAAACTGTTAGGTTGAACTCCACTGAAAAATAAATCCCGAATGAATATACAAAGAAAATCTATGCAGATTGTGGACAAACATTCCAGGCAGAGGGACTAGGAAGTGCAAGGGTCCTGTGGTAGAAACATGTGGTCTCCAGCTAGAAGCTGAGGTCTGAGGAGGGGTGAGATGACATACCTAGGGTCTTGTGGCTAATCCATGTTACAATTGAGATGTTGATATTTAATGTCAGACTTTTCAGACAAAAAAGCTCATGCCTATTGCACTGTACTCTTTAGACAAGGGAGGGAGAGAAGAGCCCGGGGCCACAGGGGTCCCCCTTGTGTGCTTTATCCCTGGTATCCCTGGCCCGCAGTTCCAGAGATGACCAGCAGAGGGTACCATGCACCGGGTTTCCGCAGCCACTGCCTGAAGCCATGTTGAATGAGCAAATGTCTGCAGCCGCCTCTGTGAGATCTAAATGTCTCCTTGGCAGGAAATCCGCGAGGAGCACGGCGGGGTTGTGCAAACAGCCTTACAATGTCCGCTTGTGTGTGTGCACTCGCCTTCGCCTGCATCGCCCACAATGCTCTGTGTTTTTTTTTGGATAATGGGGCTCTGTGGACCCATGTGCCTTGTCATGCAAAGGGAGTGACCTGCGTTTGTCATAAATGGGCTCTTGTAAGATTAATAGCCATGTGAATGATCCCATCGCAGCAGCAGTTCAGGACCCAGCTTCACCTCTTCACTGACGTGGTGGTCTGAGTCGGCTTTCTTCTCCAGCTCCAAAGCAACAGTGCAGGATTTATTGCTAAAAGGGCAATGACTTGTTTGCGCTGTGGTTGCAATTTTTGAAATGCAAGGCAGGGGGCGCAGATACTTATTTGTTAGGACCTACTGCATGCCAGATGCTACACTAAGAACTTCTACCTGCATTATCTTACTTAGTAACAATACTAAAAAGGGAATATTTTGATTTGCATTTTACTAACAAGGGAAACTCAGATTCAAAAGAGTCCAATGACTCTCCCAACGTCTCCAAAGCTCATGCTGTTTCCATGAAATGATTCCCTTTCCTTTTTAGAGTAGCTTAGTCCGTGGTCCACGCTACAAAACGCCGTCCTCTTTCCACTTGGCCATCTAGAAACTGAAATTTGCGATCTTAAAATAGATGAGGGATTCCCTCGTTTCTGGGCTTCCGTGTATTTATTTTACCTCCTGAAAGTGTATCAGTCTGCATGTGTGCATTTTTCTGAGAAAGCCAGTTTTCATTAGATTTTCAAAGTAGTCTCTGGTCCTAAAACAAAAGGGCTAATCACCCAAAAGTGTTTATATTTGGGGAAATGCTTATTTTTCTCTGACCCGTTTCTCTCACCAATGACTGTTTTCTCTGCTCAGTCTGTGTGGGTGATGTCTTTGTTGTTGTTGCTGGATGGTGACTACTTATCCAGTCCTTCCCATCCATCTCAGTGGCCATAAATGAATAATGCGATGTGTCGGACCCTGCTTGGTGGTTGGGTGGGGAGGAGTGAGGAGGAGTGGTTGAAATGGCTAAAACACTGGCAGCCAGTCAGAGATAGCCCCTGCAAGAATCCACAACAGCAAAGGTGCTTACTTATGCCTGGGGTTTGGGGAGGAGTTTACTGGGAGAAACGATAGGCCGTCTTTAGGCGTTCAAGGCAAAAGGAACAGTATGAGCAAGAAAACAGAGGCAAGGACTGGGCACTCTGGCTCACACCTGTAATCCCAGCACTTTGGGAGGCCTAGGCAGGTGGATTACTTGAGGCCAAGAGTGCAAGACCAGCCTGACCAAGATGGTGAAACCCTGTCTCTACTAAAAGTACGAAAATTAGCCAGGTGTGGTGGCACACACCTGTAATCCCACCTGCTTGGGAGGCTAAGGCAGGAGAATCGCTTGAACCCGGGAACCTGGGAGGCAGAGGTTACAGTGAGCCAAGATAGCGCCATTGCACTCTAGCCTAGATGACAGAGCAGACTCCATCTAAAAAAAAGAAAAAAGGCAGAAGCAAGGAGGCAGGAGCCCTTCCACTGTCATATTCTGGTGTGGCTTATGTACAAAGTGATCAGAGTAGCTTCAGCAGAGGGGCGGAATCTTGAGAGAGAGCTCTAAGCCAGGCTTATAGCCTTGCATACCAAGTAAAAAATTTACCCAGCTTTGTTTGACAGCCAGCTTAGCAGGCGTTTATGCTAACCATGGCTAACTTCGTTGACTCAGCTAACTCTGTATTCTATTTGCTCCCTGGATTCTGTCTCAGGAAGTAGCACCCCCCACCCGCCCCTCCCTGCCTGACAGGCCCACCTCCCACCACTCTGCAGACTCTCACCTCATCCACCTTTCCTGTCCCAGCCTTAGGTTGACCATCTGCACAGCTTGCTCGGGTACCAAGCCAGGGCTTTTATTTTAACATGTTAGTTTTGTTTGCAATGATGAGTACGTTGAAACAAGGGCAATTGCTCCTTTCAGAAGCTGGAAACAAAGGCAGAGCCACACCTGTCTCTGAGTTTTCAAGTGAAGTTTCAACACTTTGGACATTCTTGATGCTTGAGATTTCACGGAGCATGCTAATCTCTCTTGGCCTCATATTCTTCAGGTTTTTTGTATGTGATGGCTTTTATTGGATTTTTTTTTGTTTCGGTACCAAAATAATTTTTTATATCCCCCTGCACTTTCCAAAATAAATTTGACCTGGGAGCAAATTTCCTTTGCTCCTAGGCAAATTTCCTTTGCTACTTTGCTTTGACATGTCACATCCAAAGCCTCCTTTGGTACCCAGATGAGCTGCAGTTTAAGAAAACTGAACATCTGAAAACCTTCTTAGATGTCGAGTCATCCCAAGGTCCTGGGGCCATCGAATTCTGCAGGGCCTTTTGCTTCCCAGAAGGACCATTTTCATCAGGACTTGCCTCCTGGTCCCTTGACCTGATAGGTTGTATTTTACCACCTGCCAGAGAACTGTGGAGGCAGATAAACTTCAAGAACAAATGTGTGACACAGTTGCCTGTGGAATGAAAGCTGGGCAGGGAAAAGGAGAAGGCCTCTTTTTCATTTTTTTTTTTTTTTTTTTTTAGTTATATTGTAAGACAACAGGAATGGAAGAGATTTAATTCCCCAGAATTAGTTGTATATGTGACATTCCCTGTAACATGTTCAGAGACTGGTGAATGATCCCAGGGGTCTCAGGTATCCAATATAAGAGTGGGAGGAGGAGAGAGAGAGACTGGAGAGAGAGAAAGGATGAGGACACCCAAGAGAAGGGCATCGGGAAGAGGAATGGATCTAAGGGAGACGTGGAGAGAGTTTGGTGGGAGAGTGGATCAAGGGGTACAGCAGGTAGAGAAATCTCAGGTGGTGCCCAGGGCTCTGGTTATGACACTGGGAGGATAATAATGCTTTTTGTTGGGTGAGGGAAGAGGAGAAGATTTTGGAAAGAGTGGAAAGTGAGGTTTCTATGGCCTTCCCCGAATGGCTATGCTTGTGGGACATTCACTTGGATTGATGGGCCTGGAGCTGGGGCCAGAAGTCTAATATAGAGCCAGAGGTTCAGAGTCATCTGCCTATGGGTGGAAATTGGAGTCAGAAGGGTCACACCAGGGAGGATGAGAAAAGGCTGAAGAAGGAACATGGAGACCAAGACTTAAAGGCCAGATGGAGAAAGTAGAAACTTGAGGAGGAACTTCCAGAGAGGTGAGAGATGAGGAAGGAGATGGGTCCCAAGTATCTCAGCAAGGAGGAATTGATCAGCGGTGCCCATGACAAGCCTTCACCTACAGCTCTGCTCTCAGAGGGTTAGAGGGTCTTGGCTGTTGTTTATTTAAATACTTGAGAATGAATTCTGAAGAAAGGAGGTTTGTAATCCAAAAAACTGACAGCCTGTTTAAGTGAATTCACTATCAGAACAGCCCAAATTTGAGATAACTTCTAGGTGTTCCCTTTTACTTTCTAGACTGGAGTTGAAACCAACCAAGAGAGGAAGAGCAACTTGCCCAACATGACACTAAGTGAATGGTGTCTCCAAGATGAGTGCTTGGGTCTCTGGGGCCCCTTGCCCTGCATGGGGTACCTTTCCATTTGAAATTAGGCAGAACGGGCCTGGGTAGGCTGAGAGTGTCCACCTGCCTAGGTAAGAAGCAGGTGTCTCAAGCAGTTTCCTCATAAGCATGTTCTTGATTTCCCAAGAGAAAGGGGACAGATTCACTAGTGACTTCCCAGCGGTGGCCTGGGCCGGAGCTGAGCCCAGTTTGATTGCTTCCATGTCACTAGCATTTGAAAGTAGGGGACACATTGACTTTCATTCCCTAAAAAAGAATCTAATTTTGCCCTCATTTCTTGGGTACTTTTTGCTGCTGTACTATTGATGTTTATGGAAAAATTAGCTATGATGAGGTAATAGTCTATTTTAGAAAACTGAACTCAGATATTGAAAGAGCTATTTTAAACCTGCACTTAATTGTTCAATTCCATAATGGTTTCATGGTTTTTTTTTTAGAATTCCCATGAATTGCCTTACAACTGGACTCTAGCAGCTTGTATTCCATGGGGAATGCCAAGCCCTTTTGAGGGACACCATGGTATTAATGATCGATGAGAATATTCAAGGCATTTTCTCATTTGAGTGCCATTACTTGTAGTGTTAAAACGTTTTGAAAACACACTTTAGCCATTAACTCATTTTTATTGTCAGATGAAAGTGCTTAATAGACTCACTCCACTTCAGTTTTCTTCCTTCATCTTGGAATGAAATCGTCTGTTGGATTCTTGGCAATACATTTGACAACGGAACAGAAAACCTCATGACTTCATTGCAAAAAACGGCAGATGGAGCAGGGATGTGCAAGCCCAGCCCCGCCATCTAAAATGGCTAACCTGGCTTAGCAAATACAGGCTCCCAGAATGTATCAACTGAGCTACTTCATTCCAGTGGTGCATATTTTTCCCCAGAAAAACAGCTGCTTATATCATTTAAGAAATGTACCTTTAGATGAGAAGTATTTTTTAACACCACCTATTGATATATTGTAAGCTGATGATTAAATGGAAGTGGGTAGTTTGTTTTGCTTGTAATTCAAAACAGTCAGATGGTGTACATGTTGTAAACGGGGTTCTGTGGTGACCAGGAGAAAGCGTGTCTGAGTCATCTGAATACTAGACATGTCAGGGCTGGGCCCCTTCCTCCTGGGACACCCACTGGATGCCAGCCGATGGCTGGGAGGAGCCAGAAGTGCTGCTGGCTTTGCAGAGCACTGTGGGACATCTGCAAGCCTTTGATGTCACTGACAGCAGTGGCCGCCCTGGCTGCCCATCAGGATTTCTCCAACTCTGAACCTTGCTGATAAGCTTGAAAGGTAGATTGTCTTAATTGCCCTCCTAAAATCACGTCCAGTCTCCAGAAACATTCCTAAAGCCAAAACTGGACTGTTTTCCTCTACTCTGTTTTCTTCTACGCTGCTGGGGAAATCTTGGGGCCCCATTGTAGCTAGAAGGTCAGACTTACGGTAAAACAAAGCGAGGTAGCAGGTGCAGATGAAGGCGCTGGCCTGACGACGTGAGAGGCCAGGTCACGCTTGTAGCTCTGCTCCCAGCCCCACACAAGGCATAGCCCAGGTATGTGTTCCTAGACTTCAGGATTTCAAAAACCAGTAACATTTCCAAATAAACCTGGCATATTTAGGATATAATTACAACATCATTTTCCAACATAAATAAAAACCTTGTAACATAGAAGTGTTTGAATAACTTTCTGAAGGGCTCATGACGTAGGCTTTGTTTTTCTCATTTTGCCTTGGAGGGCTTGGGAACCACTAGTCAGAACAATCCTAAGGATTTATTTTTCAGTGCTTACTACATGCTAGTCCTGTCCTTAAGTGCTGGGAATACAAGGCAGTGTAAAAGCAGCCCTGCCCCAGAAGACAGGGAGATACAGGAGAAAGTGTATGTAATTATGGTTTGCTGCGATAGGCACTGTTGCATGGCACACAAGACATGTTAGGTGAGCAGAGACGAGGAGCTCACTCAGAAGAGTGGCTTTTGTTTTTACTGGTGTAGAATAGAAGGGGAGGGAGGGCTCAGGGGTCCTTCCAAGGGTCCTGATCTTCATCCTCCTACTTCAAAGGAAGTGTGGGGGAAGCAATTGCCAAGAGCTGGTGCCTAGATGTCAGATAGAAGGGGATTCCAGTGACCCTGATCTGTCACTGGTGAGATGCAGTAAGTTTCTAAGTCTTTAAGATTCTTTATCTCTGAAACTGGGATAATAGCAGTAACTATTTCATATGGTTGTTGTAAAAATTAAAATATGGCAATACATAAAGCACCCTCCTCACTCTAGCCTGCAGATCATTAAGAATGTTAAGCAGACAGAGCAGCATGTGCAAGGGCCCTGAGGCAGTCAAGAGCAGAGCCACTCTAGGGATGGGATGTGCAGGGCAAGGCTGGAGTGGAGGGGGCGGGGTCCAGGCGTTCTGTGCCCAGTGCATTCATTTGAATGCATTCTATCCGACAGGCACTGGGGAGCCACAGAAGCATGTTAAGCAAGGAAGTAGTACCTCAGATTTGTGATTAGGAAAATGGATCTGCCGGCAGCATGGAAATGAGTAGAAGGGAGACAAGACTGGTGTCAGGAAGATCAAGTTGGAGGCTATTTGCAGGATACTGGCAAGCTCTGCCAAGGGTATGAATCAGGAAAATCAAATTGAGAAGGAAGGGAAGTGTGCAAAAAAAAAATTATTCTGGACCACCAGCGAGGGTGTCCTTATTAGGGAGCAAAGAGCATTCTGAGTTCATCATGTCTTAGAAAATGAACTTGATGTCCCATTTACTCTTTGTATTAATGGACAGAGCATGAGATTGAGAGCCACAACATCTCTCTTCTAGTCCCTTCTTTGACCCTAATGTGCTGTGGATTCTTGGACCCATTCTTTTTTTGTAAAATGAGAGCTTTAAAAAGATGACCCCAGTTCTAATATGGAGTGTATTCAGATTAAATTTGGGGATGTAGGGGGCCTGTATATTATGAAGTCCAGGACCCATCTGGAGGACCTTGGGAAGGACACTTACTATACCTGGTCGTGGAGTTCTTATACCCGTAAAATGGGTCCAATGATAACTTTTCTCGCTTTGACATATGCTCATACTGAAGATAAATGCAGTCAGACACATCTTTGACAAAGATGTGAAATTATATAAATATATGTTATTGGTGTATTCATGGTCAGTCTGTAGTTTAAATGCTATGTTGCCAAAAAAAAAATTGGATGAGTCAGGACTTCCTTATTCCCAAAATGTTGTTATAGGCAGTCTGAGTCTTCGATTTCTTAAAGTCTTTGCACCAGAGATGCTAAAGATTATAGATTCTGGAAGGTACTGGGTCATTCAAAATGATAAGAAAATCTATCCCTTCTGATAGAGGTCTTATTATCTGTTAGAGATGAGTATTATTGTCTTAGACTTTTTAAAAAAATGTTAGAAAATAAACCCTGGTAGGGCTGCTGTTGTATTGATTTGTTTTCTCACCTTCTGTTCGTTATTGATAAAAAGTAGCATTGGCTTAGGAATTCTCCTTTCAAATAGTCATAACCAAAAAAAGAAATCTCCTAGGAGCTTGTGGTCTACTCATGAAGGTTGAGCATTGAAATTTTGGTATACACAGGCAGAGGTCATCATTCACACTGCCCTGTTCCCTGGGCCTGCTTCCTTTGATATGTCTTATTTATAGAAAACAAATGAATTTCTCCATAAACCACAGTCACTTCTTTTTAAAATAAACCCTGCTTGATTTCATTTGGTTTTATACTCTGGGAGTGCAGCTAATGCTATCAACTTATTTTTCTTCTAAACAAAAACAGATTTGCAAATAGTGAAAAACAGTGTCTGCATATATGAATTCTCTTTTTTTTTTTGAAACTGGAAATGTGACTAGAGAATTATTTCTTAAAGAGAGTCATGGTTTTCCACTGAATAGCCTTAAAGCCAACTCTCATAGAAGTGGTTTTGAACTGAGAGCCAAGAAAGCGGTCATAGAAAATACCATGAGTACATCCAAAATTGTCACCCCTTAAAGATGAGTGCCTCCCTTGGCAAGGGTGTGCAGGCAGGCTTTAGAGGCTTTGCTACCACTCCTAAAATGACTAGAGAAACACCCATATTCTAGACTATTTGGGGGAAAAAAATTGAAGAACCTATTTCAAAATACTAGCACAGTAAATGAATCTTGAGGAAGAAATTCTCTGTTTTTGGAGGATTGAGGGGTCACCCAATGTGTATTCTGTGTTCCCTTCACACTCAGAATCCCCCCCAACCCCCTCAGCTGGAGGGCTTCTCTCAGCCAACCCGGATTCCCAGTATTCTTCACGTTGGGTGGCAGCTTGCTTCTTCTATCGAGCAAACTCTTCCAGAAGACTTCACCCCACATAATTTTCTCTTTCCCTTCATTTCCTAAAGAAACACCTCCCTTCCTGTACATGCTATTGAGTAGCACTAGTGTAGAGCCAACCCCTTTGGAATCTAAAGGAAGCTATGGGCTGTCTCCCCAGGAAAAATGAGCATGTTCATTCAACAATACAGCACCCTACACATACCTTCAGCTGACCACACTCTCTGAAGTCCCCAAGCAGGGGCCTCCTAGGGATGTGGAGCCCCAGGACTTCTACTGTGCAGAAAAGAGCATAGTCTTCAGATTCACAGAGTTTCAATGTCAAATGTGACTCTATCTTTTATTTTCTTGTAGTATTTGAAAAATTGTTTAGCCATTCGAACCTCCTTTTTATCCCCCCAATCAATGTGATGATAATTATAGCTACCTGATGTTTGCTGTAAGGTTTGAATGAGATAAAGTGTGTGAAATATTCAAGTATAGTGCCACACACACAGTGGGCCCTCAATAAAATGCTGATGTTCCAGTTTCTCTCATAAATTATAGTAGTAATAACTATAATTACTCTGTTACTTAATACGTAGAGGGGACATACTATTATTTTCACATTCAATTAATATATTTGAGTACTTACGATTTATCAGGAATGTGATACGTGCTTCTAGATAGATTAAATTGTTTAATTTAACTAGTGCTGTTTCCCTAAATAGAATGTGCATCACCTGAATGCGGAAGCCATGTCTTCTCTCAGTGCATACCCCACCTGTAAGTGCCCTGGGGATTGAGTAATTCTCTCAGAGTAATTGTTAAAGGTAGCATTTTCATTAGAAAACCAAAGGAGGAAGAAGAAACTTGCCACCCAAACTGTTATCAGATTACCTTTTCGTGGGATAGGCATTGCTTTTTCCTTTTATTTTGCTGTCACCAAGAGAGTCAGTGTTGAGGAAGATAAAGCAGATCTCCTAGGACCGGAGTGGGCAGCCACCCCAAGTCCCCGACTTCAGATTGCTAGAAAATCTACGTGTTAACTTTTTATGCTTTGGCATTTCATTTCTTTTCAGTAGAAGTATTTATGAACCACTTTGGTTGGGTTTTCTTTATTAGACATTTGTTTTCCTTAGACTTCGTGCTATATGACATGGGGTACACATAGACACAACTGTTTGGTTAAAAAGTAAAATCTGGCCGGGCACGATGGCTCACGCCTGTAATCCCAGCACTTTGGGAGACCGAGGCGGGTGGATCACCTGAGGTCAGGAGTTCGAGACTATCCTGGCCAACATGGTGAAACCCGTCTCTACTAAAAATACAGAAATTAGCTGGGTGTGGTGGCGGGTGCCTGTAATCCCAGCTACTTGGGAAACTAAGGCAGGAGAATTGATTGAACACGGGAGGCAGAGGTTGCAGTGAGCTGAGATTGCGCTACTGCACTCCAGCCTGGGCAACAGAATGAGACTCTGTCTCAAAAAAAATAAAGTTAAATCTTTGATGATAATCCAAGTATTACTAAAAGAGTAACCACACCATCCATATTTTTAAAAGCATTTGTTTATGTTCAGGAATTTTGCATTGAAAATGGGTTTTAATTTTTGTAGAATTACCTGAAGCCTCTATCACAAACTTACATAAAAATTGTTCTTTTGAAAATTTAGTTGTCTTCCATAATAATTTATATTTTTTAATCAGCTTCTACACTGAATTTTAATAATTCTTAGTTTTCCAATCTCTAATAATATATATCTGCCCCATGTATATTTTGAATATGAAACAAGAAAATGTATTTAAAATACCATGACTTGCATGTAGAAAAGTCTCTTTCAGCTATTAATGCCTATAAGCATTTACCTGGTTATAGTTTAATGTGGAAAAGATATACATAAAGGACCATGAATCTTAGGACACCAATCTTGAAAAATAAAGAAAAATGGAAATCATATGGAATCATATGATGCTGGGGACATTAATCCATTTATTGGATTCCCTGAATATCTTAAACTATAAGAGGAGTTGTAATATTGAACAATTATAGGTAATATTTGCCCAGCCCTTTACAGTATACATGGTGCTTTCACACTCAGTTCATTTAGTCCTGACAAGAGTTCCATGCAGGAGATACTATTATCGTACTGTTGTGCAAATGAAGAACCCAAGGCTCACTGCTACAATGATTTGCTCTGGAGTAACAGGCAGTTAGATGGTGCTTTATATTCTTGAGGCTCTTTCAAGCACTCTTTTCTATGATCCTATTCATGTATTACTTACAGTACACACCTTTCTGGGTAAGATTTGGTGTTCAGAAAATACAAACAGGTTAAACTAGAGAAGTACAGCTTTTTGTTTTTTTCTTTTTTTTTTATTGAAAAACAAGGAAAAAGTCATAGCTAAGAGAGAGTCAAGACAAAGAGAAACCTCTGTTTTCTAAGAGTCTGTTTCACAGTAGAAGTCAAATTTGAGAATGAGCTGAGTCAACACATCATATTGTTACTTTGGCCTACTCTGCTTCAGATTCTCAAGACTGTGTCTTAATCCCTGCAAGTTAGTCTCAGCTTACGATGCATGGGAAAATAGACCCAGCCAATGCCAAGGACCAGTGACCCAGATGCCCAGACACCTTCACTTCAGCAGAGAAGGGGCAGAGTCCTGGAAAATCTAGGCAGGGAAGACTTGCGCCTCTAAGAGTAAAAGGCCTCCCAGAGAGGACGTGGATGAAAGGAGGACCACCTTCCAATGCCACTCTCCAAAGCAGGAAACATCCAAATAAAGGATGTTGATTTTCAGGACCCCATCCCTTCACGAGTGCTTACACAACTGGTATATCCTCTCCCGTCTCTTCCTCTGGTAGCCAAGACCTTATACCAGTTTGAGTATCCTTTATCCAAAATGCTTGGGGTCAGAAGTGTTTTGAATTTCAGATTTTTTTAAATTTTGGAATATTTATATCATACCTGTTGGTTGAACCTTCCAGATACAAAAATCTGGAGTCCAGTGAGTATTTCCTTTGAGTGTCATGTCAGTGCTCAAAAAATTTTAGATTTTGGAGCGTTTCAGATTTCAGGTTTTTGAAATTGGAATACTCAACCCGTACTCTGTCCTTGTTCTACCTCTACCAGACCCTCTCCACAGGAATGAATTTAGATCTGAAAACTTCTATGTGCACCAGTGTAGCTACATTATGTCCTACATAAGTAGGACTTCAACTTAGAAATGATTTCTGAAGATGCCAAGGGAGTCATTGTGTGTGTGTGAGTGTGTGCATATACATGTGTGTATATGTGTGTGTGTCTAAAGTAAGCCTAAACTTTACAGTATACACAACATACTATATTTAAGTAATAAACTCAGATACTCAGATTAAAGTCCTCCTAGGGAGCTCAGAGTGCCTGCTGGATTGCCGTATTCCCTCTGATATAAGCTCTCACACCATAGGGAAAAGTGGTAAACTGACATCCCTTGGGATAGACCCAGCAGCAGGTCACATTAAGAGGGTATCCATGGAAACACCAAATAGAATGTAGAAACCGGAGTTCCCAACCCTTCAGAGTACACCCGAACCAAGCTACTCTGCCACCCATTTGGCTGTGTAACCACAGCTCTGCCCATGGGAGCTCTGAGACTCAGCTCATCCTCAAATATGACTTCCTCTGTGAAACAGCCTCTTCTTTTAGAAACCAGAGGAGATTAGCCCTTTGTCAGATGAGTAGGTTGCCAGCATGGCACATGTATACATATGTAACTAACCTGCACAATGTGCACATGTACCCTAAAACTTAAAGTATAATAAAAAAAAAAACAAAAGAAAAAAGAAAAAAAGAAAAAAAGAAAAAAAAAGAAAAAACAAACAAACAAACAAAAAAAAACAAAGATTTTTTCAGACATTAAAAAAAAAAAAAAAAGAAACCAGAGGAGATTTCTCATTGTCTTGTCTCTTTTTCCTTTTTTCAATTAAAAAAACTGTACTTCTCTAGTATAACCTGTTTGTATTTTCTGAACACCAAATATTGAAGGGGACACTTCTTTGCTTTGGCTATCCAGTAGCAGACGATAAGCCATCTCCAACAAATGTTCTGGATGGGATGGCTTATAATTCATCTATTTCTTGCCTCTAGCTTTATCTTACTACTTCACTTTTACTCTCCTACTCTCCCTACTTCCATTATTTATTTGCATTCTCTAATAGTGCATAATAACCAAAGTTATTTTATTGAATGAGATAAAATAATAAAAAAATAAGCTCTATATGAATTAATTAAGCTATTTCATGAGTACTATGGTAATAGCAACGTATATTTTGTATTCACTGACGAGCTGCTTGAAAAAATTGGAGAGTAATCTGTCATGCAGAATATGGATGAGAGGCCTTTCCAAGTGAAACTCTGGGTCCAGTTAAAAATAACTGTGGAGTCTACTAGGTGACCATCTGTGTGATGATGGACCAATTCACTTTGCAGATCCCCCTAAACCAGAAGACACTCCCATGAATTCTTATCAACCTTGGAGTGGGGCAGTAAGCATCAAATCATTTGGCCATAATGAGATGAAACACTTGTTTTCTAGGTTCCATGGGACTAGACTTTCTACACAGTGTCCACAGTCATTGTTCTAGAGGTCCTTGCTTGAGAGGTGACACTTCTGGAATCCTGAGAGTTTCAAGTAATTAACCTTGGTTGATGTTAGAATGATGTTCAAAAATATCTGATGATATCAGCCAATCCACTGAAATAACCTTTTGAAGAGACAGAATTCCACAGTCAATATTTGGACATACTTTTACTTGTGTTTGTTTCTATCTGTTATGAGTTTCAAAGGCTTGGCATATCTTCTACTCAGGTACTCTGACAGTAAAATCACATACAGGACAAAATTTTAGGAGGAAGCCCAATCCATGCAAGTCTCTTATGATACATTCACAGCACAAAACTAAGACACCTAAGAATATTTAGCTTCCATTAAAGCACTTTGTATGAAAGTCAGTACTCCTACAAACAGTAAAATCATCTTCCTACAAGAAGTGACTCCAGACCTAATCTGAAATTGTTCCTTAATCTGGAGACAGATCATTTCCTAGAGACCCAGGAGGTTAGTGAATAGTGAATGCTGCCCAGTGGCAGGGATGGACTCTACCAGCCCAACCTTTAATTTGGCAGAACCTACCTCACACAGGATTTTGCTCAAAAATATCTTAAAAGGAAATGGGCATAAAGGCAGGGAAGGAATGAAAGAATGACAGAAAAGACAAAGAATAATCTTTGAGAAGAGAGAAATATGGTGTTTGCTTTCCTGTGTGTGTGTGTGTGTGTGTGTGTGTGTGTGTGTGTGCATGCATGCCCAAATATATTCCTACGCCTCAAGGTGAGAGATGTCTAGGATGCGTCTAGCCCAGCCTTCTGCCCCACACATAATTCATTTTTCCAATGATGTTGAGGGCTGTTATAGCATTTTTCTACTTAAATATCACCAATGAGAGAAAACTCACTATTTCACTAGGCAAGTGACTTAATATTCAGACAACTATAATGTTTAGAAATTTTTTCTCATCATTTCTCTGTTAGTCTTCTCTTTCCTAGCATAGCATACGGCCTATTATAATCCATCTTTCATAGGCTAATCCTAAACAAGCATTTGAAGGCTGTTAGCATAATCATGATGATGATGATGATGGTGACTATCATCATCAATAGTAAAAGCACGTAATTTTTCTTGAGCACTTCCTGTAAGCGCTGTGCTAAGCATTTTATACTTTTATCTGATTAATTCTCACAACTTGATGAAATAGATCCTTTTCAAAAGTTAATTTTACAGATGAGGAAACTGAGGCTTATGGAGATGAAATCTCTTGCCCTGGATAACAGAGGTAGTAGAAAACAGCTGGAATTAGACACCGGCCATCTAACAAAGGATAGACTACTTAAAAAGTCTGTCTTCTGATTTCATGTTAGTGATTTATATCGGGGAGTATGTCTGCAAATGTGTGTTTTCCCAGCGGAGGATTATGGAGACCAGATCCCACCACTTGCTACATATTCTCATGCGCAGAGTCATCCTTTCTTCTCTCGCCACATCTTGCTTAGAATGGTGTGTTTTTTAAAATTCCTTGTATCAACATAAATATTGTTGGAAACTATAGCCATAGAAAATTGAAGCCCAGCAGTTTCCTTGCACCAGTTCAGTAATTTTTCAAACTGATCCTTCACAAACTGAAATATCTGAGGCACAAGAGTTCACTTACAGCAGAGTTAGAGGAATGTCTTTCCAAGAACACAGTGCCCAGCATCTAATTGCTCCTCCGTAAATATGTGTTGAATGAATGAGTGGATTGATGACTTCCCTAAAAAGATAGTTTAATGTCTAGAGCTGAGAGCAGTAGAAATTTTTCTGTTTATTAAAAAAAGCCCTACATTTTAGCTTTTCTTTTTATTAGGTTGAGACTGCTGATATGTAAGAGGTTTGTAATTTTCTGTTAATTTGACTCACCTTTGCAGATGTCTTAGGCTGCAGTTTTACTGAGAGTAACTTTTTGGGCATTATGCCTTTTCATTGTTAAGCTTCCAGAAGTATCCAATCTCATTACCATTGGAATGTCAGATCACAAGATCCTCTAACTTGCCTGGGAGCCACTCCTCTGAGAAATCTGGCCTCTTATACATGTTAAGAGGAGTTCCTGGCAGTGTAAATATATGTTTTCTAAACTCTATTCCTCGTGAGCTTTCAGGAACTTACTTTTTTGGACAGGTATTTTTAAAATGCCGTCTTTGTTGTCTTGTCCACTGATGTGACATGTTCCACATCTATCTAAAGGAAACAAAGCAAAGCCGAAACATTTGCTGTAAGGATCCAGGGGATTAGGAAAAGTGGAAGGGAAGCACTTCGGAGAATATTCCTAAACTTTGTCTCCTACAATGAAAATACCTGATTCTTTTCATAGGGTGTTCTTTATGGTTTTTTTTTTTTATATGGTGAACGAGATATGGACTGCAGGTGTATTCTCTCGAGAGAGATTGTAACACTTCTATCATTGTCATACTTTTTATGACTTAGGCCACATGTCCCCAAGTTTTAGAGACCCAGCACCTCAGAGATATTTATCTGTCACCAATTTAGAAATGAGTTGCTACATTATTGCTCAACCCCTGGGTTGGAGATGCTCTCTTTCTGGTCTTCAAAGGTAGCTATGGGGGGCCCAGGGATATTCACGCAAGTCTATTTTTTTTTATGTTGCTAATGGTATTTGGTTTTGTGTTGCCTTTCCTAGGTTTGCTGGGATGGGAAACCTGCTCAAAGTCCTTACCAGGGAAATTGAAAACTATCCACACTTTTTCCTGGATTTTGAAAGTAAGTTCCAAAAATTATAATAATGGAAACTTTTTTACATTCCTTATAGTTTGTTGATAAGGAAGTTATAACATAAATATTTATATCATAGTTGAATCAAATCCAAAGGTCACTGTATTAGTCTGTTCTCATGCTGCTAATAAAGACATACCTGAGACTGAGTAATTTATAAAGGAAAGAGGTTTGACTCACGGCTCCACATGGCTCAGGAGGCCTCACAATCATAGTGGAAGAGTAAGGGACGTCTTACATGGTGGCAGGCAAGAAAGAGCTTATGTAGGGGAACTCCCCTTTATAAAACCATCAGATCTCGTGAAACTCCTATTCACTGTCATGAGAACAGTATGGGAAAGACCCGTCCCCATGATTCAGTTACCTCCCATCTGGTCCCTCCCACAACAAGTGGGAATTATGGAAGCTACAATTCAAGATGAGATTTGAGTGGGGACACAGCCAAATCATATCAGTCACTATGCATTTTTTTTCTGAAATCATTTCTAATGTCATTTTCCTTCCTTTTTCCCTAATTTTTAAGAAATCCAATGGAAAATGTGTTTAATGTACCCATGGTTTTCTTTGATTTTAGAAGTGATCAACTTTTGTAGCCCTAGCATAAATAGAGGATCATTTTAGTCTTTGCTTTCCTTTTGAAGGTCGTAAGCCCACATTTATTAAGTGCATACAAAGGAAAAAAGATGTGAAGAAAACCATCATGTATTTTTCCTAAAAATATTTATGAATTACTGTATCACATTCCAAAGAAAGTACTAAGGACAGTAATTTACAAAGATTCATATAAAACAAATATTGCTAAATGTGAAAGAAAATTGTGATCAATACCAGAAATAAGGCTTACAGAATATTTTTAGTCATTTCCTTTATTCTTTATGTATTATTTGATTGTACAAACCATTTCAGGATTTTGACATATATCCCTTTTACCCAAAAGGTTATGTTTCTTTTATCAAAAACTACATTTTCTTCAGGTGAAATGGCTTAAGAATCATGACTGAAAAAAGACAGGGACTTTTTCTTATTTTTTGATTGAATATATTGACAAATGAGAATGAGTATATGAATGAGGAACATTTATGTTTGCTCAAACTAAGCTCATGTTTCTTCCTTAACTCTCATGTTCACCCCTTTTCAAAATTCCAATTTCACAATAGCAAGCACAGTTAACTGTCTTTTTTCCCACTAATCACCATCTGCTGCACACTCTAATGTACTTTAAACTTTAATTTTTCAAATATTTTATCTCCATTAAAAATAATAATTGGAACTTCCTTGCATATAGATTAAACCTTCTAAAAGAAGTTTGCTAAGGAAATGCTATAATACCCTTCTAAGGTGCACTAAACCAAAAGTGTAAGCTCCGTAGGTGTATTTTTTTTTTTTTTTGGTGTCTTTGGCAGGTTTTAAATAGCTACTTGAAAAGGAAAAGTGTCCCCAAAGCTTGTATGTTCTGAAAATACATTTAATCTAGTTTATAGTCAATGAAAGATGCCTTGCTTCTGATTTAAATCAGCGTGCTATGTTGTTGTTATTGTTTGGCTTGGTTTGGTTTGGTAAGGGGTTTAGCTAGAGGCAGAGCGAGTTGATATATAAAATGGGCTTTTTTACTGGTTTAACTTTTGATATTCCTCTAAAAAAAAACCACACACACACATATATGTTGTTCAAAGAATGGTTTATTAATTTTTTTTAAAATGTGCAAAACAAATTATCTATAATCTTGCCACCCTTCTTTTACTATTTACATGTTTAATTGTTCCCATCCATTTCTTATCAGATGCATTTTACACTGTTGCATTCAATGTGTACAAAGGCCAAAATAGTGGTAACGTGTCCCATTTATTCACAACTGTGGGGGTGTATAAAGGCCTGGGAGTAGGAGACTAACGTGCTTGTTCTGTTTTGGAAACCCTAAATTCCGTATGCATCTGTGCATGCTCATATGTACCTCCCAGAATTCAGAGGCCTCACTTGCCTGTTTAGCTGTTCTTGGAGTCTCAGATTTCCATGCTTCCAGAAAGACCAGTGTTGAGTTCTTGGTCAAGTCTAATCTCAAAAGCCTTTAAAGTGATCCAAGTAGAATTTGCAGGGATTTAAAATAAATGCAGTATTATTGATCCAAGTAGAATTTGCAGGGATTTAAAACTGGTTTTCAACTGGTATTTGCAGGGATTTAAAACTGGTTTTCAACTGGTATTCTCCTGAGCATCAGATTTCTGAGTCTATGTTAGAAAACTCCATACCCCCAACCACAGCACATAGGGAGGCGTTGAGAGGTCCTTCTGTGTGCCCCCACCCACTACTACCAGAGTACTCTGCTTTGCCCAGTCTGGTACTTTGAATATTTTCTTAATGTTTTATGTAAAGAAAGGTCATGGTGGCTAAACAGAGCATTTAGAAGTCTCAAATTTTGATGATAGTTTATAGTACTAAAACTCCATTTGTCAATGTAATTTCCTCAAGAGGAAGAAGTGTGGACTGGATTCCCATATCTGGTGGCTTATTACTGGGACTAGAGCTATAGTATTTAAGGAAGATATAGAACTATAAATTTGTAAACATATATAAAATCCTGCTTATTTTCTCATCAGTCCTATGGATAAGACTAACTTTATTCCACTGAAATTTTGAGAAGATAAATAACTAGGGTGAAGTCACACAGGAAATGACTAGGAAATAAAGATGGGAACAAAGATCTCTGTGGCTCTCCTCCTCCCCTGGTTTTACTTCCCCTAAGTGCTCACCACCAGTAGCTTCCTAGAAGAGCTACAGCAGTCGTTCTGTCCCTGACCAGAGAGGGACATCTTAGTTGTCTGCAAACTAAGACATTCCATGGAAAAAAACCATTTTTTATCCTGAAAATCCTATTTCCTAAAGATGATTTTCAAGAAATGATGATGGGCTGGAGGGGTAGGGAAGGTGGGCTGCTATCATGATTTCTCCTTGAGTCTCTGGATTTCAATTCAGTCCACTAAGGGCATGTTGAGTATGGTTGTGAGTGTACTTGTAAGCCACTCAGTGTTAGGGACACAGAAGTAAACAAAAGCAGTCATTGCCCAATGAAGTCTCAGGCTAGAGTGAAGGACAATAGTCACTCAGTTTAAGATGAAATAAATAAAGGACTTACAAGAGCACAGTGTGGCATGACAGTAAGAAAGGAAAAAGAGCATACATCTAGTTTCGGGAAACAGAAGGCCATGGAAGGAATTGGAGAAGTCTTCTTGCAAGAGGTGGCATTTGGAATGGGCCTTAAAGAATGAGTGGTTTTTCTACAGGCACAGATAGGGAGAGTTTTTTAGCAGATGGAAACAGTATGATTAAAGGCATGGAAACTGGAATAGGAAGGGCATGTTTGAAGAACAGCAAGAGGTCCGATTTAGATGAAACACCAAATGCTTGCTGGAGAGAAACGGGGGATGAAATGGAAGGCTGGCTTGGGTTAGACCATGCAAGGTAAGGCTGCCAAGCCTAGGAGCTTAGGGCTAGATGTCCAGCACTGGGGCTTACCTCCAAAGAGAATAGCTGACATCCCTGAGAGAAAACCAGAGAGCTGAGCAGATGGGAACATTAGGCATGCTTATGTTTAAAGGGGGCTTGAGCAGTCCAAGGATCCATGAGAGAGGTCAGACTGTAGAAGAAGGAGGACATCTTACTAAACTGAGATTCCTGGAGGCAGGGTCTGGGCCCCCTCAGTTTTGTGACTCAGCACTTAACCCATGAATGAACCTCAGTAACAGATGCTGATCCCATGAGGGAACAGAGTGAAGCGGGCTCTATCCAGGCAGTCACAAGAGCACATGTGATCAAGAAGGAGGGAGTGTAAATGGATTCAATGCTGCAGAGCTGTCAAGAAGAATGAAGCTTGAAAAGGGACTGATGAATTAGGCAGTGAGCTGTCCAGTCACTAGTGGCCCCTAGGGGAGCAGATTCCGAATTTGTTGCTTTGAATATAGAGGCTGGCTTGTAAAGAGTTAAGGAGGAAGAGGTGGTGGGAAGGAGGAAGGCTGAACAGCATGTTGTAACAACTTTAATGAATTTGGCACCTCTACTTTGAGTGTTAAATATTCTTTTTGAAGTTAGTGGTAGAATATAATTGAACTGGGTCAGACAGATATAATTAAGCTGGGTCAAAACAATACAAAATTAGACACATCTGTCCTTAGGTATTCCTGTTGCATAGATCTGATTTAAATTCTCATCTGACCTTTACAGTGCATTCTATATACTTTGTATTCACATTTCTCTACAAACACTTAACATCTTTGTTGTTGTTTTTCATCCCTCTACTTCTTTTTCTTCCCTCTCTACTTCCTTGCCATGTCTCCATGTCCTCTTTGAAGTCTGGGAGACAGGGAGAAATGAAAGATTAATGTAGCAAACTAATCTTTCACGAGTGATGGCTTCAGTTTACAGGAAGAAGTATGTCTGAAGTTCTACTCAAGATTGTGCAATCAGACCCACTATTATGGCACCCAACATGGGCAGCAGGCATTAACCTTTCAATGAAGTAGTTTCAGTAATTCCAAGGCTGAAATGATCATTAGAAACATCTGGTGAACCTTCTTTTTATATGGTTACCTGAGACTCACCTAAAAAATCAGATTCAGTTGTTTAGTCCCAAGAATCCATTTTTCCCACATTTCCAGGTGCTTCTGATGATAAGCTGCTTTGTGAACCACCTTTAATTCATGCATCCAGGTGAGGATACATAGTTAGTGTTTACAACAGGGAAGTTAACCCATGCAACTTTTTGAGCTCCAAGATCCAAAGCTTGGAGTGGAAGATCTCCAAGTTAGGTAGAGGTTCAAGTAGATTCAAATCTCTGCATTCTCACTTCAAGTAAACTATTTTTTTAATCAGCAAATAACTTGATCTATCAAAGATTTCTTTGGGATCTGAGTGGACATTTCTCCAAAGAAAATAAACAAATGGCCAATAAGCACATGAAAAGATGTTCACTACCATTATTCATGAAGGAAATGCAAATCAAAATGACAGTGAGATTGAATTTCACACCCACTAGGATTGTTCTAATCAAAAAGAGAGATAATAAGTGTTAGTGAGGATGTGAAAAAAATAGGATTATCATACACCACTGGTAGGAATGTAAAATAGTACATCTGCTTTGGAAAACAGTCTGGAAATTCTTCAAAAGTTTAAACATAAAGCTACCATATGATCCAGCTATTCCACTCCTAGATATATATGCAAGAAAAGTGAAAATATATGTCCACACAAGAATTTGCACATTAATGTTCATAGCAGCATTATTTATAATAGCTGAAAAGTGGGAACAACCCAAATGCCCATCAGCTGACGAATGGGCAAATGAAATGTTATATCAATTCAATGCAATATTATTGATCAATTAAAAAATAAAGTACTGATATGTGATATGACATGGATGAACCTTGAAATCATTGTGCTAAGTGAAAGAAGCTAGTTACAAAGACCACACACTGTTAATTTCATCTATATGAAATGTCTAGAATAGGCAAATTTGTCGAGACGGAAAGATTAATTGTCTAGGCCCGGAGGTGGGGAGAGGGTTGGAGAGAAATGAGGAGTGGCTGCTAATGGGTACAACGTCTTTTTGGGGTGTTAATGAAAATGTTCTAAAACTGATTGTAATGATGGTTGCACAACACTAAGAATGTATTTTAAACTGTTTAATTATGCACTTTAAATGGGTGAATCGTATGGCACGTGAATTAAATCTCAACAAAGTTGTAAATTTTTTTTGTTTTTAAAAAAGGATTCTTTTGGAAGATCCAATTCTTTTCTTCTGCCTAATGCTGACATTATTCCGTCGTCACAGAATATATTATTTCTCTTCTTTTCCTGGTAACTCCACTTTTTAAATTGTATTTTCATTGGGACATAATTTACATGCACTAAGATGCACTGATCTTAAGTTCACATTTTAGTTGGTTTTGACAAGTGCCACACTCTATCAAGACACAGGATATTCATGTCACTCCAGAAAGTTCCATCAAGCCCCTTCCCAGGCAGTCTACCTACCAGACCCCAAAAACAGCTACTGATCAGGTCTGACTTACATTGTAAAAGACTAATTTAGCTAATCTATAAGTTTTTTAAGTTCATATAAATAGAATCATACAGAATATGCTTTTTTGTATGTTTTTCACTCAATATAATGTTTTTGACATCCAGCCATGTCATTACGTGTATCAATAGTTTATTTCCTTTTTGTTATTGAATACTCTTCTGTTGTATGACAATTCGTTTTCATTTTCCTGTTGATGATCATATGGGCTATTTCCCGTTTGGGGCTATAATTAGTAATTGTGCTATAAACATTCTTGTAGAATATTTGTGGGCATTATATTCCTTGGGTAAATACCTAGGAGCGGAATTCCTCGGTGATAGAGTAGTTCTATGTAACTTTTCAAAAACCAAAGCAACACAATACACCCTTGTAAAAAACTTATACATAGCATATGTACCCACTGGATCTAAAATAAAAATTAAAATAATAATAAACATGCTTATACATACAAAAAAAAAGAAACTGTGAAACAGCTTTCCAAATGAGATGTGCTATTTTATATTCCTGCCAATAACTAAGCAACTCCAAGTGTTCCACATCTTCTCCAACATTTGGTATTGTCAGTCATTTTCCTGTTAGCTGTTCTAGCAGTGGTGGGGTAGCATCCCATGGTGTTTTTAATTTGCATTTCCATAATAACTGACAGTGTTGGGCTCTTTTTCATGTGCTTATTGTATAGTTGCTTATCTATTTAAGAAAATATCTTGTCATGTCTTTTGCCTAGTTTTAATTAGGTTGTTCGTCTTTGTATTGGTAAATTGTAGGAATTCTTTATTGTAGTTTGGATACATGTGTTTTGTAAGCTATATCTTGCAAATATTTTTACCTAGTAGGCTTACCTACTTATTTTCTTATTGATATCTTTTCATGAATGGAAGTTTCAAATTTTGATGAAGTACAGTTTATAATTTTAAAATTTTATGCTAAGCACTTTCTGTATTCTAAGAAATTATGACCTATACCAAGGTCACAAAGATATTTTGCTTTGTTTTCTTCTGAAAGCTGTATTGTTTTAAGCTTTACATTTAGATCAGTGACTGATCTTCAACTAATTTTTGTATATGTTGTGAGAAAGGTATTAGGTTTATTATTTTTTCATAGTCCATAATATTGTAGTAGCACAGGTAGATTGCTTTAATGTCCATTTTGTAAATTTTCTAATTGTAATATGTGTGATATGGGCTACTTCAGGACTCTCTGTTTTCTCTGATTACTGTATTGATCTACCTTCTCACCAATTAATACCAAATATAACAAACAATAGGTCTTAGAGTCAAGAAAGAGTAAGTCTTTTAACTCTTTTGGAAGATTGTTTTGGCTATTCTAACTCCTTTACTTTTCTAAATAAATTTTCTAATTAGTCCTTAGTTTCAACAATAAAAAATTCTACTGGGATATTGATTATAATTGCATCAAATCTATGGAACAATTAGGGGAGAATTGCCATGTGTGTAATATTGATTTTTCCTATCTATGAATATAGCACATCTTTCCTTTTATTTATATATCATTTAATTTTACTCATTAATAGTTTACAGTTTTTAATATAAAAGTGCTGCCCATCTTTTGTCAAATATACCCCTAAGCATTTTATATTTTGATTATACCAGCTTTTTTATGGTTAGTGTTTAACATGGTATATATTTTCCCATTCTTTTGCTTTCATCCTGTTTATGTCTTTATCATTATAGTGTGTTTCTTGTAAACAACATATAGCTGGTCCTAGCTTTTTCATCCAGGCTGATAATATCTGCCTTTTAGGCTGAGCACAGTGGCTCATACCACCATACTTTTGGGAGGCTGAGGCTGGCAGATTGCTTGAGCTCAGGAGTTCAAGGCCAGTCTGGGCAACAAAGCGAGACCTCATCTCTACAAAAAATACAAAAATTAATTAAGCATGGTGGCATGCACCTGTAGTCCCAGCTACTCAGGAGGCTGAGGCAGGAGGATTGCTCGAGGCCAGGAGGTGGAGGCTGCAGTGATCTGAGATCACACCACTGCACTTCAGTCTGGATGCTAGAGTGAGACTCTGTCTCAAAAAAAAAAAAAACTTCCTTTTAATTGAATATTTCGTCCATTTACATTTAATTAATATTTACATATATATTTAATTAATGTTTGTATTTGAGCTTAGTGTTTGAGTCTATACAATTAATTATTGTATTGCATTAATCAGTGTTTATATTTGAGTCTATCTTGGTGTTATGTCTATTTGTCATATTTACCTTCTTTTTTTCTTCATGTTTTTCTGATAAATCAAACTGTTTGGGATACTCTATTTTGGTACTGTATTTTGTCTTTTCTGTTGACTTTTTAGTTGTGTCACTTTTTGCTTGCTTTAGAGATTATAATATAGATGATTGTGATCTGCCTTCGAAATCTATTCTTTACATAGTAAAGAAATTAAGAACTTATCACAGTATATGTGCAAATTAACACCTTTTCACTATGTGCTTTTGTTATGTATTTTGCTTCTATATATGCCATAAGCTTCTCAATGAAATGTGTTTTTTTATTTTAAATTGTCAATTATCATTTGAGAGAGAGAGAGAGAGTGTGTGTGTGTGTGTGTGCATGTGCATGTGATTTTAATAAGGCCTTCATATTTACTTGCATATTTATTTACTTGTTCTGGTGTTCTTCATTCCTTCTCACATAACAAGGTCTCTCTGGTGTCATTTTACCCAAGTCTAAAAAACTTATTTTAATGTTTCTTTTAGTTCAAGTCTATTAGAAACAAATTCTTTGAGCTTTTATCTGTCTAAATATATTGCTATCTAATTTTCATTTTTAAAGGATACTTACATAGAGTTCTAGATCAACAGGTTTGGGGGATTTTGGAGTTGCAGTTATTGTTTGCTTTGTTTTTCTTAAAGCACTTGAAAGAAGTGATCCCATTGTCTTCTGGCTTTCATTGTTTCTGATGAGAAGCCATTTTTATCATTGCTCCCCTAGATGTAATATGCTTTTCTCTGGCTGCTGTCAATAATTTATCTTTATTTTTGTTTTGTAGTAGTTTGACTATGATGTGCCTGGGTATGTTTTCTTTGTAATTATCCTGTTTATGGTTCTCTAAGTTTCCTGGATCTATGAATTAATACCTGTCATTAATTTTGAACATTCTTGCTTATTATCTTTTCAAATGTCTTTTTCTGTTGTTTTCTTCTTCTTCTGGGACACCAATTATATAAGTAAGGTGATTTGACGTTACTTCACAGATCTCAGATACTCTGTTCTATTTTTTAAATTCTTTTTTTCTTTGTATACAGTTTGTATAATTTTTATTGGTCTGTCTTCAAGTTTACTGATACTTTCTACTAATGGTAAACTTATCAAGGAGCTTGTCATTAGTAGAAACCATCTAATGTGGAATTTTTCATTTTTAGCATTTCCCTTTTCAATGGCAAAAACAGCAATTACTTTTGCACCAACCTAATAAATAGTCTCAAAGGATTTTCTGAAATTTTCCATTTTTACCATACATTATTCAACATTATAGATTCTTTAACATATTTTTATAGTTATTTTAGGATCCTCATCTATACATTTCAACCTCTGGACTATCTCTAGACTCTATTATTAATCTTTACTTTTTTGGTGATATTTTCTTGCTTTGTGTTTGTTAATTTTTTTCCTTTGCTTTTTTTGAACAAATGCCAGGCAGCAGAACAGGGATGACTGATGTGAATAATACGTGCACTCAGAAAATCACATGCCTTTTCTTCTGTCAGTCCACTGGTGGGGTTGAGTCCATCCAATCTGGATCTGGGCTACACTGTTGCTTGTTATATGTGGTTCACTGTAAATTTCAGATTTGAGGGAAGGATCAAAGCAGGCCCTTTACCAGAGCTGGGGATCTGAAGAGTTTGTCTCAGTTTTCCTGTCACATCTTCAGGCTTCAGAAGGCCCTCCAGAACACCTGATTCTCAGGATGGCGTTTCTCAACCTCCTCGGCCTCACCAGGCAGACAGTTGTTCTTTACTTACTGGAGAGTGGCTGGTGGCTTTCTCTTCATTTTTCTGCTCTGTCTACCACAGCAGGCCTGGCATGGTGGGCCCTAGAGGGCACCTTCCCAATGCTCCTCCCCTCCCACAGTCATAGATGGCCACGCTTCACCCTTAGATAAGACTGAGAGTGTAGGAGCATTTCTCTTGTGTATCTTCCCCTGACCCAGAGGGTTTCTGTTTTAAAATCTTTTTTCCTTTCTTGTTCTCAACTTCTTTTGTTAGCATTTGGTGAAGGTTCATGGAAGAGACTTTGCAGGCTGACATAGACTGTCCTTCTGCCTGGAGCTCCCAGGGCCTCTCAGCTTTCATGACACTTCACACTCTTCTTTTTATGGTGTGTGAAGATGTCAGCTATTTTCTTGTTACCTGCATTTATGGCAGCTTTCTCCTCTTACCATTTCTCTGTCAAACTTGAAATCACCTGTGGTCTCATATCTCCTAGGAAAGTCTTATCACCTTATGGATTATAATTCATTAAAGACTTTTGCAACCTCAACTTTCTTATAGTCAAAAATAACAAGGATTTTGTAGAGTATCTAACTTGTTCTTTTGTTAGGGTGAGAGCAATATTCTTTGTGAATTTTACTTCTTTTTAAAAAATATGAAAATGTGTTACATATTTATATCTAAATGTGTTACAGATATATATCTAAATTAACATTATTTTGTATCATCTAATATATAGTATGTATAGATATTTCTCTGATTTTCTCAAATGGCATTTAATAGGTTTTTTTGCTCTAATAAGAATTGAAATGAATTCACACAATATATTGGATTATGTTTCTTTTCTTTTTTGTTATGGTAAGAAGACTTACCATGAGATCTACCCTCTGATTGGATTTTAAGTGTATAATACAGTATTTTTAACTATAGGCAAGTTGTTGTAGCATAGATCTCTAGAACTTATTTATCTTGCATAATGGAAACTTTATACCCATTGATTAGCAACTACTCATTTTCCCTTCCCCATGCCCAGGAAACCACCATTCCACTCTCTGTTTCTATAACTCTGACTCCTTGAAATACCTCATGTAAGTGGAATCATGCAGTTTGTGTTTTGCTGTTACTTGTTTATTTTGCTTAGCATAATATCCTCAAGGTTCATTCACGTTGTTGCATATGGCAGGATTTCCTTCTTTTTTTAAGACTGAATAATATTCCATTGTATGTATAGTCTACATTTCCTTTATCTGTTTATTTTAAATGGAAACAACTCAACACTTTTGGTTCAATTTTTCACATTATCATAAAAGGGGTATTCTACGTGCTAAGCTTCTGCTAGTTGTGGTGTGAATAGCTGCAAGTTTACACTCTACTGGAGGAGGCAGACATAATGACCAACATCAATAATGCAATATTGGTAAATGCTGTAGCAGGGACACGACCTGTGCTCCAGGATTCATAGGAGAGAATAACTAATTTGATCTGAGAAAAGATAGAAGAGACAGTTGCAGGAGGACAATCCTGGGAAGATTTCCAAGACAGGGTGAAATAATAGCTTCGATGATGCCATATTTTACATCTTCCTTTCTGAGAAACTTTCTTAGCTTCCACTTACGTTGTTCCTGAAAAAAGTCTCTACATTCAATGCCATTTAGCTCTCACTGCATGATGACTTTTATTATACTGTTTTACTAAATTGTTACTGGTAGTTCGTAACTTTCACTTTACGATGTCAGTCTTATTTTATTAATTACTTCATCCTCCGCATCACCTGTCACTGTGGCAGGCATATAACAAGTACCCAATAAATGCTTTCTGAATCTAATGATCCTGTCCTCACCCTCCTAAGGTCCTTGAGGACAGGAACTATATCGTTGAATCCATATCTCCCAAAAGTGTCTGGCATCATTGGCACTTAATAGGCTGTATTAGTCCATTTTCATTGCTGCTTATAAAGACATACCCAAGACTGGGCAATTTACAAAAGAAAAAAGTTTAATGGACTTACAGTTCCATTTGGCTAGGGAGGCCTCACAATTATGACAGAGGGCAAGGAGGAGCAAGTCATGTCTCTTACATGGATGGCAGCAGGCAAAGAGAGAGAGCTTGTGCAGGGGAACTGCTCTTTATAAAACCATCAGATCTTGTGAGACTTATTCACTATCACAAGAACAGCCTAGGAAAGACTTACCCCCATGATTTAATTACCTCCCGCTAGGTCCCTCCCACAACACGTGGGAATTCAAGATGAGATTTGGGTGGGGACACAGCCAAATCATATTATTCTGCCTCTGGCCCTTCCCAAATCTCATGTCCTCACATTTCAAAATCAGTCATGCCTTACCAACAGTCCCCCAAAGTCTTAACTCATTTCAGCATTAACTCAAAAGTCCAAAGACCAAAGTCTCATCTGGGATAAGGCAAGTCCCTTCCACCTATGAGCCTGTAAAATCAAAAGCAAGTTAGTTACTTCCTAGATACAACAGGGGTACAGGCATTGGGTAAATACAGTTCCAAATGGGAGAAATTGGCCAAAACAGAGGGGCTACAACATGATCTCTTTTGACTCCATGTCTCACATCCAGGTCACACTGATGCAAGAGGTGGGCTCCCAAGGCTTTGGGCATCTCTGCGCCTTTAGCTTTGCAGGGTATAGCACCCTTCCTGGCTACTTTCACAGGCTGGTGTTGAGTGTCTGTGGTTTTCCAGGCACACAGTGTAAACTCTTGGTGGATCTACCATTCTGGGGTCTGGAGGATGGTGGCCCTCTTCTCACAGCTTCACTAGGCAGCACCCCAGTGGGGACTCTGTGTGGGGGTGCCCATCCCACATTTCACTTCTGCACTGCCCTAGCAGAGGTTCTCCATGAGTGCCCCACCCCTGCAGCAGATTTCTGCCTGGACATCCAGGCATTTTCATACATCTTCTGAAATCTGGAGATTCCCAAACCTCAGTTTTTGATTTCTGTGTACCTGCAGACTCAGCACCACATGTGAGCCACCATGGCTTGGGACTTGCACCCTCTGAAGCCACAGCCTGAGCTGTACCTTGGTCCCTTTTAGTCACAGCTAGAGAAACTGGGATGCAGGGAACCAAGTCCCTAGACTGCACACAGCAGAGGGACCATGGGCCTGGCCCACAAAACCATTTTTTCCTCCTAGGCTTCCAGGCCTGTAATGGGAAAGGTCTCTGACATACCCTGGAGACATTTTCCCCATTGTTGTCTTGGCGATTAACATTTGGCTCTTAGTAACTTATGCATATTTCTGCAGCCCTCTTGAATTTCTCCTCAGACAATGGGATTTTCTTTTCTATCACGTTGTCAGGCTGCACATTTTCCAAACTTTTATGCTCTGTTTTCCACTTAAAACTGAATGTCTTTAGCAGCTCCCAAATCACATCTTGAATGCTTTGCTGCTTAGAAATTTCTTCCACCAGATACCCTAAATCATCTCTCTCAAGTTCAAAATTCCATAAATCTCTGGGGCAGGGGCAAAATGCTGCCAGCCTTTTTGCTAAAACATAACAAGAGTCACCTTTCCTCCAGTTCCCAACAAGTTTTTCATCTCCACCTGAGACCACCTCAGCCTGGATTTCATTGTCCATATCATTATCAGCATTTTGGTCAAAGCTATTCAGCAAGTCTCTGGGGAGTTCTAAACTTTTCCACATTTTCCTGTCTTCTGAGTCCTCCAAACTGTTCCAACCTCTGTCTGTTATCCAGTTCCAAAGTTGCTTCCACATTTTCAGGTATCTTTTCATCTGCACTGCACTGTACTGGTACCAATTTACCGTATTAGTTCATTTTCACAAGCTACTGATAAAGGCATAGCTGAGACTGGGCAATTTACAAAAGAAAGAGGTTTAATGGACTTACAGTTCCACATGGCTAGAGAGGCCTCACAATTATGGCAGAAGGCAAAGAGGAGCAAGTCACTTCTTACGTGGATGGCAGCAGACAAAGAGAGAGAGCTTGTGCAGGGGAACTCCTCTTTATAAAACCATCAGATCTCACGAGACTTATTCATTATCACAAAAATAGCATGGGAAAGACTTGCTCCCATGATTCAATTATCTCCCACTGGGTCCCTCCCACAACACGTGGGAAATCAAAATGAGATTTGGGTGGGGACACAGCCAAACCATATCATAGGTGCTCGATAAATATGCTTCATTGATTTTCCTATTATCTCATAACATTCTACTCTCTGTTTTCAATTCTGGATTTTATCTTTCTCTCATACCTTGGCTGGGTACTACTTTGGAAATGTAGAATATTTGATCAATGTGTTAGAATTAACTGCAGGGAGAAGTCAGTCTGTTAGTGCCAAGAATCAGTCGTCCAGTGGTTAATCCCCAACTGTCTGAGACACTGTCAGGGATCAAGCCTTGGTAGTTTTCTTCTGCAAATGTATGTTTGTCTCCTCATTGTTGTACACATCCCTGAAGGGAGAATTTAGATGGCATCTTATGCTTATATTATTCTGTGTCTTATCCAGTGTCCAGCCTAGGGCTGGGCATGAAATGTAAGCTGAGGAACACTGGCTTTGGTTGACAGTTACCAATGAAGAAACTATATGCAGAATATCTCTTGCATTCCTCAGGCAGAAACAGCAGCAGTGAGGTGTGGGTTCTTAGTGTGTCAGGGGGCCTGGAGGGATGAAATATAGCACATAAATATAGGGACATTGGAAGAACATGATCTCTTGTTCAAGAAGCATATAATTTTGTTGAGGAGATAAGATGTAAGCACATGGAAGAGACAGTAGTGCAGGTAGTAGGGAAGAAGTCTGTAACAGAGCAGAGAGTAAGTGATATGCTAGCCAGAAGTACAGGTTCTAGATTGGACTAAAGAAATGTTTCTTGAAGACAGTGGCTGAAAAAAATGGTTTTCTTGCAAGACAAACTCACATTAATTAACATAATAGGGATGCCAAGATCAGTAATGGATGTGGTGGGGGCTGGGGTGTAAAGAAAGAAATTCTGAAGCCTTCAAATCATTGTACTCTTAAAAATACTCTGACTATGTTGACCTATTCAGAATATAGACTCCTACTCTTTAAAACAAGAGTGTTGAGTCAAATCAGCCTATCATCTGGGATCGTTGCTGTTGTTGCTAACTCAGACCACTCCCTGCCACTATTGGTTTCTTCTTTCATCTGTTCTTCTCTGCTGCCCTCCCATCTGCTGAGCTGTTCAGAGGAGGCTTGATAATCTTGGAAGAAGAGGGGAAGTATCAGATGTCTTTTGGTCTAGTATCCTCATTTTACAAAAGAAAACAAACAAACAAAAACAGAACATACCTGGGAAGCAGTTTTTTGATGGCAATACAAAGATTCCATGACAAAAAAAAAATTCATTTTTTGGCACTTTTGCTTTTTAAGTGCTTTAAATCTATTCCATCATCTTCATTATGACCCTGCAGGTAGGGAGGAGACAGGCTATTCTTAGCTTCCCTCTCTTTTAACAAGAATGAATCTGGACCCAGAGAGATTACTTGGCTTGCCCTGAGGTCTAATATTGAATGGCAGTGAAACCTGGTCTCAAAAATTCCATCCTTGGACTGCTCCCATCACAGGGTCCCACTGCATGTGAAGAAAATAGACAGGCTGCAGGAACTTTGACCCTCCTACTCTTTTCAGTCCTAATGTGATTGTTCCATAGAAAAGGGCTTCGGGCCCTGGTGTAAGATGACTAATGTCCTCTAAGAGTAAATATGCCAGCCCTGTCACACATATTTTCTGGCAGACCTTTTCCATTTTATTGTGTTTTCATAAGCAGTTAGTATTGTGCTATAAATCACTTCCATTTTACATCCCCAAATATTAATAATAGATAATTATTTATGCTTCTTAGTTTATCCTGAAGGGGAAAGAGATTGGAGGAGAGAGGAAGTGGGTGGGAAAGAAGGGCAGAATTTAATTTACAGCTTTGGCGAATCCATTTTGCTGTACTTTTTTCCAGTGTTTATGCAACAGTCATGGGGCACAGAGATAGCTATATATCCTATTGATGAAATGCCAGGGCATCTTTCAAAACCAAAGACATCTCTATGTAAATGGTGTTTTCTACTCACATTATCTTAGTTTAGTTTGATTCTCTGTCAAATTGTCCATACAGTCCTAAATGGGTTGTTAGGAAAATGTGTATATGTTACTGGTGCATTTGAAGACAGTGTAAGTCCTTGGCCGATTTATAAAAGTTAGAATACATGGATTTGATAGCCCTTCTCCAGTGCAAGCCCTGCTGTCGTGCCCTGTGGCAGGTTCACCAAAGACCTTCCCAAAAAACAAAGCACATAGCCACCTTCTTCTCCATTAGCATCAAGGAGTGCCGTGCATTGGTTTAAATAAATATCACTCTCCTCCACAATGAAATCTTCCACCCTGCCTCAGGTGACAGCAAAGTATTCACAGTTAATATTCACCAGCATTAACAAATTGAGCCCCTGCAAACAAAACTAATCCTGTTTAACTATCTTAATGTATAAGGTACTTATGCTATTGCAAATTCTAGACACTTTGAATTTAGCGAGTTCTTGACAACAAATGTATATGTGTGCAAGGTCGCAGGGCACATGATACATTTTCAAACTTTCCACAGTAGCAAGTCCAGAACAGGACTTTAAATCATCCCCCCAGATAATGTCCTGGATACACTTGTTCCAGGGCTCCTGGAAGTATTGGTTTCTGAAACTGCCCATGTAAATCACAGAGATTTTTAATAGCTTTATTGTTAGACAGGAGTAACTCCAGCTTTATGTAACCATTCTCCTCAATTTCCGTGAAATAATTGGCAGTGGTTAGAAGCTTAGAATATGGTTCTTAGAAGGAACATTACCAAAGAAAACACTGGCTGCAACTAGAAATAAGGACCCATTTTCACCAGTAACATTGTTGGTGTGTGTGTGGTGGGGAGTGTTTGTACCTTTCTTTGACTAAAGTTCAGTCTTTGTGTTAAAAATAGAAAAGCTAAGCACACAGTTCACAGTTCCTCTTCACTCAGCAGATGCTTTAAGGGGTTGCTCATAGCTTAAATTTAGTAACCTTTTCAATCACTAATTCTTCAGGGTTCCTTTCAAGATGTCTTTCCACGACATCTGAAAACACAATAAATTTCAAAAACATGTTCACCACTTGAATCTGAATATCGAGAAGGCCAAGTGTAAGACTCCAAAGCCTCTCAAAGGGATTTTCCAGATGGCAAAATGATAACAGCTTTCAGATTAGAAAAGTAAACCTAAGTGCAGTTTTTCACTGTGTCAGACTCAACAAATACCCTATTAGTGTATTAACCACACTGGTGAGACATTCAGGCCGTAGATCAATAATGGATGATTTGAGAACATGGATGTTAATGAAAGAGTGGATGGCCAATTTGACTGTAGGTAAATACCTACATCTTAATGGTAACCAGGAGAGATATAACTATACAAAAGCCATTTGAGTGCAGTGAGCTATGATGATACCACTGCACTCCAGCCTGGGTGACAGAGCCAGACCTTGTCATTTAAAAAAATAAAATAAAGTCATTTTGGGAGTAGAGACAGAGGAGAGGATCTAAACGTAATAGGACCTTTACTTACTACACTGCTTTCAAGTACCCAGCATTCTATCCCATCTTACCAATTTCTTCGTGTATTCATTGATTCATCACACTTTTATTGCCTGTCTCCAATGGCCTTCTCAAAAGATCTCAGAATTCAAAGACAAGCAGAAGAAAAATCACAAAACAGTGTGAGTAGTATATTTAAATTATTTGTTCAACTGTTTGTTCAGCAAATTTTTCTTGAGCATCTACTATGTGCCAGGCCCTGTGCCAGATCCTAGAAATATAATGTCAAGTGAAACAGATATGACCAGAGTCCTACAGTCTAATGAATAAGATTTTCATTAATTAGTTCTGACGGTATGATTATTTAGCTGGGGGATGAAAATAGAATGAATCATGGACTTCCATAGGGATTTAGGCCAATGTCACATGTCACTGTGGGTCACACAGTTCTTTTCCCATTTGGAAAGAGAGACAGACAGACAGAAGACAGACAGACAGACTAGAGCTTCTCCCAGTTGTCATTCTCTTCCTTGAAAGCTGACACCACTTGTGATTTGAGTCCCCTGAGAATCTTATGGCACTCTGGCCCAGAAGGCAGGAACTGTGCTGCCCGTCTAATTATAGCTGGAAGAGGTGACTTCAGTTTCATGACAGGAAAGAAGGAAGAAATTGGACATCCAATAAAACCAACAAAATTTTGGATGAAAATGAGGCAACATATTTCTAAGCCTGGATGAAAGATGGAAATGATGGAGTGGCTTTCTCCTACCGCATCCCACCACTGCTAAACCACATGAGAAATATTTCTAATAGGACACCAGGAAATCTGCCAAAAGAAACAGTTTCTTAGAGAGGGAGGCTGAGGACTGAGGGTCCTGTCTTATAGATCACCCCAGCTGCCAGGAGAAAATTACTGTAGGATGGAAGCTATTTGTTTACCACAGCCCCTGAAGTCCGCCTCCTCTGGGAGAGAAGTGGTACCAGCCCCCTGGTTACTCATGCAACTCTGTGGTCATATAAATGTCAGTGCTGATTTGTTGAAAGGTCCCTTCACCTGGGATGGAGAGCGCAGCTTGTTTGTCTCTAGTGCCAGTACCTTTTTCAGGCCACCCTATCAGAAACAGTCTTATTTTTGAAACAGTTAAGAAAGGCCTCTATTTTTAAAGACTGACTTGAAATCTTTCTTTTTTTCTGTTTAAGTAATCATCAACAGGATTTTTTAAAAAAAATTTTCCAGCTCTCCTCTCTGGCCCACTTAGTTTTAATTCTGTTTTGTCTAAAACTTATCAAGCAGTGACTTGCTAGGGTGGAGCCAGGTGACAGCTGAGATTAGAAGGCTTTCTGTTCTGGCCTCAGAGTGCCTTCTTCTTTCCCATACTATTTTATAAATATATGCAAATAGTCTTAGCCCTGAGAATCTTGGTCACTGACTATCTTGCTTTTCTTCTTCTCCAAATACATACATCTCTAGGAAACTGTCTTTGTTTAGCTTATGATTTTTCAAAAGGAGAAAGGATTTGAATAGTCAGCGTTTTATTTTTATTTGTTTTCTAGGCTCGTTGCTTTGCATTTTTTCTTATGTTTTCTTCCCTGACACTTTCCTTACTCAGAAACTGCCAGCCTTACCCTGGAATTCTATTCTACCAGAACACTTTCTCCAGTTACGGGCCTCCTAGCTTGTGGATTTTTAGGTTTGTGTTTAAGACACTTGCATCACTTTGAGAAAAGTTTGAGAAAGCAGAAAAAGGTAAAATACAAAGTGATTAATATTGTGAGTAACATCGTATCTGAGAAAACTTACCAAATATTTTTGGGAAACACTGATAGGCCATAAAAACCTAAAAAAGTTCAGGTTGAATACCCCTTACCCAAAAATGCTTAGGACCAGAAGTGTTTCAGATTTGGGTTTTTTTTTTTTTCTGATTTTGAAATAGTTGCATTATACTTACCAGCTGAGCATCCCAAATCCAACAAGCTGAAATGCAAAATACTCCAGTGAGAATTTTCTTTGTGCACCATGTGGGCATTTAAAAACATTTCAGATGTTGGAGCATTTCAGATTTTTGGATATAGGAAGCTCAACCTGTGATAAATGTCTTTTTCCCTTACTGTCTCCAGTAGATTGTTTTCTAACCCAGCAGGTTTGTTTGTTTGTTTGTTTCCCCAGCCTTGCTTTCTCCAGCTGCCAAGCCTTTGTCCAAGCTGTGCTCTCTTCCTGAATATACTCCATTTCACCTTCCACTGCCCCAGCTCAAGTTCTATCCCTTACATGTAACTGTTTCCACTCTTTCCAGACCACATTCATCTTCTCTTTCTCTGAGTCCTGGTGTACAGACATTCTAGTACCTCCTTACTTCCTAGTTGAAATGGTCTCATTCTTTGAATGTATAGTTTGCAAAGTTTCTGGATAACCTATGAGGACCTATGATCTTTTCTTCAAAGAGAATTGCCATGGCACTGATGATTTTCACTCTTCATTTCTTAGGAAACTCTACCAGTTTCTCAGGTCTTAGGCAGCAGGACCTGGTGAGTCACCTAGTCTAAAAATCTCCATGGGCTCCAGTCATGGAGAGTTTAGGTAACTGAAGCAGGAGCAGCCACCCCGCCTCAGTTCCTCACCGATCTCAGCATTTCTGAACACCAAGTCAGCATAGCCAGTGCCCCACTTCGCCATCACTTATCTTGTGGATTCTGTCTTTTGTTTTTTTGTTTTGTTTCATTGTTGTTGTTGTTGTTGTTGTTGCTTTTTGAGATGGTGTCTCACCCTGTTGCCAGGCTGGAGTGCAGTGACATGATCTCAGTTCATTGCAACCTCTGCCTCCAGGATTCAAGCAATTCTCCTGCCTCAGCCTCCCAAGTAGCTGAGACTACAGGCATGCACCACCATGCCCAGCTAATTTTTGTATTTTTAGTAGAGACGGGGTTTCACCATGTTGGCTAGGTTGGCCTCGATCTCCTGACCTAGTGATCTGCCCGGCTCAGCCTCCCAAAATGCTGGGATTACAAGTGTGAGCCACTGCACCCGGCCCTGTCTTTTTTTTACCCCCAGAGAAACACTGGTAAACAACCCTCTTGCAGGATCAGCCCCTTGTACTCCCACAAAGATTAGTTAATACTGAGATTTGATCTGGTGATGGTTAGACTAGGTGTAAACTCGGCCTTCACCCTCTGTTAGTGAGGTCTGCTGCAAGCATGCTGTGCCTCAGGATCTGAATATTTGAAAACAGAGTTTGATAAGATAACATCTGTCCCCTCTCCATGAGCAGTGCCTTTGTTTTAGATGGAGAGATGAACTTCCCTACTAGGCCAGGGAGATAACCTATTGCATAGGAATTGCAAGATAAATAAAACCCAATCTTTACTACCTCTCCACCACCACCCACCAGCTCCCATGAAATGCTCACGGGAACAAGAATACATGCTAGCTCCGGGAAGGTAATCAAGTGAGCATTCACTGAAGAGCTCAAGGGTGCTTCTGTGACTGTTAGAATACTGTTTTCATTATGGAAGCTTCAGTGTGTCACTTGTTTTTGTGGGTAACAATCATGGTCAAGACCAAAGATAAACAGAACATTTGTCTTTAACATGAACTCCCTGCACGTCTTTGCCAAACCTCCTGAACATGAGATCAGGTTCAATGAGAAGTGCTGTCTACATACCCATGTGTTCAGGAATGATATGCCTCTGTCGTGGTTTGAAGGATTTTAGTTATCCAGTTTTTAAGCATATTTTAAAATATAGAAATACAAGGCAGACTGTTTTTCCCATCTACATTCAGATTCACAGAGTTTCAATCAAAGCAGAAATATTCAGTTGCTTCTCCTTTAAAAAGCAGACCCAATACAGAGTTTCAGTTTTACAAGATGAAAAGAGTCACGGAGATGGAGTGTGGCGATGGTTGTACAACATTATGAATGTGTTTAATATCAATGAACAGTACACTTAAAAGTGGCTAAGATGGTGAACTTTATGTTATGTGTATTTAACCACAATAAAAATAGTAATTGAAAAAGTAATAAAATAATAAAAAGACCAAAACATGTGGACTCAAAAAGACAATGCTTATTTTTTCTATCACTCAGTGCACTGTTTTACATAGCAGGTGTGCAAAAAAATTGTTCCACATAAATAAATAAGTGCCTATGATGATTCCTGTATGCTTGTTTTATGACTATAAAAAGATCATTGACTATTTTAAACTGAGTAATGGGCAGAAGTTTTGTCAGTTTTCCCTTCCTAGCATCCTAGCAGCTTATTAGGTTAAAGAGTAAATACCAGAGCAGCAGGAATATGATAGGATTGTCAAGCAGGTAAAACTGAATATCCATCCTCCTCCCAAGCTATTTGTAAACACCAGCACTCTGTCTCTCGGTTTCCCTGTTTCTTAGATGCTCAGCCTACAGAAGGAGAGAGAGAAATCTGGAACCAGATCAGCGCCGTCCTTCAGGATTCTGAGAGCATCCTTGCAGACCTGCAGGCTTACAAAGGCGCAGGCCCAGAGATCCGAGATGTATGTCAATGATCACGCTGAACTGACAACACCCGAGGAGGGGAAGGAAAACCACACATGCACACAGACACACACAGCAAGATTAAGTAATAGCTATAGTATTTCCTAGAGTACCAGGAAGAACAAGGAGGGTAATGTGTCCTTAAAAACAAAATGCATGGGCCGGGTGCAGTGGCTCATGCTTGTAATCCCAGTACTTTGGGAGGCTGAGGCAGGTGGATCACCTGAGGTTAGGAGTTCAAGACCAGGCTGGCCAACATGGTGAAACCCAGACTCAACTAAAAATACAAAAAAATTAGCTGGGCATGGTGGCAGGTGCCTGTAATCCCTGCTACTTTGGGAGGCTGAAGCAGGAGAATCACTTGAACCTGGGAGGCGGAGGTTTCAGCGAGCTAAGGTTGCACATCGCACCATTGCACTCCAGCCTGGGCAACAAGAGTGAAACTCTGTCTCAAAAAAAAAAAAAAAAAAAAAAAAAAAAAAAAAAAGAGCATGAATCGCCCCTTTTATTCTAGTGCATTAATCTGAGCACACAGTGCTATAGATTAATATTACCCATTCTCTTCTCAAACACACAAGTGATATTGCAGGACTCACATTTAAACAATAATGTGTCAATATGTTATTTCATTTAAGGGAAACAATGTAAAGTCTGTGAACAACAGTTGAAATATGAACCATGAAGTCTGGGTGGACATGTACTTTCTGGCATTTGGTAATTACTCAGGCAGGTTCCACCAGTGTGATACACAACAGCCAAAACCACCTTGCTTTCAGTTTGTCATCTCAAATGTCTTATGAGATTTTCTAAAATTAACAGAAAACAAAACAACAACAAAAACAAAAAAGAAAATCACCACTTTGACTTTTGCAACTTCGCAATACCTTAAAAGCAAGAAACTTCACACTCTTTTTATGTGAAAGCATTAGTTTTGTGGCAATACCAACACATACATATATGCATGCAAATTCACACATACACACACACACATAAGCACACATGCACGCAGTACTGCCACTGCCCCCATCCTTCTGAAAAGAACACCACCACCGTCATAATCCTCAAGTTGCTGAAACTCAGACAAGGCGGAGTTTCTAAAAAAGTAACAGTCTAGTAAGAGGTGGTTTTTCTACTTAGGGGTCACCATTTAATTTATACAATTTAGGTAACATGACAAACTGGCAGGAATGCAATGCCTATTAAAGATAAACGAAATGTCTACAGAATTTGCACTTTATAATGAGCACAATTCCACTTTAGAGGAGTCTAATGGTGATGGAGAGGGCTGAGTTTCTTCCAATTTAGATGTGAATTTTTTGTGTTCAAGATAATAGAAACAAGTGAGATGACACAGGATGTAATTGTAGAGCCATTTGCTGTATGTTCAAGTGTTAAAATTTCCATTCATATTGAGCATGTTGGAGGACCATCCGATGAACCGGTGTTGATTTAAATAGTATCACATCAGCAAAGTATAGCAGGGATTGTATTTTAAACTAAATCTTAGGGCATTTTGATGTGGAGCTTACCACTTCTTTTTAAACAGTCAGCTCTACTGTGTTTTTGCAGGCAATTCAAAATCCCAATGACATTCAGCTTCAAGAAAAAGCTTGGAATGCGGTGTGCCCTCTTGTTGTGAGGCTAAAGAGATTTTACGAGTTTTCCATTAGACTAGGTGAGTATGTATTTGTAGTTTTCATGGCCCACATACGGAGTTCTGTTTTGATGTTTGAGTAGGTAGTGGGAACAGCGTGGCATATTGGAAAATGTCCCACATCCATCCACTGTATCAAATGAGAGGCCATTTATGAGCAACAACTCTTGTCATTTTCATTTCTTTCAATCCACCACAAAGTTCTTCCCCTGAAGTTATTGGCCCATTTAGTGTGTCTCTATTAGTGAGTATCTTCTTGGTCCTGTTCTCATCTGTATCCAATTCTTAATAGTTTTACTGTGGGCTGATCACATTTCTGAATAACAGAGAAGTTAAAAGATAGCAGGTTACCTGCTCACCCAACAAATAACTTGCTTGTCTGGAGTCATATGATAAATTTAATAGAGTAAAATGCAAGAAAAACAATGTAACATTATTTCCTTAAGCTTTAAAAAACTGTGCAAGTACAGGATGGCTTTGTAGATGTTGAGTAATGCCAAATCTGGTTGGAAATAGGATCAATGTGACCAGCAATATGACAAAATCACTCCCCAGGGAGGATGCTTCATTGGTTAATACAGTATATCTTGAATGAGGAAGGCATGTTCTACTCTACTTTTGCCATAAAATGAGTGCCACAGATTAAGAGGAAAACAGAGAACTTGAAATACCTTGGGGGAGTAATGACTGTGATGTTAAGAGGACTAGAAGCTGAGACGAAGGGAAGTACTTGAATGAACCAAACCCGTTTTCCAAGAAGAGAGGGTTTCTGATGACTCTCAGATAGAAGAGAGTAAAAGAGAACACAGACTTCTTTCTATGTTTCCTCAAAGGGTTGACCCAGTGAATGGAAATTCTGAGGAGCCAAATTTTTGCTCAGCAGAAGGAAAACAATTCCTTACAAGAGCAGGCCAAGGTAGAACTGGCTGCCTCAGAAGAGAGTGTGTTCTTACAGATGGAAATATCTCAAAAAGGCCAGAGACATCCCTGTAGAAATGCTATAAAAGTTATGTAAGAACTACATAGAGCAGATGTCCGCAAACTTTTCTGTAAAGGGCCAAATCATAAATATTTTAGAGTTGTGGGCCGTCCTGTCTTTTTTGCAACTACTCGCCTCTGCCACTCTCATGTAAAGGCAGCCCTAGTCGTTACATAACAGAATGAGCACGTCTGTGTTTTAATAAAACTTGTATTTATTTACAAAACACAAGTAATGGACCAGATTTGGCTGATGGGTCATACCTTGCCAATCCCTGCTTTAGAGGATTGGTTAAATGACTCTGTGCTATTAGAAATATATTGAAGAACAAGCTATAAGGGACTGTTTAGAGAAACAGACAAGTGGGAGTGGTGAAACTGTTGCAAGAAAAATAATGGAGGTAGATAGGGCAATGGGTTCATAGAAAAATATTCTTGGGATTAGGTTAGAATGTAGTTGCAGAGAAAAGTCCAATAGGGGCAGAGGTCTTTCCCTGCAAAGCCGGTCATCTAACCCATGTGTTTAGGGCACTGTCTCATCTCATCCTGAATCATGAATGGCTGTCTCATGCACATGACCCAAAAACACATATCTGTGGTTTTCTAACAGTGTCAGAAATTGAGATTACTAAATATGTCCAGGTCCAGCTGAGCTTAGAAAGAAATTTACAAAACACTGTGGCCATGGGGGGTTTCCGCAGGGGAGGCCGCCTGCCCAGCCATGTGGGATTCCTTCTCTTCCTCGTCCACATGCAGCACACCTCACATAGTTATCGGGAGAGACTCAAGCAGGTGATCTCTGAGATTGTCAACTGAGGCTGGGAATTGTGTTCTTTGAAGGACCTCGGTGGGCCACCTCCAACATATCTATTTATCCCTTTGATTTTCAGAAAAAGCTCTTCAGAGTTTATTGGAATCTCTGACTTGTCCACCCTACACACCAACCCAACACCTGGAAAGGGAACAGGCCCTGGCAAAGGAGTTTGCCGAAATTTTACATTTTACCCTTCGATTCGATGAGCTGAAGGTTAGGCCAAATGTGCTGTGAAAATTTAATAAACTTGTACTGAGTACCTACTGTTTACAGCTGTTCTGTTAGTGCTGTGGGGTGGGTGGGTAGAGAAATGAGTAAGATGTAATTCCTTCCCTAGAGAGACATATAATGTGGTGAGAATTTGCATTCCATGTGGTAAAAGTAATTTAAGATGATGATTTGTATATGGAAATTTTAAATCTGCCAAATGAAATCAGAGAAAACCTTTTCAAGTATCTGTTCCACATTAAGACCAAATATACTTTCCCTGAAATCTAGCCCGCAGGGCATATTTTAAAATAATGAAGTTGTGGGTCCTTATTTCTAACCAGAAGTTGCTTTGACTCTTATGTAACAAAGAGAAGTCCTGGAGTATTTATAAAATCTAGTGTCTGGGCTCCTCCTAATGCATATCCCCCATCTGATACTGAGAGATGACCTTCGCTCTTGTCCTCTGAATTTCAGATGAGGAACCCGGCTATTCAGAATGACTTCAGCTACTACAGAAGAACAATCAGTCGCAACCGCATCAACAACATGCACGTGAGTCCCTGGGTCGCCTTGACCTTTGCACCCTTCTCCATGACTCTTTTGATTTCTGCATCAGGCAGAGCACAGACAGAAGACAATGTCCTTGTCTGTAATTCAGTTCCAGAGAAAAGTATTTGGAGCATTTGGACTTTCTCTTTATAAATCCATCTTCTCTTCTTATTTTCATCAGCTAGACATTGAGAATGAAGTCAATAATGAGATGGCCAATCGAATGTCCCTCTTCTATGCAGAAGCCACGCCAATGCTGAAAACCCTTAGCAATGCCACAATGCACTTTGTCTCTGAAGTAAGTGAAGTTGAGCAACGAGGTGCTTTTTTTCTTAATTCCACACAAGAGCTGCAAGCAGGACTAATGTGCATTTGTGTCTCCCATTTAGAACAAAACTCTGCCAATAGAGAACACCACAGACTGCCTCAGCACAATGACAAGTGTCTGTAAAGTCATGCTGGAAACTCCGTAAGTTAAATCAGAGATGTATTCGTGGTTGAGACTTCACCCAGCCAGTGTCTGTTAAGATGATGATGTTAATGATATGCAACATTTGGGTCAACACCCTAAAGTTTTCATGTATATTATCTGCTTTAATTTCACTAAGAACTCTGAGTGGTAGGTGTCACTATCACTACTGCATAGCTGAAGAAGCTGAGGCCCAAAGTGGTTGACTGACTTCCCAACAACTGCATAGCTTGTCAGGTGGCAGAACCAAGGCTCAGATCAAAGATGCTGTAGAAGATGTGTAAGAACCAAATGGAGGGTGTGTTAAATGATGGGACATCATGATAAATATATTGTAGAGAAGATATAAAACCAGGAGTTGACATGATAAGACTGTTTCAAGAGTGAAAATGGAGGTCTCTCTCTTTCTCTATCTCTCTCTCTTTGTACCTAAACTAGTTGCTACTTGTTAGATTTAAAAATGATTGAGAATATTGAGGATGAAGCAGCATGGTAATCTGTGCTCAAAATTCTGAGTTCCACTTATGGCTGTAGCCCCTACTATGCCTGTAAATAACTGGCCTGACTTCCTGAGCCTCGGTTTCCTCATCTAATGAAGTTCCCATAAGGCCATCTACTTTGCAGAGTCTTTAGGAAGACCAAAGCCATCAAGAGTACCTTATAAAATCTGATAGCCTGTTCAAATGTAAGATGGCATTAATTTCAAATATTTCACTTGTACCAAAGTTAAGATTTATTCCAAGGCAGAAATAGTAATCATCTTCATTGCAGAGCCAATTCATAATGAAATAGATGCTAAGAAAGCCTCTAGAAAAAAAGCCTCTAGAATTGGCCTGAATTATCTGAATCATCAGTGACCCTGTCAAGGTAAGTGAACAAAATTCAAACTCTACAAATACTCTTGGATGCTCAATGAATGGTACATAGTTTTTAAAGGTATTTTTGCCAATCCAATACAATCTGCAGCCTGTGTTTTAACAAAGGAAGTTACTCCGACTGGAGACATGATAGCTGCTCCGTAGAAATGAGCCCAATTCTTTTTCTCTGTAATGAAGCCATTACTCTCTATAATCTTGGACAGCCAGAGGGACCTGCTATAAAATATTCAAGATTGATAGGTGGAGGAGTGAGGTACATGATGAGCTAGCCCGCTGAAGGGCAGATGAAAAGGGAATTTACTGCCCTTTAATTTACCTTATTTTCACACTGAATTGCTGGTTGAATAGATTCAAGGAGAATTATCATCATGGATTTCCTCAGAAGCATATTAACTGGTTGTTGCAGATCTGGGATTGTTCCCAAGAGAGGATTGGAGGCATCTAAAGTATCCAGTTGTGGGGCCAAAGAACGCACATGTTCTGACAAGGAAGTGACGCCACTGCTGTTTCTTCTCTTGCAGGGAGTACAGAAGTAGGTTTACGAGTGAAGAGACCCTGATGTTCTGCATGAGGGTGATGGTGGGAGTCATCATCCTCTATGACCATGTCCACCCTGTGGGAGCTTTCTGCAAGACATCCAAGATCGATGTAAGAATAGTTGTGAAATGTGCTTTCCAAATAAGGGCCCATGAATGTTGCCAGACCTTGTTTTTCTTCCTCAGGCACCTCAAGACCTCTCCACTGAGAGTGATCTTTCTAAGATGCACAGCCCATCCTGGCAGCTGTCCTCACAGCAAGATGTCCAGGCTTTTTCATGTGCTTAGGACAAAACACTCAACCTCCAAAGCATAGCAGCAATGTTACGATGCTGATCCCCTCAGTCTCTAATGGAGCTGAGCAAATGAACAGTCACTTAGTTGCATGCAGTCCCTTCATTTACCCAGTGTGCTGTACAAATAGATGGTTTCTATTCTATGTGTGTCCTATTGTGAAGAATTGGGAGATACTGCATTACAAGACACTATGGTCAAATCCCAAATTACCCTTTCACTTCCTCTCCCACCACTACCTGTTGCTCCACTCATGTCCCATGCCTTTCCTCATCACTTGGATATACGTGATATGTGTGAGTCCTTTCTCCTGCCCAGAGAGCCCTTCCTCTTCCTCTCTGATGGGTGGGTTCCTTTCAGACATGTTTCAAACATCACCTCATCTAAGAACACATTTTCTGCATAGGACGAGCCTTCTTGCTTCTCTGGTCCCCAGAGCACTCACCGTTCTGTATTTTCTGACTCCCTCACAGACGATTTCTTGACAAGGACAGGGACCATAATCTATATACCTCATGTCTGCTCTATTGCCTCACACAGTACCTGGCACATAGTGGGTGGAACTCAACAGACACCCTGTAGGTGTTTTGATGGATGAATGAATGAATGAATGGAGATAATTGAAAACACATGATTTTGGTGCGCAGTTGCTTTGCTGTTGATTGTGGCATAAAGCACACCTCCTCTTCATCCAGCACTTGCCTCTAGCACCAACCCAATAGTGTATTCCATGTACTCATTTAAAGCCTTTAAGGTGCAGAATAGCTTCTCTTGGTAGTAACTTACTTACTCCAGTATAGCCGAGTCTGGGTGACACACTGTGTTCACTCATCTGCAGAGAACAGTGTCCTGATGCTCTGGCCCTATGCAAGAGAAAGTCTACATGCCCAGGAGGGCCATAGGTCTGAAGAATGCAAGATAATGTATCAATAAAAAATGTAACTTGGATTACTTATTTTAAGGTTCTGAGTTCATAGTATAGTTAGTCATGTTTCTTCATAGACTCTTTATTATTTTTAATGTAATTATTTCTATGTACCAAGAAAATTAATATTTATGTGAAAAAAAATTTGACACTTAGAAAATCAAGACATAGTAAATTAAATATATCTGTAATAACCTCACCATAGGCAGAGGATCACCGTTCATACAGCAGCATGCATGTGTACCTTCTTTTAGTATAGATGCTTGTGTGGACATGTGTGTGGATGTCCTTAACAAATTAGTACCCTGCTTTACGTGCTATTTTGAAACATATTTCATTTACATAAAAGTGTATCATGGGCATTTTTATACCAATAAATATTTTTACTGTATCCTTTGTGAGGCTTTAACATTTTCATACTATAGATTGAGTATAAATAACTCTGTAAATATTATTTGACTATGGATTGAGTTCATTACCTGAGACTCATAAGATATTCTCATTACCATAGCCATTTGTTAACTTGTCACAGAGTCAACAATTAAAAATACACTGGGTAAAATTATGCCTTGTAGCCCTAATCTTTAAAAAGCTTGGCTTTATATGTTATTTACTGAGTCTTTCGGTTGAGGCTGTAAACAGTATATCATGTTAAGTCTTCACGCATAGTCTTGATGAAGTTTGCTTTTGTCCGTGGAGGTCAAAAGCACTACGTAAGGTTTGTTCATATGGATGTTTGCATGTACCTCTAAGAAAGTTTCAGGCTTAATAAGCACGGTAAACCATTTGAGACGGGCCATTTTTTTTTATGACATATAGGGTCTCCATTCAGATACTAGTCTGTTTCTAAGCCAGCAGTTATAGTCACTGGGCTTGTAAATCATTAGGGCATCAGCATCAACTGTGAAAACCCCAGGATCTCTTTGTGAGGGCCTGAGAGAGGCAGGCACTGTGTGTGTACTTACAAAGGGCATGCTTTGGAGTGCAGAATAGACATGAAGTGAGCTCTGGAAACCTAGGGGAGGGAGAAACTCGTTTTGCTGAAGAGCAGAGACAGAGGGTGATGTTTGAGGTGGACCTTGAAGAAGATGTAGGATTTTCCCAAAAGGACAGAGGGAAAGCAGAGTCCTCCAGGCAGGGGGAATCATCAAAGTGGCTACCAAGGCGGCACAAGCCATTTATTAAAGAAATGCTAATTGTGGACGCCAGGAAAGGAGGGTTTGGGGAGATGGTATTTTCAATTGATTTCCTTGGAATCTTTTGAAATGACCCAATAAGTAATCACCTCTTAACCCCTGTCTCCATCTCAGATTTTATCCAGAATTCCAGACCCCATTTCCCATGGACACCTGAAATATGGCCATCCCCAAAACAGAGATTCCCCTCCCCCCACAAACCTGTTCCTTCTCCTGGGTTCCTGTCTCAGGTATTTCATCGTCCTCCAACCAGTGTCTAAGCCAGAGGCTAGAATTGTCCCTGAGAATGAGGAATGGCTTCTTCACCCCATATCTCATCAGTCACCAAATCCTATGGAGTTGACCTCAGATTAGTCTCTCCTTGCTCCTCCATGCCCACTGCTGCTTCCACACCTCACACCCTCAGGGGCTCTCACTGCCCCTTCTCTCTCTGTTCTTGCTTCCTTCTGGTCCTTTTCCATATTAACCGCATCACTAGATTATTTAACACCTATCAAGGATGTTTTCCACAGGTAAAGGCCCCCAGCTCCTGAACATGCTGTCGAATTCACACTGCATCTGGCCCCAACTGCATCCTTGACAGCATCTTGTTATTCTTACCTACAGCTTAAATCACCCTAAGTGGAACTCCAGATTCCCAAACAGCATTCCCTGCTCTTCCACCCCTTCCACATCTGCATTCTCACTGCTTCTTAGGCCTGGTTCATAAGAACACTTCCACACTATGATAATCAACTATGGGAGAGGGACAGAATCTCTGCATCCCTGGGCCTGATGCCATCCCAGGTCTGGGGTGGCATATACCTGGCATGCTTGTAGCTTCTCCCAATCTGGTATGCATGACAGACACCTCTCGTTTGCCATGACATTCTTTTTTGATGAACCTGTAGTGATCCTCACATGATTCCCAACCCTGTTTTCTGGCAGCCTCCATCAGTCTATCGGGGTCTATCAGGCCGTAAGATAAAACTTTTGACATGCAAGAAGCACAATGACAGAAAATGTTTCTAAGGGCTGTTACAAAAGGGGCCCTAAGTATAACCAAATCCAATATATAACAGCATATGAATAGCTTTGCAGAAAGATTCTTGCTTTGCCAGAAAACACTCCAGGATATGCATAATGTAATGTGATCTATATAAATTCAGTTTCCATGCACTTCCCAAATTATGGGTCAACTATATTATACAGACACAAAAAGCTAAGACACTTGCCTAGGTTTGTGAAGATACTAAAGAAACAAGCATGAAGGAAACTCAGGCATTTAGCATCTGTGAAGTTCACATTCTGAACAGTGGCCCTTCATCAGTCCTCTCAAAGATGGCTGAGACATAGACTTGGACCTCCAGGAGCTCCTGGTCTAGTGAAGAAAGAAGTTAATATGGGCACTAAATTCTCCAAGTTTCTCTGATAAATGACAGAGTCGTATTGGGAGCACAGAAAGGTGTTGGTTGCTTCTACCTAATGAAGGTAGTGAGGTCAGAATAGGATCCCAGGAGGTAATGATCTTCAGCTGGGTCTAAAATAAGTGTTAAGGGTTTGCCAGTCAAACAGGTGAAGGACAGAAAACATTCAGGGCAGAAGAATGGCATAAAATTATTCAGATTTTATTCAGTAAATCTCAACTGAGCACTGAGTGGACGGAAGGCCCTGCATTTGGCTCCATAGTACAAGGCAAGATCAAAGTCTCAAGTCTTTGTCCCTAAAGCCAGGCAAGTGAAATGTACAATTGCAATATAGTATGAAAATTGATAATGATTGCAGTCATACAGAATCCTCTAGAAGCCCAGAGGAACAGCTCACCAGCCTGAGGGGGTAGGAAAGCCTGTTGGTCATTTCTGCATTGGATTTCTATGGGAAGACATAATGTGACATTATGGGCACATGTTATTATGGGTAGATATTGGCATAGACAGTATTACTAGGATATTAACAAACATTGTGCTTTCTCCTCCTAGATGAAAGGCTGCATAAAAGTTTTGAAGGAGCAGGCCCCAGACAGTGTGGAGGGGCTGCTAAATGCCCTCAGGTGAGCTTCAACCCTGTGTCAGCTCACAGGGAACAGCCAGCCTTTCAGGGCTATTGCAAATTTGAATACTGTTGTGGATAGCACCAAACTTAACCCTTGCATATTTTAACACATTGAATCTTCCTAACAATCTTTTGAGGTCAGCACCATTTTTATCATTCCCCTTTTTAAAGATGGAAAAAAAATGAGATTTAAGGAAGTCAAATAACTTGCCAAAAGTCACACAGTAAATGGCCAAGCTAGGACCTGAACCCAGGTGTGGGTGACCCCGCGGGTCATGGACCTGATTCTCAGCCACACTGCTTTGGGGCTTAAAGAGACTCCTCAGAACAAGAGGCTTCCAGGCTCTCACTTTCCACTTTACCAGGGGTTCCCAAACCTGGCTGCACTTGAGGATTATGTGGGTACCTTTTGAAAACACTCAGTGTGATTCTGACTGCATGTGACTCAGACCAAATGGATCGGAATCTCTGGGCTAGCGTCTCAGGTATCCATTTTGTGTTTCTTTGTTTATTCTAAAGCTCCCCAGGTGGTTCACATGTGCAGCTACCAGAATTGAGAACCCACTGTCTAGATGCCTAAATATTTGGCCAGCTGTGGCATGTTTCAGCTTCTCACTGCTAACAAGTGACGCCTAGGCAGCTGCTTTCTTCCCAGGGATGCATGTGCTTAATCCATTTCAGAGAGGGGATGCTTTTTTTTAGCTCTGACACATCTACAAGAATTGGTTGAATCACACTGCTATGTAAATCATTCTGATACTAGATTGCAGTCTAGAAGGTTTATGGTCCCTGTTGTCTTATTCATCTTTGATTCCCCTGAGTTCCACTCAGTGTTGTACATGCAGTAAGTGTTCAATAAGTCTAAGTGGGATGGATCAATAATGCTCTACCTATGTACAACGCTCATGTTTTATACTCCACTCCTAATCATATTGTCTCATTTAATCATCACAAGTCAGAGAGGTAAGGGTGATCTGTTACCCCCACTTAATAAATGAAGAAACTGAGACACACACAAAATGAACAAAATAGACCCTGAGGTTGATGCTGTTTTGCTGTGTTGCTAAGTCACCATCCTTTAGAAGAGACTTAGTATTAATATAAGAGCCTTCCAGAGTCTGTGGGAAAAACTAAGGTTTTCTCCTGGTGTCCATTTCACACCCAGGATGACTTTCTATACACATGAATAAGGCTTTAACTTCTGAGTGTGTTGAGCTTTCCAGCTTCATTCAATCAAGCAAAACTCTGTGCTAGGCCCTGAGTCCCATCTGATTTGTTAGAATTTGTGCCTCCTGGAGGCACTGTGATGATGTCAGAGGAGCACAGGCTTTCCAGATAGCAAAATATAGGGTTGAGTCAGAAATCACAAATCTCAATTCAGTAACCTTGTGATCTGGAATAGATCATTTAACCTCTCTGAATCTTAGTTTTCTTTTCTATAAAATGAAAGCAATAACCTCACCTTTACAAAGTTATTGTAACACGAAACTTAACATGGAGCGCCCATGACCTGGCCAAAGTTTTATTACATGTTAATTCTCTTTTCCTTCTTTTGCATAAATGATTTCTACACCCGGCTATTGGGAGGCTGCAGATTGCACCATTTTTGTGGGTTTGCTTACCAGCATTTGTGCCCCCTTGTGGTGGCAATGAGGTTAATTAAGCATTGCCAGGAAAGTGGAGAACCATAAACATTCCAGTTCTGGGCAATGTTGCTATGCAAATCTCTATTCTGAAATTTGTGAGTTAGCAGGGGCAGCCTCAGTGGTCAGGATTCTGCACTCAATCTTGTGAAATCCACCTCCCTAGAAAATGAGACCGCTCATATCTCCTCTGTGTAATTATTTGATTATGTAAAATATCTACTTGGTTTAATAACCATAATACAAAATTCCTTTGGAAGGAAGAATCGAATATTAAATCTGAGACGACTGTGAGCATTGAAGTGTGGATTTTTGTCTAAAGAAATAAGCCCAAATATCAATTGTGTTTCCGAAGGTAAAGATGGGCTGAAGCTTACACAGAGCACTGTTTGCCGCTAACCTCTACCATTCTCTCTCCATCCAGGTTCACTACAAAGCACTTGAACGATGAATCAACTTCCAAACAGATTCGAGCAATGCTTCAGTAGAGCTCTGCTCAAAGAAGAGGATCTATGTGCTGACCTCAGAAGATGTATATGTTTACATAATTTAATACAGATTGATGTTAATACTTGTGTATTTACATAACCGTTTCCTTCTTGTCACTGAAATATATGGACCTTAATTTGTATCCTGACTGACTCAACCCAGCAGAGCATAAATTGACTTGAGAGCCTTACCTTTGATGTCTGAAATGAAACCCCCTTCTCCAAAGGCAAAATTCGGAGACTTTGATCTTTGCTACTGGAGTCCTTTAACAACACCTGTAACGATACAAAATTCCTAATTGTTTGTGGTAGTATTTTAATTCTAGATGTGTTATCTCTCTGGGAAGTATAGTTTATAGAAACACAAAATATTTGATTTCCTGTGTCGGCTCAGCTACAAGAAACACAACTGTTATCTTGACAGAGGAAGAGAGGAATCCAAGAAAAATGCATGTGGAGAATTAAACCCAAGTGTTTTGAATTCAGCACACCCCCTCTCTGTCCTCAGACTGCAGTCTACACGTGCAACTTTTTTGTTTGCACGTGTTTTATTAATCAGCATACTCCTTTTCTGTTTGGATTTATATCCCTCTAATGTTCTCCTTTAATTTCACATGAAAAAAAATCTCCTGTATTTTTTTCAGTTAGTGGGAGAGCAGCAGAAATAGATAGATGTGATGTTGCCACTGGACTGATGAAGGTGGCTGTCTTGGAACTGGGAGACAGGTCCTCAGAGGTGCACTCAGGCAACAGAACAGCCATCTCTCTGCTTCAACCCTCTGCCTACAGGGATTAGGGAAATGGAGCTCTGGCTTTGAAGTTATTTGTGAGTTTAGCAACCTTCCGGTTACCTGCAGAGTTCTGGGTGCACAGCCACCCCTCATAAGAGCCCTGTTCTCTGAAGACCATTTATATGAGAACAAAGGTCTAGGATACTGCATTAGTTTTCCCAGAAAACTAGAGGAATTTAGAGGGGAAAAAAATCCATGTTTTCTGTTTCACAGGTTTTTAAAAAGTAGCTCTTCCCCAACCCCGTTGCTAGCTTGTTGCAATATAAAAGCCCTGGTGCACCTGAATTTACTCCTGGCCTTACTAATGATTCATAGTGTGATCTTGAGAAACGTGTTTAAGCTTTCTGAGTCTTAACCTCCTTGTCTCTAAAATGGGCAATTAAAACAATCTTCAAGAGCCCTGTAAGGTTAATGCCGATAAAATGACTGACTCCGCCCTTCTTCCTTAGTACGTAGTATCCAGCAAGCATTTGCCCCACCTTGTCTTGTTGATGAACAATATTATGAAGCCTGCAGTCATTCTCTCTGTACATCAGAGCTTAGTTCGAATGGAATCATGAAAATCTCTGATTCTGACCTCCTAAGGAAAAATGAAACCCAGAGGATGTGGTCATACAGGATGGCTCCCATGTGGGCCTAGAACCCAGGATGCTTCACTCTTGACTCCATGCTCTTCCTTTTATACCATGTGGCTGTGAATACATACTATGGGATGGGATTCAACCCTTCTAAGTAAATCCTCAGTCTGGTCTATATTGTTACTTGCCTGTTTCCACTAGAAGGAGTCACCCAGGCATTTAGTGAATGATAATCCTAGAAGTTGAGTCTGAGTACATCAGAGTTTGGCATTATTTGCAACATCCCAGGAATGAGCTATAAGACTCCATTGCTTTCTGGACTTTAGTGACCAGCTGATCTTCCCTTGGATCCTCCAATAAAGGGGAAAAAATACTTGTCTTATGTTGTTTTAGCAAGGGAGTTCAGCCAAGCGGCAGGAAAGATTCCCTGGTCTGCATCTAAACATTAGTCAATAGAAGGAAAAGGCTCTTTTCCTTGGAGATTTTCAAGTTGAAAAAGTACAGCTGCTTGGATGGAGGTTCTCTCATCAGAATAGAAATAAGCTAGGTGGTCTTCAAGACCTTTTTGAACCTACAGATTCTAAACCTTAGAGGAAGCCAGAATATGTGATCATACCAGGTGAGGAAATTTAGGAGATATTCATCTTAAGAAATATCCTATTTGGCAGTCACATGTTACACTTGAGCAACAATTGTCTAGACTAGAAATATAGAACCACACAATATTGATCATCATTGGGTCAATTTCTCCCCCTCTATCAAGTGAGGAGATTAAGGCTTAAAGAAAGGAAAGGACTTGCCAGCCACCACAGGGCTCATGAGGGGCTTGAACCCATGTCGTGTGTCTCTACCACAGCTGATTCTCAGCTGGCTAATGGAGAAAATGTGAGGAATTACCTGTCAAATTAGATTGAGCTCAGAGTAAATATATGAGCACATTTATAACTCTAAATTAGACTTTCTATCAAATGGGACCAAACATATGGAAAGGGCTGCTGTCCTGCCTCAATTTAGCCAAGACTTGTCTTGTCTCAAAGCCAAGACTCAGCAGTACATGGATTCTGAGAAGTCCAGGGTCTGAATTGTTGTCTCTGATTACTGGAAGGACAGGTTAACTGAATGTCTGTGATCACTAACAGGTGATGGGCTTTGTGCCCACTCCAGAGATATTGTGGGAGACAAATTCTTTTAACAGCCTGTCCTCCTGGCATCAGGAGTCATTGAACAATCACGGATTGTTGTGTTTGGGATTTTTTTTTTTTTGGCTTTGTTTTTGGTTTTTTGTGTGTGTGTGTGTGCTGCATGCACATGCGTCCAAGACTTATGGGTGGTTTAGGGGAAAGTGCTAGCAACAGTGTCAATGTCATTGTTAACTATATTTCATATTTGAGGTCTCATTGTTTTCAAATAAACAGTGTTTTCCATGACTGAGATATTTATTTTTGGGAAAGCAACGAGGTAAAAATTATGTTTCTCAGATGCACTGCTACTTTGGTGTTATTACTGTGTTCTCAGAAACTCGTTGTGCACCACTAGGAATTAGTAGTAGAAAAAAAAAAAACAGTAACAACAACAACAAAAAACTGGAAATGGATGTCTTCACATTAGGGGTGGAGTATTAACAACCAGAAAGAAAGTTTGGTTATTACCTTTTAACTACTAGTTAACATCATGCTTGATCAACATTTGCTCCTAGTTATCACCATTAAATTAAGACCTTAATGGTAAACTGAGGTTACTGATGCATCATCACGTTTAAGCAAAAATAATTTCATGTTTTCCCCAAAGAAAAATTAAGCCTCCCAATCTTAGGATCCAATTGTGCAGTAGAATTCAGAGACTTCTCATTCAATCTTGTATCCTATGCAGCTACAAATATTTTTTAAATGTTAGTAATAAACATTGGAATTTTGTCTTAAAGAGTTCAAAACCTTGGAACCCAGTTTTCTCACTACATCTATAAAGGCCATTACAGACCCAAGGCTGTTTTGCAGTTTTCATATGTTGTTTGCTGAAGTCATTGTAATTTTTTTTGCCTGCTTTGCCTTTTTTTCTACAGGAGTTTTGAGTGTGAAATGAAAATTAAAGTTTGGTACATATATTTAAAAATGCACCTCTATTTTATATGATGCTTAGGGTTAAGTGGGTGATAAGCACGTGATGATTCGTCTACATAGATATTTGCTAGACACGTACTCTGAGAAAATCACACCAGCAGCCCTTCACCTCTCTATACCTGAATTTCTTTAAAAAAAAAAAAAAAAAAAGTCAAACACAAAATGTGCTACTCGTGGTACCAGCTGTGTTTTGTTCATTTTGCAAGAGAACCCTGAATAACAGCCAAAGGCAGGAAATTACCAAAAAAAAAAGGCAGAAAATGAACAGAGACATGATTGATATCTAGAGACGCCTGAGCCCTACTTGTCGAGAGATGCTAAGAAACACTAATAAGTGATCTTTTATTCTTTCTTTTGAGTGCAGTACTACTTTATGGGTTTGGCAAGATCAGCAAATAACCGGTTTTATGTTAAGTATATTTTTCAGACAATGTAAGCCCTGAAATAATTCTTCTAACTATTCAACTTTGAGGCTTTCCTAGAGCATTGCTTTTAATCCCTGCACTTCTGAAGCTGATCACCTGAGACCTAATTGTGTGTGCTATCAATGGCTCAGAATTCCCAAGAGAGACCTTCCATGATGCCCTGTGCAAAAGACAAAAGCACAATTATTAGGATTATTTGTGACAAAGGGAAAGAAATAGAAATAGGAATTTTTCTGTAAATTGACAAATGGACAGATTTAAAGAGATAAAACCTAGAAAGAGAGAGAAGGAAAAGGGTCGCTGAAGAGTGTGGGTGTGTGTGCCCCTAATTAAATGAGTGTTGAGAGTCAAAGACATGAAAAAATAAGGAAGGGAGAATATGCGTAACTGTCAAGAGAAATACATACAGATAGTAAGGAATTGATGGATGTGCAATTCAGAATAGTCTTTATACCAGCCAGAAAGTTGACTGTTATTCGGGGTTCCCTTGAAAGGATGGGGATGAGGAGCCCAGCTGACCACATTCATGAAACCTGGTGAATATTTGCAGTCTTTCTTTATACCTGATTTCACCTTTTGGCTTATCAATGTGTAGACAGAATTTCTAGGTGTTTTCTGCTTGAAAGGTCTATATTATATTTGGCCATCACAACTTAAGTGACTGATTAAATAAAACTGAATTGTATTGATCAGTTTATTTAAGCTATTTATATTGACTAAATACAATAATCCATCCAATACCTAAATCCTAGTGCAGACTGGCCTAATACCATGCTGACCTCACCTTCATAGTGCCTCTTACGTCATAAATAAAGTTCTAGGCCATTCTGTCTGCTTCTGCTCAGAAGTCAAACTCTAAAGAAGAGAGGTTTCCTGCACTGGTCCCATCAGGTTCCTGAGGCTATGTCTTTGATGCTGTAGTGCTTTCCTTGCCTATTGCTCTTACATGAAAGTCTGAAAATTCTGGAACTGTTGGAAATGGATGTTCTGAAAATATGTTCTGCAAAATACCTCCATCAGATTGCCATTTGAAATTGTGCTATATAGAATTTTAGGTAAATCTCAGAATTTAATTTTAAAAGAGTGTCTTTGGAGACACTCTTTTTGAAAATTGACTTAAGAAAATCTTTTCTTGGCAGGGCGCAGTGGCTTATGCCTGTAATCCCAGCACTTTGGAAGGCTGAGGTGGGTGGATCACCTGAGGTCAGGAGTTTGAGACCAGTCTGGCCAACATGGTGAAATCCCGTCTCTACTAAAAATGCAAAAATTAGCTGGGCATGGTGGCATGCACCTGAAATCCCAGCTACTCAGGAGGCTGAGGCAGGAGAATCGCTTGAATTCAGAGGACAGAGATTGCAGTGAGCCGAGATTGTGCCATTGCACTCCAATCTGGGTGACAAGAGTGAAACTCCATCTCAAAAAAAAAAAAAAAAGGAAACAGAAAAAGAAAAACAAAACAAAAGAAAATCTTTTCTCTATGACATCTTCTACTTTCCCCCATCAAGTCTCACACTGCCAGATTATTTATTTTATCTGCCTGCATTTTCTGTGTATTTTTAAATGTTCCTTGTTTGCACAATGACATTCTTTGTTTCAAGATGGGAGCTATATTTTATTCACCATTCTTAAGCCACCCAAGAGGTAAAGTTTTCAGTTCTGTGATTTGAGGAACGGAAGTTTTAAGAGGCTCCCTACACCTTGAAGAACATGCCTCTAGAAAATATCAAAAGCACTTGGGTGAGGCTATCAAATTGTTTTCTTCCAAATGTCAATATATTTGAAAAAATATTCCTTTTATATGAGACAAATAATAAAATCACTGTGGGGAAAGGTACAGTAGCAGTGGGGTTCCTTGTGAATGTGAGTGGGGAGGATAAGCTAGACTATGCATAGAAATGTTAGGGAGCTCTGGTGAACTCTGAACCAGGTGAGTGTTTATTATCTCTCAGATGTGTCATGGGCATTTCCACACCTATGGTGCTGTCATTGATGCACACCCTCTTTTTTTGGTCTATATGAAGTCTACTTGTGTACACCAAAGCCCAGGTCATTCTCCACCTCCTTTGTGAAGCTTTCCCTAATTATCCCAGCCCATGCTAACTTTCCTTTTCTGGGTCCCTAATGCATTTAAGTTATTTGATACTAAATACAGGCCACTTTATAGCACTTGAAATTAGCATTTGTTTTTCCTACTAGATTTTGATTTCCTCAGTGTGTCCCTTAGAAGGCTGAGCTCAATATAAGCCAGTGGCCAAGAGGCTGCCTGCCAAGGGGAAACTTCAGGGTCCTGAGACCTGATATACTAAAATCAAACCCTGAGAATTAATTTCTACAGCTCACCAATCATCCACAATAACAAATTATCTGCTTCCTTGGCTGGTCAATTTTATTTCAAGAGGAAATATTTACGTACCTGTCAGGATGTTTTCAACTTCTGTGGACACAGCCTACAGCTTGTGGCTGCTCTGCCAGGAGTCCAGATGAGAAATCAGGCTGTTGTCTTGATCAAAAGTCAGCTAGTCCTGGCAAGGGCAGGAAGCCAACATAGTAGTTAAATTATGTCTTGGGACATCAGTCTGGGACAAGGCTGCTACTTTATAAGAGAGCTGAGTTTGACACACTCAGAGGCAGAAAGGCACCAGAAGCAGAGAAGTTCACATAGCCAGACAAATTGATTCAGCACCTTGGAGAGCAACCTAGGTGTTGTGCCCTAACAGCATAGTTTTTACACTGGATTCTACAAGCCCTATTAGTTGGTTCAACTTTGCCTCTAGAACTCCGGTTTTCAAAGATAATATGCTCCTTCTAAAAATAAAGTTACCAGGTAGCTAGAAACCCACTTTCTTCTTTGTGGAACTTCTGAATATCACACAAAATGGGCAGAAAGAAGTTTGAAATGCCGAGGAATCACCTTGAGTGTTCATATTTATGGTGTTTTCAGATTTAAGCCAAACTTATAGGCATGACTGTTCCTTCTTCTTTAGTCCCACACCTCTTAGTCATACATATTTTTTCAAAAGAGCTCTCAAAATATAGCAACTTCTCCCTAGTTTGTTTTGCTTTATTTTCTCAAACCATCATCATCTCCCTAGATCACCCAGCCTTTTCTGTTGCTGCTGCAATTTTTTCTCCACACAGCCAACACTCATTTTGCTGACATGTATCTGACCATATTGATGTCTTTAGAAAGTTTCCTGAAATATATTTTCAGAGTTGTTAATTGGTTTTCAATGTGTGATGTGAGAGGAAGATGTCAATTTTCAAATATTTGTGAAACAAGATTAAAAACATTATTTTATTATTGTTTTTACTACCGGATTTTTTTATATATTGCAAATCTCCATGGGAGGGTATACCGTATGATACATATCAATTCTCAAGTTTATTTGTCTAAAGACTCTTGTGTATTTCACAAAACATCTATAATTTCTCATGGACATTAGCATTCTGCAAAAACATTACTAAGTCAAACCCAATAGCTTGAGATACAAGGCCTTCTATGAGATAAACTGCTTAATTCTCCCATCTCACTTACCTTCTATCAAACACGCATCCCATTTTCCCATGCTACAAAACTGGTTACAGTTTTCTAACATATCGTCAATTTTTTCATAGTTATATGTTGCTAATGATGCTTCCCCTTCTGCCTGAAATTCGACTTCCTTTCATCTGCCCTATAAAATTATATTCATTCTTCAAGGCACTGCTCAAATGTTTCTCCCTCTTTGGACCTTTCTGTGTCGTATCCCAAAAAAATTATGAACTCTTCTCTGTGGTTCTCATCCCTCTCCTCTCTTTCTCTCTCTGTCTCTCTCTTTCTCTCTCTTTTTCTATTGATCTGCCTATATACACACATACACAATACATATACTTTAATATATATGCAGTTTTATATATAATCTATATAAAATATGGTATTTAATATTATATTAAAGATGAGTGAGATAGAAATAAACACATAAAGAGACAAACATAAATGAAAACATGTTATATATGGATGTTCATCATAATATTTTTCACTTATGTGCTTACTTATGCTTTCTTCACTGAACAATGGATTCCTTAAAGGCAGTGACTATGTCTAATTTCTCTCTTAACCTCTCTATTCACATAATCTAATGAAATGCATAGCATTCAATGTCTGCTAAGGGCATATTCAAATGAATTCACTCATCTCGCTTATAGCTGAAGTCCAGGCCATCCCACCACTCAAGATGAACTTGTGTGCTTTTGCACAAATGCAGTTCTGCCTGCTGATCTCCCTCTGGTGGGAGCTTCACTTTGCCAAGGACACTGGTCCAGAACCACTATGTAAGATTCAAAGTAGATATCATGGTAATGGATATAGTCTGGCTCTTGCTCTACTCTCCAAGCCATGATTCTGGCATGGACTGTGCTATCCTGGAAGAAGAAGCTTCTTTTTGTGTTCTCACAAAGCGTGCATGAATGATGACAGCCATGCACCAGGCCATCCAGAAACTATTGGTTCCCTGTTACTCCTGTTAGTGTATTTGGTACTGTCAGTGTACTCTGCTACTCTCACCTAAATAAATCTCCCCAGGATCTGTGAATAAGATGCTGATAGGATTTTCCAACAGGAACATTTCCCCAAGATGTTCATGCTAGAGCAGGTCTCAGATATGGGTTATTATTCAACGACACATTTGGGCAAGGGAGAATAACAAAACCTAATCACAAATGTTCATCACTGATCTCTATGGTAATTGTCAAATTTAAAGGTGGAGGCAAGGGTGAACTGCCTTTAATGCTGAAAGCTGCCTGTGCCACACTAAGGTTCTTGTAGTGCCAGAATGGATACATCACCACAGAACCTGATATATCACAGAATTGCAGTCCAATGCAATCATACAATATGGAGACAGAGACCTGATTACCAGGTGACATAGCATTTGGGCTGGTTGGCCTAAGAAAGTAGAGATTGTCCTCAATAAGGTGGAGAAATATAAATACACTAGTATATAAGGTGATAGGCTTCCACTACAGAAAGTGAACTTATTTAGAGAATAGCTCTCCTTGCTGAGTTGTGAAACCATCTATCTTCAAAGTTCCTGGGTCAACAACCATGAATGCCTAGGCACTGAGTAAGATGATGGAGGATTAGCCACTGGACCAGGGGAGTGATAACTAAAGCCACTTTCAGGATTGATCCCATCCACTGGCCTACAGTGAAAAGCTTCAGGCTTGATATAAGTGAAGTGTAGAAAAATATCTTTAAAACAAATAATGGTTTCCCATAATATGCCATTATTTTAAAACTTTTAATATTTTGACATCTTTTATTTATTATCATTATTGTTTACATGGAATAAAAAATTCTTATTTTTATGAAAATAGATTCAAACTGTATATAATTATGTGAATTATGTGTCTTGACTTTTAATTTAAAATATATAATGAACACCTTTCTAGGCCAGTGTGTGTGTGCATACGAGAGTGGGGCAGGTGTATACATTAGCACATACATATATACAATTATACATAAGATTTGTTTTTTATATAATTAATCCAATTTATTTTCACTTACTTTTTAAACAGATTTATTGAGGCTCAATTGACAAACAGTAGACTGAACCTATTTAATACATACATTTGTGAGTTTTGACATGTATGCACACTCACACGTAATGTGAAACCATAACCACACTACACACTACAATAAATGTGTTCATTATCCTGTTTCCTCATGCCCCTTCTTAATCTTCCTCTCCTATTCCAGCCCCTGCCATTCTCAAACAACCACTGGTCTGCTTGCTGTCATTATAAGTACATTTTTGTTTCCTAGAATTGTTGTAAGTAGAATAGTATAATACTTATGCTTTTCTGTTTCATTTTGTTCACTCATCATAAACGGTTTTTTTGGGGGTTTTTTGGGTTTTTTTTTTTTTTTTTTGAAATTGAGAGTTTTGCTCTCATCACCCAGGCTGGAGTGCAGTGGCGTGATCTCAGCTCATTGCAACCTCCACCTGCCGAGTTCAAGCAACTCTCCTGCCTCAGCCTCCTGAGCTGGGATTACAGGCATGGGCCACTACACCTGGCTAATTTTTGTATTTTTAGTAGAAATGGTGTTTCACCATGTTGGCCGGGCTCGTCTCAAACTCCTGACCTCAAGTGATCCGCCAGCCTCAGCCTTCCAAAGTGCTGGGATTACAGGCGTGAGCCACTGCACCCGGATACGAATGCTTTTAAATTTATCCATGTTGTTGCATGTATCAATAGGTTGTTCCTTTTTATTGTTGACTATTATTCTATTGCATGCTTGTAACACAGTTTGTTTACACATTCATACATTTAAATTATTTGGCTATCACAAATTAAGATATTATAAACATCCATTTGTAAGTTTTATATGGACATATGCTCTATTTACTTAGGAGTACTATGGCTGGACCATATGGCAAAAATATTTAAAGTTCTTGAGAAACTATAAAATTGCTTTTCAAAATGACTGTATCATTTTAAATTCCCACAAGCAGTGTATGAGTGCTTCAGTTGCCGACAAAGCCTCACCAACAATTGGTATAACCAGCCTTTTTAAATTTAGCCATTCTAATAAGTAGGGGTAATATCTTATTGTGGTTTTAATTTGCATTTCGCTGAAGACTAATGGTGTTTAGAGTATATTCATATACTTTATTTGCTATTCATATGTCTTGTTTGTTTGTTTGGTAGAGTCTGTTCGTATCTTCTGCTTTTGTTATTGTCTTCATTGTTTTCTTATTATTGGGTTTTGAGACTTATTTATGTGTAATGAATACAAGTCCTTTATCAGATACAAGATTTTCAAATATTTTCTCATAGTCTGTGGTTGTCATTTCATTATCTTTACAGTAGCTTTAGAAAATCAGTACTTGTTGATTCTGATGAAGTCCAATTTATCAACTCTTTTTCTCTTCTATTGCACTTTTGGAGTTGTATCTAAAAAATTCTGTCTAACCCAATGTCACAAACATAATCTCCTAAGTTTTCTTCTAAAAGATTTAACATTTCAGATTTTACATTTAGGTCCATAATCAATTTGTGTTAGTGTTTGTCTATTTGTGTCTATGGTGTTAGGGATGTTTTGAATTTCATTATTTGCATAAGGATTCCAGTAGTTCTTATGTAACTGCTGAAGACTGTCCTTTCTCCACTGAATGGCCTTTGCATCTTTGTCAAATATAAATTGACTGTATATGTGTCGATCTAATTCCAGATCCTAGTCAATTCCATTGATCTATCTGTATAACTTAATAACTTAGCGTAAATACTACACTGTCTTGATTAATGTAGCTTGATAATAAATCTTGAACTCAGATAATGGAAATCCTCCAATTTTTTTCATTTTCAAATTAATTTTGGCTGTTCTGGATGCTCTCAATTCCTTTATGAATTTTAGAATTACCTTGTCAATTCCTACCAAAAAATTATCCCGCTGAGACTTTTATTGAGGCTCCTTAGAATATATATATATTAATTTGGGGAAAATAGACATATAAACCATATTGTGTTTTCTGATCCATAAAAAAATAGTAGTAAATCTCTCCATTTGTTTAGGTCTTTAATTTTGTAAGATGCTCTGCATAGATAATCTTTGAATACTTTTTCTTCATCAGTTAGAATCCCTTTTATTTATTTACTTTTTAACTTATAATGCTAACTAAAATCTTTAGCACAATGTCGAATAGATGTTGCAAGAGTGGACATTCCTATCTAGTTCCTGATCTTAGGGAGATTCATTCAGTCTTTCATCTTAGGAATGACGTTAATTGTAGGTTTTATGTAGATGCACTTTATCAACTTGAGAAATTTCCTTTTTATTTTGCTAAGTACTTATCAGGAATGCATCCTGGATTGTGTCAAATATTTTTATGAATCTATGAAAATGGCCATATTATTTTTTTCTTTTTAAATCTATTTAATATTAATATGGTGAATTATATTAATTGACTTTTGAATGTTAAACCAAACTTGCATTACTGAGGTTAACCCCACTTAGTTATAATTTATTACCTTTTTTATACATTTTAATATTTGATTGTCTTAAAATTTGTTAATTTTTGCATCTGTTTATAAGGAATATTGGTCTGCAGTTTCTTATCTTTGTAATGTTGGTCTGGTTTTGGTATCAGAGTAGTACTGACCTCATAGAATGAGTTAGAAAATTTTTCATCCTCTTCAATTTTCTGGAAGATTTGAGTAACAGTCACCCTTCTTCAAACTTTTTAAACTTGAACTCTTAATCATTTTGTATTAGCTTAAATATCACTTTCTTGGGACATCTCATCAGGAATTCTTAGATTTTTTACAACCTTCCTAGGTATGTGTTACCATGATCCACTATATTTTTTCTTTCATTAATGCACATGCCATCTATAAGTGCTTTATTATTATTAATTTTCCCTGCCAGACTTTAAACTTCATGAAGTCAGGGTCCTTTTCTGCGTTGCTCACTGCCTTATCACCATTGTCTAATAATACCCAGCCCATAGTAAGGCTGGAATATTTCATAGTTAAGTAAATTAATAATTTTTTGACCAAACACTCTTAAGTATCTAATGGGAAGATCATTTTTTCCTGTGAAATAAAATGTAATCAAGAACAAAATTATATAAGTTTCCAGTTTCTTAATATATACAATTCATATGTCCTGAAATGAATTCTATATAGTCATACTGTACAATTTTTTATAGTATAGTGGTGTATACTTCTGGGTTCCCCTTGGTTTAGTTTTATTCAGTAATTTTATCAGTATTAATATTAATACTAGCACATTATATATGTGTGCACATGTGCAGGTTCACAATCTTTGTTATAGAGTTTAAAAGAGTCAGAGATTTATTTTTTCTATCCACTCTAGCATAAAAAAACTATAGAATATATGTTGTTTGAAAAATCTGAAACAAGAAACCCTCTCAACCCCATTTTTTTAGGGGAGGAATTCTCAGTCAATGTTCTCAATTTCTTCTGCATTTGTGACCCTTGTTCATGTAGTCTACATATTTCTTTTGATTTTTAGTGATTTGTATTTTTATAGAAAATGATACATTTTATCCACGTTTAAAAATATTTAGTAAAAACTTTTACACTTTTTTCAATCTTTTTAGTTATTTTCTTTTTACTTGTAGTTATATTCAGTTCCTTGGAACTAATTTTTTTTGAATTTTTGTTTTTTGTTTTATTTACCTTGATTAGACAAATACAGTATTTACCTATTTGTGTGTATGCATTTGTGCACTCAAGGTTGTATGTGTGTGTGTTGTAATAAGTAGCTATTGGACAATAGTAAATGGTTTGAGAGAGAAAGCGAGGTTCTAAATGCAGACAACCTAGGTTTTTATTTAAGTTTCATGACTTATTAAATGTACACTCTTGGGCAACTTTATTTGTACCTCAATTTAATGGACTGTTAGTGTGGACTGTTGGGCTGTTAATTATAAAAATGTAATAAGGGTCTTGTATATAGTAACCAATCAATAATTATTCGTTATAATTATCAATGTATCTATTGTAGTAATTTTTATCTTTATTTTCTACCATCTTAAACATTTCTACTCTTATTAACTTTCTTATTTCTTATTTTTATAACTTATTTTGTGGACTATTTCATGCTTTTTTCTCTGTTTATGGCAAATCTCTTTCAGGAAATGCAAAGAAACTTCAAAGAAAGCTGGGAAACTGAAAAGCGGAGGCAGATAGTTCAATGTCTGGGTAGGTGTCATAGGCTGTTAAGGTTGCTATAACTGTATGTGATAGATGAGTTCACAAACAACAAAAATTTATTTCTCACAGTTCTGGAAGCTGGTAAGTCTGGGATCAAGGTACCAGGCATCAGCAGATTTGTTGTCTGGGCGGGGGCTCACTTTCTGGTTCATAGGCAGTGCTTTCTTACTCTAGTATCACGTGCTGGCAGGGGAAGAGGTGAAGGAGCTCCCTTGGTCCTTTTTTATAAGGGCACTAATCCCATTTCTCAGGGCTCTGCCCTCATGGCCTAATCACCTCCCAAAGGCTCCACTTCCTAACACCATCACACTGAGGGTTAGGATTTCAGTAAAGAGATTTTTGGACAGGACATGCGCATTCTGTCTGCAGCAGCAGGACACTGACAGTGCACATGAACTGTCGACCACAGCTGCAGCTGACATCATGTTTGCCTCAGGGAGTCTGGAGACCTAGATGGCAGGTTATACATAAAGTTGCTTGCATTTTTGAACTGTGCCAATAATAATATTTTGTATTTTAAGGATGTTTTTGAGGCATAATTTCCAGTCTTTGCTTCTAATCTTGCACTGAGGGGAAGCTCAATACATCACAAGGAAGACAATTATATTTTGGTACATATAATAGCATAACCGTGTTATGAGAAATAGAAGTATAATTCCGTGTCTTCTTATTTAACAAATGATGAATAATTTTTCTCACTTATTTGACTAAGTTTATTTATGTAAAACTGGAACTTGAAGACTAAATAACACTTTGGTATTAATTAAGAATAGATAGAACAGATAATGTTCTGAAATACTTAGCATTAGTAATTTCCTGAAAATGTGTTGTCTTCTTTCCTGTTATTAGAAATAATGACACTCACCTGATAGAGCAACTTCTTATCTAGACAGAAATGATAACCCTGTAAGAAAATCACATTTGTAATATTATATTATTAGAGAGGAAAACTTGATTGCCTCTCCTAATTATCAGACTTGTAATTTTTTCTTTGATTTCAATATAAATTGTTATTACATCCTATTCTACTGAAAAGTCATTCCAAAAAATTTTGGATACTCCCTTAATATGATAAAGTTCATATAAAATTAATTATGGCAAGTAAAGAGCGTATGTTTAGAAGAACAGGAAGGGGAGCAAAGTAGAGTATATGAAGAACATCTAAAAATATTTAAGACAGATGATGGATTAACACTGCTACTGGTAATAGGGAATCTTATGTAACATAAGATGTTACAGATGGTAGGAATTATGGATATGAAAGGTTTCACATTGACAGACTTTGCTAGTGTTTTTAATAAATGTCCCATTCTAGCCTTAGACAGAGTTGGGTTGTTTGAGAAGCAGCCGTGAATTGCATGTTGATTTCAACTACCTGTTATTAAGTCATTTTGCAGCCTCAAGATAGCAGGACTCTACCTGTGGAATTACAGTTTTCTGTGCACCATTTTTTTCAGAGGGTTGTCAATTTAGCATCACTGAATTCCTGTTGTTGTACATGAATATCATTGACACGGGATAGAGAGGAAGCTCTCAGTAGAAACAGCCTTCATTTCTTCTCCTGAACTCAGGCACTTAGGCATTCATTGTGGTGTTACTGAGTTACTTATACTCAGTGTAAGACAAGGTGTTAATTGCCAAGAATATGGTTTATGAAATTCATACAATTCACATGCTAGTTGTCAGGGGGCGGGGCATAAAAGTATGATTCAATTGAATAAGTAATATGATAGAGATAAACACAAGTCATCGAACAGGAATGACATGGGAAATCTAACCTAGCCTGGGTCAGGTTGGGGGAAAGTCAAGAAATCTGCCCAGGATATGGCAGCTGAGCTAAGCTTTGAAGACTGGAAGTTAAAACATACAAAGGGGGAAAGATGAGGCCGCCTGTTTCTGATAGAGGTAGCAGCATGTGCTAAGACAGGAAGGCATGGCCTCAGGGACTTTGTATGACTGAAACATATCATTTTTATTTTTTTTTATTTTTTTTTCTGAGACAGGATAAATAATGGAAACCCAGTGAGAGGTGAGGCTATACAATAAAGTAAAAGGAGACAAGGGTGATAGGAAGATATGAAAAGATTTTAAACTGAAAACTGATTTGGTCAAATGTATACTTTCCAGTGATTGTTCTGGCTGCTAGGTTGGAAGATGATTTGGAAAATACAGATAGAAGAGAGGAAACCAGTTATTAGTAACAAGAGAATATGTGTGAATGCTCACATAGTATTTACCAGGAGTTAGGCCCAGTGAGTGAATTACGTATATTAACCTCTTTATGTGATCACTACTATCTGATATGGCTTGCCTGTGTCCCCACCCAAATCTCATCTTGAATTTTACTTCCCATAATCTCCACATGTGGTGGGAGGGATCCCCTGGGAGGTAATTGAATCACGGGGGCAGCGTCCCTCATACTATTCTGATGGTAGTGAGTAAGTTTATTGTAAGTTTATTGTACAGCCTCACCTCTCACTGGGTTTCCATTATTTATCCTGTCTCAGAAAAATAAAATAAAATAAAATAAAGATGATATGTTTCAGTCATACAAAGTCCCTGAGGCCATGCCTTCCTGCCTTAGCACATGCTGCTACCTCTATCAGAAACAGGCGGCCTCATCTTTCCCCCTTTGTATGTTTTAACTTCCAGTCTTCCATTTTTAGAGAGGAGAAAACTGAGGTACTGATCAAGATTCTCTCCTTGATCAAACCCTACTTGGGCTCCTTCTGAACTTTCTGTTCAGCTAGATCTGACTTTGGACTTTTGTGTTTGTCTCTGCATTGTCCAAATTTAGCAAGAATCCTGCTAAGTCAGTTTAACCAGGACCCCACCCTCAATATCTAATCAGGTTCCTCATCCTTCACCTCAAGGCGATGTCACCCTGGCCTGCCTTCAGCAAGCATTCCATTAGGTTGGCTTAACCAGAATCCCCTCTCACCCTGATGTTTCTTCTCAGTAATTTTCTATCTTCCAACACCCACCCTGCTCCTTGACTATAAATTCCCGCTTGTCCATGCCAAGTTTGAAGTTGAGCCCAATCTCTCTTATGCCTATCATAATTGCTCCACCCATTGAAGAAAGTTGGCCTTATCATCTTCAGCAAGCATCATTGGATATTCTTCTTTAACAGCACAAAGATGGTAAGTAAAGCAGCAGATCTGGGATTCTAAAGCAGGCAACTGAGCTCCAGAGCTTGTGCTCTCAATCATTGTGCTGTAAGAACCGAAACATTTTTATTTTTTTTTTGAGACAAAGTCTTGCCCTGTCACCCAGGCTGGAGTGCAATGAATGGTACGATCTCTGCTCACTGCATCCTCCGCCTCCTGGGTTCCAGCGATTCTCCTGCCTCAGCCTCCCAAGTAGCTGGGATTACAGGCATGGGCCACCACTCCTGGCTAATTTTTTGTATTTTTAGTAGAGACGGGGTTTCACCATGTTGGCCAGGCTGGTGTCAAACTCCTGACCTCGTGATCCACCCGCCTTGGTCTCTCAAAGTGCTGGGATTACAGTGTAAGCCACCACACCCAGCCCCAAGAACCGGAATTTTTATGGGCGCCCACCATGTGTAGACAGTATATGATGCACTCAGTACACTTTATCCCAATGACTTCTCACACCAATGGCTTGAGGTAGATAATTTTACAGACGAGAAATTAAGGCATAGAAAGATTGGTTACATTTCATAAAGGCACATAGCTTGTGAACAAGAGTTCACAACAAATCCAGAATGAGGATTTGGATTCATGTTGTCTCATTCCAGAGCACCTGCTTTTAATTGCTGCGCAAGGCTGCCCATGAAGAAGCAATTGCTGTAATTGCAGAGTGGTTCTAACTACTGAAGCAGAAACTAGAACTTTTACCTGATGTAAAGCCACCACGGAGGCTAGAAACTGAAGGATATAGAATGAATAAAAATAAGTGTGCCATGATCAAAATCTCTCTACTATTTCCCTTGAGGTGACTGGACTTGCCCATTTCCTTGATTGGAATCTCCCTCACTAGATTCTGAGTTTTTTGTAGAAAAGGACCCTGATTTCTTTATCTGTATACTCCCAGATACAAATTAAATGTGAGATGAGCACATTAATTAATGCTTCTCAACCCGTGAATGGTGCAGCACAGACCAGAAGGCATTTGAGCAAGAAAAGGAAGTATGTCTGTCTCCTAGGATGCTACAGTGCAGGCAGACTCTTTCACAGAGAAAATGTTGGTGTTGTGCTATCCAGGATGGTAGCCACTAGGCACATGTGACTACCTAAATTTAAGTTAGATCAATAAAATAAAATTTTAAATTTGATTAGTCAGACATACTAGCCACATTTCAAATGCTTAGTAGCCACATGCCATGGCTACTATAGTAGACAATACAAACAGAACATTTCTGTTGGGGCAGAAAATTCTGTTGAAGAACATTGCATATTCGCCAGGCCTTGACGTGTCTGTTTTAAAACCCCCTAGACAGCTTTCCACAAAGTGGATTTCTGAGTCCTATTCCAGACCTGCTGATCAAAATTTCTTTGCAGAAAGCCAAGAAATCTGAATTTTTAATATTCATCTATATAATTTATTTTAAGAAACAGTGGTGTAGATCTTGATTTTCAAAATTTTTGTCTAAAACCCCTTTTGTTCAAACAAAATCCTACCTAGAATTACAGCAGGGTAAAACAACAAAAAAATGGAACTGATTGAAGTAGTGTGGTGGTAGCCCTGTAGATCTAACTACTCACTGCCAGATACCCATGGAAAACTAAAGCGCAAGGATATTAAACTTCACATTTGGAAAACTACTGGTCCAGAACTTATAGGGGCTTCCCAGCATCTCTGAGGTTCTAATTCCCAAAAGATTGGGAAGATTGATGATCTGAAGTTTGAGTAATCAGAGCCATCTCTCTAGAGGCCAGAATCCACAAACTGGACTTGGAAAAAGGGGTCATAATTTGAACACGAGTGTTTAAACAACTAATATGTACAAAGGTTTAAAGGTAGATGTATTCTTAGTAAGCCAGGCCCCATGACAAATCACCCTGATGTTGATGAGGCATGGGGGATTGGGTTAGACAGACACTCTCTGAGCCTCCAGTTCTGCATGGTTCTCAACACACATATCCAGGTGTTTTTCTCAACGTGCTAGGCTTTGGCCCTAACTAACCTCAAATTTGTATCTTAAAGTTTGGGACACTCACAAGCTAGGGATTGATATGTCATAGAGTAAGGGAAAGAGAAAGCTTCATGAGGTGGTGAGGAGATATGAACAGAGGGTTAAGAGATGGGGACTTCAGTCAGTCTCTGATATTGGAAGATTGGAGCCAGGTGAGATTTCAGCTGAGACGAGGTATCAAACTATCACCTCAATCAAAGTACAGTTTTGCATGAGAGGAGAAAAGAGAATCCTTTACCAAGTGCATCTGGATATCCTGGCAGGTTAGCAGGACACGCCACACAAGATCAGAATAATACCTCTTGCTGGATTACTAAGGTTGGTTCAGTTTCCTGCAGGAGCCAATGTTATTGCATTCATATGCAGCAACTCCTGAGCTTGGACTGTTATCTGTTCGTTCATGAAGTAATGTTTCTTTTCTTTTCCTTTTTTTTTTTTTTCTGAAACAGGATCTCCTTCTGTCACCCAGGCTGGAGTGCAGTGGTGCAACCATGGCTCACGGCAGCCTCAACCTCCCATGCTCAAGAGGTTCTCCAGCCTCAGCCTCCAGAGTAGCTGGACTACAGGCATGTGCCACCACTCCCAGCTAATTTTTCTAAAAAATTTTTTGTAGAGACTATGTTGCCTGGGGTGGTCTCAAACTCCCAGGCTCAAGCAATCCTCCTGCCTCAGCCTCCCCAAGTGCTGGGATTACAGATATGAGCCATCACACCCAACCATGAAGTAATGTTTCTAAATTTACTTTGCAATCTGTGAGGAATGATTAATACACAGTAGCGGGGGAGATAGGCATCAAATCATTCTCATTCTTACTCCCCAGCTTTACACAGAGTTACTGGCAGCTACACTGAGCAACTCATCCAAATATGGCAGATAGTGTCTATAATGCCACCATTGTGGCAATGTCCTTGTAGATGAGGTCTTTTATCCTTAGTAAAATGCAAGTGTGTTTGGCAGAATGTTTCTTCCCCTGGGTTGAGCCATGGCTGAGCATTGAAGTAGATGATCATCAATGTGTGTAGTGATGTTTGCTGAGTTCCATCCCTTGTCCTGGATCCTTCCAGCTCTGACATTCAATAGCATGCCTGTTATATTAAACTATAGTGAGGACACTGAATGAATGAATGAACAAAACAAAGAAAAAATGTTATTCCTTTAAACCTTTATTCTTTTGGGGATTTTATTTGTAAACTACGGGGCAAACCATATTTACTTAATCTATCAGAATGACATTTACTTCCTTAAATTAAGAATTTTAATTAACTAATGAAGATTTCATGTGTCTTCTCTTAATGTTCATATTAGAGTAGGCCATTTTGATGACAACTTTTATAGCTATAATTAAATAGTTCTAATAGATTTAGTTAGAATTTGCAAATAATAAGGAATATTTCATCTTTATTTTATAATTCACGACATATCCAATTTAGCCTTGCGGTGGTCACCCGGCTTTCTGTGTCTTCCCTTATTCCCTTTCACAAGTCTGTGCTTTACTTAGGGAAAAAACTTGAGGTACTGATAGAACACAGCTGTAATGTCTGTGAAATTCAGAGATGGAACCACAAAGGAAATGTCCTTTCCTTGCTTTGATATGTAGGGTAACGCCACCCCACGAGGCCACCGCACATATATCTCTCACAACTTAATCAGCATTAACCTTGAAAGTGACAGCTTGGCATGTGTTCCCTGGGTTCTATGCTGGTCAGAAATGCTCTTTTATGACATTCCTGGGAGAGGGTCATTATGCTGATGTCTGTGCTTCTCAGTGCTGGGGAGTCTATACCTCTAAAAGAACACTGGTTAATTAACTGTGTGACTTTGATTTTTAATGAGTTTATATTCAGCCAAAATACATCTTGTTCTTACCTTATACTTGTCTGACTCTGCTGTTCTGATCCATTCATTCGTTCATTCAAACATTCATTTACTCTCCATTACATTCCAAGCATTGGAATGGATATAAACTGGGCCAAACAAAGCAAGGCCACCCTCTGTTCCCAGAGGTCTGAGGACAGTGACTAAGCCCCGTCTACATTTCTTTTCTTTCCTGTGTCTTCAGTTGTCCGTCACATGGCATGTTGTCCAGCTCTGTCTCCATCCTGGTCTTTGTCCTTTAGCATGTGGCAACGACCTACTTACTATGTAAGGTCAGATCCCTGCCTGTTTTCTGCTATCTCCAAAACAACATACCTTTACAATTAACAAAAATATAAATCTGGTCATCCGAGACAAGAATGAAAGGACAATCTCCTTGTGGATGGTCAACTAGCTTCCTCATCCCTGATCTGTCCCAAGGAGTCCCTCTCCCATAATGCCAATTTGACTCTCTCCAGCTGGATAGCAGCTTAGCTTCCAGAGGATGGTCCCAGAGACAGACTGCATCAGATTCGAATATGCCCCAACTGGGATACAGACACAACATAAATTCACCTCTTCCCAAGCACATTGCCCTGCAAGGGCTGCAGTTCTTTTTATGGCATTTGTAACCAACCAACTACTACCAATGCTCAGAAGCCTAAAATGTGGCTGGTGCTGTGAAAGTCAGAGTCCGAAAGGAAGAAAAAAGCCCCCAGTTTTTCTTCCCATGCTGATTTGACCTGGGTAACCTCTTCCGACGAAGCTGGGCACCTCTCTCCCTAGATTGCTGTTTTTCAGATCCTGCAAGAGGGCACTTTGTACACACTGAGTTCTAAAGCATGTGAGAACTAGTGTCCTAAACTCTCAGAGCTGGAAGGACACTTGCAGGTTGTCCAATGCCAGCCTTTCACCAGCAGGCAGGACAGCATGCTCCCCAAGGGGAAATGATTGTCCAAGGGCTGAGCCACAGGCTTGGCCAGAATTCCTGGTCAAAATACTCCTGTATTTGGTCAAAATATTGTCACTGAGAGTTTGAGCCATAGGTGTGAGTGTTGGCCACATCCCTAAGATTAGGAGTAGCATCTCTCAAGAAAGGGGCAGACATTCCCATTTATAATCACTTCAAACAAGAGGTCTGGTCCTCTGTCAAGAAACTAGAATTCACAAGAAAACTGTTCACTTCCAACTATGGTCACTCTTAGTCTTCTGAGGCTTAGTTTTCTTAAATCCAGACACTGATACAGGCAAAGGTGGGTGCCTGGGAGTAGAATGCAAATACGATACTAATCACATGTTAGGAGCAGAAAGGAGGCACCACAGCCCTGGGCTCAGGCTGAAGACTGTCAGGTTGTGCTTTACACATTGATAGTCAGTTCCCTGTCGGGAGCTGGAGCAGCCCTAGGCATCTGTGGACCTTGTGTCAAGCTCCACTGATCTCATGACCCTGATCTCTAGCCTGGTTTCACTCTTGATCTAATGCCTGCCTCTTCTGTCACCCACCCCTGCTCCATTGTCTTGACCTCCTCAAACATTGGCACCCCTTCAGCTCCAACCAAAGCCCTTTCCTTCCCTTCCAAGGAACACTTTCACCCCTCCCTCCCCTATGAGTTTCTCTCCCCTGAGCGCCACAGTTCTGGCTGTCTGTGCTGCTTACTTTCTCACTGTTCCAGGGCAACTGCCTTCCTGAGGAATCTTTTTTTAATTCACTTTTTACATGGATCTCTGTGTCTTTCTCCCTAGCACAGTTATAGTCTTCTAGAGATATGGGGATAATGAGGCTTATAATTCTCTGTGTCTCCTCACTGTGCCAAGCCCACACATCTCCTGCCAACTCACAGTTTCCAGGCTGAGGCCCTACACAAGACAGGGCTCAAAAATGCAGATGCACCAATTGGGACATGAAACTCTGGAGCCCCTTGCCTACAGGAAAGCAAAATGAATTGAATCTGTCACTGGCCCACCCTTCCTAGGGCTTCCCATGGTGCTCTTGACTCTCCTGGGTTGCCAGTGTGGTCTTTGAAGCCTGGGAACCAAATTTCTTTTGCTGAAGTATTGTGTTCCTTTATACTCAATTATTAAAAGCCCCATCTGCACTGGATACATGGGCATTCATATTGGAGATAAACAACTTTACAATCCATGCTGATGCTGGTAAGTCCATTCACATAGCTTTTCCTCTGACTTTCTTGTCAGTTTCTTTCAATCCTGTTTTGTCCAGCGAAGCACTAGCAATTGTTTACGAATCAGTGTAGTTCTCATTTCTGGCATCATGGAAACCATGTACTGTTCTACGTTCTACCCACTGGGAGGATTTTCTTCACCACTGTCCTTTAGGGTTGCCCTGAGCAAGACTGTGGTGCTTCAGCCATCCATTTCTGAGTAGTACTGGCATCTGTAAACCAGTCTTGAATTGTCTCTTCCTGAGTCACCTGATCAAGAAACACCCCAGAGGCCATAGCCATGGATTGAAAGACAGAAGGTGATACAACAGGAGTCTATTCTGAAAGAGCCTGAGCCACCTGGCCATGCAACCTACTTGCACCTTCTAGACTTGTACAAGCTTTCTGTATGAAATACAGTTTGCTATTTGCTGTTAGATTGCTGTTGTGCAAGACCACCTTTATCGCTGATAAAGGTGATATGTCAGACAACACTTAGTTGAATATGGGAAGCTCAAGTCTCACAGTTGCCTAATAGTCATGGCTAGATATTCAGATTCTACCAAGTAGAAAGAAACCCAGTAGCAAGACAGAAGCTATTTCTCGAAAGAATAATAATTGCATGCAGAAGAAGGTAAAGATTTGTACTTGAATTGTAGAAGTTTTTGCTGTAATTCTTCCACAGATGCTTTCCAGATGCTCCATGCAGTTCCCATATTTTTCAAGGCCATTTCAAATATCCATGGATCTGTTGAATCATAAAGAACAACTGGTAGTGTAACTCTTACTACAAACTGAACTTGCCAGTGAATTTTCTACTGTTTTCTTACTCTCAAATGTGGTGGTCTTACAGGTGACTCTGACAATAGGTCAATATGGCACACTCAAATGTGATATGTGCTGCCTCCAAAATCCAAAATGCCCTTTTAAATTTTGCACCTCTTTTGTCATCCTAGGTAGTATGAGGTCCTTCGACTTCTCTTTTTACCGTGGAGGGGATATTTCCTGATGCTCCATAATAGTTAAAGAAACTTTACTGAGTCTAAGATGGTGGGCCCATGAATTTTTATGGGGTTTGTCTCTATCCGCTAGTTTACACGTCTTACTAAGGCACTAAAAATACTTGTCAGTTTCTGCCCATAAGACCTAATCAATACAAAGTCATCAGTATAGGGGACATGTGTGATACTTTGTGGAATGTCAAATGACTCTGGACAGAATAATCAACATAGTGTAAAGGCAAGACTGTGATGGCATACTGTTAGCCATGCTAGATAAAAACCAATTTACTGTCATGGTCCTTGCAAATTGAGATGTAGATAAATGAATTATCCATATCAATAACGTTATACCAAGTGCCAAAAGCTGCATTGATTTGCTCTAATAATGATGCTACATTTGGGATAACAGCTAAAATTGCAATTAACATCTGATTAAGTTTACATGATCCAGTTATTCTCTAAGACCTATTTGATTTCAGCAGAAGCCAAATTGTTGAGTTAAATGAATATGTAGTAGGTGACACCACTTTTCTTCTTTCCAGTCTTTAATGTTGTCATTAATCTTTGCAATTATGCAGTAGCGCTTCTAGCTTACTATCTTGGTAGCAAGAGAAGTTCCGGGGACTTCTACTTAGCCCTCTCTACCATTATCATCCTCATTCCTTGGGTTAGAGAGTCAATGTGAAGATTCTGCCAGTTGCCAAATATATCTATTCCAACTGTATATTCAAGAAAGGGAAATAACCACAGGGTGGATCCTGGACCAATTATGCCTACTGAGAGTTAGAGTTAAGCTAAGACCCTATCTATCACCTGTCCACCATAAGTGCCCTTTTTGACTGGTGGGACACAGTGTCTATTAGGGTCCCCAGGAATTAACATCAATTCAGAACAAACACCTAATAATTGCAAAATGTCTGAGTATTTCTACTTCACAAATGCACATTCACTCCTGTAAATGGCCACATTCCCTTTCGGAAATACTTGGAGGAATATTTATGGTATGTACTCGAAGAAATGGTTCAGAGTCTTTTCTCAAGGAGACCTGGTCTCATTTCAATCCATAGTTTCTGGGGCTATGATTTGACTTAACTCTGGAAAGAGTCCTAGAATGCCCACTTTGGTGATGAAAGTCAAGTTTTTTCTCTCTCTCTCTTTTCAATCAGACATAATAGGATTTTACCTCTTACACATTTAGCAATAGTTGATGTCCTACTAGATCTTTGTCATATGAAAGATCTCTGTGGCCCAAATCAATCCAAGCCCTGATACTTCCCTGGTGCCCTTCATGATAGAGGCTCCCACTTTGTCCTTAGCAGGTAAGTGCAGTCATTTGGCCTCTTTTTCTACAACAGTCTTGCATCTTCATTCAGATAAAGAAACACATCGTAATGGTGGCATCCCCTCCGTTCATGACGGATCTGCAAATGACAGGAACCACAATTTTTCAAGGATAAAGGTGCTTCCCTTAGTAATGCATTCGTCAATGTCTTAGTGAAGGAATTATACTCCCAGCCTCCTCATGGAACATAGTTGGAAAATGGTGTGCAGGTTACACATAATAAGTTCGGTCACATTATCTCCCCAACAATACAGGGAAACTATGTCATTTTATCCTCATTAAATGTAGCCCAGGAGTCACCAAACTTTTCCTGAAGGGTCACATAGTAAAGCTCTCAGGCTTAAAGGCCACGTGATCTCTGTCACAATTACTCAACTCTTGTTGTAGCATGAAAACAGCCATAGACAATACTCAAATGAAGTATCTCTGTGTCCATGTTCCAATAAAACTTTATTTATGAAATCAGGGAGCTGGCCCACAGACTGAAGTTTATCAACCCCTAATATAGGCCACTATTGAGGCCAAGTTTCAGTCAACCAACCAAGTAAGCTTTTAAAGCCCCCTCTGGATGCATGAGCAAACATGTTATCTGGAATATCTAGTAATAAAAAACTTGACCCTGTCTATTCTTATATTCTATCCTCCTTAATCTAACACCCATAAAATCCACTTCTTTTCCCTCTGGTTTCTGCCAACACTTATTTGCACAATTTCAATCCTTTTTTGTGTAAGCTATTCCTACATGGACATAGAGAGATATGGCTCCAGCTATGAGTCCAATTGCAACAAAGTGTAGTTGTGGTGGGTTTTGAAGAGACTGATTATCCATCAACACTGGGTAAGTTTATAATAAGGTTTATCAAGGAAAGGAAGGCTAGTCTACTAAGACACTCCAAGGCCAACTAATCTCAATGTCAAGGGAAACTCAGAGAAATTTGGAAGTTCAGTGTTACTGGTTTCATCGGGGTCCAACGAGAACGAGATGTTCTCATTTCAAGTTTTAGTATCCTAACCTTTCCCAATAAGTGTCCTTTTACATGAGAAACTTATAAAGACTCTGAATCCAACTGTCATTATAATTCAGCAACTAGCACAACAAATTTTGTGTCAGATTTTAGCAATATCAGCCCTTTGGCTACAAGAAGTAAGAGCATATTTTAGGGCTACCTTGAAAGCTCCTTGATTCCCAATCTGTGACTTGAGCTGATAGTCAAAGGACCAGCACTTGTCATTTTCTTTCTGTGGGTGCTTGAACTCATTTAGAAGGATCCATCCCACACCACAGTCTCTAGAGTCCTTGTGACTGCCACAGCAATCAAGTGCAGTAGCCACTAGAGCTCCCAAGGCACGTCCTCAGTGGGCATTTCATCACATTCAGCCACAGGTGACAGCTCTATCAATCATGATACCATTGCATGTCATGGATTAGCATCTCACTTCCTATTGCAAAAATAAAAAGCATAGCACTACACTCAAGGTTCAAAACACAACAAACCAATCCCCAAATCCCATCTTTGTGTCTATCTTCTTAGACAACTACTAACAGCAATTCTGTATCAGTCAGGGTCCAGTCAGGAAATAGAAACCATAGAGTTATTCGAACAGAGAAAGTTTCACATAAGGGATTCTTAGCTATAACAGTTGCAGTTAACCTGTAAAGGAGTAAAAAATACTTGAAAGGATTCCTTAAGATTGATGGAGAACATTTAAAAAAGAAGCAAACATGGAAGGAAGGGTCTCTTCCCCAAGGTTGGATTCCCTTCATTGGGAAGGTGGGGTTTGCACTCTGCTGGATGGCCAGGAATTTCCCTAAGTCACCCCACTTTGGAGCTAGTCCACAGATACTGGACTGAGGCTGATGATCAGGGAACCATGGCTGAACATGGCAGAAAAAAAAAATACCCGCCTCAGATACGGGTAGGCTGACAGAGGTGGCCAGAGACTCACAGAACGAACTGGAAAGCAAGAAATGCACCTCTGGGGTGCATGTGGGCCAAAGCTGGCAGGCAGTTAGTTACACACACTATGACTGGTAAGCTGGAAACCCGTCACGGTGCAGGCAAGGCTGGGGAGTTAGCCCTGAGTGCCCATAAGAATCACTGGGGATCTGCCACAGGGGTACCACTGAAGATTAATAGAATATGGTCCACAGGGATGCCACCAAAACTTGATGGGGCTGCGCACCAGTGGCTGTCCCCCAAATGCCACGCTCCAAGTGTATACCAGAATCCAGAATCCAGAAGAGAAGGCCCCCTCCTGACATGTTCCTGCAGCGCCCTCTACTGAAGGAGCTAAATATTGCACAAAGTGGCAAGGCGGACACGTTTACAGGGTCCCTCTCCATTATCACAGAGCAAGCAATGAAAGGTGGATGCGAAACTATGAAACAATAAATTGCTATTTGCACAACAGCATTAATTATTATGATAGTAACGAAGGTTCTACGTTTTGTCATATCACCTGTACATTTTTTATTACCTTATTTAATTCCTCCAATTATTAACTTCATTTAAAGGATGGGGAAACTGAGGGTCAAAGGTGTTTACTAATTCAGAGTCCCACACCTGGTAAACACAGTTAGAGTTCAAATGAGATTTTTGGATGTAACATGAATTTTTCCTACTGAACTCGCTGCCTTTCATTGGGGGGACTAGAAGGAATAGAGAATACATTGATTTTCCGTAGACAAATATTAAACACCCACTTCAAGCCAGGCACCAAGTCAGGTATTGAGATGCAGAGTAGATGAAAGAGACGCGGTCTCTGCTCTCCTGGAGCTTATAGTCTAGGGCAGGATCAGCAAACTTTATCATCAAATAGGCGGGCGGATCACTTGAGGTTAGGAGTTTGAGACAAGCCAGGAGTTTGAGACGTGGTGAAACTCCGTCTTTAACAAAAAATACAAAAATTAGCCAGGTGTGGTGGCATTCATCTGTAATCCCAGCTACTGGGGAGGCTGAACAGGAAAATCACTTGAACTTGGGAGGCGGAGGTTGCAGTGAGCCGAGATTGCACCACTGCACTCCAGTCTGGGCAACAGAGTGAGACTCCGTTTAAAAAAAAAAAAAAAAAGATAAACATGAATATTAATATTTTAGGGCTTATGAAGCAAAGAAGCAAAACAGGATATGACATAGGTGCTTATATAGATATTTGAAATATAACTATTTAAGATGTAAAAACTATTCTTAACTATTGGCAATTTGGTATCAACTAAGCAGTTTATTGCACTAATAGTTTGTTGATTGATTGCCGGTCTAGACGAAGAGATAGATAATGAAATAAATACATATGCTAGCACAGAATGTAAGAAAGGCACAAACAAAAGGAAATAATTCTATGAGAGAAGTAATGAGTAATTAATTGTGACTAAGGAAGGACATTTGAACCAAGACCTGAAGAGTGAGTTGTTAGCTGGGCAAAGATGGGGAGTTCTGGGCAGAAGCAACAGTTCCAAGGGAGGCAAGAGCTTGGTGCATTCAAGAAGGAATCAGAACACAACATCAACAACAATCACACACACACACACACACGCGCGCGCACACATGCACAAACACACCCACAAAGAAGTGGAGCTGGAGTATGCAGCTAAAGGGAGAAGAATGTGGAGCTAATGAGGAAGGTGGGGTGGTAACCCAGGGTCCGGTGTAGGGACCAGCCTGGAGGTAGCCATGCCTGGGAACAATCAAACGTGGAGGGAAAGGAGGAAGACAGGAGGGGAGCAAGTGCAAGAGCAGAAGCCTGATTCAGCAGCGGCGACCTCACAACCTCCCAGTGGTGCGTGAAATGTCGTTACCTGTGTCAACCTTCAGGGGATGGCCTGCCTCTTGTGCCCCCAACTCTCACCAGCAACATTCCTTTCAGGTCTGGACTTTGATGCATTCAAGGAGAATTCAAACCATCTTTCTCTTTCATAATTTAATCTGTTGCCCAGGCCAGAAAGAAAGCACAGGAAAGCAGCCAACGGCCTCCCTTGTAGAAGTCAGGGCAACTCACGGTCCTGGAGAAGGACCTGGAAACAGGAGTGAGATGAACAGGGTCTCTGCTCTGGCTCAGCCTGGATCTCACCTTTCACCTTTGCAACTGGGTTCTGATTTAATTGGTCACAGAGACAGAATGTCATGGTTAAGAGCACAGGCTCTAGAATCAAACACTTAGGTTCAAATCAAGCCTCTATTATCTTCCGACTCACAGTTTGCTCTTGTAAATTATGTCCCTCATGAATGTCCCTCATCTTGAGAATGAAATCATTATTGTACCTAAGCAGCAGGACTGCTGTCAGAAGCGGTTGGGTTGCGTGAAGGATTAGAACATTCGGAAAGTAAGCACTCAGTAAATATTTGCTAGAATAGCTGTTTCTTCACTCAGTTCTTCAATAATCACATAATACAGGCAGGGCAGCAATTATCCCATTTTAGGGATAATATACTCAAGGTGCAACAAGATAATGGCCATTGTGTCACAGCTCATGGCAGAGCTAGTTCTCAAACTCCCATCTTCAACACTCTAAGGCTCAAGTCCTCCAACACTCAAGCCCCGGCAGTGTCCTTGGGCAAGTCACTGCAGCCGTGTGGGCCTTAGTTTACCCAACAGTAAGACAATGGGAGTGAGAATGGACATGATCTCTACATTCTCTTTCCATTCTAACCATCCACACGCTTATAATCCACTCTGGAGACATGATCATTTTCAAACTAATTCTGGTTCTGGTGATATGCTTTTCCTAGTTTGTCACAGGGACACTAAGAGACGAGGCCCAGCTCTCTAAGCACTAGCACTTTCCCAGGAAAGGTCTGTGTCAGCTGTCAGCCCCTGCTCTGTGTGCCATAAGTTCTCTTGTCACATAAAATTCTCCTTCTGACACCGTTTCCCTTTAGAAAGAAAGTAAATCATAACTTTTCACTTAAGCATTTCTGCTTCTAGTCAGACCTGCTTTAGCCTGAAGTTGAAAAAGAGTATGTTTGGTTGGATCACATTTCAACTCAGTCTAATAGATATTTGCTTAAGGGGGAAAGGGGTTGAAGAAAAAAGGGAAATGTCAAAACGGAATAATAAAATGGTCTATAAACAGAAGCAGGTTTTCTGTGATACGTTACCCCGATAAACCCAATAATGGTTCCCAAATGCACTGTCCTGGGCTGATGCCAGGCTGGGCAGTGGGGGGCTCTAGGTTATTTTTAATTTTACTGTAGCCAAACCATGACCTCATCCTGATGGAATTCTCTCCCACCAAAGAGCTGTATCGAGTTATTTGTCGGCCGAAATTCATTTGAATGTGGATTCATCGGAAACATGTGTGGCCACAGAAGCAGCCAAGAGGGAAATGTGGGGGAGGCAAGAGTGGGATTTTCAAGGAAACCCTTCCTTTTGTTTGAACGAAACATGCCAGTCCTTGCAGGGCCTCGGGCCTTTGATAATATGGGTTTTGGGCCTGCTGTTCTCTGTGACCGCTCTGTGCCCTCAGCAGCCCCAGATCAGATCCTTGCTCTCCCCCAGCACAGGAAATGCAGCTGTCCCCAGCACCCACCAGAGGCAGGCCCTGGGCAGCCACCCTGTAAAATGGATGAGGGCAGGAGCCTCAGCCAACACCCAACAAACTCACAGACAGTACAGGATACTGGCATAAATAATAACAGCAATTCCTACTCTATCAAGCACCTACCGTGTGTATGGTGGAACTGCTTTGCATACGTTAGCTCTGATCTTTACAACAAAGTAGGTGGTATGATCATTCTCCCTTTCACAGAATTAAAAACTGAGGCTTGAGATGTTAACTCAAGAGTACCTGGTTATTTAGTGGCTTAATCAAATTTCAAGGCCAAACCTGTTTTATATAAAACTTCTCCTCTAACCTCAATGCTTTTACAAACAGAAGTCTTAAAGGGATTTAAAGAAAAACAAGACACCTTTAGATTGGCAGGTCAAGGAAGGCTTCATACAGGAGTGGTATCTGAGCGAGGTATGAAGAACAGGCAGTAGTATTTGGACAAAGCAAGATATATTCCAGACAGAATAAAAGTCAGGAAGAGAGAGGAGGTATCAGGAAAATGTGAGTTGAATACTGCAAGGAGTCAAGAGCCTGGTTCGACTCCCAAAGGAGAGAAGTAGGGCGTGAAATGGGAGATGCCTCATGAGAGTGCAGCATGGAGGGCATCTGAGTTTTAGGTGACTGGACAGGCTTGATCAGAAGGATCATGGGGAGTCACTGAGAAACATTGAAAAGGAAAGTGCCGTGAACCATCCTCCAGCCTCAGATGAAGAAAAGATGGCGCGGGACATCCTGGGAGGGGAGCGGGAGAAGGAAATGGCTGAGTGGGGGCAGCCCCACAGAATGCAGAAGAAAGCTCTGGAGGACTTAATGATTGATTATATGTGGGGAGAAAAGTCAGGAAAAGATCCAGAATGAATCCTAGGTCCCTGGTATGAGTGACTGGGTGGAGTGGAGGGTCACACACTGAAACAGGAGTGAGCTGTGGACAAAAGGAGCAGATCAAGCTTTTGAACATGTAGCTTGAGTTATGTTATTTTCTGTTGCCCCAGCTGCCATGTGGATGGACTAAATCATGCTCCTCTTTGATTCCTGAAGGCTCCTAGCACAAGCCTCAGCATGTAGGATGTGCTCAGGGAAAAACACTGAATGATAGATTGGCACCATCACCCCATTCCCTGTGGCCTGATAGAACTGACCCACCAAAATAGCTGGATTAGGCCAGACTCAACATCCAGATTGTGCAGCAGCAGAAGCACCATGTCAGCCAGCAGCTAAAACCACATTCTCAGTGCAGGCAGAACCAGAGCAGCTGATTTCTGAGATTGTCACATGGCAATGTTTTGAGTGGGAAGGGACCTGGCATCAGCAAAGGACCCTGCCTGTTGCCATCTTCCATGCAGAGATGGATCCATTCTACCAGTAGCCATCATGGCCAAAGATTTCAAAGGACCAGGAAGAAAAGCCTGCTCAGAGCAGACGCGAAGTAGAAACATCTGTTTGAGTTTTCAATCAAGCTATTTTCCCTGCACAAAGCAAGCTTGTAGGAAATCGATTACTCTATTTCCTTCTCAGAAGTGGAGACTCCAATGTCAGGGAGAATGGTTTCCTATAAGACTACGTGTCTTGGAGTACTGTAAGTTGTTTCTAGTGTCTTTGGTGATATATGCACAGAAGTCTTGAAAAACAGGATTGAGTATCTCATTATGTCCCGGTTGGACAGAGGTCTCTCATTCCATGTGGCTCTCCTGTCTTCTGTGTCTAATGGCAGATGAAGTGTGGGTTGCTCGTTGCATATGTTCTCCTTTCTGAGGGGCCACGTTTGCCTGTAAAACCCTATGTAAACCGGAGAGCAAGAAAAAGTCCCAATAAGGACACATCTGTTTTGAAATTTTTTGTTTTTAGGAGTCTTGATTACTGAGAAGATGTGCTCCATTTTAAACTTGGGTGTCTCTATTTCAGAAAAGACACAATTACAAGCGTGTGACGTGAAGTTTTCCAGATGTTGACTAGGTAAGGAAAGTAATATGGTGAACCTCCAGGTATCAATCACTCAATTTCAGTATTTGCCCATTCTTGCTTCCTCTATAACTCTCCATAGACTTTCACTTGCTATGTTTCTCCCTGAATTGTGAATTGATTGTGCCAGGCAGCAAGGTACAGTAGAGTCTCAGCAGAATCACAGGGGGCTCCACTGCTACTAGGTTAGGGGGCCTTGATGGTAAATGTCATATTTATTTTTGTATCCCTGGGCTTACACAGGACCTAGTATGTAGTTGACACTCAAAGAATGACATGACTGTTCCGCACTAGGTGTGTGATTTTGGAAACATCCTTTAATCTCTTCAGCCTTGGAGTTCTCATTTGAAAAGTATAAACAAGAAATCTGCCTGACTGAACAGTGGTAAGCATTAAATCAGACCATGTATGGAAACCGTTTAGCACGATGCTGAGTGGTAGTAAGCTCAGTCATGCTATTCCCTCTTCTTTCTCCGTTATTCTTTGGCTGTCGGAGCCTAGGCCTTCTTCACTTGATCTTAGTCAAAAGGCTGAGAAGCGATACCTAGGCCTTCTTAAGACATAGGAATTCAAATGGGTAGGTAGAAAGGAAGATAAAAAGAAAGGCAGGGTTAAAGTGATGAGGAATAAAGAAGGTGGAGACAAAAGAAGAAAAGCAGAGAACAACATGGGTTTAATAGAAGGGGAACAACAAGAGAAAAGGCTCTTCTAGATATCCTGAAATCCAGCTTCGTGACATATCCGTGGAAGAATGTGGCATGTCTGAAAACGTCCCTCTTGGGTCCCCTATGTCCCTTGTTAAAAAAAGCCAAAGGGCTTGGCACTGTTTGTCCCCCAGGAAATGCCCCTTTCTCCCCTCACTCACACCCCAACCATCCAGGGTCCTTGTGTCCTTTTCTCAATTGTCCCTTCAGAACTTGCTCCCTAGAGAGCATCAGAAGAAAGCTCCAGATGGGAGTATGAAGGATGGTGGGCTTTAAAATGCCCAGGGAGGGAAAGGAGCATGTGTTCCCTTCCTTCTGGTCTCTGTGAGGTCCTGCGTATAGACCATCAGAGTATGGGGTGATGCAAACTATGGCAGAGCTCAGGTTGCTGAGAGGTCGCTGCAGAGGGATCAAAGTGGTCGATATACTCACAGTCAGAGAAAACTTCTCTAGGACAATGGCAGATGTTAAGCTGTGTCTTGAGTGGACAGCAAATGTTTACCCAGTAGAGAAAGCATTTTCAGAAGAGATAAAAGTCCTATATTTGATTAGCCCATAGGTTAAGCTGATTTTTTTTTTACTTACATGCACATATTCTCGTTGGCGGATAAGTATAGCATTGCCCCAATATCATAGACCTCAAATTCTTTTTACTGTCCACCCTAGCTTTGGATAGCCCAAGATTGTTGCCCCCACCCTGGAGACTAATCAACTGAGCTTTAGATTCTGTCCCATTGCCTTACTAGACTACAACTTCTCAAGCTCCAGCTCCCTAGCTGCCTATGACTGGCTATTGGGAACCCCTCTGTGAGACAACCCCTGGATCTAGAGCCTTCACCTGGCACTTTTTGCCTTGGGTAGAATTACCTGTGACCTTGCCACTCATTCCTCTAGCTTTCAGGTTGTTCCACAGTGAGAATCATTAATCTCTGTATCCCCTGCCACCAACACAGGCTCTAGTAAAATGTTGCTGTAAACAAATGTTTCTTGAATTTAAAGTAACTGAACCTTAACCCAAGGATAAAAAGTGAAAACTGCAACAGTCACCAGATGGTCTGCATTCTTCTGGCAAACACTGCCATGTGAAGAACACCCAAATATGTAAGCTGGCTTTTGCATATTTCATCCAGATGTTCGGCTTCAGGTAGAAGCAGACGAGGAAATCCTTAATGAACAGACTAGTGTTTCTTAACATGTCTAACTTCCAGACCTCCCTGTTGTCTCCTGTACTAAGGCTGCAGCTCACTCAACATTCTTAAATGGGCTACAAAATAAAGTGCTTTGGGTTAGAACCGCAAGCAACGAGTGAAGTGGAGGGAGAGCAGAGGTACCTCCAAAGCCCTGAGGCAGGAGTACTCCAACTGTAGTGTTGGAACCAGGAGGCTGTGTGGCTGGAATAAGATGGGCAGAGAGCAGGAAATTGGAGAGCTAGGAGCGGGGTCTGGGCCATGGCAGAGCCAGCAGTGCCTTACTGGATTGGGACTCTGAGTGCCCTGAGTGAAATGATGAGTCACTGTAGAGTTTTGAACAGAGGAATGACATAGTATAAATTACCTTTTCAAAAGAACATGCTGACTTATTTGAGACTAGCCTGTGAGGTGGGGCAGGGGAAAAGAAGGAAAATGGGGAGAGCCCTTAGGAAGCTACCACAGTCATCCAGGTAACAAATGATGGCAACTTGGACTGGGGAGATCATGGCAGGAGTAGTGAGGAATGGCTGAATTCTGGATGAATTTTGCCTTCTATTTCCCAATTGTCTGTGCTCTGCCTCCAGACAAATGCCCATCCAAGAATGCTGCTCTACACTAGAAACCACACAGTACACCAACAACGTGCTTTTATTTTCAATAAGTGAACAAACAAACAGATGCACCAGATCCAGAATGATCTAGATGCTGGTTCTCAGAGACACACTCCCAGATATCTCACTTTGGCTTTATCCTGCCTCTTTGAAGGACCCAGAAGCTGAAGGAACAGAAACTGTGAATTATGCCTCCAACTGTGATGTGGGACAAGAAGAGCTGTTTCCAGAAAAAAATATATACGTATAAAGAGAACTGGTTGAATTTATTTTCTGATGCTTTTCTCACTTTGTGCCAGAAACATAAGCAGAGGGAATAAAACTGGGGATTTTGATCCCCTGAATGTAATTTAACAGAGAAGCCAAGACCTGTAGGGAATGCAGGTGACAATGAGGGACAAAGAAGGCTGGCTGATTGGGACAGAAACCACCAGAGGGAGGAACACTATTGGGAGGAAATGACCAGATTCAGGTCCTCACAGTTAAGTAGGATGAAGGGTCTGGTCTCAGAAAGACCACTCAGATGAGCTTGCACATCCTGGGCTCCTCAGAGTGGTCCTCTCGGCTTCCCACACTCTGATGCAACATCAAGCACTGTCTCCTCACTCAGCCAACTTCCAGTGCGCAGAGGCAATTTATTGTGTGCAGGGCACAAGTGGTTCCATCTACATTCTGATCCAAACCGTGCAGCACTCCGGTGAGGCAGGAGATATCTTCATCTTACAAAGAAAATAGAGGCCCCAAGTTTGGAAGCGACATACGAAGAATTGCTTAGCAAGTTAAAGAGACCCAGTCTGTGAGTCACGTTTGAACCTCCTCTCTTCAAAACTATCTGGGCTTCCCAGCAGGGCCAGCATACCTCATCTCTGTGAGCAGTATGAGGGAACTTGGATGGGCTGGGGTGAGCAGCATGTCATGGGTAGGTCCAAGCACTGAGTCTCTTAGCCATGGGAGTAGCAGTGCCTAATAATCATTGCTCCAGACAGTCCCATATCAAGAAGCTGGAGTGCTTGTCCTCTTGCTTCCGTTTTTGGAGAATATGAGCTAGATCCATTTAAATGAGCCATTTTGATGACTGTAAAACTCCTTCTAGAACAATAGCACCTAACCTTGGCTGCACATCAGAATCACCTGGGCAGTTTGAACAAATACTGATACCCCTATTATCCTGAGTTTTTCATTTAATTTATCCAGGGCATTCTAGTGGAGAGTTAAGGTGAAAAAACAGTACTTTAGAAAGTCTTCTTTCAGTGTCTATACACATGTTGTCTATGCAAGAATTAGGACAACCAAAATATTTAATTATGTATTTATTCAGTAATATGTAAGCTATTATAAATACTATTGCAATTTTAACATCCAAAAATATAACATTTTCCCCCGCTGTTTTGGATTCTCTTGGTAGCATAAATTTCAAAGAACAGAATTAGCTTATTGAACTAGCAGAATTAGCTGATTGAAACGTAAGAACAATTTTAAAGTTCCTGATGCAAATTGACAAATGGTCCTCCAAAAATCGTACACCAATTTGTGTTCCCTTAATTTTTTAAAAAATAGGAATGCTCATGTCCAGCTTCCCCATCAACACAGCTTTTCAGTCATGGAATGGGCTTTCTTAGGGGGTAGGGAGCTTCTCATTATTGGGGATGTTCACGTGTATCTAAAGGGCGATTTGCTGAATGTGAACTGTATGCAGCCACTCCCTGAGTTTGGGTGGGAAATGCAGGACACACAGAAAGCTTGGCTGCAAGATCCCGCCCCTGGTCCTGGCTATTTACTACTTCAGGGAGAGCCTGAATCCACAAGGCTGTTTTCAGGCGATTGATGGGCAGGTCTAGGGTGGGAAGGAAGGTTTACTATGCAAAATGCTCAGGAGAGGCTGGGACCCATCAGTGTTAGGGAAATACTGCTTGAGTCAATGTGTGAGAATGACCGTGAGCAGGACAATGAGGGTGATGAAATGGAAAGGAAGATTGTGAGCTTCCCAAAAGGCTTCCCTGGGCTTACATTACCTTTCAGCAAAAAGGTTCATCCAATATTTCAGGTGGTTTTACCATTGGGTGTTACTGACATACATTTGGAGTGGGGAAACAATTTGAAATCATTCTAAAATGTGTTGTTCATCTCTCCAAAACAGGCAGCTTGGGATAATAGAAAAAGCAGGGTATACAGAGTCAGACAGACCTGGGTTTGAAGGCTCTCCCAGACAGATCCCCTGGACTGTGTACAAGATGCCTGACTTTTCTGAGCCCCAGTAAAATGATGGTAATAATGTTCTCTCCATGTTCTTGGGAAAACTAACATGCTAATTTGTATGTAAAGCACCTAAAAAGAGACTTGGCTCATAGTTTATAATCAATAAGAGGGATCCGTTATTGCATTATTAATTAGAACATACTTATATCCTTCACTTTACGCACAAGTAATTAAATGGTGAGAATGATGGCATTCGTGATCATTATAATGACAGTTACAAAAGCAACCTCCTACTGGGGATCTACTATATGCTAGACATTGCCAATTGTGTAAATATAACCCCTTCTATTTATCTGGCACCTTAATAATCGTCCAAGAAGTTTTACCTTTGTCAAAAAAAGGAACTAAATAAATCTTATAAAGTCAGTAGAGACTAGATCTAAAATGAAGAATCAAGTGGTTCTGATGATTTGTCTAAGGGAATAGGAAAAGTATGTTAAATTTTTTTGGTAAGAAAATTGAATCCTACTCTGCAATCTCTAGGTCCTGTTATTTAAAATATTGTTGTAGAAAATGTTTTGTTATGTAATTAAGATAAACCTTCAATTTTATCTCATATGTCTTATATATCTTATAAAATTTGTAATATATAATATAATTATATATTATATTAAGAAAATAAAGGTTGCCTATTGCTGTTTTAATTCTATCTTTACAATTTTTAGAGTAAGATCTGATGTCAAAGATACTGTTGGAGCTCCCAGCATCTCTGGTTTTTGGGTCTTCCCCCTATGCTCCAGGAAGTTTCATTATTGACTCCAGATTCTAGCAAATTCCCAGAGCTCAGGCATTTTACATGTCTGTGGTAGGGAGAGACAAAGAGCCTGTTTCCCAGGCCAGGTTCTGTTTACACTTCCTTGATCAGGGATAATGATTTGTTTATAGGAGACATTCTGTCTTCATTAAACTCACTTCTGGACAATCAATGAAGGGACTAAGATGACAGGACACATGTGTGTTTGAAGTTCACACATCCTGCCTTGCTCAAGCAGGACCAAGGCTCAGCCAAGACTTTCTTGTACTGACACCTAGGAACAGGACATCAAAAGCTCTAGTAGAATTAAGAAAGGATGACCCTTCCCAAAGGAACATAAATAAAGTCTCAACAAATGACTTTGCTAATTATTCTTCTCTGATTAGTGCAACTCAGCATAGGGCAGACCTTGCCTAGTGTATTTCATATATAGTGCAGTCTACCTTCCATTCCTATTAAAAAATCATACTTTCAGGTATTTAATAAATTAAAATCATTTCTGTAATTAAATTAGGTACTTATCTTTGCAAGCTCTATACAGAGAAGCAGCCACCAATCTTAACTGGCTTATATGCCTTATAAACTGCAAGGCTCATGCTTTAATTTGAGATTAAATCAGAATAAAAGAATTTACACTAATCTTTCCTTCAAAAAAGTGGAATATTTTTAACTAGCTAGGCATAACACTTTTTAAAACTTCTCATTTATGAAGATACTTTACAGTGCAAGGTTAAAAAAATAAGCACAATGTAGTTCCTTTGTTATTAACCACTGGTTTGCAATCACTTGTTTGTCTCATCCTAGTTTTCTTCTCCAAGCTAAAATATGGTTTTTCCTTCTAGTTTGCCTTACACCTTCTTATCACCTATGTTACTTATTGCAGCCATTCTCGTGGGTGTGTAGTGATGTCTCATTGCGGTTTTAATCTGCATTTGTCAAATGGTGAATGATGCTGAGTACCTTTTCCTGTGTCTATTTACTATTCATCATATCCTCTTTGATGACCTGTCTATTCATATCTTTTGCCCTTTTTAAGTTATATTATTTGTCTTATATTATTAAATTGTTAAAGTTCTTTGTAAATTCTAGATAAGTCTTTTATTTGATATGTATTTTGCAAACATCTCCCAGTATGTTGCTTTTATTTTTCATTTTCTTAGAATTTTTTTTTGAAGTGCAAAAGTGTTTAATTTTGATTGCATTAATTTATCAGGTTTTTTTCTTCTATGAACTGTGCTTTCGGTGTAGTATCTAAGAAATCTCTATGGAACCCAAGGTCTCAAATATTTTCTTTATGTTTTCTTCTAAAAGTTTTTATTGCTTTAGCTCTTACCTTTAATTCTATGATCCATTTAGAGTTAAGTTTTGTGCATGGTTTAAGATAAAGGTCTGAGCTCACCTTTTTAAATTTTTATTCATTTTTATTTCTTATTTCAATAGGTTTTGGGAAAATAGGTGGTGTTTTGTTACATGCGTAAGTTCTTTAGTGATGATTTCTGATATTTTGATGCACTCCTCACCTGAGCAGTCTACACTATACCTAATGTGTAGTCTTATCCTTCACCCCCTCCCACCCTTTCCCCCAAGCCTCCAAAGTCCATCGTATCATACTTATGCCTTTGCGTCCTGGTAGCTTAGCTCCCGCTTATGAGTGAGAACATATGATGTTTGGTTTTCTATTCCTGAATTATCCCCCAGATGAGGAGGTTTTGCTACTTGAACCCTAAGGCTATACTTAGGTCTGACATCCTCAGTTTCAACTGCATAGCACGTGAACAAACTGATGCATTAAGAATAGAGAGGATCTTTTCCATGACATGTAGATAGTAGGAAGTATTTAAAGCAATTGCATTGGTAATAATAACCTGGGGACAAAAGGAAAGCAATTGTGTTGACCTTGTGCCCAGCCTGAAAACTCTGTTGAAGCAGCTCTCTGAGGTCTTTCCTCTTCATGAACAGATTCAATCCTTGTATTGATGAAGGTGTGAAAAATGTGTTTATTTGTTCTTTTTTTTTTAAAAAAAAAAAAAGGTGTTTCTGAGTGACAGACGAGCATCCCGTGGGTACTCTCCCCTCCACTTAGGCATCGCATCCAGGTTGCTCACAGTCTAGAGGGCCTCAGGGATCAATGGCAACAGCTGCAGCCAGGACAAGGTGGCAGCCTTTATTGCTGAGAACCATCTTAAGTTTGGACCTACATGTTTTCCTACTGTCAATTGAAAACAACACTGTGGTTTGAAGAATTGTGGCTAAGACAATGTGAGTGGTAAATATGGAGTTAGTGTTTTAATTGAAGTCTTTATAACACCAAACCTGAGTCCTTTTTCCCTTGCCATAATTTATCATGAAAAGGCAAGTGGGTATGAGGTGTGGGGCAAGTTGGGTTCTTGCTGAGCCAGTGCCTAGAGGTCTAAGCTCCTTTGAAGTAGTACCCAGATGTCATTGTTTTTTTCTCAGAAAGAAAGAATTGGAAAGCAGCCTCACCTGCAAGGTTGGAAATCTGAGCACTTCACTCCTGGCCAGAAAAATCACTGGGAATACACAACTCCCTGTTAAGAGATCTGGATCCTAATGCTGGCTCCACTCCCAACCAAGTGACCCTGACTAAGATATTTCAACTACCTGGGCCCCAGTCTCCTTATTTACAAATTTGTGATGTCAATTTGTGGTCTACCTACTTCTTGGTGATAACGTGTTTAAAAGACAATATCTGGAGAAGGCAATACTTAATCAAAGAGGCTCTGTCATGTATATAATCTCTTTTTTCTAGTCCTAGTTCCATCAACATTTCTGGCTGGCCATGGAAAATCATCCTCCCTTCCTGGCCCTGTCTCTTTAACTGTATAATGGAAAGGATGATCTAAATGCCTTTTGGAGTTCAACTAGCTCTGAAAATTGATGGCCCTCGGCCTCTACTGGGTCCTGGCTTTTTGGCAAGGCCCAGCACATTTTGCCCATTCATCACACAGGGATGTGGTTGTCCTCTGAAGAAGAGATGAGACAAGTTTTCCCATTGAATCTGTCAGTCCAGAGAAGACCAGGGTCTCATCGCCTTCACTGGAGAACCTATGGCACTGGCCCAGGTCTGACAAAGGGCACCATATGGGTATACCTAACCAGACAGTGTGATGTAATGCCCACCGGAGACCACAGACTTAGTTTGGGGATCAGGGAGCAAAAATAGACCCATTGGCTCTAACACACTTTTACCAGAGTTTGGGCATTTGGGGTTGGGGGAAGAGGAGAGGGGCGATGGGGATATGGCAGGGAAAGGAGCTGTCCTTTAAGTAGTACTGGAAGTAAAAACACCAGATCTCCCACAGGTTGCAAGTACGGCTCAAACTTGAAACAGAAATACCCCCACCAGAAAGAAGAATAATGGGACAAACAGATCTTAGAGCGAGGCAGAGCTGGATTGGAATCCCGGTTCTTTCACCCTATGGTGGTTGTGTGACCTTGTGCAAGGCTCTTAGCCTGGCCTCTGTCAGCTTCCCTCTCTATGGTGACAGAGTATCTGGGAAAGCAAGGTTCATTCTTTGTTTATTTGTTTTAGTGAGAGGAATGGCAGATTTTCTCTATCTAGATGGTCCAGGGATCTTCTCTGCTAGGTTGACCAACTGGCTTCCCTTGGTTAGGTAAAACGATAGGAAAGTTGTCATCAATTGCTCTCTAAGAAGGAAGTTTGGGGGTTTTTTTTCTGGCCTATCAAAGCTGGCTCTTCCTGATACTTTGGTGAGAAGAGTTGATTAATTAAAAAAAGAACAAACAGTGGACACACTTTCACAAGGGCCAAGCAACCTTCTGGAAAGAAAAGTTCCTAACTCCAGTAATAGTAAACCTCAGAAGAGGAGTGTGGAGCCTTTTCCAGAAAGGGTTCTGATAAGACAGCCTTCTTAAAGGAAAGGCTCCTCGCTCCTATTCTAAGGTTTACTGTTGCTGGATCCTCTCTGAGGATATGAGACAGCCCTTACTAACAGGAGGGCAGAGGATCTTGGTGGTCCAGGCAGAAGGCCAGGTGCATTGTGAGGGAAAGGTGGGATCTTGTAGCACTTGTGGCTGAGGATGGATGGATGGCGCCCCAGCAGACTCAGCCTTGGTGGCCCAGGAGACAGCGTTTAGCTCAATGACTGAATATATCAGTAGAAACCGCAAAAGCTGTAAGCTTGGGGGCACTGTGATCTTGCAGGGCCAGGCCAATAAGAGCACCACACAGTGGACTCATCAGTCTCTCCAGGGCCAGTTTTCCATGGAAGTCCACTATAGTGCTGACCAGACTCCAGCTCTCTCTTTCATCTGGCATTTGGAAGCAGAACTAATAATCCCTTTGTCCTGAGCAAGACCTAAAGGTTTTTGAGAGGTTGTTGGACAACTGGAGGTGGGACAGGGGTTGATTTTGAGAAAGAAAAAACTTCCCGCTAAGTGGGCGAATGGACTTTGGATGATTAACTGGAAAAATTAGACAGCTTTTCATATATTCCCAAGCTGGTGAAATAGTCCCTACCAGTCCCATGCATAATAGGATTCATGTAATCTGCCTATACAGGTGTGTTGAGACAATTTGTCAGTGTATCATCTGGGTCTGGCAGAATACCTGGCACATAGTATGTCATCAGCCAATGTTTGTGGCCTTAAGCTCCTGAAGTGACATAGATGGAAGGAAGGCTTGATGCCCCATGGAAACACTGCTGTCACTTCAAAAGTGTTTCTAGGAAACTCTCTCTTTGTTGAGATAGGAGTATGTTGGGGTAGGAGTAGGGTTTGCAACACAGACAGTGGACAGAACTATCTGAGATCTCAAGAGGCTTATAGTGCCTGAGGAACACGTCTAATCCCTAGGAAGTTGTTCTAGGATGAGCAAATGGATGCGGACTCTATTAATTACTGTTGGGTTGTAAGAGATGAACTTCCTTTGTTTACCTGAAGTGATGGGGATTATTCAGAGCTGATGAGAGTCACAGAAAGGTGTACCCATGACTGGCCCAGCATTTCCCAAGGAAGCCTGAGTTACACGGCTCATCAAAATTATCTGGCTTTGCAAGGCAGGGATGCAAAAATATTCCCACAGGTCTTGGCAGCCACAGATTGACTATCAGGATATCTTTGAGAGGAAGGCACACAAGGAGGCCAGGGATGCCAGGGATGCCAGGAGCAGCCGGGCAGCCTTCAGAAGACGATGGACGCAGGGTAGCTTTGGGGAGCAGGTTATCTGTCATGCCATGTGGCAGCAGGGCTTCTTCATCAGTCTGTTTCTGTTGCTCTTTTGCTAAAACCCAACCACTCTACCCTCTCCCCATATATCCCTTCTTTTCCCTGTACTTCTGCCTACTCATTCATGTGTTAGGCCCCTGCGATTTAGAGATAGCCTTTGAGTTTCTCAAGGTCTTCTCTTTTCCAGACCAAACCCTCCCACTTTCTTCTTCAGGGCTGCACCCTCCACTGGGGCTCAGTAAACCTTGTGCTTCAGACCATCCGGGATCTCCTGAGGGAGCCCCCCAGCCCAGGAGAGGGAGCCCTGAGCACATTTCACCCAGGACTGCCACTCTGAGAAAGTGCCCAAGTCTCTTTGTGCCTCAATTTTCTCAGCTGTAAAATGGAGATAATAACATGGGCTGCAAGCCTCAAAGCCAGGGTCTAAGGGAAATTTGCCTCTGCCTGGGGGTTCTGGAGCTCTGCGCTTGTAAGGGTGATAATTGGACAGGTTTATGGAGCTAGCTCTGTCTTCAGAGGCCCTTCCCTCTTGATTCTCACTGTGGCTCACATCCTCTGAAACCTTTTCATGGTTGAGACCTGCCTCCCTGAGAGCCGGGAAGAAGGAAGGCCTTGGGATGATCCCTAAGGTAAAGTGAGTGACACAGCTGAGTTTCAAAGCGGTCACATGACTTGATCATACAGAAAGTAGCTAGCAGAGGACAAGGAGCAGGACAAGCTGTCCCACTGCATGTGGCATATCAGGAGAAACTGCCCTCTTCCAGGCGGCACAGCCAAGGGGTTCCACGCACAGATTAGGAGCTCAAATGCACCTGGTTTTGATTCTTGGTTCTGTCCCCAGAACTATATCCCCTGGGACAAGTTACTTAACCCCTCAGAGCCTCAGTTTCCCTCCTTGCCTATTAGCGGCTGTGGAGATGATCAATCCCCTTCATTAAGGGATTACGACTGTACCAGTGAGGACACCTGACAGGAGTGGACCGGCTTGTCGCCTCCACGGTAACCCGGGAAACCGAGGCAGGAGTTTGGGAAAATTTGCCCAGGGCCAGGCGGCGACCCACGGATGCCAGCGGAGCGCCCTTCCTGCTGTCGTAGCGCCCCTAGATGGTGCTGGTGCACCGGGCAGCGCCGCCACGGGCCCCGCCCGCCCATGCCCGCTCCCAGGCGGCCGCAGAAGCCGCAGACGCCGCAGCGGCGGGGCAGGGACAAAGGAAGGAGCGGCGGGGGCGAGGCTACCCTGCGGCCCGGTGGGGCCCCTGCAATGCAGAGCCTAGCTGCTCAGCCGAGGGAGCCGCCGGGCCGGGCGGGAGCGGGCGGGCCTGGGGCGCGGGGAGTGCGGGCCGCCCGCCACCACCCACCCCGCCCGCCCGCCACCACCAATGCAGGGAGCAGGTGGGCTGAGCGCGCCCGACTTGCAGGGCTCTGGGAGCCGGGCTGTGAGCCCTCCTTCGTGCCAGGCCTCGCGGTGGGGGGATCCTGGAAAGTCCCTTCGTGTCACTTGCTAACCCAGGTTCCTCTGGCTTTCACCCTTTGCACGATTACTGACCCAGAGATTCTGTGCTGCAAGGGACAAGCCCAGCGCCTGGGGGAAGAAGCAGCTGTGGCGAGCTGAGGGGTCCCTCCACCGCCCAGAGCGTCAGTCTCCCCACCTGCAAAGTGGGCATGATGATGCCCGCCCCGCCTTGTTGACTTCCTCACTCAGCAAACCGTTCCCGCCCTCCTGCTCATGCCCAGCAGCGGCGCCAGGCTCTGGGACATCCCTGAGGAATGAGAGCAGCCTTTCCTCTGAAGGGGGCCCAGTGGACCGGCCAGACAGACAGGAGCTTCAGAGGCCCGTGCCCAGATAGAGCGGCTGGTGAAAGGAGAAACTCCAGGGAGGATAAAGAAAGCTTGGGGAAATGCCCTGAGAACCACACGGCTGCTGTGAGCATTGTTATTCCGCCAAGTGAGGGCGAGTGATTTTAAAGCCCTTTTCACCCTTGTTCTGAGACTGAGTCTACAGGGTGGGTATTCCCAGCTCTCACTCCACATTGCTCCTCTCAGGTGAAACAGGATTGGATGCCGGTTAAAAGAAAGCTCTGAGCCAAACTAGATGCGAACCTTAGCTCTACCTCACTTGCTAACTGAGAGACACTGGACAGGTTAATTAACTTCCCCAAGGCTGAATTCCCCCATCTGTAAAAATGGAGATTAAAAAAAGGTATGATGCTGGATTTCAGGGAGATTTGTAGTAATACGTATTGCTACATTATGTTTAGTTGCTAAGTAATGCAGCAGAGAGGCTTGGGAATCAGGAAATATGGATCCTGTTTCCACCGCATGTGACTACCTGGTAGAAGGGTCTGGGAGAAGCCTTTTCTCCTTAGCTATTGGGTTACCCCTCCATGCAAGCTAGACGCATGAAGGGCATGAGGCCATCTGGAGGCCAGTGTCCCCTCCAGCCCACTCCCACAGCCTATGTGCTTACAGACAGGCTGGAAGACCACTTTGTTCCATCCCATAGGGGGAAATAGTGTAATGGTGAAGGACATGTACTCTGGGGCCGGAGAGCCTGCATACATTCCAGCTGCATCACGTTCTAGGTGTGACCTTGGGCAAGTTACCAGTGCCTCAGTTTGCTCATCTGTAGAATGATAACAGTAATAGTATAAAATTTGGCTCGAGTGGGCGAGGTGGCAGTTACAAGAAAATTCAAGCATGATTATCTCAACATAAAAGAAGTTTATGTCTTATTCATAAAATAGGCCAGGGTAGTTTCAGATGAGCAGAGGATTCTGTTCCCATAATTCAGGGGACTCAGGCTGGCAGTTGTTGTCAGCTGTAACACTTGATTTCTAAAGAGGCCCTGAGGGAGAGGAGTACGGAGGGGAGCTCGTGGGAGCTTTAAGGCCTGTGACTTCAGGGAGGCACCTGTACTTTCCACTCCCATTCCATTGGCCAGCACCAAGTCTCATGACACCCTCCCTCAACCCAGGGGTAGTCTGGGATATGGAGCCTTGGCTATGAGCCCAGGAAGAAGACATCGATGGACTACAAAAACCAGGCAGCAGCCTTTGTCACAGTGACCTATGTCCGAGGGTTATTCTGAGGGTAACATTACTAGTTTAATATTTGTAAAGTACTTAGAACAGTGCCTGCCACATGTTGACACTACATAAATATTTGCTATTATTATTTTTATTGCTAGTCTTGTCCCTTAAGAATTCACTGAATATATAAACTGGGAAGCCACCTAGAATTCCAGCCAGTGCTGCAGAACATTGTTTGGGCAGCCTCAGAACACTGCACTGAGATTGACCCCCCTTGTCAATCTCAGCAAATTCAGGCCATGTGAGCTTCTCGGTAATGCATTTTGTTTCTGTACTGACAGGGAGGCCTGCTGGAAAATGTATCTCTCTGGAGGCTCTTTGTGTCATTCTGATGCTTGAGGAGAGCCTCTAGCTGTGCTGACTCTGGTCTTCACCTTTAAATGCACATACCGATCCCGGGCAATGGTTGCACACGTGCCTCCTCCGCTCTTCGGGTACCAGTTCTCAGGTGCTACCTCTCGCACAGTGCTACAGTAGCAAAAAGACAGGATCACAGAGGTTACTAAAAGAAGGACAGCTAACAGTTGGATCTGACAAACGCTGGTTATTAAAAGTTACTTAAGGCCCAGTGCGATGGCTCATGCCTATAATCCCAGCACTTCGGGAGGCCGAGGTGGGCGGATCACTTGAGATCAGGAGTTCGAGACCAGCCTGGCCAACATGGTAAAACCCCCATCTCTACAAAACATACAAAAAATTAACTGGGCATGGTGGTGGGCACCAGAAATCCCAGGTACTCAGGTGGCTGAGGCAAGAGAATCACTTGAACCCAGGAGGTGGAGGTTGCAGTGAGCTGAGGTCACTGCACTTCAGCCTAGAAGACAGAGCAAGACTCTGACTCAAAAAAACAAAACAAAACAAAAGTCACTTGACACCTTTGCCCCTCAGTTTACTTATCTGTAAAATAAAGTCAGGAAACAATAATGGCTGCAGAGGACTTTTTAAAGGTGAAAATTAATGTATATGAAGCCCCAAGCACTGTGTTAGGCATAGAGCACTCTCTTAATACTTAGTGGCAACTTTTGCCCCATCAGTCTTAAACTTTGACTCATTGTCACCTTTGCATTTCTGGAGTGCTTAATGTGCACCACTTAGAAGTCAAATAGGTTGGTGTAAGTGGGCTGCCAGCATCCTAGCCTTTAAAAATGTCCACCCGCTTGTCCTAGCCTAGGGCCTCATGCCTCAGACACCCAAACTTTCAAGTGAGAAAGTCAGAGCTTGACATAGAGGGCACTTCTGTCAGCCTGCCTGTTCCTTTCTGAGCTCTACCCCATGGCTTAAGCACAATACTGCCAACTTGTGCCATGCTTCTGCCTTGCTAGGAGCCCTCAATGCCAAAGGCAGTAGTCAGTAATTTTTGTTTGGAGATAAGGAATGAAAGCTGTGTTAGGAAGTGATTTAAAAAAAAATAACAGCATTGGTGAAAAGAATGAGTACTTCAAAATAACCTTATAACATTATGGAATCTTGACACGCAGTCTTTAAATCACTTAACTATAGCATCTACCCTGCGCCCAAAGCTGTCTGAGCCCAATGTCACCAACAGTGACATTATGTACATGCCTCCATGTACATAATTTATTGCTTTTGATTTCACTCTTATTGCATTATAAGTCACATTTCCTATTGGGCAAATTATGACCCCAAGAGCCGGTGGTATGCTAAATATATGCCACCAGCTCTCCAGGAAAAATGTATATGCATATATTTTTATAACTTGCATATAGATAGATAGATAAATTGAATATGAATTTACAAAGTAAAGTATGTATACAATAATTTAAAAATAATAAACTAATTTTCTTCATTCTAAATTCCATATAACCAATTTATTCTAATAGAAGTCAATTGCTTTCATTGATTTTTGCCAAACTCTTATATTCGTTGCCAATCTGTGATGGCTATTGATAATGCATGTAGTTTAGACATGAATATTAGTTGGTATTCTCATTTTAGTTAAGATGAAAGTGAAATAATGAAGATGTATGTTTGAATCTCATGTGTTCCTCAATGACATGAGCAAATCTTTTGCTGACCCAGAGAATTATTTTGGAATAGTGAAACAATATTTTCTCAAAAATGTTTTATGTTATTCACAATGTAACCAATAAAAACATAACACACTTTTAAGTTTAATTTGACTTTATTAACATTTTATCCATCACTCTTTTACATATAAGTAACTAACAAATCAATAAATTGAGCCCTGATTTGTAAGCTTTGCTTATTTTCATGGTGTAAATACTTCCAACAATGACCATTTAAAGCTACCAAGGTAATTTCACTGAACATGAGATTACTTATATCACTGTATCTGGATGGTGAAAATACTATATCATGGTGTGCATTTATCTTTTCAATTTCATCTACAGTTTAGATAATAGCAAACTGTTGTAAAATAATTAGAAAGTGGTGATTTTGAATATTTATTACTGTTCATCTCACTATTATTGCATTATAAGTTATATAATTCAATTTTTCGTAATGGCTGTATTTAACAACCAGCTCAGAAAATTTCTAAAAGTTTATCAATCAACTTGGGAAGTGGCTGTTAGCACACCACTGCCAAGAGTCTAATGTTATTTTCACTGGAAATTGGGTCAAAAAAGTACTATTTCTTGATATTGTTCAATAAAGTATAAGGAAAGAGAGAGACCAAGAAAGCAGGTAGGAGGAAAGGGAGTTGATGGAGATGTTCAGTTTCAACTGAGCAGACCTCATCTGTGCCAACAGAAACCACCAGTGTAGGCACTGAACTCTTTGAAAATCCTGCCTCAACATTCTATGTCCCAATTTTGCTTTTGCCCAGACGTGTATAACAGCTCAGCCTCTGGCTATGGCACGGCACTCAGCTTCCCCATTCACCAACACTGAGTGCTGGCTGAAAGGCACAGAGTGTCAGCTGTGAGAAAGCGTGCTTCTTCACACCCAACTCCATCCCCAGTGCCATATCATGGCTCATTCATTCTCATTCCTAGTTTGAGAGCAGAGGGCCAGGCTGCCAGCCTTTGTCCATGGTGCCATGGTCTGAATGTTTGTGTCCCCTCCAAAATTTATCTTGAAGCCTAATCCTCAATGCAGTACCATTAACAGGTATGTCCTTTGGGAGGTAATTAAACCATGAGAGCTCTACCCTCTTGAATAAAATTAATGCCTTAGAAAAGGGCTGGAGGAAGCTTTCTTAGGCCCTTTTTGCTCTCCTATCCCTTCCACCATGTGAGGACACCTAGACGGCACCATCTATGAGAAACGAACCTTCTCCAGACACCTGCCGGAGCTTTGACCTTGGACTTCCCAGCATCCAGAGCTGTGAGAAATAAATGTTTATTGTTTGTAAATTACCCAGTATCTGGTATTTTGTTATAGCAGCACAAATAGACTTATACACATGAGCATTCTGTCTTCTGCAACCATGCCTCTCTCTGTCTCAATAATGGGGCATCCTATTCCTCAAGCTCTAAGGAAATGTGAATGATGTCATGGGATCCAAAGAAGAAGGCCTTGTCCCAACTTCCCATCTGGTTTCCCCCTGAGATTCCCCATAGATATCCTTCTAGGACCTCGACCTTTTGATTCTGTGTCTTGTACTTTAGAGATGAACAGGAAAGCAATGGAAGAAACATCTAATGAGGAAAAGAAAAAAGACCAAAAAAACCAGCTGAATCTCTCCCTATTTACTTCTCATTGTTAATCAGCCCACTGGAATTCATTTTCCCCATGTGTTTTCTCTGGATTCGAGATGGAAAGGACTTTGGGGAACACTTAGTCTAATACTCCTGGCAGATGAGAAAACCCAGACCCTCAGAACACTTCCCAAATGGCCTCCATGCCTTTTCACACAGTTGGTAGCAAGAAAATTCTTCAGAATCAACTGTTTAAACACCTTGAGATTTTCCTCCTCCTTCTCCTCTTCCTTCCATTTCCAGAAGCTCTGAGTGTGCTCTGAGTGTTACAGCCTTCCATCAAGTCTGTCCCCACCTGCAGCTCACTAGACTCCGTTGCCCTCAGTGATATAAACCATGCCCTAGTCATCCCTGATGTAGTAGAAAGAGCAAAGGCTTAGAATCCACAAACTTGGAGTTTTAGCCACAGCTCAGCCTAGCTGTGTGGCTTGAGCAAGCTGTTTACCCTTTGCCTCTGAGCTCCAGTCTCCATAACTAGAGACGAGAATGACAATACTTATTACAGGGGTATTCTGAATATTAAATACAATGATACACATAGACTTCCTAATACTCTGACTGGCTCCTGGGAGACACAAAACAAATGTTTCTTTTCATGGTGCCCATATCCTTATACTTCCAGTGGATGTGGAAGAGCCTAGAGGAAAATACTCAGGAAAAGAAACTGAATAAATGACGTTATTAAGTATGAAAATTTGTCACCAAACCCCTATAATTTTTTTCTTCAAAACAACCCTGTGTTTTTTCCTTCACCATTCTTCCAGTGATTGTCCTCCTTTAGTCCCAATTTCTCACCTCAACTACTATAGACATTGCATGCCAAGTTTCTGCCTTTAGCCCAACCCATGTTTCTCATCTATCTTACATGAACATCTGAATTATTCTTCCCAAAGCAGAGCTCAAGGTCAGGGTCTGTGTCTTACACATCATCTCCATCATTTCCAAAGATGTTTAGTAAACACTTGATTGATACAATACACAAAGAAGATATAGCTTTATAGATGAAATAATCAAAATATGTATTTTTAATTCTCCTCCTCTTTCATTTTTCTTCTATCCTTCCAAGTTCTTTCTATTATCACTTAAACATTATCTTCAGCATTAGCAAAAGTTTAGCAGGTATGTGCTAACAATAATAATTGCATTTCTGGTACTATAATAAGCGCTGTACAGGCTTTATCTCATTTAATTATGATTACAGCCCCATAAGGTTGCAGGAAAGATGTCATGTGTGTTCTCAGCATGTAAACACTCTTCACAGAGGTTCGGCTAAATGCCAGGCAGCAGTGGCAAATGCAGTCTTAATCACTATTTGGTACTCTGAAAATGTGCACTAGAATATGGAGGGGTGAGATAGAAATGGGCAAGAAGATTCCTTTATGGAAACTCTCTTTGTAGTTGTGTGGCCTTGAGCAAGAATATCTACAGTGGCTCTTATTAGCATCTTACAGTTAGTATAATTTATCACCACCCTCCCTTACATTGTTTAATTGAACTGTAAGTTTCTTGAGACTGGAAGGATGGGCATCTTGGTCATTACATGACACAATCAGATGCATAGGGGAGGCCCAAACAACTTTGGCCCTTGCAAATGTAATAGACGTGAAATAGGCACTGCATGACCACTTTATGGATGAGAGAAACTGAACCTCAGGTAGGTGATGCTCCATAGCCAGGATGTGATCACAGGACTCGTGATGTTTACTCAGGCCCTCTTCAGTTCGTTAAAATTCTCAGTCAAGGACCCTTTGAAAAAACTGCTGATCATTTTAGAAATCATTTGGAAAAATGTGGCACAACTTAGGATAAAATTTCATAGGCCTCCTGAAACTTCCTATAGCTTCACAATTCATTCATTCATTTAAAAAATATTTGTTGAGTTACTTCACGTGCCAGTCACTGTTTTCAGCACTGGGGATATGGCAATAAAATGAGAACCTCAGCACTTAAAAGCCAATATTTTAGAGGCTGGTGAGGGTGGATAAAGGAAGGACAGTAAACAGACATACAAGTAAATAAATATATCAAGTATTAGCTGGTAATAAGTGTCAGGAAGAAAAAATGAATGAGTAAGAGAGGGATTCAGGGTTCTGTGGAGGTTTTATTTTGCATGGGATGCTTAGAGGAACCCTGTCTGATGAGGTGACATTTTAGCACAATTAGGAAGAAAAACAGAAACAAATTATGTAGGTATTTTGGAGAAAATAATTCCAGGTGAAGAAGAAGCAAGGACAAAGGCCCTGGAGTCTAAGCAGGGAGGAGAATGGAAGGAGACCAAAGCCAGATCATAGTGAATCCTGTAGGTCTTGACAGGAACACATTTTGCTCTGAGTTAGATGGGAAACCAGTAGAAGGAGGAGAAACAGGGTGTGCCTGGGATTCCAAAAGGACCACCTGACTCCACATGGAGCCAGGACAGGGGTGAAAGCAAAGTGAGCAATTTGGGGACTGTTGTAAAATCTCAGGTGAGAAATGGAGTTGGGTACAGGATGGTGGGGGAGGATGGTGTAAGGAATGATTGGTTTGGATACATGATTCAAAAATACAAGTGACAAGATTTGCCAATATAGTAGGAGAGAAAGGAAGAAGAAAAAAAGTAGAATTCCAAGGTTGAAATTAGAGAGCTCAAAATTATTGCCTTAAAAGAACACAGCATTTGGAGACACAACTTGTGTGAAAGCTGATAATTGAAGATATATTCACTGAGAGTGTGTTTTCTATGGAAAATGCTGACAGGTGTATAGCACTTTGCATGGGCAATGGTGCCTCTGTTAGGCCTTTAGTTTGCTTCAATAAGGGCTTCTCATCTCCCTGTTGTACTCCAAGCACAGGGCTCAGTGTGGGCATGAAAGACCCAGTTCCCCAGGGCCAGCTGACACAAGCAGGAGGGACTGTCACTAACACTGTTACTGAGAAGCAGTGGGTAGACAGAACTTAGCCATAAAGAAGAGGTCAACACTTGAACTCAAGGCTCTACAACAATCAACAGATCATGGTCTTTGGTATAAAAAACATGGGTACATGCTCTTTGTGGGATGCTTTTGCCAGCTTCAAACTCAGGTCATTTGAGTGACTGTCTCCCAAAGACCCAATGAGAGGCTTTCTAGAATGTATGAGAGGAGATCCCCACCTTCCACTCTTCAGGTCAGAGGGAGGTTTCTGGGCCACCAGGAGGTTTTTAGAAAGGAGTAAAAAACTGTGAGCTCAAGGAATTTGTGTTGTATTCAAACTAGGTGAAGTGATGGGAAAACTCTCATTTAATGATCCATTTCTGTTTTGCAATGTTATTGAAGGCAGCTACCAGAAATTTTACAAACCAGATTACATCATCAGTCAAGGGAGCCATTTAATCAGCATGCATTTAGCTGCTAGTCTTCTGAGCAGATCCTGGACTCCTCCAGGATCCTCCAACCCAGTGGGGAGGGAAACACTGATCCACGGAGTGTGGGCTGAATGTGGGCATGGTCAACTTTGGAAATACAGGCAGTGGGAAGTTTGGTGTCCTGAGGACTGTGAAGGTGGGGAAGGCATAAGAGGACATCAACCTTCTGTCCCAGTGCAGTGGCCCCTGGAGTTCTGCTTAGGGGGATTGGGTCCTCATGAGTCACTGTTTTTGCATTATTTATTTGTTTATTCACCTAGGAAGATAGCTTCCTTATTCACGCCTTTTCTGACATTTTAACACATCATGGCCTAATCCAGAAAGTCTAGTGTATTCTTGATGCTGACGAGGTTGTGGAGAAAAAAAGAATGCTTATACACTGTTGTTGGGAGTGTACATTAGTTCAACCATTGTGGAAGACAATGTGGTGATTCCTCAAAGACCTAAAGACAGAAATATCATTTGACCCAGCAACCTCATTATTGGGTATATACCCAAAGGAATATAAATCATTCTATTATAAAGACACATACACGCATATGTTCATTGTAGTACTACCACAATAGCTAAGACATGGAATCAACCTAAATGCTCATCAATAACAAACTGGATAAAGAAAATGTGGTAATATATACCATGGAATACTATGCATGCATGAAAAAGAACAAGATCATGTCCTTTGCAGGGACATAGACAGAACTGGAGGCCATTATCCTTAGAAAACTAATGCAAGAACAGAAAACCAAATACCACCTATTCTTGCTTATAAGTGACAGTTAAAAATGATGAGAACGCATGGACACATAGAGGGGAACAACACACAATGGGGCCTATTGGAGGGTGGACGGTGGGAGGAGGGAGAGATCAGGAAAAATGACTAATGGGTACTAGGCTTAATACCTGGGTAATGAAATAATCTGTACAACAAACCTCCATGACACAAATTTACCTATGTAACAAACCTGCACATATATCCCTGAACTTAAAGTAAAAGTTTAAATAAAAGAAAGTCTAGTATATTCTTTCTCCGCTTCTGTGTCCTTGGACCTAGAAGAAATTAATGCATTCTGAATTTGTACCCCACTGGTTTTCCCCTTTGTCAGCAAGTCTTCATGAGTTTTCTGAAGGCTGCCTTTCATCTCCTGTGTCTACCCTTATGCAGTGGCAGAAGACAAAGGTAAGGAAAAGACTGTGATGGTCTCAGGAGCAAGGAGTGAGGGTGGCGAGGTGGTGGACAAGAGCATCACAGAACCTTTCCGAGAATCACCTCCGTTTGCTCCTCCAGATCAGCTCTTTACCCTTCTCGTCCCTGCTCTGTGCCCTGGGTAGTGATCTGGATGGACTCCACTATTTGACCCCCTTGCCATCAGGTTCCAGTTGGGTTTGTCAGGATATTAATGAGCAGCTTCACGCCCACCACCCCCACCCCCCCCCCCACCTCTGGGCTGCAGGTTTAACAATGCCTGTGTTCCTCTACTCTTGGCCAGGGCCCTCTCCTATCACTACAGTGCTCAGATTGCAGGGGTAACCACTCCTCTTCTTAGGCTTTCAGGCCTACAGATAGTATCAACTTTCCAATCTTGATGGTCCTTGGATGCTCCATCTTTCCTTCCTGAAACTCTTTACTCTTCTTGTACTTATGTGATTATTGCCTTTAAAGCCTGCTGGTATAAAGCAAGCTATAAATAAAATATTTAATGGAACAGATTATGTGCAAATACAGAGGAGAAAGGGCATGTACAAGATAATGACAATCCTGGACTTGGAGTCAGGGTATTGAGATCTGGGTTCTATCTCAGCTCCATCACTAGTGCTATATCACTTTGCTTCTCTAACACATAGTTTCTCAGTCTGTGAAATAAATTAGTTGAACCTTTCTGAGATGAAATATTCAAAGCAAGATCCTACAGAGGAAGACCAGAGCCTGTTAATCTGTGCAATGCAGTCTGTACACACTGCTGCCTGAGTCTCAGGTTGTGGTTGGTGGATGGGACAAAGAGATGTAGATGGATTCCATGCAACCAGGCTACCTGTGACTTGATTATCTAGTGGAAACTAGACTAGATAATTGCCCTGCTTACCTGTCAGCTCATTTGTTTCTCTCTCTTGACTTCCACATCTAGATCCAAGTACTTCTGCCTAACTGTCAGTAGTCCCCAAATCCAACATATTATGCAATATGTTATCCTACTTGCTACTCTGCTGAACTGCTGATCTCACTTACTCTTGCCAGTCTCACCTCAAAGCTTTTGCTTGAGTGGCCCCCAGCAGGTGGAGAATCTTCTCTTCCCTTACCTTTACTAATCTCGATCTTCCCAGTCTGCAAGAGTTCACCCAAGTACCACCTCTTGCAGAAAGCCTCCCTCCCCTGTCTCTTTTAGCCTAGCTTGATCTCTCCTCCCTCTGCTAATGGACAGTCACTCACTGATCTGTGCCAGTCCATTGGGTGCTAACTTGTACTCTGACCATTTTTGCTGTGCCAGCTTTGCCTCTTCACTTCCTTGAAAGTCCAGCCTTTCATTTGTCACAGTACATGTTGCATAATGCTGGGCGTTTGATAGCATTTAATCAAATCTTGTCAGTTTATAATTTGAGGTAATGTCTCATTCATCTGGCACCTTGGGCTTTTCCAGATAACTGAAGTTGAGCTTGTCAAACACCAAACAAGTATAGTAAGCTCTTTTTAATAGACATCTTTCTGAAATGTATTTGACATTTCCAGAAATTCTGAATTCCCATCTGCCATACATAACTACGTAATTTCAAAACCACTCAGAGATGTCATTCTAAACACCCATTAGCATCCTGAGCAGTAATGCAGATCTGTATCTGGTTTTAGGTCCTTTGTCTCCTCCCTCGGTATCTTGCAATGCCAACTGTGATTTTCTTAGGACTCACATAACTGTCTCTCCTGAATGTCTTCTTCAACCATTCTTTTCCTGATTACTGTGTTTCTTTTACTAAGGTCCAGGAAACCAAATCACTAGACGTCTCCAGAAAACACTCCCTGCACACCAATTTGATGCCAGGGAATAGTATAAATAAAGCATGACACAGGCATCAACAAGCTTAAACTCTCAACAGGCATAGCCACAATACAGAATGGCAAAGGCCATATGGAAGGTACAACCTAGAAGACAGAGCCACAAACTGTAGGCAGTAGGAAGATGTAGTTGCAGCTCAGGGAGCAAGGAAATTTGAGATAAACTCTGAGAATATGCAGGAGTTCACCTGGAAGAACAAACAGGAATACAATTTCCAGCGGAAGAAACAGCATTCTTGAGTAATTGTTGGAGAACAAGAATCTAGATTTCATAAGGCTTTGCAAAAGGGCACGAGCAACAGTGCACATAGCCATTAATGCTAGAACTTTCAACAGCTAATGTGGGTACTCAGGGGACTCTTTTGATGAGCTCAGGATCAAAAGGTCCTGAATGAGTCAGGTTTCTGGGAAACGGACCTGTGGATTAATGGCCTCTAACTGTGCTTTGGCATGTTAGCTATTTGGAAGGACCTTGGCCATCACTGTGGTAAAGAGTAATTTTCTTAAGACCTGCAAATACAATGGTATTTCTAAAATAATTAACATTAGCCAGTGGCAAAAAATAAAAGCCTAGATAATATTTTATGGGATTCTAGGATGTCAGGGTTGGAAGGTCTTTTATAACTGATTTCTTTTGTCCTCTTTATTGATGAGTTGGTGGTTAATTGAAGATGCAGATCAAGCATGGGCCTTGCCTGAACTAACACAGCTGGTGGCAAAGCCCAGGCACCAGCATTCTAGATCTCCTGATGCTGAATCCTCTGTGCTTATTCCCCTATGAAAACGTGCCTTTTAAATCAGTGGCTATATTCACTACTCAATTTAACAAACTTGATTGAATGTATTCATCACTTAGTTTAACAAACACTGGTGGGCTGGATATGGAAGGATGCAGTCCTTATCTGCAAGTTGCTGACAATACAGTGTGAAGGAAACGTGCTTGGCCACAGCTCCTATAGCAGCAAGGCATCCCCTGGTGTTCTAGGCACTGGTAACTGTCTGCATTGATGATTCAGTCACCCTTCCCTGTCATCTTTGGGTTGCTTCCGCCTCTGAGCCTGGTTTCTCCAGATGCTTCTGGCATTGTCAAATGTCATTATCCCCCTCCTAGGATGATCTCTCTAGGCTGACTCTCCTTTCTCATTCACTAGGGGTCAGTTTCCAGACCATGGCTTCTCCCCTCGGTGTTTTTGCATCCCATAATACACTTTTCGTGTTCCACCTCTGAATGTACACAATGACTTGTGGTTATCTTTTCTTATATAAGAACTTTAAGCTAAAAGACAAAGAATGGGTCTCTTTAAATTCTAACTTCCCCTTTCCCCACCTCACTCTCCCTTGTTTGAGGACACAGTGAGACAGCAGCCATCTGTAAGCCAGGCAGAGTCTGGAACAGTTACTAATGCAGGATAGTAGAGTCTCAGTGTATATCTGAGTTCAACTGAGAATTGGAAAAGGAAATGAAAGACAAGGAAGCCATATTGTCTTTAGTGGGATGAGGTTCTGAGCTCCTGGGTGTGGAGTGGTACATTGTGCCATCTAAACTTATAAAGAGCAGTGAACACTTTCAAAGGTGTTGTTTAATTATGGCTTTAGAAATATTTATTGGAACCCATTAGATGCTGGGGATAGAATAGTGGATGAACTCACAAGGCTCCTGTCGTCATGGAACTGACGTTTCTTGGAAACAGAGGTACTTGCATACATACATAACATACATAAATATTTTGATTTCCACTACATTGTCCGCACATTGGTAAATGCTGAGAAGACAAATGAGTAAGGGAAACAAGACAGAAAATGATAGGAAGTTCTATTTTAGATACAACGATCAGGGAAGTCCTCCCTGAGGAGATGACATCTAAACAGAGACTTGGATGTGGTGAAGAATTGGTCCATGTGGTCTTGAGGGAAGAGTGTGCCTGGCAGCCAGGTGGGAAGTGCAAAGGCCTTGAGGTGGGAGTTTGCTTGGTGTGTCTCAAGAATAGCAAGGATGCCCATGTAGCTGGGATAGAATGATCAAGGGGAGAATGCCAGGAGAGGGTCAGACAGGGGTGGGGGCCAGGTCATGAAGAACCGTAAGTTGTAACAAGAGAGTCAAGGATAGAGAAAAGCATCTCTGGACCAGGAAACCAAAGCCTCAGATTATAGTATTTTCTCTGTCACTGACTTCCTGTATGACTGACTGGGCATCTAATTTCCTGTCTATATGATAAAGGAACTGGAGGTGATGACTCTAAGCACCTCCCAGCCCTGTATGATCTGGGGACCTTGCTTCTGCATTTTTGACATGCCCCTAGGATAGACAGGGGAACTCAGATGGACACACAGCCTTTGGTGTGCATTTGCAACAGGAATGGCAGCATGGGCTGTCCACAGTCCTGAACCTTCCAGCAGTCTCTTTACAGGCAGCCAGAGAGGTGACAGTTTAAGACACCTAAACTCTTTCGACCATAGACTTTCTTTAACAGTTTGGTGTGCATTTGCAGTGAATGTCATCTATCAACAGAAGTTATTAAAATTCTGGAGGCACTTCCCCTGGTGGGATGTCACTGTTCGTCCCTTTTTATAATGGGTGAAACCACATCTTTTGCAACTTGTGCATCATCCATGAAGACTTTCTTTTTCTAATGATCAGCTGTCACTCTGTCTTTGTAAGGTGGGTAATGGAATTATTTTTAAAGCTTTCACTTAACAAGCTTGTATCTTGTAAAAGACCTGCTTGAGAAATGCAAGCATTTTTAGATAGGGAAGTGACAACTGTCTGACATGAAAAAAATCTCTTTCTTACCTGTCCTTTTAAACATGAAAAAATCAAATTCCCCTTCCCTATGACAGTGGTTTTGACTTGTGCTATATGTTGTACAGGACACAGCTAGAGTGCATGACTAGGAAGGACACAAAGCTATTTCAGGGTTAGGCTTAAAGGCCTTTTAACCATGCTGAACAAACTGTCTTCAAACAGCCCTTCCCACTCTAATATCTTCTCCCCCTTAGCATAATCTTCCCTTAATCTGAATTTTCCATTTTGCAAGGACAGATCAGAAGATTGTCAATGCCATTTTAATTGCCATGTGCCTTTGACAATAAGGCCCAGAAAGGTCTCACTGAAAATATGTGCAGCCCCAGAAATGGGTTTGAAGTTGCATGCAATGATTTAGAGGATCATGTTATCTATCAGAAGAGAGGAGAGTGAGTGTGTGCACACACCAGTGAATTCCTGTGTGCATGTGTGTGTATGTGTGTGTGACTGACTTCCATCTGTACTTACCTCTGCGGGACTCTTTGTCTTGTAGGTCTTAATTTTTTATTTTTAAAAATCCAAGGTTGAAATTGATCTCCGTAGTTTGGACTCAGAAATGATTTCGGTACTACAGTTTAGGTCTTATCCAAGTGTTGTATTTCTTTGGGGTTAAATACTATAAGCTGTATTTTTAAATTTTTATTTTAGGTTTGGGGGTACATTTGAAGGTTTGCTACATATGTAAACACGTGCCACAGGGATTTGTTGTACAGATTATTTCATCACCCAGGTACTAAGCCCAGTACCCAATAGTTATCTCTTCTGCTCCTCTCCCTCCTCCCACCCTCCTCCTTCAAATATACCCCAGTGTCTGTTGTTTCCTTCTGTGTGTTCATAAGTTCTTATCATTTAGCTCCCACTTATGGGTGAGAACGTGGTATTTGGTTTTCTGTCCCTGTATTAGTTTCCTAAGGATAATGGCCCCCAGCTCCATGCAGGTTCCCACAAAAGACATGAACTTGTTTTTTATGCCTGCATAGTATTCCATGGTGTACATGTACCACATTTTCTTTATTCAATCTGTCATTGATGGGCATTTGGGTTGACTCCACGTCTTTGTTACTGTGAATGGTGCTGCAATGAATACTCATGCCCATGTGTCTTTATGATAGAATAATTTATATTTCTCTGGGTATATACCCAGTAATGGGATTGCAGGGTTGAATCATATTTCTGATCTTTGAGGAACTGCCATACTGCTTTCTACATGGTTAAACTAATTTACACTCCCACCAACAGTGTGTAAGTGTTCCCTTTTCTCTGCAACCTCACCAGAATCTGTTATTTTTTGATTTTTTAAAAATAGTCATTCTGACTGGTGTGAGATGGTATCTCACTGTGGTTTTGATTTGCATTTCTCTAATGATCAGTGATATCGAGGTTTTTATCATATGCTTGTTGGCCACATGTATGTCTTCTTTTGAGAAGTGTCTGTTCATGTCCTTTGCCCACTCTGATGGGGTTGTTTTTCTCTTGTAAATTTGTTTAAGTTTGTTATGGATGCTGGATATTAGACCTTTGTCAGGTGCATAGTTTGCAAATATTTTCTCCCATTCTGTAGGTTGTCTATTTGCTCTGTTAATGGTTTCTTTCATTGTGCAGAAGCTGTTAAGTTTAATTAGACCCCACTGCCAATTTTTGCCTTTGTTGTGATTGCTTTTGGTGTCTTTGTCATGAAATCTTTGCCCATTCCTATGCCCAGGATGATATTGTCAACAGGAAGTTGTTTTCCAGGATTTTCATAGTTTTTATAACCTGTATTTTAAAATGTTCCTTCCTCATAATAAAATGATTAGAGGCTGCTATGGACTGAATTATGTCCCCTCAAAATTCTTATGTTAAAAGCCTAGGCCCCAAAGTCACTATGTCTGGAGATAGGGTCTTTAGGAGGTAATTAAGGTTAACTAGGTCCTGAGGACGGGGCTCTGGAGTTACAGGAAGGTATCTTTCTCTTCCTCTTTCTCTCTCCCTCTCTGCCTCTCCCCCACCCCTCTCATGTGAGTACACATTGAGAAGGCAGCCCTCTGTAAGCCAGGAAACGAAGAGGTCTTCACCAGGAACCAAATTGCCCGGCACCTTGGACTTTCCTCCACACTTTGAGAAATAAATTTATGTTGTTTAAGGCACCCAGCCTGTGGTATTTTGCTATGGCAGCCTAAGCAGACTAAGACAGAGAACTATGAAAAAATATCAAAGATTTTATATAATCTCTTCAAAAGTTTACAATATTTTAAAAAATGATTGGGTGTTTCTGGTTCACAATGGATACCTGAACATGCATATTGACCTTCAATTTCTTCCCAATTTCTGTTGGAATACAGAAAAATAAACACCAGGGCATAAAATAATAATGTCAAAAAACAAAGTAGGCACACCAAAATACTGGGAAATTTAACTAACTTTTGAAAGTTGAAAAACAGATTAATTCAAGTAAGTGGCTAATCCATACTGAATAAAGTAGATAACCAAAACAGAGAGGAGAAGGCTGTGTGAGAGGCAGGGGCTGCTTTAATTAACAGATTCCTAAACAGGTTCAAAATTTGAAGTTGGTGAGTAAGAAAAGCCAAGAATGAAGGAGTCTTATCTACATTATTTAATCAAAAGGCTCTTGTGGACCATCTGAACTACTCAACCTATACAGAGAAACCTGTGTGACTTGCCTCTGGGCAGAGAGCACTCCCTACCACATGCTATAGAAATGGAACAGGTGCCGTGAGTAGCCTTGAGGGCCAAGTGTTAGAGATGTCCTCAGAGTAAAACTCTTATTTGACAGGCTGGTGGGAGGTGGAAAGGTGCAGGCAGGGCAGTCTTCTCCCGAAGTTCAATCTGATACTTGCCAGTCAACATGCACACACATACACTCACACATAGTTCACAATCAGTTGCCCCCTTCAGGAGAAAGGCTTGCTGGGCAAACAAACCTGCAGAACATTGAAAGAAACCCATGGCAGCCATCTGTATTAATCAAGGAATTCTTCATTCATAAATATGAATGGGCACCTAAGATTTGCTCCACACCTGGACGGTGGTGGTAAGCAAGATAAGAAATGAAAATTACTCATCTCTTGAAGAGGAAATAAAGTTAATTCAGAGAGCAAACGAGAATGTAAAAGTATAATTATTGTTAGATAAATTTTAAATAACATTAAAATTTTTGCCAAAATGAGAATCACTAAAAAAGAACACTTGGAGAATAAGAAAAAATGTATTTGAAATTTATTTTAAAATCATGATTGGCCAAAAAATATAAAAAATATGAAAGATAAAAATCAGGAATTTCTCACAAAAAGTAGAACAAGCATCAAAAATAGGTAAATGAAAGAGAAAAATTAAAAGATAAGACCAATTCAGGGTATCCACAATACGGCTAATAGATGTTTCGGAAAAGAAGAACAGAAAATAAAAAAGAGAAATTTATCAAATAAATAATAGAACAAATATTTTCGGCGTCAAAGACCAGCAATCTCTGTCGCCCAGGCTGGAGTGCAGTGGCGTGATCTCCCCTCACTGCAAGCTCTGCCTTCTGGGTTCACGCCATTCTCCTGCCTCAGCCTCCCGAGTAGTTGGGACTACAGGCGCTCGCCACCACGCCCGGCTATTTTTTTTTTTTTTTTTTTTTTTTTTTTTTTGTATTTTTAGTAGAGACGGGGTTTCACCATGTTCGCCAGGATGGTCTCAATCTCCTGACCTCGCGATCCGCCCGCCTCGGCCTCCCAAAGTGCCGGGATTACAGGCATGAGACACTGCGCCTGTCCTAAGACTAGCAATCTTTAGGTTGCAAGGACCACTGAAGCTCAAGCAGAATGAATGGAACATAATCCACATTCTCATGTACACATCCTAGTGAAAGTTCAGCATGTTAAGAACAAAAAGGACGAGCTTAGATGCTGAGAAAGAGAGAGAGAGAGAATTAAACAAAAAGAAAAAATTAAGCCAAAAAGTGATCAGTTTCACAACCGACTTCTCATCAACAACATGAGAAACGAGAGAAATCCTAAAACATTGTGGAATAAAGACATTTTCATTTACATAAGAACTCAGAAATTTACTTTTTATCCACTCTTTCTGGTGATAAAATACTTGACGGTATTGCAGCAAGATCATAAACACATACACACTGAGAAGAAAGACATGAGATTCAAGAAACAAGTCCAAGATTAATTTTTATTTAATCTCAATCAGACAACAATGTAGTAGTTGGGAAAGCAATCAGTCCAAATAGGACCACTAGATAATTAATATGATTAATTTAAAATATAGATATTATTATAGATATTGTAAATAAGGGATATGTTTCTTTGATAATCAAGAAAAAAGCAACTAGAAACACTAAGATCAATATAAAACCATATTGTAAATTTAAGAATCAAACATAAAGCAAACTAAAATGTGTGATGCTTCAAAGTATTAAGGCAAAGAAAAAAATCACTCTGAATATATTGCTTGGATCATTCTCTTTTAACATTAAAGTGTTAGTGACAAATAATTCTATTTTCTTTCCATCTTGGTCCAGATACCATACCTGGTCTAGCACTTACTAATATTGATATGTTCAAATATTTTAAAAATTGTTTATTAGTTTCCATGTACAGATCAACCTATAGACAAAAAAAAAATCATTATAGTAGGTGATAAAATGTAATTACATTGTGAACCTGGACAAGGTAAAAGTAATTGTAGAGCTGCCATATTTGACTGTGGAAAGTGTTACATGAACAAAAGATGGTGGGTGATAATTTTCTCATTCTATCACATGAGAGAAGAAATTTCCACAATTTGATAGAATAAAAAAAAGTTGAAGTATATTTTTAAAGTAACTAAGTGAATAAATAAATGAATAAAACCACAATAATAATATTTAGAATTATGGAGCTTGTGATGAGAATTACAGAAATCAGAAAAGGTTAAAAACGATTACCACTGGGGAAGGGCATTAGGAAGTGAATGACCTTTTTTTTTGTTAACGCTTTGCATCTTTTTGAAATTTTTATCATGTGCATGAGTTAGTTTTGAAATGATAATAATAATATTAAAATATTAAATGGCCCCGCTCAAGGAAGGAGGGACATGACATTTATTGAGCCTCTGACATGCTGGAAATACACACATCATCTTGGCTTACTCATCATGAAATGCATACAACGTAATTATTATCTTAGCCTGCTTTTTCTCGTTGGTACAATTTAGATGATACACTGGTCAAATAGTTGATAGTGCTAAAGCCAGGGTTTGATGGCAGCCTCGCCATGTGCCCTTTCCACAGCTGTGCAAGCCTTCCTCAGTGCGGACCTCCACACCAACCAATGTGCTGAAGCTAAAGAGACTCAAGTTCTAAACCTTTCTGTATGACATATGCCTTTGAGCACTTTGTGCGTCACCTCAATTTTCTTTTCTTTTTTGTGTGTGAAATGAATGAATGTGAACAGACAAATGTCTAGGACTTTGTATTTCTTAAATGTAATCTGTTATATATACACGCACATGGAAAATTACATGCTCTAGAATTAGACTTACTAGATTTGGAACTTTGGGTGGGCCACTTCACTTCTCTGAGCCTGTTTCTTCATCTACAAAGGAAAGTCAGTAATTTCACTCTAATTTCTTCATTATTATTTTCATTTTGCTTTTTTTGTGTGGCCAGTTGGGGGCATTGTCTCCCTTGGCATCGGTCAGCCAATAATTTGTAGTTGTGCAATGCCTGACATCTGGAAGGAGGACGTAAGAGGCTGTTTGTTACCCAGCTTCTAATTCAAGAGCAGAGCATCCCCTCCTAGGTGAAAGGATTGTAATACAAACTGTTCATTTAACTTCTTAGTCAAACAGAAAGAAAGACTGTCCTTCCGAGAAAATAATGATTTCATAGTTGCATGAGGTCAAAATAAAAATAATGCAATAACTGGTCTCAAATTGACAAAGGAACCAAATTGGTGATCTTCTCTCATAGATAGAAAATCATAGACTGGGCATGGTGGCTCACACCTGTAATCCCAGCACTTTGGGAGGCCGAGGTGGGTGGATCACTTGAGGTCAGGAGTTCGAAACCAGCCTGGCCAACATGCGAAACTCCATACTAAAAATACAAAAATTAGCTGGGCATGGTGGCGTGCATCTGTAATTCCTGCTACTCAAGAGGCTAAGGCACAAGAATTGCTTGAACCCAAGAGGCAAAGGTTGCAGTGAACTGAGATTGCACCACTGCACTCCAGCCTGGGTGACAGAGTGAGACTCTGTCTCAAAAAAAAAGAAGAAAGAAAGAAAAGGAAAGGAAAGGAAAAGAAGAGAAGAGAAAAGAAAAGAAAAGAAAAGAAAAGAAAAGAAAAGAAAAGAAAAGAAAAGAAAAAGAAAAGAAAAAGAATCTTCAGAGATGTAATTTCAATTGTGCTAAAGGTCCCAGGACTTAAGGAGGTCTGGGCTGCCTGCTCTAGGTATGGCAACATACAGAAGTCCCTGAGAATGCAGCCTCCCTGACAATTGTATTTCCTCCTAAAATTGTCATTTGGATTTGTGTACAAATGTCTCAAGGACTTCTTCTTTTCTCTCTTCTCTTAGGCTCAGATCTGACCCAAAAAAAGAGGGGGATTTAATTAGATTTTGTAGGTTAAAGCTCTCTACACCAAAAACTTAGATAAGAATAGCAAAAGAACAATTGGTCCCTCACTGCATTTCTCAATGAAAGTGTAGAAGAAGACATGTTGAAGATGTTTTATAACAGCATCAAATAAGCTAATTTCACCCGGTCTCAAATTTATAGATTGCTGTCCAGACTTCCAAAGCTGTGGCTAATGAAGCCGAATGATCAAAAGGATGCTTAAATGATTAATGTGACTTTTCTCTTACACTAACAGAAGTCCTCTACCTGAGATATTTGGAGTTGATGTTGTACATAACATTTGGAATAATGAACAAGCTTTGGATGTATATGGAAGTTTCTTAGTCAAACTCAGAGGCAATATATAGAAATACTTACTGAATTACATGCCCACAAGATGACAGAATTTGAAGGGACTTTTGACATCATCTGATCACATTGGCTCATTTTAAAGATGATTAAACTAAGGTTAAAGTAAGTGACATAGTTTGCCCAGGTCCACAAATTTTGTTTGTGTTGTAAAAGGCCCCAATTAATTCACTTATTCATCTATTTATTAAAGTAAGAGATATTTATTGAGCACCTACATAGTCCTAGTCATAATGTCAGGCCATTGCAAAGCAGATAGGGATATGAGATAGTCTTCCACCTTCCAAGAGCTTCTGGTCTGAAGGGGAGGCAGGCCTGTTTCATTTCCAGCACAACCTAATGACGTCTAATAGAGAGACGACAGCCAAGTGTTCTAGAGCACAGCAGAGAACTCTAATTCTTCTGAGGGGCTGGGAAAGTCCTCATAAAGAACATCCTATTTGAGTGTGATCATGCCGGATAAGATGGAGGGGAGAAAAGAAACATTTCAGGTGGAAGAAACAATATCATCGGTATTTTTATAGTTCAAAGCAATCATAAAGTGTCAGTCACCCAGGTGGGATCCTGGGTAGCATTCCTATCCAGGTAGGAGAAGGGGCCTAGATTCGAAAACTTCTAGATTAAAAGCACATCGTGTCTCAAAAAAAAATAAAAAAGAAAAGAAAGGAAATGTGGAGATGAAAAACTTGGGTGTGAGCCAGTGCATATTTACAATGACTTCAGCACATGACAAGGAAATCAGAGCAGATCTTGAAGGTAACGAGAAGAGGCCATTTCAGGAGATCTAACATTTGTAGGAAATTTTTCTCCAAACATGAGCTCTGTCTGCTGCTCTCTGAATCTCTTTAATGGACCCCAAACATTCACAGCTGCAATCCCTTAAAAATGGGACTAAAGAGTAAATACCCTGGAGGGTAGGAGCCCAGGGACATATAACTTTTTATAAGAAGGTACATCCGTTAATATACAGAGCATGTCAGTACCCGCACCCAATATTTGAAAGGAGCATTTTGAAATTCTTCCTTTTTAAAAATCTCAATGGAAAACATCAAGAAAAAGGGCTCTGCATTAATGTACAAAGATCACCATCTTCTGCTTTCCTAGAATTTGAAAGAAAAGATCTTTATTGCTGTGGGGTTATAACCACAACACTAAGCATAGTTGGGAAATAGTATTGTGTAGTGACCTAGGAGTGGGTCATTGTTGGGAAGTCGTATTGTGTAGTGAGCCTAGTGGCTCTGGAACCAGGCGGCTTTGGTTTAAAACCTGCCTTGGCCATTTATTAGTTTTCTGAACATAGACAAGCTGCCCAACCTTTCAGTGCTTCAGGTATAATAATTATATTTACCTTATAGATGTTTTGCAAGTCCTTACATATGCGCTTAGTAATATAAAGCCTGGCACATAATATTCACTCAATATTTTTTCTAACATTATTATCATTATTTTATTATTAATTTATTATTCTCTCCGAAGTGCTGCAATGACGTTTTTCTCCTCCAGTCTCAGTTATGGTTAAATTGATTGACCAGCCAGTGACCACAAGATTTTGATCTTTCATCAAGCATTCCAATATTATACGCCTTGTGGAAGAATCAGACATAGTTTTTGCCTCAAGGAATTTATAATCAGATTCAGAATATTTAATGATCATCTTTCATCCTTAAGAAAGTAATATAAATATGAAAAACATGAATCTCAATGCTCTTGTTCTAGCTGAAATCTCCCATTCTCCTTCCTCTTTGCTTATCCAAATTCTAGTCATTCCTCAGTACCCGGTGCAGTAGCTGGGTGTATCAGTCAGGGTCCAATCAGTAGAGGAAAATCACACAGCAATTTAAACAGAGAATATCTAAAATAAGAACTTATCAACTACAGTGAGGGACTGTCTAGTTAGAAGTAAAGGGAGCATCAGAGAATATAGGAAGAGCAAACACAAGGAGGAGTCACTACACCTGAGACTAAGGTAGAGCACCCAAGCAAGAGGTTCCTCAGGACTGAGGTCCAGACCTTATTGGAAAGGCCAGTGCTCACAAGACAGAAGAGAAGCCATTGTGTTGCCACACCAGCAAAACTTGCTGGAAGCCTGCCCTCTTGGGTGCAAGGGGAAGCTGCTCAAGGAAAAGTGTTTCATGAGAGACAATTTGCTATAAACACATCTGAGGCTGGGAGTACCATGGGGTGCTAGCCCTGGGTGCTGCTGGCCTCCATGCACTGCAAAAGCTTTGCATGCCGTAGGAGACTGCTGCTGTGAAAGCCACCCTGAAGGCAGGAGATGGTCCTGGGGAAGCTGTGTGCATGGCATGGACCTACTGAGCAAGCAGACAGGGACCAGGAAACAAAAGACTTTTCTCCTACAGCCTCTCTCCACAGATCTTTAATGGTAAAACTTAGCCTCTATTTCCTTTAACAAAAGATAAATATTTAAAGGGTTCAGCTCCATTTTCACAGGGCAGGCAAAAAGTGGGTATTTGGAACTAAGAGACAATAAATTGATAACCAGAACAGTCCATGCTGTGACTGTTCAGCTTCCGTATGCAATTCTTGATATCAAGCTGATGTCTGTGCAGCTGTAACTTCCACTGATGCAGTCTTAGAGTTGACCTCCTGGACCTCTGAGAACATGTCTTCTACACCATGTTAATCGTGATACTTAAACTTATCGATGAGCGCAGAGCTGAGTAGGACCCAGAGAACTTCAGTATAGACAGCATTTCTCTGGTCCTGAAGCATGCTATCATAGTAGGGGCCTTGACTGTTGTATTACATTGGTGATTGGTGACTTTTATTAAGCTTACTTTCAATTAAAACTTTGAGTAATGTTGTTTTAAATCCACACTGCACCCTTTTCTGACATTTGTGTAGTCTGGGCATTCATTTGTTTAATCAATGAATATTCATTGAATGCCTATTCTTGCTAGGTGAAAAGGGCTTCTTCCTCTCTGTCTGTGGAGCTGCTGCCCTGGCTGGGTCCTTAGGTCCTTGCCAAACCCTCCTTGCAAAACTCATCCTTTCCAAACCTTGGAGGCCCACCTTCTACCCTTTGTAAAAACTTACATCTTTATCATTATGGAAAGTGAAGATTTTCCCTTCTCTACCACCTACTTAAGCTTTGAAACCTCTCTGAATAATCATAAGCTACTGTCATTTCCAATATGATTGGGTCTAAATCCAATGAGATTTATCCTCACAAGGGAAAAAGTGTATAGGAGGTTGGAGTAAATTATCTGTGCCTGTGCCCGTGCATGCTTTTTCCATTACTTCAAAGTATTGTAAAGATTTCTGGACTTGAGCCAGAGATTTCTCGCCCCAAATTTAAAATCTGCCAGAGGCCCAAGAATAGGATCTTTAGTGCTGGAGCAAATACATTTTCACACCATTCTGATGTGGAAGTGGGATTTCAGGAGAGCCAGAAAGATTCCAGGGTTCAGGAAAGAGGAGAGAGATGGCTCCAGGCAATGGGGCAGAGTGGGAGAAGTGGGAAGGAAGACAGGTGATTGTCGAGGAAGCGGAAAGAGATTTTGGCCACTTCAGAGAAAAGGACTTAATACTCTGTGGAGGGAGACAGAAAGTCTAGCATTCAGAAAATATCTTAAGGTTACCTTATCCTTGTTATTTTTCTAACACTGTCTAAATTGTGAACTGTGAAAGTGTGTAGGTGTTTGCCTGAAGAGCAAAATCCCAACCCTCTGTGCTTTTATTTTTTTGCGTCTTCAAGTTTCTTTTAGGGAGTCAGGTGTCTCTCCTTTTTGCATAGCAGCAATAGCACATAGCAGGACAAATTTCCATTACACCTGGCTGATTCTCCAGGGGCCCACATTTACCTCCTAGAGAGGATGTCATAGAGACCCTGGCCACACTGAGGTCTCTACATCCCAGGCTGCCCATTGCAGCAGCATCTACGGATGCTTGGTTCTTCCTAGTTTCCTGCTCAGCTCTCTGAGATAGGAGTGAACGTTTGTGGTAATTAAAACAGTGTGAAATTTGCAGTGTCAGGAAACACAGCTATTTTTTTTTTTCATCTGCCAACCATCATGCTATTTATAGAACTACACTTCACCATTTATTTGCTGGGCAATGACATCGAGAAACAAATATTAAGCAAAGACGCCAATTTACTCCACAAAAACATCCATTATCTTTATCACCAACAGAGACTGAAAAACAACCAATTAGAATGCTTCACTTGGGAGTGATTAATTGAATTGTTAAATATCTAATATTGGAGAAGTCATCCTGGGAGTCTAAATATTAATTCATGTAACAGGTAGGACCTATTCAAATGAAACTGCAAATTGATACTACTTAGTGCATCAGATCACATTCATCAATGGGCTCAGGTTACAACTCAAAATTCTTCATTCTGAAGCTACTGTATTTGAATCTGAGCATGTTCCATAGGAAGTGCTATCCTTTCATAGAAAACGTGTTCATCATGAAACATTCGTCTCTGTTTCCTAAACGCTCTATTATAAGAATATCCTGGACCGCACATGGTGGCTCACACCTGTAATCCCAGCACTTTGGGAGGCCGAGGCAGGGGGATCACTTGAGGTCAGGAGTTCAAGACCAGCCTAGCCAACATGGCGAAACCTTGTCTCTACCAAAAATACAAAAATTAGCTGGATGTGGTGGTGTAATCCCAGCTACTCGAGAGTTTGAGGCACAAGAATCGTTGGAACCTAGAAGGCAGAGGTTGCAGTGAGCTGAGATGGAGCCACTGCACTCCAGCTTAGGTGACAGAGTGAGATTCTGTCTCCAAAAAAAAAAAAAAATTCCCCTGATAATGTCCATAATCAACACAACCTAAGATGCACAATTACACAGTCACATGTGCACACACACACACTATTCCCAGCTTTTAAATACCTACAAAACTTAGGGAAGTGTATTCCTATAAACAGAACTTGCAGCCCAAGTAATATCATTCAGCCAAAGAGCTGAGAGCACAAAATTCTTCTCCACTGTTTATCTTAACAGTCAATTCCTTCATTTGATATACTACATATGTATTACATGCCTATAACCATAGGTTCTTAGGAGATACGGATGTGAAGGAAATGACTAATAGCCTCAAGGAACACAGTACAGTGAGGAAGCTAGGCCTAGAGACTGGTCATGACAACACAGGTTGATAAATGCTATCACAGGGATATGTACAGGGAGTTTTGGGATCAGCACACAACTGGCATGTTGGGTAAGTCTGGTGGTGGGCTTAGTTAAGTGAAAAAGCATGAAAGAAGGGCATTCCAGGCAGAAGCAGTGCCTATTTCAAAAGACAGAGGTTTGAAAGCACCTGATATATTTGGAGAATACATTATGTGCAGAGCATAGAATTTGAGGTGGAATGTAAAGAACTTGAGAAACCAAAGGACTCTGCTTACTGTGCTATGAGCCTTGACCTCCTTCCTGAGAATGCTGAGAAGCTCCTGAAATATTTTAAGCATAGCAGTAATCTGATGAGATTTTAGGGAGATCACTCTGGCCCTAGTTGGGGCAATAGATGGGAGAATGAGGGCGGGACAGAGCATGGGGAAATGAAGCTGGGAAGAAACTGGAGAAGAGAAACCAAGTAGGGGATTTTTGTAAAGAAATGAAGCAGACTGAGCTAGGTGACCAGAAGAAGAGGAGGCAAAGGTGTTAGGAAGAGAGAGCTGACAAGCGGTGCATGAGGAGGAGGTTGGCAGTACCCAGGTTTCTGGGTTGCGTCAAGAGGTGCTTCTTAAAGTGATCAACTCATATGAAGAAGGCAAAAGGAAAAGCCATTCTAGGAGAAAAGATGGGTTCTGGAGATGTTGAAAGTAGTTGGATAAATACACATCAGAGTCTGACGAGGTCAGACCCAGGGGACACACGCGTGCACTTCCTTGAGCCTTCAGATCAGACAAAGCCATCATCCCACCTTCCACACTTTCACTTCCGAGAGAGTCTTCTGCTTGGTGGTGTGTGGGCTGAAGGAGGATTCTCTTTCCTACTCTAACTCCTCCTGAAGTAGGTAAACTGAAGACACTTAGACCTGGAGAGGTCACCAATTGGCCCTAGATCCTTTCACGAATCTGAGGTGTAGCTGATGACTCCCCCCTCAAACATCCCACTTTTAGAATAAAGACACTCTTCTCAGGAGGACGGTGTAAACAGAATAGGATACATTACCTCAAAAATCCAGTTGCTTTTTAATCATTTTTAAAATTTGTTTAGGAGGACTCTAATTTTAAAATGCAGAGGATTGAGAGAATACATTTCTTCTTTTCATTTTACTCAAACTGTTCTCCTCATTCTTTCTTCCTCATTAACCTGGGCCGTGACCTGTTCTGTGGCCAGGTGGAAGCTCTCCCAGGCCACCCATATGAAAGGTCCTTGGCAGCGATGCACCAGCCTCACCTTCCTCCCTGCCAAATATCAGTCTTTTTTTCTCTCTAAGCCAAATGACCTTCAACAGAAATCACTGTTTCAAAACTCAAAGTAAGGACAGGCTGTCTGTGTTTTGCATCTGCATGTATCTACCCCAGTAATAGAGAAAGTGAGGTTCTTTTGGCTAAGAACATGAACTCTGTGAAGTTGGTCTTGATTTTATTTTGCTGAAGCTTTCAATGCCCCCAAAGCACTGGAAAAATACACCCATTCAAAGATGGCCCTGGGTCTGGGGTCCCACCATCTCCAGTTTCATTGCATGTTTTTCCAAAGAGAGATTTAAAGTTCTCACCCTCTCACATCAAGAAAGCACACTTTATAAGTAAAAGAGGAGTGGGGGCTGGCACTGAATCCAGTTTCAGTGTTTTGTGTCTTTTTCTGAAATTGAGAAGAAGGCAAAGACAAACATTAACATAGTCATGAAACAAATTAGGCTAGGATGGTGAAACTGGGAGGCTCTCTCTTAGATCTATGCTAAGCAGCCACCTTTACTCATTCCTTCAAACATGTATTGAAAAGCAAAGCCAAGGTCTGAATTTAGAGTCTTAATGTTCTTATACTCTTTTGCCCCAGCAAATTTCAATTCTGGAATTATATCGTTGAGAAGTAGTCATAAAAGTAAGAAAGGCTTTTGTATGTGAAGATGTTCATCACACTGTTGCTTATGGCAGCAAAAAGGACAGGGAGTAAAATACTGTGGCCACAAAATATTGTGGCCAGGAAAATTATGGCATAACGCCAAATAAGACAAGATTACAAATGTTTATTCTGTATGCAGTTCTGAACTATTAGGAGCAAAAGCTTGAAGGACACACGCCAAAATATCTGAGGTTGGTAGCATTATGGTTTTCAAATCTACAATGAACAACAAAATAACAGTACAAGAGTGTAAGAGCTTTATTTTCTGTGAAAAAAGTTCAACATTAAAACAATCAGCAACACTCTTCAACATTGAAAAATAACTGTTTAAAAATAGAATGTGTATGCAATGAGGACAATCAATTTCTTCTGCTTTCAACAGGGTAGAGTCCAGAGGAGTGGAACACTTGGTGATAGTCCCAGAGTATGATATTTTACCATAGTTCCAGAACTACAGGAGATACTCAGTGCATATACACACTTCTTACCACAAATTGAGCCAGATACTAGGATCATGACAGGGAGATGAGGGGACTCAGCTATGACTGAGTCATAGTCTAAGGTGTTGGGATGTTAGTCAAAACTAAAAAAGACCACAATGCATGAGTCATGAGAGAAATGCAACCCAAGCACTCTAAGGGGAGACCACACTCCACAGGCTTTGATGGCCAGAAATGACCTGACTTGAAATATAACTTTTACAAGGAAGAGTGTGAAAAATCATGTTTAGCAGTTCTTACACCTTGCCCAATGCTCAGTATAGAGCAGAAACACAATACAAAAGATTTGTCAAACTGCTGACCAGCATGTAGAGCTCTACTGGGTTTGGCAGGACTATAGACATTAAGGGCTAGGATTAGTATTTCATTCTGTAGTCAATGGATACTCACTGGAAAGTGTTTGAGGAAGTGAGGGGTGTGAGCTTTGTTTTAAGATAAGATGTTTATGTCTGTGTCATAACAAGCAGAAGGGCTTGGAGGAAACAGGCTGAAGACAGATGCTGCAGTGGGAGTGTGGAGAGATGTGAAGGCAACAGCAGGAATAATGATAAGATTGGTTGTGAGGTACTGTATAGATGAGATGGATAGGACCAGAGATGCACCTGAGAGCAGGAGGAAAAGGAGAGGAAAATGGTCATGTGGGTGCCAGATAGTACTGCATAACCTCTCCTTTTGAATTTGAGGTACCTGCGTCTGCCAAGAGTAGCTTTTCCATTTCACAACCATCACACTTTCCTGTGAGTTCAGAGTTAATGAAGACATGTGGATGCAAAAGGAAAACTTGCAGAGCAAAGTCATTGCCAAACAGGTGAGTTTCCTCAGGAAATTATGAAGGGGTCTCTTTTAATTTCCACTCCCACCCATCTTTCACTGGGTTCCTGTCACACGCTGCAAGAGCTTTGGCAGAGGGATCTCACAAAGCTTTGATCCTTTTATGAGGCAGCTCGTCGGGACTTGCGCTTGCGGCACCCGCCTCCTCCTTTCCCGGGCCCCTAGCTCCCATTCCCAGCTACTCTAACTAGGCTTTAGGAATCCATCACATACCATGTATGTGTAACTTCTGGCCCAGGTGGTCCTCCATGGTACAAAAAAACCTGGAATCTCCCTGAATAAAGTCAACCTTCAGCTTTGCAAATATACAGGGGATATTTTTGCTTGCCTATCTGGAATCTCCTTCTCCCTTCATTCCTGACTTTTATTTTGATATCCACCCATTCCCCATCCACTTCTGTGCTTTAAGATAGCTGACCTTACTCAGTTCCCAGAGTGGGTGCGATTGGTTCAAGTAATTCCCCTGATGGACTCAGAAATTGTAAGGCTACATCTTGATCCAGTGAGACCTGAAACATACTTCCTGATGTTTCTGCAAAAGAAATTTCTTCACTCTAGAAAGCCACCAGAAGAGATGGTGTTTCTCTCTCTCTGGACAAGGTTTTGATCAGAGTCCCAGAACTGTTGCAGCCATCTTGTAAAGGTTGAAACTATTGCACAGGGAAGGACTGAGAGAAAAATGTAAAATCCCCTTCAAAATTTAAGTCAGTTTGAATTGACCTGAAGATGTTTTTTAATGAGTACCATCTTGAAAAATCAAACACATACTTTTGTTGTCAAAATAATTGGGGGTGGGGGGTGCTACTGACATTTAATATATGGAGACCAAGAAGCGAGATGGAATTTGTGGGATAAGTTTGCATTACAAAGAATCTTCCCTCACATTGCACAATTTTTTAATGACCCATTAGACTTCCAGGTAGGTGAAAAACTCCTTTATTATCTGAGCCTAGAGCCTAACTCCATTTTGCACATACATTAAGTGTTTTTACTTTGTATCCCTTTTGATACACACTGAATTTTCCACTGTTTAAATCAGGGGAAGATTGTGCTTTTGTTTGAAACACTTTCAAGATTTGTTCACCTTTTCAGATGATCAGGTTACCAATGATAATGCCACTTATGAAGCTTGAGTTGCCAACAAAATATGTTTCTATTAGTCTGCTTTTATTACCACATGGTGATTCTATCTCACAGTCGAAACTCTTGATGACTCAATCATGTGTTCTAGTGCAATTATGAGACAACATTTATATATTAAAAATGCATGTCTTTCTATTATATATTACTTTCCTTTCATTTCTCCACTATACTACTTTTAGGGCATGATATATTTTTAATTATATGATGGATGGGTTAAATTATCTATGAGCTCAATCACAGAGTAGTAAAGGAGATATTACAAACTAATTAAAATTAAAAGGTGGTGTGTGTCTGCTGGGAGGAGGATGAGAGGACAGTCATCGTCCTAAAGAATCCTAACTGATATAAAATTAGGCCTCAAGAAGTGGGAATTTTTAAAAGAAAAGGCCCTCTAATGGAGAGTTGGCTCAATGGTTAGAGTGGGTGAAAAAGAATGCTAAGACTCCTCTAGGTAAGGCTGGGATGTTAGAGGTGCCCGGTTTTGCATCTGAAAACCTTTAGTGGTATCAACCTTATACTTACTTTGGAATGATGATCATGTACCTGTAAAGCAGTAGACTTAGAGGAGGTGGTTTAAAAATTCAGAGAAGTATTGGCTGTCTTGCAGCATTCTGTCGGGCCTTAGAGGAAAGAGAAAAGTCTTCAACCGATTAGTGTGTAAGCAGAGTGAGAAGGGAGGCCTTTACTAAGGGAGGCTTTCTCCCACTGTGGATTATAAAGCCTGGAAATACGTAGTCAGCAGAATTGGAATAAGCAAACACTATCCCAGCTAAAGTATGCAGAGAAAGACGCAGAAAAATGAGATATATGAAGATAAAATGTGGGTCCAAACAAGCATGATCCCCTGAACTTCCCCTATTGGACATTCTCAGTCTGACAGGGAGACACCCATACTCATGGTGAAGAGGTAGCTGTGATGCAAGCAGTGACAAAGACCCAGTATCAGGACCTTCCCAGCCCCATGTGAAGCTATTGTCTTACCTTGCCCAGATGCACATAACCTGTGGAGTCCAGATCTAGGAGAAGCAGGGCTAAAAAGAGCTAGATGTTGCTTTTTTGTCTAAGGCCTCCCTACCTGGCCCAATTTTCTACCTGATCTTTTATCTAAGGCCTTCCTTTCTGGTCCAAATTTCTCTTGTTCCTGGGAACTTTAAACTCCTAACAGTTTTTATATTTGTCCTCTTCAAATCCCTTGTTGAAATGTATCTGCAATGTTGCAGGCAGGGCTTAGTGGGAAACATTTGAGTCATGGGGGCGGCTCCCTCATGAATGACTTGTGCTGAGGTAACGCATTCTCACTCTATTAGTTCAGGTGAAAGCTGGTTGCTTCAAGAGTGGTAACTTCTCCCCCTCTCTTGCTCCCTCTCTGTCTCCATGTGACACACCAGCTCCCGTTGCCTTCTGCTGTGAGTAAAAGCTTCCTGAAGTCCTCACTAAGAGCCAAGCAAGATGCCAGTGCCATGCTCCCTGTACAGGCTGCAGAACCACAAGTCAAATAAATCTCTTTTCCTTACAGATTGCCCAGTCTCGGGTATTCCTTTATAGCAATGCAAAATGGAATAATAGAACTCATCTAGGGAAGACTTACAGGGAAGTTGATTGGCGTGTGGCCACAATGGGACCCTCATTAGAGTAGGGTAGCCATCTCACTAGTCATCTGAAAGAACCCACACCCCTTTCACTTTATCAAGCCCAGAGATGTGTAAACACTATCCATCAGCAATTTAATCGCTGGCATGTACATTAAAGAAATGCAAGTCCGTGTGTGTAACAGAACATGTGCACAAAATGCTTATAGACACATTGCTTGTGAAAGCGAAAATGCAAAGTACTCCTTGCCTGGGATTGAGAGGACCCTGAAAACAGGCAGAGGAAGGAATCCCTAGTAAAGTTACTCGTGACATCGTGCTTCTATTTCAAGCGTAAAATTATTTTATACAGCCTTCATTGACAGATTTTCCTGATGGTGACCATGATCGTGATTCTTAGAATTTATAAAACACACAGGTGACCAGTCTCTAATTTGAGCTTCACTACAATCCTACAGGAGAGAAGTAGGATTGGAGCAGTTTTTCCCTAATTATAGAGGGAGAAAGCATGGCACAGATAGGAAAAGCCCAAGAATTTATGGCCAGCAAGTGAGAAAGCCTGAACACCAACTGTTTCTTCTTAATTCAAGGCTATGCATGGCTTTTCTCCTCAATCTTGTGCCTCTCACCTGAAGCTTAAAATTTCAGGTATATTACATTCATGTCTATTACATCTATATAACCATATATTTTTATTTGGGATTAAAATGTTTTTACTATATATTAACACTTTCTCATCTTCTTAGAAGAGACTTTTACTTCACATAAACTAATCTTTTCCTGATGCCTCTTGTTTACCCTGTGGATATATATTATCATGGTGTGAGGAACCTTAGATCTAGACTTGCTCTGGACTTTCTTTTGATTTTGTCTTTAAAGTCAGGCTATCCATTCTCCAGCGGGAATGGGGTCATCTCCACACTGCATTGTCCTACATTGCTTTGAACTGAACTTGTAAATAGTTGAACTTGTAAATAATTGCATGCTGATTAAAAATTATTAAGGTCATCACCTCACATTTTGTACACTCATGTTTTTAGACTCTTTAGAGTGTGAAGACATGTTCTTTCAGCATTAAGTACTTCAGCTAAGCCTTGGCTTTAACTCTTAACAGGTAAACAGGAGGTTTGAGCCCTTTTCCTCTGTGAGGATGTTCCATGAAGGAAAATGAATTCACACTATTTCATGCCCCCATCTCTCAGACTTATCCCCCTCCTGACCATTCATATAGGATTAGGCTCACAGTAAATGTCCCATTGAGCTGCAGAGGAGCATGGACAAGCATGGGAGTTGGCTGAATTACCTGCAGCCTTGTGTAAGTCTCTTCACTGCTTTTAGTGTCAGTTTCCCCCTCCATCATATGGTGATGTTATCACACACTTTCAACATTGGGAGGATGGTGTGTGATTTAGGTAAGACACAAAGCTGAGTGCCTAGCAGAGAGCTGGCACTCCCTACGTGATGGTTTTCATTTTCTCTCTCCCTCCTTCCACCCCTTACAAACACACACTTGTGTTCACATCCCACACCATTTCCCCATTTCCCTTGTATACACACACCGTACACACTATTCCCATGGCTTTTGTATCTTGATGACATTGTCTTCAAAAGCAATATCACAAAACTCTGCCCTCTCTTGTCACAGCAAACAGAATGAGGTCAGATGTGGTGGTTCCTCAAGGCTGGCTGAGATCATCAGTGAGGACAATCTCTCTGGATCCAACCAATCTTATGCAGCTGAAATGAAGGCAGCCAACCACTGAGCACATGCGGTTTGTGGTCCAGCCAGAGCAGTGCTTTCATTTACAAAAAATAAATTGAATTAATGAGTGTGTCACTTGGTAATTAATCTTAGATTCTTCAATAAATAAGTCAATAAGAATAATAAAATATTACACAGTGAAATTGAAATAATAACCATTTCTGTCAATTTATTTTTTTTATTTTATTTTGTTTTTTTGAGATGGAGTCTCGCTTTGTCACCCAGGCTGGAGTGCAGTGGTGCGATCTCGGTTCACTGCAACCTCCGCCTTCTGAGTTCAAGCGATTCTCTTGCCTCAGCCTCCCAAGTAGCTGGGATTACAGGCATGCACCACCATGTCCAGCTAATTTTGTATTTTTTGTAGAGACGGGGTTTCACCATGTTGGCCAGGGTGGTCTCAAACTCCTGACCTCAGGTGATCCACCCACATCAGCCTCCTAAAGTGCTGGTATTACAGGTGTGAGCCACCATGCTTGGCCTGTCGATTTATTTTTATCGCATGGTTTAATAGGTTATTTTGAGCCTAGTAAAGGAGATAGAAATAAGACGCTTAAAGAAATTCCGGAGTCTTTGTCTCCAATTAATTTTTTGGCTATGAATTCTACCGCAGAATGCTTTGTGGCCTTGTCTTTTTATAAATGAACTGAGGAAGCAATGGCTGAATAACTTGAAATTCATACTACTGGCCCCATTGAAGGATTGATCTGCCTTTACTTTATGCAATGAAAGAGTCTGGAGTAAGATTCTGTGTTAGTAAGGATTCTCCAGAGAAACACAACTAACAGGGTATCTATTTATCTATCTATTCACACACACACACACACACACACACACACATATCTGCACACACATATATCTATATACGTATATGGAGATTTATTTTAAGAATTGGCTCATACAGTTATGGAGAACAAGAAGTCCCACAATCTGCTGTCTCCAAGCCGGAGAAACAGGAAAGCTGGTGGTGTAATTCAGTTTGAGTCTGCAGACCTGAGAATCAGGGGCTGAGGCTGTAAGTCCCAGTCTGAATCCATAAGCACTAGAACCGGGGGCATTGATGCCTGAAGGCAGGAGAAGATGGGTGTCTCAGCTCAAGCACAGACCAAATTTGCCCCTCCTCTGCTTTTTTCTTCTATTCATGCCCTCAATTAATTGGGTGAGGGAAAGTTTCTTTTCTCAGTCTAGTGATTCCAATGCTAATCTTTTCTGGAAACCCTCAAAGACACACCCAGCTTCTTGGCCATTCCTAGCCCAGTCAGGTTAACACACAAAATCAGCTCTCACAGATTCCATTGCCGATGTGAGACATGGTCGAATAAAGGAAAGAGTACCTGGCAGTGTCAGGAACAGGCAGATTTGGGACATGTCCCCTGTTCTATTACTGGCTGTGTGACATTGGTCAGAATCCTAATCTGAGATTCCATAGAATGTAGCTAGCAGCTTCTACCTTGTGGATTCACATGAGTATATAAAAAACAATCAAAATAAAGCACCTAGGACAATATCCTACCGTCCAATAGGCACTCAAAGTATTAGTTATGTTATTATCATTGCAATTATGGTTTTTTCATCATTATCATTTTCATGTGAAAATTTTCCCTAGAGTCCAGGTCCTGGCTCTGAAGATGTCTCTTCTAGCATCCTCCTGCTCTGATCCTCTGGACTTCCCCAACACCTATAGGCCAGGTGACGCTCACGTCACCTTGCTGGTTTTACATCATTTCTGTGTTGTTTCCCACTGCACTGCATGTTAGTGCCATCTCCTTTACTATAAGCTGTACCACTTAAGAAAAGGGAAACTTCATCTTCTGTTTCTCCTAGAGTTCCTGGGAGTATGTCAGCACCTGTGCCCAGCCAAGATTTCAAGTACACTGTCACGGGCAGAGCTTGCCCTTGAAACCAGGAGACCACACTCAGAGCGCAGTGTTCCTTCTTCTGCGTCACACTACGTTTAGGGAAGAACATCACCAACAGGGATGTCTAGAAAACTCCAGGACTTGGGGATGTTAAACATGGGCCTTGGGGATCCAGGAACAAGAGCTTCTTTAGAAATGAGCCTTAGCAACAGATAAATTTCCCTTCTTCCCCTAAACGCATTTCCACCCACACCCTATGCACATGAAACAATACACTGGGTCTTTGCACAGTAATGCCATAAGGTATATTATGCTGGAACACCTACATTAGATGGAAAGTCCAGTGGGGAGAGGACATGGTATAGGAAGGGAAGGTTCAGGAGAAGTAAGAGAGAAAAGAATAAGAGGCCCAGATAAGCCAAGGGAAAATGATGGGCCAGTTTCATCCCAAGCCCTTGGAATGGTTCCAGCCCACCAAACAACTCATCATAGGGGACACAGAGAGGCCCAGCCATGCTCAACTGTACCCTGTCTCTGATACTCACCCAGAGAACCTCCTACACATCTTTCCTCCTACTGTTTCTTTTTCTCAGTCTCACTGTCTCTCCCACACCTTGACTGTTATCTGATTCCTCACATAAGCCTCAGGCCCTCCTTGTTTTGACAACCCATTTGGACCTTTTCTCCAGTTTAATTATTCACAGATCTCAACTTGCACATCCCCAAACACCTCCCTTCTACAGCTGTGGTAGGAGATGCTCTCACTACTTGCCTGAACCCCACAGGACCTTGGTGTTTGCTCAGCCTCCCCTGATAATGGTGGGGAGTTGTCAGGGGAGGTGGAAAAAAAGAGATGGGAGGAGGGAACGGTCTACTTAATTCAGGTGTTATCTGCAGTCAGAAGCTTTAATAATCTCTGTATGGATTAGAGCTGGCATTGATTTATAGCTGCATGTTAAAATGTTCAAACTCATGACTCTTTTTTTAATTATTCAAGACTTTATGTTTTTTAAAGCAGGTTTAGCTTCCCAGTAGAACTGAGAGGAAGGTACAGAGATTTCCTCCACACTCTCCCATCCCTACACATGCACAGCCTCCCCCATTATCAACATCCCCCACCAGAGTGGTACATTTATTACAATCAATGAGCCTACATTGACACATCCAAATCACCCAAGTCCCTAGTTGACTGCAGGGTTCACTCTTGGTGTTGCACATTCTACAGGTTTGGACATATGTAAAATGACACACATCTATCATGATGGCATTGTACAGAGTATTTGCACTGCCCTAAAATTCCCCCGTGCTTTGCTTATTCACCCCAACTTTCCCACTCCCAACCCCTTGCAACCACTGATCCTTTTGTCATATCCATAGTTTTCACATTTCCAGAATGTCATACAATATATACCCTTTTCAGATGTGCTTCTTTCACTTAGTAATATGCATTTAAGTTTCCTCCATGTCTTTTCATGGCTTGCAAACTCATTTCTTTTTAGTGTTGAATAATAATCCATTGTCTGGGTGTAGTACAGTTTACTTATTCATTCATCTACTGAAGGACATCTTGGTTGCTTTCAAGTTTTGGCAACAATAAGCAGAACTGTTATAAACATCCTTGTACAGGTTTTTGTGTTGACATACATTTTCAACTCCTTTGGGTAAATACCAAGGACAATGATTGCTGGATCTTATGGTAAGAATATGTTTAGTTTTATAAGAAACTGCCAAACTGTTGTCCAGAGTGGCTATACCATTTTGCATCTCCACCAACAATGAATGAGAGTTTCTATTGCTCCACATCCTCACCAGCCTTTTTGACGACTTTTAATTCTTAAGAATTTATTTAGTCCTTTCAAGCAAGAAAACATGGTAGAAATTATGTCTTACCATTCTCTCTCTTTGCTCAGGTTGTGTAGCCTGACCTGTGAAACATTGTGAAGAAGGAAGATCGCAGTTTCAGGGAAGATGACTCGATAACACCACAGAACAGGTTTGTAAATTCCACAATAATTTGTGAAAAGGCCAGGTGATTACAGATGCATTTTGCCAAGACATGCAAAAATTAAAAAAGGGAAAGAGTGCAATTCAACTTAGTAATGCAGGTACTGTTTACAAAACAGTAAAAACAGTGTCAAATGAAGTAGAGTCTGGAATCATGCAGGATTTAGTCTTCAGATTGGCTTTTCAGATCCACAAAACTGAAAATTCATAGCAGCAGATCATGAACCTGCAGCATTTCTTCCTGAGCAACAGAAAGAGAATTGCCTCCAAGATTCAACTTCTAACTTGAACAAAACTGGCTTGTTTTGACAGTGATTTTTCCTAGAAGTTTTATTTACTGCATTTAAAAATCTATCTTTAGTGCACTTTCAATTTTTCCCTAACACCCTTTCAGTGAGACCTTTATTCTTCTTGCCAACTAAGGATTTTCAGCCAGTGTTTTTTGCAGAAGTGCCCAGAGTTGGTGAGAGGTTATTGTATGTATTTCCTTCTAAGCACTGACCCTGCATTTTAGCTGAGCCTGGATTAGGCCAAATAAGCCAACTGGTTAGGTTGGCTGAGCCATAGCGCATACAGTAGGCCCTATGTATACACAAGTACCACATCCACAGATTCCACTAACCTGGAAAACAATCGATCTTAAGCATCCATGGATTGTGGTATCTGAGAAGGTCCTGAAACCAATCCCCTATGGAGACAAAGGGCCTACTGTATACTACATAAGCAATTCAGATTTTGTTTTCTGAAAATAATACTTATTGAGATAAAGCACCATAATTAATGAAAATAACATGAATATTTCTATCTTTCATTTCCCCACCTGATTTTACAAGAGGATTTCAAATGATAGTTATTGTTTCACATGTGTAATTATGAGATATTACAACTTAGAGCAAGATTTTATATTTCCATATGGTGAGAAAAATTTGTTCATCTATTCGTTTGTTCAACAAATAATTAAAGAATATGTTGTTGGGCTAGGCACTGGTGATACTGCAGTGAAAGTAACACAATCCAACCCCTCAAAGAGCTGAAAGAATATGAAAATGAAAGATATATGAAAATGTAGATCAAGGATTCCAAGCTTGGCTATTGTAACCAGAAATGACCTATTCAGTCTCTTGTTTATCTAGACAGATTGCCCATCATGATTACATCAAATGGTGTCTTGGCCAAATAAAAGATGGTGGTAAATGGATAAGAGTCATGGTGATTTCAAGCAGAAAGGGCCCTTTGAAATCACCTCCCAGAAACACTGAGGTGGAGAGATAGGGAGTGACTCGTCCAAGGTCATGCAGCTTGCAGGTCAGAAGCTGGAGATGGTTGGGAATCTGCTGGATGTGTGTGCTGGTGAAGGGCAAGGCTTGAGAGGAAGACTTTGCCTTCCTCTGGATTCAGCACTTGCAAATCTGGAAGACAAATGTGACATCAACGTCATCACCATTCATGCACTCTCAGCTTTCTTCCCCTGAGACTTTTCTGAAGAACATTCTTTCCTTCCAAGAATGACTTTCCATTGCTGATTTCAAAAAACCATATATTTTGTTTCCACCTTTGTTGTTTTGTTGTTCTTGTTTGCTCTCTGATTTGTATTGTGATTATCTTGTGTTTGCTTCTCTATTTAATATCAATAGTTTCTATGAAAAAGGAGAACTGTTATTAAATAATTGGAACTCTGAACCCAGAAATAAAATTAAGTAAAAGTTTTCCAAACTTTTCACCCTCCATTTCTACAGAGGCTATATGGCTTGACCTAAGAAATATTGCAGAAAGAATATCCAAGTTTAAGGGCCAATGACTGTAACTACTGCAAAACAGGCCTCTAAGTTTCACAACATCCTGTGAAAAGGCCAGAGGATAGCAGATGAATTTTGGTCAAATTTGCAAAAATAAAGAAAAATAATACTGTATTCCTGCCTGCATTTTCTTCTTGACTGGCACCAATGCTCTTAGAGGCAGGTCAGTAAGTCAAGATGCCCAACCTATTTACCAAACCAGAGTAGCTTGCCAGACCACACATGGCTCTCCAGCCCAAGTTTTCAAGGTAAACATATCTTTTATATAAAGGCCTCTGCTTCTCAGAGGAGAGATGTGGAGAAAGTAGGACAACTGTGTAACTTATCCTCCAAACCAGAACACTTTTGAAAGTGAAGGGGGCAATAGTAATTATTCCTAGACAGAAGATATGAAGTAGAACTGAAAGAGCTTTGGATTTGAGATCAGCCAGACCTGGGATGGAATCTGCACTTGAGACCCTACAGGCTGAATTGGTACCTTTCTGTGTAGAAGAGGCATCATAACACCACATGCTCTGCAGGTCATTGTTTGAGATTTGCTGGTTATGTATTTAAAAGTCCTGGAACATGGTAAGCTTTCAACTAGAGTAGCCATAGCTAACATAGCAAATCTATGAGGTGGGTTATTAGTGTCCAGTTAAAAAGTTTAGGAAATTGAGGCACAATGGGTTAAATAAGTTGCACATGGCCACAAAGCCAGTCATGGCAAAGCTGGTAAGTGCCAGACCGACTGTTTATCTTCATCATCTGTTCATTTCCCTTCTCTGCTGTCTGGCCTCTTCATATATGTGAAGTGTGTAATGTGAAATCCATAAGTATGCAAGCTATGTGTTCAGTCAACCTGGTAGCATGGTCCAGAGTAGTTTGCGGGGAATGTTTCAAGGTAGAGTGAGGGCGGGGAGGGCTGGAAGCATGTGACACTGTGAACTTCTCAGGATCAGGTGTGCTGGACCATGGTCTTGAGCATTGGCAGGACTAGTTTTCTTTCTCCCTTCTCTTTGCAATGCAAAGGTAAGTGCCCTGAGGTTCACTTGCAAAGCCATCATGAAAAACCCGTCCTGTTAAGATCAGTTTCTTCATCTATAAGTGAGGGTGTTGTGGTGAATGACACCTCTCATGCTGCTGTCTGTTCTCCAAGACCAAGTTCTGTTTCACTTCAGCTTATGAGTCGACTTCTGGCCACACCTCTGAGGACCTGGAAAGCCTGGCAAGGCCCTGCATTGCCCTGTCTCCCAGGAGGAGTGGGCTTGCCTTCTCCCTATACTGCCCCAGGAAAGAACTGGCATCCTGGGTTGTGTGGGTATGGAGCGGATTCCCACACACCCACACCTCGGCCAGCCAGAGAGACTGACCACCCATGCTCAGGCTTGCCCTGGCCACATCAATCGACAGCATGGGTGGCCTCATTGTCACTGCAGGCAGAGCTGTCCACCAAGATTAGCGGGAGAGCCACAGCAGCTCTTGCCCAGCTCCTGGTTCCTGTGGGTTCTAGTGCAAGGCATTCATCTCACAACTCTTCCGGCAGCTTGTTAGAAAGAAGCACTCTGAGAAAAGCAACAAAATCTCCTTAAGGGGAAAAAAATCTGTTCTGGCAAGATGTTCTGAGCATGCACGTGAATCAGACTTTGGAAATATCATAAGTAGGAAGCCCCAGAGAGATACTGTAATCGTTTTCATTCATTCATTGGTGTATTCAGTAAATGTTTCTTTAACATCTACCATGTGCTGGATACAATACTACATGTCAGAGATTGAAAGATGACTCAGACATGAACTTAAAATCAAAACAAAAATGAAACCTCATAGACAATATAGGAGCAACTATTTTAAAAAGATTATTTCTTTGTAAGTCAAAATGCAGTGATGATATTTATAAGTGATTACGAGACCCCAGAGGGGAAACGCTGAAGGCACATTCTCCTGAGGAAGGGCAGAGCACACAATGGCCAGAGATGATGTCTTAGGCAAAGAAATTCATGACAAAGGTCTTATGGTAGAAATCAGATGGGTGAAAGCAAGTTGAGAAAGGGTAATATAGACAGAGACAAGAGACATCTGGGTATGATCCATATTGATAGGTGTGTGGCATGGTGTATGGAGGAAGCAAGAACAAGAAATGGGGCTGGAGAGACAGACAAAGACTAGCTCATGGAGGACCATATGAGCCAGGCTATAAATGTGGCCTCTATCTTTTGGGGAATGGGAAGCCATTGAAGTATTTTAGGTTAGAATGTGTTACACAGAGGTCTGTGTCATGGAAAGGCCACTCTGGCAACTGTGCACACACAATGACTCTGAAGGGGGCCCTGAAAGCAGAGAAACTAGTAAGGAATCCATGTCGCAACCCACTGCAGGGCAGTGAGCCCCCAGTTGAGTGCAGAGTCATAGAGGGAGAAAGGGCTAACAGGACTGACACACAATGCATTAGTCACAGAACAGAAAGGAGAAATCAATTCTCCTGCTTCCTAAGCCAATGCTTTTCTAGTTCCATAATGATGCAGTTCTCAAAGGAAAAGAAAAGATCTAAGGAAGAAAACACTAGACTAGCTCTAGACGAGCTCAGCAAACTGGCCCGGTGACACTTCCCCAATCAGCCAGACCTTCGGAGGCTCAACTTCCTCATCTGTAAAATGGGATTATTGCCATTATATCCCAGAACTGTTACAAGGGCCAGGTGCAAAGAGTGCTGAAAAAGGTTTTGTAGAGGAAGATGCAGATCTAAGGGACTGGTTTATCATTTTATTTACAAAGTCAGTGTGGCATAGATGATTAGGAAAAATACCCAAGAAGCACATGTTTTAGGTAAATGTCTTTGCTCTCATAGTCATTTGCACCAAGAATGCTGCCTGCATTTTAGGAGTGCTATTCAAATGCTGCATTTCATATACATACATTTACCTAAGCCACATCTTCATTGGCAAGCATCAGCATTATAAATATAAAGCTCCCTATATTGCAAGTTTTTTATGTCGAAAATGTAATTCAATTTCCAGAAGTACGACTGATAAATATATTCAACAAAACAGCTCTTCTGCATAAATTAATATATTCTGAAGTTTTCTCTCAATTTAAAAACATAGATTTGCCCCTATACAGTGCAGAGGAAGCTGTTGTCAAACATTCTTCCTTGGCCATTCAGAAAGAACAAGATGGCCCAAGCCCCACAGAGAATTTGTCACTGAGCGGCTGCCCCTTCGTTTGCTCTCTGCACACCTGGCTTGTCCATCTTTTGTGATCTGAGCTGTGGCCTTTGCCTCTTGTTACTTTGATTTGGGTGGACTTTTGGGACTTTACTTAGTCACGAGCTTGCATTTTCTAGGAGCTTTGTTTACATTCCTGCTTTCAGAGTTTCTTTCTGTCTCTAAAGTGAGAAATGGGCTACCTCTATCTTTTGATGTCCTAGAGAAGAAAATTGTGACTTGCATGGATGACAGTAGCTACATTTGTGTGTAGGTGACAAGTAGCATCAGGCTTACATTTATCTGTGCACAGATTAGGCCACATAAGCCAATTAGATAGGTTGCTTTGGCTCCAACAGTTACCCTTGCGGTACTCCTCTCGATTTCAGGCATCATACTGAAAAAGCCTTGCCCGCACCCACAATTCTGTTACAAGTGGGGTAACAGGTTTGCTAAGTAGTCCTACCAGCACATGAGCATAGGCTGACTTCATTGGGTGTACTGTGTATGTGTGACATGTCTGCATGTTCATCTTGGTGAACAATTATCTCTCTCTCTTTTTTTTTTCTTGTGTCATTTATTTTATTATGTACAGTGCAATGTGAGGTCATTTCTGCATTACATAAATGAACATAATTATACTTTTCTTACAAAATAGGAATTATATTATTTACTCTTAAAAAATCACTGGGTTATTTTCCTCTTTTTGTTTCAAAACATTTGCTTTTAAGTGGATAAATTTTACTAACTCAGCTCATTTTGAACTATCTTGTTCATAGAGCCACTTTTCTTTTTTTACATTTATATGGGACTTTAAGGTTTATAAAACAGTTTCACATTTTCTTCTTTGTTTTTTCATATGTTTCTCACAATGACCTTAAACTGCATCTCCATTAGACAGATTAAAAAAGTGAGACTCAGACAGGAAAAGTGATTCACCAAAATATCCACTATCAGATGGTGCTAAAGCTTGGGCTCAAACCTAGGTCTGTCTGACTCAAAGTCTGAGTTGATTCTACATGTAGCCAGCTATTAGAGGGCTGTTGAAGAAAGAATCTACAAAAAGGAAAGTCCTTTGCAGAATGAAAAAGCCCAGATAGGTGAGAGTGTCCAAATGTTCACTCTTGAGAACAAGAATTTTTGAGGAAATCAACACTGTGTCTCATGGAAATTCCAAATTCCTAAGCAGCTCTAAGAATGGATGGACCAGGATGGGATGGGCTCATCATGGATGCGCCTTACAAAGAGTTTTGCAAAGGAATCTGAGGATGTTCTGTCCACTGGCGTCAAGAATAGATGCACATTCTGTCCTGTGAATAAAGGATGGTATTTCAGTCTCTGCTGCTGAGAACTGATGAGCACAGCATACTGAGCTTACTTTTGGGTTGAAAGTGTTGGGAGAAATAAAAATGCTCTTCAGACTGTAAATACTCATATATGTTTTACCTTCCAAATCTTTATCCAATTGGCATAGGCATTTTTTATCATTCATTTTTTCATATCATTTCAGAGAGGTCAAATAAAAAGAATAAAAGCTTACCTTAAAGTGACACTGATACTTTTATAATTTATCTTTTAAAAGAAAATTTCCTGGGCTATGTGTCATAATTGAAGTGCTTGATTCTAAGGGCGTGGGTTTTTTGTTTGATGTCTCAGTGATGCAATGGTTTCATCAGTTAAGTGGGAATGGCCTCTTCCAGAAAGCAAGGAGCTGGTTCAGACAGTGGTTTGTGGGTTCTTGCTGTTCCCAGGACTGTGATGTGAACCTAGCTGGCTGGCATACGCAGCTGGTCTAACGTTATCTGAGCCTGTAATGGAGTAGCACTTTGTACTCAGCCGAGTCCATTTCTGCGTGGAGATTTCTCAGATGCAAAACAATTGCATAAACTGCTGCTAGTTAGCTTAATTGGCACATTCAGGTTAGTCATGTAGACGAGGTTCTTTTTATATTTTGCCAATCTTTCGTAGTTTAACAGGACTGTTCCCATGTTATGAATTTCAAGTAAGTGTTTCATGGTGTGATTAGAATCTAAGTAGACTATGCTCAACAATTACCTGTGAACACGTTGACTCTTGTGCCTGATGGTGGATAAAGGGAGTTCAGAAGGCACTTCTATGCCCCCTTCATTGCCTCCTTGGAGCAAGTGGGAGACCAGATGTGCTGGGGCTGAAGCTCCATGGAGCACTTCTGGGAGGTTGGAAGCTGTGACATCCTGAGCCTGTCCAGACTCAGTGCCTTTTTCTGCCACCAGCCATCATCAGTCACCAAATGTGCTGCTTCTTTATATTCTTGGACCCCTAAACTTCTCTTTGTCTCCAGGACTATCACTTCAGGCCACTGTCTCCCTGTCTCTGTCCCAGATGATGGAAATTGACTCCTAACTCAGTCTGCTTAACCCCACCTTCACAAAGTACTAGGGTGATCTCTGGAAATGCAAATCTGAAAATCTCACTTACAGACTCTTCTTAGGTGGTTCCTCACTGCCCCTAGAATGGGCATAGAAGAATGTTTAAACAAACTTTCATGGCCTGGGCTCCAACTGCTTGTAAAACCTCATTTCTCTCCACTGCTGTCTTTCTCTTTAGACTCCAGAGACCAGTCCCCATGGGGGTCAAGGAGCCATTCAATCTCTTAGGTAGGAAGAGATTTCTTTTGGCTTCTTGGGCAGGGTTACATGGTGGGACATCTGAGGGGTTTACCTCTAGGAACTCCCCCAAGTTTTCAAAGTAAAGAAAGATCCAAAGCCAGAAAAGATCCCTGTCTACCTCTGGGGGAAAATGTGGAAGGGAAGAGGAGGAAAGTCACCATTTTGAAGTAGCCCAGAGTGGCCTCCATGACGAAGACCTGCTATCCAGAAAAAGACTCTAAAGAGCCTAATCTCAACGAGGGTTAGGCCGTTCCTCTCACTCCAGCCCCTTGGCTTCCTGCATCACCTAAAGAGGGAAACAAGCTAAGAAAATACAGTCAGTTAGGAATCTCTTGTGGATTGCTAGAGGCATGGGAGTCTAAAGGATTAAGGAAAATGCTGTCTGGAACTGGGCTTATCTGCAGGATCAAACTGTGGCTGTCCTGCAGGGGTCAGAATCCCACTTGCCTCAATGTAACCTCAGTCCTTTGTTAATTTCTAACTCAGAGCTTCTTCTATTCTACTGTGCACTTCACTAAAATGTGAAGTATCAGTATCTCGGGGTGGGGAGGGAGGACTCCTATGAGAAGAAAGGCCCCAGGGAAAAGCCTCATCCACATCAATAGCACATCCAAGGTGACTACAGGGAGGCCAGCCACAGCCTTCCTGGCTCTCACACTCACAGACACCAGTAATAGATTCTTCTCTCATAGGCAATCTATGATAGATGTAATGGCTAAGTTTATGTGTCAACTTGAGCATGCTATGGGACACCCAGATTAAACATTATTTCTGGGTGTCTCTGTGAGGATGTTTCCAGATGATTAGCATTTGGATTGGTGGACTCTGTGAAGTAGATTGCCCTCCCCAATATGGGTGGACATCATCCAATCTGTTGAGGGCCTAAATAAAACAAAAAGGAAGAGGAAGAAGGAATTCATCACTTTTTGCTTCAGGCCTTCCTGCTTGAGCTGGGACATCAGTCTCTTCCCCCTCTTAGACTGGAATTATACCACCAGCTTTCCTCAGTCTCCAGGTTGCAAATAGCAGACTGTGGGACTTCTCAGCCTCATAATTACATAAACCAAACCCTCATAATAAACCTTCTTTTATATCTATGTCTATCTATCTATATCTATCTATCTATCTATCTGTCATCTGTCTATCTCTATTACTGTATCTATATCTACCTCTCTCTGTGTGTCTGTCTCCTATTGGTTCCGTTTCTGTAGAGAAACCTGACTAACACAATAAGGGTCACTAAACAGGGGTCTAAAACCCAGAATCTATGCAGACTTTTGGCATATGGACACATATGCAGTTTTTTGAGGTCATAAGATCTATTATGGTCTTTCAGATTTCTAAGGGTTTGTTAACCAAAAAAGGCAAAGTACCACTAAAAAGAAGCCCTTTCTTTGAAATGTGCCCTGGGAGGAATGTCCTTTAGGAAAACTATTGAAAACAAAATAAATCCATCTACTGTGCCACAGAAAAGCATCTTTCATGAGATGAGATGTAAGCCAGAAACCATAAAGGAAACAACTGGTATATTTGACTACATATAAAATCAGAAGAGTCTTCATGGCACAAACTGTGGCCTTCCCCTCAACATGCTCCACATTGTAACCACCACAGACAAGGCTGACACATGCATAATAACTTGGAAAAATCATTTGTAACATAAATGGCAGGGAAAGAATAATATCAGTAACCTACTGTAGTCCCCCTTTATCTGGCTTCACTTACCCATAGTAAAGTGTGGTCTGGAAATAGGTGGGCATAGTATAATAAGATATTTTGAGAGAGATGAAGAGAGACCATATTTGTATAATTTTTATTACAGCATATTACTATACTTGTTATTTTATTATTCATTATTATTGTTAATCTCTTACCATGCCTAGTTTATAAACTAAACTTTACCAAGGGTATGTGGTGTAAGAAAAAAACAGAATATATAAGGTCCAATACATCTGTGGTTTAAGGCATCTACTTGGGGTCCTGGAATGCACCCTCTCGGATAAGGGGGAACTACTGTCTAAAGAGCTACTGCAAACCTATCAGGAAAAATCAAATTTCTCAAAGAGAAAAAGAGGGATAAAAAATCTCAACCAGGCTAGTCTAAAGAAAAATGCAACTGGTCAGTAAATATAAAAAGTCATTCAACCTCACAAATCATTGAAGTTCAAAAAATATATGCATCATTTTTCATGTAAAGAATTGACAAGGATTTACAAGGCAAGCAAAACTGATATTGACGAGTGTCTAAAGCACTTGCTCTCCACCCTGGCTGCACAATGCAGTAACCCATAGAAATTTATGAAATATTGATGCCAACATCTGCTTCTGACCATGAAGGATGAACTGTTATGGGAACTGCCCTCTCACCATAAACAGCTAGAAAACTAGACAAATACATGAAACAACTGTTTTCAGATACTGGGAAATAGCAGAGCAAGCCTGTTATCCCTGAGAGAAGAGAAACAAATGAGGTGAGCCCTACAATTGCCCAGTTTGCTGCCTGGAGGCAGTTTCAGTACATAGTGCAGGAAAGAGAACCCAAACAAGACCCAGCAGTCTCACTGAGTTGAGGACAGAAATCAGAATTCCAGAAAGCCAACTTGCAGGCAAAATACTGGAAAAAAAAAAAAAAAAGGGAAGCTGCAGAGAGAGGTCTGGAGATCTGCAAAGGGGCCAGCCCTAACTCTTTGACTGACTAGTTATCTCTTCATGCATGGGAAAAACTCGACGAAATGAGGGGAAGAGGAAGAAGAAACATCAGAAACTAGGAGGCTAAACAATTCTGGGAGCTCATGAAAATTGGTTAATAGTTGATATAGTCATCCGAAAAGTATTGACTTAGTAATAGGGTTAAATTAGCCCTAGAATAAAAGTTGCTTTAGGTTCTCCCAAAACAAAGTTTAAAAGCAATCCTAGACAGCGTCAAGCTTATGCTAAGTTACTCAACTACATGTCAGGAAATAAAGGGGTTCATGTTAAAGAGTTATAACAAAACCCAGAACCTAACAGCATAAAATACACAGCGTTGGGCATCTAGTAAAAATTGACAGGCTTAGCAGACATGCAGAGAAGCACAAAAATACAAACAAGGGCTAGCAGAAAAATCAATCAATAGAAATAGACACTACTAAAAATGACAGAGCGGATGATATTAGCAGACAGAACATTAAAACAGCTATTATAAATTTACATTAATAATTCAAGAATGTGAAAAAACATGAACATGATAAGAAGATAAATGGAAGATACTAAAAATACCAATAAAACTTCAGGAGATGGCTGGGCATGGTGGTTCACACCTGTAATACTAGCACTTTGGGAGGCCAGGAGTTTGAGACCAGCTTGGCCAACCTGGCAAAACCCCATCTCTACTAAACAATACACAAATTAGCCAAGTGTGGTGATGCACACCTGTAATCCCAGCTACTCTGGAGGCTGAGGCATGAGAATCACTTGAATCCAGGAGGCAGAGGTTGCAGTGAGCCCAGATCTCACCACTGCCCTCCAGCCTGGATGACAGAGTGAGACTCTGTCTCAAAAACCAAAAAAAAAAAGAAAGAAAAGAAAACTTTGAGAGATGAAAAAGACAATATCTGACAAGAAAAATACGGCCAAAGGGATTAGCAGCACATTAAACATGTGGAAGAAACCACCAGTGAACATGAAAACAAATAAATGGAAACTATCCAAAATGAAACATAGAAAGAAAAAGAATAAAAATAAAGAAATAACACAGCATCAGTGACCTGTGGAACAATATCAAGTTAACTAACATACATGTAAGTGAGTTCACAGAAGGAGAAGACAGAGATGTGGGGAGGAAAAGGATGTTTGAAGAAATAATAGCTGAATATTTTCTCTAAATTTGCTGAAAACTATAAGCACACAGTTCAGAAAACCTCAATGAATCTATTCAGAAGAAACATGAAGAAAACCACACCAGAGCACATCACCATGAAATTTCTAAACAACAGTGATGAAGAAAACTTTTTGAAGCTGAGAGAAAAAAAAAATCCATGTCATATAGAGGAACAAAAAATTACAGCAGACTTATTACAAAAGTTATAAAAAACTGAAGACAATGGGAAATACTTTTAAGGCAGTAAAAGAAAAAGTGTAAATCTAGAACTTACCAAGTGAATTTTAAAAATGATGGAATGAAAACTTTCCAGACAAAGAAAAATTGAAAAAAAAATTATTGGCAGCTGACTCATGCTATTAAAAAATGTTGAAGGAAGTAACAGTGTTTAGGCAGGAGGAAAATGGTATCAGATAGAAATGTGGATCTATACAAATGAATGAAAAGTATCAGAAATGATAAATATACAGGTAAATATAAAAGATATTTTCTTGGCCAGGCACAGTGGCTCATGCCTGTAATCCCAGTACTTTGGAAGGCTGAGGTGGGCTGACTGCTTGAGCACAGGTATTTGAGATGAGCCTGAAAAACATGGCAAAACCCTGTCTCTAAAAAAAACACAAAAATTAGCCAGGCATGGTGGCATGCACCTGTAATCCCAGCTACTCAGGAGGCTGAGGTTGGAGGGTTGATTGAAACTGGGAGGTCGAGGCTGGCTGCAGTGGGTCATGACTGTGCCACTGCACTGGGTGACAGAGAAAGACCTTGTCTCAAAAAAAAAAAAAAGAATATTTTCTCTTTTTTTCTTAAAATTTCTTAAGTTATAGGGATGTTTAAAGTCAGAGTAATATGAATAACAATATGTGGGCTTTAATAGTTTTAAAGTGTGTAACAGCAATAACACCAAGGACTAGTGCGGAAAGTAGTAGTAACTAAAAATACATTATAGAGAAAATGGAATCCTAAAATATACAAAATCGTCAAAATATAGCAAAAAAAAAAAAAAAGATTAAAGAATGGATGAAATAAGTAGAAAATTGATAGCAAGCTAGTAGATTTAAACTTAACTTCATTGATAATTGCATTAAATGAAAATGATAGAACACTCGAATTAAAATGCAAAGATTATTAGACTGGTTAAAAAATACAAGCCCCAACTGACTCAAGGAAATGTTTTCCATAAGAAACCTGCTATAAATTTAAAGTATAAATATGAAGATACACTTAAAGTAAAGAACAACAACAACAAAATAACACATAAACATTTGTCCATAGAAAAGTGGAATATGTATATTGATATTAGGCAAAATTTCAGAACAAAAAATATTACCAAAGAGAGAAGGACTTTCACAAAGTTATTAAGGTAAATTAATCAGGAGGATATAATAATTCTAAGTTTATATAAACTGAATACCATAGCTTCAAAAAATATTAAGATAGAACTGATAGAACTGCAACAATACACAAATCTGCAATTATACTTAAAGATTTCAACACTTGTCTCTCAGTAATTAATTTAAAAAATAAAAAAATTATTAAGGACAGAGTAGACCTGATCTATACTATATACCAATTTGACCAAATTGAAATTTATAGAGCATACAACTAAAAAGCAGTGGAACTAACTAAAAATGGATGATAGACCTAAACATAGAACTGGAAGTATAAAACTTCTAGAAGAAAATAATTTTTGTACCTTTGACATGGGCAAAGATTACTTTGAAAGCCACAGACATAAAGGATGAAAAAGTATGGAAACTTGATTTCCTTTTTTCTTTTTGAGATGGAGTCTCACTCTGTCACCAGGCTGGAGTGCAGTGGTGCGATCTTGGCTCCCTGCAACCTCCACTTCCCAGGTTCAAGCAATTCTCCTGCCTCAGCTTCCCAAGTAGTTGGGACTACAGGCATGTGCCACCATGCCCAGCTAATTTTTTGTATTTTTAGTAGAGACGGGGTTTCACCATGTTGTCCAAGATGGTCTCAATCTCCTGACCTTGTGATCCAACCACCTCAGCCTCCCAAAGTGCTGGGATTACAGGCGTGAGCCACCACACCTGGCTAAAAATTTGATTTTCAAAAAAATTAAAATTGTTTATCTTTTAATAAATAGTGTTAGGGAAATGTTAGACATTAAGAGAAAATGTTTGTAAAACATATATCTTACAAAGCACTTATATCCAGAATACATTAAATATATGTGTATATTAAGAATAAATAGAAAATTCTATAGTTCCACAAAAGGAAGACAAGTATTCCAATTAAAAAAAAAAAAAAGTTTGGAAGAAAACACTTTATGAAAAAAGATACATGAGTGGTAAATGTATACATGAAATACTCTACATCATTAGTCAGTAGGAACATGCAAATTAAAACCATAATGATATAGCACTATATAACCCGTGGATTGACTAAAATTAAGACTGACAAAGTGAAACGCAGTCAAGGATGGGAAACACTGGAACATATATTTCTAGAGGAAAAGCAAAATAACATTAAAAAATAGTCATTGTTTCTTATAACATTAAATATAGATTTACCTCTTAACATAGATTTACTTGGTCTTGAGATAGTATGTGAGCTTCACTTCCTTTTGTTTTCATTTTGTTGTAGAGCACTCCATGTTACTCTAATAGGAAACCAGCGTTGCCAGTCCTGCTTGTCAGCATGCTCACTCGCAGGCATGATTGGTGGGAAAGTACATCAGTGACCTTTTCTAGGCAGTTTAGTAATATGTATTTTAATTAAAGATACAATTATATTTTGATTCTAAGAATTCTCTTCTAGAAATTAATCTTAAGAATATAATCAACGAAAGTTATTAAAATGTATATGTGGGAATATTCAGCACAGCATCCATTATAATACCCAAACAAGCTGGTAACAACTTATACTGCCATGAAACAAATATGGTTAAATCACAGTACATCCAAATGAATTTTTAAAATATTACAAAACACACATAGAACTCTATTTTTCATTTGGAAAAATTATCCATAATATTTTCAGTGAAAAAGTAAGTTGTGAAAAACATGTATAATATTTCATTTTTGTGACATTTTAATATAAAAGGTATATATTTACAATAAATGTGTGAAATGAAGGTCATGAAAATATTAACGAGGTTACTTTCTAGTGGGAGGATTTCAGGTGAGCTTTCTTTGCATTTTAACACATGAACTTCACACAACATGCAAGTATATTTATTATCAGAAAAAATCATAAGCTAAAATAAGGATTAAACAATGAAGAACAAATCACTCACTTTTTTGAATTATTTATCAAATGTCCTCTAGGTGCTGGAGATCGACAAATGAATAGGAGTTTGATGACTGAAGCTCAAATCTCATCTCTTTCACTTGCTAACTCAAGCACTGTCAGTCAAGAGCAATGGTTCTATCTCCACTTCCTCACCTGTAAAAATGGGCCTAATAGTACATATCTGATAAAAGCATTATGACAAATAAGTGAGATAATGGACAAAGGGGCTCTTTCCCCACTCACCTTTGATCTCTGAGAACAAGGAGTGTTCCACGCCCAATTCTGAGGACACATAGATACAGTCAGGCAGAAAAGGTCTTGATGTTTCTGAGGCTCCATTCACTTCTATGTGACACAGAAGTGGAGACAAGAGCCAGTGGACCTGTAGGGGAGGCACCCTGGAGACAGGGTAGGTGACTCTGGAGTGGAGGCTAGTGATAGACAGCCCAGCCCACGGGTCTGATGGGAGATATGCCAGAGATGCAGAAAGGCCTCCATGGTCATTAAGAGGGGATGGGAGGCTCAGTCAGCAAGAAGAGCCACTGATCCCTGGTCAAGCCAAATTTTAAATTTGCCAAATAAGAGCGTTAAAACACAAAACACACCTATCAATAACTATCATTTCACAAAATAAGGAGTTTCAAAAAAGTGAGACTGGTATTACCTCAGAATCAAGAAACATGCTTTTAATAAATCAAATCAGTTCAAACTAATTTAGCTTTTTGAACAACCTGCTATGGTGCACTTCTTTTGTGTCATTTAGCCATGGACCAGTTGAAACTTGGCAGCATGGACCAGCGCAGGTCCCTGGGCCCATGCTCGGAAGCCACTGTTGTGTGCTGTGTTGTGAATCCTAAAAGTGATGGAGCTTTAAAACATCTTAAGTAGAGAAGTGACATTGTCGAATGTGCAAGTTAGCTCTTTCTGGCCTCCATATTCAGGAGGGCTTGCATTTAGGGGAGTGAGAGGCCACTTAAGAGGTTCTTTTAATCATCTAAGCCAAAGGCCTTAAGGCCCTGAGTTAAAGAAGACCATTGGTTATTTCTTTAATGAGACAGTTATTTTGACTTTTTCCCTTTTCTAGTTGAAATAAACCTTGCATTTTCTTTTTAAATCACCAATAAAACACTGTGTAAGGTCATTGTTTTCCATATTTTGGGTAATTGCTAGAGGCACCATGCTTAAGACAGGCAAGTGTTAGGCAAGTATTTCTATTTGATCCTTTTTTGAAGACTCTTCTTTGGGCCTCTGGAAGATATTTTGCGGATTTCTTGTACTCAATCTTTAAGATCAGTGCTTCAACTTCCTCTTTATTGGTTAGGTGTTTAGAACACATTGACATATCTTAAAGGCAGTTTTGCTCTGGCTTGCATGTGTCACTACGTATCAGATTTGATTAACCGTATTGAAAAATTAATAGATTATTATAGTTGATCTTTTAATTAACATATAGAAATGCATTTTAAAGACATGTTTTCTAAACCAATTTTTCCCTCCTCTAAACAAAATGAGTTAAGATTGAAGAAGTGACTTGAAGCATGAATTTGTTCTCCTTTATGCAAATGCAGCTTTTAGTGCTGAAAATTGAAATTGTCTTGAAAAATTAGTTCAAAATAACTTTTACCCAGGTATCTCAGTTGCTGCCTTATAAATGAAGTGTAAAAATCCACTTATTCAGTTATTGCCTCATAAATGAAGTATAAAAACCACTTAAGTTTTACCAGTTACAAAAGAGTTTCTGGAAAACATAGAGGAGAAGTGAATTACCACCATCTCTTACCATTAATAACAGAAATGTGAGGAGGAGCATTAAAGCAAATATGATTGTTTTGTGGTTTCTAAAATTATTCCCTTGTCAATAATTAGTGTGATGGTGCTCTACAATGATTGAGAAATTAAAAATGCCTCCGCATGTGCCTTTGATTCTGTAGAATGGAAATGTCTACATGTGGAGTAATGTCTTTGACTATATAGATTGAATTTTCTTTCAGCAAATATTGTAGCATATTTACTATATGCTAGGCAGGAAATATTTGTGTGGAGAGAGAGAGGACTAGAGATAAATAACACAGGTTTTGTTTGGAAGGAACTCACTGTCTAGTGATTGGGTCAAGCATAAAATACAACTATCTATAATTATAAGGCAGAACTAAATGAAGACTGTATTTAATAATCATTGTGGACTATGGGCTTCCTGAAGACAAGGGCTGTCTCTTTATTTACAGCACTTTTAAAAGCCCCATCACAGAGGGGAAGCCCCATCACTGACAATGAGTGTTAATAAATCCTAGACTACAAACTCCATGACCATAAGGGTCGGGTTTTATGCATATCTGTACTCCCAGTATGTAATACAGACCAGGCACATTGCAAGTGCTCAATAAGACATTGTGAAATTAGTGAACTCTGAATAAGTGAATTAGTGATTGAACACTGTGGAACATAGGAGAACTCACAATTCAACTAGACTGAGATGATGCAGGGTAATGAGGGGAGTCTTGAAGAATTGCATGTCATGTGAAGCATAGGCCTTGAAGAAGAACCGCAGTGTCAATTCCATGTTAGTTTGCATACTCAAAATGGACCTCTAAAAATGCCTGGCAATAGGTAAATCAAACTGATTCATCTAGTATTCAGCCCAGCTAGATGAAAATCCCAAGAATTACTTTCTAAACCTAGCAACCTACAGTTAGCTTTATAATTAAATAAAGCTCCTCACAGTGGCCTCAACTCTCCTCTCCAAACATCTTCCTTTATTCAGCAGCCACTACTCACCACTCCAGCTAGGCTGGTTTCCCTGCCATGGAGCTCGCCATTCTTCGTCCTGTCACAAGCCATTCACTGATGAACCAGGGGAAGCCAAAGAAGTTTCCAGATCAGAGAAGTGCTGTGATCCAATTTGAGCTTTAACCACAATACAGATAAGTTTTTATAATAGGATATTGGTTTAGGGGCTTTAACAATGAGCAAAATAAAAGTGCCTAAAACAAAATAGCCTTTTTTTTTTCTTTTTTTTTTGAGATGGAGTCTCACTCACCCAGGCTAGAGTGAAGTGCCGTGATCTTGGCTCACTGCAACCTTCACCCCCCAGGTTCAAGTGATTCTCCTGCCTCAGCCTCTGAGTAGCTGGGATTACAGGCACCAGCCACCATGGTCGGCTAATTTTTGTATTTTTAGTAGAGATGGATTTTCGCCATGTTGGCCAGGCTGGTCTCGAATGCCTGACCTCAGGTGATCCACCCACCTCGGCCTCCCAAAGTGCTAGGATTACAGGCATAAGCAGCCTTGCCCAGTCAGCTTGCTTGCTTGCTTTATTTATTTATTTATTTATTTATTTATTTATTTATTTGAGATGGAATGTCGCTCTGTTGCCCAGGATGGAGAGCAGAGGCGCAATCTCAACTCACTGCAACCTCCTCCTCCTGGGTTCAAGCGATTCTCCTGCTTCAGCCTCCCAAGTAGCTGGGACTACAGGCACATGCCACCATCCTGGCTAATTTTTTCTATTTTTAGTAGAGACGGGGTTTCACTGTGTTAGCCAGGATGGTCTTGATCTCCTGACCTTGTAATCCACCTGCCTCAGCCTCCCAAAGTGCTGGGATTACAGGGGTGAGCCACCACACCCGGCCCTTTATTTTTATCTCTCCTGTAAAAGTCTGAAGTGTAGATAGTTCCAGAAGTATAGGAAGGTCGGCTCCACAAAAGTCATCCAGGGACCCAGGCTCCTTCTATTTTGTTATCCCTATATTCACTGGGGTGTTGACTTCATCTGTAGGGTAAAATGGTCTCACTACCGTTGTGTACATGTTCTTACCAAAGAAAGAAGAGAAAGAGGTGGAGCACAAGTGGCATGATATCAAAATCGCATATATCACTTGTACTCACATGTCTTTGGACATAACCTAGTCGTATGGCAAAGACGCCGGGAAAAATTTCCTCTAGCTGAACAGTTCTGTGCCCATTGAGAACCTGGGGATTCTATTACAAAAAGGAAGAAGAGCTATTGGGAAATATTTCATTGTCTCTAACATAGTTTCCTTCCCTTCTCCTCTAAATTACAATAAGATTTATCATCTCAACAATGACACTGACCTCCTGATGTGTGAATATACCATCTAGCAAATAAAACAGTGTGTGTATTGAGAGTATGTGTGTGTGAGAGAGGGTTCAACGTTTCTTATGTGCCTGGAGTGTTTCCATGCCACAGTAAGTGTTTCACATGCTCTATTACAACCAATTCTCATCAATAAAGGTAGATATTATACAATATATACCTATATATAAAATCTACAAAAGTGGATATTATTATTCCCAGTATAGTTAAGGAATAAATGTTCAAAAATTCATGACCACTGAACTACTAAGTTGTAGAAACTAGATTTGTACTCAGGTGTATTGCATTCCAATTCCCCTTTACGATAATGTTTTCTACATAATGTCATATTCTGGACTGACCAATAAACTTAAGCATCTTTTCCTCTTCTAACCCATGCAAGTAAAATTATTTTTTCCAGATACTTAATAATGATCCATGACTGCATGAAAACTCAGCCCACACATTGTCTAACTTGTTGTCCTTGAATAGCTTGACATTGAATTTAATATGGTGCTTTATCACTAACCAATACCTGAGAAACGGTGGTAATTTTAGCAAATACTAGATTTCCCATTCCAGGGACCACACAAGGAAAGCTAAATCTTCTGGGGCTTTTTGTTTGTTTTTGTTTTTGTTTTTGTTTTTCAGTCAATTGAGACTGAAAACCAAACACTCTGTTTGGTTTTAACTTTCCAACTATCTTTTGGGGTTATAAAACTCTGCAAGTAAGTTCTGCATCATACATGGGAATTCATATTTATATTTCATAAACAGCAAGTGAAAATCACCCTCTTGGTTGCACACTGAGCATCCTGATCTATTAAACAGGTCCCCTGATCACTCCCTCCATGGGGCCAGGATGCAATTTGCTAGCAAATTGGAATCAGAATTGGGTTTTTAAAGAGAACCTTCCCACAGTTGTAAACATCCTTAATTTTTACAGCAACACATTGACTTCAAACTGGACTCCTAATTATTGCAATATTTCTTTTAAAAGCCTGCATTGTAGATTCGGCAAGCTTCAGACATCTGCTTCAAATCCAGAAATTTCTTTCCTTTCTCAAAAAGGTTGCTCTCCTCCAATTAGCCTCAACAGAGCAGCAGGAGCAAGTGGAGCTCTGTAGATGGGGTTTTGTATTTACTGCGCACATTCCAGCCTCACCCGCCTTTTCCCACATGGGACCATAATAACTGCTTTGCCTGAATAGTCCTAGGACCAAGTGGCTTTTGAACTACAAAAAGGAAATATCCTGAGTCTCTTTAAAATGTCTGCTTGCAAATCTTTGGTTTATCATAAGTAAATGCAGTTTACCTAAGACAACATATCCCCTGACATTTCTGATTTAAGTATTGGAAATGCATTTTAAGTATTTGAGAGAAAACTTTTCTTGGTGTTGTTGATGATGGCTATGTTGCTGTTACTGTTGTTGTTATTGAGGCCTATTTTTACACATCTGAAACACAAAATTCTGGAGGCTGCTTGGCTGAAGCTGGTGGTTGGAGGCAGCAACTGTTATTATCCAAAACCAAGAGGCAGTGGTAATAACAGTTAAACTTGCCTTTCATCCCCAATAATTTCAAAGTTCCCAATAAATGGCTTTACATTAAATGCTAACAAGGTTAATTGAATTATTCCAACTTAAGTCCACCCTCTCCAAGAAGCCTATATTTAAAAATCATAGGTAGAGTCTTCAGAAAAATGTGGGCTTATATCTCAACTCTGTTCCTAATGTGAGTGACTTTAGAGGAGACTTTTACCCCCTGGGTTCGGTTTCCATAAGCCTTGGGACTCATTTTCCCCATCTTTAAATGAGGAGTATTAAGGTTTTTAAGGGTCAATATGAAACGTGTCTGTTTCATCAGTTAACCTCCAAGTTTAGAACCAATTGTTCACGGGTGAGCAGAGAACAAAATTTCAATTCATCCCTGATAAGGGGACTTGGAGAGACTGAGGCACACGTATGACACAGTCAGCCGGAGCTGTCCAGTTGGTTCTAAGTGTGGGTCTGGAGCTCAGGGGAGAAATCTGGGTTGAAGCTAAGATGGAGAAATTATCAGCTTCTGTCTTGTAACTGAAGCTATGAGAGGAGAAGAGCACACAGAGGTTGTTCAGACTGAAAAAAGAAAAAGCAGTAATTCAGACAGGCAGAGTAGAAAAAAAAGGGGGGTGAGTTCATGTCCTTTGTAGGGACATGGATGAAGCTGGAAACCATCATTCTCAGCAAACTATCGCAAGGACAAAAAACCAAACACCGCATGTTCTCACTCATAGGTGGGAATTGAACAATGAGAACACTTGGACGCAGGAAGGGGAACATCACACACTGGGGCCTGTCGTGGGGTTGGGGGAGTGGGGAGAGATAGCATTAGGAGAAATACCTAATGTAAATGATGAGTTAATGGGTGCAGCACACCAACATGGCACAGGTATACATATGTAACAAACCTGCACGTTGTGCACATGTACCCTAGAACTTAAAGTATAATAAAAAAAGAATGGGTAACCTGGGAAGGAGCATGAGTCACAGCTAGATCAGAAGAACCCCCTTCACTTGGTCCAATCCTGGCTTGGAGAGACTATTGAAAGCAAACCTGCTTCCTCTGCTCAGCCTGCTGGCAGCTTTCTTTAGATCCAAGGGGGCAAGATCAGTTACTGCTCAGCTTCGAAGTGGGTGCAGGTCTGGCTTGTGGTCTCACTCCCGCTGCAGTCACATTCGATATTGGGGCCTTGTTATCAATTAGCTCTGATGCTCCAAAAATGCTGAATAAAAATGATTCCTACTCCTCTCACCTACTTCTTCCCCGACCCTTCACAAAAATGCCAATGCAACAACTCTCTTTTAATTACATTGTTTGTTGGGATTTTGTTATGCACACCAATATCATCAATTTTTACAGTCCCCCCAAAATAGCCCGACTCTTCCGCCAGCTTCTCTCCTCATCACCCTCTATTGAAGGCTTCTGGGGTTTTTTTTGTTGTTGTTGTTGTTTGTTTTTTTTTTTTTCTCTTTCCCACCATGGCATTTCCTTTCAATCCATCACTTACAGGCTACATAATCTTTGGCAACTTCTAAGCGTCAATTTCCTCCTCCATAAAATGAAGACAATAATAATAATTTGATGATTAACCTCAACTAAAATTGACCAGAAAGGTGCCTATAAGCAATAGAAAAGCAGTAATTCTTTCTCCTTTGTGTCTTCCCCCCTTTTCTCTTCCCTTTTCTGCCATTTTCCTTCTTTCCCTGCTTCCCTTCTGTCCCCCTCCCTTCCTTCCTTCTTCAATATAAACATCACTTAAAAGCTACCAATAAGCTATTAGCTATAGAAGATAAACTGAAAAGACAAATGACCTCTGTCCTCCTGGAGGTCAGTCTTTAGTGTAAAGGGAAAGTTAGGGTCAGTTATTCGACCAAGATGACTATAACATTAGGAAAGGGGGCAGTGGAATGGCTGGTAACTGCTAATTCTGCCTATAAACATCAAGGAGGGCTGGAAGGAGGAAGTGTGCTTTGAGCTTAACCTTGAAAGCTGAAGAAGAGGGACTTGCAGGCTCGGGAGGTATCATCAGTGAAGGCCAGGGAGGCATGAAGATGGATGAAGACGGAAACTGGGCCCTAAAGTCTATATAATCAGTGACTTATTTGTTTATTAGAATGTCTATTCTTTGAGGGAAAGACTGTGGGAACAGTCTCAAGAAACATTTGGATCACTTTTCCTAGCACAAGCATGTCTGTTTGTTTCATTTCTTTCTAACAGAAATTAAAATAGAAATTGAGGTTTGTGCTGTTGACTCTGTGACATCATGTCACAATTTGAGGAAAAAACATATTATTAACACTGTCTTTTTGAAGGGGTTGATACACCTTGTGTCCCTCCAAATTTTAAATTTAAAGTGTCAGTTGAGTCTTAATATATTAAATGTCACCTTGGCAAAAATTCAACATAAGCAGCTCTCTACTAAATCTCATACTTGCCCCAAAGCAACCCTTCCAAAACAACAACAAATAAACAAAAGCACTTTTGTTCATAGATATCTGCTCTTTAATGCTTGCAACAACTGTATTAGTCAGTTATCACACTGCTATAAAGATACTACCTGAGGCCCAGCACGGTGGTTCACACCTGTAATCCCAGCACTTTGGGAGGCCAAGGTGGATGGATCACTTGAGGTCAGGAGTTTGAGACCAGCCTGACCAACATGGTGAAACCTCATCTCTACTAAAAATACAAAATCAGCTGGGCATGATGGTGCATGCCTGTAATCCCAGCTACTTGAGAGGCTGAGGCAGGAGAATCACTCGAACTGGGGAGGCAGAGGTTGCAGTGAGCCGAGGTCACACCATTGCACTCCAGCCTGGGCAACAAGAGTAAAACTCTGTCTCAAAAAAAAAAAAAAAAAATTCTACCTGAGACTGGGTAATTTATGAAGGGAAGAGGTTTGATTGACTCACAGTTCCACATGGCTGGGGAGGCCTCAGGAATCTTACAATCATGGTGGCCAGCAAAAGGGAAGCAGACACCTTCTTTACCAGGAGGCAGGAGAGAGAGAGAAGGCTGAAGCGCCAGACACTTATCAAATAACCACGTCTTCTGGGAGTTCATTATGACAAGAGCAGCAAGGAAGAAACCTGCCCCCATAATCCAATCACCTCCCACCAGGTCCCTCCCTTGACATGTGAGGATTACAATTCGAGATGAGATTTGGATGGGGACACAGAGCCAGACCATATCAACAACCCTACAAGTCCTCATAATTATCATTATCTCCACTGTATAGATAAGGAAACTGAGGCTGAGAGATGATGAAGTCTCTTGCCTAAGGTGGCACCAACAGTTAGAGCCAGAGCAAGATTCTAAACTCCATAGGTCCTTCCACCATCCCACACTACCTCGAAAACATCTCCGCTTGTTGCAACTGTCAAAAGCTTTGGTACCAAGAGCTCTCTTTCACTTTGCATGAAAATTCTGGTGACATTTTTTTCTGGTGATAAACAGGTAGTATTATTGAGTAAATGTCTGTATGCAGTTTATCACCCTCACCACAAAGCACCAGTCTGGCTATGTAGGCTTTAACTGAACCCAGCAGCTACTGTATACTCTGGGCCTTGAAACTGCCTGATTGAAGAAACTAGAGAATTTCTCTATGTGCCTGAGCTGTAATGTCTTTTACAGGTCATTTGAGTCAAGCACCTTTTCACAAATCAGAAACCTAAGGCCTGCGGTCAGGGAACAAGTCCCCTGGCCAAGGTGGTGCAGTGTTTAATGATACTAGGGAGTGATCCTGGGTCTTCTGACCTTAGTCCAGGGCTCCTTGAGATATGACTGCCTTTTTATTTTATTTTGCTTATTGCTTCTTAATTTATCAATTTTTTGATCAAGAAGCACATCATGTATATAATAGTCATCTATTGTTATATAAAAGTTATTGTAAAGTGTAGCAGCCTAGAACAATAGTAAATAATTATTATTTCTCATAATTTTTGTGGGTCAAAAATTTGGAAGCAGCTTAGCTGCATGGCTATAGGTTAGGGTCTCTCAGGAGGTGGCTTGATGAAGGCTGGAAGATCCACTTACAAGGTAGTCTCTCACCAGATGCCAAGTTATTACTAGTTGCAGGCAAGAAGCCTCAGTTCATCACCAAAAGACTTCTCCCAATGGCTGAATGTCCCCACAGCATGGAAGCTCTGGCTTCCACCAGAGCAAGGATCCAAAACAGAGCCAGGTGGAAATTGCAGTGTCTTTTACAACCCAGCCTCAAAGTCACACACCATTATTTTTATGAATGTATTGTGTCAGTGACACAGGTCAGTTTTATTCCAAGTGGGAAGGGGCCATACAAGGGCATGGACCTCAGATGCAAGAATCACCAGAGCCTTCTGGGAGGCTGCCTACCCTATGATTCATGTTGCACATGCAAAACATGCTCACTCTCTTTTCAGACCCCCAAAACCTCATCCCGTTATAGCATCAGTTATACATCCAAGAGCTCATTATCTAAATCAGATGCAGACAAGTCTCCTTAGGCCTGGTTCCTTGAATACAACCTCTCCAAATCAGTTTATCTAAAACTGAAGACACCAGTTATCTCCCTCCACACACCCAACAAACAAACAATAGTTGGGCAAGAGTAGGAAGACTACTTTAGACACATGTCCTCAATAAAGGGGGAAATGGAGGCATATGGGAGTCACTGATTAAGGGCAATTCTGAAATCCAGCCAGGCTCTCGTTGAAAGTTCCTTAAGAATCCATTCCATTCCTACCCAAGAATTATTCTCCATGGCTCTTGACTCCATCTTCTGATCTCTTGATTCTACTGTTTTAGTCATTCTTCCTTTTCCACGAAGGCAGCATATTTTTGTAGCTGATTACTCTTTGTGGTCTGTTTCCCGTCTTCAGAAGTTTAGGTGTCCAAAGACCCCTTTCCATTTTATACTTTCTCCTTTCTATGTAAGCTTGGCAGTGTTTCTGCCCAATACAACTTGAGTCAAAACTTTGCAGGTCACTAATAAATCAGTTTCTTACCATGTGGACCTATTGATAGAGCTTCTCTGTTGACCTTGCCAGATAGCAGCTAGCTTCCCCTAGAGCAAGTGATTTAAAAGAGCAAGGAGGAAGGCACAGGTTTCAGAACTCAGTCTTATTCAGTGTTTGATGTTATACATGGTCATGGACATCAGAAAGTAGAGATTAGGGGAGCCATTTTAGGGGATGGCTTTACATTGGGCTAGGGTTTATGAGGCAAGTTAATAATATTTGATATCTATTATGAAATAAATGTTTGTGTTCCCACCCCCAAATTTGTATGTTGAAGTGCTAACACTTAGTGTGACTATATTTGGAGATAGGGCTTGTGATGAGGTGGTAAACGTTAGATGAGGTCACAAGAACCTAAAGTCAGAAGATGCATTAGTCTGATAGGGCTGGTGCCCTTATAAGAGGAGGAAGATACAAGAGGGGCTCACTATCTCTCTCTCTTGCACTCTTCACCATGTGAGGACACAAAGAAAAGGTGGATGCCTGCAAGCCTGAAAGAGAGCCTTCACTAGGAAACAAACTGGCTGGCACTTTGATCTTGGATTTTTCAGCTCCAGAACTATGAGAAAATTAATTTTCATTGTTTAACCACCTAGTCTGTGGTATTTTGTTATGGCAGACTGAGTTAGTGGAATATGATGTCTTTTTATTGCATTATCTGTATAACTTTTGAATGCCCCAAGCTTTCCAAGATCACTCCAATATGCTGTTAAGTTTATTCTTTTTGATAAAAATTAATTAATTATTTAACTAAAAATAATGTATTGTTGTACTCTTTAAGAGTACACACTAAGAGTGACATCATAAATCAAAGAGTCTTTTGCCAACCATGGATCCTGATTTTTATTCCAGAAGAGAAGATCACCACCATTTATATATGTCCTTTCCAATCAGAAAGCAACCTATCCAACTGAACCATGGAGTTATGTTACAGGAAGTACAGGATTACTCCAGTAGATCTGAAGTTCTCCCTAGGCAGAGCTGCCACTCATCACTGCATAGCTTATGCACTGTTCAACTCTAGGGGGCTCCATTTAATTAGGGTGTATCTGAATATCACCTGGTAGAGTTTATACAAGTGGCATCTTCTAAATTTGAGCAGAGCACTACCTGCATAACCATATGCAGAAGTCTTAAACCCAATATGAGAACCTGTGCTTGCTTTCAGTAAAGCCAACCAGATAACACTGCTCAGCCTTGAGCCTCACCAGCTGCAGGCAGCTTTTACCTTCAGAAGAAAATGTCATCTCTCCATTCAATTCTCCACAGATGAGGCCACTAAGTTATAGTTAGAGAGAAGACTTCAGGGTTCTCCTACCCACCTAATTCTAGCTAGAGCTAGAAAGATCTGTCTTCTGAAGCAGCTAAGACTGACTTTTTGGAGCACTGGCCGATCTCTTGTTTTGCTGGTAGAGTTGCTGAAAGACTTACAGTTGAGCCTGAGCACAAGAATTTGCCAGCTATGGGGGCTCCCCTTTCATGCTCTTAACTTCTTCCTCCTACAGGTCCATCTGTCTTTCATTACCTAGAGGTCCACAACACTCTTTATTCACACAATCTCTGAAAAAGATGCAGAGGAACTTGCACGCCCCTGGAGATGAGTAACTGATTAAGGGGAAGGGAGGAAGAGTATACAAGAGAACTCAAAGAGAAGAGAGAAAGGGACAGCTTTCTGGTGTGGGGTGGGGAATAAACTTTTACACCCCATCTTGGTGATGACAGAATGTACCTAAGATGCAGACAGTCCCTCCCCAATTGCTTCTCCCTGTGTGAATTTCACTTCAAATATCTTTGTTCTTGGACCCACAAAATATGTTAATCTCCTAAATGCATCTCAATATTGCTAAGTGCCACCTCCCTTTCCCATATTTACCAATTATTTCTGACAGTGTTTGCCATTTCAACATATGTCTGGAGCTCTCTGAATCACTGAGGGAGTGTTGAGGCTAAGGGTGGAAAACATTTTTATCTTGCAGCCCAATTGTGAATGAATGGTAGTGGTTCCCTGGAGTGCTACTTTGACCAGAACCCAGATGCTTCAGCTAGGAAGGCTGGTTTCCAGATTCTAAAACAATGTGCATTTCTTAACCCTTAGCAGAACTGCGTTGGTGGTGAGGCAGTCCTGTTTAGATCCAATAATGGTCATTACTGGAGTGCCCTGAAACTTCTCAGTGGGAGAAATGCCATGGTTTATGAGGAATTGAGCCAGTGACGATCTACAGCGAAGGAAGGCATTTGTCTGAGCTACCGTAGTACTCAGAACTGTGTGGAGCTGCTGGAGTGGAGAGTGCAATGAGAGGACATAATCCCTGACCCTCAAGGAGCTCTTAGTCCAATAGGATAGATAGCTATGTTAACATACAGTGATGACAGAGTCATAAGAGCTATGGTGCAGTAGGCACGCAGAAAAGAATGTGATCAGTTCTTCCTGTGGTCTAGGAACTGAGTCATGTGAGTGACATGGAGCAAGGTTTTGAAGGACAGGAAGGATTTTGTATTCGAGAAGGAAAAGGAAGGGTACCTGGCACATTCGAGCAAAGGTCTAGAAACAAACAGGGCAATGGCATGGCGTACAATTGGAATGTTAGTGGCATGTCGGGGAGTGGTGGGAGCTTAAGCTTGGGGCCAGACTATGCAAGGCCTGGTTTAACAGGCTAGGAAGTGGTGAGTCAATGAAGGATATTTCAACAACAGCAGTGATTGGATCACATTCTTGCTTTAAAAAAAAAGTAACTGCAGAATGGAGATTGGGAGAAGATGTCAGTCTGGAAGCAGGGAGGAAGGTTAGGAAGCTGTCAGGGTAATCTGGGCACTAAACGATGAAGAATGAAAAGCCACAGAAGTTGAAGCAGAGAGGAGGCAACAGGTAGAATATTTAGGGGGTGGACTCCAGAGAACAATTTGGTGAACTAGAAAGAGGTGTGTCAAATGGTGATGAGGAAGCAAGAGAACTCCAGGATAACTCTGACTAGGAGTTCGATTCTCTGAAGGAAGGAAGAGAGGAAAGGTGGAGTACACTGCAGGCGTGGCCCCCACAGAAGCAGGGGATGTGGAAGGAAATGTCGTCCCCTGCTACCGCCAGGGAACGAGGTCTGTACTTGTCTGGAGTGTGAAACTTCAGCCTCACCTCACCTGCCACTTCCTCCTCAGACTCTAAGTTACTGCCTTATGGAGAGGCTGTGTCAGGGAGTGTGGGAAGCTTCTAACAGAGTTGAGCCTTCCCCTTTCACTTTACGGGATGATCCTACACCTAGAAATAACGTTCTAAATGCAACTGCTGAGCTATTCCAAAATTTTGTAAAAAATGAAAGGAAAGATGGAACTCTGAAAAGTCAAATAAATTTGTCTAAATAATCCTACTGATAACAATAATAAAATAATTAAAAATAATGTCTACTGACAGTTTAAGGGTCTAAACAATTAGTGTTTATCTAAATACTACTACTATCTAATAACATACTTTTCCTTCTGCACCCCTTCTCCTCTTTCCCGGGGCCTGGCACAAATATATATATATATATATATATATATATATATATATATATTTATTTACTTATTTTTTGAGACGGAGTCTCACTCTGTTGCTTGGCCGGGCTGGAGTACAGTGCCAAGATCTTGGCTCACTGCAACCTCTGACTCCCAGGTTAAAGAGGCTCTCTGCCTCAGCCTCCCAAGTAGCTGGGACTACAGACGTGCACTTCCACACCTGGCTAATTTTTGTGTTTTTAGTACAGATGGGGTCTCACCATGTTGGCCTGGCTGGTCTCGAACTCCTGACCTCAGGAGATCCGCCTGCCTTAGCCTCCTAAAGCGCTAGGATTATAGGCGTGAGCCCCCATGCCCGGCCAATATATATATATAATCTGTTGTAAATGTATTGCATGTGTTATAAGCCATATATCAAATAAAAACTTAGGAAAAAAAAAGACGTTCTGATCTTTCCCCATATCCCTAAAGCTCATTTTGCACAATCTTAGTGTGTATCTACTAAATCCAGCTGAATACTTATCTAATGGATTCGTCTAATAGAATCAAATGCAATAGATTGTGCTTAAGGGGATAAATCATATTTATATTTTTTAAAAACATGAAGTGGTTAAGATAGAGGAGACTGAAGCAATAGTGAGAAGGTGAGCAAGACCGTCTCCTGGGCCTGTTGTTCTCAGAGTGAGGGACTGTTTTAGTCTAGAGGACCAGGAGAGCCTTGCTCTGTGGTGAGGGCATGACACTGTGGTATGATAGGGCCTCGCTGGTACCCACCTTGATTGGTTGGGCAGGAAGAGGGTCTGGAGAGCCAGCCCCGAGTCACTTTTCTCCTTTCTTTGGGATGAAAGGTCGACTTCCTAGCCCCCATCATTCCATCTCCACACTTAAAGTGTCTCCCTGCAAGTGAAGGTCTTGGCCAGACTGGGCAATGCTCCCCACTTGGGGTCCACACATAGGTATTTCTGCTTCTGAGTCAGAAAACCATTGCACTTTGGGATTTCGTGGAAACAGCAGGTTTGTCCAAATTCCGTACAAAAACATACCTAGGTTTCGTTTTCCTTTTTCTTAGACCTGGTTCTCAGGTTAACACAGGTAGAGACATTTAGGTGGCAGCCTACATGTGCTTCTTTGCTTCAGATAGCCCTAGTTGAAGCCCCACACTATAAATATGTCATCTTAAAACTTTGCTTAACTCTTTGAACCTATTTGTAAACATTAAAAAAAAATACTATTTTCCTGATAGAGTTTTTGGGGATTAAATGAGATAACAAATGTAAGCATCTATTAGAGTTCTTCAACACATAGCAGACATTCAATAGTCAACCCTAGCAGCTCCTCCAGGTCGTATGTGGTGTCTCCAATGCCACACAGGCTGCCCTAGAGAGGTGACTGCCAGGTGGTAAAGGCAACATCATGAATCATGTGGGGGATAAGGAAGGATTGGAGGAAAAGTTTCAGTTATAAAGGCTGAATTGCTTGAACTCTAGCATTGTTGATACTGTTTGTGTGTGTTAGGGGGAGGGGACATCCATGCTTGGGGGCCGTTGGAAATGTATACAAAGGGTGCCTCTGAAGCCACCGCAAGGCGAGGGTGCTTCAACTCTCACGCCTGGCGGTCCCTTGATAACAGTGATATTTTATCAGTGTGGGCTCAGTTTTTCCTTTGGTTAAACTTCCCCTGTACCACATTGAGCAAAGCCATTGTCCTCAAAAAGAAGAATTATGTGGTGGGGAAACCACTTCTTCAGGAGAGTTGATTGTGGCCAATTTATTCCTGGGCCCAAAGCAAAGCCAAGGGTTCCGTCCGAAGAAAGAAACAGTTCTCATGAATCATGAATTATGTTTTTGGTGTGTCAAGGGCAGTTGACTGAGGGAAGATGCCTGTTTCTTTCACTACAGGATGCCAGAGCTCATAACTCTCTCTGAAGCCACAGGGTCTGCCTGTCCTGTGAGGTGATTCAGAAGCAGGGGGACTGGCTGAGCCCTGGCCTCACAGTTTGTGGCCTCAGTCTGGAGTGCCTGCAGCTTGGGTCAGCCCAAAGACTGGATTAATAAACCTTGGAGGCCAGTGGCTCCTGACCCATCAATTTCATTAACCAACTCAGAGCTGTGGGCAGCAGGGAGAAAGTCCTTATTTCTCCAATGCCTTTCATACTCTGTGCTCTGGGAGAGGGCTTAGAGTGAAGTCCTTGCTTGTTTAGATGGCATTTTCTTGAGACCTGGGGATGAGTATTTACCCTGTATGAACCCAGACACCTCCCAGTTTATAGACTTGGCCCAGAGCAGGGCCTGCCTGAGCTGGTTTTGAACTCTGAGTTAAGTGTGCATCCCTGCATCTAGCACACCACCGCTCCCAGTATGCCCAGCATTTCACTCCCTTCCCAGAGAAAAGGGCAATCCTAAAAAAAATGGGACATGATATATCTTAGTGGTTGAGAGTATAATCTTATAATTCAAAATAACTAGGCTTCAATTTCTGGTCCTACCATATATAGCAGATATTTTGGCAAGAGATTTCACTTCTCTAACTCTAGGTTTCTTCATTTATGAAGGGAATAATATAAAAGGACCTGACCAGCTCATAAAATTACAAAGAACATTTTATGAGATAAATGCATGAGAAGCAGCACAATTCCTGGCACGTAGTAAGACTTGGGAAGTAAGACTCGGGAAGAGTTGGTTTCTATGTTACCCTTGCACACTGCAACTGGGACATAGAACCCCGTCCCGCATGTACTGATAGACTGAACTGTGTCCATAGGACAGGGTCCAGGCTTGGAGGATACGCTGTCAGGTCCCATGATTAAGAAAAGATGAGACTGACCACCCTACATGAGACTCTGGGAAACTTAAGAACAACTACTTCATTCAACTAACTGAAAAGTTCAACCTACTCAGCTATCTCCACCCTTTACCAGGAAGTTTTCTCCAACCTTCTGAACTAAATGTCTCTCGTCTGGAGTTTTTAGCTCCTGCACTTCTTTGCTTCAGTGCATCTTCTCTGGGTGCTCCATTATGTTGATTCACCTATCTACCCTCTCGCCCATCCCAGCCTCTGAGTGCAGGGACCAAGTCATACATATTCATCCGCTAGCACACAGCCTGGGACATAACAGCTCAGTTTTTGAATGAATGCTGAGACACCATCGTTTCTGAATGTGTCTTACTACAAACTATACCCTACAAGTCACTCTTTAGTCCTCCTTAGAAAAACGTTTTTTTCAGTCCCATCTTTCAGTTCTGTCCTGCCCCTTTCACAGAGTGAGTCACTGAGGATGCAGGCAAATCAGACTTTTTGAACACCAAAGTAGAATGAAAGAGTGGCAGAGAGGAGAAAGTAGCACCTTAGGTGCTTGCGAAGCAAACCACAAAGTCCCAAAGAACTATCAGGGAGCTTTGCACCTGGGCTTGCCAGGAACCACAGACTACAGTAGGCAGGAGGAAGGGAGTGGAGTGGAGGTAAAGGAAGCGTGAAGCTAAAACGACTGGTTTGGTTTAATATCAAAATGGGAAACATTTGAGCCTGCAAGTCTCCTCCCAGACCTTAAATAACCAAGCAAGGGACCACAGTTTAGTTTTTTAGAGAAACTGAAATGGTGACCTGTAGCCTCAGACACCAGATATAGGAGAGGGAGGGATGAAAGGCAGTGCAGAAAACAATAGGGTTAAAGGGAAATGGATTCAGCCTTCTTCCCCAAAACTCTGGAAGCCAGATATGCGCTCCTCAAGGTAGAAAATGCAGGAGTCTTGTCTATAAGAACGAAAGAGCTCAGATACGAGACGTCCAGATGTGGGCACCTGGGAACGCCCTAACAAGTGGCCAACTCGTCTTACCCTCCCTCCGGCTGTCACCATACAGTGAAATCAAGCAACCAAGCGGCTTGGTCACACAGACACAGAGGTTTCCAGTGACCTGCTCTTAAATGGGAATGAAAGACAAGGATACTAAAAGATAATGGAGTCCTGCCTTCATCATTCTGAGACAAAAATCCCAATTCAAAGTAGAATTCTTCGTCTAGCCAAATGTCAAGGGTGTGAGTATAGAATAAAGACATCCGTAGATATCAAGGCCTTAAAAAACCCCCACATTTTCTATATTTTCTTTCTTGGGAGGTTACTGGAGAAGGTTCTCCTGGAAAAAAAAAAAAGGTACATACCAAGGGAAGAGAAGATGGAGAAGATATAGGACTCAAGAAATGGTGATCCGGCAAAGCACCAGAATGGCATTTGTGCCCGGAGACAGAAGGTAAGGTGAAACAGAAAGCCACAGGGACCCAGGAAAGAGGTCTCTGAGATGAAAAAGAAGCAGGTGCATTATATGATAGTCTTGATATTTTAAAAGGAATGTTAATAGACATATGATACAATGACTAGAGCCTGGCAAAGACTGAGAATTGATGAACACCTGGACTGGTGAGTACAATTATTAATGCCAGATTTTTTTAAAGTTGTACAAAACAGGGAATATTATCACAGGACTTATGCCCATAATAAACAATATTTGCTTAATCATAACAATGCAGAAAATTATTACTAATTTTGCCAAAATTTAAATGCTACTATTTTGGAAGGGTACATAAGGGTATGGCAAACATTCTGTAAAAGGCAAGACAGTAAATATTTTAGGTTTTGTGGGCCACATACATGCTTTGTAGCATATTTTTGTTTTTGTGTCTGTTCACAACTTTTTAAAAATGTAAAATCCATCCTGATCTAAGGAACTACAGAAAAACAGGCAGGTGGCTGGATTCAGCCTGTAGGCAGTAGTGTGCAGGCCCCAGGAATCAGGGAAAGAGTATGTGTGGGTAGTGGTGGTGGAGGCAGAAACAAGATGCTAAATCCTCACCTGTCAGTAGAGAAATGTCATATATAATATGTAAATATATTCATCAGAAAAAAAAATCAATATAAGTGTGTTACTTAAAGACAAAGAGCTAAATCCAAGGAGAAATAGTTAAAAGACTTTTAAGGATTGCCTCTAAGACTTGAGACCCAGAGTTAGGGGACGGAGAATGGCTCTTCATTTTGCCATCATAAGCATGCAAACACAGATTGATTTCTGTTAAACTATGTGCATGTCAATTTCAAGTAACATGGATTAAAATAACAGGAAGAGTTAGTTATAATCTGCTCTTGGCTACTATTGCCTCCAGAACATCATTCTGTCCTCCCACTGTAGACCAGCAATGTGTTTTCATGCTGCTCATCTGAGAACTCTGCTTGGTCTAAGACAATCCTGATACATCCGACCCCTTCTAGAGATGGGAGTGTGCAGGATCCCATCCTTAAATCCATCACCTGATGGCATTTCACTGACAACAGTTATTGGGCCAGGGTTGTGCATCTACATTAGCCCCATACAGAAGGTTGTATGGTTTGAAGAGAGGCATAGACAAGAAAGTGAATAGTCCCATTTACTACTGGCAATCATTTTAACTCAGCAAGGGCTTCAGGTTGGAACTGAGGCTGTGTTCGGTAGAGCAGAGAGATGGGTCTTCAGTGACATATCTAACCAGCTGAATAAACAAAATCTGACACCCACCCAGCTGTTATGTCCTCCTCTCGATTTAGACTTTTTTAAAGTCCCTTATTGATCTCTGCATTCCCAGTGCCTGGTATTGGCTATTCTTTTTACTGCTTTTGCATAAATGAATGACTCTACCTAGAGAAACAGAAAGGAAAAATGATAACAATGACTCTAAATAATTAAGGGTTACAAATTTAACTGCGTGTGCCCCCTGGCCCCTACCAGAGGACACCCCATTCAGCCTCAGTGCCCCCCAAGCCCCAGTTGCAGGTTGGGGCTCTTGACCTCTCTTCTTCAGCTCCCAAGTCCCCTCTGCCCTGTGACCTGGGCTAAGCAGCCCCAGTGGAATGTAAAAAGAAATGTCAATTGCTCTTTTTCTGGTGTATAAATGCTACTTTCCATCAGAAATAGTTTTGGACCAAAACAAGCTTTGAAAGAGCAAAAAGCTTAGCTCAATCAAGAGCTACCTTGAAGATAGGCATTTTGGTTCCATTCCTGTTGCCATGTGCTTCATGGGAGCCTCTGACTCATTTTCTATTCATTCCCAGGCTGATCAAGAATAATGATCTTAGATTCACATCCCTGGCAAGTTTCCTTACATCCTCACAGGTCTGTCAGCTGAGTCTCCTGTACTCCATGGCAATGGGAACACCTGGCTGAAATAGCTCCTGAAAGAAATGACTCAAAATGGTATTTATCTTCAAACGAGTGACTTTTTATTTGCAACCTTCAACACCAGGCAAGCTTTCAGGTAAACAGAAAGGTTTGTTCCTGGGCAGCCAGCTATGCTGAGCTGAATGTATCATTTGCTGTGTTCCTGGCACTAAAGGCAGAACTTCAAGTGAGAAGTTGATGACAGAAAGCTCTGGGAGTCTGGGGCCTGAATCTGGGGTCTTGCCTCAGAAGCTGGGAAGGCTCAGAGCTGAGAGCAGGGCCAGCTCACTCCCTGGAGAAACGATTCTGCGTCTAGTGACTGCAGGAGATCTCCAAGGGGCATTTCTCACCAAGAAATCCAGTCTGGATATTGTCTCCTGAGGGCCAATAAGTGTAGCTGGGATGTGGATGAAATAAGAGAAAGTCAAAGGAAACATTTCAGTTTGGCTTTAGAAATGTCCCTACAAACTCGTGATTTGTTTTCCAAACATTTTGCTTTGAAAAACCTTTATGACCGATTCATGTTTGTTTCTGAGGTGAGCACTGAGTATTGATGATAATATGGTTTGCATGAATACCAGATGTTATGGATTGAGTGATGTCCCCCCAAATTCATAAGTTGAATCCCTAGACCCCACAGTGACTAGGGATGTGGAGACAGGGCCTTTGAGGAGGTAATTAAGGTTAAATGAGATTATAAGGGGCAGTGAGGGGTGTAAAAAGAGAGAGACACCAGGGGTGTGCACACACATAGAAAAGGTCACCTGAGGACACAGTGAGAAGGCAGCTGTCTGCAAGCCAAGGAGAGAGGCCTCACCAGAAAATAATCAACCATGCTAGTTCCTTGATCTTGGATTGCCAACCTCCAGAATTGTGAGAAAATAAATTTCTGTTGGTCAAGCCACCCAACCAGTGGTATTTTGTTATGGCAGCCTGAGTTGACCAACACGCTGGAGTTTATCATACACAGAGTTGATTCCTGTACATTATTTTAATCTGTTCCTTATAATAGTCCTGAAAGAAGGAGATTATTATTATTCTAATTTTACAAATGAGATTGCTGAAACTGAAGAGATAGACAGAGATCTTCTGATAGTAAATGCAGGCTTCTTTCAGACAGTGGTAATGATGGAAGTACTCAAACCTCCTTTATCACCCTCTCCACTTGTAAATGGCTCCTCGATTGGCTTCCCCTGGCACCTGGGCCTTCACCAGAGAGCTGCCTATTTAGATTAAGACACTGACACTCTGGAAGGCCTCTAAGAAAGGGACAATGACTTCCTTGGCTGGGCAAGTGCACAAATATACTTGGCTCCCTCTAACAGAGAAGCCTATATTAGTTAATCTGCACTCTTTACACAAGCTGAGCTCATCTTAAAGCAGAGGCCATGGCTGCTTCTGCCAGTCAAGGACACCCAGAAAGAAGCTGTTAGAGGAGGAATTCAGTAGTGATTCAGGTGGGACAAGGCCAAGGAAAGAAAATGAGAAAGCAGCAGAGGCATCCCCATGGGTTCCGATGGGGGCCGGGGTAGAGTGGATGCTGTGGGTGTCCTTCCCAACAGGAAATGATAGGTTTCTTGAAAGTGTGTAAATAGGAATAATTCTTAGAATGTGTGAAGGTATGGCACATCGCAGGGCTTCAATTATTATTTGTTGAAGGAATGAATGATCTCTAAATTGGGTCAAATGAAAGTTTCATGTCCTTTAGAACCAAGACCTTTGTTGTTGTTTTACGTTTTCTGTTTTGTTTGTATTTGTTTTTCGTAATTTGCTGTTTACAAGATACTTTCCCATGCCTGGTCTCATTTGACCCTCACAATGGCCTTGTAGTGTTTGCAGGATTAACTTTATTTTACAAGTAAGGAAAGCAAGTTCCAAGAGAAAAAACTAATTCTTCAACATCCCAGGCTCCGTGGATGGTGTAAGCAGATTTTGAATCCAGGTGTCCCATCCTTCCTCTGTGCCATGCATCCTCCTCTCTTCCTGTGGAAGGGCCATTCCAGGAGATGGTTGTTCCCATGCCCTTGTCCTAAGAAATGACAAAATACACTTTCCTCCACTGTCCTCACAGCTTTGGAGAGAATGTCACCATGTGCTGGAGCTAAGGATGAGCTGATATGCTGCCAGGAGGCTCCAGCTGTTTGCCTGGGCCAGCATCTGATCCAGTTGGTCAATTCACACCAACTGTTTTCATTGCTGAATAGCTTGCATGCATCTCTTCAGGCTGGGAACTGAGTGGTGACCCAGGCAGGAGAAGAAAGGCAGTCCCTGCTTTCTTGGGCTGGTAGGAATGACGTGACACTGGGGTCCTCGGCATGGTGTTCCCAGTCTTCGTAGGCTGACCCCAGTCTGCCTCATCTTCCCCACACCCCTATAGCACCACTCCACACCCTCCTTTCCACCACACTGAGCTGGAAGAATTACGAGCAATTTACCCCGACAGGTCTTGCTCTCCCATGCCTGTGCCCTCGCACACACTTTTTCTTCTACCTGGTGGCCCTTCCTCTCCTCTCCTTCACCTAGGCAGTTTACAACCCTTTCAAAACCCAGGAAGCAGGTCTAAGTCCTGTCCTGGGTTTCCATGTCCCCTCTTGCCACATCACATCATACTCATTCTTTTTTGCCTTCTCACTCAAGTCCACACTTTTTGAAGGCAACTGACATTCATCTGCGGATTCCTAACACCTAGCACAGTGTCTACCACCCAGTAGATTAGCAGCAAATACCTGTGAAATAAGTAAATGGGCCAATATCAATGGTTGGAGACCGGTTCACGTAACCTCAGCGAGTCCCTGCCTTCATGCTGTAGGAAGCACAACACAGTGTTTAAGACAAGGACTTTAGAGTCAGTGTGTGTGGGTTCAGATCCCAGCTCTGTCACTTATAAGATGTCTGATCTTAGGCAAAACACTTAATCTTTCTCTACCTCAGTTGTTTCATCTGTTAAATGCAATTGTTATTATTAATAACATTAATGACAAAGAATCAATTCATTTAATCCTCACTTTGAATCCATTTTGGAAACTCCATAGGAACATGGAGTTCAGGTGAGGATTAAATGAGTTAATCCACTAAAGCACTTGGTGTAGCGCCTGTTACGTAAGAGCTCAAGAAACATCAGTTCTGATTATGATCTACCACCCAGATCCTGAACAACCACTGGGGAGCCTGCAGCCCCTGATCTGTCAGGGCAGATCCATGGATTCATTCTGGACAAGGGCCAAGCAAAACCCTCCATCAGCATCTTTCCAGGTGAGCAGAGAGTCCGAGCCTTGCTGAGTCTCCCCACGGTGGCTACATCCCAGATCCTATCCCTGAGCTCCTCCCGGAATCTTGCTCACCTATTCTTTTTATTTTGTTTTTGTTTTCAGTAAATAGTACTGAGTGTCTGCTTTTGTGCAGCAACACGGCCTATAGTCAAGAGCCAGACAGTTGTGGTTCCTGCCTTCATGAGATGGCAGAATAACTGGAAGGAGATAAATTGAACATAATACTTGTGGTGACTCTTACAAGACTGAAGGGTGAGAATTTAGGGAAGTGGGCACCTAACTTCAGCGGTGGATACAGACAAGGCTTCTTGGAGGAAAAGCCATGAGAGTTGATTCCTCAAAAAGTTGCCAGTGATGTGGGTGGTGGAGGAGGGATGGGTGCCTTCCAGGCTGGCTTAGGAGCAAGTATGAACGTGTGAGCTATCTCTAGACATTCTCAAAAGACCCATCCAGCCAAAGATGGATGCCAGGGAGGTCAGTGAGATCCTGGGACACATTTCAGGGCCCTGTGGATCCCTTTAAGGATTTTGAACTTTGTCTTTAAACACTTTGTCTTAAAACAAAGCCACTGGACGTTGTGGGTAAGCGAGTGGGAGGTGTTGGGATGACCTCCATGTTTCTAGTTTGGGAACTAGCAGAGTCGTGTACTATGTCTTGAAATGAATGGTTCAGAGGAAGCATCACATTTTGGAGGGCAGATGGTGAGTTTGGGATACCCAGGGGTGTATTGGTTTCCTACTACTGATGTAAAAAATTACCACAAACTAAGTGGCTTAAAACCACTCATATTGATTATTGTACAGTTTTGAAGATCAGAAGTGTGACATAGTCTTAGGCTAAAACCAAGGGGCTGGCAGAGTTGAATTCCTTCTGGAATTGAGTTGTATTCCACAGGGGCATTTGTCCCTTTTCTTCTCTATCTTCTAGGGTCTGCCCACATTCCTTGGCTCATGACCCTTCACCACTCCGACCTCTGCTTCTGTCATCACGTCTCCTCTGACTCTGACCCTTTTGCCTCCCTCTTCTGTGGTTCCTTGTGATGCCCTTGGGCTCACCTGGATAATCCAGGACCATCCCCTTGTCTCAAGATCCTTAACTTAATCACATTGGCAAGGTGTCTTTTGCTATGTAAAGATAACTTATTCACAGGTTTTGAGGACTAAGACTTGGACATCTTTGAGGGGAAGCATTGTTAAGTCTATCAGGTAGAGTTAGGAGTTAATTTGATATGTAATCTGGAGCTCAGAAAAGAATGTACATTAGAGATATAATTTGGAAGTTACTGGTTTCAGTGAAATAATTGAGTCATGTTGGTAGGCAAGATAACTCAGTACAATAGCTCCAAGTAAGATAAGTGAGGTGCAAACTAAGCATTGAGGTCCTCCTTCAAGTCCCTAAAGTCATGCAGAGGAAGAAAAGCAAGCAACAGGGAAGTTGATATCTCTTGGGGTTCCTTCCTCAAAGTTTTCAGGGACTTGTGTTATATCCATACCTCCAACTTCCCAGGGCCAAGTTCCTGACTGGTCATACTACAGATTCCCACATACTACAGATTCTCTTTTGGCTGCCTGCCAAAGAGAGCTCCAGCAGGGACCAGAGCCCATGCAGGGATCTCACTGCACTCTGCTCTGTAGTCAATCACTTGCCTTTGCTTGTCTTTCTCCCAACCCACCAGCAGGGTTGGAGATGTCCTTCTTAGACTCCCAGGCACATCCATAGAATAATGAGTCTAAAGGTCTCCTGTTCCGACTGTCTGGGTCTTCAGCCCCGAGCATATGCTGAGAGTCATTAGCCCAGATTTTCCAATCTGCTATGCTGCTGGCTTTTGAATCTTAGTCCTTACATGAATGTTGAAGTTTTTAGAAAAGAAAGCATGAAACAGGCATGAAACACCTGGGATCACTTTCCCAGCCCTAGAAATACCAGGACTTGAGGTGAGTGCCTCTTAGAGTTTCTAATTAATAAAATACTATTTCTTGCTGTGGGGGTGTAATACAGGAAAACCTCTTGCCCAAGAGGTGACCCAGGCAGGAAATGTAAATAATTTCGAGAGTTGTAGATATAGTCCTAGCTGACAGTCTGGCTGGAAGTCAGTGAGGCAAGGTGTGGAACATAGGGATAGTCTTAGTCTTGAAGGGGAGGTGTGGTCTGCAAGCCATGTGCTATCAATCTGCAATGAGATAAGTACATATATTGAGAGTAAGCATTCAGAAGAGTTTTCCAGAAATTGATATGGTCATGACGTCGAAGTGCATAATCATTTTTCTAGTAATTCATTTTGATTACATTTTATAAAAGTATCCATTTACAACAGAATTTTTAAGAACCTGATCCTTCCTTAGAGATCATTTGACAAACACAGGTATAGAGGATTTCCACAGCCCATCCCTCCAAATTTGACCCTTGTGCAGAGGGAGCACAGAGGTGATTTGTCCAGTGGGAGTGGGGAGCGGGGCATTTAGTAGAGATTGTGCTGATGTTACAACTCAAACCCTAAGAATTCATTTGGCTGGGGTCTAGCTTCAGCTTCATGGCACACTGATGCATGGTAGTAAATGGTGACCCTTATTACATGCCTGTCTTAGCAGGGGGAAAAGTAAATGCACCCTTCTGTACAGTATTTCAGAAGGAAGGACCAATCATTGTTATTACTGACTGGCCGGTCCAGAATTTGGATCTTGCTTTCCTCAGGTTTTTGCTCATGCTGTTCCTCCCACCCAGCAAGCTCTTCCTAAACCATCTCCTATCACCATGATGACTTCTGCATTCATTTCAGAGTTAGGCTCTGCATTTATTCCTGAGGCATCTCTCCTGCCTGTCCCCTCCACTCAGCCAAGTTCTTCATGGCTACCTGCATGTCTCCTGGATCACACAGCTAACTGTGCAATTAGTTGTTTAATTTTATAGTTTCACTAAACTGTGAGTTTCCTTGGTACAAAGCTCTAATCTTTCTTCACTGTTAGGTCCTCATAGCCCAGCACCCTGCTAGGCACACACACACTAGGTATTTAATACATATTTGTGAGCAAAGGAATGGATGGATAAATAAGAAATGAATGAGTTAATGAATGGATATTTTAATAGCCTCTTCCCCATAGTTGGAAGTTCTGCTTAGCAGTCTATTCTCTCACTTTTCTATCTCTTCCATACATTTCAGTGCTGGCTTTGCCAACACTGAAAGAAAGCAGTCGACAGGCTAAAGTTCCAACTCCTTGCCAGCAGATCCTTATGCCACGCTGACATGGGCAATCTCGACCCCTTGCCACCCCCCTCTGCACCCCTGGCCCTGTGTGTTCACCTCTAGGGAGATTCAAAGAGGGTGAGCAGCAGCGGTCATAATCATTTGCTATCATAATGTAAATTTGCAAACCTATGTAATGTATCAATCTAATTTCCTTTGAAAAACATATACCCAGATAGTCTTTAAGTCATGAACAATGTTTTGTTTCATTTTGCAGATATTTAAGAAATGTGAAGCAGGAATTGTTAATAACAGGAGGAAAAGAGTGGCCTCTTGTGAAGAGCCCGGAGTGCTGAGCTTGTGTGTGCATGCATTTACCGCCATTAATGATAATAGGAGTTAGGTGCATAATGGGTGTTCCTGTAAATCTATCCAGAGGATAATATACCCCTTAATTTAAAATAGCTGATAAAGTGTGAATAAAGGCCTCTCATCTTTACAACTTCTCATTTCTATTAAGAAAGGAATCACATAACATTTTAGGGCTCTCAACTAATTAACTGTGCATATGGATTTGGAGGGCACGTGCTTTGTGCACAATAGACTATTCCCCCATCTACATTCATAGGCGGCTGAAGCTCTGGGGCTGAGAACCCTGGATGTGATTGAACTTCATAGCACCGGCTCTGATTGGAAGGGGTTGTCTGCTTACTGCTTGTCAAAGGAGAGGAATCGCTAAATCAGCGGTAGAGACGGAAGGACTGGGAACTGAGGCAAACAAGAGAGCTAAAGAAAAGAGATTACATCCTTCGGAAGATTCTAAGTGTCTGCTACGTTGCCTTGAAAATCTAACACATGCTGGGAGACCCTGAAACCTGTTCATAGTGGCAATTCTACTGTAAAACCTACTTCTTAGAGATCCACCATATGAAAATCTGGCTGTTTGGAACGTAGAATGTGCAAAAAAGAACAAAAAAATTTGATTCAACATAAACACATAAAAAGGTCTATGTGCTTTCCACTTGCTATATTGTATTTTATTTGTGATCCACCCAGCTCTTGATGTGTGCCAGGCCCTCTGGCTAATGTCGACATTAGTTGATGTTTGGTCTTTAGCTGTGACATATATAATTAACAAACAAGATAAATATACACTTTGCCATTCTGATATAAGTGGTGTAATTAGATATTTCTCTTTACATTCCTTCCTTAGAGAGATATTCACAATCAGCAAAAGGATGATTAAAACAACAAACTGATACATTTCCAGAATTCAACAAAAGAAACAATTTCTGTAAAAGCCACTAATTCAAAACCAAAGAAATTGTTTGATATGAACACTTAGTAAGCACTCAATGAAGATGTGTTCAATTAAATGGAATTGAATTGAAAATTCAAAGGAATCATTCATATTCAATTCAAAACAGTGCTTTTCAAATGTCAGGAAGTTGGAAGCTACTCCTTTATTCACAATTTCCATGTAGCTTAGAAAAAAAAAGTATTTGTCTTCTATTATTTCTTATTCTTCCCTATGTAATTAGAGGAAGGCTATAAAGTCTTATTAAGACAATCTCTAGACTTTTTAAATTACATGAACAATATAAAGCAAATAGGCCCTTTTAGGGAGGGGGATTTTTTTAAAGATTTGCATTTCCAGCAGAGCCATGAGTAACAGAGCCAGTGTCAAGGAGAGTGGATGCCACCAGCGTTCAATGAAGAAATTGTATGATCTGCCATTTAGCAATTTCACTTCTGTGTCTTTTTTCTCTTCCCTAAACCTAAACCCCCAACTCAATTTCTTTTTTTTTTTCCTCTGTTGCTGATCCAGATGCTCCCAAGAAATCAATATTTGTTGATTTTAGGACATATGCAGTAAATCTGGAGTATTTTCAGCTTGAAGGTGTTTCTCTCTACCCCTGCTGAATAACATGGTGACTTTGCTACTCAGAGTTTAGGTGAGGCAACATGTGACTCCAAGGCATGTCTGTAAAAATGTCCATGGAGCAAGAAGGAGACTCATAATGTTGCTTTTTCAAAGTGCAATAAAACACCCAAATCTACCAAGAGCTAGTGGGCCCTTGCACATGACAATTAAACATTAACAGCCCCAGGGCCCTGGGAGCAGGGCCCAGCAACCCTTTGAAGCCCTGTTTGCCAATTAAACACCGTCTGACATTCGAGTCAAGGTGGCAGGGATCCAAAGCAGAGATAGGAACGTCAACCACTTCAGGGGCATTCATTAGCTCCCCAGACATTCCTGGCGTGGCCTGTTTCTTTACTATTGCCAAATCCACACCCTGCTCTGGAACTCAGGGGCTCTGAGAAAGTTTACTCAGATAAGCTTATTATGGAAATAGCACTTTGTCACCGTTTACTACTCACTCCTTGTTCAATTATCTTTTATCTGTTTAGAGTATTTGCCAGCTCTCCCAAGGTTCCCTGGGATGAGGCCACTGGATTGAAAGTCCTCACTGGGGCTGTAGAAGGGGTAGGGGGAGGTACCACTCTGTGCTTGCCTTTCTGGTCCAAGAATGCTGAGCTCTCTCCAGCGTTTTGGAAACTGCTAAGAGGGTACTAGTAAAAGATCTTGTATTTTCTGATCATGGGAAAAACTGCCCAACCTTGAGACAGAGACCTAGGTATCCTGAGGCCCCACAGTCAGCAGAAAGAAGGATAGTGTGTCATTTTGATTATAATAGTGAGCATTTAATGCATATTACTAGGGCAGAATGATGAGCAGGGAATTTCACCTACTCCCTACCACCATCCATATTAGACGCTCTCTCTCCGAATTTATGCATAGCTATGGAACCAATATAATTGAGGTTTTTGTTGGTGAGCCTCAGTCAAATCCCAGTCGCCACCATCACCATGGTTCCTATCGAGTCATCTGGTCTATTATCGTTGTGGAATACCATTTTTGTATTTTAATGCCTTCAGATTGAATGATTTCTCTATGGTGAACTCATCCCAGATGTCAGGATGCATGTTGCATTTTTGCTGCTGTGATGGTTTTAAAATATGCCCATAAGTTCTTTGATACTCCTCCCATCAAAAGGTAGAGATTAATTACCTTTCCTCTGAGTATGGGCTGAACTTACTGACTCACTTCTAACCAACAGAATGTAGTGGAAATGATGGAGTGTGGCATCCAAATTTAGGTAATACAGGTCATTGAAGCTTCTGTCCTGCTCTTTCTCTCTTATTGCTGGCTCTAGTGGAAGCCACTACCAAGCCATAAGAAAATGCAAGAAGCCCTGTGGAGAGGTTCACATGGGGAAGAACTGAGGCCTTCTGCCAAAGTCCATGCAACCGAGCTTAGATGCAGATCCTGCAGCCCCACACAAGCCTTAGATGGTTTGTCCCAGTTGACAGCTTCACTGCAATCTCAGCAGAGCCAGGACCACTCAGCTGATCTGCTCCCAAATTTGGGATAATATGTTACGCAGCAATAGATAACTAATATACCTGCCTCAACTAATTGCCAAGGAACTGCAAAAGGATCCCAGGCAAGAGTCACCAGACCTTGTTGTTTACAGGCTGTGTGACCTTGGAAGATTTACTCACCTGCTCTGGACTTCAGATTCCTCTGTTGATACTTGCTGTTCTAGTTGGTGTGAGAGTCAGTGAAGTGGTTTTGAGAAATTAAGAGTTCTCTGATATCATAATTGTATTGTTGTCCAGAATATCTTCTTCTGCAGTGATTCCCCCTCTTGCTTTCATGCTTCAGCTAAATTAACCATTTCTCCTCAAAAGAGGCAGCTTCACTTTTGCCCTGTGTAGAATGTCCTCTCCCTATTCTAATTATCTAAAAAATGAAATATCTCTGTGCTTAATGTGCTCAGCTGTTCACCTGCAGCACAATGTCATTCTGTTCATTCTTCCTTCTAACAGAACCCAGATCACTTTCAGAAAGTCACCTGCTCCCAAGCTACTCCTTATCCCCAGTTCTAAGAGGAAACTTTGATTGATTCAAGCCAATCAGAGTTATCTCCCTCCCTTTGTCAGTGATTGGTTTAGTATCTGTCATGTAATGCAGTTCTGGCCAATGCTCTGAGGGAATTCTGGGAATGTTTTTCTTGCTTCAGAGAATGAGAAAAAGACGTTTTTGTTCTTCCCCTGGGCCTTCATCCTGTCTGGATTTGGCTCCTGGGACTTCCGTGTCATTGTACTGCAACCCAAAACTCAGAGGGTGCAGCTGAGAGTCATTGCAGAGAAGTGGAGCTGGAGTCCTGGCCCCACGGCACCATAAGCCCGCCCCTGTAAGAAACTCTTAGTATTTGGGACTGCTTTCCTGCCAGAGCCAGTTTGAGTAAGGATGATCTACTGTGGTTAAATCAGGCTTCAGAGCCAGGGCAAAGCTCATCTCCTGCAAGATGCCTGCATGGGCCCACCCACCCTTGAAGGCTTTTCTCAGCTTAGAGGTCCTGTGCCTCTGCCTGGGTGGGCAGCTCCAGTGGTCATCACTGGATGCACACAGCTTTGTTCCAGTATTCAATTTCAATGCATCACACCCTCACTTACCACTGCACCCACCACACTGAGAGCCTCATGGAGAAAGGGCAGATTATTAGTGTCTGAATTCCCCATACCAGCACCAATCCTGCACATGAATATGTTCAGTAAGCCCAAAAGATTCTGTTGAACCTTCCTCTAACCTAGTGGGTACCTACTGACCTAACAGTTCCATAACTTAGGAAGGCACACAAATGATTCCTCACATAATATGCATCATTTGTTCTGTGATATTGGTTTCTCTGCCTATTCGGAGAAGCAGCTGATTTTTTTTAATTGCCATATATTAATTACCTCATTATAAATGGATGAATCCAGGCAACAAAGCCACTTACTTTCTGTTCAAAGCCTCTATTGGTTATGTATTCTTAACTATGTGAGTTGAAAATTATAATCTACCTACAACGTGTGAGAATTGAGTAAGATAATGCATGCCAAAACCCATAGCAGAGTGCATGGGAAGCAATCAGAGATCTATGAATTGCAGGGGTTCTACAAAGTGAATGATGCCTAAATAGTAAATACTGGTGTAAATCTAGATAAATCAATGGAAAGGGAGAGCCTGTTCACAGGGATTAGTACTAAGCAATGAACTATCCAGATCTTCACTAAGAAGGGTAATTAATTGTGGGGAGTGACTGAGACTTTATTGGAAGACATGAAAGGCTGACATGTATCATTGCCCTATTCTTTGTAACTTCAATTGAAGGTTTTACTCTCTTATGATCAGGTACTGCAATAAAATGACTACAATTTGGAAATCAAACTTTCTCTTCCATACAGTTGCTGAATGAAATTTGTCATTATTTTTCCATAGTTGAATATACTATCTGGTTTTTGCTCTTCATTCTTCCAAATAGGAAATTTTCTTGAGCAAGGAGAGTCAAGACGATGGCCTCAGATGTATGAAGCTCAGCACTATTAACCATAGGGTGCACCTTCCCAATCTTTAATGTTTCAAAAGCATAAGAACTCTCAGAAAGGCCCCCTTTTTGCTTAAATTGAAATGAGAAATTAGTGTTAGTATTTAATTCTGCCTTGTAATCAATGTTTCCAACTTCCTTCCCTCTCTCTGCCCCCTCAAAAGCAAGTTTATAACTACCCAACTTTAAACTAAAAGAATTGTTTCTATGGGTTATGATTGAGAACAGTGTGTCAGAGACCAAGACTGAAGTTGAGATTGGATCCCCACAAGATCATGTCATTTTTCACAGAAAAAGGGTTTTAACCCAGAGGTAATAGGCAACCCCATGAGCAAAGGTGATCACCGATCACATTGGTCAAAGGGGACTGGGCAAGAGTGTGGGGGCTCACATAGACCTTGACTATGAGGTCTCAAGAGACAGGCACAAGGCCTGCTTCATCTCTAACTCTCCACTACACACCCCATAGTGCCTGAATCACACATACTCAGAAAATGCTGTTGCTCTGAATCTTCATTTCCCCAAAGCCAATGGGATATTTAATGGCTTCGTTAAATAAATGTAGAAACTGTGGGTCTCATAGGAAATTGAAATGAAATTAGAAACATTTTGAAATATGCATAAACTTTAGATGTTTCTCTTTAGCCATATCATTCTGAGTGTTGTATAGAAGTGAATCTGTAACTGCAGGCAGAGAGAAGAGAAAAAACCTGCTAGTATTTCTTCCCATCAAGTAGCATTTAAATACACTAAAGATCACCAAATATGCATGTATGCCAGCATACTTCTGAATCAGTTGTTTGAGGGACCACTTAAAAAAAATCTAAAGAATACAAAGCTATTAAGAACATACTGGACAAAAATATTTTGGGACCTGGAGGAGATAAAATACACATTCAATTTATAGACTCATCACACTTTGTCACCAAATCGGGTAATACCTACAGCCGAGAAGGAACATTACAAAGTCTTTGTATTATGGTGCTTCTTTACCTTCTATTTACAAAGAAAAGTGTTGGAGTAAGACTTTAACTTTATTATGGATATCAATTCCTGAAAAAGCTCTGTGAGTTAGTCTCTAGTGCAAAATTCAAAGCTCAAAAAATTTACAAGTTTTTTGTTTTTGTTTTTACCATGATAATTTTGATCAACCATTGTGGCTGAAAACAAGAAAGACCTTCCTATGGGAATCTTTCCTACAACTGCATTGTTAAACCCAGCCCTATTTGTTGCATAGCCATTCCTTCCCTATGGGGTTGTAATGAAACTTTTATTGTATGCTGCCATCTGCTTCAAGGCAATATCTCCTCTTTTTATTAAAATGTTAGGTGAGTTTTGCACCAGAATCACATATTTAATTTTTTTAATAACTGTAGCTTTATAGTGTTTGATATCTGGTAGGGAAATTCCTTCCCTTCCTTTCTATTAAAAAAGCAAACATTTAAAGTAAACTGTAACAAAAATTTAAATTATTTATCTGTTTATGTTCCAGATGAATTGTCAAATTATTTTGTCATGATTTTTGAAATCTTTATGGAATTTCTGACATCAGTATTGTATTCAATCTATAAATAGATTTGGAAGGAATTGATACCTTTACAATATGTATTCTTCTCTTTGAAGGATATCTATTTTTACTCACTCGTGTGGGTCCTCCTTTATATTTATAAGTAAAATTTTTCTTTTTTTGTTCTCATGCATTTCTTATTTATGTTATTGTTGGGTATTTTATATTCTTTTGCTATTATGAATACACTAACTTCTTTATTATAGCATCTTCTTTTTGCTGAAATATAGGATATCCATATATAGTATTCTATAATTTGGCTTTTTGTTGAATTCTTAATAATTGAAAAGAATTTTCCCTAATCATCTTTGGTTTTCTAGGTAGATAATTGTATTTCCAGTAAATGAGAGCACTGTGCTCCTCCTTCCAATATCCTTCCTCTCAATTCTGTTCCATGTACTACTATGCTGGCTGAACCTGTCCACTTCTCTTCCCCACCAATGCCACTCTTGTCCAAGTTCACGTCAGCTCTCACCTTCACTGAGGCCAGAGCTTCCTGCCAAGTCTACCCTCTTTCCCACTGACAGCCTCCTAGTTTATTCTCAGTACTGTCACCTGGACAATCTTCAACATGAAATGATCATGCCACCTGAATGCATCAAATGTCAATGTCTTTCTGTTTCTTTCAAGACAATGATGAAGCTCCCTACTATGGCCTCTAGTGCACAGCATAGCTGGTTCTTACCTACTTTACCAGCCTCTGCTACCACTGCAAACACCCACCTGTCCAAGCCCCCTCTAACGTGTCATTTCTAGAACTGTTCTAAGTAGCCCTCTTCACCTAGTAAACTCTTAACATCTTTCCACTTGAGTTTTAGACTCACTTTCTCTGGGAAGCCTTCCTTCTAGATCAACTCCTTCAGTTACATATGCTCAAAGTACCCATGGAGCTCTCTGCAGCTTTATCATTAATTCTGTTTCACATGCTACATATGATTACTTAATGGCTATCTATCCCCCTTACAAACTGGAAACTCCATGAGGCCAGGTACCGTATATGTTTTTCACATCATTTTGTTCCCAATGCTTAACACAATATCTGGCACTTTAATTAGCCAGACTGATTAAACATTTGCAAATACACAACATCTGCAAAAAAAAAAGTTAAGTAATAATTGTAATTTTTATTTTTTCCTTATTTTGGAAGGAACATCCATAGCATTTCACCATGAAGCATGTTTGCAGTCAGCTGCTGAATTGAACACAGGTATTCTTTTTCATGTTAAGGAAGTTTTCTCCAGGTCCTAAATTATTGTCTGGCCACATGGGTACAGATTGAAGCTTCTGCTCAGGTCAGTCCTTCTGGGCTTCTTTTCTGTCCTCAGCCTCGCCTACAGTGCTTTGCTTCTGATACTGACACTTCTCTAAAGGCAACATTCTATAGCCAATCCTCTTCTATCATTTGTCTTTTGTTTTGTTTAATATCTCTTACCAGATAGTGAATGGAAGCTTCTGATGAGGAGGGTGGAGAGTAGTAATGCTACAAAAAAAGATCACCTTTTAAAAATGGGCTGTATCGGCTGGGCGTGGTAGCTCACGCCTGTAATCCCAGCACTTTGGGAGGCCGAGACAGGCGGATCACGAGGTCAGGAGATCAAGACCATCCTGGCTAACACGGTGAAACCCCGTTTCTACTAAAAATACAAAAAAAATTAGCCGGGCGTGGTGGCGGGCACCTGTACTCCCAGCTACTCGTGAGGCTGAGGCAGGAGAATGGCGTGAACCCGGGAGGCGGAGCTTGCAGTGAGCCAAGATCGCGGCCACTGCACTCCAGCCTGTGCGACAGAGCGAGACTCCGTCTCAAAAAAAAAAAAAAAAAAAAAAAGGTCAGAATGGCTGGGTAGCATTCTCATATGCAGCCATTGGGTGCCTAGACCCTGGTAATACAGTGCATGGGGAGAAGCACACCAGTGCCCCACCTTTGTCCCAGGGTGGCTGTGCTGATCTTTTTCAGGTGGCAAAGCGTTTACCAATTACAATTCATCATTCTCAGCTTCTCTGCCTTGTATTCTAGTTGATGGATGAATTTTTTCCAGTCTCGCAAGAGTTCAACTGCCTTTATAATGTGAGGGTATCAGAGCTTATATTAGGGACACCCTGAAGCAGAAGTCTTTAAATGATATCAAAAACAATGACTGCCCTCCTAAAGTGGAGCAAGGAATCCAGAGATTGGCTCTCACTAATCGGTGCTTTTTCAAGAGTGGGCATTGGTGAGGGGGAAAAAAGAAAGAAATCTCTAGAAACTGGGGACTCAAGCATGGGAAGGAAGGAAAAGTGAGAAACATGTCGCAAACAGCTATTATGCCCTGGGAGTCTTTAAATCAGGGACTGGCGTGTCACCAGTTCTGTTCTCTAAGACTTAGTGACAGCTCATTTATGAAAAATAAATAAACAAGATTTGATGTCAGATAGAATGTCTATTCCATGAAAACTCTTGCTGCATCTGGCCATAGAAAGCTGCATTCCTGGACAATCATCCCTCATCAATCCCATGAGGAACACTTTGGCATTATAAGCATGGCAGACACCAAGAGGTTTTATAGTCTCTCTGTTACACTTATTATCAGAATGTTATTAAGAACTTGGTTCAGAACAACACAGCAAATTGTGTCTACGGAACCCCGTAGTAACAATTTCTCCATGTCCCAAGTCTAAGAATACACATTTTTCCTGAGCAACTAATATACATCCATCATGCATGATCAAATTAGGTAACTGATCACACTTCTGTCTACACTGGCTGCTGGGACATTCAGAGTCCACACTGCAGCTCAACATAAATGACTGCAGGACATTAGAGTATGCCACTAGATATTACCATTATTCTTCTAATTTTGCAAGTTTTACTGTGTTGATAATTATGTGCTTTTAATGGTGTTTTATTTTTATCTAAGTCTATTTTTCATATCTGTGTAAGCTACCTCAGGTTTTTTTGGAAAAGGGTCATATATAAGTAATAATTAAGAATTGTCATCTTTGTATGCCTCCATGGTATGGTCTCAACTTAGTCTGGAACATGGATGCCCAGAAACAATTCATAAAAGAGAAAGAGAACATTCATAAGCACCCAGACTCATGACTGTCAGCTTCGCCTGAACTCCTGAAGGGATATGATATGCACTCCTTCCCATATGGTCAGCTCCACTTCAGCTTATTTGCTTGATGTGTGTGTGTAGAGGGCACAGCCCTGTGTCTGACACATAGAAGTGCTTTTGATAAATTTTGAAAACATAAGTGCGATTTCTGCCTTGGTTCCCAAGTTTGCACAAGCCGTCTCTTCAGAAGGATGGCAACACCCAATGTTACAGGCAGAACAGATGGGCTATCCTAGGACTCCAGGTCCAGTAGCAATTTGGCAGTTTTACCTCTAAAATCGTTTTCTAAAAATAAATAATTCACATTTTGTAAATCAAATCCCCATGAAAATAAAACAGGTGGGGAAAACCATTTTTGGCTACCATCCTCCTATCTTTGCCGAGCCAGACATAAGGTAACATGTTCCTTTGGTATGGTGCAGTGTTCAAAGTCTCTGTGGTACCTGCAGCCATCCACAGACATTGACCCAGAAATGCTTGCAGGTAAGAAACTTGCCCCCAAATGCCACTATCTACCCATTTGGCATATGAAGCTCATCACAGTGCAACCATTCATTCACTGGACAAACATTTGTTGACCACTTGCTATACTACCTACCATGTGCCAGTTCACACACTCTAAATTGGAAATAAAGTTTCAGAAATAGATCTTACATGTGCTTGTATTTTCCTTCATTTTGTCTTTTGGAGATATATGGGTTTATAGAAATCAATTTTGATATTAAGATAGGTCTGCAAATACAATCAATGATATCAGAGGTATGGAAAGCCATGGATATCTGGCAGATATATTGTTCTGTTCCAGAGTGCCATAGTTATATTAGACTTGCTGCTATAAAATTAAGCTCAAACACAAATTTTGCTGCTATAAAATTAAACTCAAAGACACTCAACACAGCTATAGAATTACACTTTAACAGATATTGGCTTAACAAAATCAAAAGTTGTTTCTAGCTCATGTTGACAGTCTTGGGAAAGTAAATAAGTGCATGAGATTTCCCTCCTTCCCTTGGTAATTCTGGGATCCAGAACTCCTTCCAAGTTTTTCTGTGGTTCTGCTGCTAGGGCTGCATCATCGTCTGGATTCAGCTGACAGAGAAATAAGTATGAGGGCACTCATGCCCGAGGATTTTATGGGCCAGGCCTTATAGGGGCATCAATTTGCTGGTATTTCCTCAGCTATAATTCAGGTGCATGTCCACATGGCCACACCCAACTGCAGAGGAGATAGAGAGATGGAACCCAGCTGTGGTCCAAAAAGAAGACAATTAAGATTTTGATGAACAATTGGCAATTTCTGTTCACAGAAAGAAAAACTAGTTCCAGTGGGTGTTAAATGGAAAACATATTTGAGTTCAGTAAAAAGCAAAACCACTTAAAAATTGTAAATGTCCAATGGTGCAACACGTGCTTTGTGATGTTGTGAGAAGTTCCACATCCTTCCTCAAGCCACGATGAGACAACCTATATTGCAGGGTGGCTGCAAAGATAGTTTCGGCCTAGGGTGCAACTGAAGGGCAAGCATTGGCTCATAATAACTTACAGTATAAAATAGTTTATTTTTTATAAAATATTACTTCATCAGATCTTCAGTTAAATGTTCTCACCTTCAAAGTCCCCCCTTCCTAAAAAAGAATCTCCATCTCCTTCTGACATCTTTCTTTAGTTTATCAGTACCTAGATTCATTTTTATTTATTATTATTAGTAGTAGTAGTAGTACTAGTAGTATTTTGAGAGAGGGTCTCACTGTCACCCAGGCTGGAGTGCAGTGGCGCAATCTCAGCTCACTGCAACCTCCACCTCCTGGGTTCAAGTGATTGTCATGCCTCAGCCTCCCAAGCAGCCAGGATTACAGGTGCCCTCCATGACACCTGGCTAATTTTTGTATATTTAGTAGAGATGGGGTTTCGCCATGTTAGTCAAGCTGGTCTCCAACTCCTGACCTCAAATTATCCACCCACCTCGGCCTCCCAAAGTGCCAAGATTACAGGCGTGAGCCACTGCACCTGGCCCCAGGATTTATATTGCATGCTCTGCTTGTTTGTTTATGGTCTGTTTCCCATTCTGATTCTGGGATGATAGCTTCTTGAGGGCAACGACTTTGACTCTGTTGTTTAATGCCATTTACCTATTCCTAGGACAGTGCCTGGGCACAAATATATGCAAACATTTGTTGAATGGCACAAATGGATAAAAAAAAATGTGGTATATGTATGTGATGAAATACTATTCAGCCATAAAAAAGAATAAAATTCTACCATGTGTGACAGGATGGACTAACCTGAAGGGCACTGTGTTAAGTGAAACAAGCCAGGCATGGAAATACAACAAACATGACATGATCTCAGTCCTATGTGGAACTTTAAAAAGTTGAGCTCATAGAAGTAGAGTAAAATAGATGTTACTAGGGGCTAGAGGGCACAATGGTGAAGGGGTTGGGGAGAGGTTAGACGACTGGTACAGTGTTTCAGTTCGATGGGTGAAATAAATTCCGGTGTTCCAGTGCACAGCAGGCCCACTATAGTAACACTAATGTATGTATATTTCAAAAAAGAAGTTAGAAGAGAGCAATTTGATTGTTTTCACCACAAAGAACTGATAAATATTTGAGGTGATTAGATATGCTAATTACTGTGATCCTATCATTGCACAATGTATCCATGTATCGAAACATTCTGTTGTACCCCACATATGTATACTATTATTATGTGTCAATTAAAATTTTTCTTAAAATAGAAAAATAAATTCGGTGAATGAATAAAAATAAGAAAGATAAAAGCAGAAACAGTCTATACAAATGATTAAGCTACAGTGCAAACTTCACATAAATTTAAGATCAAAGTGCTGAAAGAGCTTAGAGTACTTTGAATTCAGCATCTTCATCCCTTCATTCTTTTGTTTGTACTGTCAGTCAAAAAACATTTGAAAGAGGGAAAGAAAAGAGGGGGAGAGATCTCTTGGGGTCCTTCATAAGATGGAGCTAACCCCACTCATGAGGGCTCCGCCCTTAGGACCTAATCATCTCCCAAAGTCCTCACCTTCAAATTCTGTCACATTGGGGTTTAGGACTTCGACACAGGAATTTCGTAGGGACACAAACATTAACTTCATAGAAACAAATGTGTGTTGAAGTGAGATTTCATAGTACTGGTGTGTCGTTTTTTGTTTTTGTTTTTGTTTTTTTGAGATGGATTTTTTGCTCTGTTGCCCAAGCTGGAGTGCAATGGCACGATCTCGGCTCACTGCAACCTCTGCCTCCTGGGTTCAAGCGATTCTCCTGCCTCAGCCTCCCGAGTAGCTGGGATTACAGGCGCCTACCACACGCCCAGCTAATTTTTGTATTTTTAGTAGAGACGAGATTTCACCACGTTGGCTAGGCTGGTCTCAAACTCTTGACCTCAGGTGATCCACCCGCCTCAGCCTCCCAAAGCGCTAGGATTACAAGCCTGAGCCACCGTGCCTGGCCAGTGTGTCCTCTTTTAAGTTTCCATACTCCTATGGGTAAAGAAAGATGGCTTTCATATGTGACATAGATGGACCAAGGAGAAATCACAGGACTTGAAATCAGAAAAATCCAGAGCTTGGTTCTGCCACGTGATAATTGTGCAATATTGTGATACCCACTTTACCAATCAGACACTACAATTCCTCATCTGCAAACTAGATCCATAAATATTTCCTCAGTTGATATAACTTATCTTAAAGGCCTGGATCATAGTAATAAATCAATAGAATATCAGTTGAATTAAATAAGATCAGGAGACACAGTCAACTACACATCAGAATTGTGGAAATGCTGTCTTGCCTTGCTCCATGACTGTATGAGTGAATAACAAGGCTGGTCACTCCTCACGCATAATGGCCCTGCCCCACACTCTCTAACCCTTGAAGTGCTGAACACATGTTGGGTTTAACATAAGTAGTCAGCAAATCATTGTTGATTGTTTGGGGTTTATTAAGTGATATCTCACAGATTTGCATTAGATAGTCACTCATTCTTTGTCTTTGTGTATAATCATAGGAATTGCCCTATACTCTCTTTCTAACTGACAAAATCACTCACATTTGTGGTTTTATTCTATCCTAAGTTCAGTCTTAAAAAGTAGACACTTTTATCACCACTGTACAGAAAAGGATATCGAAGTGTTTAGAGGTTATGAAACTTGCCCAATGTAGAAGACTTTCAAGTTACAGAGACACAACCTCAAATCCTCTTCTGACCCCAAATCTGTGCTTATCCAACCCCAGGAGAGCTCCTCAAGCCACTCATAGGCCATAGAACACCATGGGATCACAAAGAAATCTTTCCTGGCTAGAAACAACCTATACATTCCTTTGTAAGGCTTCCAAACATTGTCTGCTAATGAGGTGTCTCTGGGTTAAACAGCATCACTTGCCAGCCTGCCTGAGATGGTACAACTTGTTTCAGACCTTGACATCATGTCTGTAGGATTATCTTCTCCTCTGTTATGTAAAAATAGTCCTTGCACTCATCATAGCCACAGCCACCGCACATGATGCCTCCTTATCTGGGACATGCAGGCCTCTCCTGCAGTGAGCTCCACTTAGCCATGTGCCCTGGGAACCTCTGACCGGTGGTCAGCAGCACGGAAGCCGAAACATCCTGGGCTGTTCTGCGGCTGCCTCTTCCTGACAGTTTCCCAAGTCTATCTCTGGCTGCCAGTGTTTTCTTTTTAAGAGTAGAGAATGTTACTCACTGTCTAAACTGATCAGTAGCTCATACTTAATGATTTATTAATTGGACAAATATTTGTTGAGTGCCTTTACTGGAGCCAGGCTTTGTTCATGGCATGTGGGATAAATCAGTGAACAGAAGAGACAACCATCACCTTCCCAGGGGATTTTACATTCTAGTAAAGGGAAGTGAATTATCAGCAACAGATATAACAGTTAACTGAAGAATCTAGCATAATGGAAGGGGACAAACACTATGGGGAAAATAACTCACGGAGGAAAAAAATGCTGAAGAAGTCAGCTGGCAATTTTAATAAAGTAAAATGTAAATAGTCCTCATTGAGCAGCAATATTTAAGCAAAGACTTGCATATCTGCAGGAAGAGAGTTTCAGACATAGGAGACAATCAGTGCAAAATCCTGCAGTATCAGGGTGCCTAGCATGTTCAATACATTGAAGAAGGTTAGTGTGGCTGGAGCAGAGTGAGGGGTGAAAAGCAGAGAGGAGATCAGAATGGTAGGGCCAGGTCATGTTGAACCAGGTGACATAAGAGTCCTACCAACTTAAAGTATAATAATAATAAAATAAAAAAATAAAAAAATTTTAAAAAGTCCTACCAGCCTGTTGAAGGACTTTGGCTTTTACTATGAGTGAAATGGGGAGCCATTGGAGAGAACTAAGGAAAGGAGGGATACAGTCGGACCTATTTTTAAAAGAGTAGCTGACCACTCTGTTATGAATAGACTGAGGATGTGGTGAGTGGGGGCTTGGTGGGGAGTTGGCAAGCCACTGTAGGAGCAGGGAAAACAGGAAGCAATTGTAGTAATATCCAGGTGAGAGATGCTTGGAGACTCATAGGTAGCAAAGCAAAGGACAAGATGATATAACTGGTGTGCTTTCCTGATGGATTGGACATGGGATGTTAAAGAAGAGACGTGAATGACTAAGGTGTGGGGCTTAAACAGTGTAAGTGCCTCAACTACTGTGCATATGAGGAGGAGTTATTAAAGTTTCCATTTTCCTTATGTTAATGTTAAGATGTCTCATCCACAGTCACGCGTATCTGTTAAGCAGGCAGTGAGATACGAGCCTTATAAAAAGACAAAGTACTAGGGCAGAGGTAAAAATCTAGGGATCTTCGGCATATAGGTGGTATTTAAAGCCATGTGACTTGCTGTGAACTGAATGTGTGCCCAGCAAATTCATATGTTGAATCTCTAATCTCCAATATGATGGTATGTGGAGACTGGACCTCTCAGAGGTCATCAGTTTTGGATGAGTCACCAGGGCAAGGCCTTCGTAATGGAATTACTGTATCTTTCTCTGTGCCTGCACCAAGGAAACATCATGAGAGGATGCAACAAAAGAGAGGCTCTCACCATGCTGGCACCCTGATCTTGGGCTTCCAGACTTTTGAACCCTGAGGAATAAATGCTATTTAAGCCACCCAGACTAGGCTAATTTGTTATAGCAGCCTGAACTGACTACGACAAAAGTAAAGGAAAAAATCAAGGAAGTGGGTGAAGAGAGAACCAGAGACCAAGGACTGCATCTCAAACTCTCCAAAGGTTAGACTATGGGAGAAGTGGAGGAATCAGACAAAAGGCTGAGAAGGAACAGAAGAGAGGTGGGAGGGAGACGTGGAAATTCTGTGTTCTGGAAGTCAGGTGAGGAAAAGGAGTAAAGGCAGAAGGGGGCAAGAGGATTGATTGTGTCAACTGTTGAAGAGAGGTCAAGTAAGATGAAGACCAAGAACTGACCATTGGATCTGGCAAACTGAAGGTCATCAGTGATGTTAACAAAAACAGTTGCAATGTCAGAGTAAGTTCAAAAAAGAGTAGTAGAAGTGGAATAAGAGTTGGCAACTCTTTTGAAATGTTGCACTGCAAAGAAGTATTGAGAAGTGGGCAGTAACTGGTGGAATAAGAGGGGCAGAAGAAGGTTTTGTTTTGTATTCTAAAATGTGAGAAATAACAGCATGTTTGTAATCTGATGGAATAATCCAGTAGAGTGTGCAAAACTGATGAAGGGAAACTAGTCAACATGATGTTCTTGAGTAGATGGGGGAATAAGAACTAGTGTGCAAGTAGAGGTCATGGCTTTAGACAGGCACAGTAGTTCATTTATAATAACAGAATCTAAGGCAGAATCTAGGGCAGAGGCCAGGACACTTTTCCTCAAGGGCAGGATATTTGTTATTTTGGGTTTTGCAGGCCATATGTTTTCTGTTGAAACTACTCAAGTCTGCTGATGTAGCTCCAAAGTGGTCGTAGCTGATATTTAAATGAGTGGGTGTGGTTGTCTTCCAACACAACCCTATTAACAAATACAGGTGGCTTGATTTGGGCCATAGTTTGCTGACCCCCTAGTGGTCTAGGGTACAATCATGGGATAATATTCTCAAATGTGTTCTCTACATGTAACTTCAAACATTTGGCCCAATGTTTGAGTTGGAAGATAGAGCCCAAAAACTTTGGAGATGAAAAAAAAATCAAGAAGAGATTTTTCCTGATGTTATTTGCACCAAAATCTCAGAAATCACCACTAAAGAACTTATCCTTGTAACCAAAACCACCGGTTCTCCCAAAACTGTTGAAATAAAATAAAATTTAGAAAGGAAGAATCAAGAATTCACTTCTACAGAGATCCAATGAAGTGTAGCATTTACCAGACTGTAGATCCCAACAGCGGGGAATGAAATTTATTTATCTCTATTATGCCACCATCTAGCCCCAAGCCAGCACATGGTATAGTAGGTGCTGTCTTTGGTAACTACAGAGCACTACATGGTATAGTAGTGGCTGTTTATTGATAGATTGAATGACCAAATGACCATTCTCACCCTCCTAGACTCATTTTCCTTGGTTTCTCAGATAAAACTGGGTCTTCTGTGCTGCCCCTTGAGAAGGTACAAGGAGAAAATTTGAAGCTAAATGAAATGATGATTATTATTTTTTACACCAAATAATTATCACCGTTTGTTGAATAAAATTATTGGTTAGGAAGTGAGTGAGGATTTTTGAATGAATTAATGCAAACTCATTGCCACCAGGAACAAACTGAAAGGATAGGTATTACTCATTGCTGAGCAATGGGATTATCTTTAGGATGAAGAAGATGATGATGATAGCAATGATGACGACAATGGTGATGATGACGATGATGGTCATGATGGTGATGATGGCGTTGATAATGATGGTGATGATGGTGCTGACGGTGATAATGGTATTGATGGTGATGATGGTGATAATGGTGGTGATGGTGGTGATGATGGTGATTATGGTGATGATGATGGTAATGATGGAGGTGATGTTGGAGTTGATGGTTGTGAGTTTGGTGGTTGTGATGATGGTGATAATAGTAATGTTGAGGGTGGTGATGAGGGTGTTGATAATGATGATGGAGAAAGTGAAGGAGGAAAAGTGGCAGGTGCCACTACAGCAGCTCTTACAGTCATTGCTTCCTTCTGCTAACAGGCAAGGAATATCACAGAACTAGAATCAGAAGACTTGGGTTTGAATTCCAGCAGTGATGTGTTAGCTGCTCATCTATGAGCTGATCACTTTGGCTTTCCAAAAGATCACAGCTTCCTCATTAATATCATAGTAACAAATATAATCCTTGCCTGCCTAATAAACTCAGTGAGGGACAAATCAGCACATGGATTAAAATGAAAAGCACTGCATGTACCAGGCTCACAATTACTATCATAAGTCTCTTCTCTGCCAGACTTGCCCTACTGAGTCCTTTGTAGGATCTCATTCTTCCTTTAGATGATTAGCTTTGAAAGAGAGAAGCTGACCCAAAAGTCACTTAAAGTAGCAGCAATTATTATCAGTTCAGGCATCACTGTATAGGAACATATCATATATTTTATCTGTCCTAGTCTGCCCAGCCCCTCCCAGAAACCATTAAAAATACCTAGCCCCCTGCAGGCTCAGCCCACTCTGACCTTTTTGGCTTTATAGGACTCCCTTAAATCCCTCCAGTGCACTCCAGAATTATTCTCTACTCCCTTAGCAGATGTTCATTGGGGTGAACATCACCATGGCACCTGCATTACCCTAAGGCCACAGCCTCCTTATCTTACTCCCGTTGTATGGAACTAGTGTCTCTGCCTGCCCAGCCTTCCAGCAGGTGGCCATTTCTCATCAGTTTCCACTTACAGCTGAATTCCAACCCTGAGCCCTAGGCTGGTGAGCAGGGGCCTTCACCTCTAATCAACATCCTGACAGCCCCTTTCCAGAGTCCCTTTCCTGAGTACGGATGGATCTTCTTGATCTATGCTTGACATAGAAATCCTTACTCCGTGCTGAAAATTGCTGGTGCCAAAAAATTCCATGCATTGCCCCCAAATATCAACTCATTGGTACTGCTACAGATTCCCATGCGCTTTGGAGATTATAAACTCCTGCCTGGGGCAGAGGCAACCCTATGCCCTGGGCTACTCTGTTCAGGAACCTGCATTCCAACAGCCTTATCTCATTTCTCTTCCCTCCTAAGAACATTCCTATGCCATGGGTACAGAGCCAAGGGACCATCTCTGATGTTTCTTATGGCAGAGACCATTTCTGCTCAGCAAATATTTCATGTGCTCCCCTACATTTTCCAGTTTCCCTTGTGATTAGAATAGGGTCATATTCACAGTTTTGGTCAGAATGAATGGAAGTAATTTATATCACTTGTGGCTGAAGCTATCCCAGGAATGTATGCCTCTTACTAGGTTGTCAAAATCTTGGATGAATAGTCCTCACATCATGGCCACAAGATGGAGTAAGGATGCTCACCCTCATCTGATGTCACCTGAGTGAGCTGAGTGAGGAATAACTCTTCTTGTGTTAAGCTATTTCAATTGGGGGTGGGGGGGGGTTGACTCTTGGGACAGCTAAAACTAATTATCCTGATGATCTATCCTCCAACTTAGACCCAAGGAGGAGCATGTTTTGAAAATATTCTCTTCTACCATGTATGTAAATATTTCAAGAAAATGCTCCTTTGTGAAAAAATTTTAGGACATGGTTATGTCTGCTTCTGTGAACAAAAACTACCAAAAGAATACTTCACATCTTTTATATATCAAAGTCTCAAGCTCCTTGGGCTGCAATTCTATCAACAAATGTTACAGATACACTTGGATTCTTGATCTCATAACACAATATAAATACACACTGGTGAGATCTTCTTCAGTGCTTTCGCAGTGCTAAATACCAGTGATGAAAGCAAAAATATGGTTTTCTGTAACCAGATGCTCTACATGGAAAGAATGATATTGCTTAATCGTTTCATTAATGCCTTCTTTTCTTTGTCCTGGAAAATGCTGTTTTGTCTCTTCTTTTGATGTCCTTCCCCAGCATGTTTGCTATAAGACGACTCTAACCCTTCCTCTGATCTGCTTTCCTAACAAGGATTGCAGAAGAATTCTGTGCAGATGCTGAAAGGCAATATAGAAAGAGGAGGTGGTCTTTGAAGCCCTGTGCCAGAAGTGACCACATATCCCCAAAGCAGCATCGGGAGCCACAGCAAACATTTACTTAGCACCCACCTTATGTCAGGCACTTTGCTAAGAGCTTTATCCCTTGCCCCCATAGCAACTCTACAAATTGGGCCTGCTATCACCATTGTAAGAGAGGACACTGAGTCTGAGAGAGGCTTAAAAACGAAGAGTTGTCACACTCCAAAGCCGTGCCTTTTCCATGACATCATGGGCCTTCCATTCAGATGCCTTTGCCACTAGCCAGATGCCTCCAAGACATCTGGCTGTTGGCCAGTCTAAGAAGGGAGCAGGGTGGGGACAGGAGCTAGCCCCTTGAGCACCTACTAAGTGCCGGGGCTGTGCTAAGTAAGGCTTTCCCCAGCTCAACCTGTTGCCTAACCTTGCGCCTGGGGATCGGATGACTCGGGGCCTCCTTCCAGGTCACACGCGCCTCCTTTATTAATGTGATAGCTGCCACTGCACTTCTTTTTAGTGAAATATTTTGGGCCACTCAGTCAGTTGTTTGGGTTCAATGAGAAATTGATGCCTCTTTATTCAAAGCTCTGTCAGGAGCTTGGAAAACATCATGCTACTTTGAAAAATGAGGGTTTTTTAAGATTAAAAAAAAAGCCCTGATGATTTAAGAACTTCTCTGGTTGCCAGTTGGCCCCACTCCTCCTCTGGGAGCCAATCAGGAGCGACCATGGTAATAAAAGAGTCCCTCTCCCCCTTCCTGGCTGCTTTCAAGAGTGATTAGTGGAGGGGATTCATAGGCCTTGGTTTTGTGTTGTTTTGTTTTGGGGGGGGTTCTTTTTTCCTTGCACTTGGAGAATAAGTTAATTATGATTGGTTAAAATTTGTGTGTTTTTGCTTTTATCCCTGAACCACAATTAGAGCTCCTGACAGCCTCCTGGCCCTCAGAAATTCCAGCTGGTATAATAATTGATAACCGTGGTTATGAATAGATTGGAAACAAGACTGTGAAAGAATGCCTAGCCACTTCAGAGGGTCATTTATAGCGTGCTGAAGGGAAAAGAGAATTTCAGGCCTGGAAAGCTTAGAAACAGAACGAGTTTTTATCAGTTTCCTTGACACTGGCAGATCAAAGCCTGGGTTGCGCTCTCTAAGGGTTACAGATAATGGGGTGGCCACTAATTCATTCTGCTGCTGGAGCTGAGGCCTATTCAGAAGGGTAAACCAGGGAGTTTTCATGGTGCTGCTTTGTAGTCTTTATCATAGGACCAATGCAAGAATCACCTTTTTATTTTAATGAGACATTTGAAAAGTATTTGATTCCCTCTGGCTAGGGGCTCTTTCTCCTGGCTGAGACAGTAAGAAAGGATTGCCCAATGGAGCTGGATTCTCTGAAAGCAATAGTGTCTGCATTCTACCCACCTGCCCCCCTTGTCAGTTTAATAATTTCAGTGCAGGCAAAAGCTGGGCACGTGGGAAAGGAACAGAATTTCAGAGAATATCCTGAAAACAGAATATTTTCACTTGCTTTTTTTCTAACAATGAGGTTGTCCGCAGAGATGCAAGTTCGATCCCAACTCCACCGTTCTCTGTGTACTACTTTGGGATTTATATCCTTTCCTAAAGCTCCTCTTCCTCATCTGTGAAATGGAAATAATGACAACAAGCCTGTCATGTTGCTGCAATGTTCAATGCAGTGCTGTATCTAAAGCACTCAAGTATCTAAAGGAGACATCTTCGGTAAGCATTTTGTGATTGAAAGAATGAATGAGTTGTCTCCATCAAGCCTCACAAAACTCCCTTAACTGTAGTGAGTAGATATTTTTAATACTATAAACATGTGTTAAGCATTGTCATGAGCTGAATTATATCTCCCCTAAAATCCATATGTGGATGTCCTAACCCCAGAGCCTCAGAATGTGACTGTATTTGAAGATAGGGTCTTTAAAGAGGCAATTAAGTTAAAAGAAGGCCATATAGGTGGGCCCTAACACATTATGACTGATATCCTTATAAGAAAAGGAGATTAGAACACAGACACACACAGAGGGAAGACCACGTGACGGCACAGCAAGAAGACAACCATCTACAAGCCAAGGAGATAAGCCTCAGAAGAAACCAATTCTGGTCTCCAGAATTGTGGAAAATAAATTGCTGTGCTTAAAGTATCTAACCCGTGGTATTTTGTTATTAGCAGATTAATAACAAGCATCTACTATGTTATTGTCTTTAGTTTACAAATTCTAATACTGTTGGGTTTTTAGGCTCAAGGGACTTCTCTATTTTGGCACAAAGGGACATAGGAATTGCAGATAGAAGACTTGGTTTTGGTCCCAGCTCTGCCACTGTTTCCAGAGCAGGCACAACATCCTAACTGAGTTTCTGTTCCCTCACCTAAAAAACTGTGAGGTTAAATGAACAATGTCTTATAACAGAGAAAGGCTGCACACTTGTCATTGTTCCCAGGATCTCCTCAGGTGGAGCCCACAGTTCACCCAGGCCTCCCATCCCCTGGCCTCAGTTTCTCTTCTCAGAACATCTCACAGCCACATAAGATGCAAAGCTCGCCACTGTCCGAGAGCTGCCTCAAACTGTAAGGCCGCAGATAACACCTAGAACTGCTGATTTCTCAGGTTACAGGAAAGGGAAAAAACCCAGGGGGATTGTAAAATCAAGTGAAACTTGTTCATCTATTGCTACTATAGGATGAGTCAGTGAGAGGTCCCACCTGCTCTGGCTGTGCCTGGGCAGCTAGCTGTGCCCCATGGGGAGCCCTTCTACCTCCAGGAGAGGAGTACAACCTGACACTCATGGCAGCATCATCTCTGTCGGCCTGTGATCCAATCAGGCATAATTATATGGGTGCCTGTGCCCCAACAGTTCTGAAACTGTTCTACTGAGGCACAACTCCAAGTAGGATGTCAGAACTTCAATGCTAGTTCCACTAAAGGTCTTGCTCAAGAATGAATCCCAGGGCTAGAAAGCATCTCATCCCCAAGGTCTCTGTCCTAGAAGTTCCTTTTCTCTACTTTTCTCCACTCCAGAACCCAGCTGCAAGACGCCTGACAGCCAAGACCCCTGTCAACTCAACCCAGAGCCCAGCAGGAAAGATGAGTCTCCTGGGACTAGGATCAGCCGTAGATTTTGCCCACCCATGAGATGGGAAATAAGCCAAAGGGGAACAAATCCACATCTTATGCCTTTTCTTTGTCTTCCAGGTAGAGTCTCACAGCATGCTGTGTGCACAATCAGTGCTCAGTAAATATTGTGAACTGAGTTTAATTTCTCATAAGTTTGGTGATACATGTGAAACAGCTTACTGGCATTTTCAGTTTGATTGGAAATAAATTAAAACACACAAAGTAGTTTATGAGTGCAGACACTCATAATGATTCAGAAGAAATTCTGACCTCATGTGTAAAAGGCATCACAGAGTCCTAGAAACTGTAATTCTGCCTCAGAGATTGGAAACAGATTATCCTGAACCGATACAGCTGTCCCCTAACTGTACTGTCTACCTCAATCCCCAGTCCATCCCTCCAACTGCTTCTGGGGAAAAAATGCAAAAACATAAATCTGATCACACCATTCTCTCAGCTTAACACCTTTATTTTCCTAGGAGAAAAGCCAAGTTCCTTATAAGGCATTGCAAATCTCTACAATATCAAGCCAGTCAACATCTCCATCCGCATGGGCTAACTTTCTGAGCTTCTACCACATCCCCATGTACCTTTCTTTGAATACTCTTTGCCCATGACCTCTATGTAGTTGTTCATGTGCTTCTCCCAGGCTGGAAGGCAGTTGCCTACATTCCCTACCTATCCAAATCATTCTCGCCTTTTTAAGGCTCAGCTCAAATTCTACTTCCCATTTGTAGTTCCTCTGATTGAGAGATTGTGCCTCCTTCTTCACTTGTTCGGATGTTCCATTCATCCTCGCATCCCCCATATTGTTATGGGGTGGAAAGAGAGGGTGGATGGGGAGGAGATGAAGATGAGAATGAGACTCAGATGCTTTCTAGATAAGCCAACTGGTTCCAGGCAGGGCTCTGTAAGAACAATACCATGATGGAAGATTGTCTGCTTCAGAGTTTTGACCCTGATCTGTTGAGATTCCCAGAAGAATCTCAGTGGCAGGATCAAATTAACTAAAAGTGCAACAAGTTATAAATAATCAGAATGCAAATCCAGTCATCGATAAGTGAGGATACCTATGTGTGGACACTAAATTACTTGAACACCCTATTGAAGATATTATATACTCTGCCTCATCCTGACATCCTGGCACCTTAGAATTAAAATTATTTCCACACATGTTGTTTGATGATCCTATATTTGAAAGAAGAGAAGTAGAAGGATTGGGGGAGGACATTACATGTGGACTCAGGAAGTCAGACATGCTAGTCCTCAAAAGGGCAACCTCCACAATAACCTAATGGCTGAGGGCTCAGGTGCCCATCACTTGGACACTGTGAGATGGATTCTGACATTTGTTTATCTTAATCCTGATTTTCTATGTCCATGATCTTCCTATTGGTACCATTTCTTTAAATGTATTAATGCCACATCAAGTCATAATCAAGTGACAGGTCTTGGTCTGGAAACACTCTGCCACCTCCTATGCATTGAATATTTATTTAATGACTCTAAGAATTCTAGATGTCCTCAGTGGAGCTGCGTTTGGCATTAGAGTTATTTGTTAATAAGTGCATGTCTCCCAACCTTGACGGAGGGCCCAGTGAAGAAAGAGTTTGTGTTCTATTGTCTCTGTTTCATTCAATTGTTAGCTCGGTGCCTGGCATAAAGCACGTGGTAAATAGACTTTGAATGAGTAGATGGCATAATGGATGGACGTGTCAGTGGAGGAAGGCCTGGATGGATGAGTGGATAGATGAGCAGATGGATGAGGAAATAAATGTTACTGGAATCCTAATTCTACCCTTGCTTTAGAAAGAGAGTCAGTAAGAAAACAAACAAAAAGCTTTGATGTGCTGCCATGATGGATGGTGAAGAATTTCCCACAGTGATAAAGTGGATAGCTTAGAAAAATCCAGTTAATGCTTTTACCCCATACCACCTAAAATTACCTTACACTTACAAAATACCAACTTTCTAGCTTGACCAGAGAGCCATGTTTCTCATTGATCCAACAAGTTTTTAACAAAGAGCCATACTGGAATTACCAGAGTCCAAGGCATCCACATGCAAGAAAACATGGAGCACAAAGATTACACAAAGATCGATTGACTCTGTCTCTGGAAATTCAGAAGCCCTTTCAGTCTCTTCCAAAATATGAATTTGAATCTGGAAAATCAGCATCTAAATCCTGCCTCTGCTATTGACTAGCTGTGTGGCTTCTGGCCAGTGTTACCTCTGTGACATCAGTTTCCCCAACTGTCAAATGAGGGTCATAATTTCTGTCCTGCAGAGCTGGTGGAGTTAGTTGTTGTAGAGTGACATCTATAAAAGCCCATTGCATGTGATAAAGTATTAAAGGAATGACCTTGTGTAGTAGATGCGTGTGGTTTACCCATCATGCCCCCCTCCGTCAGGGAAACGCCACTGTCTCCTTCTGACTGCATGGTGCAGATACTCCCAGGACAGTTCTGGCTTCTCACAGATTCAGCCTTGCTGCACATCTGTGGCAGACCCAGAAAAGAACACACAGCCCATCTGGGTCCATCAGTGCCCTTCCCCAACTTATTTAAACTGGGACCAGAGAGAGACAGATGCAGTCCCTGTCTGACAATGACATTGAGATCTGTTGGGCCTAGGGGGAGCAGTAAGCAAAATGAAGAAGGACAATTTGAGCAGCTGGATCATGTTCACCAAGAGAGGCCAAGAAGAGGAGAAGAAAGCACGGTCTAGCCTGCAGTGTCTGGATGGCTCACTCCAGACATCCCTGAGACCAGCTACACTGCTCTTCACCTGGATGGGAGAGGAAACACGTGTCCTTGGTCCACGTCCCAGTGAATCAAGCCACGTTCTCTCTACCTGCAACAAAACATCCTTCTCAGGGAAACAGGATCATTGACAATTAATCACTTATCACTTCATTTAAGCTACATGAAGACATGGACATTTGCAAATTACTTCACTCTCTGTTCCCTGTGCCTGCACATAGCAGGTACACAATAAATATTTTTTCAATAAATAATTATATTATTATGATTGTAATAACTACTGGAGTATAAAAAGCTCTACTTATCAGCAAGCAAGTTTAGGCAGCTTTTAGAGACAGTGATACCCTTCTCAAAGTCTTCCTCTGTCCACACAAAGCACCTGCATTTTCTTTTTTTTTTTTTGAGACGGAGTCTCGCTCTGTCGCCCAGGCTGGAGTGCAGTGGCACAATCTCCACTCACCGCAAGCTCCGCCTCCCGGGTTCACACCATTCTCCTGCCTCAGCCTCCCGAGTAGCTGGGACTACAGGCACCTGCCACGGCACCTGGCTAATTTGCATTTTCATATTTTGATGTATCGTCAATGAAAAGCAACTAACTCAAAACAGCATTAGCAGCAATGTGGCTGTGGTCCATAATTTCAAACTCAATCTCTCCATAACTAAAGTTATATTTTCACTGGCTACCATGGGGATCAGAACACGGAGATTAGAAGGCTCAGGTTTGAAGCCCAGCTTTTCACTTGAAAAACTAGTTAAGCTCTCATCCTCAGTTCCCACATCTGTAAAATGGATTTGATATCTGTATCAGGGTTTTTGCAAGGATTCAATTAGGTCACAAATACTAAAAGGTAGTCAAGGCATAAACTCTGTATTTTATGTAGGTTATGTATGTACACACTCATATATATGTATGTGTATGTGTGTATATATTATATATGTGTAACGTAGGTAAACACACACACATACATAAATATACACACACATATATGTATAAACATATATATAATAGTTTATATACAAACTGTTATATATAGATAAACACATATATAAACATATATAATAAGTATATTTATATATCTATATAAACTCTGTAGTATGTTATCTTAAGTACCTACAAGCTGAAATTTCTTCAAAGTGTGTTCTCAGAGATATTTAGATTCCACCCTGCACGCCACCCCCTGTCACTGCAAATCAAAAGTGAACTTTGGAAAACTTTCCAAAGCCACCTGAAACAGGTTTCTTTAGTGTGAGCTGCTTCCCCAAAAGAAACACTGTCAACTTGTGTCCTCCCTGTGGCCCCTTGTGTGGCCCCCAGCAGAGTGTCATGCTGAAGGGCAGTGTTGTCCCCAGAAGCAGTGCACCGGCCGTGGCTCACCACATGCAGCCCTGGCAGTGGCCCCAGTGGAGTAAACCACCAGTATCCCCAGGCCCCTTTGCTCAAGTGCTGGGAAAATCCCCTGTGGGGTTGCCAGGGATCTGACGCCTTTGAAGAGCTGGTGGTTATCTTTATGGCTCCTTCTGGGCAGAGCCTAAGTATAAGAAAGGTCACAACCTACTCTTCCAGTCTCCCTGAGAAGAGAAAAAAAGGAAATGGCCAAGAATTACAGAAAGAGATTTTAGGTTGATAAATGAAGCCACTTCCCAGCCACGCTAAGCAGGGTGACAGCTTCTTGGACAGAGTTGTCCAATGAGCTCAAGTCATCCTCCCCCTCAGGGTTATAGGCCTTAATCTTGTTCTGACAAACCATGGGCTGCTTGGGATCAATTAAGTGTGACACAGTTGAGGTGTCCGGCCCTCTAGAGCCTTCAGTCAAGCTCGTGTTTGGGGCTGCATGTCAGGCACAAGTGTTTATATTTCCCACAGTGGGTTCTCCTAAGACATGGGCATCTGAAAATAATTTCACATTTGAAATAAACACATATTAATATGTTTATAATCACATATATATGTTTATTGTGTGCAAATTTATTAATGTCTCTATAGAATATTTTATATTATATTAAGTCTGATTGGCATGAGATAGTAAATTGGCTTACAAAGTAAATGAGTACATCTTGAACCACTGCATAGGTATATTTTAATATGTATAGTTTCTTCTTCTTCTTTTTTTTTTTTTTTTCCGAGAAGGAGTCTTGCACTGTTGCCCAGGCTGGAGTGCGGTGGCGTGATGTTGGCTCACTGCAACCTCAGCCTCCCGGGTTCATGTGATTCTCCTGCCTCAGCCTCCCAAGTAGCTGGGATTACAGGTATGTGCCACCACACCCAGTCAATTTTTGTATTCTTATTAGAGACTGGGTTTCACCATGTTGGCCAGGCTGATCTCGAACTCTTGACTCATGATCCACCCGCCTTGGCCTCTCAAAGTGCTGGGATTACAGGCATGAGCCACCGCACCCAGCCCCAAATGTATAGTTTCTAGTATGCTTATGAGGCAATAAATTGTTCTCTTATATATATTCAAAAATATATGTATATATTATGTGCTGCACATATAAACACCCACATCTCCATACATAAATACAGACCTCATGTTTAATTAGAATCTAAAAAATTACATCTGGTCTAAACTTTGAACTCTTGATCTAATCTGTATATTTATTTAAAGAATGATAGAACTGACTATTGTAATGTGATTTTAAAATTCTTTTAAGAAACAATGAAACTCCATGGTGACTATAATTGAGATGAAATGAGTGAAATAGCTCCTGCCTCTTTATACTGATTTTTTGTAAGTTGTAGGAACCAAATATTATGAACTTATAATATTTACTGTTCACTCAATAATTATTATTATTGTTAATAAAATGATGATAATGATAAGAGAAGCTACTATGCAACATTTACTATATGCCATACAATGCTAGGTACATTATAAACATCGTATCTTTAAACCTCGCCAGCATCATAACCATTTATATATGAGAAATCCCAGTTTAAAGGTTATGAAATAGCTTCAGAGAAGTTCAGAGAACCACACTTCTACTCCAATATGCAACCAAGAGTTGAACCAAGCTCTGTTGAACACCAGAGAACTTGTTCTTCCTTCTACGCTGCACCACCCACCACATCACCCCATTATAAACAGATTGAGCAAAAGACTGGCCACTACTCCCTGCACCTGTGAACATCTAGTCCCTGTGGTCATTTTTCAGACAAAGGAAACAGTAATAAATGAGGCAGAAATGCTACTATTTTTCCTGAATTAGACTTGATTTGTTAAGAGCTCAAGACAAATGTAGACACTGTGCTCAAAAAATGCTGACTTGGGTCATTTAATGAGTAATCCCATATTTCTAGGAAGGCATAAGAATGAGTTAGAAAGAAAATAAAAAGCAATAACTGAAAATTCTTACACTAGGAATATGTTTCTGTTTAGGAAGATGCTCTTTAACTTAAATGACAAAAAACTCAGAATACATTTTCCAAGTGATCTTATTTTATTGTGAGACAGAGCTCTATTTTCAAATATCTGCTTTCAACTCTCACCAAAATATGAAAAGCAAACCTTCTATGTCACTAATGGCAGGTACATCTGGGTATAAAATGCAGCTTTCTAAATTTTGCTTCCCCAGCCAACTTCAACTTCAAAGCCTCATCCTCTGTGCAGAAAACCACTGGGAAGTAGGGGATTAGAGTCTGAAACTAGTCACCGTCCATCCAGGGATCCCTGAGCCACCAGCCTCCAGATAGCTTCACCACATCTGGTTCCGTCCTTCAACCCTTCAAGAAGTACTTTCTAGAGACAAACCGCCTCCTGTATGCCAAACATGAAAAGTGATAAAGATGACTGGATGGATGGCTACAAGGAGCTCACAGGTGTCTGTCTGGAGGGAGAAACAGACACATAAACACGTGGTCACTAATACAGTGTGATAGGGGATGGAAGAGTGCTGCCTGCAGAGTGAAGTGTGGGTTTCCAAAAGGCAGTGAACCACTCAAATTAGGGATACAATTGTCCACAAGAAGCGTTGAGTCCACCTTGAGCTAGACCTGTTTGCCAAGAGAAAACAGAGCAAGTCCAAGCAAATGTATGAGACCACTCTCCATAATGTCTCACAAAGCAATGATTAGGCCTGAAGGTCAAAGTCAGAGGAGCCCCAGCCTCCCAGGGTAGCAGATAGAAAGCAAGATACCCGTGTATTCTGTACAATCCATCCCAAGGCCAGCTTCTCTCAGAAGCCTTTTTTATGCCCTGGAGTGGATGTGACCTCGCTTCCGTGGAACTTCATAAGGCTTTCCTTGTACATCTCTCCTGTGACACGTGGCATCAACTCTAGCTTTCTTGTGGCACTTCCTTTGCCCACAGAATTTCCAGCCAGAGACAGAACCAGAAAATGCAACTTAGTTCAATGATTCAGCAAACCTTTACTATACACATACTCTGAGCCACGTACTGTGCTAAGAGTTGGAAATTAAAGTGCTCAGAGTCTAGTGGAGAAAACATACTCACTAATCTATATCAATTGGTATCTGCTCTACGGCAGTGGGATCCCCGTGGCATAGTGGCATAGCAGGGGCATTGGGACACCAAGGGGTTCAGATAAACCTTCACACAATAGAAGGTGATGAATTTGGGTCTGGAAAGCTCCACTAGAGTTTCTGGACAAATTAGTTTAGTTTAAGTTTAAACTAGCTACTTCAAACATACCAGGATCACAGGCTAGGCATAGACCTTTCACAGTATGGGTAGGGTCAGCTCATGGCCACACTGCAGCCCCAGGGAGTAGGGGAATGGAGGCTCAGCAGGGTGGCCGGGTGCCTCGCTGGCTGCCAGCACCGTGGTCACTTGGCTGCTGGCCTCTACAGGCCGGCCAGGCACTACCACCAAACCTCCTTCTAGCTGCATTCCCTCTTTCTCCCATCTTCATCTGACTCTATTTAGGGACACCCCCAAGAATCTGGAAAATAAAAATAGATTATCCTGAAAACACTGTCTAAAAAAGTTGTGGCATTGTGGAAAACAGAGAAGGGCAGAGCCCTGGACTCAGTGTTCAGGAGCCCTGGTGCTCATCCCAGCAACCCAGCTCCTCTGCGAAGCGGCCATGAAAATAACCACAAAAAAAAAAAAAAAAAGAGAAGGAAAAGAAAAGAAACAAAAGCATGTGGTTGATTTTGATCTAGACCTTAGCGTTAGGAAGATGCCTCCTGCATCCCTTAATAATCCTTGGTAGCACATGATCTAGTACCTCCTTTTCTGATGATTGCAGATCTTCAAGAAGGGATTTTTTTTATTACCAGTAAAAAATAAATAAATAAAATACCCACACAGATAGCAACAAGCTCTCAGCTTTGATCTTTTCCCGCACCTCTACGTGTTTCCTGTCATTTGCTTTTTGCATTAACTCCATTTTACAGATGGGGAACCTGAGGCCCAGATCACGGAGACTCTTTCTCAAGGCCACAGAGCAAGTCAACGATGGGGCCTGCAGTAAAGGCCACCCTTCCACCATGCTTGGCCCTTCCCCACTCTCTTGGTCTCAACGCCCATCACAGGAGGGATTTTCCCTCTGATCTGATCTCGAGTTTTGCGGGCTCCAGGGTCTGGGAAGCTCCAGTGCAAACACCGACTGCCTTTTCTCCTGCACTGCCCCTTCTCTTTTCCAGGTCTGGCCCAGTCCAGGGATGCCTCTGATAAGCCAGCTTGGAGGCTTCAGAGGGGCGTCCACACTTGGGTGTGTGCAGTACGTGCACATGACGTGTCCATCTCATGGTTGTTTGCCTGCCTGTGTGGCCATGTTTTTGCGCACAAAGGTTGGAATGTTTCTTCCCTTTGTAACAGATGAGTGTGTGTGTGTAGATATCTCCATGGGGTGTGTGTGTGTACATCTGTCTGTAGGGTATGTATGTATGTAGATGTCCCCGTGGCGTGCGTGTGTGTGTGATGTTCCCATGGCGTGTATGTGTGTGTGTAGTATGTGCAGGTGTCTCTGTGCATGTAGTTCTGTGATATGTGTGTGGTGTGGTTTGTGTGTGTGCAGATGTCCCTGTGGGGTACTTGTGTGTGTCTCTGCAGTGTGTGTAGAGATGGAGAAATAGATAGAGATATGCAGATGTCTGAGATCTATGTGTATGCAGACATTCCTATGTATGTGTCGCTAAGAGGTGTGTGTGTCATGGTGTGTGTCTAGCTCTAGGGTATTCGTGTCATGATGTGTGTGTGTGCATTTCTCTATGGTGCTTGTGGCATGGTGTCTCTGTGTAGATGTCCCTGTGTGTGTGTGTGTGCGTGTGTGTGGTGTGTATATCTATATCTGTATTTATCTAGATTTATATAGAGATATGTATAGTTACAGAGGGGTCTCTGGAATATGTGTGTATCTCTAAGGTGTATATGTGTGTCTCTGTCATGTGTGAGGTGTGTGTCTCTGTGGCCTGTGTGGTATATGTGTGTCTCTATGGTGTGTGAAGATCTCTATGGTGTGTGAGGTGTGTGTGGTGTGCGTGTGTGTCTCTATGGTGTGTGAGGTGTGTGTGTCTCTATGGTGTGTGAGGTGTGTGTGTCTCTGTGGTGTATGAGGTGTGTGTGGTGTGTGTGTGTGTCTCTATGGTGTGTGAGGTGTGTGTGGTGTGTGTGTGTGTCTCTATGGTGTGTGAGGTGTGTGTGTCTCTGTGGTGTGTGAGGTGTGTGTGTCTCTGTGGTGTGTGAGGTGTGTGTGGTGTGTGTGTGTCTGTGGTGTGTGAGGTGTGTGTGTCTCTGTGGTGTGTGCGGTGTGTGTGGTGTGTGTGTGTCTCTATGGTGTGTGTGTCTCTATGGTGTGTGAGGTGTGTGTGGTGTGTGTGTGTCTCTATGGTGTGTGAAGTGTGTGTGGTGTGTGTGTGTCTCTATGGTGTGTGAGGTGTGTGTGGTGTGTGTGTGTCTCTATGGTGTGTGAGGTGTGTGTGTCTCTATGGTGTGTGAGGTGTGTGTGGTGTGTGTGTGTCTCTATGGTGTGTGAGGTGTGTGTCTCTATGGTGTGTGAGGTGTGTGCGGTGTGTGTGTGTCTCTATGGTGTGTGAGGTGTGTGTGTCTCTGTGGTGTGTGAGGTGTGTGTGGTGTGTGTGTGTCTCTATGGTGTGTGAGGTGTGTGAGGATCTCTATGGTGTGTGAGGTGTGTGTGGTGTGTGTGTGTCTGTGGTGTGTGAGGTGTGTGTGTCTCTGTGGTGTGTGAGGTGTGTGTGGTGTGTGTGTGTCTCTGTGGTGTGTGGTGTGTGTTTTCCTCTGTGGTGTATGAGGTGTGTTAGTCTCTGTCGTATGTGAGGTGCGTGTGTCTTTGGGGTGTGCGTGGTATGTGTGTGTGGTGTGTGTGTGTGTCTCTGTGCTGTGTGTGTATCTCTATGCTGTGTGTGTAATGCACGTGTGTCTTTAAGTGATGTGAAGTGTGTGTCTCTATGGTGTGTGTGTGTGTGTCTGTGGTGTGTGTGTATCTCTATGCTGTGTGTGTGTGTCTCTATAGTGTGTGAGGTGTGTGTGTGTCTCTATGGTGTGTGTGTATCTCTATGCTGTGTGTGTGTGGGGGGTGGGGGCGTATGCTCCGCTAGGATGACTGCTGAGCTGGCTTCTCCGGAGCGTGGGGACACAGCTGACACAGCAGGACACTGAGAGAGAAGCCTGGGGAGGCGGCCACACCAGCCGTTCTTGCTTACTCAGGCTGAGCCATGGAGCAGCTGCTCATGTGTTTTGCAGTGAGCAGAGTGTTCCCAGCCCTTGCTTCCCAGAACCCAGAGAGGGGCAAGGGCACTCACAGTCAGGGGGTCCTGTCGTCCCTCTGAGGGGTCCACATCCGACAGGCAGGGGCTGGTCCAGGAGGCCTGAAGACGTGCCCTGGAAGGCAGAGGAGTGCAAAGGGCCTGGGAGGCAGTGGAAGGGAGGTGGCATTGTGGCAGAACTGGAGCTGGGAGGCACCTGAGGCAGAGGCGCCTGTGAGGCACGGGGCAGTGAGTGTGAGTGTGTGTGTGTGTATATGCATGTGTGCTGTGTGTGCCTGTGTGCAGTGTCTGTGCATATGTGTGTACACCCAGATGCATTTACCCACAGGCTCCACATAATTTCAATTCTTTCTCCTCCCACTTCAAGTTCACCAAGCAGCGTAATGCTTCACCTTCTGGCAGGGCAGGGACCACTCAGCTTCTTTCCTGCTTCTGCCCCCAACCCTCCCCAAGAAGATGACATCCTGTTACTGTACAGGCTGCCTGGGACTCCATCGTGCTATTGTCAGAAACCCAAGGCTCAGAGACTCTCAGAGGCCACACAATTTCCAGGCAGGCAGGCCGGTCTTTTTTCCAGGTCACTTAAAATGCTTTTATCGGTAGGTTTGCCTTGAACAAAATCCTGTTCAAATGGTACAAACCTGACGATAAACTCAACCTTTCAGATTACAGTTTAAACTTCACTGCCGCACCAGGGAGAAGAAAAAGCAGAATTCCTGTGCGTTTCAGAAAACCTCTCGGAATAATCCCTTGAGCCTCCCTACAGGGCTCCAGTCCCCTAATGGATGCTTTGATGACAGCAGATAAAGGCCAAAGGTACTTTTATTCTCTCAGAAATTGCTCCAAATAAACAACCTTGATGATTAAAGCAATGGAAATCCTCGGAAGATTGATGGCTTGGAAAATGCTGCTGAGTGAATGAATAACTTCCCCCTTTATTTCCAAGAGCTAATATTTGTCCACATTTGCTGCCTTTTAGGAAAAAAAAAAAAAGTGCAACCTTTTTTTGTGCTGAGTTTGGTCAGGGACAAATAGGCACCATCCAGTTATGACTTGAACTTTAAACCAAGCTCCATTTGTGAGCCACTGAGGCTGCTTGTCAGCGGCCTCCCACTGGTCAGGCACAGGTATGAGACCCGCACGCGGAAACACCATATCTGGGTGCAAACGTTTAGGGCGGGGCCAGGCACCAAAACTCCTTTTGAAGGCTTTAAAATGCTTCATGTGCTCTTCTGCTTCCCCCATGTCCCCAGGCACAAGTCTGGAAGCATTTCTCAATGTGCCTCCTGTGTCTAAACAAAACCTGCCGTCGAATGCCAAGAAGTAGCCTTCAGCCAACGATGGCAGCTGCTCTGTCCTGGCTGACCCAGGGGCTAGGGCTCCCCAGTCACTGCTGAGGGCTCCACTGGAGGATGAATTGCTGCCTTCAAGGGCTGGCTCTGGAGAGCAGGTGATGGGGTAGGCTCAGCATCAGGAATCAGGGACTCTGGGAAGAATCTGGCTCAACAGAGCACTGCAGAGGCTTGATGGGAGTGGCATATTGCCAAATTACCAAAGCCCAGAGGATGAATCCCTGGCATACACATGTACACTCCCCTGCTTCCCCACACTGGAGGGTTACATGTCCGCTTTCCCGAGCCAGCTGCACAGCTTCCTGAACAGTGTCCTCCGGCTAAGGAGCTTGACTCCCAGATCTCGGGATTTCTCACCACCCTTTCCCCGAGTGACATCAACCTAGTTCCTGTCGCCTTTCCTTCCATCCCATTTCAGCCACCCATTCCCATGACTTCACCTTGGAACTTGCATTCCCTGGAGCTTTCCCAGCCCTGAAACCCTGAGTGCAGATCTGTCTGTCTCTGATCACAGCTCTCAAACCCATCCAGCTTTTTCTCAGTTCATCCTGCTACCCCAGCGTTCCGCTAATTTGACTTCAGAGAGACCGCTTATCTCTTAGTCCCTCTGCTTTCTCCTTGTCCATCAGCTTGTCAGGAGGTCAGTTGTTCTTTTCTTTAAACTTACCTGGAAACATTAAAACCCTGGATCCAGCCAGCCAGCCATCTTCTCTGTACGCACATCGAGAGTGTGGTTCATTCCTGCAGAAAATCACAGGGACACAGGTTGCCATTGGTACAAACTGATAGTCTCTCCCCATCTGGGTCTGTGACGTTGCCTGAAACTTTTCCATGCCTCCCATGCCTGGCCCATGCCCATCCTCCTCAGTCCATATCAAATGACCCTCTCTCTCTCAGACCTCCCACCTCACGAGCTGGCCCTGACTAAGAGCAAGTGTCAGTCATGGTGTCACACACAAATTAGAAACCACAAGAAAGACGGGAATGTAAACTAGTACAACCACTATGGAAAACAGTGTGGAGATTCCTTAAAGAACTGAAAGTAGAACGACCATTTGATCCAGCAATCCCGCTACTGGGTATCCACCCAGAGGAAAAGAAGTCATTATACGAAAAAGATACTTGCATATGCATGTTTATAGCAGCACAATTCACAATTGCAAAAATGTGGAACCAGCCCAAATGCCCACCAATCAACAAGTGGATAAAGAAACCGTAGTATACATATACAATGGAATACTACTCAGCCATAAAAAGGAATGAATTGATGGCATTCACAGAAACCTGGATGGGACTGGAGACTATTATTCTGAGTGAAGTAACTCAGCAATGGAAAATCAAACATCGTATGTTCTCACTCATAAGTAGGAGCTAAACTGTGAGGATGCAAAGGCATAAGAATGATACAATGGACTTTGGTGACTCAGGAGGAAAAGGTGGGAGGAGGATGAGGGATAAAAGGCTACAAATTGGGCTCAGTGTATACAGCTGGGGTGATGGGTACACCAATATCTCACAAATCACCACTAAAGAACTTACTCATGTAACCAAATATTGCCTGTTCCCCCAAAAACCTATGGAGAGAAGGAAGGAAGGAGGAAAGGAAGGAAGGAAGGAAGGAAAGATTCCTAGAAAGAAAATCCAACAACATCTTGCCGAATCCTCCACAAACGTACCTACATCCTGTTCTTTCCAGTCTTCCTCAAGTTTTACTAGAAGAGTCAGGAGTTCTCCTGTCTAAGCCAGACCTTCTAGCCTTATTATTTCCTTGAAATTGCTGTCAAGAACCTCTCTGTTGCTAAGCCATCGGAGGTGTTTCTGTCGTCTTCTTCTTCCTTGAATTCTGCAGTGTTCAAAACTACTGACCCTCTTCCTGCTCCGGGTTTCTATATTCCCGTGCTCTTCAGTTCTTCCTCCTACCTATGCAAGGAGCCCTTCTCAGGCTTCTCCTTCCTTGCCCTTGTCAAGGTGGCTGTCTTTTTAGTATACACTTTCTGAGCATTTTCATCTGCTCTGGAGCTCACAGAATGGGTTTGTGCTGAGGACTCCAAATAGGTGTTTCCAACTCCAGAGATTCTCCTGACGTCCAGACAGATGCATTTCTCTCCTGGCGAGCGTCTCCACGTGGACACCCTGCAAGCATCTCACACCTTGTATGGTCAAAACTGAACTTTGTCTTCTTCCCACCCTAAACCTGGCCCTTCTCCTGGGTTCCTCCTCTCCATGGTTGAGTCAATCCCATCCTCTTCCTGATTTCTAAAGCCAGAAGCCTGGGCATGGTTTTTTATTTCTTGCTTTTCCACACTCCTCAGACTAAGCTGACACCTGTTTCTTGCATGTGTGCCTGTTTCCTCTTCTATTCTCTACAGTCCTCGAGGGCAAGGACATATCTGAGTTATCTCAGCAGTTCAGCACCCAGCTTCTTGCCAGGGACTAACAAAGCTCTCAATAAATGTTGAATGAATGAGAGAACCAGGATGTTGTCACCCTCCTGATACAGATGACTGAGGCTCAGAAAAGTGAAATAGGTTGACGAAAGTCATACAGTTATCAGAGGAGCCAAGCTTTGTCTAAATCCAAAACCAAACACTTCTCCTTTTGTCCTGTGTCAGGTTCAGGGATGTGGCATTTTCATGTGCCAACAATTCTGCCCATACTTATGGAAAGTTAAAAACTAAACATATAAGAAATTAGTATTTGAACTTGGAAACAAACTTTCACTTTAATCTCTGAAACTTTAGGATTCCATTTTGTCTCTGCCATGATTTCTGCCAGATACAGCCCAAGGCCTTCCATAGCATTGTGAAAGCTGCCTTGATTACTTCTGCCTGCCACTGGCTCCAGCTCTTCAGCGAACCTCTCCTTCATCCTTCTCTCTAGGTAGTAGCTACATGCCACCTGGCAGTTGTGACCATAGCTCCATATTATCAAATGTGCTCCATCTCTAATGGAGAACAGTAGAGCCTAGAGCTGCCACAAACACATGCACAAATATACACATATGCACACACACACACACACATACACACACACTAGGCTGTTCTGGGTAGAGTCAAGGCTGCTGTGCCCAAGCTTCACTATATTGTATAGAAATTGGCTGGGGCCCTAAAGAGGCCAGACTGTTCTCGAGCAACTCTTATGTGCCAGGTCTTGCAGAATAGGAAGAAATGTCCAGCAGGCTGGACACATGGCTCAGGGGCATGTCTAAGTGCGGAGGAAACAGAATTTATTGGCTTGTAACTAGCAACTGCAAGCAGGAGCTCAACCAGGGACAGCAGGAAGAGTAAGATGAAGGAAGGACCAGAGAGAGACTCCCAGGGAATACCGATCTTGGGAGAAAGAAGGCAGGCCTATAGAGATTGGGGGAATCATCAGAGGATGAGAGCACTAAGATGATAGATGTCATGAAATCTAAAAGATGGGAATGGTCAGTGGCGTCAAATTCACCTGAAGTCCCTGAAATAATGATAGCAACGATTATAATAATGAGGAGGAAGAGGAGGAGGAAGGAAAAGGGAATCATTTGCTGAACTGTTATTCTGTGATAGGTCTGTGTACCCAGCAGTTCCATACATTTAGCACTGATTCTTAAAACAACCTAATAGGCACTAAGAGCTGAGCATTAATATCCCTATCTTACTGAAGAAGGACTGAAAAATATCCACTGAATTTGGGCAGCAGTAAGGTAACCTTAGCAAATCGAATCTTATTAAAGGAGTGTGACTGGGAGACAGATTGAAATGGGTCGAGCAGCAAATGGGAGTTAAGAGTGGAGAGAGACAATAACACTCAAGAAGTTTGGGTGACAAGGAAAGAAGTGAGATCATAGCATGACTAGAAGGAAATAAAGTGTGGGAAGAGACTGTGCTTTAGTGTAGAAGAGGCTTCAACAGATTTCTGGTCTGAGAAGAAAGCAACAGAAAGGGGATTTAAGACACAGGAAGGAGTAGTTGTGGTGAGAAATTAATGCACCTGATATGGTGAGGAAACTCAGGTCAAGGACGTGAGAAGAGATGTCCTCAAGCAGGAGGAAAGGGTCCTCATTCCCAGAGACTAGAGGAAAGGAATTGAAGAGGGGTGGATGTATTAAGTTAACTCATGACTGATAGATGCGAAGTCCAGCGAGATGTTGGAATTTTCTTTCTTTTTTTTTAGATGGAGTTTTGCTCTTGTTGCCCAGGCCGGAGTGCAGTGGCACAATTTCGGCTCACTGCAAGCTCCGCCTCCTGGGTTCAAGCGATTCTCCTGCCTCAGCCTCACGAGTAGCTGGGATTACAGGTGCATACCACCATGTCTCGCTAATTTTTTGTATGTTTAGTAGAGACGGGATTTCGCCATTTTGGCCAGGACGGTCTCAAACTCCTGACCTCAAGTGATCCACCCACCTTGGCCTCCCAAAGTGCTGGGATTACAGGCATGAGTCACCACACCGGGCCTCTTTTTTTTTTAGAGTCTCACTCTCCTACCCACGCTGTAGCACAGTGGTGTGGTCATAACTCACTGCAGCTTCAATCTCCTGGGCTCAAGTGATTCTCTGACTCAGCCTCCTGAGTAGCTGGAACAACAGGCGAATGCCACCATGCCTGGCTGGGTTTTTAATTTTTTGTAGAGATAGAGTCTTGTTATGTTGCTCAGGCTGGTCTGAAACTCCTGGCCTCAAGTGCCACCCTGCCTCAGCCTCTCAAAGTGCTGAGATTATGGGTGTTGCCACCATGGTAGGACACAATGTTTTTAATGAAGAAAGAATAGGAATTTTGTTTGAGAGTGAAGAGCTGGAGGAAGATAAAGAGCTTGAAGAGAGAAGCAAATGATGTGCTTCTTAAGGGGTGAAAGAGAGTGGAAGCAGTCCCCAAAATGAAAAGTCCCACTGATCACAGAGCACACAAATGTGTACTGGCTGTAGATACATTGTTTTATTCCTTCAGCTGCCCAGATGTTGGAGCCGAGAGGCAGGTTCATGTGCCGATCTCAAGGCGGAATACATCTAAGTGCCTTTAGTGGGAGGAACCAGATGCATGGTGAAGATGAAATGAGAAGGCCTAAGTTGAATGCCAGCACAGCATTCGACACATCTCATATGCTCTGTGAATACCAACCTCCTCCCTCTGCAGAGTTTTCTCAGCAATAAAATGGGGAAGCTGTATAGAGATTGCCAGCTCTGACAATTTAGACTCACACGGCCATCTCAGAGAAGTCTAAATTCAGTGTTTCTCAATGTGTGGCCATATGTCCTACCTCCAGCTAGAGAGTTTCTAGAAATCCAGATCTGGGGGCTGCTGCCTACAAAGTTGGAATCTTTGTTGGGAGGGCCCGGGTCTCTACATTTTAATAAACACCAACCAGGGAGTCCTTCACCAGGTCAAGTTTGAGAGTTACTACTTCCATGGTTAGGTACCCTGGCCCCAACTGACTTATGCAGAAACGTTATTTGCCTGTTGACTCCAGTATTCATTGTGAAATGATGACAAGAAACACCAAGACCAGGTATGGCGATATTGATGTGCAATGATAGAATTCTGGATAAGTAAGAATCCCAGGATGGAATTTAATATTAGCTCTTTTCCTGGGACTTTCCTGGTAAAATGTTGGAGCGAGTGGCTTGTTTATGGCCCACTGAGTCCTGGATTTACTCCGTCTCTTGGATGTGGGCATTTGTCAAAATGCCCTTTAGTCCAGCTTGACTCTTGTCTGTTCTGGGTTTTTGTATGTCAACAGCATGTCTTATTCATGTTTCTCTCCTTCACCTTGCCTGGCCACTAGGAAAGGATCCTTAGGAAAAGATCAACACATGTTTCCTTATGATTCTCCTTTATTCTATTTGTGTACCCCTTTAAAGCTCACAGAGTACTTCAACACTCGTTATTCTCATACCCTACCATTCTGCAACTTGTATAGAGGTGGTCATTTTCCTTCAGAATTAAGTTAACAAAAGCCCAAAGTGATTAGGCAGTGAGCACATTGTCAAAAGATATGATAGTAGCAGAGCTGTAGGTCACACCATGGTTTTCTGTCTCCAAGTCTTGAGTTCTGCTCAGACAAATAATGAGTTAATTAATTAATTAATTAATTAAAAGCAGATCGAGACCTTCTGTTACCAGACTCTGTAGCCCACATCCTCTGAAGCCTCCCTGGCCAACACCTCCCCAGCTCCAGTCCCTTTCCCAGTCCCTCTTTAGGTTGAGTGTCAGCCTCTGGCCTGGAAGGAGGCCAATAGAGCTGTGCGCTGGCCTGGAAGGGCTTTCAGAGGAGCATCTCGGCACACAGGGGTCATGTCACCCTGGCATGGGCAACCACGATCCTTCCGGGCTCTCACTCCCCAACTCTTTACTCCCCTGGAACATGACACCCGATATTGCTATTAAGGCTGCAGTAGAGACCAACAAGAACACTGTGGAGAAGCAAAGGTCATGGCAGAAGCCCATGAACGGGGCTGAAGGAACCCCCACGGAGGAATTTGTCCTGGTGCTGAAGTGCCTTGTCACTTCGGCAGTCGGTTAAAAGGTGTTGGACTATGTAAATGGTTGCTAACTTCATGACTAAAGTTTCAAACCTAATTTTTTGAAACTTTAGAAAATATATTTGAAAAGCTCTTTAAATGGAAACTTTTTCCCTGCCAAGTTCCACCATAGCACACATTTTTACAGCCCTTATAATTCCTTGAAAAAACTCAATGTATAATAGAAGTGCTGACAGATGCTGGGCCATAGCAGCTCGCCTAACAGCTCAGCTGTATTTATTTTTCATTACACTTGACTCTAATTGGTGCCAGTTTAACTGTGGCTCATACTAGCAAGAACCTTTTAACTCAAACACCAGCCCAGGGAAATTGGCTTTTTCCCCCCTATCTTGGCTCTTAATATTAGCAACTGCCCATATTTCTTCCTCATCAAACTATCTTTACGTTTTTTGAGAAGCAGTCAGAGTCATTCTTTAAAAAGAAAAGGATTCAAAATAAAATACATATCTACATTCTAATCCAGGCTTTTTCATCCATCAAGTGACCTCTGGAAAGTGGTTTGAACTTTGTGAACCTCAGTTTCTTCATCTGTAAATAGAAACCATAAGTCCCGGCTTGCACAGTGTGGTGACGGTTAGATATAAACCCAGCCGAGTGCCTGGAGCATAATAGGAGTTTGATACTTCATTTTATTGTATTCATACTCCATTCATATTCTATTCATATTCTAAAGTATGAGTACTATAATTAAAGTTGATAATATTTTACATAGCAAAGAACGAACTGTCTGATTTGTTCGTGTGGTGTTCTCTGCTACTGTGATGACTTGCAAAGCCACTAACACACACTTAGGGAGTCACTTTGACAATCCCACACAGACCATTCAAAAGCTAGCATTCCAAGGCAAGACATGGGCCTAAGGTTTAAGGTTGCCTGGGTCTTCCCAGCTGCTCTGAGATGCTCTTGGGTGTGGGAATTCTTCAAATGACTCTCAAGTGGCCTCCTTACAGATGTTGACAGGTCCAATCAAACTCTCTTCTCCTGGGCCCAGAGATGAAAGGAAGTGACAGAGGTGTCTGAGAAATTAAAAAGGTGCCCCAGATAATCCCAAGGAAGTTCTCTTGGAACAGAGCGACACACAGCCCAAGTTCTTGAGTTCTGGGCGGTATATATCCTCAAAAGAGGCAATGTTCACACAAAGACTGTCTGCTCATTTAAATAAAACTCTTGAATCGAGGTCAGAGGCCCTTTAGCTGTAGCAAAGGGCCCCCTAAGGAAATCCAAAGTGGACTTACTCTGTCCACCCACCTGGGTTTACTGTATAAAAGGCAGGGGGAAGAAGAGCTTTCTCATTTAGTAACTGCTATGCACAAAGAACTTCACTTAGGTTACCTTGACTGAGCCTCACATCAACTGCTTCAAAGCCAATATGATTATTTTGCTGCTGAGGATGTGAGACTTGGAGAGGTAAAGTGGCTTATGAAAGCCATACTGGAACAGAAAGGGCCTGCATTTGAACCTCGGTCTCCAAGAATGAAAGCTCTTGACCACACTCCCAGATGTGAAGGAATCGAAGGAATTCAAGAACTCAAGAAAATTTTATTTTATTCCACAAAAACATAACAGCCAAAATAGGAATTTTAAAATAAAAAACAGAATCACACAGAATTCTACCACCTTATCCAACCACTTTTTATTTTCTATGCTTCCTTCATCCTGGGCAAAGGCAGAGCTGTAATTACACAGGTGAGGATGATTTCAGGAAAGATGTATTAAGCACCTACTGTATGCAGTAACTCCTGGATCTAGATGGTACATGCCAATGTTAGATGACATGTTATTTGTCATGTACTGGTTGAGTTGACATAAGTAGCCATCAGGGTCCCTAAACAAGGCAGAACACGATCTACTGATCGTGCAGCACAAACCTGAACAGAGAGTGTTAAAAAGAGGAAGACCACTGTGGGCTATCAGCATGATCTTGGAGGTTTTAAGGAGCCTGACTGCTGTCCTATGTAACTGGCAGCAACAGTTGAGCCCAAGAGTCCCTAAATTTTGGTACAGAAAGGAAGAGACATACGGAAGTGATGAATTGCCTCTTCCAAGGTAAGCTCAAGGTAGTGAGTGGACTTTTGCTTTTATTATACCACTCACATTTTTCTGCTCATCAATATAATGTATATTCATTATAAAAAACTTAAATTTTATGAAAGTATTTATTTAGCAATTTGACCATTCATAGTAACACCATCCGGAGAACAGTTGGTATTATTTTATGTTAGTTCCTTCCAGCCTGTTTATATGCCTATTTTTACTCAGTTGAGATTATAGTACAAGTACAGTTTAAAAATCTTATCTTTCCAGTTAACGTTATAACCTTAGAATTTTCAAATGTCGTTAAAATTATTTCAAAAACATTAAAAGGCTGCATAAAATTCCATGGTATGAAAGTACTGAATGTGGTTAACCATTTCTCTATGCTTACTATTAAGTTGTTTCAAAAGTTTTACTATGAAAATTAATGCTGGCTTTCAGTCAAGATGGTCCTGTGAGTTCCCAAATAAACCACTTTATTCCACCTTTGTACTCCAGATGCATATCATAATAGATAATTGGTTAAAAATATGTCAAAAGAGAACCTTAACAATATACTTAACAATAATACTGTTAACTCCATGAGGTGTAAATGATGGAACTATATCACTGGGAAGATGAAATGTAATCTTTCAGGACCCCATAACCCAAAAAGGCAGAAGAAGCAAGAATTAGACATGTTCAGAAGTAGATATGGAAGATCAGAGCAAACATGACTAACATGTGTGGTTGGCCAGGTGGTGCACTGCCCAACTGCTAGAGATGCCAGTCATAGCATCATATAAGTAAATGCTTCTCACCCTCATAACGGCCCCCCAACCTCTGCCAAGAAGTTGTGTTAAGAGAGAGTTTCCTTATATGATGAACAGTAATGGAAATCTACCACTTATGAACAGGAGGCATAAAGAGCAGCAAACCCTCCCCAAAGATACAGCTGATACTAACCTGCTGCCAAGAAACTAGGAAAGAAAGAGATATCTGATTGACCAGTACATTGGACTATCTTTCCCCTGTTTCTGAAAATTGCTTTACAGAAACTTTACAAGATGAAAACTCAAACCACTAATAATAATACATGACCTAGTTCTGAACAAGGAAAACTACTGCACCAGGGAGAAGGCACTATAAAACTGCCAGAAACCATAGAGAAAAGAAGAAATGAAATTCACACAGAAGACAAGTTTGCAATTCAAATTATCGAAGAACATGGAAGAAATTTGCATCATAAAAGATGATGACAATTATAAAATAACATTAAAAGCACTCATTCATTGAATGCTCCCAATATGCCAGAGACTATTGTGTTTTACATGTGTTTTGTCTCTTTTGGTACTAGAACAATCAGATATTGACTTGAAAATCAGAGAAACCAGAAAAACTCAATGAAACCCAAAGCTGATTCTTGAGAAGATCAATACAATTAATAAACCTTCAGTCAGACTGATCAGAAAAAAAAAGACACAAACTACAAATATCTGAGAGGTGACAATGCCACAGACTCTACATATAATAAAATAATGAGAAGAAAATATTATTAATAAATGTATGTCAAAAAATGACAACTTAGATGAAATGTTCTTTGTAGGGACATGGATGGAGCTGGAAGTCATTATCCTCAGCAAACTAACACAGGAACGGAAAACCAAACACCGTGTGTTCTCACTGATAAGTGGGAGCTGAACAATGAGAACGCATGGACACAGGGAGAGGAACAACACACACGGAGACCTATTGCGGGTGCGGAGGGAGGGAGAGCATCAGGATAAATAGCTAATGCATGCAGGATTAATACCTAAGTCATGGGTTGATAGGTGCAGCAAACCACCATAGCACATGTTTACATATGTAACAAACCTGCACGTCCTGCAGATGCATCCTATAACTTAAAATAAAATTAAATTAAAAATTTTAAAAAGTAATATAATGTGATTAAAGCAGCATAATTAATTAAAGCAGATAGACGAACAAAAAGAAAGTCCACAAACAAATTCAAGTATCAACAGGAATTTAGCATATTATAGCTGTGGCATTGTAAATCAGTGGTAGAAATATAGACCTCTCAGATGTTAGGATCACTGGTTTCAGTTGTAGGAGAAAAACAGGTTCTTACATCAAGCCAAAAACAAAAATGAATTTTGAATGGATTCTTCTCCATTTGGGTGGCTAATACATATCTCAAACTTAATGAGACCAGAACTTCTGAACTATCCACACCCTTCCTCAATTCAGCTGATGGTGACTTTATCCACTCGATTCAATTGCTCAAACTAAAATCCTTGGAATTATCCTTGACTCTTTTTCTTAATTTACACATTTAATTCATCAGAAAATCCCGTTGGCTCCATCTTAAAAATAGGTCCAAAATCCAGCTAGTTCTCATGACCCCTACCGCCACTGCCCTGGCATTACTACCATCATTTTTTGCCTGAATGAATGCAATAGTTTCTCTGTCTCCACAATTACTCTTTTATGATCTATTGTCAACAAAGGAGCCAAAACATATTTTTAAGTATATTTAACCAAGTCAGTAATCAGCTCCAAACCTTCTTCAATGACTTTCTGTTTGACTCCTTGTATGAGCCTACAAGGTGCTCTAGGATCTGACTCCTGTAAAGTCTCTGACAGTCACTCAGTTCGAACCCCACTGGCCTCCTTGCCATTCCTTAAGCCCACCAAGCATGGTCTCCCACTCAAGGCCTTTGCACCTGCTCTTCCCTCCAACTTGACGTCTCATGGGAATCCACCTGACTCACTCATTTACCTCCTTCAAGTCTTTGCTCAAGCATCACCTTGTTAATGAGGTCTACCCTGACCATCCTGTTTAAAAGTTTAACCCACTCATTCTGAAACCCCACCTCTCTCAATTGCCCTTATTCCACTCTAGTTTCTTTTTTTCCACAGCACGATCACCTTTTAAGTAATCTATAATGTTCTTGTTTAAAACTTCTTGTATATATGGTCTATCTCCTTCCAGCAGAATATAAATTCCATAAAGCCAGACATATTTCTCTGTTTTATTAACTGATACAGCCTAAGTAGTAGAACATTGCCTGCATATAGTAGATGCTCAACAAATATTTGTTACATAAATGAATTACAGATTTATTGTAAAATACAAAACCTTGAAATAATTAGAAAAGTAAAGTAATTTTTGTAATTATGTAGTTTTAAACACAAAAAAATTACATATGGCTGATACAGAGTAGTTAGAGGTATCTAAAATTTAAAAAATTAGAAGGACATATACCAATTTCATATTAATTATTTCCTCAGTGGATAGAGTAGAATGGGTATTAACATGAGAACAAAAGGGATATAAACTTTACTTAAACTTTTATATTTTTTAAAATATAAAATAAATGACAAAATATTAAACTTTTCTTTAAATTTTTGGTAATGAATACCTTATTATTTTTCATATTAGTCTTTTTACTACTCTATTTTCTTAAGTTAGTAAAAATACAAGGGAAAAATTCTGTAATGAACATTCTGGTCCAAAATTATTTATTTCTCTAAGATAAATAAATGGAAATGAAGCTGTAGCACGGATTCAACACATTTTAATTAATTGAGTATTATAAACTTAATTTCAAATTGCTTACCAGAAAAATTTTGCCAATTTTAATTCTTAATTATAGTGAATATGTGTAAAGAGCTATCTCATTGCATTCTTCCCCATTTAAATAGTATAATTTTTTCACCTTTGCTAAATTATTGTATAAAAATTATTGACATCATTTTGATTATTTCCAACATTGATTTTTTCATATATTTACTTATATTTATTAGAAATATTTAAGTATGTTTCATGCATTCATTAGCCATTTGTCTTATTTTTTCTGTTAACTTTATTGTTTCATACTCTTTGCTGATTTTTCTAACCAGGTACCAGTTCTTATGTGTATAATAAAAACTTTATTCAACTTTTGCCCTATTGTTACTGCTACAATTATTTTTTCAGCTTACTGTTCGTCTATCAAGTATTATTTTATTTTACTATTAAGCTAAGGTTACAAGTTATTTGTCATGTGAATGACATTATCACTATTAAGCTTAAGAAATGTTTCCTCAGTCTGGGCGTGGTGACTCACGCCTGTAATCCCAGTACTTTGGGAGGCTGAGGCTGGCGGATCACCTGAGGTCAGGAGTTTGAGACCAGCCTGGCCAACCTGGTGAAACCCTATCTCTACCAAAAATACAAAACTTATCTGGGTGTGGTCGTGGGCACCTGTAATCCCCGCTACTAGGGAGGCTGAGGCAGGAGAATCACTTGAACCCAGGGGGCAAAGGTTGCAGTGAGCCGGGATCGCGCCATTGCACTCTAGCCTGGGTGATAAGAGTGAAACTCCATCTCAAAGAAAAAGAAATGTTTCCTCATTGAAAGAGTCCAAAAAAAATTTGTCTAATTTTCATGAATTTTAACTTTAATTCCTTTTATTATATGACATAATACATTTTCTTCATCCTTGATTTTCAAGTTTCCTATCAGGGACATAGGTGTGGATTTGTTTTATATTTATTTTGCTCAGAACTTAGCGGGTACGTTTTACCGAAGGGTTATACCCATATTCAATTCTGGAAACTTCTCAGGCATTGCTTTGCCACTATTTTCATTAGGTGCATCCTGGAGGTGTGCTTCATTAGATGTGATTCATTATTTGTATTCTAACTTGATTATGTTCTAACAGTTAACCTTTTGGCATAATAGCATTTATTTTAAAGCTCCACCCCCTCAATGGTCTTATAATAGAAGCTTTATTATACATTAAATGATACAGTGTATCAGGATGTATTATGATCACCTCTTTCATTCTGTCCATTTATCTCCCTTTTCTTGCTTCTGTACCCCACTGTTTTTACTATAGAGCATATCCCATACTGACTTCACAGCTCTTTCCTCTGTAATCTTACACATTTCCATCTGATATTTTTCTGCTGCATATGGTAGTGAAATAAGACAAGTTAAACTCAAGTGTTGGCCTCAGGGGTTTACTTGAAGTAAGAAAATATAAACAATATCCATGCAACAATTAATGATAATTAAATGCAAACTGTTGTATCATTAGTCAAAAAAAGCATTATCAGACCAGACACGGTGGCTCATGCCTGTAATCCTAGCACTTTGGGAGGCTGAGGCGGGTGGATCTTTTGAGGTCAGGAGTTCAAGACCAGCCTGACCAACGTGGCCAAATCCTGTCTCTACTAAAAATTAAAAAAAAAAAAAAATTAGCCAGGGGTGGTGGTTTGTGCCTGTAATCCCAGGTACTTGGGAGGCTGAAGCAGGAGAATCTCTTGAACCCAGGAGGCAGAGGTTGCAGTGAGCCAAGTTCGCACCACTGTACTCTAGCCTGGGTGACAGAGTAAGGCTCCATTTCAAAAAAAAAAAAAAAGAAAGAAAGAAAAAGAAAAAAGCATAACTAACCTTTTTGCCAATTTTTTCAAAACATTTTGCAAGTATTTTCTAAATTTCTGCACAGATATATATGGCTTTCTACATGACTCTGTAAGGGTTCTAGAAAGATGTGAAGAATAACAGCAGAAAAAGTAAATTCTGGATAGGTGAACTACATGAACAAAGAAAGGACTGTAGAAATAAAACTGCAGTAGAGGGGGAGAGTGCTTTAGAAAATAATAGGCACCAAGGTCAGAGAAGCAGAATGGGTTAACAAAGACTCCATCATAGCAACTTTACCACATAGATGGTAATTTCCTAGATTGTGATGTTGATTATCCCACCTATTTCCATTTTTCCAGAGCTATTCCATTCATTTACTTACTCTGCAGTCACTGAGACCCAATTAGGTAGTAGTGATACAGAAAGGCATAACACTTAACCCCAGTCATCAGGGTCCCCATAGTCTCATTTGCAAGGTGACACCTACACTGATGACCAAAGATGCAAAAGGCAATCATTGGAGGCAGCTCCAAGAGTAATGTGAGCAGAGGAGAGGGAGTGATCATGCAACTCAGTGTGGGAAGGCTTTCTAAAGGAGACAACATTGAGCTGAGTCTCAAAGGTTGAAATAAACCCACTATGCAGGGGGAGAAAAAGGTGTATGTGAGCAATGCAAGCAGGAGGAAACACATAGGCAAAGGAGCAGAGGTGTGAAGTGTGTGTCAGGCTCAAGTAGTCCCAATACATCCACCTTAGCAGGACCCCAGGAGAAACAGGCAGCGAAATTCTCTTTCCACTCAGCACACCTGGAGGCTTGTGCCCTGGCTTACATCAAGGTGATAGATCATGGTGATTTTTGAGCAGGAGAGTGGCCATCTGAAAACAACATCTAGCACATGATGGAAACAACAATAGTACATGATGGATTGGAGCTAGAGAGAAGCTGGATGAGAAGATTAAGAACATCGCTGTCCAATAGAAGTAGAATGTGAGCAATATATGTCATTTAACATTTCCTAGTGACCATATTTTTTAAAATAAAAAGAAGCAGGTAAGTTGATTTTAGTAATGTATTTTATTTAACCCATATATTTCATGTATTTTATTTACTCAATGCAAAAAATCACCAATGAAACATTTTACTTTTTTTTTTTTTTTTGAGGCAGGGTCTCAGTCGCCCAGGGTGGAGTGCAGTGCTATGATCACAGCTCACTACAGCCTCAACCTCCTGAGCTCAAGCAATCCTCCCACCTCAGCCTCCCTAGTAGCAGGGACTACAGGTGTGCACCAACATACCCACCTAATTTTTGTATTTTTTTTTTAGAGACCAAGTCTCCGTGTGTTGCCCAAGCTAGTCTAAAACTCCTGGGTTCAAGAGATCCTCCTGCCTTGGCCTCACAAAGTGCTGGGATTATAGGCATGAGCCACCATACCCAGCCTTACTTTTTCATACTCGTTCTTCAGCATATATTTTACATTTACAGCATATCTCAATTTGGACTCGCCTTATTTCAAGTGCTCAATAGCCACACGTGGCTAGTGTCTATGAAACTGGACACTACAGAGTGAATAAGAATGGAAAAGAACAAAGCAGACAGAAATGTTAAATGTAGGCCTATCTGATTTGTTGATAAGTCATGGAAATTGGCTAGAAACGCAAGTATTGAGCTTCCCAGGCTTACAGGGAAGAAGAAACCAGAATCATTGAGCTTTGGGAGCACACAGTTTGGATAAGAGAATACTTTGGTTGAAAGGACTTGGGTGAAAATGAACATCCTCAAGAATTTTTCACCACCAGTTCCATTAGATTATTTTCATAAACAGGGAAGTACTTTCAAGAAGCAAAGGAAGTCAAATGCATTCAGGGAACCAAATGAGCGACTGTTATTTAAATCTGATCACTCATAGCAATAATGCAAAAAAAAAAAAAGAAAAATAGCCAATATTTGTAGAATGCTTTTTGTTGAGTGCCAGGTACAGTTCCAGCACTTGTATTAATTAAAATAAATTTTGTCTTCATGCTAACCCTGTATTATTATAGATATGTTATTCATAGGTATACATAGGACATAGGTATGTATGTTAGCATAATTCATATTTTGCAGATGAAGAAATAAGTTAGAGAGACATCAAAAAACTTGATCAACCTCTCACAACAAGTTAAAAGCAGAGCTGGGATTCACCATCATTATTTTATTCAATCTTTGCAATAATTAGACAGGTGTTATTAGCCACACTTTACAGATGTCCAAACCAAGGCTGCAAGAGCATGGCATACAAATAGAAGCTAGATTTAAATCCTAGTCTGTCTAATTCAAAAGCCCTTGCTTTTGTCCAGCACCATTTTGAGATATTTAATATAAGGCAACCTTAGTCCACAAACAAGTTTAAAAAAATAAGATTATTGGTTAGATTCTTTGGACCATGACCCAAGTGGACTTTTTTTTTAGGTAGACTGTTTCCACCTGAGTTTCTAAGAGTTTTCCAAGAATTTAGATGACTCCTTCTGGAAAGAGTCCAGATGCTATAAGGCATCATATTTCCAACCAAGGTTAGAATTGCATCTATCAGAACCTTAATTGTACGTAATAGTGATATTGATGACACCTTCAAGTTACAAGGAAATTCGAATAACTATTTGAACTCTAAGAAGTCACCAAAAGAAACAACTTCTGCTTTTCCTGTAGAAATGGGAAAGGAGTGCTCACTTGCAAAAACTTGACTGGATGAGTTAAAAAGCTGGCAGAACATTGACGAGGACAAGGGCGTCTACCTGCCCCTCCTTGTGTGTCAACCTGAGCACAAGACTCTTCAGCAAGTTAAACTCTGAAAGTCTCAGGCCTGCTCATGAGCAAGTGTCATATGCCTTGGTCTTTGGCACCATGTGACTCTGGTTTAGGTGCTGTGTCAGCCCTGTTTTTGTTTAGTTTTTAATTATTTGAATTTAACTTATATATCATGTCTTCTCTATTCACCAATGGGATAGCCTAGAACTTGGCATCTAGGAAAAAGTTGCAAAATATATAAAACCTTTCTGGAGACAAGGAGTTGTTTTTGCTCAGAAGTCATGCTTTCATGTTTGTGGTGGTGTTGCTGTTATTTATGTTGTATGTGGTCATATCTCACCATTGGATTATGGGCCTCTGGTTTCAGGCTATTTCTTGCTCATCACAGTATTTCATTCATGTCTGGCAACGTCTTACATGTCATGGACTCCATAAAACGCTGATGAATAAATGACAAATTTGAGATAATGAAAAGATGAGATTTGAAATTTAAAAACTCAAGTCCCAGCCCCAGCTGCCACCCTGACTGAGCCACTGTATTCACCCAGGTCTCCTAGAAGGTAGAGCCTGAGGCCAGGATGAAAGTGTTGATACTCTGTGTGGAGTTGTAAGGTCAAGGTAGTGAGAACGAGGAAAAGGATGGAAATAAAGTAAGTAAGGTGCAGGGTAATGTCGTGTGATACATCACTACCCTGCCACCCAGGACTTTACCCTGAGTTGTTAGAAAACATAGCAGCTCACTCCCAGCAGGTGTGCTTGATTCCCATGGGGTCTTCTCCAGAGGTGTGTTTTATGGGCTGAATTGTGACCCCCCCAAAACTTCACAAGTGGAAGCCCTAACCCTGAGTAACTCTGAATGTAATTACATTTGGAGATGGAGCCTTTAAACAGTCAATTCAGTTGAAACAAGGCCCTGTTAGTAGGCCTAATCCAATCTGTCTGGTATCCTTCCAAGACATTGTATGCAAAAAGGGACCCCAGAGATGCTAGTGCATAAGGAAAGACCATGCAATGACACAGTGAGAAAGCAGCCATCCATATGCCATGGAGAGAGCCCTCAGGAGAGACCAACCATTTCGACACCTTAATCTTGAACTTCCAGCCTCCAGTACTGGGAAGAAATAAATTTCTGTTGTCTAAGCCCCCTATTTTGTGGCATTTTGTTAGGGTGGCTCTAGAAAACTAATACAATTTGGTAGAAAATCTGCACCCCAAAGCTGTACAAAGAGAGCAGAAAGGATGAGAAAGCGGTTTCCTCCCAACTCTCATCTCAGTGGTCAAGTTTCATTCCACAGGGAACAAATGCCCACACACGCTGGGGCTGCATCCTCTGACGTCTAGGTGGCTGCACCCAAAGCCATGACACAGCTCGTTTGTGTGGCATTTCACCCAGGTCTGGAAGTGGAAAGTCATGTAGGTGGCATTGACCAACATAATGAAGGAGGCTGTTGAGAGAATGTGGAAATATGAACAAGGTTTGTTTCCTATAATCACTTTCCCACTCTGAATTTCAGTTTTCTTATAATAATGACAACTTCATAATGTTATTGAAGGCATCAAATAAAATCATGGTGTAAAAGGGTTTTATAAACCATAAGCTATTCATTGGCCACCAACATTATCTAGTACCAGGTAAGCTATTTCTCAGGCTTGCTTCTTGGTTTTAAGAGTCTAAGGCAGCTTGTAGAGCCTCAACTGAATTATAATACACTAAATTAGAGCTGATTAGGCCCCAAATGCCTCTAACTTGGATACTCCATTTCAATCTTAAATAATACACTGGTGCTGGATAAAGGTACAACTCTAACCTGACACAGTCCTTTGGGTTCAACCTGGTTGGCTTTGAACAGATGCAAAAATTACACCCCTGCTTCCACCAGTGGAATGTAGACATATGAGGAGGTAGAAGAACAGTAGACCACCTTCCTCTGTGGCTTGCCTTTCTGTCCACCAAGAACAAAGGGGGAGAAAAGAGAGTCAGAGAGTAGGATTCGAAAGGAGAAAATAATAACAATTCTTTCCATTTCCTAGCACCTATTATGTGCCAGACAATGTACCAGGAAATTTGCAACTTATTTGTAAGTCTCACAAAAACTCTTCAGCAAACATATTATTAGTCATATTTTAAAATAAAGATAACATGGATCATTGAGGTTACATAGCCACTAAAATTATACAGCTAATAAGTGGTAGGGCCAAGCTTTGAATCCAAGTTTGAAAAAAACGGAAAGGAGAAAGAGGGAGAGAAGAGTGAAGATTGAAGAGGAGAAAAAGAGGGAGAGGGGAAGGCGTGAGAGAGGAAGGAAGAAGAGATGGAGAGAAGGGAGAGAGGAAGAAAAGAAAGAAGGAAAAGGAAAAATGAAACAACCAGATATGGATCTGGACGACAGAGAAAAAAAAAGGACCACTTAGTAAATGTGAATCTCCCTCTTGGGAAGAATGTTCAAATGGGAGAAGTCTGTTCTTTACTGAGCCTTGGCTCTCATTCTTATAGAAGAAAGAGACTCTCATTAGAATTTCACTGTCACCAAAATAATCTGATGTTTCAAATTCACTTATGCTCCTTCCCAGGAAAGCAAATGTTCAAGATCACAATTCTCAAAAGTCTATGCCTTTAGAAAGCAACTGCCAATGCTCCATGGTGCCCGGTGGCTATAAGGATGTCTGGACTCCAGGGGCCTTTGCACTGAGATGTTGTCTAAGTAAAATCAGGGTTTCTGAAGTTTTGGCAGTATAAGATGAGCCCTGAACTTATAGGGTAAACTATGAAGACCTGTATTAGGTGTTCACTACAGTGCAAAATTCAAGGTACTTGAATATATGAGGCAACTTTGATTTAGAAGCTACAGATTTAAGGAAAGCTACAGATCTTATATTCTGTGTAACAAGACTTTGTTTTAACAGCAAGAAAGCTTTGCTAGAAAGAATAATAATAATAATAAATGTGGCAAATAGAAAACACAAAATAAAGCAGAAGAAAAAAACACTGGTCAGGCATGGTGGTTCACACCTGTAATCCCAGCACTTTGGGAGGCCGAGGCGGGCGGACTGCTTGAGCCCAGGAGTTCAAGACCAACCTGGGCAACATAGTGAAATCCTGTTTCTACAAAAAAGACAAAAAATTAGCTGGGCATGGTGGTGCGCTTCTGTAGTCCCAGCTACTGCAGGGGCTGAGGCAGGAGAATCACTTGAGCTCAAGAGGTCGAGGCTGCAGTGAGCTGAGATCACACCACTGCACTCCAGACTGGGTGACAGTGAGATCTTGTCTCAAAAAAAGATAGGTCAGTTCTCACAATAGAGCTAAAGAAAGAACTAAGTTCTCTAGACTGTATACTGCGATAATCATTCTTTTTCTTTGAGAAATTTAGTTACATAATGATTATAAGAAGAGACACCTTACAATATAGGACAATTTTTACTATAAACTATAAAGCTAAAATAAGTCAATGGATGTTCGATGTAAGAACCAGGTTTCTCAGTGTTAGAAAGAGAAGTTATACATAAGCAAGAAGTGTAGAACTAATCGTGTGGCACTAGATTAGAATCGGGCATATCAGCATGAACTTATGTTTAGTTTGATATAGATACAGATTTACATGTAGGGAGAAATAATTATAGTTATATGTGCATACATGGGTTAGTATACATACTCATATTTTTTAGCTCTGTCCACTGAAAAGTCCTAGAAGCAGTTACACCCCAGTAGCAATAAACAGCCAGCACCCACATCTTGGTTTCTAAATACCATTTTCCAACAAAAAAGAACAAGAGCTTTTTGAAGAAATGGTTGATTCTTTAATTCCATTCATCTCTACTCCAACATAAAATATAAGTTAAGCCTGGAGCATGTCATAGTGCCAGAAAGTATGGAAGTGCTCAAAAAACAAAAAGGTGAGAGCATGTCAAAGAAGCACAGAAGCTAGCCTGAAAGAGCTCCCAATAGCCAAAGCTAATATAATCTGAGCAACAAAATAAATAATGTATCTTGGGTCACAGAAGAAATCAAAGGAAAATGTAAAAAATATGAATAAATAAATGATGTAATATTGAATAATAATCCATTTCTAACCTAAAGCATAAAATAAATTTATATTAGATCATACCAATACAAATAGATTATGGAATACATTAATAAATGGGGGGAAGAGACAAAGTTTCCTTATGGAAGAATATCACATAATACATGTAAGACACTCCCCATCTGGGAGGTGGAGTTTAACCCTGCCCGCCTCCCAGGGATGGGCTAGATTTAGTAATTCGCTTTGGAAGAATAGAGTAGAGAAAGGGAAAAATAGTAATTCTGTAGTAGATAAGCCTGGAAAACAGCACCTTAGCCAAGTGACGAATGTTAACGTTACCAGCGATGTCATGCGGATCTTATATGCCCTCTAATATGATGTGAACAGAGAGGCACTTCACCCCTTTGAGGTTCTTCCCAAAACTCATATCCCAATTCTAATCACGAGAAAAGCAATAGACACACCAAGTCAGGGGAACATTCTGCAGGCTTTTCTGGACAGTACTCCTCAAGATTATCAAGATCAGGAAAAACAAGGAAAGACTGAAAAACTGTTACAGATCAGAGGAGGCTAAGGTCATATGACAAATAAATACAATGTGGCACCTTCAACCAGATCCTGCAACAGAATTGGTTCCTTCATTTTGCAATCATACCTTGGCAATGTAAGAGATTCACAACAGGGGAAACTCAGGGAGGAATATACAGGAACTCTCTTTACTTAGTAATGTCTCTGTAAATCCAAAACTCTTCCCCCCAAAAAAATTTATCTTAAGAAATGTAGAACACAGAAAAGAAAATTATAGCCTGATCTTACATATCAATAAAATAAAAAAGAGATCAAATAGTAACCTATAAGAAAAAAGAATCCAACACAGAATAAACAATAACAATACATTCACACATGTATACGTAACACACACACTCATGCATACACACATCACAGCCAAGCAAGGTTTTTTAGTAATATGGGCTGATTTAATAAGAGAAAAGCCTTTAATGTAATTAAAGGTATAATCTCATCATCATCTCAACTGTTGCAGAAAAATATTTTTTTAATTTGATACCATTAAAAACAACAATAACCAGAGTCTGGGAAGGGTAGTGTGGAGGGGGAGAAAGAAAGGGGTTGGTTAATGGGTATAAAAATATAATTAGAAGGAATCAAATCTACCATTTGGTAGCACAATAAAGTGACTATAGGAAACAATATTGTATATTTCAAAATAACTAAAAGAGTGGAATTAGAGCGTCCCTAACACAAAGAAATGATCAATGTTTGAGGTGGTAGATACCCCACTTACCTTGATTTTATTGTCACACATCATACGCTTGCAACAAAAATCACATGAATCCCATAAATATGTACAATTAGTAGTATTCGTAATAATTTAAAAAGTTAAGCAACAACAACCTGACTGCTAATTCTAGCAAGTTAGAATAGACAGCAATTTTATTAACTGCATAAAATATTTTTTCAAATACTTATAGTGAACATCATGTTTAATGGTAAATTATTTGAAGCAAGAATAAGATAAAAATGCCCACTATTAACATTTTGACTTAATATTTCCTTTGAGGTCTTACACAAAAAGCAAGAAAAATAAATGATAAAAAAATTTAAGATAAGAAAACTAAACTGTCATTATTCATAAACATTTTGATTGTTCATATAGAAAAGTTAAAACTGTAGTTAAATTATGAAACCTAATAAGATAATTTAGCAAGAAAATAAAATTGTTATGCAAAAGTGAATTTTATTTCTATATGCTAACAGGAAAATTTAGAAGATACCATTTTAAAAACATAATTTGTAAAAAGCAACAAACAGCTTTCAAATATGCAAAAGACTTACATGGAATATAAGAATAAATTTCAAATATATAAAATATTTATAAGGATAAATGCATTAAATATATTGAAAAATAGTAAATAAGACCTAAATAAATGGAAAAATATACCAGAGCTGTAGATTGGAAGAACCAGTATCATAAAAACATCAAATGAGAAAGTGATCGCAATTCTAGCCAAAATCCTAATAGCTTTTTTCATAGAACACAACTGATTTAAAAATTAAAATGTAATGCAAGGGGCAAGGATGAGCCAGGACATGCCTGAGGAAGATCAGTTTGGAAGGAAATGCCCTAATTGGTATCAAAACTTAAACTAAAGCTATAATAATTCAGAAAGTATTTTTTTGTTCAGAGATTAATGAATAAATGAAAGTAATAAAGTAAACAGCTCAGAAATAGATTCTGATCCTCACTTTGCTGTTCGGTGGGGAACAGAGCTGGGAGGATTGGTTCGCCATACAAGAAAAAATATTTTAATTTGGATCTTTATCTCATGCCACATACAAAAATCAGTTTCATGTGGATTAAAGACTTTATTGTGAAAGACAAAACTAGAAAACATATAGAGGACAGGTTAGGATACTATTATTACAATCTCAGGGTTATATAGAAATAGAGTAAGCAAAGGAATAAATGTCAAATATACTGACATGGATTTCACACAGGCAATGTCCAGCCAACATGAAACTGACAAAGTTCACTTTCCTGAAAAATGTTATGAAATTTCATATATGTTATATTTAATTTATAATATGTAAAAAGATACCTTAGTATAATAATTTAAAAATAACTATAAAATAAACACCTAAGTCCCCAAGTTATTCAATTCATGAAACAAGAGGTTGGTACATTCTTTCATTCAAACCCTTCTGTAAATGGTAGATATATTTACACGTTATAGTTATACAACGTATTAACCTAAAACACTTTTAATTCTGTAGTGGTTAAATAAAGCTGGCAAGGTTTCTGCCTTCACCGTACAAATTCTTAATGTTTTCAATAATGACCTCCCCTGTAATAGCCAGGATGCGGGCATCAACCACACTCCCACGACGCCACCCCAAAGGCACTGCACTTCCTTCACTGTGGGGTCAGCTATTGCTAGGGTGACCATAAGTCTCATTTGTACAAGACAGTCACAGTGTATTCCCAGAGCCCAGGATTAATCATTAATAATGTCTTCTTTCACTCTCAAAATAATTCCAATCACCCTAGTTGTTTCAACCTCATATACATGTGCTTCATTTGTTCTGAAGCCATCTGCTAGACCTGGCCAATGCTTCCTTTTGTTAAAATAACACATTTTGCCTTTCTGTCACTTTATGTCTTTTGTTCTCTACCTTTCTACAAGGCCCTCCCTTCCTTGGGACTTCTCATAAGACTACTGATGCACTGTGGCTTTACTCTTCCCAATAAGTACAACTTCACAGAAGCAATGTCATAAAGAGATGACCTAAAGTAAAGAGAGGCAGAGACCGAAAATAAGGTGAATTCCAAAGGTGATAGGGTCTTGTTATCTCTGAGCCCCCTTTATGGACTGGCAGCTGAGTTAGAATTTCTTCCTCCAAACCAGAAGTCTATCCTCTGCATATCTAGCCATTGAAAACCACAGCTTGCATATACCATGCTTGGCAATGAACACGCATACACCCTCAGTAGTGGGAAAGAAAGCTAGCCAGCTGTGTAGAGCTGGCAGAGAGAGACTGATCAAGACCAGATTGTGTCCTCGCTCTTAGCTCCTGCTTCAGCCTTTCACTCTTTAGCTCTCTTCCTTTCTTTTTGCACAAGATTTGCTATAATTTTAACCAAAATTAGGAACTTTTCTGCACAAGACATTGAAGAAGTGATTAATATTCATAGTAAACTACCCCCCTCCCTTGACTTATTCTTGACTCACTGTTAGGTTAGAGACATGATTGTCAGTAATTTCATATCAACTAAGAGCCACTGGTTTTAAATACACAACTGGGAGCTCTTATTGTTTGTTTGGAATGACCCAAGACCTTTTGTTTATTTCTTATTTTTTGTCTGTATACTGCTCAGGAAAGTTGCTGAAGAGTTAGTTTCTGTAAATATAACCCTGTAAATATAATCAAATGATTCTGTTTCTAATCAAAGTGTTGGGGACATTTAATAGGCACTTGTTTATTAATTGAATTGATACTTGCATTTTTTCTCTTTCCTAAGAATTCTTGTTCAAGTCTGTATTTATGTTTATGTTTAAATACAAGAGGCATTCACTAAGGAAAGATTTTGTCAAAAGACAAATTTAAAGTAATTTAACTCAACATAGGGAGATCACTTTATGATATATATTTTAAGGGCAAGTAAGTTTAGGCAGCAAATTGTGCTAAAAATGAAATAAATGTTAGATAAGTTATTAATCTTATATTTAACAAAAGGTTATAGCTGCAGTGAGATAAATCTTAGAATTTGAGGGGGCATTGTTTTTCCAGGCAAACTTGTATCACAGTATACTATGACAATTTTCAATTCACATTTGGATTGTACTACATCATAATAAAAATCACATATTTTTAGGAAAAAAAAACAGGGAGGGACTTCATTAATTTATCCAAGGGGTTTGATGTTTAAATCAATCTCCTTTGAACACCTATCCTGCCACTATTATTTTTTAAAATATTCTATGTTTCAACTGGACAGTCTCTGCCAGTTACTGATATGCCAACAGCTTTGTATATGATCTAAGTAGTATCCAATATTAATCTTACGTCTTTTACAAAAAGACATCTCACTTTGCAATTGATTTGGATAGCACGGTTGGTAGTTTATAATAAATATTTGATATCTAAAAGATAGCAAACAACTGATAGCTACTGAAACAATGGGTAGGAATAGATGTTAGTGTTAAGTGGAGAAGGGTATTTATAGACTAATTTATAAATGATCATTACTGTTTCAAAGACTGCCACTTCCTTTTGGAACCTGATAACTGTAAGACCCAGATAATGTATTCTGGTCTGACAATGAGAAAATTCTACTTACATGATACACAGTTATATCACACATGTGAATTCTACTTAATGAAATTATCTTAGACTGTATATTTCTGATATTTCATTCCTGTAGTTAGGCATTTCCTAGACCTTGAATTTCATCACTTCAAATACATTTTCAATACTGTTCACATTATTGAATTTACCAGAAAGTGTGCGCCAAATTTCTTTTCTTTTCTGAATAGCAGTCCATATGTTATTTAAGACATTTGCTCCATTGTGTTATTTGAGCCAGAGACATTAAGTCTTGGGAGAAAAACATAAAATAAACACATTGATGCTATATGTCTTGAATATAACTCTGAGAGCTTCCGAACTATCCTAAAACCTTACTTTCCTTTCTGGTTAGTAAATTTCTTGGGCTCCATTTTGTTATTATAGTGTCAGTTACTTTGCATCAGAACAAATAAGGCGCTATATCAGAGCAGTTAAAAATGTAAACTTGGGAATCAAGTGATTTTGATTAAGTTGTGTATCTGAATGCCTCTACTTCCTCATCTCCAGAAGTGAAAAGAATAATAATACCTACTTCTAAGGATTGTTGTGAGGATTAAATAAGTCAAGACACAGAGAGTACTTAAATAGCGCCTGATACATAGTAAGTGCTTTACAGATATTAGCACTTAGGGCATCTAGTTGCTGTCAAAAGTCTGCTGAATCTTTTAATAACCATTTTAGGTGAAGCTAAAAACAAAGATAGTACCCAGATAGCAAATGAGCAGGATTAGCTGGTTCTTCACGTGAGGTTACTCTCAAAATCTCGGGTAGAAATGTCAAGAGAGGGCGTGGTTGCAGTAACAGCTGGCTAGGTAAGGGCTCCATCTGCAATCACTGTGTGGCCCCCGTTGACTCCCTTGCTTTTTCTGAATCTTCTCCCTCAGCCAAATAAAGAGACTGAATTAGTTGACCCTAGTGGTCATTCTTCATTCTGGAATCTCACAGCTTAATCTGCCCCAAAATAGGCAAGATCAAAAGAGTGAAAACAAATGCGGTTTAGCCAAGGACCTGTACTAAGTAGCTGTAGTGTTCTCCCTGTTCTGTGAGGGATGTCTTCCCATTTGACCCTGTTCTGTGAGGGATGTCTTCCCATTTGAGGCCATCCTCAGAAGACTGGAAATGTCTGATCTTTTTTTAATAGTGAGAGTGGTAAAGCCTGTGCTTAGTGATCTGGGTCTCCAGGAGAGCTGAAGTCCTCACTGGTAAAAAATAAACACCCCTACAAGAAAGAATATATTTGGAGAACAAACTATAGGAGCAGCGTGCAAAGTCTCTTCTTGCTCTCATCTTAGCCACTTGCAAGGGGGAGAAAAAAAGCTGTTATCTACTAATTGCCTAACGTGTGCCAACCACTGTGCTAGACATTTAATAGATATGACAAGAACCATACAAGGTGGAGTTTATTTTTCCTATTTTACAAATGTGGAACTTAAGGCTCAAAGAGGGAAAGTGATTTTCCAAGTATACACAACAAGAAAATGGAAGAACTAGAATTTGAATTGCAATCTTTCTGGTTTCTGCTCTTTTCACTCCAGCAGGTTGCCATGGGCTCCACCTTACCTACTCCCATGGCCAATGAGAACAAGACCTGATGGTATGTGACTATCCAACCCCACCAGCTGGTAGGTGGCAGAATGAGTCTGTGGCCCAAAGCCCATTCTCTGAATGCCAAGGACAAGCCTACAGATGCTTGCATATTTCATCTTCACTCTGTGTTCCAAAGCCTGTCTTCCAACTATAAGAAATGCCTAAATTAAATTATAGAATTATTCTTACATTGATCTTAGTCCAGCTCCAATTCTTAAAGATGTGAATTAATTCAATTTGGATGATTTAGAAAAACAATATAATATAGTAGAAAGAACACAGAATTTGGATTCATATCCTGGCCTCCACCACTTACAAACTGGATGAGACTAAGCAAGTCACACAATCTCCTTGAGCTTTCATTTCCTCATATGTGAAGTGTGGATAATGATGCATGATTCAGAGGTTATTGCCAGGATTAAAGGATAAAATGCATGTAAATTGCCCAATACAATGCTTGATAGATTCTTGGTAACTGCCAATGCCCCTTTTGCACCAATTATCAGCATTTCATCATCCTGACTCTCTTCCTATATGGAAATTAAGGTCCATAAGGGAGCGAAATTGAGAACACAGAAACAGATCCATTTATATATGGAATTTTCACATATGACAAAGGAGGCATAGAAGAGAAGAGTGAAAAAGCAGAGACACTGGTCTGAAAAAAATATTTTTTTACATGGAAAGTTTAAATGGATTGCTACCTCACACCACACACAAATAGCAAATTTGGATCCAAAGTTAAGAACAAAATTGTAAAATTTTTGGAAGAAAATATAAGAGTAAACATATTGAGCCTTAGCATAGATCAAAATTTCTTAAAAATGATACAACGATGTTAACCCTAAAATAAATTTGACTCATTTGACTGCATTAAAAAGTAAAAATTCTGTTCATGAAAATCTTCCTTTAAATTTTTTTAAGAAAATTAAGAAACTGGAAAGACACTTGTCATGACATATCAGACAAAGGGAAAAAAGTATATAAAGTACTTTTTTTAAAAATCATAATAAAAAAGACCAAAGTCAATTGAAAAATAAAGATGTGAGCAGGCATGTCAAAGAAGAGGAAAAACCAATAAAAAGATGAAGATACATTGAAATTCATTCTTACTCAAGGAAATGAAATCAAAGCCACAATGATATATCATGTTGTACCTTTCTGATTGACAAAAACTTAGTAGTTAGACTATAAAAAGTGATGGGGAAAATCTGAAACAATGGCTCTCAGACATAGCTAGTAGCAATAATGATTTGGGGCTATCTTATAAAGTTTAACTTTTGCATGCTTTATGGTTATGCAATTACATTCTTATACCTAAGGAACATTTTTCACATGTGCCCAGGAGAAATGTACAATAACATTTGTAGAAGCACTTTGTGTAATAACAAAAAATTAAAAACAAACTCTACCAGTCAGGGTCCAGTCAAGAGACATAAATCACACAGGAATTTGAACAGGGACTTTTATACATGAATAAAATATTAATTATAATGGGGGATTAGAGTAACAGGCAATTGGTTATTCAGAGGTTAAGAGAACTCTAAAGGATATAAGAATAGAAGATACAAGGTGCAGCCGCTACCCCTAGAACTGAATTAGAGCACTAAAGAAAAGAATACACCTAAAAGAGGACCCCTTCCCCAAAGTTAAGATGCAGACTCCACTGGAAAGCTCTCTGCTGTGGCTCACAGGATGGTAAAGAAGTCCACTGAGGTGTCCGGTGGGAATCCACTCTCTAGGATGCCAGTGGAAACCACTCACAGGGAGGCAATGTGGCTCAGAACTCATTGTGTAGCCACCTGAGGGGCACCACGGGAAGCTTCCTAAACAGGAACTCCACATGTTGCCAGCCCCATGTGCTGCTGCCTGCCATGTACTACAGTAGCCAGCACTGGAGCTGGCACTGGAGAAGCCTTCCCAAGGAGCACACTGGCGCTGGAAGAGAAGTCTTGTGTTGCCATCTAGTACCCATCACTGACAAAGTGAAATGTTTACAGGGTCTGTACCCATTGTCACAGAACACCAATGAAGGGTGGCTCTGGAAGAGAGACAATGAAATAATGGCTGACACATATCCCAAATGCCCATTAAGGAGAAAATAAGGACATTCACATCACAGAATATTATCACCATGGAAATGAAGGAACAACTTTAAGCAACAATATCCATAGCTAGAACATGGGTGATTCTTAATGACAAAATGTTAAGAGAGGTGAAAGGAAAGCAGATATGATCATGGAGGAGGCCTCAGGTAGTTGTAATGGAATTGATCTGATTCCTGGGTTGGGTGGTGATTCATCAGTGTTTATTATAGTATTATATCATATCAGTATACAAAATGAAAGATGGTCATGCATGATGCTGAGACTGCATCATAAACAGTAGGTTATGAAAAATACAACTCATGTCTCTGTATGTGAGGTACCAAAAATGTTTAAAAAGATAAAAAATTAAATAATTAGAAATATAGTCTGATAAAATTTCACATTATTACATTACTCCCTGAGTACCATGTCTTTCAGCTTGTGCTATAACTGCAAAGAAAAAAATTTAATAAATTTCCCAATTTCTCTGGTATTTCCTAATGCAGTGCTTCTCAAACTCTGTCAAAGGACAATTTCATTGCTTGTTTTTTTTCCCCCAGTCGTGATGTGCTGATGCTTTGGTACCTCTGCTCTGTTCAAAGCAATGAGTACATTGATCATGACCTTATTTGTAGGGACATTGTCAAATTGCTATAATGCTTCTAAATGGTTTCTCTTTGATTCTGTACTCATCTAGGATGGACCTGTAATAAACCGCCCCAAGCCTGGCACGAGTCATTTCTCTAATGGGTTAGAAACATGTGCTTCAGAATCAGATAAGCTTACGTTTGATTTCCACCTCTATCACTCACTACCTGCTTGGATAAGCAGATTAGCTCTCTGAGCCTTTGTTTCTTCCTCTATAAGATGAGAATGAAAAATATTTGATAGAATGATTAAGAGGAAGGTCTGGAACAAGATGAATGAAGCACTCACTCACTGCAGGGTTCACAGCTGAGAGTGAAGCCTCTCAAAACTTTGCATCCTAGGTGTCTCGCTTGCTTTACCTAATCTGTGAGGGCTAAATGAAATTGGGTAAAAAAAGTGCTTAAACAATGTGTGGCACAGAGTAAGATCTTCTGTAATGGTGTTCATAATTATGATTCCAATTTACTCTTAATATTATTTATGATTATTTTTGTTGTGTTATTATTATCAACCGGGCTTAATCTCTTAGCTCTCCATTTCTGTTCGTTAAGCTAGAAATATAGTGAAAATCCCTTTGGAGGGAAAATGTTCATGTAGAAAAAGCAAAAGATTCAACTTTACTCTTCCCTCATCCATTTATTCATTTGGCAACACTTTATATTGTACCTAATATATGTCAGAACTATGTTGTTTACTGAAGATAGAGAATGAATAAGGCACAGTCTGTGTATTCTCAAAGAACTCACAGCCTGAGGTCAAGTGGGGTACATTTAGGGAGTGATGGTAAAATGGCAACTGCTATAATAGAGGTTAAGTTGGGTCTAAGTTAGCCCAGAGGAGGAATCACCTATGTTTGGTGAGGCAGTGATCATGGTGGACTTGAGTCATAAAAAATGAATGATACTTTTACAAGCCTTCCAAAATATAATGGGTTCATTTCCCCACTGTGTGTTCTTCCATACAACAAAAATGCATAACACATAGAGGAAAAAAAATAACACTTCTCAGATGAAATAGACTGCAGAGATCATCACGTGCCAACGGTAATCAACCAGAGAAAGTACCACCCTCTAAGGGGCATTTGAAAACATGCTGGGGTGTGTTTAGTTGTCATAACTGCCTTTGGGTTACTAGCATTTTGTGGGCAGGGAGTTCAAGATGGTAAACATCCTGTAATACACAGGACAGTCCAACACAAGGAAGAATTGCATTTATGAAATACCAATAGTGTTTCCTTTGAGAAGCACTGAAGACAGCTCATGACTTATAGATCTACATGAGGTCAAATAGGCGGAAACAAAAATGCCAAAGCCATTCACACAATTATGTGTACCCTATAGTGACAACTGCCTTCCTAGAGCTAGTCTAAGCCTGCAAGCATCCTCTCATTTGTGAATCACAAACACTGCTGAGCGCATATCAGTGACTATGCAACATGGGCCTTGGTCCTTTTTTCTACAAAGTATGGACCTCCTTGTCAATATGCCACCAAGCTGGACATTCCAAACCATGCTGACTGGCAATTTTACAGGGTAACAGACAAATGTATTGTGGTTTGTTAGTTTAGGGTCCCTGATACCTATTCTTCTTCCACATTGGTCATTCTTTCTAAGCTTCAAGAAATACCTTTCTTTCCCTTCTGTCAATATCCCATTCCTTCTCAAAGATCCACATTTGTGACAATCTCTATGTTTAAGTTGAAAGGTTTTAACATTTTTATTTTCTTTTACTGAAATTCAAAAGTTATTTATTAAACCAGGAGGAATTAATTTTAAAGTTGTTTTTAACATGTTGTATTGCATGAATAGCCAGTTTTCATTCAGCCAAGACCCACAACGCACCAGGAATTTTCATACAGGAATTTAAGGAATTTTACTTATACTGAAGTATGACTATAGGAAGTTTTTACCTAGAAAATATGCAGACTTTACTGGACACCATTGAGCAGTATTTTCCATAATTATCTACAAATCACTAATAATCTTTATGATGCCAAAAGTTTACATAAAAGGTATTATGAAAACTAACTCAGTGAAAAACTCAGCATATTCAATATGTTTTTTTTATTTCTGGAATAAAGTAAATAAATGAAATCATTTTTTAAAAGTTTTGCTACTTTAGAATAAGCCTGTAAATTTTTAACAATATGCACTAAAATGTTTGTATATTTTACCAGTTTTGTATATTTCCTGGTTTGGCAAACACTGGTATGATGTATAGTAATTGTTGTAGTTTGTGTCAAATCAGCAGTCAATCAGATCTGTCATTATGTGTTTTAGATCTGATTCTAAAGATTCAATTGTATAGTCATTGTGGTAAGACCTTGCTTGACAGCCACTGCAACAAGAAAAGCCAAGGTGATGATGACCAGCCCATAACATTGGGAAGCAGATGGTCATTGCTGTAGCTCTAAGAATGAGTCTAGCTTTCTTTGTAGTTTTTCACAAATATTTCTACAAAAACATTGTATTATAGAGGTATAAGAGGTTCAACTTCATTCCAACTAGAAAAATTTGTTTTCCAGAGCTGGAAGACACTATGGAGATTTTCCAAATAGACTTCCTATATGGATAGGGAAGCAGAGACCCAGTGATGATAATTCATTTGTACAAACTCACAAAATGAGATAATGGGGGAGCCAGAATTGGAAATCAAATTGGTCTCAATTGAGAGATATAGACTCAACATTAGAAAAGCCCTATGGGTCACGTGGTAACTAGCACTCCCCAACCCCGCTGTCCTCTGCTTTCTCACTGCCAGGCCAAGGGTGTATCAGCATTCTCTGACTTCCCAGAGACCCTCATTGATGATGATCTCTGTACATAAACTGAAGAGGTTTAAAATTTTTATTTTTCATTACCAAAATACACTAATTAAGTTCTTTCTTATACCTTGAAAAAGCAAGAAAACATCCGAGCATGCAAAAAATGTCATTAAACTCATGGTCATAATTAACTGGACATATTCCAGTCTTCTATATGAAGCCTGTTGATATATTCTTTCTGTATACATTTACTAAACAGATCTAACAAACTAACTAAAAGAAAACACTAGAAGCAAGAGTTGATAACTGAAAATCTTACCATGAGGACTGAGACAGAAAAATTTAAAAGATAGAAATGAATTTAAGAAGCTTAAGTATGACCATTAAGAGGTGGAGGCATTCATATCCCAATAGATGTTTGCAAAATGGGAGAAGAAAAGGTCTCAATTATCTGGACCATACGCTTATTGGCACAGGGGCCACACAGAATTACTGTCAGTAAGCTCATCTCCATTTTCTTGATTACACCTATAAAAGTGTGTTTTGCCTGGCCAGGCGCAGTGGCTCACGCCTGTAATCCCAGCACTTTGGGAGGCCAAGGAGGGTAGATCACCTGAGGTCAGAAGTTCAAGACCAGCCTGACCAACATAGAGAAACCCCATCTCTACTAAAAATACAAAATTAGCTAGGTGTGGTGGCACACGCCTGTAATCCCAGCTACTCAGGAGGCTGAGGCAGGAGAATCACTTGAACTTGGGAGGCAGAGTTTGCAGTGAGCCGAGATTGTGCCATCGCCCTCCAGCCTGGGCAACAAGAGCAAAACTTCATCTTTAAAAAAAGAAAGAAAGAAAGAAAAGTGTGTTTTGCCCAATGGAGACTAAAGCCACCAAAAAGAAATATTTAAGTAAGTAATAGAGATACATTTGCCAGAATTAGAAAAAGCTGAAAGACTTCAGAATGAAAGAAGAGAGATGAGTGGTGAAAACTAGAACAGGATGTATTATAATGAAATTAACAATATCAAGAGAAAATTATAAAAGTGTCAAAGGAAAAGTACAAATTATTTATTTATTTATTTATTTATTTATTTATTTTGAGATGGAGTCTTGCTCTGTTGCCCAGGCTGGAGTGCAGTGGTGCGATCTTGGCTCAGTGCAAGCTCTGCCTCCCAGGTTCATGCCATTCTCCTGCCTCAGCCTCCCGAGTAGCTGGGACTATAGGTGCCTGCCACAATGCCTGGCTAATTTTTTTTTTTTTTTTTTTTTTGTATTTTTAGTACAGACGGGGTTTCACCATGTTAGCCAGGATGATCTCAATCTCCTGACCTCGTGATCTGCCCACTTCGGCCTCCCAAAGTGCTGGGATTACTCCCAAAGTGCTGGGTGTGAGTAACTGCGCCCGGCCTACAAATTATTTATGAAGGAACAAGAATAAGATGACATGTGGTTTTTTTCAGCAGCAATACTGATGCAAGAAGATAACGAAGTAGTATTTTTAGAGTACTGAAGAAAAAGAACTTAGAATCCAAAATTTAATTTCAAGCCAAACTGTCATTCATACATGAAGTCATGATAAAAATATTACCTGGCATAAAAAATTTCAAAAGTTTTTCTTCACAAGGGCACAAGCACACATTGAAAAGGGATCAAATATTTTGGTAAAATTTGTAATTATCTAGAAAATAACTTAAGACTAAAGGAAAAGAGAAATATAACTATAATAATCCATAGTTTATCCAGAGTTAAATGTAGACACTATCAATATGGTGGGTGTGAATGGGGAACTCCAGGGATCTTGATAGGCTTAGTAAAATAAGAACTTTAAATATATATATATATATATATATGTAATATATATACTTAAAAATATAAAAAGGATTTTTTAAATTTCAATAGATTTTTGGGGAATAGCTGGTGTTCACTGACATGAATAAGTTCTTTAGTAGTGATTTCTGAGATTTTGGTGCACCCATCACTCGAGCAGTGTGCACTGTACCCAATCTTAAGTCTTAAAAAAGGATTTTTTAATCATAAAAGGTGGGACACACTGAAATAAACATAGTAAAATGGCAGAAACAAGCCCAAATATATCAATAATTTACATAAAATTAAATTAATGAATTCACCAAAGGAAAGAAAAAGTTAGATTGATTTTATAAATCCGTGATGTTTACAGAGACACACATAAAACATAAGATTAAAATTAGGCTGGGAGTGGTGACTCACGCCTGTAATCCCAGCACTTTGGGAGGTGGAGGCAGGCAGATCACCTGAAGTTAGGAGTTCGAGATCAGACTGGCCGACATGGTGAAACCCAGTCTCTACTAAAAATACAAAAGTTAGCTGGGCATGGTAGGGGGTACCTGTAATCCCAGCTATTCGGGAGGCTGAGGCAGGAGAATCTCTTGAACCCAGGAGGCAGAGGTTGCAGTGAGCCGAGGTTGCACCACTGTACTCCAGCCTGGGCAACAGAACGAGACTCCATCTCAAAAATAAATAAATAAATAAATAAATAAATATTTTGAAAAGATTAAAATTAAAAAGATAAAGTAAATACAAGACAAATGCTAACTAAAAGAAACCTGCTTTAACTATTTTAACTAAGCTTTTTAAAACCTACATTAAACAAGTAAAACTAATTTTGAAATATAAAGCATTATTAAGAATGTAGTGAGTTATTTTCTAATGATTGAGCCATCCTTGCACGACTAGAATAGACATTTTAATGAATTTAGAAGCTACAGCAACTTTTAAATATTTTGAACTTAATAAAAAATGTCTCAATACAAGTGAAGCAAAATATACAAAGAGAAGTGAACAAATTTCCTATTACATTTTAAGATTTCAACACATCTCTCTTGATTATTGATCATACAAGCTGAAAAAAATTAGAAAGGATATAAAAGAACTGCAAAATATCTCAGTTGTATAGTCATTGTAGTGAGACCTTGTTTGACAGACTCTGGAACAAGAAAACCAAGATTATGATGGCCAGCCCATAAAATTGGGAGGCAGATGGTAATTGCTCTGGCTCTAAAAATGGGTCTAGCTTCCTTTGTGGCTTATTACAGATATTTCTGCAAAATCATAGTATTATAGAGAATTAATTAAGAATCTTGACTAATGAGCAAATATAAAGTCTCCTTCCAATAGTTAGAGAATATCTACTTTTTTCAACTATAGTATGGGTCATTTAGAAAAACTGAGCAGGTAGTTGGGCACAGTGGCTCATACCTGTAATCTCAGCATTTTAGGGGACCAAGGTGGGAAGATCTCTTGAGGCCAGGAGTTCAAGACCAGCCTGGGCAACAGAGTGAGACCTCATCTCTACAAAAAAATAAATAAATAAATAAATATTAGCCACACATGGTGGCATGCACTTGTAGTCCCAGCTACTCAGGAGACCGAGGCAGGAGGATTACTTGAGCCCAAGAGATCAAGGCTTCCATGAGCTATGATCATGCCACTGTACTCCATCCTGGGTGACAAAGCAAGACCCTATCTCTAAAAAAAAAGAGAGAGAGAGAAAGAGAGAGAACTGATTAGGTATTAGCAAAAGAAAGCCTTAATAAATTAAATTTCAAAAAGAATTATACAGGCCATAACCTTTGAACACAACATAATAAAATTATGTTTACAAAACATTTTAAGTTTCCATTTTAAAATTTTAATATAAACAGTAAAAAAGTATGTGTTACTGAATAAATCATAATTAATTTTTTAAATATTTAGAACCCAACAATAAGGAAAACAAAATATATCAAAACTTGTGTGAGATATCATATTTTTTAATACAAGCCATAAATAATATTAGAAAGGGAGAAGGTCTTAAAATTAAGGAGTTAAGTGTCCCTCTTAAGAAATAAGAATGAGATAATAAAACCATGGAGAGCAGAAGCAGAAAATAATAAAATTAAGAGCAGAGATCAACACAATAAATACAAAGATATAATTAAAAATATCAAAAAGTCAAAAGTTGGAAAAAAACAAACATGACAAGATCGAACAGGAGAAGATAAAAGGCAAAAATTAATAATGAAAAGTGGGGTATAATTTGGGCCATAAAGACAGATAAATAAGACATTAGAAGGGACAAAAAACTAATATAGCAACTATTTGCCTGCAACTTTGAAAACTTAGGTAAAATGGACAAATATTTTTGAAAAGTATAAACAGAGCTCAAGAAAAAATAAATTGGATAGTCTTATAATTATTGATAAACTAATGCAGCAATTAAAATCCTCCCACAAAGAAAACACCAGAACCAGATGATTTTACATTCAAGTTCTACCAAACTTTAAACAAATATATTCTCCTTTAGACAGCAGAAAAAGAGAGAATGACCCAATTTCTTCAATGAAGCTAGTATAACCTTAATCCCCAAAACAACCATTCATTTTACCAACATTTGGTAAAATTCACACTCATTCTTTTTTTTTTTTTTTTTTATTGAGACGGAGTCTTGCTGTGTCACCCAGGCTGGAGTGCAGTGCTGTGATCTCGGCTCACTGCAACCTCCACCTCCCAGGTTCAAGCAATTCTTCTGTCTCAGCCTCCTGAGTAGATGAGATTACAGGTGCCCGCCACCATGCCCAGCTAATTTTTGTACTTTTAGTAGAGACGGGGTTTCATCACGTTGGCCAGGCTGGTCTCAAACACCTGACCTTGTGATCTTCCTGCCTCGGCCTCCAAAAGTGCTGGGATTACAGACCTGAGCCACTGCGCCTGGCCTCAACACCTGTTCTTAATAAGACTCTCAGAAAATTTGAAATAAATAAACACAATAAACAATGTACATTAAATATTTAAAGCAAAACTTACCCTAAATGAAAAATTGTTGGAAGAATCCTCTTCCAAGTTAGAAATGGAAAAAAAAAATTATTCTATTGACACATTTAGGCAACAATGTATTGAAGAGTTTTGCTAGGGCAATAAAACCAGAAAAAATGAAAAGGTGCATAAAAACTTTTTAAGTTGATAAAAAGCTGTCAATACTTGCAGATGATAATGCTTTTTTACTTACAAAACCAAAAGGAACTACCTGTACATGATTAGAATAATAGGAGAGTTTGCTGGGTGCGGTGGCTCACTCCTGTAATCCCAGCACTTTGGGAGGTCAAGGTGGGTGGGTCACCTGAAGTCAGGAGTTTGAGACCAGCCTGGCCAACATGGTGAAACCCCCATCTCTACTAAAAATATGAAAAGTAGCTGGGCATGGTGGTGGGCACCTGTAATCCCAGCTACTCGGGAGGCTGAGACAGGAGAATCGCTTGAACCCTGGAGGTGGAGGTTGCAGTGAGCCAAGATCACGCCACGGCACTCCAGCCTGGACAACAAAGAGAGAGACTCTGTCTCAAAAATAAAGAAAGAAAAGAAAAAAAATAATAGGAGAGTTTGGCAAGATAACTGGGTACAAGAGCAATATAAAAATGTCAACTGCTGTTCTAAACACAACCTGAAACATAGAAAACACAAAGAAAAGACAATAAATTACAACTGTCAGATGTTTCAGACCTCTATAATTTTTTTTAGTTTACTGAGATATTAAAGAAGATATATATAAATAGAGAAATATATTTATGAGTAGACTATTTATATGCTATCAGTTCTCCCTAATCAATCTATTGATTCAAATTGATTCAATGGAATTTAAATAAAAATTCCACCTAGGGTATTGTTAAATGAATTTTAATGAGATGATTACAAAATATATATGAAAGAGTTAAGGGCTAAAAGTAGTCTAACAAGGATACTTCTGAAAAAGAACAAGAATAAGGAACTTGCCTTACCAAACACCACCTTACTATGAAGCTGTAGTAATTAGATCAGTCGGGTATTGATGCAAGGACAGCCACATTGACCAATGGAATAGAATAGAGAGCTCAGAAACAAACAAATGCATGTAAATAACTTTATGATGTCACAGAGGCACCATGTCCTATTAGAATGGAAAAGAGAAACTATTGGAGGATATAGGATACATGTATCAAAGTACCCATTACAGCAATGTTCTCGTGGCAAAAACAATTAGAAGCAACCCAAATGCCTGTCAAAGGGAGAGTAAATGCAGTGTGATATATTCTCACACTTGTATATTATACAACAGTTATAAAAGAAACATAGAGAAATGTAACAATATGTATTAATCTTGAAAATGTAAAGTTAAGTAAAGGAAGTAAATCTCAAAGGATTACATACAGTATAATATCCTTTTGGTAAAAATAAAAACAACTAAAGTGAATATGTTTGCATTTACACACAATTATATATAATATGCACATCGTATATAATCTGTATACACAATGGTGTTACATAGAGAGGCAATAAAACTTTATAATAAAGGAAGCAAGTGAACTAACACAGGATCTCAGACATTGATTGCCTTGTGAGAGGAACAAGGAGGCAGAAGGATGGGTTGGTTATAGTCAAGGTCTTAGCTTTTGTTTTAGATGGTGTTTTCAAGAATACTTGCTGCATTATTAAAAATAATTAGGCTGGGTGCGGTGGCTCACGCCTGTAATCCCAGCATTTTGGGAGGCCAAGGTGGGTGGATCACGAGGTCAGGAGATCGAGACCATCCTGGCTAACATTGTGAAGCCCCGTTTCTACTAAAAATACAAAAAATTAGCTGGGTGTAGTGGTGGGCACCTGTAGTCCCAGCTACTCGGGAGGCTGAAGTAGGAGAATGGTGTGAGCCCAGGAGGCGGAGCTTGCAGTGAGCTGAGATAGTGCCACTGCACTCCAGCCTGGGCAACAGAGCAAGACGCCATCTCAAAAAAAAAAGAAAAAGAAAATAATAATTAAGGATAAGTAAATAAAAGTCACCAATAATTGACCAATAATTAGTGTATATCACAATTATAATTAATCCAAGTCTATGCAACCTGAGGTCCAATAAAATAAAACAATAAAATAAAGGGTAGACCATTGTAGAAATACGAGGCCATGTTAGTAGTACTAATCCTGTTGCAATTTTTCTTTAGAGACTTCCTTGGTCCCAGGGTCAGGATGGAGTGCCATGGTTATTTGCTTGTGTCCCCATCCAGTTCTTGTGGAAGCATTTTCAACTGGATAGTGAGCCATTCGTCTGGCCAAAGCAACAGTAACCTCAGCTCCTCAGACTTCACAAGATGACAGAGCCCCATTCATTCCCAGATCTGAACTTCACATTGATCCTATTATTTTCCAGGCCTAGGGGTCACTTTCCAGCCCTTCTCTTGACCTAGGAACTTCTTATCATTCCCCTTCATCAAGTCAGTTAAACATCTCTGCATGTCAATTGCACCAGTGTTGGTCACTGGTTTTGTTTCAAGTGGTTCATTCCATGGATGGAGGACTCAGTTTCCCCAGCAGTCACAACTTAACGAAAATGGCAAATGAGTTAAACTGGCTAGATTTCACTCAAGAACAAAATTGATGGCCATGGTCTGACTTATCAGTTGTTCCCCTTTCAGTCAGTGATTTCCATGTGTATTAGTTTGTTCCCACATTGCTATAAAGACTACCTGAGGCTGGGTAATTTATGGAGAAAAATGGTTTAATTGACTCACAGTTCTGCAGACTGTTCAAAAGTCATCAGGAAACTTACAGTCGTGGCAGAAGGGTGAAAGGATGTCCTACCATGGTGGAGCACAAGAAAGAGAGCAAAGGGGGAAGTGCTATGCACTTTAAAAAAAAAACAAATCTTATGAAAACTCACTCGCTATCATGAGAACAGCAAGAGGGAAATCTGCCCCCATGATCCAATCATCTCACACCAGGTTCCTCCCCCATCATTGGGAATTACAATTTGACATGAGATTTGGGTGGGGACACAAAGGCAAGCCATATTACTCAGGCTCTGGCCCCTCCCAAATCTCATGTTCTTCTCACATTTCAAAATATAATCATGCCTTTCCAACAGACCCTCAAAGTCTTAACTCATTCCAGCATTAACTCAAAAGTCCAAGTCCAAAGTCTCATCTGAGACAAGGTAAGTTCCTTCTGCCTATGAGTTTGTAAAATCACAAAAAAGTTAGTTACTGCCAAGACACAATGAGGGCACAGGCATTGGGTAAATGCCCCCATTCCAAAAGGGAGCAACTGGCTAAAACAAAGGGACTACAGGCTCCATACAAGTCCGAAAACCAGCAGGGCAGTCATTAAATCTTAAAGTTAAAAAATAATTTCCTTTAACTCCATGTCATGCATCCAGGCCACACCGATGCAAGCGGTGGGTTCCCAATGCCTTGAGCTGCTCCACCCCTGTGGCTCTGCAGGGCAAACCCCTGCAGCTGCTTTCATGGGCTGACGTTGAGTGCCTGTAGCTTTTCCAGGTGCATGGTGCAAGCTGTCAATGGATCTGCCATTCTGGGGTCTGGAGGACAGTGGCTCTCTTCTCACAGCAATACTAGGCAGTGCCCCAGTGGGACTCTGTGTGGGGGCTCCAACCCCACATTTCCCCTCCACATTGCTCTAGTAGATGTTCTTGAGGGCTCTGCCCCTGCAGCAGACTTCTGCCTGGACATTTAGGCATTTCCATACATTCTCTGAAATCTAGGCAGAGGCTCCCAAACCTCAACTCATGCCTTCTGCATACCCACAGGCCCAACACTATATGAAAGCCACCAAGGCTTGGAGCTTACAGCCTCTGAAGCAGTGAACTGAGCTGTACCTTGGCCCCTTTTAGCCACAGCTGGAAGTGGAGTGGCTGGAATGCAGGGCACCATGTCCAGAGGCTGCACAGGGCAGCAGGACTTTGGGCCTGGCCCATGAGGCCATTTTCCCCTCCTAGGCCTCCAGGCCTGTGATGGGAGGGGCTGCCTCCAAGGTCCCTGAAATGCCCTAGAGGCATTTTCCCTATTGTCTTGGCTATGAACATTTGGCTTCTCTTTATTAATGCAAATGTCTGCAGCCTTGAATTCCTCCTGAGAACATTTTTGTTGTTGTTGTTGTTGTTTTTCTTATCACATGGTCAGGCTGCAAATTTTTCAAATATAAGTTCTAGTTTCAGGTAATTCATTTGTTTACGCAAATGAGCTTAGGCTTTTAGATGCAGCCAGGCCACATCTTGAACACTTTGTTGCTTAGAGATTTATTCTGCCAAATACCCTAAATTATCTCTCTCATGTTAAAAGTTCCACAGATCTCTAGAGCAGGGCACAACACCACCAGTCTCTTTGCTAAAGCATAGCAAGAGTGACCCCTTTACTCCAATTCCCAGTAAGTTCCTCATCTCCATTTGAGACCATCTCATGCTGGACTTCACTGTCTATATCACTATGAGCATTTTGATCACAACCATTTGACAAGTCTCTAGGAAGTTCCAAAGTTTCCCTCATCTTCCTGTCTTTTTTCTGAGCCCTCCAAACTGTTCCAACCTCTGCCCATTACCCAGTTCCAAAACCACTTTCATATTTTCAGGTATCTTTATAGCAATGCCCTGCTTCTCTAGTACCAATATTCTATATAGTCCATTCTCACTGGAAGCATGACTGAAAGGTCTCAGGAAACTTACAATCATGGCAGAAGGGTGAAGGGGAACCAAGCATGTCTTACCATAGCAGAGCAGGAGACACAGAGCAAGGAAGAAGGTGCTACACATTTTAAACAACCAGATCTCATGAGAACTCACTCATCGTCATGAGAACAGCAAGGGGAAAATCTGCCCCCATGATCCAATCACCTCCCATCATGCCCCTCCCCCAACATTGGGAATTACTATTCGACATGAGATTTGGGTGGAAACACAGACCCAAATCATATCTTGCCTTGGTGTAGAAGACACCATATGCAATGAATGTGCAGATTAGAAAAGGGGCCAGACTAGGAAAACCTCCCATGAATTGATCATTTTATTTCCTCACTTTTATTATAGCTTGCATTTCCTTCCCTACCTCCAGAGGTATGATTTTGAAAACTAAATCCAAAGAAAGACAAAAGCTATTGGTGGCTTCCACAGATGGCTGTTTCTCAAAGGGTTTACAAAATCTGACTGATTATCAGAGACGTCTGAGGAGGGCTGTCAATGCAAAACCGTGGTTCTCAAAGGGGTGGTCCCTGGACCAGCAGTATCAGCAACACCTGGGAGCTTGTTATGAATGCAGATTCTCAGATGACAACTCAGACTCACTGAATCAGAAACTCTGGGGTTGGGTCCAGCCATCTGTAGTTTTATAGGCGATTTTAAAGAAAGGTAAAATTTGAGAGACCCTGAGAGCATCTCAGGTCCTGCTACTGAAGAGTTGGGAGGTCTATAGGGGCCCAAGTTTCAGAATGTTAACAAGATCCCCCTAGTAGATGCTAAAGACTACCAGATGGCCTCAAGAGTCTGAAGCCATTTGTCTTTCTTTCTAGGAATATAAATGACAAAGACACCACTAACTGAGGAGGATCTCTCCTCCTACCCTGCTCTATTTTCTGTCTTGTTGATCTCACTCTGGACTCAAGGCAGTTGAATCTGTTCCCCAAAAGTCTATTTCCCTGTGATGCTCTGGTGTTAACAGAGGATTGCACATAGTTTCTTGGTGGAAAAAAATGAATCAAATTTCTGCTTTTTCAGCCTAAATCGTATATTCCTTTTAGATATCATTTTCCAATTATCAAAAACAAACTTTGCACAATTGTTCCAGATTTCTCACTTTGTCAGCAGGGGTTTCATGAAGATATTTATAAAAGCTTTGAGAATCATTAAGGCCATAGCCACCTGATCCAGGAAATACAACCTTGGGTTGGCCACAGGCTAAGTGAGCCCTGGTACACAGGTAGAGATCAAGGTTCCTTCGAGTTTGACTGTTTGCCTCAAACCCACATCCCATGCCCCTGCCCTGTCTGTCTTAGTCCTGAAAGCTACAGAAACAACACTACATCTTCAGACTAAGATTTGGTCTTTTGGTCTTAGAACTCTCCCTACAACAACCCCTCTGCCTTTTCTTTTTTTACTGTAGTAAAATATACATAACGTAAAATTTATCATTTTATTTATTTATTTTGACACAGGGTCTCACTCTCTTGCTCAGGCTGGAGTGCAGTGGTGTGATCTCAGCTCACTGCAGCCTCGACCTCCCTGGACTCAGGTGATCCTCCCATCTTACCCTTCCGAGTAGCTGGGACTATGGGCATCTGCCACCATGCCCGGCTAATTTTTGTATTTCTTGCAGACGGGGTTTCACTATGTTGACCAGTTAGTCTCAAACTCCTGGGCTCAAATGATCTGCCCTCCTAAATTTACCATTTTAACCAGTTTTAAGTGTACAGTTCAATGGCATTAAGCACGTTCATATTGTTATGCAACCATCCCAACCATCTCTCTTCAGAATTTTTTTATCCCAAATTGACATTCTGGACCCATTAAACACTCATTACCCCCTCCTCCCAGCTTCTGGTAAGCCCTAGTTTACTTTCATTCTATATGAACTTGACTATTCTGGATATCTCTTATAAGAAGAATCATACACGCCAGGTACAGTAGCTCATGCCTGTAATCCCAGCACTTTGGCAGGCCTAGGCAGGTGGATCACTTGAAGTCAGGAGTTCAAGACCCACCTGGCCAATATGGTAAAACCCTGTCTCTACTAAAAATACAAAAATTAGCCAGGCATGGTGGTGGGCACCTGTAATCCCAGCTACTTGAGAGGTTGAGGCAGGAGAATCAATTGAGCCAGGGAGGCGAAGGTTGCAGTGAGCGGAGATCGTGCTATTACGTTCCAGCCTAGGAGACAGTGCGAGACTCTGACACAAAAAAAAAAAAAAAAAAATTATCATGCAATGTTTGCCCTTATGTGTTTGGCTTACTTCACTCATTTAGCATAATGTTCTTAAGGCTGATAGAAGCTGTAGCATGTATCAGAATTTTGTTCTTTCTTAAGGCTGAAAAATATTCCATGGCATATATATACCACATTTTTTAATCCTTTTATTTTGATAGACATATGAGTTATTTTCACTTTTCGTCTATTGTAAATAATGCTGTTATGCACATGGGTGTAAAAGTATCTGTTCTGCTACCTTCTTTCAGTTCTTTAGAGGTATATATGTAGAAGTGGGACTTCTGAATCATGTGGTAATTCTATGCTAATTTTTGAGGAACTGCTAGACTATTTTCCACAGTGCTGCACCATTTCACATTCCTGCCAGCAAGGCACAAAGGTTCTAATTTGTCCACATCCATGTCCACATCCATCTTGGGAGCATTTGTAAAAGGTATTTATTTCCTGGCAACAACTTAAGGAAGAAACAGTGTCTTGCTCTTGTCTGTCATGCTAGCAATGAGCACAGAGCCTCATACAGAGCAAGTTGAGTGTATGTTTTGCAGATTGACATGGATGGAGGGAGATAACACCCATTTAGTTTTTCTTTCATTAAATCCCTAGAAATCCCCGCATGTGGGGCCTCCCTACTTTTTGTATTCCCATAGTAATTTAAACTTCTCTTAAACTACACATCACATTTTACTTTACTCAATTTTCAGAGTCATGGGACTTACATCTTATTTTTCTCTAAGACTATGAGTCTCTTAAGGGAAGAATCTGAAGATAGGCTCTCCTTGAGCTGTTTACAACTTTCTCATTCTTCATGACCTAAGTCTTCTTTCCCCAGAATACCTTTTTTAACCACTGGACTCAGAGAACTTTTGCCCCACTGAGTAACAGTTTTTACTAAATTGGCCTGATCATTGACAGCCTCAATCAATATCAAATGCCTCAAGGAATCAAAAACTAAAGGAATAAATGAGCAAACAAATAACCCATTTAACATAAATTATTCTCTAAGTTAACACAAGTTACTGACTACCCACCATGTGCTAGGTGCTTGGGAATATCAGAGGAATAACACACCATCCTTGCCCTTCAGAAAAACATCTAATATTATTTATCTCATTAATAGGAGGCTGTGTAGGTAACCATGAGATTGCAAAGAGACCAGACAGTGTCCCAAATAAGGGAATAAGATGCAAGGTATATAAAAGTCTTCATGGAGTAGATACTTTTTGAGCTGAATCTTTAAAAAGTAGAGTTTTCCAAATATACAAAGCAGAGACTTTGCATTCCAAGCAAAAGGAATGGGAGGAGGAAAATACAAAACCATAAAATAGACTGACCTTGTTAGAAGTCTACAAGTGGGGCAGCCCTGTTGAAGTGGAGAGGTGGAGAGTGAAAAGAATGTGTGGCAAGCTGTGACTTCCTTATCCAGACACATCTTATCCGGCTGATACACATACCCATATTCCTGTCATGTTGATCACTGTGTTCACCAAACATGCAATGTTTGCCCCTGCCTCTGTTTGTGTCAACCCCACCTTCCTACTTGGAATGTTTGTCCTCACTTCCTTTTTCTGGATCCATGAGTATCTAGTTTTGTGACCCACAAACCTAGATGTGGTTTGATGAGTCAACTAATTATTCAGGACAGAGAGTGATCACTGAGAAAAAGAGGAGAATAAAAGTCAAAAGAGATTCTGAAGATTATGGAAACTACTTTGGTTTGCTCTAGGTTTGAGTTATCAGTGTTATGACTAGAGATTCATACAATGCTGAAGAGACAGAGAAACAATTCTAACACTTCCATGCAAGATGGTAGACTGAGCATATACACTACCTTCAGCTCCTTCCAGGAACTCCAGTAATGTGTCAATAAATTGATTTTTTTACAAGAACAAGAACAATCGGTGAAAAGGACAATTGCAACAAAATTTTGACAGCTATGGAGCAGGAGGACCAATGGATTAGTGACTTGGCTAAGTCCAGAAAGCTGTATCCTAAGCCAGTGACGGAGAAAGCTTCCAGAAACAGAAGAAATCTCAAAAGGTTCTGGAATTTGTGGCTCTATGTTCATCTAAAATTGGAGATACAGGTGAAGTTAAAAACAGGAGAATCAATTAAAATTATATTTGATGCTGTAAAACCCAGTTACTTCCTTCACTTTGGCAGAAGAATAAAGACTTATTCTCTGTTGATTGCAAAACAGAGGCTCCCTTGGCATATGAAGAGAAGTATAGCTGAGAAGAAGAGAAAGTTGAACCCCCACCCCTAACCCTACCACCATTCAGCTCTCTTCTCTCACTCAGCCTCAGAAAGGGAAGCCACACTTACAAAGCTTAGCAGGAGTTTGGAAGAGTCTCCTCTGGGGAAGCTGACCAGTCCAAGAATAAACCTAGAGGCACTGACATGAAGGGTTCCTGCAACATAAAACTCAACAAGAGTTGCACTCTAAGAGCAACCCAAGTTGATAAGCCAATGCTCCCCATACAAACACCAAGAGCTACCAATGATGCCCCATTCTTAAAAATAAATGGAGAGCTCAGTGTCACTACTGTCTTGTACATTTCAGCTTTGATAAACTTTCAACATTTTGATCAGCTGTAGCCTCCTTCTGGCCTGATCAGATTTGCATAGCAAAGAAACATTTAAGCCACCAACTAGTCAGTATATACAGGCAAAGTGTCAATGTGATGAAATCAGTAGGCAGAAGCCATTTTTGCATTTGAGGTCGTCGTTAAGACCCTCTGTATCTTTTTTTTTTTTTTTTTTTGACACAGAGTCTCACTGTCACCAGGCTGGAGTCCAGTGGCACGATCTTGGCTCACTGCAACCTCCACCTCCTGGATTCAAGCAATTCTCCTGCCTCAGCCCCCCAAGTAGCTGAGACTACAGGCACGCACCACCACCCCCAGCTGATTTTTGTATTTTTAGTGGGGATGGGTTTTCTCCATGTTGGCCAGGATGGTCTTGATCTCTTGACCTCAAGTGATCCACCCGCCTCAGCCTCCCAAAGTGCTGGGATTACAGGCGTGAGCCACCGCGCCTGGTCGACCCTCTGTATCTCAGTGAGAATGGTGGTCTGAGAAGCCATAGAGCTGTAGTCTAGAAGCTGTGCTTTTGTGCAATATCTAAAGCAATATTTAATATTTTTTATTTAAAAAAATGTTTATTGCCACATAGTATTTTAAATATTTATGGGGTACATGTGATATTTTGTTAGATAGAATGCATGCATAATGATCAGGTCAGGGTATTACGGTATGCATTACATTGATTATTTATAATTTCTAGATGTTGGGAACATATCAAGTTCTCTCTTCTAAGAGCTACTTGAACTATACAATGCATTGTTGTTAACTATAGACACCCTATTCTGCTATCAAACATTAGAACTTATACCTTCTATCTGTCTGTATGTGTGTGCCCACTGGCCACCTCTCTTCATTCCCCTGCTCACCCACACACCATTTGCAGCTTCTGGTATTTATCATGCTATTCTCTACCTTCATGAGATCAAGTTTTCTAGCTCCCACATGTGAGTGATAATGTGTGAAATTTGTCTTTCTATGTCTGGCTTATTCCACTTACCACAATAACCTCCAGTTCCTGTAAATGACAGGATTTCATTCTTTTTTATGCCCAAATAATATTTCATTGTGTATATATGTCAAATTTTCTTTAGTAATTCATCCGTTGATGGACATTCAGTTTGATTCATATTTTTGTTATTGTGAATAGTCCTACAATAAACATGCAACTGCAGATATCCCTTTGATATGCTGATTTATTTTCCTTTGGAAATCCCAGTAGTGGTATTGCTGCATCATTTGGTAGTTCTATTTTTAGTTTTTGAGAAATCTCTATTTTGTTTTCCATAATGGTTGTACTAATTTATATTCCCATCAACAGTGCATAGGAGATCCCTTTTCTCTGTATCCTCATAAAAATCTGTAATTTTTTTTCTTATTAGTAATAGCCATTCTAACCAGAGTAAGATGATATCTCATTGTGGTTTTGATTTGCATTTCCCTGATAATTATGTTGAGAATTATTTCATATACATGTTAGCCATTTGTATGTCTTCTTTTGAAAAATGTCTATTAATGTCCTTCGCCTGCTTTTTAATGGAATTACTTGTTTCTATACTATTGAGTGGTATATGTATTCTGGATATTAGTCTCTTGTTAGGTGAATGATTTGCAGATATTTTCTCCCATTCAACAAGTTTTTCATCATTCTACTGATTGTTTTCTTTGTTGCAAAGAAGCCTTCTAATTTAACAGACTTACATTTGCCTATTTTTGTTTTTATTGTCTGTGCTTTCAAGGTCTTAGTCATAAAATCTTTGCCTAAACCATTGTCCTGAACTGTTTTCTCTATGTTCTCTTCTAGTAGTTTTATAGTTTCAGATCTTACTTTTAAATCTTTAATCCATCTTTAGTTGATTTTTATTTATGGTGAGAGATAGGGATCCAGTCTCATTCTTCTGCATACAGACATTCAATTTTTCCAGAGCTATTATTGAAGAGTGTGTCTTTACCCCAGTATATGTTCTTGACACCTTTATCAAAAAGTAGTCGGCTATAGATGCATGTAATTGTTTCTAGATTCTCTATTCTGTCCATTGATCTGTGTGTCTGTTTTCATACCAATACCATTCTGTTTTGCCTTGTAGTATATTTTGGATAGTGTGATGCCTCCAGCTTTGTTCTCTCTTGTTCAGAATTGCTTTGGCTATTTGAGCACTTTTTTGATTCCATACTTATTTTGGGATTATTTTTTCTATTTCATGTAAAAAATGACATTGGTATTTTGATAGGAATTCCACTGAATCTGTAGATTGCTTCGGGTAGTATGGCCATTTTAATAATATTAATTCTTCTGATACATGAGCAGGGGACGTCTTTTTATTTGTTTATGTCCTCTACAATTTCTTTCATTCACGTTTTGTTATTTTTCATGTAGAGATGTTTTACACCCTTGGTTAAATTTATTCCTAGGCATTTTATTTTATTTTTGTAGCTATTGGAAATGCGATTGCCCTCGGCATTCCTTTCTCAGTTCAGTATGAATGTACAGGAATGCTACTGATTTTTGTATGTTGATTTGTATCCTGCAAGTTTACTGAATTTATTTATCAGACCTAAGAATTGTTTGGTGGAGTCTTTTGTTTTTTTCTAGCTATAGGATCATATCATCAACAAAGAGGTACAATTTGATTGCTTTTCCAGTTTGGATGCCTTGCCTTTTATTTCTTTCTCTTGCCTGATTGCTCTGGCTAGGACTTCCAGTACTATGTTGACTAGGAGTCACGAAAGTGGGCCATCCAGTATGATGTTTTGTTAGCTTTGGATTTGCCATATATGGCCTTTTTATTTTGAGGTATTTACCTTCTATGCCCCATTTGTTTACAGTTTTTATCACAAAGCAATGTTGAATTTTATCAAATACTTTTTCTACATCTTTTGAGAGGGTCATATGGTTTTTGTCCTTCATTCTGTTGATGTGATGTATCACATTTATTTCCCTATGTTGAACCATCCTTGCAACCCTGGGGAAAATTCCACTTGATCATGGCATATATATATATATTTTTTTTTTTTTTTTGATGTGCTGTTGGATTCAGTGTGCTCAATTCTTGAGAATTGTTGCATCTATGTTCATCAGGGATAATGGCCTGCAGTTTTTTTCTTGTCGTTGCATTCCTGTCTGGTTTGGGTATTAGGGCAATGGTGGTCTTATAGAATGAGTAAAAGGGAGAATTACGTCCTCTTTCATTTTTTAGAATAGTTTGAGGAAAATTCGTATTATTTCTTCTTTGAAAGTTTGGTAGGATTTAGCAGCTAAGTCATCTGGTCCTGCACTTTACTTTTGGGGGAGACTTTTTATTACAGATTCAATCTCATTATTTGTTATTGGTCTGTTCAGATTTCCTATTTCTTCCTAATTCAATCTTGGTAGATTGTATGTGTCCAGGACTTTATCTATTTCCTTTAGGTTTTCTAGGTTGTGCACATGCATTTGTTTGTGACAGTCTCTGATCATCATTTGTATTTCTGTGGTATCATTGCAATGTCTCCGTTTTTATTTCTGATTTTGTTTATTTGGGTCTTTTCTCGCTTTTGGTTAGTCTACCAAGTGGTTTATCAGCTTTGTTTATATTTTTAAGAAGGCAGCTTTTCGTTTTGCTGAAGCTTTAGATTGTTTTATAGTCTCTATTTCTTCAAGTTCTGCTCTGATCTTTTTGTTGTTGTTGTTCCTTCTATTAATTTTGGGTTTGGTATCTTCTTGCTTTGCTAGGCCCTTCGGTGCATTGTTGATGGTTTATTTACTTGAAATATTTCTACTTTTTTTATGTTGGCATTTATTGCTATAAAATTCTCTCTTGAGATTATTTTTGCTATATCCCATACATTTTGATATGCTATGTTGTGGTTTTCATTTGTTTCAAAAAAGGTTTTCAATATTGTTGCAAAAGTAATTGCAGTTTCGAACTGTGAATTTTAAATCATTATAACTAGGCTCAAACACATCTTTATTAAAGAAAATAGGAACCATTACAATTAACACGTTTTGCAAACAATAAATAAGTTTGTTCCTTCCTGTAGCATAAAAATGCATGCTTCAGGATTCGATGAACTCTTGGGAAGCATTTTCTGCATTCTGCTGGTTGTGGAAGCATTTTATTTGCAAAAAGTCATTAGGATGCTTGAAGAAGGGGTTGTTGATTGGTGAGAGGTCAGGGGAATATGGCAGATGAGGCAAAACTTTGTAGCCTAATTTGTTCAACTTTTGAAGCATTGGCTGTGCAATGTGCTGTCAAGTGTTGTTGTGGAGAGTTGGGCCATTTCTGTTAACCAATGCAGGCGGCAGGCATTGCAATTTTCAGTGCATCTCATTGATTTGCTGAGCATACTTCTCAGATGTAACGGTTTCACTGGGATTCAGAAAGCTGTAGTGGATCAGACTGGCAGCAGACCACCAAACACGGGCCATTACTTTTTCTGGTGCAAATTTGGCTTTGGGAAGTGTTTTGGAGCTTCTTCTCAGTCTAACCACTGAGTTGGTCATAGCCAGTTACCGTATAAAAGCCACTTTTCATTGCACATCACAATCCGATCAAGAAATGGTTCATTGTTGTTGCACAGAACAAGAGAAGACAGCACTTCAAAATAAAGATTTTTAAAATTTTCAGTCAGTTCATGAGGCAACCATTTATGGAGCTTTCTCACCTTTCAAATTTGCTTCAAATGCCAAATGACCATAGAATGGTTGATGTTGAGTTCTTCGGCAACTTCTCATGTAGTTGTAAGATGATTATCTTCTACGATTGCTCTCAGTTGGTCATTGTCAACTTCCAGTGGCTGCCACTATGCTTTTCATCTTCAAGTCTCTCATCTCCTTTGAAAAACGTCTTGAACCACTACTGCACTGTATTTCATTAGCAGATAGTGGGCAAAATGTATTGTTAATGTTGTGAGTTGTCGCCACTGCTTTGCAACCCATTTTGAACTTGAATAAGAAAATCATTCAAATTTACTTTTTGCCTAACATTATTTCCAGGGTTTAAAATAAACATAAAATAAACAGCAAGTAATAAGTCACTAGCAAAAAAACATAAAGCAAGAAGTACCCATTAAAATGATGTATAATACAACCACATTTATTTAAGAATGTATTCCAATATCAAATAGCAAATTCCAACAATGCAAAAATTGCAATTACTTTTGCACTCACCTAGTATATCCTCCTTAGTTTACTTCGTAACCCAATGGTCATTCAAGAGCATGTTGTTTAATTTCTATGTATTTGTACTTTTTCTAAAGTTCCTTTTGTATTGATTTTCAGTTTTATTCCATTGTAGTCTCAGAAGATACTTGGTATGACTTTGAGTTTTTAAAATTTTGTTAAGACTTGTTTTGTATTCTAACATACGGTCTATTCTGGAGAATGTTTTGTGTGTTGATGAGAATATGTATTCTGTAGCCATTGAATGAAATGTTATGTAAATGTCTTTTAGATCCATTGGGTCTAATGTGCAGTTTAAATCTGAAGTTTGTTGAATTTTTGTCTAGATGATCTGCCTAATACTGAAAGTGGGATGGTAAAGTCCTCAACTATTATTGTATTAGAGTCTATCTCTCTCTTTGGATCTAATAATATTTGTTTCACATATCTGAGCACTCTGATGTTGGGTGCATCTATGTTTAGAACTGTTATATCCTCTTGCTGAATTCATCCTTTTATCATTATATAATGACCTTCTTTATCTCTTTTTACTGCTTTTTGACTTAAAGTCTGTTTTATCTGATAAAAATAGAGTTACTCCTACTCACTTTTAGTCTCCATTTGAACGGAATATCATTATCTATCCCTTAACTTTCAATACATATGTGTCTTTACAGGTGAGATGAGTTTCTTGTAGATAACATATAGTTGGGTCATGTTTTTTAACTCATTTAATCAGTTTATATCTTTTAAGTGCAAAGTTTAATCAGTTTACATTCATGGTTATTGCTGATATGTGAGGGCTTATTTCTATCATTTTATTAAGTAATTTCTGGTTATTTTGTATATCTTTTGTTCCTCTCTCTTTCTCTCATATTGTTTATCATTGTGGTTTGGTAGTGTTATGCAGTGGTAACATTTTAGTTTTTTCTCTTACTTGTTTATGAGCTTGCTCTGCCAGTGGTTTTTATATTTTCATGTCTTCATGATGGTAGTTATTGTTCTTTCACTTCCAAGTCTAGCACTCAATTAAGTATTTCTGGTAAGGTCAGTCTAGTGGTAATGATTTTCCTCAGCTTTTGCTTAGAGAATAAAAAAAATATTTATCTTTCCCTTATAAAAGATAACTTTGCTGAGTATAGTATCCTGGGTTGCCAGGGTTTTTTTCTTTTTTTCAGCACTTTTAATATATCATCCCATCCTCTGCTGCCTGTAAGTTTTCTGCTGAGATATCTGCTGTTAGTCTCATGGGGGTTCCTTTATAAGTTACTAGGGGCTTTTCTTTTGCTGTTTGTAAAAATTTACTTTGTCCTCGACTTGACAGTTTGACCATAATGTGCCATGGAGGAGATTTTTTTGAATTGTATTTATTTGAGAATCTTTGTGCCTCCTGTATCCAGATGTCTAATTTTTAAATAAACTTGGGAAGTTTTCATGTATTGTTTCATTAAATATGTTTTCTTACCCTTTCATTTTCTTTTTGCCTTCTGGGCCAAAAATTCAAATATGTGGTCATTTTACGGTGTCCCATGTATAAATTTAAGCTTTGCTCATTCTTATGTACTCATTTTTATCTGACTGGATTTTGCAAAAAACCTATCTTCTAGTTCTAAGATTCTTTCTTCTGCTTGATCTAGTCTATTGTTGCAGTTCTTGAATGCATTTTGTATTTAAATTAATTAATTTTTCATGTACAGAATTTCTATTTGGTTATTTTTTATAATATCTATCTCTTTGGTAAATTTCTCATTCATATCATGAATTGCTTTTCTGACTTTTTTGTATTTTTTTCAGATTTCATAAATTTCTTTTTGATTGTGATCTGTTGCTAGAGAATTCTTGTGTTCCTTTGGAATAGTTCCTTGCTTTTTTATGTTTCCTGTTTCCTTATGTTGATATCTGCACATCTAGCATAACAGTCTCTTCTTCTAATTTTTTAATTTGATTTTTTGGGGAAGGACATTTTCCTGAAGATGTATCTATGGTGTTGGTTGAGTATGGTACTTTGGCTTTGATTCTGGGATTGTGCAGTAGTGTAGTCTCTGTATGATTTCTTTGGCTAAAAACAGCATCAGTGGTATCTGTGATTTCCTCAGTGGCTTAGGGTGCAGTTGTTAGTGGAGGCAGTGGTGAAGTTTTGCTGGGGACTGAGACTCCATGTGGGCCAGTCTTCAGGCCCCATTGATGGCAGCAGCAGGCTGAGCATGCCTATCCTTGGGCACCAGGGTGGTGTATGCTGGCATGTGTTAGCCAGTCCAGGCAGGCTGATTATTGGCCTTCCAGGTGGCTTGCTCAGGTGCCAGGAATGACAGTGGTGGGCTGGGCAGGTGGGTTATTGAGCCCCTGGGCAGCAGGTGTGGCATGGGCAATCACAGTAGCAGTGGTGGGACAATCTTTGGGACCCAAGAGATCCCTGCTGTTTTTGATGATGGCTACAATGGGCTGGATGGGCCAGTCCCCAGGTCTGCAGATGGCACATGCAGATGAGTGGCAGCTGTGGTGGTAGTAGCAGGTTCAGGGGGTTCAACCTCAAATACCAGAAGGACTGCTCAGGTGTCAACAGTGGTAGGCTAGATTGGGTGATACCCACCCCCCTGGATGGTGTGCTCAGGTACTCAAGTTTCAGTCTTTGAGGATGAGCCTCCTACAGTCATGTGTTGCTTAACAACAGGAATATGTTCTGATAAATGCATCGTTAGATGATTTCATTGTTGTGCAAACATCACACTTACACAAACCTAGGATGGTGTAGCCTACTATGAACCTAGGCTATGTGGTATAGCCTATTGCTCCTAGGCTATAAGCCTGGACAGCATGTTACTGTACTGAGTACTGTAGGCAATTATAACATTATGGTAATTATTTGTGTACCTAAACATATCTGAACATGGGAAAGGTACAGTAAAATATAGTACAAAAGATTTTTTTTAATGGTACATTTATATAGGGCGCTTACCATGAATAGAGTTTGCAGGACTGAAAGCTGGTCTGGGTGAGTCAATGAGTGAGGGGTGAGGGAATGTGAAGGCCTAAGATATTACTGTATAGACTTTATAAACACGGTACACTTAGGCTACACTAAATTTATGAGAAAAATAAAGTAATTGCACAATGACGTGGTGGGAACAGGGAATAAGAATTTTTCAGCTCTATTATAATCTTATGGGACCACCATTATATAAGTGGTCCATCATTGATGGAAATATCCTCATGTGGGGCATGACTATGATTTGTAAAGCAACTGATAACTGTTGGAAGATAGCGAGTGGAGAGAGCTGTTTTCCAAACTGCCCCTTACCCATCACAGTCAGCCCCTAACACAGGCCCCCACTAATTCTTTTGAGCCTGTTGACAGCCGACTCCTTAATGCTTGTGTCTATCTCTGACATCCATTGTGTGCTCCCTCCTAACATACTTACAGCTCCATGGCAAGGTGAGATCAGAGCTGTCCAGAGGAGATTAGTAAAGCAGACAGGAGGACAGGTTAAGCTGCCCCTGAGCTCTTATCCCACTCCCGGCACCCAGACCCCACCCCCTAGTTTGCTCTTGGGTGTGCAGAGGTGCTCTCTCCTCTTCCCTTCTGTTGTGCTTTCCCCAAATGACCAAGCAGACCTATTTTATCAATATTGAAAATCAAGCAAGTTGCACTCTACAGATGCCCTCTCTGGCTGGGGATCTTTCTCTGATGAAGTTTGGTGTGGCTGCCAAGTATGGAGAGTGCAGAAGAGGCCACAGATACTGTTTCATGAGCTCAACAAGACCTAAGCTTTTGAACAGTGCGTTGCAGCACTAGAGAAGCTTTAGGTACATAATGAGATTCTCTCTGCCTGGCTTCTTGAAAATCCCAAGCATAAGTATTGCAAGTCAGCGTGGTTCTGCAGGAAGAGTATGGGTTAGAAGGTAGGAAGCCTGGGCCCCGCATGGCACCAGGGATGACAAGTCCCATTCCCTTTAGATTTTAGTTTCCTCATCTATGGCATCCCATGCCTAGATGCATCTTTAAGGCTCCACTCCTTTTAGCATCCTGTGTTTCTAAGAAGAGTCTTTGAGAAAACTGAGATGTACAATGGGAATGGCCACCAGGAAGGCAGGCCAGAAGGTGTTTGCCTGATGACCCTTTGGTAATTGGCAACAATGTATTTCTCCTTTTATACTTTCCAAGAATTCTAATGGACCATCAAGTATCAAATCAGGACCATTGGAACGTCTCTAAATGAGTTATCTTTAATCTTCCTCCATTCTTAAGTCTTGCTCGTTTAAGTTCAGCTGAAATTGCATCCTACTCTGTGGTTTGTAGAAAAAGTCCACAGTGGTTTTTGTCTCCTGGTTTCAATTTAGGGTCCACTCTCCTCTAATCACTAGATGCCAGTGTGTTTTCTAATAATTCCTGTTTTGCCAGTTTCTGAGTTAACAGACTTCCTCTGCCGCTGGGTCTGAAGCTCTGTCCTGCCAGTGGCAGCTGAGACACTTCAGCCTTAATTATGAGATATCTTTCTAAGTCCTGGATGAAGCCAAAATAACAATTAGCTTCATATAAATATTGAGCCAGGACATTTCCTTCTCATGTTCTGGAGAAGGTATGAGCTTGTCCTGGTAAAATGCCTGGGCATATACAAAATTTCATTTCCTGCGGATGGTTGAATCCTGAATCCTAACCAGAGTTCCTCAAAGAGCATTCCCTGAGAGTCTTGTGGAGGTGTGCAGGGTCACTTTGGGGGCTGTTCCCCGCATGCCACATGTGTTGGGCATTTTGTGGTGGTGGTAGTTCTCTGGGTCAGCACCACCCCTGCTGCCCATATGCCTAGTGATACTTTGCAATACTGGCTGCCCTACAGTCTGTGGTTATGTCTATTGGGACAGTTTGCTGTGGGATCCTCAGGCTCAGTTTCATCTTGGGGATCTGCTGCCCTCCAAGCGAATCACACTGTTTGTTTATTTTGTTTGTCTATTTGTTTGTTTGTTTTGGTAATGCAAATACCCAGGCCATTTCCTGAATTGGTCTTTGAGCTTAATTCAATACACTCAGAAGCAATTGCCTGGGCTATCTAGATTAATCTGATTGTGTCCCCAGAGCCTTCTACTCAAAACAATCTGCTTAATGTCTGAGTTTTAAGAGTTAACTCCTAACACTGCTGACAGCCTGGCTCTCTGCTATATCAGTGTGCTCTGCACAGAGATGCAGCCACACAAAGCCACACTGCTTATTGCTGAGAAAATCCTAAGTCATTCAGTACCAGGGTTCCTAGCCCAAATCTCCAAGACTACAGGGGCCAAATCAGGAAAAAATATTCTCAACTCTGGGTAATATCCCTGAAAGCCAGTATAAGCATTCCTTTATTTTATAGGATCTTATCCCTACAGAAAACAGGGGGAAAAAAAAGCAAGAAATACAGTGCCCCAGGCTGGATCCTCTGGAAGCAGATACTGAGAGGGAGTTTGGAGAGCAAGACGTTTATTAGGGATCAATGCCTGTGAAGGAGGAGGACTGGGCAGAGAGAGAAGTTTAACCGTAATGCAGGCCCAGCAAAGCCTCCACTATCCAATAGACGCTCTCTGGAGAGTGTATTATCCCTCACAGCTTCCCATGTTGGAGAGAAATGGCTGGGCTTTTGTGCCCCTCTTGCCTTGCACAGGCACCTGATACAGGCCGCCCCCAAATCAGGCACCTGTACTGACACCTTACATGAAGTATCATTCTCTGCAGCTGCAAGAGACTTAAAAATAGCTGAAGGTTGTCCGTTGACCTTGGTCCTTATGACTGGCAATGAGTCTTTTCTCGAAGGATCTGGGTGGCACATCTGCACGTCTATCTCTGGGAGGGTTATGAAAAAAGTTAATAGCACTGATAGTCACTGCTCCTGATCTGTAACTTGTGGTTCCACTAAAGCCTCTGTTGGATGTCCAAGGATGGGTTGCAGCAAATCTTCACTCTCCCTCAGAAAAAGCATTCAAGACTGATGTAGGAGGTGGACCAGATAATGCTGCCACCCCAGACTGTGTCTCTGGTAGGCAACTGACATCTGCAAGCATGGAAACCTGGAGTGCTGTTCAGTCCCCTGGGTCTCTGGCCAGTTCAGAACAAGGAACTTGGAGCATTTCCTCCCAGCACTAGGCTGGATGCATCTCTTAGTTCAGCTCAAGTCTCTTTGCACCTGACAGCCAATACTGCAGTGATGGAATAAGGAGGTGAACTTCTCTGCTTTCATTAGATGTGACTCTTACTGTAAAATGTGGTTAGAAATGAGCACATGGGCCGGGCGCGGTGGCTCACGCCTGTAATCCCAGCACTTTGGGAGGCTGAGGCAGGCGGATCACGAGGTCAGGAGATCAAGACCATCCTGGTTAACACGGTGAAACCCCGTCTCTACTAAAAATACAAAAAATTAGCCAGGCGCCTGTAGTCCCAGCTGCTAGGGAGGCTGAGGCAGAAGAAGGCGTGAACCCGGGAGGCGGAGCTTGCAGTGAGCGGAGATCGCACCACTGCACTCCAGCCTGGGCGACAGAGCAAGACTCCGTCGAACAAAAAAAAAAAAAAATGAGCACTGAGCACATGTTCAATATCTATGAGTAGGCATTGTATGGTATGAAATGGATGACATTTGCTTTCCTTAGACTTCTGCAAAAGTGTTTATTTTTACCAAAGGGGTTTGTCAAACTGCAAATTAGCATGCACATATCCCTTCCTCTTCTCTGCTCCCATCTGGCTTATGCACAGAAATTACACTTCTTCTCAGTTTGCCCCAACTGTTAGCACACAATTCAGCTCCCATTTGCTTGGTGTCAATTTAATATTGCATTAATTAGACAATTAGGGAGGGGCCAGAAAAGATTCTCAGCTAAAGTACTCTAAGTGGGAGTCAGGTTCATTAGAAATTGTTTTTTTTAAAAATTTTTAAATAGTTTGGTTTTGCCTTAGCACAGAAATGTTAGTTGATTAAAGTCTTAGAAGCTGCTAATGAATTGACTCAATGAGATTAAGGTATTTCCTTGGAATCAGTACTCCAAGAAAAGCATCTGACCCTCCCCATAGTTACTGTGTGCCACCTTGGAAAAAAAGAATAACTCGTAGCTTTGTTTATAACATGCAAACAGCCAGAAGAAAAGTAAAAGATTCAGTCTGATGGATGAGGCTACAGCTCTCCTTAGTTCCAGCACGATTGCATTGGATTGTAGTCAAGATCCGGAGAAATCTGTAAGTGCAGTAGAGGGGTCAGGACGCTAGGCTCCAGCTCCAGCATTCTGTAGCTGTAAAATCAGGGGCTGATTGTTTTTCTCTCAGTCTCAATTTCTGCACCTGGGAAGGTGGTGGTAATTATGTCAACTGTGCAGGATCATCACCAGGATCTAAAACAGAGGTTAGGTTACACTGACATGGAATATTCAGACAAAATTGCACAATCTGAAAATGGCATGGAACTTTATAAACCTAGGCAACATGGCCTTGTCCTTCTGTTTTTATTCAAATTTGGCAAACTAGGCACTATTCTATTTAGTAATGATTACGAAACTATCCCTTGTGTTCTGGTACTCTCATAGTATCATGAAATGTTCCCCCTGGAACAAGACTTAAAGCCAGTCTACTCTAATAGCTTCATTTGTGAAATGCTGAAAGAATTGAAGGGGCTTAGAAATACACATGTGGTGTGTTGAGACACTACCCCAGGCCTGTGGCTCACCCACAGGGCTCCAGACACTATGCTGGACCTTTCCCAAACCTGATCATGCTCAGGCAAACCTCGCTAAAAGGAGCTTTGCTCTGGAAATGTTTTCATGGAGATGTCATGAGACTACCTAAAGTGAAAATGTATACATATATGTGTGTGTGTGTGTGTGTGTGTATATATATCTGTGTGTGTACTTTTGTGTATGTATATCTCTCTCTGTCATTGTGTGTATATCTCTGTGTGTGTATGTGTGCATACGTGTCTCTCTCTCTGTGTCTGTGTGTGTATATCTGTGTGTGTGTATATGTGTGCATATGTCTCCCTCTCCATGTGTATCTCTGTGTCTCTGTGTGTGTATGTGTGTGTATATATATCTCTGTGTCTCTGTATGTCTAGGTGTATATATATATAAAATGTTTCTCTGTGTGTTTGTGTATATATATATTTCTGTGGGTATATGTCTCTCTCTGTGTGTGAGTGTATGTGTGTATCTCTGTGTGTGTGTATGTGTCTATCTCTATCTCTGTGTATGTGTGTGTGTATATATATCTCTATCTCTGTGTGTGTTGTATATATATCTCTATCTCTGTGTGTGTTTTATATATATCTCTATCTCTGTGTGTGTGTGTGTGTGTGTGTGTGTATATATATATATATCTCTATCTCTGTGTCTGTGTGTGTCTATCAAACTGAAGGACCTTCTGGACTGGATTTGGGTCAGGGCTCCCTGCCTGAGTCTGTCTACCAGTGGATATTTGGCCTTCTCTGGCTTACCCTCAAACTAAGGTGTGTCGAGATTTCAAAGACAAACTTAACGAAGTTCAAGTCTGCTGCTCCAGCCCTGGGTTTTCTGACAGAGCTGAGTTGAGGGCTTTTCTAGTGAGAGCTGACCTCAGTCTTCTATCTTAACATCAGTTCATTACCCTGATTGAGCCTGGAATGTGGGCAGGTGCATGGCTTGCTGCATGTGCTTATGGCCAGGGAGCAGCCCATCCTGGGTAGCAGAGTGGAAACGGGGTCTGAAACAGAAACCACATTCATTCAGTCAGGTGGAAGCAGGCAGGCATGGCCAGCATCTATCAGAGGGTCCCTGGTAGGAATAACAAACTTGCTTTTCCACTTCAAATTCTCACACTTAAAACTGAGAACATCAGCTCTTCCCTTTCGCTGTTATAGAGACACTAATGATATGAAAACACACTGGAGAGAAAATGGTACCTGAGATACGCCATTCTAGCCTATAACAGGAGCATGCAGAGTATGTTTTGAATAAATGAATAAGTAAATGAATTCCCTAAATGCATAATAATCAAGCCATGATTACATTTATAAATTGAAAAGGGAAACTTAGGACCAAGAATGAATTGAATCAAGTTATATTGTTTCAAATTTTAATGTTTTAACTTAAATGTCTGAAGGGGGTCTTACCAGAGCCCAGCATTGACTGTGTAACTGCAGAAAGTCAAAAACTGATTTGGAAATTACACGTGTTCTGCATTTATTACGTATTTGATACTTTCTACTAACTCACAATGGTCCCTTTAGGAACCCTCAAGAGTCCCGTGGAGTAGGGATTTTGCTGCCTTCTTCATCAACCACAAGAGATCAGTTAGAAACTTTGTGTATCTGTAAAACCAATGCGCAGGAGCACCCCCATTCAGTCCACACATGGCCTGGAGTTTCCTGCGTTTGCATCTGCATCCTGTGGCAGGTCTGGGTGCATGGGATTTGCTCTGAGAGTCCTGCCAAGCCCTGGCAGGTGGTCAAGCACTCGTGGATGCTGGAATCTCTTTGCTAAGTGGCCCGCACTCCTCTCCCACTGCCCCCACCGTATGCATCCTACAGACACAGAATCACTTTCCCTTTCCAGACCCAAGCATCATCAAGCCTGTTGCCCATGAATCTGGGCAAATGTAATCCCATTCTATATAAATGTAGATAAGTAAAGTCCCAGCCTTCTTTTCCCAAAGACAGACATTGACGTATATGCAGAATACCACCATCCCAGGGGTCAGAAGTCCTGGCTGGTGGACCCAGCGCTGCCACTAGCTCCCAGAAGGACATTGGGCAAGTCACTTTCCCTTTCTGGGCTTGATGGCCCAGGCTGTAAAAAAGAGAGGTGCTCTGAAAGGGTTACACTCTGGGATGCAGAGATGGGGGTGGGGGAGCACATTCCTGGGGAGTGACACAATTCCAAACACGGAGATCAAAGGAGCCCCACGGAGGGAGGCCCCAACCAGGAGCTTGCAGGCCTGCGTCTGGGGGTCGGTAATTAGCTCCTGCAGCCACCTTCCTCTCCCGTGGGCTCAGGGTGGGCGGGTGGGCGAGCACTGTGGGCCCTGAGACGGGTCCTTCCTAAAGCAGAAGGAGGTGGGTGGGGGCCAGGGGGAGGGAAGAGAGAGCCCACCAGGAACTGTGACATCTGTAATGAACTTTCTGTTAGACAGATGCAAAGTTTAAACATTTTAACAAAAAGCAGTCCACTCCGGGCTTTCTCGGCCCCAGTGTGAGAACTGCACTGTGCGGATACCTCTTAAAGTATTTGATGAGAGACTAAAAGGCTGACAGGCTAACACTTCACTTCCTTCCAATTAGGGGCCTTTAACATCAAAGGCCCAGGCCCCACTCAGCCGGGCTTACTTGAATGAATTAGGGAAGAGAATGAGTCCAGGAGTTGCTTCGTTCTCTCCCTCGCAGAGACGTGGGGCTCTAGGGGCTTTAATAAGATGTTTGAGGTCAAAAGGGTCAGGTCTCTGACTGGGAGCACCGGGAAACTGCCAGAGTGTTTCAATATGTGTGGTGTTTGTCATGCAATCAGGCTCTCCAAAGCCTCCCCTTGTGGGGCCCTGTCTTTCGGGGACCCTTCCGGAGATGGAGCACTCAGGCAGGCAGGCAGGAGGGGCCCCCAGGTCCCACTCTGGTGGGTGTTCGAGGCCTGGGTGCAGGAGGAGGTATGGCTGTGGGTCTAGCTAGGTCTAGCTTTTTCCCGAAAGCCGCAGCCTAAGATCTGGGAGGTGAGGTGCCGAGAAGCAGCCATATTAGATGGGCTTGCATTAGCTTTGGAGGTTTATTGTGGAGACACAGGCTTCAAGAAGGCGAGAGGGATTCTTAGCCATTGAGCTGGCCTTCAGCATCAGTCAGAGAGAGAATGCAATTCCATGGGCCATCAGGGCCAGGAGAGAACAAGAGCATTTCTTTTGATTTCACTTAACTTTATTATTACAAGAGGCCCGGATCTCCTCCACAGCAGCCCCTGCCAATGGTTTTCACCTCCTGCCTGCACATTTCAGCATCCGACAGCTCACTGTCCTCAAAGACTCTACACCTTCTGTAGTGAGCAGCTCTCCGTGTCAGGAGGAGTCAGAAGATGCCTTCCTGCAACGCCCATCGATCACACTTTGTCTTGCTTTATGCAGCTGTCTCTGGACCTAGATAGACATGAGTTCAAAACCTGGATCCACTGAAGCGTTTGCTTCCCTGGCCTAAAAACTTAGGCACATGACTTCATCTTTACACTTCTGCTTCCTCCTTGGCAAAATGTGACTTTAGCGTTGTCTTTTGAGAGTGAGAAAACAGTGAAAACAGTAAAGTACCCATCAGAGAATCTTGTACATAGTAGGGACTTAAAGAAAGGCATGTATGTATGTCCTGTTCACGGCTCATGAGGCTTCCCTTTTCCCAGCTTAACGTCCCTCACTCCTGACCCCTACTTCACTGCAGAGTGAGGAAGGCTTGGTGTAGGCCACAAAGAGAGTAGCCTCTGGCCTCAGGCAGCAGAGTGACAACAGAGACCTTCCACAGTGAGGGCAGGTGAGCTGGTTCCAAGATGTTCAAATGAAGTTGAGTAAAATGGGGAAGCACTTAGTAAGGAGGGAACAACAGCAACACAGAGGAAGAGCCTGAAATGCACAAAAGTTGTGCAGAGGACAGTGGGGGGCGGGGCTTGTCCAACCCTCCAACCCACAGCCCGAGGGGCCTAGGACGGCTTTAAATGCGGCCCAGTACAAATCTAAACTTTCTTAAAACATTATAAGATGTTTTTGCGATTTTTTTTTTTAGATCATCAGCTATCATTAGTGTTAGTGTATTTTTTGTGTGGCCCAGGACAATTCTTCTTCCAATGTGGCCCAGGGAAGCCAAAAATTGGACACCTCTGGTCTAGATCATTGGAGAAAGGAAGGAGAGAAGGCCCTCAGCTAGGCCAGGACTCCTGAGGAAAGAGCTCTGTGTGCCATGCTTTGGCACTTCAGGAGTATCCACTGTACCCCAGAACTGGGCTTTTGCCACCAACATGAGATTACTTTTGATCCTCCAAACAAAGCCAAAAAGTATGGTTATCCCCATAGTTTAGATGTGGATACTGAGGCTAAGAGCGTTTCAGTGACTTGTCCCAGTCACAGTAAATAGTGCAATTCTCTAGAACCTAAGTTTCCTAACATCAAATCCAGATTCATGAAATGATTCATGACCTTGCTGAAAATACAAAAGCAATATAAACAGACAATAAAAAATGGAGATGGGAGAGCTCAGGGTGGGCTGGGCTACGAAGGAAAAGCTTCCTGGAAAGGTGGGCCATGCATGCAGTCTTCTGCACACGGGGCTTTCCTGGCTCTTTAAAATCATCCACCTACCATCCAGGTCTAAGGAGCAACAGCTAGTTATGGGACACAAGTTCAGATTTTGCCTCAGAAATATGCAAGGGGTCAGGCAAATCATGAAAATTATTATTGTGTGAGTGTCCAAAAACAGAGGTGGCTATGCCGTATGGACTAACATTAATTAGGCACCGACTGTTTGCTAGGAGTTTTTTTAAAAGCTCTGTGGGCCGGGCGCGGTGGCTCATGCCTGTAACCCCAGCACTTTGGGAGGCTGAGGCAGGTGGATCACTTGAAGTCAGGAGTTCGAGACCAGCCTGGCCAACATGGTGAAATCCCATTTCTATTAAAAATATAAAAATCTGCCAGGCGTGGTGGCAGGCACCTGTAATCCCAGCTATTCGGGAGGCTGAGGCAGGAGATTTGCTTAAACCCCGGAAACAGAGGTTGCAGTGAGCTGAGATCACTCCACTGCACTCCAGCCTGGGCAACAGAGAGAGACTCCATCTCAAAAACTAATAATAATAAATAAAATAAAATAAAATAAAAAGTTATCTGTGTTCGTTTTGATTCAACCATGGATGGTTGACATCTTTGTCTCCAATGAGGAAACTGAACGGACAAAAGGTTAAGTCCCCTGTCCAAAGTCAAAGCTTTGGTCTAAAACATGCGTCTCTTTGGTCCCAATGGAGGACTCTTTCCACCCACTTATTTCACTCCTGAACTAAGAAACTGTGCTTTGTCTGGGATCACATCACATGGACCTTGTGCCCAGTGACCTCACAGCTCCAAAGTCACAGACAGGAAACAAAGCGATATCACCTGTGCTTCCACTTCCCTGCGCAGAAGCCAAGTGCCAGGCACCAGCTCACTTGGCCACTCTGATTTCCTATTTATGCTCTGAATGAAAAGATCCTGAGGACATCTCCAGGAACCCTATTCTATTTCACCATTAATTAGCTGGGTCATTATTTTTAAAGCCCTGTCAATATTCCCCTGTGGCAAAGTCAGCTTTAACCCACGACATTTACATACAAATTGTAAGGCATCTCTACACCTTAGTCACTTCCACTAGGAAGAGCTACTGTGATCATTTTGCTCCTTCCTCTTTGCAGCAGCAACAAAAGAGAACTCCAACCAGAATGCATGGAGCATGTACTATTTCCAGGATTCCTGGGCCCATGGGGAGCCAGGGTCTGGGACCCCCAAAGAGCTGTATGTTTAATTGAGGTGACAATGATCAGAACAAAAGCAGAAAACAGAAGAGTAAATGTAGTGCGTGCTTTTCTGTGTTAGATATACACACACTAGCAGTTTCTCAGTATTGCATGAAACCACGACTGTTGCAGTAAGCTAGAGCTTTCCTCTCAGGGGACTCATTACATTGGAACAATCAGACACCAACATGAGAGCTGGTTTCCTTATTTTCTGCAGTAAGCATAAAGCACTGCAATGATATTATCACATCACCAAGCATCAAGATGTGGTCAGCTCTTCCTTTTCTTTTTCTTGGCCTTTATAGCAGCATCCACTGAGCTAGACTCAGTATCTATGCAACATGAATAGAGCAAAGATTACAAATTCAGTAGATAAGGACATCATAAAGTCAGAAGAGAAAAAAAGCGGTTTATGTATAAATTATACATGTTATATGTAAGTTGTCATTTATGTTTATTATGAGGCTCAGTTCCTAATGGGGAAAAAAAAAAAGAGAAGCTGTTTTTATTTGGTAAGTCACTGTGTGGAGGGACTCAGAGAGTTAGCAATCCAGATGGGCTTCCTGGAGGCATTGGGGCTTGGGCCTTGAAGGTGAGGCAGGATTCTCTAGGACAGGAGCAGTGGGAAGGGCGAAGGAAGAGGGGGTCACACCCTGGACAGAATGAGGTGACATGTGGGGCAGTGAGACCTGGCCGAAGTTCTCAGCAAGGGGAGTGTCTGGAGAGAGAAGCGGTAATCAGATGGTGGCCTGTCCTGAGTGTCAGGCTGCAGACGAGCCATCTGGCTTCTAAGGGTGTATCTAGGAGCACCCCCAAAGGTGATTTTATGAGAATCTGAAATCTTGTGTGTAGTACCAAAGCCAGAGAGCCTTGCTCCCTGAGAGAGAACACTGGATACACTTCCCTCTAGCCAAAGCACTGTTTCTGCTGGAGCCCAGTACACCTCGGGTGCCAGTCACTCGAGGCTGTGTGCACTGCTTTCACCACCTGGGATGCCCCCTGTGCCTTTCAGCTTACCCCAAACCCAATCATCTTGTAAAATTTGGTTCAATTCGTCGTCTCTCCACTCTCCAAGCCTCCACTTTTCATCTGTAAAATGAGAGGAATGACCTCCCTGTTCTCTGTGGGAAAGGACTGTTCCCCACAGGAGGGAAAATGGCCTGTGCACTGGAAAGCACTATCTTCAGGGAGGAGCAGCACTGAGGAAAGAGCCAGAAAGGCCCAGACAGTCCCCTTTTCAGAGCAGCCTGGGAGAGTGGAATGAGCCCTCGGAGCTGCACTGTCATCATCTGGCACAGGGGGCACTGAGGCCTATGCCCAAGAGCCGTCGGGAAGTCGAGTGCAGCACAATGGACGGACGGACTCAGCTTCCTTCCATGCCAGAGACAGCAGCCTCTCTGTTGCTATCATTATCTTTTTTCTCTTCCCTTCCTTTACTTTGAGAACAGAGGCGAGCCCTGTCTCCATTTCCCCTACCCCAGATCTCATTGTTTTGTAGGTTACAGAGCTGGTCCTTGGAGAGCAACAGCTCCCAATTTTTCCCCAACTGTGGGTGCTGACACATGATTCACTAGGATGTTGGGTAATTACAACATGTTACTGAGTCTCTGTCTTCTCCCCACCCCCCATCCCAGGTGGATGTGCTGGCCTCTATGGCAACCATCAAACAGCAAGCTCATAAAGCCGGCCCATCTTCCAGGGAGCAGGGCAGCTCCAGGGGCCATATTGCAAATGTTTGACCCCAGGTACCTCCAGGTCACGGGGATTTATTAGTTGGAATCTGCAGTTCAGCAGATGACATTTTAAAAGGCGTTTTATTGCTCGTGACCTGTGTGCATTGCAGGGTAATTCTGAGGCTTTGTGTCTGCAGCAACTGTCCAACCTGAAACGCCCCCACCGTGTTGCAGGCCTGCTTGATCTGCACAGGAAATCCAGGTGAGGCCACCCTACCCCAGTCCTCAGTGCCAGTGTCCAAAATGTCAGACTCCCCTCCACCCCAAGCTGGGTCTTGATGCCCAGCCCAGGGACAGGGCTTTCTTGCAGAAAACGTGGCCAGAAGGAGATTCTCATCAAATCTTCCCAAAGGCCAGATGTGAGGGGACTTAACCAAAGTCAGGCAGCTCATATATGATAAAACTCACAGGGGAACCCAGGGATGGCCTTATCATCATTTCTCTTCTCCAGCTACAGCTGCAAAATCTTTCCATTTTCCTCTTTGCTTTAAAAGCAATGATCCAGAGGGCATGGCTTGAAGGGTAAGTCCTGGCTTAGCATTAGCAGTGACCCTAGTGCAGAAAGTGGCCTGGAGGCCAGGCTATTAGGGAAGATGCAGAGGGAACCTGTCTCTGTATGGGGGACAGACTGACTGGGTGATCTGTGGCCTCTCAAAGCAGCAGGTCACATTGTACACAGCAGCACAGCCTGTCTGCTGGCTAAGCAGCAGCTCCCTCTGCCTATTCCCCTGGTTAATTTCTGGCAATCCTTGGAAAATGAGCACGGGAGCCTCTTCCTCTCAACCACACAGTCAGACTCAGAGGCTATCGTTCAGGCCCTTGAGTTTCCCTGGATCATGGCATCATCCCCTGTTATTACAATTATCTACACCTTCTTCTGATCCTGCCCCTGACTATGATCATCTGCAGGCAGAGATCGGGAATGATGCACTCTTTGCTACCCAAGACCTCCTCTATGTGTGGCTCATCCCCTGGTGGGACTTATAGCAAATGCTCATTCTATGGTGGTTGCATTGAGTTGAGCTCCAAATACGCCACCCTCAGGGGACGATGTCTCTTCCCTGGTGTATTCCTCTAGCAAGTAATAGAAGTGTTGAAGAAGATGCTTCCAACCCAAAGACATGCACTAAGGCATGTGATCCGAATCCTACAAGGCTTGGCCCATTCTTGTTTTCAGATTAAGATGATAAAAATCACACACACAGACACACACACATATACACACACACACTGCTGTTTTGTCAAGCAGCCTCCTTGGGAGCAGACATGTGAACTCCTTCATTGGCTTCTCATTCAAGATCAATGAAACACACAGTTTAGCCCAAAGAGGGAAAGATCTTCTCTCAAGGCTGCCAGCCGTTCCTTTTTCCCTGAGCCAACTCAATCTTGGCTCAGTTCAACAGACTCTTATTGAGTGTCTACTCTGAGCCAGCAACTGATTGAGACACTCAGATGACAAAATAAAGAAGGTAAAATGCCTACTTTCAGAAGTCCGTCTGTCTACCAGAACCAAAGAATAAGAAATCAGATCATTAGGGTGTAAAAGAATGTTTGCTGTATGCAAAGGGGCCCACCAGTATACAAAAGCACCGAGGTGGGGCTGTGAGCTTGGGTGACCGTGGAGTCATCTTCCACTGGAGGTGATGCCTGGACTGTATATTGGAATAAATAGAAGTGGTTTTGTGAAGGAGAGCTCAGAAGGGCATCAACAGGCAGTGTGGTGGTATGCAGGTGTGTACAGGGAACTTCTTACTGTTCCATGTTGCTGGAGTAAAGAGTTTAAATTAGGGAGAGGAAGATTTAGAAAAATAGGCAGAAACTGCATCACAGAGTCTTGTATGGCAACCTAAGAAGATTCACCTCTGTGCTATAGGCAATAGGGAGTCATTACAGGACTTCGAATATGGCAGCGAAGACTTAAGTGCCACCTGTAATCCCAGCACTTTGGGAGGCCAAGGTGGGCAGATGACTTGAGCCCAGGAGTTTGACATCAGCCTGGACATCACAGTGAAACTTCATTTCTACAAAAAATACAAAAAGTAGGCAGGCATAGTGGTGCACCTGTAGTCCTAGCTACTAGGAAGGCTGAGGTGGAAGGATAACCTGAGACTGCAGTGAGTCGTGATTGCACCACTGCACTTCAGCTTAGGTCACAGAGTAAGACCCTGTCTCAAAAACAGATAAATAAATAAAAAAATAAAAAACTCACTTTCTCTGAAAGATCCCTTTGGTGGTCATGGAAAGGGTAGATTGCAGTCAGAGTTGGTGGAGGAAGGGGGATCATTTATGGGACAGTTGTAACATGCCAGAGGGAAGATAGTGAGGTCTGAATTGAGCAATGGAGATGGAGTGGAGAGAAACAGAAGGCTCTTGGGCTATCCAGGGGATTTAGGACAATCAGGCTTAGGCATGCAGTTAAGCGTGCAGAACCTGGTCTTCCTCCCCAACAAAGCTTCCTCCCTGATAAAGCTCCCTGATAAAGGACAGGCTCCTGGACTGTGGAGCATTCAAGGCCTGTAGGTGGGCACACATGATTTGCACAAGCCAGTTGGAAATATGCCAGGTGGAGCCCTGTCCCTTGGACTGACTGGGCAGAACTCAGGGCATCAAGAATGAAGGGAAAGCAGCCAACATCTTGGGAGAAGAACTGCAGGATCATAAAGACCACATGTGCTGGCCTGTCAGTTACTGACTCTGTAACTCCCCGGCTCTCTAAAGGGGCACTGTGGTTACGGGCACGGCAGGGTTCATTTAATTGGTAGCCTTTGAAATGTTTTTGCTCCCCAATCTTCATAAAAAGGAAATGAGGGCTGTGGTGGGTGGACGAGGTGTTGAGCTGCTCTGGCTACAAGGAAAGAGATCAGGCCTTTGATAAGCCGGGGAAATAATCAGTAGCACATGTCCCCGACACACTGCCTGATTCACACAGGACCCCAGGAATGCTAAGGGAAGTGGTGAGGAGAGGCGAGGGATGGAAGACGTTGTCATGGGGAAGACCTAAGCGAGGGATGGCTAACTGGACGGTTTGCCAGTTTCGGTGATGATCCCAAAGCCTGGTTCAAGGCAATGAGATAGGAGAGCATTTGCCCTTGAAATTGGGATGAGGCCAACATATAGGTCCTGCCCTTACTACTGGCCAGCTTTGGGGCACTGAAAGACCCAGTCTTTTCTCCTGGCCTGTTCACTCATCTGCTTAGATGGGGATCCTCATGCCTACTTCACAGGCTTTCAATGACAATCCAGTGAGGGGCAGCAGAGGATAGTGGTTAGGAAGCATAAGCCCAGGGCAAGGCGGTCAGACGGCCTCAGCTCAAATCCCAGTTCCATCACTTACAGGTGGTGTTACCTTGGACAAGTCACCTTACCTGCCTAAATCTCTGTCTATCCTTCCAAAAACTGGGGCTACAATAGTGCTCATATCATAGGCCGAATCTTAAGATTAAAGTAGACACCACGTGTGTATGGTGGTACCTACACAGTGCTCCCTCACGGGGAGCATGCTTGTGAAATGAAAGGGCTGAGCACTGGATCCAAACAGGGAGGAGGCCTACTGTGCCCTGGGCCTGGACAGAACAGGAGGACAGGAGTTTACCTCCAATTCAGTATCAAATATATTCTAGGCATAATCCATTTTTGTCATCATTTAACTCCAGCTCCAACACTATTATATTCATTTTGCAAACAAGACTAGAGGCATGAGGAAATTAAGTGACTTGCCCAGGGTCACAGTCACAAGGATTTGAACTCAGAGCCCATGCTCTTGCCCATCAGGTGGCATGCTTCGTCATGGCATCGTATGGGCTGCTGGCTCCTGTATTGGGGAGCTGACACTGAATTGTCCTTCCATTGGCCTGGCATTTACTGGGAGGCGGTGGTATGCCCAGCATGTGCCAGGGACTTCACATATCTTGTTGCATCTTCATAGCCACGTGAGCTGACTACGGTTGTCCCCATCTTATAGACCAGGTAAGAGGTCTGAGAGGCAGCTCCCAGCTGCCTCGGGACAGCAGTTTGGACCTGAGCCTGTCCAGCCTTCCTTCCTCACCCCCGCCATGTTCCTGCCACTGCAACAGAGTGCAGCGGAAGGATGACAGCCACGAGCAGGCTTGCTTGCATTTTCCCTCAAGGTCCTTCCACAGACCTTTTCTTTTCTGTACAAAGCAGATATTGTCATTCCTGTTATACACGAAGAAACTGAGAATGAAGTGTATGAAGCCACTTCCCAAGGTCCCAAAGCAAGCCTGCAGCACCTTTCTGAACATGCGGGGAGTAGCATTTAACCCGCAGCTTGCCCCCAAACGGAAGGCATTTTTTGTGTCCCATCCCAGACAACCAGCTCTCGTTGAGGATTTGGGAAGGTGCCTCAAGAGGGGCAGGCCACGCGCCCCTGGCCACTAGGAGCTGCACGCGCAGCCCATACCTATGGGCTGGCAGCATTGGATGCAGCTTTAATTAGATCACCATGGTAACGAGCTAGGGAGAACAATAGACAGTTGTGTACTTGCGAGAATCCTCAGCCTCAGACAAGGCCCTGCTAAACTGTAATTACGCTGCAGTGGAAGCGGATCTTCATTTCTGGGAGAGAAATAAACTGCCATCCTGGTCTTGTTGTCTTCCCATGTTATTCCAACATCAGGGTACAGGATTCCAAGTGGGTTTATTTTGTCTTATTTTATTAATTAATTAATTTATTTATTTATTGAGACAGAGTTTCACTCTTGTTGCCCAGGCTGGAGCGCAATGGTGCTATCTCAGCTCACTGCAACCTCCACCTCCGGGTTCAATCGATTCTCCTGCCTCAGCCTCCCAAGTAGCTGGGATTACAGGCACACCACCGTGCCCGGCAAATTTTTTTTTTTTTTTGGTATTTTTAGTACAGACAGGGTCTCACCATGTTGGCCAGGCTGGTCTTGAACTCCTGATCTCAAGTGATCCACCCACCTCAGCCTCCCAAATTCCTGGGATTACAGGCATGAGCCACCGTGCCCGTCCCCAAGTTGGTTTATTGTTTGAATTTATATTTTAGAAGTGGTCAAGCCCCATATAAAGATGATTATCTTTTCATCCTGGGTTCTGAGTGGTGTATTCCCAGAGGGGAGATGAGGACAAGGTAAAGAAGGTCATAATAATCACACAGGTAGCATTTATTGAGTATTAGATGTACCAGGTGTTCCCTACGACTTCCCCTACTGTCACTATAAGCGTCTGTGGCGGGTGTCCTGAGCCCCACTTTACAAGGCAGGAAGTCGGCTGTCATGCCTGGTGCCCTCAACACTGAGGAGCCGCAAAGGTTTGACCCCACGGCCCAAAGGCATTGGTCTGAGCTCACATCGCTGTTCAGGGACAAAAGGAGACGAACCAGTTCAGCTGCACTTCTGAGACATCGGGGTTCTTAGTCCTCCTTTTGATGACATGTGAGGGATGCCCTTTAATCCAGTTAGTTTTGCTAGTCTGATAAGATGCAGTTCACCCTGGCCATCGGAGTCAGCGAGACCCATAAATAACAGAAAGATCATTTAAAAATAAATTACTGACTGAAAGCAGGGAAAATGCATCCATGGATTGTTGCTCTCCAGGCCTGCCATAAATCTGTTGTCTTTTTGGCTCAGCAGTGGCCAGGGTCACAGACCATAAAGAGCTTCCACAGAAAAATGTGAAAAATCCTAGCAAGATGGGACATGCCGGAGTCATAGGAAAGGCATCTGGTTTTCTGCCTTGGCCCGGGTTGGAGGATGGAGCCCGCGGGCTGGGCCGGCAGCATAGGGTGGGCACGCATGCGAGAGCCAGCTGTGGCCCTGCCCTCAGAGATTCCAGGGGCGCCCTGTAAAGACCCCAGTCCCTGTAACATGTTCTGGTGCCTGACCCACTTTTTCAGAAAGGAACGGCATTTCCAGTCTCACTGCAGCATGAAGCTAACATTTCCCTTTGGAAATTGGACACAGTGACCCCAATTCGTGTGACTGAGAGTGAGTCTGATTTTACATTTTATTTTTCCAGAGAACTCCGTTGTTTCCGAAGAGAGGGGAGATGGAAAGAGGTGTCAGAGGGCACTGGTCAGGGGCGAGGAGCGCTGGAAGTTGGGGATGGCAGAAGGCAAACATGGGGCGCTCCTAAAGGCAGCCCTGGCTGTGATGTGAGAGAGTAGGGTGGCGTGGTGGCCTCAGGGAGCCTCTGCATAGGTAACGAAGCAGGTGTCAATGCCTGTTGCCTCATTGGGCTGTGTCAATGATCAAGTGAAATGGTGCCTCCAGCCTGCTGCTCAGAAAGGCCACCATGAGTGGATTACCTCTGTACCTGTGCTTGGAGCAGCTCCATGGGCATGTCACCCTTCCTCCAGATGATGTCAGGGTCCCCTCCCCTTCCTCACAAACTTTAACAGCCAGCAGGAACACTTTAAGAATGCACGACTCACTGGGAAGGTCCAGAATCGCAAGCCATTGGCAATTTGAGCTGGAAGTGCCTTTCCAGATTGTTAGATGAGTGGCTTAAAACTCTGTGGCTGTTACCTCACAGAGAACGTGCTGAAAGCCAAGAACCCTTTTCCCTGAGGGAAAAAGGCATCTGTGGACATAGGTCCAACCATTTGTGTACAATCTCAGAGTCTCTCCCACCCCTTGACCCCCATCCATAGACCCCCCTCAGAGGACTTAGACTCCAACTGAAAAATCCTTGCCCTGGCCCAGCCTCCTCCTTTTATAGCTGGTTAAACAGAAAGAGGAAGTGACTGCCTCCAGGTCAGAGAGCCAGGGAGCCCCATGCTGCTCCGGCCCCATTCCTCCCTATCTCTTCCTGCACAAACTGCTACAACCCCTTCCAGTTCCACTTGGCCTCGCTGCAATGTGTTCTCTACACAGCAGGTAAAGTTGCCCTTTACAAATACAAATCACACCCTGCACCTCTCCCATTCAAAATCCACTACTCTTGAGATTAGATCCAATGTTTTCTGTGACCCACAGGCAAGGGAACTGCATGACACGCCTTCAGAGAGGTCATTCGTGCCACGGCACCACCCTAGGAAAGACAGGGCACCCCACATACAACCATGGCTAGGCCCTGCCTATGAGGCCCCCCTCAGCACACCCCTTCAGCCTCATCAGGTGCCACACTGCCCCCACTCCAGCTGCAGAGGCCTTTTCACGGCTCCTGTAATGGCAGAAGTGTGTTCACACCGCAGAGCCTTTGCACACCCTTTTCCTTCTTCCTGCTGCACTCTCCCTTCCTCTCTTTGCCTGGCTGCGTCCTGTTCACTCTCCACTTCTCAGCTTTGTCACTTTCCCAAGAAGGTCTTCCCCAGGTTGAGCTGACCTGAATCAGTTGGGGTCCAGAGAGGACCCAGGAGCCGTGAGAGGTTATTCCAACCAGAGGGGATTTAATACAGGAGATGTGTGCTACAGGTGTGGGAAGGCTGAAAAGTTTTTTTAAAATTAGCACTGCATTTACTCAGAGATCTGTGACTTGAGAGAGCCATTACTAGCTCTAGGGTTGAGGGAACAAAAGGGAAGAGGTGGGGTTACCAGGACCTAGAAGGTCAGAGAAGGGGAGTGTGAGGGGCAGGTGCTCTGACCGCCAAGCAGCTGCCACGTGTCTGTGGCCAGGGCCTCCTCGAGGGTCCTGCACAGTTGGTGCTTGAATCTCTGAGTGGACAGGGGACACTTTCATAGGCAGCACTGGCTCCTCAGAGGGCCTCCTCACACCTGGACGGCTGCTGCTCAGAGTGCAGTGTAGGGTATAGCTGTGTCTAGGTTGCCACAAACCCTGAGTGGCTGGAGCTCTGTACTGCTCCTTTGAGAGGTGGAAGAATGGGAAGGGCGTCCCCTTGACCCCACCTGGGAGTCTAAGCTGCTAGCAAAGGATTCTGGGGAATGTGGTTCTCAGACTCCCAGCCCCATCATCTCAGAATATGGAATGGGCTTGGCTGAGAGACACAAGTCAATGACTGGCACAGCCCACACCGCATGGTATTTATCTACTGACCTTTGCATCTGACTATGGACTCTATGAAGGTTGTCCAAAACTGTAGCATATCTCCATTCTTGGCTCAAAGCCTCGACTGTCAGCACTCAATCAATGTAGACTGCACAATTGAATAGGGGGAATCAGATATTTCTGAGCCTCAGTTTCCAAGCTGCAAAGTAGAGAGAAATCACACTCCACAGAATTATCATGACTATACGAACATAATGGATGTGAGCGAGAGTGTGCTGCCTGGAGTTGGGTCAGGAAGGAACCTGAGAGCCCTTAATGGAGAATGTCTGGCTTCACCAGGCGCCATGTTTGAAGCTGGTTCTTAACAGTGTGTGAGGATGCTGAGGAGAGAGTGCGAAGCCCACTTACCGCCTATCTGCCCCTAAAGAATTTCAAAAGTCCCTTCTGCCTATTTTTGTCCTGTGGTGCTTGAGTGACTATGTGGGTTATCGCCTGTGACAAACACTTTTATATGAGTGCTGACATTTCTGGTGTTCCTGATAGGACGACATCACCTACAGAGCCCTGTGAAAAGAAGTCAGCAAATGCTCTGACCTCCGGGTGTTGGGGGAGAAGACAGCGGACAGAGAGAGGAAGATCTGGGCCCAGAATTCCTTGTTGGTGTTCAGAAAACTATAAACACAGTGAATTCCTTCAAACCTATCTGCAAAGCCCGCTGGGCAGTTTATGTCACAGAACGTCTCAGAGATTAGAGCATTTTGCACGCACCAAGACTCCTGATCAAAGATGTATCTAAACATGCCCTGTGGGTGGGCAATTCCTCAAGAGCCAGTTCGGGAGGCTGTTTGTCACCTGTCCTCTCCCTAGTAAGGAAAGGCCCCCCTGGACCAGATAGTCGGAAGACTTGAGTTCTGGTCTCTTACTGTCGACCTCAGTGAGCTTGGATGAATCCCCTCTGCATTTGTCTTGATTGGTTCTTGATTGGTTCAGCCCAAGCTCTGCATTTAAATCACCTGTGTCACTTACCACCAGAGATCTGATTTAATTGGTTTGTGGTGGGGAGCAGAGATGATAGAGCTCGGAAAGCTTCCCAGGTGATTGTAATGTACATCCGGGACAAGACCACTGCTCTAGCATACGTTAGTGTTCGTCTACCAATCACTTTGCAGTGCTTGTTAAAGCTCAGCTGCTCGACCACTCACCCACAGTTTCTGCTTCAATCCTTCTGGCGCGGAGCCTTAGAATCCACCTTCCTTTAAGTTCTCAGGCGCTGCTGAGGCTGTCAGGCTGGGATCAGTTTTTAAGCAGCCCTGCTCTAATCCAGAGGTTCTCAATGGTAGAGCGGTTTTTCCTCCAAAGGGACGTCTGGAGGATGTCTGTTTTCACAAGCGGGAAGGGGATGCTGCTGGCATCTAGTGGGTAGAGGCCAGGGAGGCTGCTAAACACTCAACTATGCACAGGACATCCCCTCAAAATAAAGACTTATTCAGGCTGAATATCAACAGCGTCTCTGCTTCTGCAATTTTAATGTGCAGTCAATTTTAACACGAGTCACCTGGAGATTGTGCTAGATTACAGATTCTGACACAGTCAGCCCAGGAAGGACCTAAAGATTTTGCATTTTTATAAACTCCATCGTAATGTCCAAGGTGCCAATCTTCCAGAACTCAGTTCCTTCAGCTCCAAAGACATTCTCCCTCAGCCTGAGATAGCACTGTTATTCACTGTTCTATCTTAGAGGCTACCACAGTGTAATGGCTGACATGGGAAGCACTCCATGATATCAGGAGGACAAAAGACGCTCACAATGTGTGAGCTGAATGGGCTTCACCTACCCATGACCACGCTTCCACCAGGAGCACTGGAGAGTCAGAATCTTGTCTAGTTCTCCATTCCTCCAAAGCTGGACACAGAGCTTGACACAGATCAGGTGTTTCCTGTATGTCTTTTGTACAAAATTAGACCGATGCAGTAAACACTAGCATTCTTGGAATTGCAGGTTATCATTTTCCAAGCTGCTGCTGTTGATTTTTCCTTCAAAACGAACCCCTTTTCTGGCCACGGTGCTTTTTGTTTATGCAGGACTTTCACTTGCATTTTCTCAATTGATGCTCATCACAAAATTATGAGGACAGCCAGGCCCAATCCCACTTATGGATGGGAAAACTGAAGTGCAATGATGTGTAGAACCTCAACTTGAGCCGAAGTCCAGCATCCCCATGTCATCTGAGGCAGCTCCCTACCCTCCAGGCCTCCTCCACTAAGTCCTGCCTTCTCTTCACTGAGGACACACCTTCTACAGTTTCTTCCCCATCTTTTCTGTCTTTCAGTTGCTCCCACTCTGTGCACCAGAGGGCCACCCCCTCTGTCTAACTGGCTTTCTTTCTAAGCCTTTCTGTCTAGAACACTTTGGGTGGCTGAGGGCTTCCTGAAATGCCAACCAGAGACAGAGATTTGCTTCAGCTGTTTGAGGAAAGTCAAGGTCCTCCCTGTTTTACTGCCCCCGTCCACCTGCTCCAGCTGGTCCCATTAGGTGATCCTAATGTAGAGGCTGTAGTCTACCAGGTGCCCTGTCTGGGATCCTTCTCACCACAAAGCAGGCACATGGCTGGCACCTGCTTTGTGCCAGGCCCTGTGGTAGCCTGCAAAGGGACACAGATTTATAATCTACAGCGCTTCCTCACAATATGGTGTTTAAAAAGGAGGTTGGGTTCAGATTTCCATCCAAATCCCAACCCTTGATTCTACAACCACTAGCTGCTCCTTCTCTCTTTGCTGATTTCTCATTGTTCTTCCTGGTTGCTCAATGCTAGAGAATCCAGGGCCCCATATTCTGACCTTTTATTTTCCATCTACACTCAATCCCTAGGGAGCTTCACCAACATCCCTGTCCCACCAATGACTTAGTGATTTACAGCTGAAACACCAACCTCTCTTCTGAAATCCAGACTGATATAGCCAAATACTTACTTAACATCATCACTTTGATGTCTAATAGAAAACATAGGTATATGTGTCCAAAAGTAAATTCTAGATTGCCTCCCACTGCCTCAAACATGTTCCTCCCACAGTTATTCTCATCTCTTTTAGTGTTAATTTCCTTCCATATCTGGAGCAATCTTTGTCACCTCTCCTCTCACAAGTTTTATTCCATTTGGCTCTATGTTTGGAATATGTGCTTCTCCACTTCCCCACCCTGGCCCAATCCACAGCATCTCTCACTGGATGATTGTATGAGCCTCTTAACTGGTCTTCCTCCTGCACCCTAACCCTCCCGCAGATTCTCACAGAGAGTGTGATTTGAAACAAAAAGTGTGATTGCTTCACTTTGTATAGCAGGTTGAATGGTTGCCCAAAGATAATATGGCCACATTCTAATACCTGGACCTAGTGAACATGACCTTTTTGGAAAAAAGGTCTTTGTGGATGTAATTCAATAAAATACCTTGAGATGAGATTATCCCAGATTTTCTGGGTGGGCCCTAGATCCAAGGACAAATGTCTTTAGAAGAGACAGAAAAGAAGACAAACATACAGAAGAGAAGCTGATGTAAATCTGGAGGAAGAGATTGGAGTTATGCAGCCACAAGCCAAAAGATTCCTGGAGCCCCAACCAATTGGAAGAGGCAAAGGAAGGATTCACCCCTAGAGCCTCTGGAGGGAGCCCAGCCCTACTGACACCTTAATTTCAGACTTCTGGCCTCCAAAACTGTGAGAAAATAAATTTCTGTTGCTTTAAGCCACCAAGATTTGGCAGCCCAAGGAAACTAATATGTAGACTACATAAGTCAGATCACATTCATTTTCTGTTCTTAATCTCCCAGTGTTATTTCATGTCATTTTCAGTAAAATCTAAATTCCATGTCATGGCCCACAGGGCCTTGTGTGAGCTGCCGCACACTCTCCTTCTGGCTGTGTCTCTGTCCACGCTCCCTCTCATGCGTCTGCCCTAGCAACATTGTCCTCCTTGATGCATCTTGACAACCCCAGCGTGTCCCCACCTCCGAGACTTTGCAATGCATTCTCTCTACCCAGAAGAGCTTTTCTCAGATACCCATGGCTCGCTCCCTTACTTCCCTCTGGTCTCTGTTAGAAAAGCAGAGCCCTCCCCCATAGCCTAGTGTCAGTAAGACGCCTCTTCCTTATGTGGTATATCCACCATGGTGTGCATCACTAGTTAATATAAAGTGTAGTCATTATTAGTCTGCTTGTTTATCTGTCTCTTACCAATAGAATGAAAGAACCATAAGGGTAAGAAATTTGCTTTCTTCACTGTTGTCTTCCCAGTGCAAGAAAGTGCCTGGCACATCCAAGGCACTCAAAACTTGTCTGCTGAATGGATGTCTCTTGCCATCTGCAAGACCACGTACACATCACTCAACCTCTCCAGCCTCAGCGGTAGAACAGGGACAACTATAACCACAAGTGCAATGGAGTTTCCCAGCACCACACCGTAATTCCCAGAATGGCTGGACTGGGTCTCTTTGATGTCCTGCCTTAAGCTTTCACAGAGAGACCCAACAGCCTTGTGAGATCAGCTCCTGCCCTTGCTCTAGGGATGCCACCCAGGCCTTGAGTCACATCTTCTTTTTGTGTCCCCACTGTGACATCACACAGCAAAATACTTATTTTAAATTAGAGAACTAGAAAAAGCTTGGCTGTGCTGGTGAGCTTCTGTGTTTTTCCTTTGGGGATAGGGAGGACCATGTAATTCACAGTTTTTTTTCTGATTTAGCCTCCAAGATGCCCAACCTTTAGCAACTGAGGAGGTCTTTATGAATGAACATCCATGACCCACTTTCCCCTGCTTCATCTCTATGTGATAATTTACACGTTCTCTGCTCCCAGCATTTTACTTCTTATTTGTATTTTACCATTTTCTTGGATATAATCCCTGCATGTAGATGGAGGCTGGATAAATAGCTCAACAAACAAAATAACCAAATTCATAATCTGCGGTCAAGAGGGAGCCACCCAAACATAAATCATTATAGTACAATAAGCTGGATCTGTAATGACCTTCCAAAAAGGGCACTGAAGGAGTCTCAGAGAAGGAAGCAACTAACTGTCCAAGTGAGTCAGGAGATGCCGCAGAGAGAGAGTGTGTGTGTCTGAGCCAGGAGTCAAAGATTAATTGGAGTTTTTGAGACAGAGACCCTGAGGAAAGGTAAAAAGATCCTGGAGTGTTTGGGAAATGGTACAATGTCCTAGGTCCCTGGAGCACAGGGTAGAAATACGTACAAAGGAAGGCAGAGAAAAGCAGGAGGGAGTTTGGACCAGGTTCTGAAGCATGTGAGGCTTCATGTGAAAGATGTTTGATTCTCTCATCTTAGAAAAATATATGCCTGAACCGAGGAAAGAAAAAGTAATTTTATTATTTTTTAAATATGAAGGCTTAACTTTTTTTTTTTTTTCAAATATCAGGGTTACAGAGAACTTTTCTGATCATCCTGGGCTCTAAGTCAACTTCCTCATTTTGGAGATTTGAATTTCAAGGCACAGAGAGGGGAGGATCATTACTCAACGTCAGGCAAAAAGCTTAAAAGAGCCCCCATCTGTTTTCTCCTAGTCCAAGATTCCTTCCCATTAGCGACAGCCTTTGTTTTCTGCTGTTGGTAACTGTCAGATCTAGGACAGAGTGACCCTTCTAAAAGATGCCTAAGTCCCTTGACCCCTAGGCTGACCAGGCACCCAGGCGGAACCCGGGTGGTAAATTCGACCCTCTCTGATCTCTTAGCCCCTCACCGTGGTGCAGTGGGATCACCTCCTTGTCTGCACCCACTTATCTCCCCCACCCTCATACCTACCTCTCTACTTCATTTCAATCTACTTTACTGAGTATAATTTAGATGCAATAAAATTATACTTTGCAATGTGTATAGTTTAATTACTTTGAGTGTTCAATGACTTTGGCTTTACACCCACCGCAATCCAGAAGCAGAACATTTGCCACTCCCCAAAAATTTCCTCTTGCTCCTTGGCAATCCATCTCTCCCTTCACCCGTGGGCCCAGAAAACTACTGGTTAGCTTTTTTTTTGCAGTAAATTAATGTACTATTTTACAATTTTATGTAAATGGCTTCATAGACCATGTGATGTCTGTATTTGCTTGACTTTTTTTATTCTGTGGAATTATTTTGAGATTCACCCAAGTTGTCGTGTTTATAAATGGATTATTTCTTTTTATTATTGCTGATAAGTGTTCTATTGTATGGAGCTCCTCATTCACTCACTGATCAACATTTGCATTGTTTCCCATTTTCCACTATTGCAAGCAAAGCTGCTTTGAATATTTGACTATGTCTTTTGGTAGACATATGCTTTTATTTCTCTTGGGTAGATAACTTGGAGTGGATGTTACAGTGTATGTTTACCTTTTATAAAAATTGCTGGTTTCCAAAACGAGTATATGACTTAGCAGTATATGAGAATTCTAGTTAACTTCACATCTTTACCAACATTTGTTATTGTTAGTCTTCTTCACTTTAGCCCACCTAGGCAGTTTATAATGATATCGCATTGTTTTTAATTTATCAATTTCTGGTAACTAATGAGGTTGAACATTTTGCCATGTGCTTTTTCATGAAGTGTCTTTTCTTTTGTGAAGTGTCTTTTCAAGCCTGTTGTCCATTTTTAAATTATCTTGTTTTGAAGTTCTAATAGTTCTTCATACATTCTGCGTTCTTTTGTCAAAAAGGAGCTTGCAAATATTTTCTTTGTGGTTCATGTTTTAATTTAGCTGTGTCTTTTGAAGAAAACATTGTGCTTTTTTTTTAAAATGTTGATAAAATGAGGCTGGGCGCGGTAGCTCATGCCTATAATCCCAGCACTTTGGAAGGCCAAGGCGCTTGGACCACTTGAGGTCAGGAGTTTGAGACCAACCTGGCCAACATGGCAAAATCCCTCTTTACTAAAAATACAAAAAAAAAAAATTAGCCAGGCACGGTGGCATATGCCTGTAGTCCCAGCTACTCAGGAGGCTGAGGCAGGAGAATGGCTTGAACCTGGGAGGCAGAGGTTGCAATGAGCCAAGATTGTGCCACTGCACTCCAGTCTGGGCAACAGAGCAAGACTCCATCTCAAAATAAATAAATAAATAAAAATAAAAAGTTGGCGAAATCTAATTTATTTTTATGTTTTGTACTTTTAGTGATCTAAAAAACATTTGTCTTCTTAGATCCCAGAGTCACAAAGATTTTTTATTATGTTTCACATCAAAACTTTTAGTGGTAGCTCTTTCATTTAGATCAATCATCCATTTTAATTAATTTTTTGTGTACAGTGGGGGTAAGAGCTGATGTTTGTTTACTCATTTGTTTCCTGTCAGAGTTGTTTCACCATCATTTGTGGAAAAGATTCCCCTCTCTCTATTGAATTGAAATCTTTATCACAAATTAATTGGCCGTATATGTGTGGGTTTATTTCAGAACTCTCTATCCTGTCTTGTGATCTGTATATATAACCTTTACCGATACCGTGATATCATGATTACTGTAACTTTATATTAAGTCACAAAATCAGGCAGTATAAACTTTAACTTTATTCTTTTTTTTAGACATCGCTTTGTCTATGCTAGGTCATTCACATTTTTATATAAATTTTAGAATCAGCTTGTCAAAATCTATTTTTAAGAAAAGCCTACTAGAATTTTTATTTCAATTGTATTGTATCTATAGACAAATTTCAGCATAATTTACATTATAACACTATTTATTCTTCCTCTGATCCATGAACATAGTATATTTCTCCATTTCAGTATTTTTAAATTTCTCTCAGTAATAGCTTATAGTTTTCAATGCAAGGGGCCTGGCATATCTTTTGTTAAATTTATTCCCAGGTTTGTTAGGTTTTCATGCTATTGCAAATGGAACTTTTTAAGGTTTTAAAATTGTTTACTGCATATATATATATATATAAAATATATGTATTACACACATATATATAATGCAGTTAATTATTATTATTTCTAATAGCTGTTTCTTAGATTCCATAGATCCACAGATTCTAGCACATTTTCTGCGTAAGCAATTATGTTATCTGCAAATAGAGAATCTTTCACTTATTTCTTTTCTGGTTTTTTTTTGTGTGTGTGTGTGGTATTGCAATGGCTAGGATTTCCAGGACAGTTGTGAATAAAAATGAGAGTGGACATGCTTAGCTTATTCCTAAGATTAGAGAAAAAGTGTTCAATACTTCACTATTAAATATGTTGTTAGCCAGAGTTTATTCATAGATGACCTTTATCAGATTGAGGAAGTTCACTTCTAGTTTTTCCCTAACTACCTCTTCAACTCAAGGCTCCAAGGAAAAATGGTGCTTCTTATGAAAAGGATGGCTCAGGTGCTGAGCAGTGCTGAGCAATCAACTATGCAGAAGCTTTAAACAGAAGCAAGACTTTCCTCAAGAAAAAACCCTCAGCTTTCCAGACCTGGGATGGACTCTGTCCATAAGCTACTGATTGAGCTCATCATAAATCAGGGCTGATTTAGCCCATCATAAATCATCATAAATCATTTAACCCATTATAAATCATTTTGATTGAGGATTGAGAAAGTCTTTAACAGGATGTAGCTTTTTGTTATGCTCTGGTTTCAGGGTCAAAAAAAAACTTTAAAAAATACTTTTTTTGTACCACCTAAGACCAGTTAGAATGGCTCCTTTAAAAAAAAAAAAAGAAATTAACAAGTGTTGGTAAGGGTGTAAAAACAAATTCTTGTGCACTCTTGGTGTAAATGTACAATGGTGCAACCACTATGAAAAACAGTATGTCAATTTCTCGAAATATTAAAAATAGAATTACCATATGATCCGGCAATTCTGTTTGCAGCAACACACCCAAAATAATTGACAGTAGTATCTCAAAGAGATATCTGTACACCCATGTTCATAGCAGCATTATTCACAATAACCAAAAGATAAAAATAACCCAAATGTCTATCAATGGTGAATGAATAACAAAAGGTGAGATATACACACAATGAAATATTATTTAGCCTTTAAAAAGGAGTAAATTCTGATATATGCTACAACTTAGGTCGTTTAAAACATCATAGTGAAATCAGCCAAAGGGCCAAATACTATATTATTCTAGTTATATGAAGTACATAGAATAGTCAAATCCATAAACACAGCAAGTGGAATGGGGATTGTCAGGGGCCAGAGGAAGGTGAAAATGGGGAATTGTTGTTTAATGGGTACAGAGTTTCAGCTTTGCAAGATGAAAAGAGTTCTGGAGATTGGTTGCAATACAATGTGAATGTATTTAACACTATTGAATTGTACACTAAGAAATGGCTAGGATGATATATTTTATGTTATGTATATTTTACCACAATGCAAAAATTTTTTAATGGTTTTTGTCTCTTGACCCAGTATCTACATTCCACTCCATCCTCTACTGTCCTTCCCCCAGTCACTCTCCATTACCTTGACCCTAATTTATTTTCTTTTCTCTTTTTTTTTTTTTTTTTTTTTTTTGAGATGGAGTCTCACTCTGCCTGTCACCCAGGCTGGAGTGCAGTGGCACGATCTCGGCTCACGGCAAGCTCCACCTCCCAGGTTCACACCATTCTCCTGCCTCAGCCTCCCGAGTAGCTAGGACTACAGGCACTCGCCGCCACGCCTGGCTAATATTTTGTATTTTTAGTAGAGACGGGGTTTCACCTTGTTAGCCAGGATGGTCTCGATCTCCTGACCTCGTGATCCACCTGCCTCAGCCTCCCAAAGTGCTGGGATTACAGTAATGAGCCACCGCCCCCGGCCAGACCCTAATTTATTTTCTTTAGTTACATTGGTTCATTCTTCTATTATCTGTCAGACACATCGGAATATATGCTCCATTATGGCAACAGTCTTGTCTTTCCAGATTTAGAGAAGTAGCCAGCTTATAGAAGATGCTCAATAAAATGCAGTAAATGGAGTCTTGAATCCAGAAAATGTCACAAATCAATGTGAACTCCTTTTCATAAGAATGGGGTAAGAAGACTTCTCTATCTCATCCCCACACCAGATAAGAAAGCAAACAGACCTGAACTTAAATCTCAGACTTACCACTTTTGACCCGTGTGGTTTCAAACCAGTCACTTTATATCCCTAAACCTAAACTTTTCTTCCCATGAATAATGAAGATAAAAACACCTGGTATCTATCATAGGATATCAGGAATACATCATAATAAAATATACAAAGGTATATTTATAAGTCTTTAGTATACTATAGTCTTTGGAGCCCAAATGACTAAATTCAGTCAGTATGTCCCAAGAGTGAAACTGGTCTCTGATTTGTGTCACAGGAGATAATAAGTTCAGTTGTCCCTGCGACTAATCAGGGTATTTTGATGGAATTGGGGTGGGATAATCAATTCTGATAAATTGCTTTTATTTATTGGCAAGATGTTGTCTATGTAATTTATAAAAGGTTCATACTTCCAAAATACAATCTCTGCTCTATTTTCACTAATATGCATTGATCACACAAGCTGGCAAATTTAAAGAACGAGCTCCAGAGAAACCATAATCATAACTAGTGAGCTTATTAAATGATGCCGATGTACAGACTGGCATCTGAGCAGAACTTCAGTGTCTCTCCATTGTCTACAGGATCCCATGTAAATTTTTTGGCTTGGCATTTATTATTTATGACCATTCATAACCTGGTTCCAACAATTTAATCTAGTTTTCTTCCCTCCCCACCCAAGACTCAAGACCCAACTCTTCACCCACTCCCTTAACACATACACAGACACACACACACAATGTTTGATCTGGCCACAAGCCACTAAAGCCCATTATTACTCTGTGCTTTTTGTGCCTATGTTCTTTATTCATTGCAAGGCATACATACCCTTTGCAAATGTATCTGCCTAACAAACACCTACTCATCCTTAAAGACCAAAATCAAATGTTCTCTCCTTTGTGAAAACTGTCAAACCTATCCATAAGAAAATTTGTTCCTTCCAATATGTTCACATAATCCTTTATACAGCTTCAATTCCAACACCTCTTTCATTGTTTTGTGATAAACCATTTGATTCCTTTCTTCCTTACTGACCATAGACTCCAAGAGTCTTACTCATTTTATATTTGATATTTTTACATTGCACCATATGTAGACCACAGTAGACATTCAGTAAATCTTCCTTTGAAAGGAAGAATAAATAAATTTTGAGTAGATAGATAGATAAATGGATGGATGGATACATGACTACCTATAGTAATGGTCTGGAGTTTCAGCATCTTTCTTCGTGGCATCTGTATAAGCCCATTCTCAGAGACACACCTCACGTCTGATGTTTGGGGACCATCTACTCTGAGAGTTTTATATCTTGGAAGAACCGTTGATTTTTCTTCCTTTGTTTGGCCTTTCAGTCCCAACGCTATTGGTGTTCATCAGAAGGACAAGAGGAAGAAGGGTGAGAGAGTTTTTTTAAGAACCCAAAAAGTCAAAATCAGATCATTAGGGATGTAGATAGCTCCAAATTTTTCCTGGCTTCCTCTGAATAACCGCCACGTTTTTAACATTAACTCTGCTATCTATCTTGGTGACAATTCCTTTCCTGCTCATAGAAATGGTTGAAATCTGCCCCCTCTGTTCTTCAACCCCTACCACTAGGACTGGGGTCCTGGAAGGATTCTAATATTATCAGAATCAAATATGATTCTGTTTCCTATTTGGGGTAAGGAAGTAGCATGGTGAAAAGTAAATAATTCCGTGTTTAGAATTTGTGGCCTGAACTAGAGTCCCTGCTCTCCTACTTAGTCACTGGACAAGGCCATAACTTGCCTTAGCCTTAGTTTTTTCCTCTGAAAATGGAGGCAATATTACCTACCCTGAAAATAAAAATATAATCATCAAAATCCAGGAAGTCAACAGAAAGACCTCACTCTAACTACAGCAAAGTTTGTGCTTAATGGGTTGGCTCTTTTCTTCTCCTCTCCACTCCTCCAAATCACATCTTTATGCAGAATACCTTGATTTCTGCCTCCACTTTCTGCCTCTTTGTTGCTTATGACTTGAAGCCTTTTGTCCAGCCAAGTGGAGACTTTGAGAATCTGTGGCCAAGGATAGGGGGAGCCTGGAGGAGTGTCAGGCAGGAGAGCACCGAGAATAGGGAGGAAGAGTCTCCAACACTCTGCAAGATATGGGGGCAGGAAGGGTTGCTTTATATTGTTTTGTTTGTTTCTTTGTTTTAAATATGTAGCATACATAAAGTACCTGGCACAACAGAAGTGGTCAAAAAACTGTATCTGTGATCATCAGTGCCATCATATGAAAACCAGAGAGCATGCACCTCCACAAAGATAGCAGGTGAGCATGTGGCAGAGCAGGAAAGGTGCTGAGATGGCAGGTGAGTATTTGAACTTTGATTTCAAGAAAACATCTTTCCTGGTTTACTGTGTTCAGAAACCCAACTACTCAACAACCCTATAAGGAGGCTGGGGTGAAGCTTCCACAAAGGCTTGTTATTTTAAGTTTAGAAAGAGCTGATACCATTGCTTATCAAGTTCCCTAATGCACACCCAAACTCACATGCACTGCCCCCAGAAACCTTGACTCAAAGTCAGCAAGATTTGAAACATGACCAAGGCTCAGAGAGAAGCAATGTCTGGGTTTTGTAACCTTGGGGATCAAACATTCCAAACTCTCTCCCTCTTTCTGCTTTTGTTCTATGAAGCAGAGAAGATTTCAGCACTTCTGCCATGAAATTCTGCCAAACTTTCAGACTTAGGTTGAGACCAATTTAAATAAATTAAGTGAAGGCAACAGAATATGCTGCTTACTTTCATCCACTCATTTCCTTATTCACTCATTCATCTATATATGCTACATTCATTCCTGTACTCTTCCATCCATTGGTCCACCTGGGTATTTAACATTTACTAAGCCCCTGTTGTTTTCCAGGTATTGTAGATACAAAGATGAACAAGCCAAAATTTCTGACCTGAGAGAATTCCAATCACATTACAACAGCAAATACCAACTTATTTTTGTATAAAATAATTATAGAGAACCAATTATGTTTCTGTCAGGACCCTAGTCTCTGGAATAGAATGCTGATTATGATAAACCTGTTATCTGACCTCATGGAACCAACACTTTAGTAAGGGAGAGAGATTTTAAAAAGCAAACCAAAAAGTAGTAAATACTAGTTGTGATCTGTGCCTTGAAAACAAAAACCAGCCAGAGAATAATGGAGGAGGGGTTTCTTTAGACCAGATGCTTAGCGAAGGCCTCCTTGAGAAGGTGAGTACATTTAGTCTGAGTCTTGAAGGATGAGTAGTTGCTAAACATGCATAGAAAGGGAAGAAAGAGCAGGCTGTGTAGAGGGAATAACAAAATCAACAATGTCCCTGATGCGGGAAATAGCTCAGTGTGTCCTAGGAATTGAAAAGCAAACAAACAAAAGGTCAAGATGTATGCGGGGTAACGAGAAAAGGGAACAGCTCATGCTGCCTCTGGTGGACCACAGCAGGGCACCTGTAATTATTCTAGGGGCCGAGAGGGGTCAATGAAAGGTGTTAAGCAGGCTGGTGGCATAATCGCTGCTATTGCCTCATGTTGAATAGATTAGAAGGTTGCAGGGGACACCTGCTAGGATGCTACAGGAAAAGTTTCGGTGAGAGATAATATAGGCTTGGACTAAAAATGGGGAAAGGTGCAGATCCAAGATATATTTTGGAGCCTAAACCTGCAGGTTTCTTGCCAGATTGGATGAGGTGTGCAGAAGGGGTGATGAAAAGGAGATTCAAAGATGACTTTCATAACCCTGGAATGGCCAACAGGCAGATGTAGGTGTCAGGGTTCCATTTATTTAGTGGTTGGGTGGGGGAGGGTGTTGAATCAATCATCCCACTGACATGCTAATTTGAGATGGCAGTGAGACAACCAAGTAGAGACAAAAGCATGCAGTCAGATGGATGAGGCTGGAGCTCAGCAAAGCCTGAGCTGAAGAGTCACGTTGGATCGGGAATCATCAACGCCGATAGCCTGTCCTGGGTGCAGTGACAGAGGACAAGTAAGCCAGTGGAGCAGAGGAGAGAACAGCACCCAGCTGCAAACCCTGAGGCAGAGGAAAGTTACAGAGGAAGTAGGAAGAGCCCAAGAAGGAGCTAGAAAACGAAAGCAAATGAGATGGAAGAAAGCCCAAACTGGAGGTGCTGAGGTGCTGATGGGGAAGCCAGAAAAGAAGAGGGTTTCAGGAATGGGGAGAGGTCACCTGTGAGGGACAAAGGTGCCTGGCCTTGCCAGTTGGAAACATATAGGCTTCCTGGGGTGCTGCTAGCAAGCAGTTTCCTGTGTCTGTCATGCAGAGGTAGCTGCGATGGAAAGGGTTGGTGCCCATGTGCAGGCTAATTTACAAGCAGTGATATATGTAGAAAAGTTTAGAGTTTCTAGGGGATGCATGATGTGCTCCCTTAAGATAGCCGGTACTTGTCAGGCAGCATCAGTGGAGGCATAGCATCTAGAATGAGGGAGGTGATGCTCTGTCCTGCTTGCTCTGTCACATTCTGTTTCCCTGAGCTTGGAGAGGAACAATAACCACCCGGGGTTGTTGAGAGGAATGACTAGGATTGGAGGCAAGCTGTCCTGTGAGGACATGCACCACGGTGAAAATAAAGAAGTAAGAGTGTTTATCCCAAAGAAAAGACCACTTAGAAAATATAATTGGTTCCTTCAAAAAGCTTAAGGACTTTTAAAGAAAACCAATCATGTGAAAAATAAGGCAGGCACCCTGTGTAGCCCCAGAAGGCTGATGGGAGTAAATTACATGGTGAAGATATCAGCTTAATATAGGAGGACTTGTCTTAATGATCAGAGCTGCCCAACACAGGGGCTGAAAACTACAGCCAGCCGGCCAATCTGCCCTGCCACGTATTTTTGTTGGTGTAGAGAGCTAAGAATGATTTTAATATTTTGTAATGGTTGGGAAAAAGCAAAGGAAGAATAATATTTTACAGCACATAAAAATTATATGGAATTCAAATTTCAGTGTCCATAAGTAATGTTTTCTGAGAACACACCTACATCCATTTGCTTACATGTTATTTATGGCAGCTTTGCACTATAATTGCAGAGTTGAGTACTTGTGACGGAAGCCATACCATCTGAAAAGCCTGAAATATATTTACAATCTGACCCTTTCCTGAAAGTTTGTTAACCTCTTTTCTTAGCAGTGGTTCTCAGAATCACCTGGAAGCTGGTTAAAACCCAGTTTGCTGGACCCACCCTCAGAATTCCTAACTCAGCAGCTTTGAAGTGGGCCAAGAATTTGCACCAAGTCTCCAAGGGATGCTGGTGCCTTTGATCCAGGGACCACACTGCTCAAGAGGCACTCATCACATGAGTAGTCAACTCATCTCCATGGAGCATGTGTTCCCCGCAAGCCCATACTCTCCCTGAGGGTAGGAACTTCAATTCTGTTTTTTTCCACAATGGGACAATGCTGGAGACTTCCTAAGTATTTGTTGAATGAATTAACGAATCTGTTAATTATTTTGACTTTTTGATCTTTAAGGACTTTCTAATTTCCTCTGATTGCAGGGGAAGTGCTCTAGGAAGGAAGATCCAAAGGAAGGGAGAAAGGAAAAAAGAGAAGAAAAGAAGGGGGAAAGGGAAGGAGCTCTCTTCACAAAACAAGACTTTTTGGTAGTGCCTAGGGGTATCCTTGTGCCTCTGCTTCAGTGTTCAAAGGTATATAATATTCTCTTCGGCTTTCCCAGTCAGTTTGAATGAGGGAGATTGTAGGCAGGAGGGTAGACTGCATATAACACTCCTCATTCCAAAGACCCAGCCCATGGCATAATGATGCTTTGTGTCTCCATAATGACCTTTGGATTCTGAAGGTATTATATATGCATATCTAATTTTAATGATCTGATGTATTTCTCCCAATCTCTTTTGTAGACATTTTATTTTTGTATTAAGATTGTGTTCCATGGATAATTTTATGTCCTTTTAAATTTAACATTCACTCAAAATATTTTTCCTATGACATTATAAATTCTATATAATATCCTTTTTATACAGAATATTGTCTCATGTGTACATACCATAATCTATTTAGCTATACCCCTACTGTTAGATATCTATGTTTCTCCTGCTACTCATGCTTTTCCTGGTTGTTTTGCTATTATAATCTTCATTGCCTTGTGAATCATTATTAGTCAATTCTCCTTCTGATTTTGAAAATTATTCTTTAGAATAGAGTTTCACAAAAAAAGGCTATCAAAAAGACGTAGAAGAAATAAAATGTTAAAGTCATAAGGGACTACCTTGCTGCAACTCTGTGCAAGTAAATAAGAAAAAATAGATAAAATAGGTATTATGGAAAAAACACAACTTACCAAAAATAATACTTACAAAGACAGAAAGTTTGAACTAACCATTTTTCTTAGAGAAAATAATGAATGCTAAAGAACTCCCCTACAATAAAAGCACCAGCCCTGAATATTTTTACATGGGAATTCTATCACATTTGCAAAAATCAAGATTCCCAACTGCTCCTGAAACTATGTCACAGCACAGAAAAGCAAAGAAAATCCTCCAGTTCTTTTCTATAAAGAATGTGTCATTAAAACCAAAAACTAACTGCATCAAAAAAAGAAGACAGATCAATCTTACTAAAGAATATCAAAGAGTGCCAGGTGCAGTGGCAGGTACCTGTTGTCCCAGCTACTCAGGAGGCTGATGTGAGAGGATCACTTGAGCCCAGAGATAGTGCACTGTAAACGTACTTGTGAATAGCCACTGCACTCCAGTCTGGAAAATGTAATGATACCTCATATCTTCAAAAAGTATATACATATATCAAATAAAGCATTAGTAAACAGAATCTGTCAGCATAAACAAATAAACAACTAAAAAACAAAAAACAACAGTGGTTTTCCTGACATGTTGCATCCAGGAATGCAAAGATGGTTCAACACTAGGAAATCTCTTAATAGAACCCATCATTATAGCTAAGGAGGGAAAAAATGACATACTTATCTTCCATTTACTAACTATATCTCAAATTCACCACTCATCTATGTAAAAATTATTCAACAAAATAAGAGCTGACAGTTAATGCTGCATGATTATATTATGATTACACACACACATACGTAAATGTCAACTCAAAAGCCAGCATCCTACTTAATAGTGAACTAAGAAACACTAGAGGCTTTATCTCTAAACTTAGAAACAACACAAGATATCTAAAATCTCTATTAGTTTTTACCACTGTTTCAGTAATTAACCAATGTAAATAGACAAAAACAATGAAACTAGAGGTTAAGAATTGAATAATAAAAATAAGACTTTATCAATCATGTTGAGAACCAAAAGAATCAACTTAAAACTACTGTGAACCATGAGAATTTAGTAATTAACAACTCAATATATGCAAATTAATAACCTTTATATATTAAATACAAAGACAGTTAAAAGACATGGTAAAAGAGAAATATGTTACCAAGCACAAGCTTAAATATAAAACATCTATAAGAATAACCTTCTGAAAGATACAGAAGTAGTCACTCCAGTTCGGGTGACAGAGTGAGACTCTGTCTCAAAAAATAAAAAGAAAATTAGAAAAATAAAATAAAATAAAATTGTGTGTATGTATATACCCTTTGGCCCAGCAAAAGACAAAAGGGTGTTTAGAGAGAGATATATAAGTAACTCATATATATATATGTACATATATATATATACACATACATACATATATATATATACATATATATATACACACACACACACATATAGAATTTAAATAAGAAATTATGTAAGGTTGTTGAGAGCCAAGATTTTCAGCATAAAAAAGAGACATAATATCTAAAAACTAACAACCCAGTAATTCTAAATTTGAATTTGAAATACTAGTGTGAATTCATGTTATATTTCCTAGCTCTGTACACTAGAAAGGTCTAGTGAAAAATGACCAACACAGTAGCAATGAGCACCCTACCACTCAAACTGTGGTCTCTGAATAGCATTTCTCAGTGAAAGAGAGCAAGACTCCTTGAAAAAATGCCTCATCCTAGAAAATGTACGAGATAAACCTGGAATACCATATTATACATAAAGTGCAAGCAGTTATCCCTGTGATTCCGGCTAGAAGACACAGGAGCCAATTAAGTAATTTGAGCTTCTAAAAGAATATGGATAGAAACATCAAATATTCAAAAACACAAGGTCATTGTGTTAGTTTCTTATTGCTCTTATCACAAATTATCACAAACTAGTGGCTTAGCAAACCATCAATTTATTATTGTACAGTTCTGGAGGTCAGAACTCCAAAATGGGTGTGCCTGGCATTGTTCCTTCCAGAGGATCTAGGGGACAATTCATGTTTTTGCCTTTTCCAGCTTCTAGATGCTGCCCACATTCCTTGGCTCATGGCTCATACCACCGAGACTTCTGCTCTGTCCTCACATCCTCTATGACTCAGACCCTTTTGTCTCCCTCTTCAGCTGTCCTTTGTGATAACACTGGGCCAGGAGGAGAATCCAAGATCATCTCCTCATCTCAAGATCCTTGACTTGATCACTTCTGCAGAGTGCCTTTGCCATGTAAGGTGACATTGCTTCTGGGGATTAAGTTGTGCACATCGGGGGCTATTATTCTGGCAACCATCGTCATCATTCCAAGCTGCTACGGAACCAACTCATTATTCTGAAAATTGGTAAATAAAAGACAGGATGAAGTATTTATCCTGCCTTTTTCTCTACAAGCTCTACCTCAGAGTTGTCAAATAGTTAATGAAAGAAAGCTTCTTTTTAAATAAATAGTCTAGCTAATAAGTTATGAGAGAAGGAAAGATCAGAATATCACCATTATGCAACCCTAGTGAAGTAACATATCTAACAATGGTCATCAATAACTGCTAAAACCTTTTAATGGAAAGCTCTCGGTAAACTTTATAATAATTGGCTCACCTGGATGCACCGGCCAATTTTAACATCACAAAAGGAGAGACAACCAGGTATCATATGCCCCCCCATGGAAGCATACAACAGTACTTTTGAGGTTTTCTTACCAAAAAATAAACCTGGATATGAAAACCCCCTAGTGCTAACCACCAGTCTGTAAGTAATACAGGAAAGTGGCAAAATACGCAATGTGGGAAAACTACGGTACAAACAACCCAGTATCTTAAACAAATAGATTGCAAGGAAACATGAAAAGGGAAGAGGAACAGAAAGTGAAGACATTTAAGAGGCATATCAACCTAATCCAATGCATGGATCTTGTTTGAATTTTTATTGAACTAACCTGGCATAAAAAGTATTTAGAAATAATCAGAGAATTTTGAACACTGATAGGATACCTGATGGTATCAAGGAATTGTGATTTTTCTTAGGTGATAATAAGATGGTGGTTATTTTTTAAATTCCATGTCTTTTTTTAATCTTTTTTTCAGGGTCTCCAGCTTGCAGAAAATTCCATGTCTTTTAAGGATATGTGCTGAAATATTTAGAGAAGAAATGATATGATGTCTTAGATTTGCTTCAAAATAATCCAGTTGTGGAGAGATGGCTAGGTATATTAAAATAAGGTTGGCCATAAATTAAGAATTGTAGAAGCTAGAGGTTGGGTACATGGGAGTTTATTATTCTCTTCTATTCTTGTATTGGTTTGAAATTTCTCATAATGACAAGTTTAAAAATAATAATAATAAACAATATGCACCCAGAAATAAAATTACTGGGTATGAGTGTTTCCAAGGCATTTAAAATGTATTGTCAAATTGCTTTCCACAAAGGCTGTAGCAATTTATAGCTCCACTAGTAGCAAATGAGAATGCTGAGGATATAATATTTTAAAGAATATATAATCACTTGGATAAACGGAGGAACACATATTTCTCAGTTGTCCATGCCTTTAGAAAGACTAATGGCGTATTATGGGATATTATGGCCCAGTCATGACTACACACCTGGAGGCCTTGTACCTGAACAGCAGGGAAAAAATTCAAAGAGTAAATGGAGTTCAGCATGACAGTCTTGCCAATTCAGATTTATACAAATCTAAATTACCCAAATGAGGGGTTTCGCTGTTATTCTTGACACCATTGCAGAGGATCTTTCTGAACATCTATTGAGGTATTAGTTTAACGGGAAAATCTACCATTGTATCTTCTCAGTGAAATCTGATTATCTTCAAGAGGCTTCCTCACATAAAAAGGGGGGCGGGGGGAATCAATGCCTGGGTTTCTCTGCCTAGCATGAAAAATAATTTTCTGCTATAGGGTAATTTTGAGCTCCTGTAATCTTCCAATTATGTTTGATTGCAGTGCCTCCTTCCTGTCTCAGTATTAAAGGATGGTCAGCACTTTTCTGCAACCAAAACTGACTTTCAGATGAAGCCGCCACTTATTTCAATGGCTTGTTTATAATCAGCAGCTCTTTGGGCATGTGGAGCATCCCCTCCTTGGAGGAGGAGCCCACTCCAGGACCTCTCCCTGGCTGTTAGCCAACCTGTTAACGCATCACAGGGTTTAGGGGTCTACTAGGTGAGACAAGCCTTCAGGTACTGTGCAGGGACACGAAGAATAATGAGTTGGGTATCTGCCCCCTAGGAGGGCATCATGCTAGTGGGAGAGTCACAGGCATAGGTGTGAAAAGTCACACTCCTAGAAGGCACCTTGCCAGTGAAAGAGTTACAGGTACGTATGTGAAAAATCACATAACGGTTGAACCAGTCATTCATTCCACAGATACTAAACATGCTTGATGTTGGTAGCAAAGAGATGAATAAGTCAGAATCCCTGCACTTAAAGTATTCATCTTGTAAGAAAACAGAAATATGAACAAATAGTTAAAATGCCACTTGGTAAGCGTAGTGCTAGAGGAATGTGTCAAGGTTTGTAGTGAAACGAGAAGGGACTTCTGACTATTCAAGGAGACTTCCTGAAGGATGAGAAGGTTGGACTGTCTGTTTTTCAGAAGGTTGGACTTAAAAGGCGGTCAATGAGGGGAGGTGCCCTCCAGGCAGAAAGAAGTATAGGTGGAAAGGCAGGGAGACTTGAAATCATGTGAATCTTTGAGTGGAATGGCAATTCATTTGCTCTGGAGCAAAGTTAGAGGATGGGTAGGGAAGGGACAGAAAATGAGAATGGGAAGGTAGGAAATGCTAGATACTAGAAGGCCTTGTCTGCAATGCAGAGGCATTTGTTTGTTTTTTAAACCATGCTAAAGTATGATTTTGTAGAGCTGGACAACTGAGTGAATGAAGAGGGGAGAAGTGCCCAAGGATGGCACGTTGCCTTGTGTGAGAACCTAGCGTCTTGAAAGGATCAGGGAGGAATGTCATGCTGAGAATAATCCTGGGACATGCCAAGCCCGAGAAGAGATAAAACTCCTTTGCAGAATTACATGACGCGAATCATCCATTCAGATACCCTACCACCAAAGGGCTGGAGCATGACTCCTTATTCCTTAGGTGGCAGCTGCTTCTAGCGACTTTTTTCCAAAGGTGCAGTGTGGAATGGGGGGCAGAAGTCAGAGAGAATAATTTCACAATTAAGAAACATGACAAGCTCAACTTCAGCCAGGGGGCCAAGGTCAACATCAACAGTCATAAATCGTGTCAATGGTAGGTAACCTTTATATGAGATGATAACATTGGCACTTTATCTCTGTGGTCTCCCTCATGATAACCCACAACCCCAATTTAATCATGAGAGAAAACATCAGACAAATCCTAGGAGAGGGACATTCTTCAAAATACTTGACCAGTGTTCCCAAAACTGTCAAGGTCCTCAAAAACAAGGAAAGTCTTAGAAACTGTCACAGCAAGAAGAGCCTAAGAAAACATGACGGCTAAATGTAACGTGGTATCTTGGATGGGATTCTGAGACAGAAAAAAATCACCAGGTGAAAACAAAGAAGGCAGGTCGCAGTGACTCATGCCTGTAATCCCAGCACTTTGGGATGCTGAGGCGGGCGGATCACGAGGTCAGGAGTTCAAGACCAGGCTGGCCAACATGGTGAAACCCCGTCTCTACTAAAAATACAAAAATTAGTCAGTCATAGTGGTGGGCGCCTGTAATCCCAGCTACTCGGGAGGCTGAGGCAGGAGAATCGCTTGAACCCGGAAGGCGGAGGTTGTAGTGAGCCGAGATCATGCCACTGCATTCCAGTCTGGGCCACAGAGCAAGACACTGTCTCAAAAAAAAAAAAAAAAAAACCTGAATAGAATATGGACTTTAGCTAATAATCATATGTCGACATTGGTTTATTAGTTGTAGCAAAGGTACCGTCCTAAGGCAAGATGTTAATTGTAAGGGAAACTGTATGTGTGGTAGGAGGGACCTAGCTGTACTATCATCTCAATATTTCTGTAAAACTAAAACTATTCTAAAAAGATAAATGTTTTTCTTTTTTAAATGAAGCCAGGTAAGTCAATCCATGGACTTAATCCCAGGAAGACCTGCAGGTAGGAGCCTCGAGATACAGTAAGTGTAGAGACAAGAGTGAGTTTGCTTGCTGGAGGGAAAGCATTTGAGAGAATAGGAGAGAAAAATATGCAGGACTCGGAAGAAGGAGAGAATCCGGGGCTAAGGGGAGACCGAAGCAGGCATGAAATGGAGGAAGTAGCCCTCGGGCTGAGTCTTAAAGCATGGAACGAATTCGGGTAGGTAGAAATGGAGGTAGCCCTCTTAAAAACTTAGAAAAATGCGAACGATGAAAGATCTCAAAAGGAATGTGCCATTGACTAGGAGAATCCATGGCTGCATTATGCTTTAAGTGGCTTTTTTAAAATATATATGATGCACCGAGCTTGGGGAAAACCACTTTGGATCACAGGGGTGATGACAAGGAGGAAGAGGCTGAGTAAAAAGAAGAGATACCATTCTGCAAACTTTTTTTTTTTTCTAACACATTCAGGACCTAGTTTTAAAATACGAATATTGTAAAGGAGATAATTAATGGGAACATGTTAATGGGAGGGAATAAATTCTAAAATCTCTCATGGGGATTTCTAAACTCTGATTACCCTTCTTTCCTCCCAGGTAAAGTTTGAGAGCTCATCAGTATTCCATGGAAGAGGAAGATCTGTCTTGACATATAGAGGTCAAGAAAGAGAATTTTTTAACTAAAAATTGTTTGTTGAGTGAATTAATGAAATAATAGCAATTGTCAGCAGCCCTAAGTGTAACCGTTCTTATAAAGGTTTCACAGTTTGTGATTAAATCAAAATTGATCTACTTTATTCATTCATACAAGTCTGATTCTAAAGGCTACTGTGAGTTTAGCATAGCCAAATATCTTCTTTTAAAGCAGTAGAGGAAACAATTCATTAAAACTGCCTTATTGAAAGTCTTTTTGCTAAGAGAAATAATTTTTGCTAAAAGAAAATAATTACTGCAGAAAACTATCTGTCTAAAATGATCAAATTAGTGATTGGCCTGTTTTTCACTAAGCGGGTCCACCAGAAGTTATTCCAGCCAAGAATTGGTCCCCTTTGTGGCACTGCCATCAGATCTTTAAATGCAGCCAAGAATTCAGCAGGTACCATCCACAAATACAACCCTTCCATTTACTTCTAGGTTTTGTTTGAACCCTTATGTATTAAGACAGACAGAGACAGGGAGAGGGTAGAGAAAAGCAATTGTTATTCAGAATTGAATAATGCTTCTAACAATCTAGAACTTCAAATTGTTTTTACCCCAATCTGAGATGATTAACTCAAAGCAGTCCCGACATTTATCGGATGGTTATGAAAAGAAAGCAAAACTGGTCATGACCAAAAGGCCCATTTCTGCAGAAGTTCACATTCAGTACACCCAGTCGGTAGCCCCCCGGGAGTTGAGGAGAAAAGAGGAGGTCTGTAATGCAGCTGCCACACGGCGATCAGGCCCATCAGAGGGCTGCTGAAGCTGATCTGGTGTCCAGATAAACGTGGCATTCATGCTAGCCATCTGTCCACAGGTCAGTGGGGACAGAAACTCAAAATCATTATCTCTAATGAATGAATATACAATGACAGTCTTGTATGTGGCAAAGGATCATCACATAGGAACATGGTTGGGGGAAATCAGGCATTGGAAAGCAGCACTAATCTTGCAAGGGAAAACAGTTCTCTGTGTGTGTGTGCGTGTGTGTGTGTGTGTGTGTGTTTACCATTAACCCTTAATGTCTGGGATAAGCTTGCAAGAGAGGTGCTTTCACTTGGCACCATTGCCCTTTCTTTATCCAGAGCAGCACTGATATTTTGCAGAGATCATTCAGTTGACAAGTTTCAGGATACCATATATTTTTCTTTGGACATGAATGTCCATCTTGTTACCCCGTTTTTGTTTTGCTCCTCTAGGGCAGAAAGCTCTGTAACTTCCTACCTTTCCTCTGCAGTGCCACGCATAAAACCTTAAAAAACTAAATCCTCAGCACTTTGGGAGGCCGAGGCGGGCGGATCACGAGGTCAGGAGATCGAGACCATCCTGGCTAACACGGTGAAACCCCATCTCTACTAAAAATACAAAAAATTAGCCGGGCGTGGTGGCAGGCGCCTGTAGTCCCAGCTACTCGGGAGGCTGAGGCAGGAGAATGGCGTGAACCCGGGAGGCGGGGGTTGCAGTGAGCCGAGATCGCGCCACTGCACTCCAGCCTGGGCGACAGAGCGAGACTCTGTCTCAAAAAAAAAAAAAAAAAAAAAAAAAAAAAACTAAATCCTATTCTTCTAGAGGTATCATGCTTTTAGTTGAAATAGCAAGTTCCTATTCCATATTCCTTTTTATTGTTTCCCAAAGTGAATTAAAAAATCATATATATGGTTATTATATGGTTATCATATATTATATATTTTATATATTATATATCATACTTTTTTATAATATATAATATATATCATCTATTTTATATTTTATATATACTTATATATTTTATATATTTATATATTTTATAATGTATGTATTATATATGATTTACTGAGTACCTACTCCATACTAGGCACAGAAACCAGGAAGATGAAGAAAATGTTTCGTGATCTTAAGAATTTTCCAGTTCAATTCGGAAGATAAATGCCTTAAAGAATTATAAAGAAAATTAAATAGGAAGAGAACTACAGTAAATCAGTAATAAGCAGTAAGTAAAACAGAAGTAAAAATCAACATGCTGAAGGAATACGGAGAAAGGAAGGAGCAGGGAAGTGACACTTATCAGGCATACATAGCTGTGTAGGGCACTTTAAAGACATTGTTGCTTTTACTTTTGATATCTTCCTTCCAAGGTAGGAATCATTGTCCCTGTTTTGTAGTCCGGAAAGTTAAATCACAGAAGGGTTGAGTGAAAAATGCAGTGTCACACAGTAAAGGAAAAGCAGATCTGGAATTTGAACTCAAGTCTATCTGACTTCAAAACTTATGCCAGTGGGAATCCATGGACAGCTTATGGAGAAGAAGGCATTAGAGCTGGAGAAACCACAAAGACCCACTTTGCTCCAGAAGGAGGGGACAGATGAGGCAAAGACTGAGGGGAAGCTCTGGAGATGAGGACACACCCTCGGGAAAAGCCAGAGGTGCGATGCGCTGGAAACAGGCTGGACACTGGGAAATGTAGACATGCAGGACACTGGCTGCCACGCACATTGTGGAGGGCCTTGATGCTACACCAAGGAATTGGACTTGATGCTGTAAGGGCTGAGGACCTATTGGAATGGAATCCCAGAGTCCAGGACTGAGTTTGGTCTTTAAGTGCAGTCATGTCCAGGGCTATCTGGACAGCTGATGGGATAGACCCAGAGGGATCTATGTGCAATAATCTCCTCAAATGGGCCATGATGAAACCCTTGGGAGCTCACCCTCAGATATGACTGTAAGGAGCAGGAACACCACTAGTCCCCAAGTGGTATACGTGGCTGGGTAAGGACCCTCACTGGGTGGAGGTGAGGCAGGCACAGGACTCAGATGGGACAACACTTGGAAAACAAAGGAGAGACCATTAAGTATATCATAAAGGGCTGACATTTAAAGTTTCTTCTGGTCCAGATCCCTGGACTAACATCTTTGGGAGGGGGCCGTGATGAAACCCAGTCACTTTCACACCTGGGGCAACCAAGTTTCTCCGTGAATGCAAAGGCAGGATGTGGTGAAGCTCTACGGCCTCAAAATTGTTACTTCCCAGGTAAGAAAGGTACGTTCATCATATTTTACTATGTGGTCCACTGGAAGTGGGAAGGGGAAAGGACTTGTCGTGGGAATAAAAGGCACACACAGGACACCCAGACACTTTCAGAGAACTTGAAGACAATTATCATAGCGGGACTATAGGTGCACACATTGTGGAGGGCCTTGAATGCCACACTTAATTCTGTGAGCACTGGGGATTCATTGTGAAAAGACCACAGATGGATGTGGATGACAAACACTGCTGATTTTAAGGAGGGGTTCAAGAGCTACACATGGAAAGGGTGTGGTTCCAAGTAAGTCAAGGTATCCCCAAGTGTGGTCTACAGGTTCCTAGTGGCTCCCAGTGGCCTCACAAGTGGTCTGCAGGTGGTGGAATTGTTTCAAGTGAAAGCATGATGAAACAACCGTGTTCGTATGCATTTCACAAATTTGCAATGTAAGATTAATGTAATTTTTCCAAGAAATCTCTTCCATAATTACTACATGCTTTACAGTTTTACATGCACTATAGGGATTATGTTGTCAGTTCACCTAAGGTACTCTGTTAATAGGATATCTTACCTATTGTTTTTTCATCTCATTGCACACACTTGTACATTTTGGGAAATATATATAGTACTGTGCTGTTGCTATTGTTTTGTTGTATGCTAATGAGAACACTGGTGGCTGGCAGCCCCTAGGAGGCTTCTGAATGTGGCTGGTCACTTTCAGCCCCACCTCCTAACATCTGGGGAGGGAAGAGGGGCGGAAGGTTGAGTTGATCACCAACGGCTAAATATGTAATCAATCATGCCTATGTAATAAAGCTTTTATAAAAACTCAAAGGACTGGATCCTGGAAATGCCTGAGTTGATGAACACACCAGTGTGCTGGGAGGTGGCACACCCCAGCTCCACGGGAACAGAAGCTCCTATGCTCAGGACCCTCCAGACCTAGCTCAGTAAATCTCTGCATTTGGCTGTTCATCTGCTTCCTTCATTACATCTTGTATTAATAAACCAGTAAATGTAAGTAAAGTGTTTCCCCGAGTTCTGTGAGCCACTCTAATAAATTAATCGAATCCAAAGAGGGGGTTGTGGAAACCAAAATTTATAGCCAATTGTTCAGAAATTCCGAAAGCCTGAGCTTGTGACTGGCAGCTGAAATGAGAGGGGGTCCTGTGGGACTGAGCCCTCAACCTGTGGGATCTGATGCTATCTCCACATAGTCAGTGTCAGAACTGAATTGAACTGAATTGAATTAGAGGACATCCAGCTGATGTCTACTGGAGAATCTGCCGATAGGATCATTTGCATGATGTATGGGAAAACCCCACACCCACTTGGTCACAGAAGCATTCTGTATTGTGAGATGATGGTAGGAAAAACTGAGTTTATGTTTTCCTTTATCTCTACAGTCATAAATGAGCCATGGAACACGACTATGGATCAAATATAAAATGTGATTTCATATATTGGAGTGCATGGACACTCTCATTGACGATTTTGCTCAAGCAGCCAAAAAAAAAGAAAGAAAGAAACATGGCTACTAAGTATAATAATATACATGCAAAAACTGAAGCTTTTGGATGGAGGATCCATTTGTCCTTAGTTCCTAGCACACTGTAACAGAACTTTGTCCTAAAGTCATTTTTCAACAAAGTCTGATGACCTATTAAGCCAATCAGAACAGTTCAGAACAAATTGAGCAAAACATTGTCCACAAGAAATTAATGAATTTGTATCCTTAAATGTAGAAAAGAAAGGAAAATCAAAAAAGCATAGTTCAATGTTAAATTTTCATAGCACAAAAACGCGTACAATTATACTGTTGCCAAGGAGCTTGTAAACCACCCACAAAGTTAATGGCAAATGTGCTCAGAGAGAGTGAGAAAGGAACACATTTCTTTTATGAACTAATATTGATGGATGATAGATAGTATCAGTAGCAGTGATTATGGCCCCTGATAGGACAGTAATGAATGAGCTCTTGGCATACATATATAGCACAGCAACAAGGGGAAAGTGCTGGGAACTTTTTGTTGTTTTTGTTGCTGAAAAACAAACAACAAACAGGCAAATGTTGTTTTCATGTTGGTAATGATTGCTTTGTGGGCTGTAATGCAGAGAGAAAGCAGGCAGAAGACTTACCACGTATATCACAAGAAGTGGCATGATCACGTAAAATAAGCTCACCCATTGTTTATCCACAGCTGGACAGCAATTATCTATCTCCTGGCCTTGGTTCAAAATATAAAGAAATTGTGAAAATGGTGGTCATTTTGCCCTCTCATATTTAATAAGAATTTGCTTGTGTAGGGAAGAGGTATTCAATCAAGGTATGAAACAAGTGGTCAGGTTGAAATGTTTCTTTAAGTTATAAACAATACAAGTAAAGATGATTATTTCAAAAGACTTCCTTAAGTTATATCTCTGGAATATCTTGAACCTATCACTTCAAGGGCATAAAATCTTGTGTGTGTGTGTGTGTGTGTGTGTGTGTGTGTGTCTGTGCACGTGCTCATGTTGAGAATAATATCAAGGTTTCTTAAAACTGAATTTTGATTCATTAACTTTTGATGATTTTTTTGATGATTTTCCTTGCTTGTCTGAAAAAAAAAAAAGCTGTAATATTTGAAAACTACATCTGAATCCAGTAAGAGCAGAATAAATGCATCTCCAAGCCAAATACTATCAAAGAGCTGTTGAGAAGTCCCTTTGCAAGTTGCAACACTAAGCCTACCAGAAATCTCCATCTCACTGGTATGAAAGAGGACCAGTACAAAATTACTGTTTATCATTGTTTCTTGTTCTACCTTGAGACCTGTTGCCAGGGAAACACCTGTTAGAGAGGTTGGCCTTGTATCTTCTATGCTTGACAGAGCACTTAGTGCATAGTCACTCAGAAAAACATTACTAAATACACAAGTGAATGGACCATCATGAGAATCTAGCTCTAATATTTTGTGATAATATGATCAGAGAATATCAGAGAATAGAATACTTTTCATCTTTTTAACATGTTTAGTCTTCAGATCCTGTTTAGAATCTCTCTGCTGCCCTACCTTCTCTTTGACTCCCTGTGCTTATTTCCAAAGCAAAGCTATCCAGTATCTTTCAGGTATCCAAGTGGGGCAAGCAAAGGGATTTCCCCCCTGAGAATCCCCCTGCTGGTTGTGACATCTGAGGACCACTCACAGCATCTCTCAAAACTGGCATCTCTCCACATCAAACACAACAAGCCTGTTAAGAAATATCCATTTGTCTGTTCTTGCTGTTGCAAGCTAAGGACGGGGGTTCTTTGGATTTTTATTCCTAGATCCAGTCTCTAATGGAAGGGCAGATGTTATTCTCGATGAATGGATGTTAATTCCTTGTAATCACTGAACTCTTCACAAAACACTAACAATCTGCTTCCTATCCTGCTCTAGAATTCTGCAGAAAATCAGCATTCATCTCCTCCATCCATAGCTTCCAGAATCCTTGATTTTGTACATTGCGAAAAATGGGATAGTATTGACTATTCCCAGTGTTCATTCAGACCTCTGGCACTTGGTAATTTTGGACAGATGACAATAGGGGCTCCAGAGCAAAATCTCAGGATCCTTCAAATCTAATCTCCAGAACAGAAGGCAGTCAGGCCTAGACTCTCCAGCCCTTTCCAATGATGGTGAGTGCCTCTATCAGGGCCCATTCCAAGGACCAGAGCCAGACAAATATGCCGGCTCCATTATTCTTGAGAGGTAAAGGGTCAGACGGGGAAGCCCACTCATGTAACTAAGAAGGTAAGAGAAGACGTCCCAGGGAATATGCTGGTCTTAGAGGAATGAAAGAGCAACTTAGCTTTTCCAGGTACCCCTTGCCTGTTCATCTGGAATTCTCCTAATGGAATGTTAGTCCTGCTCCCTCCAATCCAACTTTTATGGGTCAATATGATCCCTGTAAAGCATAGACTGATCAGTTTAACCTTCATTTAAAATGTGTTGATGGGTTGCCATTATTGCCAAAGTAGGTGAAGCCCAAATCCCTTATCATGATGTAAAATATCCTCTATGGTCTGCCAGCTGCATTCCTCTCTAGAATCTGGGTGTCATGATTTGGCTTCTCTTAATAAATAACTGCACACACCTCTGCATGCTTGTTCATGCTATGTCCTCTGTCTTTGCCATCAGTCACCTGGCTGGATCTTAACCATCCTTCAAAACTGCAGTTGACATCTGCTTCTCCAGGTAGCCTTCTTCCCAGCTTGGTAAGCGTCCCACCCTCTGGGCTTCCAGCAGGTCTTGTGCTCACCTGCATAGCAGAGCCCAAACACTCCCAAGGGCTAGAGTCCAAGACTGTCACCACCTCCAAAATTTGTAAATGCCATTATAGCATGTCATTTCCCCATAAAATACAGTAAAAATAACTCTGTTACCATTTATATGATGGCAAGTATAGATTGTATCACTTATTGATAGCAGGTGTTTGGCAATTGATGAGGTCACTGGTTGGCCAGGTGGCATCCCCTCTTGCCATTCTCCCATGCACAGTTCAGACTGTGCCCTGTGTTAGATTCCTTTTGCTGCTGTAACAAATTATTACTAACTTGGTGACTTAAAATGATACCAGTTTTACTAGCTTATAGTGGTGGAGTCGGAAATCCAAAATCCTGCTGGCTAAAATCAAGGTTCTGTGATGCTTTGCTCCTTCTGGAGGGTCTCAGTTCTCCATTTTCTTGCCTTTTTCAGCTTCTAGAAATTGTCCGCCTTGCTGGGCTCATGGCCCTGCATCACTCCAGCCTCTGCCATATCATCACATCTTATTTTCTGCACTACGTGGGCATCTTTGAAGGTGGGAAGGCGTTACTCTGCCTATCACGTTTCATAGTAAGTTACAAGAAAGTATCACGAAGCTTTGGGTTTTCTTATAACAATTTAAACCATAAATGATAAAACCAAGACTTTGGGAAAGGTGTTCTCTTACCTGTTAATCCTCTCCTGATTATGAGTTATTGGAGGGCAAGGCCCAGTCTAAGTCACGTCTGGGCGTCCCTGGCTCATGGATATGCTCTATAAATGTTTGTTGAACTGAAATTCTTGCTTTTACTGAGATCAGGGGCTCTTCAAGGTCATTTAGGGAAACTCTTTGAAATTTGGCTGAGGACTGAGCTGCATGATCCTTTTATCCAAGCACATAAAACAAACATGTTTTCACTTCTAATATCATATTCAGCACTCTCTCCTCCATTCTGATCAGACCAGAATCTCTACACAAGTTGCTACATGAGACTGTGTTTTCAACCCTTCAGCTTCCGTTCCTGGGCAGAGTGAGAAATGCACATGGCAATTAAAAATAACAGCCTCAGCAGAGGAAACAGAACCACTTCTGAACGCCAGCCATCTGGAGCCACCCTGGGCTTGCAGCAATGGCTACTTCTTCATGGCTTGGTCAACACCCACCTGCCTGTTTCTTCTCAGCCTCCACCGCTTCAATATCCTCTACCTGCAGGGGAACCACAGCCTCAACACCAGCCAGGCTGCATGACATGTGTCTAGAAGAAAGCCTGACTTTCAGCAGGTGTTCAATAAGTGTGTGCTTCTGCTCTTAAAGTCTCAGCCTATTTAGTCCACTCACCACACAGGGCACCCTGAGGGGTGAAGTTTTGGGTGGAGATGATGGCATGGGAAATTATATGTCTCATGCCTTGGCTGCAGGTGTGCTGGACTCCAGCTGAGCTGGACAGAGAGTCACATTGTGCAAGGCCTGCTGTCCCATTGATGTGGTCCTAGACTCTCAGCAGTGTAAAAAGCCATGTTCCCATTTAAACCACCGCGTGTAGGCATCGTCTCATCTGCTTCTGTGTTGCAAACATTGCTCCCTCCTTATACTTTAGTTGTCAGCATCTTCATTACATAGGGGCCAGAATTGGCTATCTGAATGCAGGAGTGTTTCCTGACCTGCCCAAGGACTGCAGGAACCACCATCGCTTGCACCACCTGGGGACCCACAATTGCATCTCAGAGACCTGTGTTTCTCATCTGTAAAGTGGAGATAATAATATGTTTCCAAAAGGGACCCTGCACGGAATAAAGTGGTAGAAATAAATAACCTACTGTTACCTGACACAAAGCAGGTGGTTGATAAATGGTAGATTTATTATTATTACTGTCATAGTTATTTCTACAGCATCATTTCATTCTGGCTTCTTTTTGGCAGACAGGAGCCTGGATCACAGGGAAGGTGATTCGGGAAATGAACCACAATGCAGACCCTCCACCATCTCCACCCAGGCAGCACCCTGGCGACAGCCGCAACTTTCTTCACTCGTCAGAGCTAATCTCTCTAAGAGTGGGATTAGCTGTGTCTGTGCCCTCTCACCGCTGGGCCATATGCTCCTGAATGACAGCTGTTTGACAGCCTATGCTGGGGGAACATGGTCTTTTCAACCCAAATTTGATAAACATACATTTCTTCTGTCTGTCCTACTTTGGGCCATCTGTCAGTGTGGCATGATGCCTTCGCCTGGATTGGCAAGATGCTGACATCGGACCACCAAGGAAGGCTCAAGGAGAATGTTGCTGCCATGGGGAGTGGGGGGGTGAGGCCTCCTCAGGGCCCAGGCGAAGCATGGCTTGGGCTGTCCAACCCTCACTTGCAGGAAGAAGAACACCTGAGACCTGTGTTAGCTTTCACAGCTAGCTTCATCCCCGCTCTTGGACAAGAGAGATTGTTACAAAGTGTTGTAAAGCAGTGCTTCTCAACCGTGCATATGCTTACAGATTGCCTGAGGATCTTATTAAGATGCAGATTCCAATTCAGTGGATCAGGGATGAGGCCCGAGATTCTGCATTCCTAATGAGCTCCCAGGTGAGGGTGATGTTAATGCTGCTGGTCAGAGGACCATAAAAGCAAGGTTATAAAGGACATCTGACTTGGGGTCAGACAATCTGGATCCTATAGACAGCCTCTTGCCAAGGGAATGCTTTGTAAACATGATTCCTGAAGACAGAAAACAAAACAAACAAACAAACAAAACAGAAAATAAGAGGTCGAGCTATTACGGGTCTCCCAAGTGAGTGTCCTGAACTTCTCAAGTTGTTGTAGCTCTCACTCAGTCACCTACCATGCCCAAACACTGCTAAATCCACCAGCCCAGAACAAACAGCTTAATAGCCATATTACCTTTTATAGCATCTAATACAGATTCAGAAGAGGCACCTAATGCACAGGAAGTTGGAAGAACAACACTGGGCATGGTGGCTCATGCCTGTAATCCCAGCATTTTGGGAGGCTGAGGCAGGTGGAACACCTCAAGTCAGGAGTTCAAGACCAGCCTGACCAACATGGTGAAACCCCCACGTCTACTAAAAATACAAAAATTAGCCAGGCATGGTGGCACATGCCTGTAATTCCAGCTACTCAGGAGACTGAGGTAGGAGAATTGCTTGAACCCGGGAGGTGGAGGTTGCCAAGATTGCGCCACTGCATTCCAGCCTGGGCAACAAGAGTGAAACTTTGTCTAAAGAAAAAAAAAAGGTGTTAGAAGAACGATAGCTACAACTTGTATCTACTGAGCACCTGCAGAGTGCAAAGGGCAGATGAGGCAGGTCCTGGGATGTGGGAGGAGAGGCAGAGGGGCCAGGCACTCCAAAGGAGAAGCTCCAGAGCCCATAGGGCAGAACCTCCCTATTTCCGGTGAGTCCCAGGCTCTGGAAGAATCAGTTGAGAGGCAACCTGGAAGTGCTTCCTTTCAAGGTGGTAAGGAAGGAGGTAGAATAATATGAGCAATTTCCCAAATTGACTTTGGCAGCCCAGAATTTCAGTGGAGATGTCAGACGGTGACATCAATCTGCCCAAATTGCTTTTGAAGATGGAGGGCTCAGTATCTCATAACTCTTCTTTAATTGTTAAGGAACTAATTAAATCTGTAGCATCTCTGTTAACTGAGTTTTATTATGTTAATTTCACTGCTGGACAAGCTAAGTCAAGCACCGGTAGACTGCACTGTGGGCTTCTGGCTCCTGACGAAAGGCGCTAATGATATCTTCAATGAACACAGCGCCTGTACCCACAGAATCCCAAGTGATTTACCAACAGTTTCCTGCCAGCTCCCACAAGGCTGAGGCCTGGCGGCTGAGTATCACCCTGCCGGCCTCGTTCGATGAAACCCTTCTAATTCAGAGCATACGCACACAGGTGTGTCTGTGCAGGTACACACATTTGCCTTGTGGCATAGAACAAACACGGACCACCCGACTGGGTGAAGGTTAAAAAAATGTACAATTTGGAATGTGTTTACATTTTTCTTTTGATTGCTGATAATTCCTTCCTTTTAGTTGATATATGGGCCTTAATTGGTGGCTCTCTATATGGGATCACAGCCATCCCATTGGTTCTGTCTACCTTCCCTGCACTTCCCCAGCCTGCTCTAGGCCCAGGCACCTGTATGTGTGCTCACCCACCCCATCCACAGCAGCGAAGTTTCACTGCAGCCTTGGACATCCTTCCAACAACGCTGCAAGCATGCAGAGCTCATGGGCTTGGGATGGCACGGGGCACCTGCACATCTTGGCCCTGTCCCACTCCAAAGCATGATGCTGCCCAAACTGACAAACTCATTAGGAGCAAGACAAGTTACTTGGCTTATCAGGGAAGAGGCAGAGTGTGAATGAAAACCCCTATCATTTAACTCCTAGTGTTCTAGAATAATGGGATAGAATGAAGCTTAGAAATCTTGAAACTCTTTCATTTCTACCCTCTCCTTGCGAAAGAAGAAACTACGCTTGGCAAATAAAAGACACTCAGTTGCTGAAGAACACCTAGAGCAGTGCATTCATAATTTGGAATCTGGTCTCCTATCTGCCAGGTCAGAGTTCATACAGCAAACATTCCCAAGTCAATACAATGTGTACTTCCAGAAATTTAAAGCCACACAAGGCCTGGCCTGTTTGGGGACAGTTGGGTTTCTCCAGGATAGAAACAAGCCTAAACTCTGTCCCCCTAGGTAGTGAGCTGACAGGTCCTGGTAGAAGATCCCCCGCAGCCCTCCAACCTCTCTATCCCCACAGCTGAACCCTCAGACCATCATGAGTGTTGGGCAGATGAGAGCAACTTTGAGAAATCTGCTCAGGAGCCGTGACCCAGAGAGACAAAGGCACATGCTCAGGGAGGCCCTCCATATTTCTCTCATGGGGGAAAAAGCCCTAAACACACCCCTTCTTTTTCTTGCTTTCTTTTCCAAACAAAATAAAGCACCCCCCCCCAAAAAAAATCCAAAAACTCTAAGAGCCTCTGAAACTTGGCTGCCCATACATTTTTCTGAAGCCTGCTTCTTCACCTCAAAAACAAAAGCAAAAGGGAAAGAAAAACCAGGCCGAGGACCTTGTCTACTTCTGCCCTTGCTTCCTGATGGAGCAAATCCCTCATGAATTATGCACTTTCAGCTGCTGCCACCCCAGGCCATCCAGGCTCTGCCAAGGTAGCCAGCTCCTCCCAGGCTCCTGGTGTGATCTCAGCCCCAGGAAGGGCATCGGCACTGTCTTGATGGAAGAATGCTGGGTCCAGCTGCAACTCACCACTGACCCTCCCAGGTGAGCTCTGCAGAGAGATGCCCACAGCCAGTTCAGCCTAGTTTCTGGAGGAAGGAAGGAACCAAGAATCAGACAGGAGCTAGAGTGGGAGGCGGGGGAAGGAGTAAACCAATCACCAGAAGGTGGTGCTATACTTTAAGACAGACTAGCCAGAAGGGGAGAAGCCTCCGTGAGAAAGATTATAACATTTCAGAGAGGGAGGGTGTCTAAAGATAAAATACAGAGCACTGCAATGCTATGCAATGAAACGAAATGACGTCAGAGCTGAAAAGACTCTAAAATATCATTCTAGAATAATCTCATATCACTGGTGGGAAAACTGAGGCCCAGAAAGAGACAGAGGTTTGCCCACCGTTGTACAGACAAGAGGAAAAACTCGGTCTGTCACCTCTTTAGGTTCTCCAAAGGCTGCCTGCTTTTTGGCAAAGCCGAGATTAGAGAATAAAACACGAGGATTGGCTCACAGTAGAGAAACATCAGGTTCAGGAATTGATGCTCCAATGAGGCAGAAGGAGCCACAGTCCCTTCCCGGGAACAATCCACGGAGGCCTCCCAGAGCAAAGCCGAAACTACCAAAGAGTCAACCCAGTGTCCATCGCCTTGGCAGCATCACTGCTCAGCCTCACGAGTCTCCACAGGATGGCCAAATTAAAACTGCGGGCTATGGCCGGGCGTGGTGGCTCATGCCTGTAATCCCAGCACTTTGGGAGGCTGAGGCGGGTGGATCACGAGGTCAGGAGTTTGAGACCAGCCTGGCCAACATGGTGAAACCCCATCTCTACTTTAAAAATATACAAAAATTAGCTGGGCATGGTGGCACGCACCTGTAGTCCCAGCTGCTCAGGAGGCTGAGGCAGGAGAATCGCTTGAATCTGGGAGGCGGAGGTTGCAGTGAGCCGAGATCACACCACTGCACTCCAGCCTGGGAGACAGAGTAAGACTCTGTCTCAAAAACAAACAAACAAAAACAAAACAAAACAAAAACAACCATGGGCTTCACCACTTGCTAGCTGTGGGTATTCCTGTAACATCTCTGAGCCTTGACATCTCCATCAGTAAAATGGCATAAAAATATCTCCCTCTCAGAAACACTTCTGAGAATTAAAGATCCTTGTGCAAAGTGTCTAGCACAATCCTGGCATATGGTAAGTTCCCATGGCAGAACTTTCCCTACCCTTTTTGACTGTGCAAGGAGAAGCCTTCTCCTAAGTATCATGCATGTGGTCTGGAAATGCCAAGTGCTCTGCAGGTGGAAGAGCCTGGCCTTATGACATGGCTCATCACCAAGGACCCCAATCATAGAAGTTAAAGGATGGGTTGCAGGAGGAGGAGTAAGTATAGGGGCAGAGTTCATCCCACAGAGTCAATGGGGAGAAACTGACACCACTCTCAGGCCTTCCTGCCTGTGAAAAGCTCAGTTGCAAAGAACAAATTCCCTGGCAGAACCACTGAATGCCTACAGACACCTGCACACACACACAACTAACATACACATGCCCAGATCGGCAAGGAGGGCGTGATATGGTTGCCTAAGTGCTGGGTCAGGAGACCCCAGCTTTCATGGTGGGCTCAGATCCAGCAGGAAGCCACACTGTGAACGCCTTCCCACATTCTTTTCAATCACTGACTCTCACTCAGGGTCTGCAGGAGCCAGAAAGCATTATCACCATCCCCTCCATAGACAATAGGCCCAAGCCCTTGAAGGGCTTCCTCAGGACCACATAGCAAGGCAGCCCATTGAGCAGGTGAGTCTGCTGGGAAGTGGACAAGGCCCAGGCCCCGCCTCACTTATCTTCTTGGTTTCTCTTCTCACCTCCCCATGAGAGGCCTGAGCCTCAGTTCCCTGGCTGAGAGGTGAGAGGGTAAGAGAGGGTGGAAGAACATACCCTGCTTGAGGTTGCAGCCACTCCATGGCCCCCTGGCTGCTGGACCAGTCCAGCCAGTCCCTTGACCTCTGTCTACGGGAAATAGCCCCAGAATCCCTAAGGGGCCACTAATCTAGAACACATTTTACAGAGACTGAACTTTTGGGGCCATCTTTTAGAACAGCAGTGACGAAGAGACAGATATTACCTACAAGGGTGGGGGGAAACTGACTCCCATCCCTTCACATCCAATACTCAACTATTCATTCATGGGTTTCTGTGCCTCTACCCACACCTGTGCCAGGAATGCTCGCTGAATGCTCCTTGCCATTGCAACTTGCTGATAATGCTGCACCCTCATTCAACACCCAGCCTGGCTCCTATTATACAGTCAGAGAAATGATCCCTGAGGAGGAGTCTGTCATGTACATCTGTGCTGCTGCAACACGTCACTCACAGTGGGCTGTTTATGGGGGTCGTGAAGGGTACAGATGCTGGACTGCTGGGCTCCCACTCTGATTCACCACCTGCTAGCTCGCGTAGCCATAGGCAAGCAATTTCATCCTCCAGGACTTCTGTTTCCTCCATGATTAATTGAGGATAATGGTGGTCTACTTTACAATCCATGTAACATACTTATAGTAGCTAGTTTGTAGCACTTAATAAATTTTAACGAAGATTATCGGTGTTTCTTGTATGCATTCATTTGACATTTGTAGTTTGCCTACTATGTGCAGAAGCCATTGAGATCCTTCAACCTCAGGAACAAGAGCTGTGGCTTCCACACTGGAGGACTGAGGAGGAAACAAGACAGGCCAGTGTAGACACTGAGCGAAGGTGACCCGCTCCTTCTCCCTTATCCCTGTCAGAATGCTTCTCAGACTTTCAGTGCTCCACATATGGGGAACATTTGTGAGGTCATCGTAGTTTGTCCTTGGCATTCTCCAGACTCTCCTCTCTGTGCCAACTGCTTCCTCTATTCCCGAAGACACAGAGTCCTCCTGAACCTGCCGTGACCAATCTCGTTCTTTGTTCTAGAAAGAATTCTCTTTTATTTCTATCTTGATTTTTTGGGAAAAAAAAAAAAAAAAAAAGAAGGTCTGCCTCAGCTTCCCAAAGTGCTGGGATTATAGGTATGGGTGTGAGCCACCGCACCCAGCTGAATTCTCCTCTTGATTCATGCTTTCAAAAACCCTTAGAGTGTCCCCACTGCATGACAATAGCATGGTAGGTTTTGGAGAAGAAATAGAGATGGCTGACACAGGATCCCTGCCCTTGCCCTTGAAAAGCCAACATCTTACTATACATATTTTTCTTTTCTTTTTTTTTTTTTTTTTTTGAGATGGAGCCTCATTCTGTCTCCAGGCTGGAGTGCAGTGGCATTATCTCGGCTCATTGCAACCTCCGCCTCCTGGGTTCAAGCGATTCTCATGCCTCAGCCTCCCAAGTAACTGGTATTACAGGCATGCGCCACCATGCCCGGCTAATTTTTGTATTTTTAGTAGAGACAGAGTTTCACTATGTTGAGCAGGCTGGTCTTGAACTCCTGACCTCAACTGATCCATCCACCTTGGCCTCTCAAAGTGCTGGGATTACAGGTGTGAGCCACTGTGCCTGGCCCTGCTATACATCCTTTTTTCTCAAAAGGTATTTATTGCACCTTTACTAGGTGTCAGGCACATGCATAGTTGTGAACAAGATGGACCGAGTGTCTTTCCTGCTGAAGCTTGCAATCAAGTGGGGAACAATCTGTAAGCAAAGCATGCAATTGTAGTGAGACCAGAATGCAGGGCTTCATGGGAGTGCACAGGAGACAACAGATAATAATGACAAAGGGAGATTAAAGTTGCGGAGAAGGGAGGGTGGAGGCTGCTGGAACACGTAGCAAGAGGCCAGCTCTTGTTGAGGCCAGGGCTCAGGAAAGCTTCAGAGATAAAAGAAACAACAAAGCATCGCTGTCGAAATCACAGATCCTAGAATCAGGCATCTGGCTTCAAATACCAGGTTGGACACTCACCTGGCTGATAGAGTTAACTTGGGCAAGGATTCGACCTTTCTAAGCCTCTGTTTTCACATCTGCTAAAATGGGAATAACACCAGTCCTTAAAGTACAGCACTGAGGTGGGGACTGGAGGAGCTGATCCATGGGGAATAAGCAGCACTATGCCTGTTGACACATAGATGGGCTCGATTTGAGTTTGTCCTTGTTGCTCTCACTGAGTGAGATGTGAGCTGGAATTAGGGATTGCCTCAAGGTGATTATGGAGAAAAGCATCTTGTGCTCTGCCCTGAGTGGAGGCCCTGGACATGGACAAGTCATTTCCTTTCCCTGGGCCTTAATTTTCCCATCTATGAAAAAATGGGTCCGATGACTTATCACTGAGTTTTCTTTCCACTGTAAAATGCTATGACTGGGCCAGACGTGATGGCTCATGCCTGTAATCCAGCACTTTGGAAGGCCAAAGTGGGCAGATCACTTGAGGTCAGGAGTTTGAGACCAGCCTGGCCAACATGGTGAAACCCCATCTCTACTAAAAATACAAGTTAGCTGAGCATAGTGGTGGGCGCCTGTAATCCCAGCTACTCGGGAGGCTGAGGCAGGAGAATCACTTGAACTCAGGAAGCAGAGGCTTCAGTGAGCCGAAATCACACCACAGCACTCCAGCCTGGGGGGACAGAGCAAGACTCCGTCTCAAAAAAAAAAAAAAGAAAAAAGAAAAAGAAATGCTATGACTGTTTTGCTCTGACCTTTTGAAATCTATGACCACACAGAATAATCACCCTTTTACATAGCATCTTAATACCTATGTTCATGCAGACCATGGACAAAACCACATCCTTGGTAATGGCAAGGATGCCAATGTAAAGATGTGATGCAACTTGGAGGTGGTGCTGTATTCTGCATAAGCCAGTCCCCGATGCTGGTGAACTCTCCTGTCTATTTATGTTCAGTCTCAGTCTGAGTCTTCACAGCCAACTCATTCACCACTACAACTACAGGTGCCCAACAGAAGTGAAGACAGACTGTCATAACATGTATTCTGATTCAAGAGGCATGTGGTTTCAATATGCCCCATTGTGTTCATGACATTGTGGTTGATACTTTATTGTCTGCCTTTCAACAGAATCCTTTCTCTAGAGTTTGAGCCAAGTGGCCAAAACCACACAAATTCAACTGGATGTTGAATTTTTGCCCTCTGGCTTCTGCATGGTTTTAGGAAAAGGCTTTTCTTTTGTTTTCTATCTTGTTAAATAGCATCAATATCTACCTAAGACAGAACCTGGGAGTCATTCTAGACTTCTGGTCCTCACGTTCAATAGTTAGGCAATAACCTAACACAAGAAACTCTGCCTCCACATCATCTTTCAGATGAGTCTAGTGAGTTTTAGCCTCATTGCTACATCCTGGCTGAGACACTCATCATGTCCTTGCTCAGATTTTTGCAATAAAGTTGATTTACTATTCTCCACTGACTCCAGTGTCTCTCCCTTTTCAGGCAAGAACTTCCTAAAATGCGTGTGAATGACCATTTCACTCCACTACCTAACACTTTTCATTTATATTTTTTATTTTTTTTATGAGATGGAGTCTCACTCTGTCTCCCAGGCTGGAGTGCAGTGGCATGATCTCAGCTCACTGCAACCTCTGCCTCCTGGGTTCAAGTGATTCTCCTGCCTCAGCCTCCCGAGTACCTGGGATTACAGGCGTGCACCAAAATATAAATATTTTTTTGTATTTTTAGTAGACATGAGGTTTTGCCATGTTGGACAGGCTGGTCTTGAACTCTTGACCTCAAGTGATCTGCCCACCTCAGCCTCCCAAAGTGCTGGGATTATAGGCGTGAGCCACCGCGCCCAGCCCTAACACTTTTCAACTAGCTCCCCATGCCCTACACCAGTGGTTTCCAAACTGAAGCGTGCATCAGAGCCATGTGGAGGACTGGTTAAAACACAGATTGGTGAGCCTTACACCCAGAGTTTCTGACTCAGTCAGTCTAGGACGGGGTCTGGAAGTTTGCATTTGTAACAAGTTGCTGGGTGATGCTGATACTGCTTTTCCAGGGACCACCCTGTAAGGACTACTGCACTACTCTACAAGACATAAACCCCTTGGCCTGGCGTGCAAGATTCTTGACAACCTGTACCCAGTAGAATTTTTTTATGTTATTTTAAGTTATGTCACACACTTATGCATCTAATATCTGTGGCTAACAAAGCCAAAAATCCATGTAGAACAGAGACTTTCTAGTTTGAGCAGAGAATCTAGACTGTAGCTGTAAAGCTCACACCCTTACGAGGCAAGTGGCAGAGATCAGGCAGAATTCAACGGGCAGCCCAGGACTCATCCACCCAGCCAGAGTCTGGCAAGCATTGGCACACAAGTTTTGTAACTGTGCTTCGATGTAGATGCCATCCAAAATGCTGTCTTCATCTGATGCCTTGAATCCATGTGGCAAAATACACACCACAGCCAACTCATGATTTAAGCCAAACATAAACAAGATCTAAAACAAAATAGGGTGGACAGAAGCCACATGGAAAGGTAGTTTAAGGTTATGAAACCTGGCTTGAAAACCACATGTTGTCTGAACTTGTAAACATCAAAGAGCCAGACTGGAAAACTGTAATAATAGAATAATAATTAATAATAATAAAATCATGCCTTCCTCACTGTTACCCCAGGATATAAAACCATTAAAAAAATTAAGATGTGATAGGCCTATTAAGCCATTTACTCTGTCCCCTGCTAGAGAAGATTGGCTCCATTTGTAGGATCTTAAAAACCTTCTGTTCCAGGGAGGACTCCAGATGCCTAGAAGTCTGGGGAAACCTCAGAAAAGGTAACATTACAAAAACCCAGCTAACTGGCTATAGAGCAGCCTTCATTTCTCCTGCTTTGGAATTCTGGGCTGCTGTTATACAAAAACAAGGCCTTTTCCCATCTCCTTGGAAGGAAAAGGGAAGCGCTGATCTCCACCCTTACAGAGTTGTCTTCAGCTGCCACCTCCAGGGGAATTTTGTGGAGGACGGTGACTGTGATCCTGATGACCACACATGGGTTCCCAGAGCAGGACCCCTGAGATGGAGTTGCTAACACTGACTGTCCTTAAAGAATTGACCGGAATTTATCTTGACCATTTGGCCAACTTGTGCGCACTTGCCTGTTTCTTTCAGCGCTCATAATGAAAACAACTTGAAAATTCAGAGTTAATCATGAAATAAATTATTCTTGTATAATCAACGTGATGGCAATACTCAAATCATTCATTCTTTTGAGGCAAATTTTTTAAAAAATTGGGTAAATATTAATTTATCTTTATCCTTCTTAGGAATAACTTCCTTCCTGCCCCCCAGAACAACAACAAAAACCATCTGGCAGATGGAATCATTCAATAATGCTTTGGAATAAAGCTGATTTTATAATATTTATTTGATATAAATGTCTATCTTTTCTGCTATCATAATATGTATTTTCCTATATTATCTCGTGTATCATAAAATGAGCTCTTTGCTGACTCAATCAGTGCTTTGCTGACTTGTGAGAAGGGTTTCTTGCAACTTATATCTTAATCATCTTCACACTTTTTGAGTAGCTATTGGTCAAAGGGATTTATAGCATTTTAAGTTTCTCAGGGAATCATTGTAATTTCTTTTTAGAGCTGTGCCATCCAATATGGTAGTCACTAGCCACACATGGCAATTTAAGCTTAAGTGTAAGTAAAATTAAATAAAGCAAGAAAGGAAATCCCTTAGTCACACACCTAGGGAGATATTAAATATTCCAAAGCCACATGTAGTTAGTGACGACCATATTGGATATTGCAGATGGAGAAAATATTTATTATCACAAAAAGTTATATTCCTCAGCTGTGTTTCAAAAGTTTACCTTCTTCACGAAAGTCATTTTGTTCTTTTACTTAAAAATAAATTTGGCTCATGCCTGTAATCCCAGCACTTTGGGAGGCCGAGGCGGGCGGATCACCTGAGGTCAGGAGTTCGAGACCAGCCTGGCCAACATGGTGAAAACCCCATCTCTACTAAAAATACAAAAATTAGCTGGGCGTAGTGGCGTGCATCTGTAATCCCAGCTACTCGGGAGGCTGAGGCAGGAGAATCACTTGAGCCGAGGAGGCGGAGGTTGCAGTGAGCTGAGATTGTGCCACTGGACTCCAGCCTGCCGACAGAGCAAGACTCCACCTCAAAAAATAATAAATAAATAAATAAATAAATAAATAAATAAATAAATAAATAAATTTGGGCCAGTCACAGTGGCTAATACCTGTAATCTTGGCACTTTGGGAGGCTGAGGCAAGAGAATCACTTGAGCCCATGGGTTCAAGACCAGCCTGGGATATGTGGCAAAACCATCTCTACAAAAAATTTAAAAATTAGTCAGGCATGGTGGCACACACCTGTAATCCCAGCTACTCAGGAGGCTGAGGTGGGAGGATCACTTGAGTCCAGGAAGTCATGGCTGTAGTGAGCCAAGATTGCACCACTGCACTCCAGCCTGGGTGACAGAGTGAGACCCTATCTCAACAACAAAACAAAACAAAACATTTTGTTCTAGTCTGAGGTTTATCCCGTGATCCTTGCCTCTCCCATCCCACATCTCTGCTGTCAGAACCCACCTTCCCTATCAACTTCTCATCCTCTCCTCAACAAATACAGCTACTTCTTCACTTATGCCTGTAGACCTGGGCCTATCCAATCCTGAGAACTATCCCTATCCTGGCAATCATACAAAACAGTTGCTAAAATCAATTAACAATTCAGAACCAGACTCAAATTCCAACAGTGTAACGATTGGTGTCTTGATCCCATTAATGTTTTTGAACATTTTCTTTCCTTTGTCCTTGAATGCTTTTCTGTCCCCTACTTACCAGAATTTCTATCACCCTGCCTGCTCTGACCTCAAATAGCTCCCAGCTGCAAATCTTTGAGAACTGCTCTATCCTTTAGGCCCATTCTTGGTGTCTCTTGGCCTATGGCTGGCCATGGGTTCAGTGTCACATAGGAAGGTCTGGAAAATGCATATCCAAGCTATGAGTGCTCACTAGTTTTCATCTCAAAGGTCCTGTGTCTGCTCAAATTAGAAGATGGCAAAGTAGAAAGGACACTACTTTGGGGTAGAAAAATGGAATTCTGACCCCATTTTTCCATTTCTAGCTCTGTGAATTTGGGGCAAGCTACAAAACATCTCTGAGCCTCCTTGGCCTCACCTGGGGGATAATAATAGCAATCATGGGCTTAATTGAGGATTATATGACACAGGATATTAAACAGCCAGCTCAGCTGTGAGTTTATATAAATCTAGATACTCAATAAAATCATTCCCTTTCAATATTTCTCTTTAAAAAATATATGAATTAGTGGTAATAGAATAATGCAGCGGGTAGTTGGTGTTTTCTTTAAGCTGTTAAAACACACAGCTCTTAAAAGTAACTATTTAATTAACATCTTGCTTTTGTTCATATTACTACAAAAGTCTGTGTTAGCCATGCTCTGCATGGAAAACAATCCTTTAAAAGGTCAGCACTTTCAGAGCTAACTTCAAATTAGTGAGACACACGTATTCTCTGTCCACTCTAAGTTTCTAATCACTAAGGTTATTCCTGTCCCAAACTTCTCCACGAACACAAAAGCAGAACAGGCAGCATGGCGTGGTGAGGAACGAGCCAACTGCCTGAGGCGAAATCTTGACTTGAGCCCTTCCTGGTTGCAGATTAAATAAAATAACACTCTAGAATGGCATCTGGCATCAGGCAGTGCTTTCTCCCTAAATCTGTGTATGAAATTATTCTCATACTCCAAAGACCACGGGAAACTCATCTGAAATATTGTGATCACTGGGAAAAAATATTCAGACGCAGGCTTTTGGCAATTCTTACCAATAATGGTAGGGATATATTGATCAGTTGTTTGGGCCAGGCCCTGTGCAAAGTGCTTTAGCTGCATCGTTCCATTTCTTTAAGCTTCAACCTATGAGCCCTTGGGCAAATTCCCCAATGAGCCCAGAGCAAAACCAGAATTCAGTACAGGAAAATCTGACTGTAAAACCCAGACTCTTAACTTCAGTGTGTTTCTGCCTCTCCCAGTAGGCACGTGCCGTGCGGAGGCCTCCTGACCTAGGAGTGACGCTGAAGCCTCACATACTGGGTTCAGTTCTGGTTCCACAACTTGCTATCTCTGTCAGCTTGCAATTTCATCTGAGTAATCTGTTTCCTAATATGTAAAATAAGGATGATACTACAATATTGGGGGGTTCCTATGACAATGCAGTGAAATGAAGTGTGCAAAGCACCTAGCCACACAGTAGGCACACAGCAAATAGAAACCGTCTGAACAAAGAACTAGCGTGCCCATGATCTGCAGAGGAAAGTAAATTACTTTTTCACCCCGGGAGCTGACAATGGTCTAAGTTCTCATTGGAGCAGTTAAGTGGGTAATTGCTTTAGCAAAAGGGGGAACTAATTATAAAAGTGGAAGTCCTGGGAAAAGCAGGCTTTGTATGTTGCTGCCTGGCTTGGTGTCATCAGTTGTCTCTGGGCCTCCAGTTTCCAACCTGCTGGGTTCTCTCTGGAGGTTCTGAGGCATTTAAGAGAAAGAGAGGCCATACATTTTTTAAAACTGCTCTTTGTGAACTGCAACTTTTGCAACAACTCAAGTCCCTGAAAATCTTTGTGCTGATATTCCTTGAGGTTGCCTGTTTTGCCAGGATGCCTGCTCTTAAAAGTAAAGTCCCACAAAATGATTTTTATGCTTTCGGCCATATATTCACTTCCTGGGCTCTGTAATTACTCCAAGTGGTGCCTGAATCTACTCAAAAGGATGCCATAGACCAGGAGACACGCCAGAATGCTCCCACCCTACAAGCTGCTCTCCCTCCCTTGGACTTCCACCCTCCAATGTAACTTCCAGAGAAATAGCTCCAGTGATCTTTCCAGACAATCAAATGCCATAAACCCATTGCTTAAGTGGTTCTCCATTGTCTATAGGGTCTATAGTACAGGGTCCAGCTCTTTCCATAATCTGGCCCTAACCATGACCTCTCCCACTCATACGGCTCTCAACCCCTCTAGACCTCTTATAATGAACTGTAGTTTCTGAAAGGTTTCATGTTTTCTGCCTGTGTGCTTTGGCCCACAGTCTTCTCTTTGCCTGGACACTCTCCCTTCCCCATTTGCTTCTTGCTAAGTCCAAACAATTAATGCCTTGACGCTCAGCTCTGTACCACCCTGAGGTAGATTGGAGCTTCCTCCTCGGTGTTCCCACAGTGACTTGTCCCCTTTTGTATAGCTCTAATGGCACCAACTGTGAATTGATTCTGCCTCCCCAATGAGACTACAAGACCCTCAAAGTTAGGAATCCTGTGTCATATCATAAGTGTAGGGTCATGTGCAGAAAAGGTGCCCAATAAATATTTGGAGAAGGAATGAAGGGAAAGGGAAAGGAGAGGAAGAGAGAGGCGAGGAGGAGGGTGAAGAGAGGAGATGCAAAATATTAATTACAAACAGAAGCCAAAGACTCAACTCTGACATCTTTGGCTTGAGCAGCCCCTCCTGGCTCCTCCTGGCACCAGATGTTTTGGAGCATGGACTCCCAGGACTCACCTGGCGCACATGCAGGTTAGGCTTTCCAACTTGACCAGCACAGTCTGGATTCCACTATTTTACCTGTGCTCATACAGCTTTCTGCCTTTTGAAACAAAGTCATGGCTAGAACATCAGCATCCAAATTCCTGGCAACCTGCTCACACCAAGCACAACTGCAGTGGGAGGGGTCACAAGACTGCTGCACCTGTAATCCCATGGACAGCTGGCATTGTCTTCTGAATCTATGGGGTTGAAAATATTCAGGCACCCCAGAAACTTCTTACTGGTTAGTCCTCAATAGACCTTCCCTAAGGATTTACCCTTGCTCTTGTTGCTTTTATTAAGTGCCATCTCTACTCTTTCTCACTCTGTTCCCTGGTGTTCATGTCCATTTATCCCCCAAGAATGGCTGTAGATAAGGCCATCTCACCAATTCCATGTTTCCCAGTGTCTCCAAAAAGCCCATGGAATCCTTGTCTTTTGGGAGAATATTAAAGGATGCCTGGCATAGGAAAAAATCGTTAGCTTAGTTGTCAGTAGAACCTGGGTTTGCTTTTGAACTCCCTCAGGTACTGGGCAAGTAGCTTGATTGCTCTGAGTCAGTTTCCTTGTGTATAACATGGGAGGGCAGGAGTGTTAAGACTGCCTCTTTCATAGAACTGCTGTAATGATTGGGTATCATCTGAGCAGAGCTTTTCACACATGGTAGGTACTCAACCAACTGTAGCTCAAACAATAATAATTATTTAAAATTTTAACCTGAAATAATTTAAAATAATAATTAAATAATTAAGCCCCACTGTACAAACCATAACTAACAAAAATAACCAATGTGAAGAAGTTACAAAGATTCAACAACTCTGACAGTCTGTTTGTAATCACTAGTCTCAAATTCGTCACTACTCCCCAAGAAGGTTTTGAATGCTCTCTTAGCTTGCTATGGTCCTCCTAGATCTTCATCCTCAAATCTCATCAAACCATCCATCCTCAGTCTCTTATCCTTCATTAGGGTTGAAGAACCCCTTCATCCATAGAACTCCCTCTTTCTTGCATATAGTGCTTTAAGATACCACTGAATATATGTTTATGCACATACACACCATTGAATAAACTTTTATGTAATTGATATTTGATTTTGCAATAATATTCAAGTCTCTAGTAAATTATAGTGGACCAGATGTTAAAAGCCATATGACGTCTACAGAAAGGGCAAAAGTAAAATGGGGAAGGGAGTAGTATTGTAAGGATATTGAGAAAATCAAAGTTTTTTTCTATTGTTTCACCCAACAATCAACACAGAATATTTCTCCTCCGGACACCAAGTGTGTGGAGATTTCTCCCCACCAGGAACCAATCAATCAATTGTGCAGCAGACGCCAGCCAGATGTCCTCTAACTCAGTTCAATCCTGACTCTGTTTACCTGGAGATAGCATCAGATCTCACAGCTTGAGGGCTCAGTCTCACAAGACTATCCCCCACTTCCAATGACAATTGTAAGACTCAGGTAAGACTCATGTTGTGACCTGTGCTTCTGACCGACTGGCTATAATTGAGACTCCCACCCCTTCCTCTTCTTCAATTAATTTGCTAGAGCACAGAACTCAGAGAAACACTTACTTATATATGCTGGTGTAATATAAAGATACAGGTGAAGACACAGATAGGGTGAGGTACAGGAAGGAACTGGGAGCTTCCATGCCCTCCCTAGACACATCACCTCTAAGAGACCTCCTATCAGCTATCAGGAAGTTCTCAAAACCCAATCGTTTTGGGTTCTTATGGAGGCCTGAATTGTGTAGTCTAGATTGATTAAACCACTGGCCATCGGCCATCGGCCAATGAATCTTTAGTCTCTCTCCCTTCCCTGGTGGTTGGGGGGTGTGACTGAAAGTCCCAACGCTCTAATCCTGCCTTGGTCTTACCAGTAACCAACCTCTATCCTGAAGCTACCTAGGGGCTGCCACCACCAATCAACTTATTAGCGTACAAAAAGACACTATCACTTTGGAGAGTCGAAGGATTTTAGGAGTTTTAGGCCAGGAAACTGGATGAAGACAAAATAGATATTTTACAATGTCCCAAGAACATAACCACCAAGAAGGCCAGCCAACATTCAGAAAGGAGGGAGGTGAAACACCAGCTATGGAGATAGCACTCTGGAGCCATTTAGCACCAGGGCAAGAGGCAAGACCCCCTCCACACTCACATACCCACACACCACCACCACAAAGATAACAGTAACAGTATACAGCAGCCCAGTGAAATAATTGATGTGTGTGACAACTACCAGGCAGGTGTGGCACATGGCATGCCCAGGCTAATGAGGGTCCTTTGAGTTTCTCAAGTCCAAACTTTCATTGTTCAGTGAACAGATTAAGACCCAGGAAGGTTAACAGACTCTCGTTTTTTCCTTCCAAAAGTAAAATCCCCTAGAAAATGGTAAACTTGGTTTAATTATCTTGCTTATTGTGTCTAATGATGATTGTGATAACATCTACATGTGTTAACTGCTTGCTATAGTCCAGGCTTTGTTCTACTTGCATTAACTTATTTCATATTCAAAATAACCCTTAGAGGTAGGGATGATTATCAGTTCCAGGGAGTGAAACTGTGGCAGAGAGAAGTCAAACAACTCCCCCAAGGTAACATGTCTAATAAGGGATGGCACGTGGAGAGGATGTGTGTTATTGATTCTTAGAATAACTTCTATTAAAAATCTTAAAACATAGATAATATTTGCACTTTTGTTATCTGAAAAATCAATGTATATGATACATCAGTTTCCCTAAAGATAATAATGATACGCTGATCTATTATCCTTCTCTATATTTGATTGATAATCCCTCTCATCAAACCAAACATGTGTTGCTTCTCTGCAGGAGTGAGCCTTCTTGCTCTGCCTAACTCTGCCTGAGCAGCAGTAATTCAGTTTCAATCTGAAATTATTTCCATCCTGTTTAATTCAATAGCCATTAATTCCCTGACTTCACTCCCTAACCCCTGAACATCTGCTTCTTCCAATGCCTGTTTTTAGCTCATCGGTGGGTTTGATGGCCTCTGTTAAGCACTTACTTCTCACATACTTGGCTAAAATCTTTAAAGCAAATGATGATCAGAGGTTTTTTTTTTCTGAAATCTTAAGACATATTCTCAGCTCACTGGAAAATAGATAACAGGATTTCACTTTAAACTTTTAAGCCAAGAGATAAGGCTGGAGGTTATAAATTTTGATTATTCAATATTCACACCCTTTTGCTGGCTGCCTAATATTCTCTCTTCATCTTTAAAGACTCATTCTGAAAGAGTCACCTCTAATGGGAGGCAACCTAGACTGCCCATTCTGGGTCAGGAGTTCCTCCTTGACTCTTCCACATCCTGTGCCTTATTTTCTGCTATACAGTGGTCCCCCCGTATCCTTGAGAGATGGGTTCTGTGACCCCCAGCAGATACCCAAATCCAAAGATGCTCAAGTCCCAGATAGAAAGTGGCATAACATTTGCAAAGAAACTAACGCAATGCTCCCCTGTACTTTGTCATCTCTAGATTACTTATAATACCTAAAACGTTGTAAATGCTATATAAATAGTTGTCATACTATATTTTTTATTTGTTTTATTTGTGGTCTTATTGTTATTTTTTTTCTAATATTTTCTATCTGCAGTTGGTTGGATTCATGGATGCAGCACCCAGGGAAAGTCTACTGCACTTTTTTTTTTTAAGACCAAACAAGATCGGGCATGGTGGCTCACGCCTGTAATCTCAGCACTTTGTGATGCCAAGACGAGTGGATCGCTTGAGTCCAGGAGTTTAACGCCAGCCTGGGAAACATGATGAAACCCCATCTCTACAAAAAAAATATAAAACTTAGCCGGGCAAGGTGGTGCATGCTTGTAGTCCCAGCTACTCAGGAGGCTGAGGTGGGAGGATCAATTAAGCACAGGAGGTCAAGGCTGCAGTGAGCCATGATTGTGCTACTGCATTCTAACCCGGGCAACAAAGTGAGTCAAGTCTCAAAACAAAACACAACTAAAGACCAAATAGGATCATGACTTACTTATTATTTCACAACTTAATTTTTTAAAATAATCTCAACTTTCATTTTCGATTCGGGGAGTACATATGCAGTTTGTTACCTGGGTATATTGTATGGTTTGGGGACAAGGGTTGAAAAACTACCTATCAGGTACTATGCTCAGTACTTGAGTGATGAGATCAACCACATGGGATTTACCACACAATTAAATTGTCTTTTTCTTTCTTTTTTTTTTTTTTTTCTTTTTTTTGAGACACACTTTTGCTCTTGTCGCCCAGGCTGGAGTGCAATGGTGCAATCTTGGTTCACTACAACCTCTGCCTCCCAGGTACAAGCAATTCTCCTGTCTCAGCCTCCCAAGTAGCTGGGATTACAGGCATGCACCACCAACCCCAGCTAATTTTTGTATTTTTAGTAGAGATAGGGTTTCACCATCTTGGCCAGGCTGGTCTCGAACTCCTGACCTCAAGTGATCCGCCCATCTTGGCCTCCCAAAGTGCTGAGATTACAGGCGTGAGCCACCACACCTGGCTACACTGTTAAATTTTCAATGCGTCTCCCTTGCTAGACTTTAAGGCTCTTAATGACAATGATTATCCATTTTTTGCCTCTTTTTCTCCCACGCTTAACAGAGTGTCTGGCATACAGTTAATATTAAATGTTTATGAGATTTCATGAATTAATAAACTTCAAATTTCAGGAACATAGAATTTGGGTCATAAGCTCCAACTATCCTTCCTGGTTTCCAGCTTCCACCTCTAAACTGTGCATAGTAAGATGCATCATGCAGGCATTGTGGAATATAAGTGCAATCACAAGTATAAAGTGCCTTGTAAATGATAAGTTCCATAAAGTAATAACTATTAATGTTAACAGTATTATTTATTGCTCAACAGACTGTGATTGATTAACAGAATTAATTGATTGATCAATTAGTAACTAATTTATTAGAAAACACACGATTTTTACACGTTGGTACCATTTAACCCATTCCCGTGCTTTTCCTTTAAAGTATCCAAGTGAAAGCAAGAAAGTTCCAGCATCCGGAGGTTTCCAAATATCCAAGTGCTGGGCAGTATAAGCCTGTGGGGTTTGGATGTTTGGCTAGGAGACTCATCTGTCTCTAGGAGGTTTTCCTCCATCTCATCTTGGTTTTTGTAAAGCAGTAGGTTGAGACGCAGAGACAGAGCAAAACTCTGCACATCTGAACACCAGGGTGCAGGCACAGCCCTGTCCTCAGGCAGGAGGGACTCTGAGAAGACTAGATAGCCCAGAGCGCTGGCCTGGTTTGACTGCAGCTCCAAATAAATGGCAGTCACAAGATTGCAGCTCATGGATTTGAAATATGTCTTTGATGTGATCTCACCACAGCCCCTTGCACACCCCTCCTTTAGACTCAGAGTCAGGAAGCAACCACGAAGATACAGGGATGAACTGGAAGTGTGGAAAGAGCCAGGAGATTTGCATCTTGGGATAACTCTGGCACTCCATGCTGGCATATGTGTAAGCAAGCCATTCCCCTTTCCTCCTTTTTCATCTATAAAATGAGAGCGTGACTCTCTCACCTACAAATGAGAGATCAGAGGTGGCGATGACCAGCATGCATGTATGCTTCCCCTGCTGAGGCCTCTGGGGATAATGGCCAATTCACCTCTCTATTCTTTTCCACTGGCTTTGAGATTTTGGCCTCAGAGTATTCTTCAACACCAAATTCCAGGCAACTGCTCAATCCAGCAAAGTTGTCTTGGGAGATAAAACCTATTGGTCACCTCTGGTCACTAGAAGACTTCTAAGTTTCTTCGAGTTGTAGGATTCAGAGCCTTCTCACGGATAAACATCTAAACCAATCTGTAACGTGTAAAGGTCGTGCAACCTCCTCATGCTTCTTTGTGAGCATAGATGAACCCCATGTCAATCAAATGCTTTCTCTAAGTATTAATATTATGTGCCTTGAAATGCTTACTTGGCAAATCTGCTCTTCCAGGCCCCTGGAAACAAGGCCCCCAAATCAATCTCTTGAATGTACCTAGAAATGGGTTTACTTGTGCTTTGTTCTGTGAACACACTCAAAAACAACTACCACTGTAGCAAAGGCTTGGATAGAAAAGGCTATTCCAATTGCCCTGTGTACAGTCGACTCTAAACTTCTTTTAAAAATTTAGTTTGTTAAAAAAAAAAAAATCTGTAAAGACAAATATTTTTCCTAAGAGGAAATATAGAAAACTGATCAACACAAGGACAAAATGTTTTTCTCACTAATAATCAAAGAAAGCAAATTAAAGTTACCCATGGGATATCATTTCATTACCAAAAAAAGTTACTAAAATTTTTAAGAACTTGATAACCCCCAATGCTGACAAAATTAGGTGAAACTAGTAAACATATACTAGTATTGACATTATAAATTGACTCAACCCTTTCGGAAATAGCACGTAGCAAAAATCACAGAGGTAGTCAGGTCTTTTATGACATTTTTTCTTTTCTGAAAGTGTATATTAAAGATACAATTTATTAAAATTTAGCTACCTTTGGGAAAATAGCAAATATTTTAAATATTTCCCAAACAGAAGTTGGCCATCCATATATATGGATATTGTGAAGCCATCAAAAATAGTAATTTTTAAGCAATCTTAAAGTATTCCTAGTGTAATACTAAGAATAAAAATCAACACCAAAATGTCACATTTATCATGATTAGAGTTTTGTAAAGGTATGCATATGTATGAACAGAAACCAACGTTTTCAAGAAAAATAAAAAATGATTGAGTTAGAGTGGGATTTGTTCTTTTTCTTTTAAAACCCGTTCTTCTATTTTTTTTTTTTCATTTTTTAACCAAAAAGGTCAGCTAGCTCTATTTGATGTTGCTATGCACTCTCCCCTCTGTCTAAGGGGGGATTGTGAACATCACTGTGAAAGATGCCATCGCGGGAAGCCAAGGATCAGGGTTTCATGCACATGATTGCTGGATGCCTGGACGGAAAGTCTCTGGGTTCGCCTTCAGATGCTTTTTGCTGTTCAGGGAATTGTGAAGCAAATACCAAAAGTTGCAACACGCCAAGCTGCAAGATAAATATTGCTTTGGACTTGGGGGAAGAAAAAGTGGGGAGGGCAGAAATAATCTTATTTTAGATCTTGTCGGTTCTCAAGGTAACACACAATTGATACACACTTGGCCAGCGGAGAACAGAACACTCATTAAACCTCCACATTTTGGCGCCATCATAAGGCTGGTTTTGACCACCTCGGAGCAAGAGCCTCAGCATTCACAGCAGATAATTCTGACTTGAGGACGGGGTTCTAGACACTCTTTGATTCAAAAACAATAAATAGCAATTAACTGAGGCAATTAATTTGCCAATCTTCCGAGCAACTGGAAACTGCGATTTAGAGAGCAATTTGGTATTTCGGTGCAAGTTAACCTTTCGGAGGTGTTTGCCTCCGCCTAACTACTGACCACCCCTCTTTAAAATTCAACTGCATCTCAGGAAACGGGGAACTTTCCAAGCACAGAACTTCCCCCTGGACTCTTATTCACTAGCTTGTCAATCAGATGTTCAACCTTCCTTTAAAGTTTAAGCCTTATTAACCTACACACTGGATTTCACTGGTGATAGGCCATTGCAGACAAAAAGAAACCCCTCTCAGGTTCCAAATCCTGTCGTCCTGGTTCAGCTCCCCACAAATTCCCTGGAAGGGATGAAAGGATCACTCACATGTCTGATCCTTCAAACACAAGCAATGAGAGGACGGTGTTAGAAAAAAAAAAAGTTTGCGGAGGCCCTGCTGATTGAGACATCTTGGAGAAAAAACAGCTCTGCTCGTAACCAAATTCTGCCCGGAGCAAACGGGAGTACCCAGCCTCAGTCTTCACAGACCCTGTTGCAAGCATGCTGTGCACACCATATGCAAGATCCGAACCAAACATATAGTTGGCAAAGGTACTGGTTTCAGAGACGGGCATGCCAGGGTTGCCCAGATACTGGTACAAAGTCAGCTCCAGAGTTGGGAGTGTCTAGTCGAGAAGATTCTAACTGAAAAGTCAGTAGAATTATTCATGGAGGCAGCTTGGATGTCAAAAATATGGTCTCTATGACTGGGGCAAAGGAAAAGGCAATCGGGGACCTCTCTCATCCTGCCACCATCCCCAGGGATTTCACATCCTTTGATTTCTTTCTCTTTGTTCCATCACAGCAGAACGTTACCTTGGTTCTGAACAGTTTTTTTCATGCATTTCCATAAGGCTTGGCACCTCTGTCACTTTCCATACTCGCCGGCTTAAAAACAAAACAATATGCATGTCCCTAATGAGTGGAAACTAACTGGAAGACATTGAAATGCGTGGTGTTATAGACAGGGAAGTACAGAAATAAGGATCCATTTGTCACTTTCAGAGCCCTGCTCCTCCCCAAGGCCAGGTGCAGCAAGTGGAGAGGAAGGGCACTCAGACTTTCACTATGTTGTCATGATATTTATTTTACCTGCCTTTTAGAATTTCAGAACCAACTACATTCCTGGGATTCCTAGTTATCCTAGGAGTAGGCATGAACTTGGAAGGAGCTATTGGAAGCCTATTCTTGCCCCAGACCCACTCACTGGGTCACAGGCACTGGAGCTCTCAGTTGGCAGGCTTGGATGCTCTTCCAGGCAGATGGGACAATGGAGGGACCCCTTCTCCCCGAAGGACTTCCAAGGCCTCAGAACTCCACTCCCATGCCAAACCCAGGGCAGGAGGACAGGGGAAAAGCAGAGCCGCTTGCATTTTATTCTATTCTATTTGTTCCTTCTCTTTGACTCTATTTTAAGTCAATTTATTGGGCAACTACAATTTTTCTTTCTTTTTTTTTTTTTTTTTTTTGGACACAGAGTCTTGCTCCGTCACCCAGGCTGGAGTGCAGTCACATGATCTCAGCTCACTGCAACCTCAGCCTCCAGGGTTCAAGCAATCCTCCTGCCTCAGCCTCCTGAGTAGCTGGGACTACAGGCACGTGCCACAGCATCCGGTTAATTTTTGTACTTTTAGTAGGGACAAGGTTTCATTCTTTTGGCCAGGCTGGTCTTGAACTCCTGATCTCAGGTGATCCACTTGCCTCGGCCTCCAAAAGTGCTCGGATTACAGGCATGAGCCACCTTGACCGGCTCAAAAATTTTTTTAAAAGGTGGCAGTGGCTGGGAGGTGTCAAAAAACAAATTCGTGCTGCTGCATCTCCTAACCAGTAGCCTATGAGCATGAATGGCAGCCCGAACCTGATCACACTAAATAGCATCTGTAGCCCTGATGAGCAAGCTGAGGGTACCATGGTGGGAGAGGCCAAGGGCAGCCAAGATGCCCCAGTCTGACAGCACCAGTTATTAACATTGAAATGCCTCAGTACTGAATGGCAATAAATGATGTTGCCCTGGGCCTCCCAAGTCTCTTGATTGGTGGGCGCTAGGTGACACAGATAGTAAAAGATGTATTATATTACTGCTAGTCAAACCTACAGGATCCATCAACTCCCCTAGTTTAGGCCCTGTTTGTTCCTCTCCCCATATAACCAAGGCCCAAGATGCCTAGATAGGGGAGCTTCCTGTGGTTTATGACTGGAAGAAAATCTCCACAATTGCTGGTAATTAACTCTGGAATTGCATGGTGAATCTTTGTTAAACACCCCTCTTCCAAAAGTCAGGAGTTTGAATAAATATTAAAACATTATACTTTTATCAGGCATAAAAAGCAGACTTCATTCTTGTAACCTCTATTGAAGGTGCCATAGTGATTTATTTTTAAGGGGAAAAAAACAACAAAAAACAAGTCACATTTTCTGTTGCAAGAAACACGGCTTTCAGATAGACTATTAATTAGTTACTCTATAGTCCCTCCCTTTAGTTTTTAAAGTAAATAGTGAAAATGAGCCACAACAAAAGAAAGACTATTATGATTTATTTAGTGCTTACTGAAGGCACAACAGACATCATGGATTTTTTTTTTTCAAAGAGAAGTTTATAAAAAAAAGAGGAAGAAAAAATTTTCACTCTAAGGTTGCACATGTCGCTAGCTTATGATGTCATTTCCAGACCATGGGGTCACACGAGAATTATTTGTATGGATGATTGGAAAGCCATTAGAGAGAACACAAAGACCAAAGACTTTAAGTATTTTTTTTCAAAAAGCCCCTGGCACAGCCCCACTTTCTCTCCCGCCCATTCGATGTCCTTTTGAGGTAGCCAAGTCCAAGAAGGCATGAAGGAAAATGATTCCCTAGCTCTAGTGACTCCCCCTGTCCAAAGCCCAGAGCTTGGCATGGTGGGTTGGCATGAGAGCTGCAAGGGCAGTAGGAGCACTGGTGGGAATTACACAGAGCATGTGAAGGTCAAGGCCGCAGCTGTCCTTCCACTCTGCAGGCTCCGTGTTATCAGGGTAATTTACCAGCAGGTGAAATTTCTCACTCTCATCCGGAGCCAGCCATGTTCCTCCAAGGACACCTTTGCAGGAAAGTGTACTGAGTTATGAGCACTCAGGGTCAACACAGGGGAGGTGCTGACATGGCAGAGATGAACAGAGGAGATTAGGTGTGACTTTCTAGGATTAGCTGTTAGTCACTCTCATCGGGAATCTACCCCTGGCGGTATGACCTCTCAGCTTCCACAGTTATATAAACCAACTGCTCAATAGAACTAACTGGGTAATTCAAAATATTGTTGGATAAAGGAGGCAGCCTGATTTAGCAGGAAAAGCAAAAGGTTTTGAAGTCAAACTTAAAAGTCATGAGCTGTCTGACTTTAGACTCTATGAACTTTATTTTATTTACCTGCATAACAGGGACAGTACCCCCATGAGTGAATAGCTCTGTAACTTTAGAGGTGGACAAGGCCTTTGTAATCACAAAATCAAAGCATTGAAACATAAATGGAAGATGAAGGTGACTGTGCAGTCTTCAAAAAATGTAAAGAAATTAAAAGAAAATGCCAAATTAGAAAAATGTTTGGCAACTTTATATGTACATAATGGATTCATATTTTTAATATAGAGATCACTTGTAAGTTAATAATAAAAACAATAAGCAACAAAAATTTTCAATGAGCAACAGACATAAAAACACATTCATAAAAGATATATAAATGACCAATAAGCATGTGAGAAAAGTTCAACCTCGCTAAGTAGCAAAATATTATAAATTATACCAAAGTAAGAGTCCATATTTGGCCTATCAAATTTAAAAAAATGTTTTAAATACCAAGGTTAGGCTGGGGTGGAAGAAAATGTATATTATCCTGTACTGTAGGTGGAAGTGTAAATTGGCATAACCTTATTGGGAACTATTTGAAAGTTCTAGAGATGCTCATACTCTTTAACCAAACAGTTCCACTCTTGAGGATTGATCTTAAGGAAATAATTACGGATGTGTTAATGATTTAGCTAAAAGGATGTTTGCTGCAGTGCTGTTTGTAATAGCAAATATTTAGAAACACAACCTAACTATTCAGCATTCATTCAAGTAAGTCATTCAACAAATATTTACCAAGTACTTAGTAAACTGTGGTAGACCAAGTAAACCAAGTAAATCATGGCACTTCAATGTAATAAAATACTCTATAGCATTAAAATGAGATAGAATATTTAATGACAGAAGAAAAGGTGGCCATAATATATTGTTAGCAAAATAAGGTTAAAAAAGGATATAGAATATAATTGCATTTGGGGAGAAATATTAATCTATATTTTCATAACATTTTGGAAATAATAATAAGGATTTTTAAAGTAGTTATTGCTGGGTGATGGGATATGGTTGTTTAAATTTCCTGAATTTTACTTTCTCTGCATTACAACTTTTTCTCTTACCATGAATTGTTTTATGATTTTTTTAAAGTCACTAATTTATTAAAAGCATGTACCTTGTGTTTTAAAGATCAAATAAGAAAAGTGTCTGGTACATAATGAGTGCCCCTGCAAACATTTAATTTGTCTATCTGTTTATGGATTATTCCAGTACCTTCAGTGACTAACCTGGGAACTAGCTCATTTGGGTCTGAGCTCAAGCTTCCAGTGAGGAATTAGATCTTTGTAAATGACATCCTTGAATACAGAGTCTGTGGAGTCATTCAAGCAGTTCACAAATATGCCAGTTCTCTCATTTGTGAAGGACTGCCCGGCTTTGCTGCTCTTTTTGTTCCATTCTTTGTTTTATTGCTAGTGTACTTGTATCTCTGTAATAGCTTTACCTTTTCTCTGTTTCTTTCTTGAGTTCTGCCAGCTTGTTTTTAATCTCCTTGTGTTGACTTTAATCTAGTCTTTTAACTCTCAAGTTTCTTCTTTGAGCTTTAAAAAAAATAAAATAAAATGAATATTGTGTATAATGTTTTGGTAACTTTAGGGAGTTGTTTGAACTTTGTTTCCTTAGATCATATGTGTTCTCCATGTGCCTTTTCTGGTACCCCTATCCTCCTTTCTCTTTGCAGTATTTATGCAAGGGTTGTATGTTGGGCTCTTTCTTCACATCCTATATCTTTAAATATGGCCAAATACTGACTAAGAGTTTGTGAGAGGGCAATGGAAGTGAACTAAATCAATATGCAGTTTTGCATTAGATTTGCTACCTCTCCATCTGTTCACGAAATCTATGACTTCCTTTACTTTTGGAGAGTCTCTGCCCATGACTTTGGTGCTTAGGAGGTTGGTTCAGCTCACCTAAATGCCCTTTAGGATAGTCCTTCTCAAGGTATAAAATGCATACTAGTCCCCTGGAGACCTTGCTAAGACGTGGGTTCTGATTCATCGGGTCTGAGGTGTGGTCTGAAGTTCTGCATTTCTAACAAGCTCCCAGGCAGGACTAATGCTGTGGGTCCTCAAAGCACACTTTGAATTAGCAAGGTGTTGACATAGGAATGCGTGCAACTTTAGCTCCTTGGCCTCCGGCATCTGCCTCATCTAGGAGACTGGTAAGAGAGAACGGATTTGCTGTGTCTCTATAGTGTCTTCTTCAGACTCACTTGCCCTGAAGTTTCTAGAGGGATATGTTCCTCACTCTAGAGGTCTGCCCACTGTCTTAGGCCATGTGGCTGTCATCAGAGAACCACTGGATAAGACTCTTAAGGCCCTGATTGTTACTTCTAGAAAAATGTGTTCTATTCTCATGGTCTGAAAAGAAATGTGAGCATGTCAGATTTGTACCTCATTTTGGTGCAGATTTCACAGTATTTGGCTAGCACACTTCATAGCCTGTGGTTTGCGGTTATAGCTGGGTTTTTTGGTTTTTTTTTGGGGGGGGTCTTAGTGAAAATAAAGTTTTATTTGTTAATTTTTCTGTTTTTCATTCTCTCTTCTGGATTTCAAGGAAGGAAAGGGGAAAAAAAGAAGCTTCTGCATCTTTAAGTGGAAATCAGACTGCAACTTTTGGTGAATTTCCCCAGGTAATCAGTTTCATGGAGCCTTGCCAGAAGGCGGCTCTGGAGGAAAGAGTTGAACTAGGCAGGCCTGCCCCTCAGCTGGTCCTTCAGCTGTGCCTGCCAATCCTGTTCTCTGCTTCCCAGCCCCCTCTCCTATTCTTCTCAGCAACTTTCCAACTGTATTGCTTCCCCCGGGCCTCCTCCACCCTTTCTGCATCTTCTCAGAAGACCTTGACTTTTATTTCAAAGAGAAAATTTAGCCTCTCCAGCCCCCACAAGGTCTCTCAATTTTCATTCCCTTCGTGATAAACTTAAACACAGTTGATTCTCATGATTCACAAATTTTGTATTTGTAAATTCACCTACTCAGTAAGATTTATTTGTAACCCCTCCAAATAAATACTCACAGTGCTTTTGCAGTCATCCCTGGACACACACAAAGTGGTAAAAAGAATTTGAGTCTCCAACACTCATGTCCACCGCCCCCGCCAGGTGGAGTGACGTGGTACTCTGCCTTCTCACGTGGCTCAGGTTGATGCAAAAGTAATTGCAGTTTCAGACTGTGAGTTTTAAATCATTATAACTAGGCTCAAACACATCTTTATTAATCAAAATAGGAACCATGACAATCAGCACATTTTTGCCAATGAGAAATAAGTTTGTTTATTCCTGTAGCATAAAAATCTATGCTTCGGGATTCAACAAACACTTGGAAAGCATTTTCTGCATCCTGCTGGTTGTGGAAGTGTTTTCCCTGCAAAAAGTTGTCAAGATGCTTGAAGAAGTGGTAGTCAATTGGCTAGAGGTCAGGTAAATATGGCAGATGAGGCAAAACTTTGTACCCCAATTCATTCAACTTTTGAAGCATTGGTTGAGAGACGTGTGGTCAGGTGTTGTCATGGGGAAGAATTGGGCCCTTTTGGTTGACCAATGCTGGCCGTAGGCATTGCAGTTTTCAGTGTATCTCATCAATTTGCTTAGCATACTTCTCAGATGTAATGGTTTCACCAGGATTCAGAAAGCTATAGTGGATCAGACTGGCAGCAGACCACCAAACAGTGATGATGACTTTTTTTGGTGCAAATTTGCCTTTGGGAAGTGTTTCGGAGCTTCTTCTCTGTCCAGCCACCGAGCTCGTCGCCAACGATTGTTGTATAAAGTCCACTTTTTGTTGCACGTCACAATCTGATTGAGAAATGGTTCACTGTTGCATAGAATAAGAGAAGATGACACTTCAAAATGAGGATGTTTTTCATTTTTGCTCTGCTTATGAGGCACCCACTTATCAAGCTTTTTCTCCATTTCAATTTGCTTCAAATGTCAAATGATCATAGAATAGTTGATGTTGAGTTCTTCGGCAACTTCTCACGTAGTTGTGAGAGGATCAGCGTTGATGATTGCTCTCAATTGGTTGTTGTCAACTTCCAATGGTCAGCCACTACACTCCTCATCTTCAAGGCTCTCATATCTTTTGCAAAACTTCTTGAACCATCACCACACTGTACATTCATTAGCAGTTCCTGGACCAAATGCATTATTGATGTTGCAAGTTGTCGCCACTGTTTTACAACCCATTTTGAACTCAAATAAGAAAATGACTCAAATTTGCTTTTTGTCTAATACCATTTCCATAGTCTAAAATAAATATAAAATATACAGCAAGTAATGTCATTAGCAAAAAAAAGAAAGAATTGCACATTAAAATGATGTATAACATAACCACATTTATTTAAGAATGTATTCCAATAACAAATGGCAAATTTCAGTAATGCAAAAACTGCAATTACATTTACATTATAGTGTTAGTTTATACTAACACTATAAACACGTGTCAATTTTGTGGGTCATTTAGTATCATGTTTTTTACATTTTTTCTGCTCTTTTTTGGAGATTTCACTGTTTAGAATGGCCTCCAAATACAATGCTGAAGTGTCATCTACTATTTCTAAGCACAAGGGGGCTGCCATGTGCCTTATGGAGAAAATGCATGTGTTAGGTAAGTTCAGTCAGGCATGAGTCATAGTGCTGTTGGCCCTGAGTTTGATGTTAGCAAATCAACAATATATATTAAATACGGCATCTTTAAACAGCAGCACACATAAAATAAGATTACGTATTAATTGATTAACAAAAATGCTGTGACAGAGGCTCATGGGAACCTAATCCTGTGTTTCTCCTAGGAGCAATCATTGCAGTATTTACTAAGTCAGTGTTCTTCAAGGTGAATGTAGAACAAAACTGCTGCAAATAATGAGAATCAGTGATACAGCTTTGACCTTTCTCACTTTTTCTCATCTCAAGACTCAGAACCATCCTCTCCCCTGTGTCCTCAACCCCATCCCTTCCTCAAGCCTTCACTCCATCAGTTATCTCCATGTTCTATGTTTTTCACTTCCCTCTCCCCTGTTTCCATCAACTTACATGTCAACTGAAGAATTATGAGGTTCAGGAATTTGGAAAGGAGAGCTTTATTTCTCACAAACAATTGCAGCCTGTAGTGTGGCCATTCTGACAGGCTGGGAAATGTAGCCTCCGGCCAGAAACCAGAAACAATTCAAGGGTAGGAAGAATAAAAAAGGGATTTATGCTGAGTACAGTGGTCAAATATATATACATATTCAATAAGCTATGGGAGGAGTCATGAGTATTTATGAGAGGAGAAACACGCTCATGTGCAATTGAGCCTCATGCCTCTCCCTCAGGCCCATGTTCAAAAAATGGTGGCACCAGCATGATCTGAGGATAGAGTTTTCAGCCCTCTGATGTCAAAAAGTGAAGCAGAGGACACAAAATCCTCTTTGCACATCCTCCATAGACTGGCCAGACCCACTTCATGGTCATGGTCGGTGGTCTCTTATCAGGAAGGGATGCTGGGTGTTGTGCTGAAAGGGAGGGGCAGCATCAGGAAGTCAATTGCTATCAGGGGTAGAGTCTTTCCAAAGATTTGATTTCTTTTCCTCCCTTAGAGAAAAACACCTAATGGTGATTAGCCAGGGAGGGAGCATAATGAGGCAAGTTCAACCTCTTTTCCTGTCGTGGCCGGGAACTCAGTTTTTAAAATTTCTCTGGGGTCCCTTCCCTTGGTCAAGAAGGGGTCCATTCCGTCAGTTTGAGGGGGGTAGAATTTTATTCTTATTTCTCACACATATAGGCTGAAGTTCCTCCTATGCTAAAAAGCAGTCATTATCAACTTTTACTAACTGTACCCTGCCTTTGACACTGAGCTAAGTGCTTTACATGCTTGATTTCTTTGACTCCTCAGACCCACTCTATAAGGGGAAGATGCAATCCTTACTTTACAAAGACAATAAAGTGTGAAGATGTTAAGTAAATGGTCGTAGAGCTTGTAAGTATTGAAGGACACATCCTCCTTTAGTGACTATCCAGATTTCTCTTGTCCTTTTCAAGCAAACTCTATAAAAATAAAATATAATTCATGGCTCTAAGTCATTGCCTGACATTCATTTGCCCTCACCACTCTCCTGGAACAGCTCTCACCCATTAGCCAAGACAATCCTTTCCAACAGGTCTCCTTATCTTCCCCAGTCTGGCCCTTGCATTTGATCCTACTGTCATAGCACCACCTTGAAACCATTTCTTTGGTTCCCAGGACACTAGCCTCTTCCTTCTCTCTGCCTATGCTAGAGGTTCCCCTTGTGTCACCATTATGCCCAACATGTCCCAGTATGTCACCTTGTTCACAAGAGTTCCACCCCAGGCCCATTGCTCTTTTTGCCCTATAAAACTGTACCTGACACAGGCTTCTGCACCTCAGAGAAGGAAAGGTTGAGAGCCCCGGTCTCCACCTGCTGATGAGGAATTTGCAATCTAGCTGGGAAGGCAAGACCCCTGTGGCTGAAAGTGCACTGTTGTAGCCTGCATCAGATTCAGCCCTGACTCCACCTGCTACAGATACCCAGGGGAGGGAGAGATCCCTGAAGACTGGAGCAGCGTGGGAAGGCTTCCTGGAAGGGGCATCATGGGCCTTGAAGGATTTGGCTTCACAGAGAATTTGGCTATGAAGATACAAGAAGAGACACACTCCACGAGGAACAGAGAAATTTCAACTCCTTCACTGACACATTCCCCTCCTATGCCACAGTGATGCCTCTCACATATGAGCCATGGCAGTGTTGGTCACCTGCACCTAATTTGCATGTTGACCCCACAACCTCACTTTATCTTGTACTGCTGTGGCCTGGCACATGGGCCCTGCTCCAGGGGATGGTGAGCACCCTGGGGTGGGGGCAGGGAGTGGGGAATCGGTAGTGTTGGTGTGTGGTTGGCACAAGCCAGAAAGCCAAGAGGGCCTGGTTTTGCATTCCAGTGTGACCAATTAGCAATCTGTGACCAGGAGCCAATTACGTCTCTCAGCCTGTTCCCTCACTCATTTAAAAGTAGCTTTCGTAGGGCTCTTGTGAGGACCACATAAGGTAAAGCAAGTCACACATGGTGGCTGATGTGCAAGTCCATGCTGGAGAAATGTCTGACATCATTATTCATCTCTGGATCCGCCCTACATGGACCTCATCTCAGGCCTAGCATATGGAAGTGAATGTGTCTTTTCTTTTGAAACTTGGATTCCCCAATCAGACTATGTCTCACAAGGATGAGGCCACATATTTATCTCAGGATCCCCCACCATGTTAGTACAGGAATCTTCAGAGAGTAAAGGGCAGAGGATAATCAGAGAAATGAGAACTATTTGTGCAGATTGGCTTTGGGCGGTCTTTGTGACTAAATATACTTCTCAAAAGTGTTAAGTGCTTGAGAAATATCTGCCCAGAAGGAAGGGCTTGGAGGAATGCAAGTAGCCTCAGCCCAGCCCAGGGCGGAGCTTCGCAGAATGAAAGAAGGTGCCGGCGGTGGCCCGGGGGCCTCCAACCACAGCACCCTGTGGCTCCAGGAGGCCCATGTCCTCCGCAATGAGCATAAGTAGGATGCCACCAGCGCTGAGGGCCCAGACAGGAGGCACGCCACGTTCTTTCCCAATCAATGGCTTTCAACCCAGTTTCATTCTAGGGATTTCTAAGAATGCAGGGGCCCTACCATCATTATTAGCCTGTAAGCAAAAGGGTAAAAGAGAAAAGAAGAAAGAAAAGAACTCCTCAAGAAAATGTTTCCCCTGGAGTATTTTAAAATCTGGTGGAAACACTTTTCTCCAGATGCGTTTTCCCGGCAGGGTGACCCTCCGTGGCGGCAGGCAGTGACGGAGAGGAGTCTTCCCATAGCTCAGCACACAAAGCTGGTGTTGTTGAAATGAGAGCCGTGTAATCAGCTAAAGAATTCCTGAGCAGAACCAAGGGCAGCAGATACCCAAACCTTGAACTTCTTTACCTCCCTGCATTTTTCAAGTGCTTCCTGGAGAAAGGAGCACCCAGGGGCCTGGATTCTCTTCTAACTTAATTAGGGGCATGCAGAAATGGGGCTGACCCTGAGAATTGTCTCTGGAGGCCCAGGGCTCTGAATATTCCTGCTTGGAGACAGCAAGAGCCTTGGTAGGTGTTTGTGTTAAAGGGATGTCATGGAATTTTCCAGTGCCCTGACTCTGGAATGATGGGGAAATGGCAATCTCCTCCCCAACAGGCTATCTGGAGGCCCTCTCCACAGGTTCTCCACAAGAGGCTGACATTTCTCCACTAGTGACTACACCCTCATGGCCCATGGAAATAAATGAAGAGTCAGGAATCAGCATTCATTTTTCAGCTCCTGCCATGTGCCAGGCCCCAGCTGGGGGCTCCAAGTGCAGACAGAGGCAACAAGCACATGCTCTGACACCTGACTGCTGTGTGGGTCTGAATCCTGGCTCTGCCACTAGCTATGTGGCCTTGGACCCATCACTTAGCCTCTCTGTGCCTCAGTTTCTTTATTCATACAGTGGGGATAGTAATAATAGCTACTCATAGAAATGTGGTGACAATTACAATGTGATGTTTCTAACGTGCTTAGGACAGTACCCAGCAATTAGAAAGTGCCCAGGGAAGGTCAGCTGTTATTATGAATACTTTATTATGGGAGGCAGAGCCCTGAAGAAACAGGTCCACAATCCCACAGGAAATAACTCATGACACTTGTGTTTGAAGCTCACAGGCTCTAGTGCTGTGAAATGGGACACCCTTGGACCTACCTGTGAAGCAAAATTTGATTCAGTTAAATAAACACTGTATAAGGTACTACTTAGTCTGTGCCAGACCCGCAGGAGATGGGAGGGGCTCCAGGACCAGACTGGTCCCTGCTCTCTAGCTGCTTTGGGTCTGTGGCAGAGGCTGATGTGTAAATAAGAAACCACAAAACAATGTAACTAGTGATGCAGCTACAGGAATCAAGTCAAGAGAAAGTGAGAGGCTCTGAGAAACTCATCACCCCTGGTTCGCAGCATTTTCCTAGATGAGGCAACAGGGTTGGAAAGCATGCATTTTTACACTTTATGAACAGGAATTGCTGCTTTGCAAGAGCTCGAGCAGGTTGGCCAATAAATACTTATTGGATTTGTTTTTATAGAATTCCATTTTCCATTGGTACCATTCTCTGGCCGTGTGCTCATCCACCTCAAGAGCTCCCCCGCCATTCCCACTGCTGAGAGTTCTGCCCTTGGGGACTCCTGGGTCTGAACCAGGCTGGCATGGCTCTGCTCTCTGCCTGTCATTCCCTGCACACTCCTGGTGTCCACGTCTCTGTATGTCTGCACAACACGTCACATGGGTAGGGCTCGCTGGGGGGTGCAGCCTTTTTATGAGGAGTCTCCATAGACAGCTCTTGCTGTAGGTCAATGGCATACACCCTACAAGTAACTGAATTTGAGGACTTGCAGCTCCTTGGAGATAATTACCTCCACGCCCACAACGTAACGGAAAAAACTGAGTCTCAACATGGGAAATAGACCTCTCCAAAGTGGCATCTCAGCAAGTGCCCAGGGGAGCTGGAACTGGAGCCCTGGAATCCTGACACAGCCCCTGCTCCCTCAGTGGCCGGGCTGTCATGTGTCGATGCATCCAGAACACGTAGCCTGTCTATTTCACTGACCCTTGCCTGTCCCTGCCTGGCTCCTCCTGGGGGTCCTCAGGACCCCCTCCACCTCACCTCCACTCTGAAGGGAGTCTCAGATTCTGTCTCCAGGTGTTGCTGTGGGCTGGCTCTGAGGCTGGCCAGGCTGGGCAGGCCAGGGGCAAAGGGAGCTCAAACCAATAAGTCTGAGGCTTGAAGACAGCTGGCCTCCACCTCTGCTTCTGCCTCCAGTGCAGCTGGGGTGCTGAAGGAAGGCTAGTGGAAACCCTGAGTTCCAGCACTGCCCAGACATCACAGACCGAGAGACTCTGGGCCTCAGTTTCTCCACCCATAAGATGAGCAGGCTAGCCGAGCTGCTGGGAGCACTCTCCCAGCTGAGAACATCTGGATCCCCACCTCCCCTAACGACCGCACCCCCCAAAACACACACTCAGTAGCAGTCACAACAACGCATTCCCCTCTCCAAGGTGGATGGGGAAGAGAATATGCAAACACGCCTCATTAGAGCTGGAAGTCAAAACAGCTTCTCTGTGTGATTCACCCAATCCCACGGCATTCTGCGGAAAGCGAAGCAAAGGGAGCTTTCATCGCGTGCCAGATTGAAGCGTGGGCAGCTGAGGTAAAAGAACAATTTCTCTAGTTCCAAACATGTTTTGGGGGTGCCGGCATCCCCTGTCAGCTCGCCTTACCGTCTCCCTCCCCATCTCCAGGCACTCGATTACCCCTGCCCCCAGAAGCATTCCTAGTCTTGAACTTTCTAATCATGGCCTGCCTTTGTCTGAGCACTTGGGATCATATGGCATCAATTGAGAACGTAACCCGACTCAGGTTTGGTATTTAACATACCTGCTGCAGAGGAAGTGTCTTTGAAGGCGAGGCCCTGTGCGGTGGCCCCCGACCCTCCCTTCTGCACGGCCCAACACTGCACCTCTTAATCAGTCTCCTGAACTCACCACGGAGGTCTCACAATGGAAGGGCAATTATGAGGGCGAGCAGATGAAAGAGGCAGCCCCAATGGTCCAAAAGGTTCTTTTGCTTTTAAATTATCCATGATTTACCTGAATAAAAGGAGAGGAAGTGCCTGAAGATTATTCTAATTGAGCCAGACTTTTCAAATCATGGAAATACCAGCATTTCCAAGGGGAAATCCAATCCGTTCAAATTGCCCCCGTGAGTAACTCATACAAACAGAAGGAAAGAGGGGGCTTTCATTTGCCAATGTGGGTCTGATCAGTGTAAATTGGATAAATGGTGAGGGCCAGAAGGGCATGAAGCTCCCAGAGTCCTCTGCCCATGTTTTCTTAGCCAGGTTTGTAAAAGGGATCATTCTGGAGCAGAGGGCGTTTGAGGAAATTCCTCCATTTCGGCACCAAGCCTCCTCCTCCTGTTATTGAAAACAGGCCAGGCAGAGGGTGTTTTCTCCTGGCTGATGCATGTCCTTCCAACTTCCAGCTTCTCTGCCCTGAAGGTCTGCAGATAACAGGCATCTTTAAAGGGCGGACACGGATTGTCTATGCCTGTATTTCAGTTAAAGAGTTCAAGACAAGAAGAAGACAAAAACTTGGCATGACTGCATGGCCTCCCTCCTGGGAGAGGCTGAAAGCCTCTGTATGAATGGGCACCTCTGTGAATGGGACAAGCTGAAGAGGAGGAATTTGAGGCAGAGAAATTAAGTACCTTCCATAAGGTCAGAGTTCGAGTCCCTGGGAAAGCTAGGGCAAGACCTTCCTGCTTTTGGGTTCCCTGCTCTCCCCAAGTTGAGACAATGGGCCTTTTCTTTGGAGCACTCAAAGCCACGTATGTTTAGGAACATTTGTATTAAAACTCCATGTGTGTTCACAGAGGCTGCCTATATATTTGAAACTTTGGTTCAAAAATTTCCCTGCGCATCGGAATAAGTACTATTTAGAAATAAGTGGAATATGTATATTCCATGTTGGTAGTTCTCAGTATGCCAAAAGAAGCCTACTTCTATGAGTTCATATATATATAAAATGTGAGTGTGTGTGTTTATATATAAAGCCACATATATTACATATCTATGCATCAGGATCACATTTACCATAATTTAAAAATAAATTGCAGATAACAACCCTTGATACACAAGGCCACATTTTAGGGTAGAGAGTTCTACTTGTTAAACAATAAAACCTGCCTTTGCTAAGCTAGGATGCTAGAGTATTTTTGTTTTTGCAAAAAAAAAAAAAAAAAAAAAAAAAAATAACCTTAGCTTTGCTAGACCCTGTGACTAAGACTTCTGTTAAACAAACAAAACAAACTGTATGGCACCTTGAAACTCCCAGGGTGCTTTCACACACCTTGTCCAATTATGCAACCTTCACAGCAATGCTGAGAGGAAGTCGGGGTGTTGTTTCTACTCCCATGTTGCAGAGGAAGAAACGGAGCCAGGGAGCTGGGGGAGCCACACTTGCAGGCAGCCTCCCAGATCCTCGGCCAGCACTTTGTGATGAAGGTGCTCAAAGTGGCCCAGAATCCCACAGTGAGGCGATTCCAAACCCACCCAGTTTCTCCACCTCCACTTCTCCACCCATGCATTGGTGGCTATCTACAGAGCAAGATGAGCTAGCCAAAGTAGAACTTATTCTCATGCACTTAAGCATGAGAAGCTGAGGTCAAGGATTCTTTGAACTATTTCCAAAACCTCAAGAACATTAAGAAGTGACTCCACAAAGACATGTTGAGACGGTTAAATTTAGCAGTCATGAAAGTCTAGGGATCCAAAGTTTATTTAAAACAGCAGCAACATGTTAGTGGTAGCCCCAGCTCTGCTGTTGGGATGGATATTTATAGGATGTAAATAACTTCTGTCTCCAAGAACATTAATGGAGCTGCTCATGCTCATGCCCATTTGTGTAAGGAGCATACTGCAACAGCTCTGCAAAATCTAGGACACATATCTGTACCCCCTTCTTTTCATGCCAGTTAATTTTATGGAATCCCTCTTTGGGAGTGGAAAGGGAGTGGAAAGAGCTTCACAAGGCATCATTTTGGCTCAATATTTGAGACATGAAGATAAACTGAAAAGAGGCTCAACACACTTAGAGTTGTGGCCTCTGTTTTCAACTTCGCCTCCACTGGGCATCAGTCTTGGGCTGCTCACATCACCTGAGCTCCAGTTTCCATTATCTCATTCCCTTAGGTGAGTGTAATCCCTTCCCAGGCTGCCTCCCACGGCTCCACAAAGATCTAAAGACAGCGTAGCGACGCCCATATGGAGGGACGCCAGCAGGTAAGTCCCATCCACTGATTAAGGGGGCTTCTGTGGGAGAATAGGAAGGGCTCCAAGGGCAGAGTATTTCAGGCTTCCCTCTCACTACCAATATCAATTTGCAGATTCCATCACTGCAAATTCATGTCCTTGGTAAAATGCATCTGTAACCACAACATTAATACCTGCAGCTCTTTCCCTGCTATTTGTGGACACGGGAAGGGCAGTGAAGCAGTTGGGTCACTCATTCAAAGCTGAGGTCAAAAGAGGCCCTACTGTGCCTTCTTTCATTTTTCAAGTTTTTATTTTTTTATTTTTAATAGAGATGGGGGTCTCACTATGTTCCCTAGGCTGGTCTCAAACTCCAGGGCTCAAGTGATCCTCCCACCTCACCCTCCCAAAGTGCTGGGATTACAGGTGCAAGCCACCATGCCTGGCCCTGATCTGCCTTCTTGTCTCAGCTCTCATGCTATAAACAAGTGTCCCTTTTGCAGTTTATTTACTGTTACATTTTCCACGTTTTTACACTTTTTGTTGGTGATTTCACTGCTTAAAAATGGCCCCCAAGGAAAGGGCTGAAATGCTGTCTCATTTTCCTCTGTGCAAGACTGTGATGTGCCTTACGGAGAAAACATGTGTTAGGTAAGCTTCGTGTGGACATGAGTTCCAGTGCTGTTGGCAATGAGTTCAATGTGAATGAATCAGTAACATATATTAAATAAGGTGTCTTCCAACAGAAACACACAACACACACAATACAAGATTCTGCATTGATAGGCTGACTAACTCATCATGGCCAGAGGCTCGCAGGAACCTAAACCTGTGTTTCCTCTAGGAGCCATGGTTCAGCATTGGCTAATTCAGTGTTTTCGGTGCCTTTATAGAACATAACTGCCTCAAATAACACGAATCCACTGTACTCATCAAACATCTCAACCCTGACAAGAAAGACCGAAATCCTTCAGGCAGGCAGACAAGGTTCTGCCGACCTTGCTCTTGTGCTCTTACTGATGTAGGTGCTGCTGCATGTCTGGTGTGCCTGGCCCCAGGTGCCAGGACCTCAGAACCACCCCTGACACCAGCCCTCCCCCTTCCCTGGAGAGGCTTTCCCATGTCTCAGGCTTCAAGCCCCAGCTCCTGGCCACCCTCTCTAAACTCCTCCCAGTCCCTGCAGCCAAACCAATGTCCCCCTCTCTGTGCTCTGGTGTCCCCATATTGTGCCACCACACAATGCTGGATGGCATGTCTCCCAGAAGGCAGAGAGCAGAGTGAGTAGGTGCGCCGTGGTGAGGGTAGTGACTGCACTTGCCCATGAGGGCTGCAGTGACAATGAACCAGTGTGGGACCCACAGAGCATTTAGAACAGTGCTTGGCCTACAGTTAGCACTGAGTTAGTCATATTTTAACCATCTGCTTCCTCCCATAGCCTCCAGGATTCTTGAGGACAAGAATCTCCCCTTCTTACCCTTATGTGCCCAGTAGGTAAGTGTCAGTGAATGAATTAAGTCACTGTCTCCTTCATTATGACGATGGAAAATGTGCAGATTTAAGAAAAAAAAACAGAAAGACACTTTTCTGCAGTGAAGATGTTGAAACATTTCAGAAGTCAGGCTCCGCAGGCAGTAGGGGACACAGTGGAGAGGGATGAAAGGTTTCTTTGACGTTGGTGATGCTTGCAAAACTGACATATGTTGTTGGTTCCCCTGTTTCTGGGACCCCCTCAGGCTGGTAGGTGATAGCAAAGGAAGTGGTGAATTTGGTTGGAATGGCAAATAGGCCACAGAAGAGAAGGCTGGAGGGGAAGAAGGAGCGAAGGGAGTTAGAACAGGGACTGTGGATCTGCGGGGAGAAGACTCATCAAGGCAGAGGGCACAGAGGAGAATGCGTGCCCTAGACTCAGAGTCTGGCTCTGGATGCTCTTGCTGCCTCGCTGGACTGCGGCCTATGGGCAGCTATTCCCACTCCAGGCCACAGCTTATACATCTGGGACAGAGGTCGTAATTTCCACCCTTACAATGCTGCCTAGATCAAATGAGATAAGGAGCATGAAGGTCTAAGAGATTTCTGGCACAGACCAGGAGCTCATTACCACTAGTTCCCTTCTTTTCATGGGCTCAGCATTGGTTGAAGAAAGGTGTTTCCTTGGGGTCCCCACAGCTGCCTTGCTGGGAGGTTTCCATAATACCGACAGTGCTGCCTGCCATCAGAGGGAACAGGACCTCCAAACCTCAGCACCCCCAAGGACACGGGGCCCCCTGTGTTAAGACAGATGGACAGGACAGCAACTCCACTGAATCTCTCCCCTGCTTAGCCTGGCCCAGGCCCCAAAGCAGGACCTCTAGCCTTTCTGACTTGCTCAAGGCATCAGAGGCTCAAGGTAGAAACAGAATCTGAAAGCAGTCAGGCACTGTAAGGCCTTGTAGGCTGCAGTACTCATCTCCCTGGTCCAGTGACCTTTTGGTGTCCCCCGTGGTAACAACACCCTATGATTTTACAGCAACTTTCCCAAAGGAGCTCAAAGTCCGGGGAGATACATGACCTCATTAGTTCTCACTCTGGTGGGGATAAGGCAGTCAGTTCCAGCAGGTCTCATTCATGGTAGGGAAGGTGAGGCCCCATGAGTCACTGGCAGGAGCAGACACAGATTTCTCAGGACCAGAAGCTGCTGAGACCCTTCTCCTCCTCCTTGCCCTCCTCCCACCAGGCCCACGGAGATTTGCTACCAGGTATTCCTGCAGCACCATGTGTACCCAGTCCTGCCCTGGGGCACCTGGGCTTTAGTTCCAAGTTCTGCTACCACATGCTCCCCAACTTGCTCTGAGCTTGTCCTTTTGGGGTTGAAAATAATTTTCCTTATCCAAACCTGACCTTGCTCTGTTCAAATCAAGGGCTTTTCTCATGGTCAAACCACATAGACTGTTCTAGACAGCATAGCATTCCTGGGGGCAGGACCTATGGTGATAGGCAAAATAAGAGCGATTTATTACCTGAGAGCTGAAGGAGGTGCTAAGAATAAAAATAAACTAGATCCCTTTTCCAAAATGAAGCACACGCCTTCATAATGGACTGGTTTTCACATCGGGTTTTAAAGACGTGTTTCCCCAATACTCTTACATTCCATGCAAACCCATACCACACAGATGCGTCTGTTCTCTTTACGTGGACACAAACACACGTGTGTACATACACAGCTTCCCTAATGCGTATTTGCTGACACGGAAGCCCACAGCACGAGCACTCCTGATGCACACCTATGCACCCTGGCCACATGGATGTGTTTGCATGCACTCCCGTGTCACATGGGGAGACACATGCAGACACATGCACTCGCAGGGGACAAGCCATCCCCTCACATCCTCTCTCGCTTAAGTTGCATCTCCCTCTTGCAGACATCTAGAGTAGAGTACATTCCCTGCTCCAAAAATTAACTTCAAGGGTCGTCCTTTCTGGACCCCTGGCCTCTGTTTCCCCAACACAAGACCCCAGCCCCCAACATGTGAGAAAGTGGAGTCTCCTCTGACTCTAAGCCCAGGACTCCCCCATCTGGGACCTCACAGCCCCCTTCTATCTGTCCAGCCAAGCAGCTCCTTGATTCAAGGCCATTGCATTTTCTGAGTATGGCCTGACTGTCCAGCCAGGGCTGCTCTGGACCAGCAGGCACTGTGGACATCATGGCACTAGAGTTCCACCTTGCATGGCAGCCCACTGTGTTGACCAGACAGCCAAGAAAAGAGGGTCATGCTGTCAGGGATATTAAAGATACAGAATGACAGAAACAGCCCTGGACTGAGAGGCAGAGGCCCCCATCCACTCTCCTGTTCTTTCACACAACCCTGGAGAATTTTCTCCAGGTCTTTAATCTCTTTGGGCTTGTTTTCTTATCTTTAAAGCTATGACAATTATAACAGCCCCAAGAGACTTCTGTGCTGGAAGGATGAAGTGTAGTGTAAGCAAAACCCCTAGCCCTGTGTGTGGTCTGCGGAAGGCACCTGACAAATAGAATCATTTTTGTTTCCTTATAACCAAATCCCCTGCACAGCCAGTGTGGTTGGATCTGTAGGTCTTTGGTCTGTAAAGCCAGAAGAGACAGGGCTTCCAGGTCATATTGTCCAACCTGTTATCCTACAGATGTGGAAATGAGGGAGGAAGAAGCGCTCATAAGCAAGAAAGAAGGCTCACCAAGGTCACATTGCTGTGAATTTACTGGACTCAATTTGAGATCAAGCTCCAAGTATCAGGCTGGAAAGGGTCTTAGAAGCCATTTCTTCACAAGGTTGACAAGACGTTCTGCAAAGCTCAGCTTTGCTTTGTGGGACCCCTTAGGGAGCAAGGGGTGGACTAGCAAGAGATCTCAGCTCTCTGCCCCTACCGCAACCATTTCAACTCTTCCTAGGAAATGGTGAAATATTGCTGAAGTTGTCCACATCTCTCATGTTATAGCTGAGTAAACCAACATCCATGGAGGGCAAGTGAGGACTCATCACAAACTCGGGTTTCTTGACTACTAGACCAGGGTACTCTTCTGTCTCTATCTTACTAAATAGAACCGGCTCGTTACCCACTCCTTGTGAACAGAATTGAGCCACCCTAAAAGCTTGGTTAAGACTTTGTAAACAGAGTAGAATGTGTCTCATCATAATGTAATACACCCACATTCCTATCATTGGTCTGTTCCTGATGTTAACTTTTAAAATACAGTTCAAACACCACCTCCTCCTTGAAGCCTTTTTTAACCACCCCCAGCCAGACAGAACGGATGACTTCCTTCACTGTGCCTTGCCCCCTGCTACTCAGATTTTTTCCAGGGTGCCTATAACTCTGCTTTGCACCAAGTCCCTTGCACACTCATCTTCTCTACCAAAATCTTATGGCTCTTTGTTCCCTGAGAAATGGAGAAACACAAGACCTGGCACAGAATGGAACTTAGTAAATGTTTGAATGAGCGAACCAATCAATTAAACAATGAATGAATCTGCTCTCCTAATGCATGACCCCCCACCACACCCATCATCTGTCCAGAGTAACCTCTCATCACTCAGCAGCTAAACACAGGGAAGTCATTACTGTCCAGTGCCATTCAGTGCCAACCGGTCCCAAAAAGAACCAGTGCCAAGCCCGGCACCAGTGCTCTGAGCAGTCTGACACTCTCCCCTAGGGTATCCCATGGAATCCCAATACCACCCACACAGAATGAAGAGGGTGCAAATTCTTTGCCCCCATTAATAATGGGCCCATTTCTCATCTGGCTTCAGAGCCTGTGAAGCCAATCCAGGCACAGAAACTTCAAAGGGAGCTTGGAGCTGGAATTGGCCCCAGAGGGCACAGAGCAAGACAAAACACAAGCCACAGTTTTTATACTGTAGTTGGTATATAGGAAGTCATTGTTACCAAGAGCTCACCCTGCCAAGCCTACCAGATTGAAGGAGCTGAATATCTCCCATCTCTGCATAGCTTAGCAGTTAGTGCACAAACTATTTTGGCTCCAAGGCCCACCAGACTGAAATGGGAATTGCAATGTGGGGTTTTATTCTCTCATGGAAAACTCCTTCCACACCTAAAAAAGAATCAGACTCTAAAATCAAGTCTACCCAACGTGACCTTAAAAACAATGTAGTAAGCCAGAGTTATTTAAAACAAACTAGAATAATCCTAACTGGGTAAGAACCTGCTCCCTCTGGGCTGAGGAGGCCTGATCCCAGAGAGGGACCCCTCCTCCTCCCTAGGCCTTTTGGCCCCATGCTCCAATGGTCTCCTACAAGCCTTGATTTCAATATGAGCAAAGCCAGGTGGAAACTATGAGTTTGAATGAATCTCCCCACTAGTATGTAAGCAACTTGCAGAAAGCACTTTTTTCATCTCCTTACTCCTTTAACACCTTGCAAAGTGCTTGACTCAACACTGTTTAAAATTATCTTTCTTATTTATTGGTTTACTTGTCTATTATCTGTCTTCCCTACCACTAGACTTAAACAACCATGAAATAAGAAACATGTTCTATTTTGCTTGTCACTATATCCCCAAAGGCTGGAGAAGAGACTAAAACATAGTCAGCACTAATAAATATTTGACGAACAACTGTCGAATGCTTGGCATATGATCAGAATGGTCTTCAACCAATCCAGTTCTCCCCTGTTTTAGAATGCACTGAGAATCAGCCTGGGCAACATAGCAAGACCCTGTCTTTACAGAAACTTAAAAAAAAAATTAGCCAGGCATGGTGTGCATTTCTGCAGTCTCAGCTACCTTGGAGGCGAGGTGGGAGGATTGCATGAGCCTGGGAGGTCAAGGCTGCAGTGAGCCATCATTGCACCACAGCACTCCAGTCAGGGCAACAGAGTGAGGCCTTATCTCAAAAAAAAAAAAAAAAAAAAAAAAAAAATTTAGAATGTGCTGAGAATGCCACATCCTTGAGATAGAGAGGAGCTGGCCGGAATAGCCAGAGCTCTGTCCCAGTCTCCCTCAGAAACAAGATTCCATCAGTGCTTCAGCCCCGCATGTCATGTGACCTTAGGGTATAAAACCCATGGAATGCTGCTTTCCAGGGTCCCTCTGCAGTGCTGCAAATGAAGCGTGTGCAGTTGAAGCTCTATCCACCCCAGGCAGCTTCCCTGAGTCTTGGGGGATGGGTTTACAACAGGCCCTTGGCATCACTTGTCCCTTGCTATCTATCTGTAAGTAATAAACCCTCTTTATGTAACCTGTGATATGCATGGGTGTTCTGCCTCATGAGACTAGACAAGCTGGTAACTAGTGCATGGTGAACCAGCTGCATAGTATGCACTCATGAGTGAAACAATGAGTGAGTGACCAAATGAAGTGTCCATCCATGTGGATGATACAGATTATGGGAGAATTTGATAAATGGAAAGAAAACCAAATCCAGGTTATTCAGAAAGAAGCGGGGATATTCTGACCAATAAACCTAGGACAAGTGGGAACAGGTTGTTTTCAAAATCCGTGAGGATCTCCCTGGGGAAAGAGGAATGGGATGTCATGGGCTGCAGGATGTAGAGCAAGACTATGGTTGCAGGTAGTAGAGGAGTGGAGGAAGAGAAGGAACGAACAGTAAAATGTGAGAACTCAGTGGCAGTCCAAGATGACCATCAATCAGCATGGTCCTTAAAAATCATTGCAGCATTTGGGTTTCTTAGCAATGCCCCTATTAACCTATAGGGAACCTTTGTGCAAATTAGGAAAAGGTGTCCCCTTGCATGGATGCAGCCCTAGAGGCACACTCCACAGGTTGGGGGAGTCACACAGAGAAAAAGGAGTCTTTCCCTTGGAGCTTGGACTGGATTTCAGCCCCCATGTGCCTCCTCAGGTGTGTGCAATGCCAAAACTGCACCATTCTGGGTTGCTGCCCTGTTGGAGAGACCAGTGACTGCAGGGGTCCCCAGACATGCTGCCATAGAGATCTGGGAAGATTCTTCGTAAATACAATCTCCTCCAGAAATGCGGATTCACTCACTCACTCGCTCATTCATTCATTCATTCCTTCATTCTGCTGCTGCTGCTGCTGCTGCTGCTGTTGTGGCTTGTTGTTGTTGTTGCTCTGTCTCTGATGCCCACATGATTCCGGTGATCGGTCAGATCTGGGAATGGCTGGGCTGAATGACCTCTGTGAATGCTTTCAATTTCAACATCTTGATTGTGGTTGACACATTGTGGGGACCTCACAGCTCCTCAGAAAGAGGATTTCATTTAGAATCTGACACATCGCTTCTTCTTTTAGGAAAAGTCAATAAAAGCTTTTCAAAGAAAAACTCTCCAAAGCAATACAATTTGAGAGACAAAAACAAAAAAGAGAGAGCTCATTGATTTAAACCAACTTGGAACCCTAGCAAAGATCAGTTCACGGCAAATCAAATCAATTGTTGACTGAATGATGCCAAATACTCATATTTTTAGGGTCTTTTAGATAAAAAGGAAAAGACATTACTTAGACACTTAGTAACTTCTTGTCATATATCCAAAGTCCAACAGGTAAGGAGAGATCTTGATGAATGGCTGCTTTCTTCCCATATACTCTGCAAATGTACAAGGCTCATAACATACAACTGTAGCCAGGGAATGTTACCACTCTGCAAACCAAAACCTAGTTCTAGAGACAGGGGTGGGGGCACAGGCCTGTAATCTCAGCTACTCTAGAGGCTGAGGCAGTAGAATCACCTGGGCAACATAGCAAACCTCAATTCTGGAAAAAAAAAATTAGTGAAACTTATCTCTGGAAAAAAAAAAAGGAAAAGGAAAAAGAATTTTTTTTTTAATGAAGTGAAAGTTGATTCTCGCCTCCAACTATTTTTTTAAGCCATCTTTGTTCAAGGCCAGCGTCCAAGAGGACAGGCAAGACATTCCCCAGGAATGAAAGGAGAGGGAAGAAGGAGGACAAAAAAAGGAGGTAAATCCAAGTTCCTAGAAGGCCTGCGTTTGATCACACGATACCTATTTTCAGTAACCTTGGGGGCTGCAGACTCCTCAGCCAGGCTGCCTGCCCTCGGGAATTCGACCTGCTCCCGCGAGCTCACCTTCTTCTGCTCTGGTCATGCCAACAACCTCACTCACTGCCTTGGCCCCATGGGATGCCCATTCACCCCTACCTGTGGAGCTTGTTTATAAAGGGCTTAGGAGGTTGAAATATTACCTCTGCCTATTACTAGCCATACCATCCTTTGCTTACATTTTTCTCATCTGTATAATGGGGATCATAAATGTTCCTATTTCAAAGAGAGATAATAAATGTGAGAATTAAATGGGCAAATGCAAGCAAAGCATGAGAACAGGACAGTGTGCATGGTGAGTGTGAGGCGAATGCATGCTCTGGTTATTTTAAATCACATGATGTTCATGTTTGAAGCCACCCTCCCCACGCTGGCTTTTTTCATCACATGTCTCACTGCGTGGGAATTTTTCCATGACTGTTGCCTGCTCTAGGTGATGTGTTCCCTGTGGGAAGGGTCCACTTAAATATAAATCCCCAGAACTAGCACAAGGGTTGGCCCAAAGAGCACTTAACAAATGTTGAGGGAATAAATGAATCAACAGAAAGTCAGTGGTTTAAGGCATTTAGACAACTATGTGAATCTCACAACTACCCCGTGAGATTAGATAAGCAATTATTATCCTTCCCATTTTATGGTTTGAGCAACTAAGGCCCTGAGAGATTAAATGATTTGTTTAAGGCCGGGCAAGGTGGCTGATGCTTGTAATCCCAGCACTTTGGGAAGCCGAGACAGGCGGATCACTTGAGCCCAGGAGTTTGAGACCAGCCTGGGCAACATGACTAAACCCCATCTCTACTAAAAATACAAAAATTAGCCAGGTGTCATGGCACATGCCTGTAGTCCCAGCTACTTGGGAGGCTGAGATGGGAGAATCGCTTGAGCCTGGGAGCCAGAGGTGGCAGTGAGCCTCAATCATGCCAATGCACTCAGCCTGAATAACAGAGCCAGACCCTGTTTCAAAAAAAGAGAAAGATCTCTTTAAAGTCCCATGGGTGATAAAGGGGAAATAAGCTTCCTGTGCATTGTCTGACACCATGAGGTTTTTTGCAGGTCTGACTCCATATTCTTACTGATGGGGAGATATGGATAGTCTTAGAAAGAAGTGCTTTAACTAACTCTTAATGTTAGTGAAGCATTTTCTAGATGGAGAACATAAATAATGATACTCTAGGTGAAGGATGCTGTATGGTCATAGGCAATGGCAAGCATGCAGGGGGAATACAACACTTTTCTACTAGAGTCCAAGTTTTTTGAGGCCAGGGGCTTCATTATTCCCCCAATGATTACCACCACAGAGCTCAAGTGTCTGGCACAGAGCAAGCAAGCAATTGCCTGTTGAAAGAATGGATGGGTGGGTGGATGGATGGATGGATAGATGGATGGATGGTTAAATGGGAGGATGGATGAATGGATGGATAGATGGATAAATGGGAGGATAGATGGATGGTTGAATGAATGGATGGATGGATGAGTTGGTGGATAAATAGAGGAGAAAATTAGAGAAAAAGAAGCTCCTCTGCTTACAGAAAAGTTGGTTCCTAGAGTGTTCTTAAGTCCAAAGTGGTATGTTACAAGCACCTTCTCATGCCATCTGTTGGTAGTGGTGAGAGTTGATGCATTTAATTCTGGTGCATGACTGTTTTCACTTTATTTTTGTTTTTGTTTGTTTGTTTTTTCTTTTTGAGACAGGGTCTTGCTCTGTCACCCAGGCTGGAGTGCAGTGACATAATCACAGCTCACTGCAGCCTCAACCTCCCAGGCTCAAGTGATCCTCCCACCTCAGCCTCCCAAGTAGCTGGGATTACAGATGTGCACCACCATGCCTGGCTAATTGTTTGAAATTATTTTTTGTAAAGATGGGGTCTCACTATGTTACCCAGGCTGGTCTCAAACTCCTGGGCTCTAGCAGTCCTCCCACCTTGGCCTCCCAAAGTGCTGGGATTACAGGAGTGAGCCAACACATCTAACCTGTTTTCATTTTAACTCAAAAGTACACAATAGAAGAAAACTTATACTGGAGAATGAAGCAAGAAAGAAACAATGATCAGCTTATTGAGGGCTTTATGATATTATGCTTGGACATTAAATCTGGAGGTAGCAAAACCCCAGAGTGTTGGAAGCTAGATTCTGCCTGTGTCTCTCTGGTCCAGAATGATCTCTTAGGTTGCAGTGGAGAGGGTGAACTATGAGGGAACAGATTAAAGACAGGGGCCCAGGTAAGAAACAGCTGTCATGGAGTAAGATATAGGTGGAAATTGAGTTCTAACATCTTTTCAACCATCTGGGACACCTAGTCTCTCATATCAGTTTCTACAAAGATGTACAATAGAGGTTGGGTGATGTGATGTCATTAGGTCCTCTGACAAGCCTTCTCAAGAGCCTGGGAAGTGAGTTGCTCCCATACACATTCTCATCAAGTCATCTTTCTCTCCATCTACCCCCAAGAATGGGAGTTAGACAGCAACAGACAATTCAAACAATGTGAGTATCCAAAATTGACAAAGCAGATTTTTTGGAAGTTTAGCAATTGCCAAGTGAAAAACTGGATGGTTCATTTAATACTTTAAAGCAATGTACCTAATGGCAATTCATGTAGGAAGATTGGAAGTGGATTTTTATGCAAAAATGCCTGGAATGACTTGCATCTGGCCTATGACACACCATCAACATCCTCTATCTCCTCACCCCCAAGACTGCTGGTAGCTTCTGTTTTTGGCAAAACAGACCAACATGCTTCGAGGTGTCCTTTATTTTCCTGGGATTTGGAAGGTTGTGCCATAGCATTTGTGGACAGAACATATTCACAGTAGCAAGACACTGAGAGGAAAGAGGGCATCCGCTGGCATTGCTGACAGTTTTCTGGGAGCTCTCTCACAAGCAGGCAGCCTTGAGATGTCCACGGTTCGACAGCAACAGATCAGTGACACATTGCTTAGAACCTGCTATTAATTAAAAAGTGATATTACGGGGGGAGGAGCCAAGATGGCCGAATAGGAACAGCTCCGGTCTACAGCTCCCAGCGTGAGCGACGCAGAAGACGGGTGATTTCTGCATTTCCATCTGAGGTACCAGGTTCATCTCACTAGGGAGTGCCAGACAGTGGGCGCAGGTCAGTGGGTGCGCGCACCATGCGCGAGCCGAAGCAGGGTGAGGCATTGCCTCACTTGGGAAGCGCAAGGGGTCAGGGAGTTCCCTTTCCGAGTCAAAGAAAGGGGTGACAGACGGCACCTGGAAAATCGGGTCACTCCCACCCAAATACTGCGCTTTTCCGACGGGCTTAAAAAACGGCGCAGCACGAGATTATATCCCGCACCTGGCTCAGAGGGTCCTACGCCCACAGAGTCTCGCTGATTGCTAGCACAGCAGTCTGAGATCAAACTGCAAGGCGGCAGCGAGGCTGGGGGAGGGGCGTCCACCATGGCCCAGGCTTGCTTAGGTAAACAAAGCAGCCGCGAAGATCGAACTGGGTGGAGCCCACCACAGCTCAAGGAGGCCTGCCTGCCTCTGTAGGCTCCACCTCTGGGGGCAGGGCACAGACAAACAAAAAGACAGCAGTAACCTCTACAGACTTAAATGTCCCTGTCTGACAGCTTTCAAGAGAGCAGTGGTTCTCCCAGTACACAGCTGGAGATCTGAGAATGGGCAGACTGCCTCCTCAAGTGGGTCCCTGACCCCTGACCCCCGAGCAGCCTAACTGGGAGGCACCCCCCAGCAGGGGCACACTGACACCTCACACGGCAGGGTACTCCAACAGACCTGCAGCTGAGGGTCCTGTCTGTTAGAAGGAAAACTAACAAACAGAAAGGACATCCACACCAAAAACCCATCTGTACATCACCATCATCAAAGACCAAAAGTAGATAAAACCACAAAGATGGGGAAAAAACAGAACAGAAAAACTGGAAACTCTAAAAAGCAGAGCGCCTCTCCTCCTCCAAAGGAACGCAGTTCTTCACCAGCAACGGAACAAAGCTGGACAGAGAACGACTTTGACGAGCTGAGAGAAGAAGGCTTCAGACGATCAAATTACTCTGAGCTACGGGAGGACATTCAAACCAAAGGCAAAGAAGTTGAAAACTTTGAAAAAAATTTAGAAGAATGTATAACTAGAATAACCAATACAGAGAAGTGCTTACAGGAGCTGATGGAGCTGAAAACCAAGGCTCGAGTACTACATGAAGAATGCAGAAGCCTCAGGAGCCGATGCGATCAACTGGAAGAAAGAGTATCAGCAATGGAAGATGAAATGAATGAAATGAAGCGAGAAGGGAAGTTTAGAGAAAAAAGAATAAAAAGAAATGAGCAAAGCCTCCAAGAAATATGGGACTATGTGAAAAGACCAAATCTACGTCTGATTGGTGTACCTGAAAGTGATGGGGAGAACGGAACCAAGTTGGAAAACACTCTGCAGGATATTATCCAGGAGAACTTCCCCAATCTAACAAGGCAGGCCAACGGTCAGATTCAGGAAATACAGAGAACGCCACAAAGATACTCCTCAAGAAGAGCAACTCCAAGACACATAATTGTCAGATTTGCCAAAGTTGAAATGAAGGAAAAAATGTTAAGGGCAGCCAGAGAGAAAGGTCGGGTTACCCTCAAAGGGAAGCCCATCAGACTAACAGCGGATCTCTCGGCAGAAACCCTACAAGCCAGAAGAGAGTGGGGGCCAATATTCAACATTCTTAAAGAAAAGAATTTTCAACCCAGAATTTCATATCCAGCCAAACTAAGCTTCATAAGTGAAGGAGAAATAAAATACTTTACAGACAAGCAAATGCTGAGAGATTTTGTCACCACCAGGCCTGCCCTAAAAGAGCTCCTGAAGGAAGCACTAAACATGGAAAGGAACAACCGGTACCAGCCACTGCAAAATCATGCCAAAATGTAAAGACCATCGAGACTAGGAAGAAACTGCATCAACTAACGAGCAAAATAACCAGCTAACATCATAATGACAGGATCAAATTCACACATAACAATATTAACTTTAAATGTAAATGGACTAAATGCTCCAATTAAAAGACACAGACTGGCAAATTGGATAAAGAGTCAAGACCCATCAGTGTGCTGTATTCAGGAAACCCATCTCACGTGCAGAGACCCACATAGGCTCAAAATAAAAGGATGGAGGAAGATCTACCAAGCCAATGGAAAACAAAAAAAGGCAGGGGTTGCAATCCTAGTCTCTGATAAAATAGACTTTAAACCAACAAAGATCAAAAGAGACAAAGAAGGCCATTACATAATGGTAAAGGGATCAATTCAACAAGAAGAGCTAACTATCCTAAATATGTATGCACCCAATACAGGAGCACCCAGATTCATAAAGCAAGTCCTGAGTGACCTACAAAGAGACTTAGACTCCCACACATTAATAATGGGAGACATTAACACCCCACTGTCAACATTAGACAGATCAACAAGACAGAAAGTCAACAAGGATACCCAGGAATTGAACTCAGCTCTGCACCAAGCGGACCTAATAGACATCTACAGAACTCTCCACCCCAAATCAACAGAATATACATTTTTTTCAGCACCACACCACACCTATTCCAAAATTGACCACATACTTGGAAGTAAAGCTCTCCTCAGCAAATGTAAAAGAACAGAAATTATAACAAACTATCTCTCAGACCACAGTGCAATCAAACTAGAACTCAGGATTAAGAATCTCACTCAAAACCGCTCAACTACATGGAAACTGAACAACCTGCTCCTGAGTGACTACTGGCTACATAACGAAATTAAGGCAGAAATAAAGATGTTCTTTGAAACCAACGAGAACAAAGACACAACATACCAGAATCTCTGGGACACATTCAAAGCAGTGTGTAGAGGGAAATTTATAGCACTAAACGCCCACAAGAGAAAGCAGGAAAGATCCAGAATTGACACCCTAACATCACAATTAAAAGAACTAGAAAAGCAAGAGCAAACACATTTAAAAGCTAGCAGAAGGCAAGAAATAACTAAAATCAGAGCAGAACTGAAGGAAATAGAGACACAAAAAACCCTTCAAAAAATTAATGAATCCAGGAGCTGGTTTTTGGAAAGGATCAACAAAATTGATAGACCGCTAGCAAGACTAATAAAGAAAAAAAGAGAGAAGAATCAAATAGATGCAATAAAAAATGATAAAGGGGATATCACCACTGATCCCACAGAAATATAAACTACGATCAGAGAATACTACAAAGACCTCTACGCAAATAAACTAGAAAATCTAGAAGAAATGGATAAATTCCTCGACACATACACTCTCCCAAGACTAAACCAGGAAGAAGTTGAATCTCTGAATAGACCAATAACAGGATCTGAAATTGTGGCAATAAGCAATAGCTTACCAACCAAAAAGAGTCCAGGACCAGATGGATTCACAGCCAAATTCTACCAGAGGTACAAGGAGGAACTGGTACCATTCCTTCTGAAACTATTCCAATCAATAGAAAAAGAGGGAATCCTCCCTAATTCATTTTATGAGGCCAGCATCATCCTGATACCGAAGCCAGGCAGAGACACAACAAAAAAAGAGAATTTTAGACCAATATCCTTGATGAACATTGATGCAAAAATCCTCAATAAAATACTGGCAAAACGAATCCAGCAGCACATCAAAAAGCTTATCCACCATGATCAAGTGGGCTTCATCCCTGGGATGCAAGGCTGGTTCAATATATGCAAATCAATAAATGTAATCCAGTATATAAACAGAGCCAAAGACAAAAACCACATGATTATCTCAATAGATGCAGAAAAGGCCTTTGACAAAATTCAACAACCCTTCATGCTAAAAACTCTCAATAAATTAGGTATTGATGGGACATATTTCAAAATAATAAGAGCTATCTATGACAAACCCACAGCCAATATCATACTGAATGGACAAAAACTGGAAGCATTCCCTTTGAAAACTGGCACAAGACAGGGATGCCCTCTATCACCACTCCTATTCAACATAGTGTTGGAAGTTCTGGCCAGGGCAATTAGGCAGGAGAAGGAAATAAAGGGTATTCAATTAGGAAAAGAGGAAGTCAAATTGTCCCTGTTTGCAGACGACATGATTGTGTATCTAGAAAACCCCATTGTCTCAGGCCAAAATCTCCTTAAGCTGAGAAGCAACTTCAGCAAAGTCTCAGGATACAAAGTCAATGTACAAAAATCACAAGCATTCTTATACACCAACAACAGACAAACAGAGAGCCAAATCATGAGTGAACTCCCATTCACAATTGCTTCAAAGAGAATAAAATACCTAGGAATCCAACTTACAAGGGATGTGAAGGACCTCTTCAAGGAGAGCTACAAACCACTGCTCAAGGAAATAAAAGAGGATACAAACAAATGGAAGAACATTCCATGCTCATGGGTAGGAAGAATCAATATCATGAAAATGGCCATACTGTCCAAGGTAATTTACAGATTCAATGCCATCCCCATCAAGCTACCAATGCCTTTCTTCATAGAATTGGAAAAAACTACTTTAAAGTTCATATGGAACCAAAAAAGAGCCCGCATCGCCAAGTCAATCCTAAGCCAAAAGAACAAAGCTGGAGGCATCACACTACCTGACTTCAAACTATACTACAAGGCTACAGTAACCAAAACAGCATGGTACTGATACCAAAACAGAGATATAGATCAATGGAACAGAACAGAGCCCTCAGAAATAACGCCGCATATCTACAACTATCTGATCTTTGACAAACCTGAGAAAAACAAGCAATGGGGAAAGGATTCCCTATTTAATAAATGGTGCTGGGAAAACTGGCTAGCCATATGTAGAAAGCTGAAACTGGATCCCTTCCTTACACCTTATACAAAAATCAATTCAAGATGGATTAAAGACTTAAACGTTAGACCTAAAACCATAAAAACCCTAGAAGAAAACCTAGGCAATACCATTCAGGACATAGGCATGGGCAAGGACTTCATGTCTAAAACACCAAAAGCAATGGCAACAGAAGCCAAAATTGACAAATGGGATCTAATTAAACTAAAGAGCTTCTGTACAGCAAAAGAAACTACCATCAGAGTGAACAGGCAACCTACAAAATGGGAGAAAATTTTCGCAACCTACTCATCTGACAAAGGGCTAATATCCAGAATCTACAATGAACTCAAACAAATTTACAAGAAAAAAACAAACAACCCCATCAAAAAGTGGGCAAAGGGCATGAACAGACACTTCTCAGAAGAAGACATTTATGCAGCCAAAAAACACATGAAAAAATGCTCATCATCACTGGCCATCAGAGAAATGCAAATCAAAACCACAATGAGATACCATCTCACACCAGTTAGAATGGCAATCATTAAAAAGTCAGGAAACAACAGGTGCTGGAGAGGATGTGGAGAAATAGGAACACTTTGACACTGTTGGTGGGACTGTAAACTAGTTCAACCATTGTGGAAGTCAATGTGGCAATTCCTCAGGGATCTAGAACTAGAAATACCATTTGACCCAGCCATCCCATTACTGGGTATATACCCAAAGGACTATAAATCATGCTGCTATAAAGACACATGCACACACATGTTTATTGCGGCACTATTCACAATAGCAAAGACTTGGAACCAACCCAAATGTCCAACAATGACAGACTGGATTAAGAAAATGTGGCACATATACACCATGGAATACTATGCAGCCATAAAAAATGATGAGTTCATGTCCTTTGTAGAGACATGGATGAAATTGGAAATCATCATTCTCAGTAAACTATCGCAAGAACAAAAAACCAAACACCGCATATTCTCACTCATAGGTGGGAATTGAACAATGAGATCACATGGACACAGGAAGGGGAACATCACACTCTGGGGACTGTTGTGGGGTGGGGGGAGGGGGGAGGGATAGCATTGGGAGATATATCTAATGCTAGATGACGAGTTAGTGGGTGCAGCGCACCAGCATGGCACATGTATACATATGTAACTAACCTACACAATGTGCACATGTACCCTAAAACTTAAAGTATAATAATAAAAGAAAAAAAAAGTGATATTACAGCTATACAAGCAAAAACGACTAAGCTTTATACGTAGAATGGCCATTGTCCAAGCCAGAACACTTTTGAGAGTGAAAGAACACACTATTAATAATTGTGGTGGGAAGAGACAAGTTTACAAGAGAAGTAAACCTGAACTATCCCCTGCGAACAAGGAAAGATTGTCATATGGCCCTGTCTCACTGCTCTGTTCACCTGTAAAATGAAACACTTCACATAGGTAACTTTTCCAGGTAACTGAAATTTACCTTATATGAGCTTTTATTTGCTTTCCTTTTTGCTACTGTTGATGAAAGCATTTCTAAAAAGTTAAACTACTAATCAATAACCAATATATTTTATCTTTTTCTCAATGGTTTAGAATCACCTTTTGCCTGACACAGAGTTGACTTGCAGAGTAGTTGAATGAATCACTAAATTATTATAAACAATTATTATGGTGTATTGTACAATATACCACAAGCACTCACAGGGAATTTGAGTAAGTTATTTTTGCCTCTCTTGACCCAGTTTTCTTAGATCTAAAATTGAGAGCTAAAAAGAGAAGGGTCTTGCAGGTCCCTTCAAATTCTAATAGTCTATGTTTGAATTTATTAATTTGCTCCCAGAAGTGATCGTCATTTTAATGAAGCTACCTGTGAAAAATATTTTAAAGAGGAACAGAAGACACAACATGTAATTTGTGAGAAGCCCACGTGGCTCTAAAGTAGCCATTTTCCATTTGGAAAGGACTTAGTTACACTCTTGTGCCTAAAGTAGTGACTTAACAATGAGAAAGAGACAGCATTTTCCCACCTCTGTGGATGCCTTGCTTTTTCGTGCATCCAACAGTCACTTCCTGCTCACCTGCTTCCTGAGGGGATGCCAGTGTGAATCCACCAAGTCCTGCAGCCCCAAAACGACAGGTTCTAGAAGTGGAGAACCAACATGGATACACACGGCTTTCATCCAAGAGAGAAAGAGTAGCGTCAGAAGAGGAGGCAAAGGATTGCTGTGGGAGTTTGGAGGCTGCGATCAGTTCCAGCTTGGTGGGGTGAGGCGGAGAACTGGGAGAGGCTTCATGAAGGAGGCCTCACTGCAGCTGTGGACAGTTAATAAAAGTGCATGTTCAGAAATGCAGAGAGGGTCTTCCAGGTGGAGAAAGTAGTGTATGCAAAAGCATGGAGGTGGAAAAATGTTTCAGCAAGAACAACCAGTCAGATGTATCTGGGATATGCAGTCCTCAAAAGCAAAGACTGCGTCGTATTTATCTACCTTTTTGTCACCAGAACCTATCGTCTAATAAATCCTCAATGATGACTGATTGATTGTATGAACGAATGAATGGAAGAAAAGTCATAGGAATAAGTTTGGGATGGTTGTACTTCGCTTGGTGGAGTGCCTGTCTATCACATGCATACGAGAGGATGCGGAAGAGCTTGACAGGTCTTGAATGCTGGACTAAAAAGCCAGGCTGGATCCGTAGGTAATGGGAGCCACTGAAGATTTCTTTCCAGCAAGGAGACTGTTAAGATGTTAGGATACCTGGCGTGGAGAAAGTCAATCAGCCAGTATGCAAGACACAGAAGGGAGAAAACTGACAGCGGGGGGGGGGGGGGGGGGGGTGGAGCGGGGGGGTGGTGGGGCGGGGGGGCTTTTTTTACTCTTAGGCTGAAGAATTTTAAAGTATTTCTCACAAACATGCTGTGATAATAAAATGAAAACGATGTACAAAGAGAGGATTTAAAGATTTCATTAGCGGCTACAAAAATTGTTTACCTCGGACACCAAACGTGGCTCTACCTTTTACGTTCTGCCTCAGAAAGTGTGTTGTGGTACATCCGGGTTTCTTGAACCGGAAGTTATCGGGCTCAAGCGCTGGTAAGGGAGGAGAACAACATGGGGTGGGGTGGGGTGGGGTGGGGCGGGGCGGGGCGCCCAGGAATGAGGACTGTCAGTGAGGCAGGAACTGAGAGGTGCTGGCGTGTCCCATACCTCTCTCACCTTCAGAACTCCCTGAGGCCTCGTGTTCTTTCTGTCTGTCATCAGAGGCTGAGCAGTACAGCAGTTGAGAGAAGAGGCTCAGGAACCAGGTGACCCGCGTACAAATCTTGGCTCCACCACTTAACCGCATGAGTTTGGAAAAGTTTCTTGTCACCCATTGGCGTCAGGGATCCTGCTTGTGCACTGACGTCGTGACTGCCCCCAGCTCTGTGTTCAGGGACCTCCCATGGTTAGCTGGTACTCGAGTGTGGTAGGAGTGTGGACACCACAGAAAGTGGCAAATGCTGCAATGCTCAGGGCTGGTTTTTTTATATTTTTCCAGACAGCAATTGTTAACACGGACAGCTCACCACTGTTTATACATACGTTTGCCATCATTAAAGCAGGAATATAAGAATAACAATAATACAGACCTCATGAGGTTATTAGAATCATTAAATTAGTTGATGTGAATCAAATGCTTAGAACAGTGCCTGCCGCATAGTTGGCACTCAATAAATATTACCCGCGATTATCCCAGGTTTTTGCATAGGTGTCTGTGTTCTGGAAAACAGAGAAGGACCCTGATGCATGTCTCTTAAAGGAGCTGGCTGTTCATCTCCACCTCACCAACCAGCACGCAGCCCAATGCCCAGGCGCAGGAAGTGTGGGCCCAATTGAAATCATCCCCCAAAGGAGGTGAATTTGAGAAGCACCAACGTCCCCTGCGGGGATCAGCATTAGCATTAGGGGACCTTGCTCCTTTAATTAACAAACCAGGCGTAACTTTTACTCCGCAGCCTGTCCTCTCCTGCCTCTCCTTCTTTCTTTTAACTCCAGTTCTTTAACAAATCCCTCTTTTCAGGAATGGGAAGCTGATCTGTTTGGGGACGTGCCAGTGAAGCGGTGTGCGTTGGCACCACCAGCGGCTGTCATTCTCGGGAGACAATGGGATTGGAGCGCCAAGGGGGAGAGTTCTCCATGCAGAATTTCCCTGCTTAATCCGCTCTTGTGCGCTGGCACCAAGTCAACAAAGGAAAGGAACCAAATTACCCGGGCGGCTTTGGCAGGCTGCACCACTGTCAGCGGGCCAGAAGTTAATTCCCTCATCTTCCCCCGTGCCACCAACTCAGGGGGCAGGTCTGGCCAGGCTGGCTTTCTGTGTAAGGCTGTCAGGTGGCGTGAAGGGGAAAGAACAGGCGGGCAGAGGGTGGTCCAATCGCCGGTGCAGCTTCACAGACAGACGGACGGACAGATGTCCTGTAGCAGCCCTGCCCCTCTCCCTGCCCCCAAAGCCTCAGTACCGGGTTCTGTCTGATGCACCAGGGGAAGGAAAAGGAGGATACCTGATGCGCAGCGTCTACAGTCCCCATATAAAAGTGGGGAGTGGACCTTAACTTCAGTGGAGACAGGGCATAAGGACCTCAAATAGAGCAATTGGCAGTTCAGCCTGGCACCAAGACGGGCTGTCATGGGGGTAATGGTACCCCATCACTGGGGAAGAGGGGGGACTGGCACCTGGGCTGCCCACCATGAAACACTCCTTCTCCACCACAGTTTAGGTGGGGAAAGGGGTCAGGGAGTGAGTATTTAGTGAGCCTGCTCGGTGCACCAACCCACTTCATATGCTTCATCTTCTGGGACCCTCACAGAGGTCCTGTCAGGCCTGTGACATTAGCCTCACCTAACAGATGTGGAAGCTGAGGTTCAAGAGTGAGCAACTTAGCCAGGGGCCTGGACCAGCCATTTGAACCCCGTTCTGCCCGAGCACAGGGCCGAGTCTATTTCAAAGACTGAAATACCACAGCAGAATTTCCAACATTAATAACCATACAATAAAAATTATTTTGTGTAATATTGCACTATAGGTCTACATATACAAAAGTTTACTGAAATGATGTGCACCTTGCAGTGTGCAACGCACTTCATTTTCTATTCTATTGTATACTCCTCTATTTATTTTTTTAATTTAATTTTGTTGGGAATGGAGTCTCACTCTGTCTCCCAGGCTAGAGTGCAATGGCAAAATTTCAGCTCACTGCAACCTCTGCCTCCTGGGTTCAGGTGATTCTCCTGCCTCAGCCTCCTGAGTAGCTAGGATTACAGGTGCCTGACACCAAGCCTGGTTAATTTTTGTATTTTTAGTAGAGACGGGGTTTCACCTTTTTGCCCAGGCTGGTCTCGAACTCCTGACCTCAAGTGATCCACCTGCCTTGGCTTCCCAAAGTGCTGGGATTGCAGGTGTAAGCCACCACGCCTGGCCACTCCTCTATATTTTTAAACGCAGAGGTTAATATATCAAATTGATATCAGGACCCACTAATGAGTTACACCCATAGTTGGAAAAACACTATGCTACCAGCCCAGGATATATCCTCTATGGAGGGATACTCTCCCAGCCAGCACTGCAGCCTGGCCCTCTTCTGGCAGGCAGGGTGAGGGCACTCACTGTAATGTAACTGGGTGGCCACTTGTAGGGCTGTATCTAATATCTGAGCCTTGGTAGTGCCTACAAGCCCTTTCCTTCCCTTTCGCCTGACTTCTCGGGCCCACATGGAGTCCTCCAGCTTCCTCTGATGCTCCTGTCCCCATCAATCCTGCTTTCAGGAAGGATTTGCTGTTCTGTGTGCTCCCCACACATACACCCCTCCAGGGACACTGCCTGCCCCAGATCACTCATGGGGATCTAGAGGTATGTTGTTTGGGGAGCTACCATGTACCCGCTTTAGTCCTGCTTTAATTCTGAACACCAGGCTATGGCTTGCTGGTAACTGCCCAGGGTAAGTGGAGTGGCACAGGCAAGTTCAAAGGGGCCCCTTTGCATAGACTCCCCTGACAGATAGCCTAGGGGGCGCCATTAAGGTAGAAGGTAGAGCAGGTGCTGACATGCAGCCACCCTGGGTGAAGGAGGATGAGGCTAACTAGACCCCCAGGGAGATCAGCTGGGACCGCACCATCCCCAGAAGTGTGGATCCACCCGAGGGCCACATGGATCCTCAAGGAGTGAAGAGTAGACCTGAGCCACGTAGGCTTCCAGCAGTTCCCTGGGCCTGCTGGCACCAAGCTGGGCTGTCGTGGGGGTAATGGTACCCCATCACTGGGGAAGGGGGGGACTGGCACCTGGGCTGCCCACCATGAAACACTCCTTCCCCACCACAGCTTGCGTGGGGAAAGGGGTCAGGGAGTGAATATTTGGTGAGCCTGCTCGGTGCACCAACCCTCTTCATGTGCTTCACCTCCTGGGACCCTCACAGAGGTCCTGTCAGGCCTGTGACAGGGAGCCCATCTTGGTGCCAGCAGGCCCAGGGAACTGCTAGAAGCCCACGTGGCTCAGGGTCTACTCTCCACTCCTTGAGGATCCACGTGACCCTCGGGTGGATCCACACTTCTGGGGATGGTGCGGTCCCTGCTGATCTCCGTGGCTTCCAGCAGTTCCCTAGTTGCTGTGGTCTGGAGAAGGTATTACAGGCTTACAGGTGTGCATTTCTACAGGGGCCAAGGGCAGGGCCAAGGGTCTTGGCAGAAGAGCTCAGCTTCAAGAAAAGGTCAGCCAGGACTTGCTTCAGAGCCCCGCCATAAGCGAGGCCCCCCGGCTGCCTGAAGGATCCCCTGGGAACTCTGCCATCGGTCAGAGCCTCCCATTCACCACCCCAGCACCAAAGACACAAAACCCAGGTGCATTCCTCTCAGAACAGAAGCTACGCTGTGCAGGGCAAGCCCTGAGGCTCTGCCACTCTGGTTGTGTGAGCCTGGGTGAGTCGGCTTTGCCCTTTGAGCCTGTCTCCTCATCTTTTAAATGAGGAGGTTAAATTGATCCCTGTCACTTTAGGTTGGGATTAGCACACAGATGCTTTATAAACCCTTGCTTACTATTCGAGCAATTTAAGGCGAGGCTAATACAGAGCAGTGACTGGATAGCAGACATTGTGCTGATTCTCCTTTAATCCCCATAACCCCCATTAATATTCGGATGTGACTGAAGCCCACAGAGGTAGATGACTCGCCCAGGTCACCAAGCCAACAGCAGCAGGGTGGGACGTAAACCCAGGAGGCTCAGCTCCAGAGCCACAGCCTCTCCCTGCTGTGCGGCTCTGCCTCTGGGCAGCTGTCTGTCTGCGCTAGTCACCCTGCCTTATAGCTCTGGCTTCTGTGTCTGTCTCCTTCCCTGGACTCTAAATATCTTAAGGACAATGTCTTATTCATCTTCAAAGGAAGGAGCAGTCGGAGTCGAGCAGTGCATGGCATGTAAGAGGAGCCACCAGCATTTGCTAAATGCCACTGAAGTCTTGATGTGCCACTGAATGGTTCATTCAAAAGGAATAATTTTGCCCAGAGATATGAAATATCTTACCAATTTCCCTGCTTTTCTGGAATTTGCTGCTCCCTGAAGAGGTCTCTGTCATTCCTCAGGGATGGGGCTCCTCAACAGGGCCACCATGGAATTCCAGTTTTGTGGACACGTTCTCAAGGAACCTGAGCTGATGCAGCCATACCACTCCACCCCACAGAGTCCTAGTCTCCCCTCTGCCTGTCAGAAAACAGCCTTCCCTGCCTAGCACATTTGCCTTTCAGAAGCCTTCTGGGAGCAGCTCAGCCCACTCAGACCTCCCCTCTGTTGGAGCCCAGAGCCCTTAATGTCCGTGACTCACTGGGTGAGGACTGCCCTTGCCTGGCACCTCTGCAAGACAGCATGCCCTCCTAGGAGGGACTGCCCTGCCAGGATAGACTATGGACTGTGGACTGTGATGGAGCGTGACCTGCACAGGCCCCAGATATCTGGACCATCCCGCCCCATGGAGATGTCACATCTGGAGTCTGCCTCCAGATTTTCACTCTCATTCCCTTCCATGGCCTCTGTCGTCCCCAGCAGGATGACGGGCTCACCCTCTGTTCAGACATCAGGCCTCGTCTCTTCCCCAGGGACTGCTCTGACAATTCCTCCCCCAGACACAAACCTTCTTTCAGCAGCGCTGAGACTCTAAGCCCCTCTCCCCTTCAGCCAAGAGCCATTGTATCAGCTGTGATTTATGTAAAGGCTTTTGTTGGACTCCTGGTTTTGACAGTCTCTGTGTTTTCGAATGGTAATAATTACGGGGCCTTTCATCCTTTATTTACGGGATTGCTCTGGGGGCAGAGAGGCCTGGTGTTGGGGGAGGGAGGCTGGGGAGGGCAGACTCGTTTTCTGAGCCTCAGAAGCAAAGGAGTAGGGGTCCTTTGGAAGTTATAAATAGCAGTTCCCAAGAATAAAGAAGTCACCTCTCCAGGCTAAGGGAGCTCACAGAGGACAAAGGATGCCGAGAGCTGGGAACACCAGGCTTCTTCAAGACTGACAGGGCTAAACGGGAGTTTCCAGGGCCCGGCCTCTTGTTTTCAAGAAGCTGATTTTTGTCTGAACTCAAGTCTCTGGCTGAGGTGAAGGGAAGCAACTTAATTTCCATCGGCTAGCCAGTTGTGAGTCTCTTCTTCCATCACGAACTCTGATTGTTAGGAAGGGCTTCCTAAAATCAAGTGGAAGCCGACCTCTCATCCGGGTGCTCATCCAAGGCCCAGATGCTCCTCAATGTTTCCCAGCCTCCCTTGCAGCTGGGATGGGTTGTGTGGCTGGTTCTGGATAATGGGATGGGTGGAAGTGACACGTGCCACTTCCAGGTCTGGCTTAACATCATCCCATGTGTTTCTCCAACTATCTCTTCCCTTCACTGGGAAGGGAGGAAGCCATTTCTGATGGCAATGCTTAAAGCAACATGACTGAGGCTAACTGCATGACCATCGTCCAACTTTAACATGAGCAAAAAATGAACCTGCTTTGTGCTTAGCCACCAGGATTTCAGGGTTTATTCGTTCCTGCAGCAGAGCTAGTCCTGTCTGATTAGCCCCAGCTATTGTTCTGAGGTTCCTGGACACACGGATGACTAAGACTGGCTTCTGCCCTCAGTGGGCTCACAGTCTGACAGAGGAGACAGTCACATGACTTAGTAGTCCAGAGGCTGCCATTGCCAGAGGCCAGGACCGTACCGGCACAGAGTAGGGTCCTTACCTGACTTGGAGGGCCCAGGGGTGCTTCCTGGAAAGAGACAGCATGTGGAATGCCTTGGGGAATGGTGCAGGTCTTGGCCAGCAGAGCAGAGCTGGGGAAGATTTTGGGCAGGGGAACAGCACAGAAAAGGCAGGGAGGGGAGACACACCAGTGTCATGGAAGATGCTGTTCACTGCTCAGTGTTGGTCCTCCCTAGAGCAGGGTTAAATCCAGTCTCAACTGCCCACAGGCTTTGTCGAGAGAAGAAACAGCTACCCTCCCTCCCATGATCAGAGCAGGCTTTCGTGGGGAGCTAGAGTTTAGATTACAAGGAGGATGTCGATCATAGGAAAGATGTGCATCACAGGGTGGATGTGGATCACAAGGAGGATGTGGATCATGGGGAAGATGTGGATCGTGGGGAGGATGTGGATCATGGGGTACATGTGGGTCACAGGGAGGATGTGGATCACGGGGAGGATGTGGATCATGGGGAAGATGTGGATCATAGGGAAGATGTGGATCATGGGGTGGATGTGGATCACAGGGAGGATATGGATCATGGGGAGGATGCGGATCATAGGATTGATGTGGACCATGGGATGGACATGGGGAATAGGGTGGATGTGGATCACGGGGTGGACTTGGATCACAGGGAGGATGTGGATCATAGGGAGGATGTGGATCATGGGGAAGATGTAAATCATGGGGTGGATGTGGATCACGAGGTGGATATGGATCACGGGGAGAATGTGGATCATGGGGAGGATGTGGATCATGGGGTGGACATGGATCACGGGGTGGATGTGGATCACGGATTGGACATGGGGCACAGGGAGGAGGTGGAGCATGGAGAGGATGTGGATCATGGAATAGATGTGGATCACTGGTGATTGTGGATCATGGGGAGGATGTGGATCATGGGGAGGATGTTGAGCAAAACATGGATGTAGGTCACAGGGACAACATGGACCACAGGATGGGCAAGGATCATGGAGAGGAGATGGATCACAGGGAGGATGAGGATCATGGAGAGGAGATGGATCACAGGGAGGATGAGGATCATGGAGAGGAGATGGATCACAGGGAGGATGAGGATCATGGAGAGGAGATGGATCACAGGGAGGATGTGGATCATGGAGAGGAGATGGATCACAGGGAGGATGAGGATCATGGAGAGGAGATGGATCACAGGGAGGATGAGGATCATGGAGAGGAGATGGATCACAGGGAGGATGAGGATCATGGAGAGGAGATGGATCACAGGGAGGATGAGGATCATGGAGAGGAGATGGATCACAGGGAGGATGAGGATCATGGAGAGGAGATGGATCACAGGGAGGATGAGGATCACAGGGAGGATGAGGATCACAGGGAGGATGAGGATCACGGAGAGGAGATGGATCACAGGGAGGATGAGGATCACAGGGAGGATGAGGATCACAGGGAGGATGAGGATCACGGAGAGGAGATGGATCACAGGGAGGATGAGGATCACGGAGAGGACATGGATCACAGGGAGGATGAAGATCACGGAGAGGACATGGATCACAGGGAGGATGTGGATCACAGGGAGGATGAGGATCATGGAGAGGAGATGGATCACAGGGAGGATGAGGATCACAGGGAGGATGAGGATCATGGAGAGGAGATGGATCACAGGGAGGATGAGGATCACAGGGAGGATGAGGATCATGGAGAGGAGATGGATCACAGGGAGGATGAGGATCACGGAGAGGACATGGATCACAGGGAGGATGAGGATCATGGAGAGGAGATGGATCACAGGGAGGATGAGGATCACAGGGAGGATGAGGATCATGGAGAGGAGATGGATCACAGGGAGGATGAGGATCACAGGGAGGATGAGGATCATGGAGAGGACATGGATCACAGGGAGGATGAGGATCATGGAGAGGAGATGGATCACAGGGAGGATGAGGATCACAGGGAGGATGAGGATCATGGAGAGGAGATGGATCACAGGGAGGATGAGGATCACAGGGAGGATGAGGATCATGGAGAGGAGATGGATCACAGGGAGGATGAGGATCACGGAGAGGACATGGATCACAGGGAGGATGAGGATCATGGAGAGGAGATGGATCACAGGGAGGATGAGGATCACAGGGAGGATGAGGATCACAGGGAGGATGTGGATCATGGGGATGTGAGCACGACAGGGTGCATGAGGGTCTCAGGGTAGGCATGGATTTTGGGAAGAATGTGCAGCACAGGGAGGAAGTGGGTCTCAGCAAGGGCCTGAGAGCCCCTCCTGGTGACGGACAATGGCCCCTGAGGGCCTCTGCTGGTGGTGGACTATGAGGTGGCTCCAGGAAACTGACTTTTGCTAACATGGGTTTCAGGACCTCGTTCAGGAAGTCTAATGATAAAACAAATCATTCGATGCACCTAAGGATCAGAGACTACGGCTTTTCATCCTACCCCTAGCCTTGTGCTCTTTTTTCTTCTTTACCTAGGAAAGCCGGTGCAGATTTACAAAAGAGCATGAGACTGGAAGAAAGCCAGACCTGGATGAAGCTCCCAGCTGTGCCCGGCATGAGCTCTTTAGCTTCTGAAGTCACTTAGCATCTTGTTTGGAGCCTTCAAGTCCTCTCTGTGAAATGGGGCCGATAAACTCTACCTTAAAAGTTTGTTGGCCAGACACAGTGGCTCACACCTGTAATCCCAGCACTTTGGGAGGCTGAGACAGGAAGATTGTTTCATCCCAGGAATTTGAAACCAGCTTGGGCAACATAGTGAGACTCCATCTCTTCAAAAAATAAAAAAATTAGCTGGCCGGGCGCGGTGGCTCACACCTGTAATCCCAGCACTTTGGGAGGCCAAGGCCGGTGGATCACGAGGTCAGGAGATTGAGACCAGCCTGGCTAACATGGTGAAACCCCATTTCTACTAAAAATACAAAAAAATTAGCCGGGCGTGGTGGCAGGCACCTGTAGTCCCAGCTACTCAGGAGGCTGAGGCAGGAGAACGGCATGAACCCAGGAGGCGAAGCTTGCAGTGAGCCAAGATCGCACCACTGCACTCCAGCCTGGGCGACACAGCGAGACTCCGTCTCAAAAAAAACAAAAAAGAAAAAAAAATTAGCTGAGTATGGTGGCACAAACCTGTAGTCCCACCTACTCAGGAGGCTGAGGTGGGAGGATAACTTGAGCCTGGGAGATCAAGGCTGCAGGGAGCTGTGATGGCACCACTGCACTCCATTCTGGGTGACAGGGCAAGACCTCGTCTCAAAAAAAAAATAAAAATGGAAAAAGAAGACAGTTTGTTGCAAGCCACCTTGCATCCTGTCAGGCAGTGACAGGTCTAGCACAGTACCTGGCAGGTGGGATCCTCAACATTTGTTGGTCACTATTATTACCGTCATCTTTGTTATTATTTATTTTATTTTATTTTTATTTTTGAGACAGAGTCTTGCTCTGTCACCCAGGCTGGAGTACAGTGTTGCAATCTCAGCTCACTGCAACCTCCACCTCCTGGGTTCAAGCAATTCTCCTGCCTCAGCCTCCCAAGTAGCTGGGACTACAGGTGCCAGTCACCACGCCTGGCTAATTTTTTTTTTTTTTTTTTTTTGTATTTTTAGTAGAGACAGGGTTTCACTATGTGTGCCAGGCTGGTCTTGAACTCCTGACCTCACGATCTGCCCGCCCCGGCCTCCCAAAGTGCTGGCATGAACCAGCACACCCAGCCATCTTTGTTATTATTGAGCACATAACTCACAGGGCTGATACGAAATACCCATAAGAGAAAAGGGCTTATCTGGAAAGTGTTATCTAAAGATGCAGTCTTAGCCCATAGATGCCCCCACTAGCAGGCCAGTTGGCACCTGGGTACTGGGTAAGCCCCACAGACCCATGGCCCTCCTGGGCGGTGGTAGAGTTACAGAAGACAGGCAGCAAAGACACTGCGGCCTAGGGGCATGACTCCCGGTGAAAGCACAAGTGATGCTTGTCGGGACATTAACAAGCTGCTGCTTGTTCTGTGTAGCGGGCCCTGAGCTTCTGGACAGGGGAGAGAAGGCAGTGCCCATGACTTACCATGCCCTGAACTTAGATGATCTCGTTTACTCCTCACAACAAACCTGTGAGAAAGTGTCAGTATCCCCATCTTACCAATGGGGAAGCTTAGGCCCAGAGAGGGCAAGCAATTTGCTCACAATCACACAGCTGGTAGGGATTTAAACTCCCACCTTAGCCTTAGCATGCCTCCAGGACCCCTGCAATTCCCTCTTACCCTGAACATGGTCCTGGGGGACCCCATCTTAGCATGTGCAAAACCGAACAGGGTGAGAGCCCTGCCACACTTGACCTTGCATTTAATAATAACAATGAGGGGGGAGGGAGAAGGGGGGAGGGGAGGAACAGAAGGAGGAGGGAGAACATTACCAACATTTAGCACTCACCGGTCCTGGTACTTGCTCAGGACTTTAATTGAGCAAGTAAAGGACCCATCCCCGCACCACCATCACCCCAAGAGGGTCTTGGGTCTGAGGAGCTGACCGATCCCCTCATTCAATCCTCACAGCCCTACCGAGAAGCATTCTCATTATCCCTCCCGTACAGGTGAGGAAACAGAGGCTCAGAGACGTTAAGTAACTTTCCCCAGATTTAGCATCTAGCTGAGGAGCAAAGCTGGATTTGAGCCAATGTCTGCCTGACACTACAGAGCTCCAGCTTTTATCCACTCCTACCTCTGAACTGCCTAAGGAAAAGGCCAAATGCACCAGTATACTCTAGAGAGAAAACTTGATGGGGGCAAATCAGGGAAGACTAGTAAATGTACGGCAGGAGGACGGCCTGAAGAGGGCGCAGGGCTCCCCGAGGCTCCCTGCTGGCTGGGCTGCTGGTGAATAGATGGAGAAAGCTGTGGGCCAATATGGCCTAGACGAATCCAGTGACTCTGGAGAAAGCCCTAGGCCACTTCAGATCCTTTATATACCCACTGAGTTCCTCACACAAGCATCACGAGTTACAACTCTGTGAAGTGCAAGTTGTGACTATTCCATGTTAAAGATGAGGACCAAAATTACTTAAATGACTTACTCAAGGTCAGGCAGAGATAGTTGCTCTCTCTCCTCTGTTCCCAAAGCTCCTTGTGTACATTTCTATCATTCTTTTTCTTTTCTTTTCTTTTCTTTTTCTTTCTTTCTTTCTTTCTTTTTTTTTTTTTTTTGAGTCAGAATCTCAGCTCTGTCACCCAGGCTGGAGTGCAGTGGCACCCTCACTGCAGCCTCGAACTCCTGCCTCAGACTCCCAAGTAGCTGGGACTACAGGCATGTGCCACCATGCTTGGCTGATTTTTTAAATTTTTTTTGTAGAGATGGGCGTCTGGTTTTGTTGCCCAGGATGGTCTCAAACTGCTAGCCTCAAGCCATCCTCCCACCTCAGCCTCCCAAGTCACTGAGATTACGGGCATGAGTCACTGCACCTGCCTGGTTTCATACTTTTTTTTTCTTTTTTTTGACATGGAGTTTTGCTCTTGTTGCCCAGGCTGGAGTGCAATGGGGCGATCTCGGCTCACTGCAACCTCTGCCTCCCAGGTTCAAGCAATTCTCCTGTCTCAGCCTCCCGAGTAGCTGGGATTACAGGCACATGCCTCCAAGCCCGGCTAATTTTTGTATTTTTAGCAGAGACGGGGTTTCATCATATTGGTTGGTCTCGAACTCCTGACCTCAGGTGATCTGCCTGCTTCGGCCTCCCAAAGTGCTGGGACTACAGGCATGAACCACCGCCTGGCCCTGGTTTCATACTTCGTTGTCTGTTTTCTCTAGACGACTGTGAGCCCCTCAAGAAGGAGGCCAGTATCTTTGTCATCGCTGAGTTCTCACCTCTGAACACAACGCTAGAAACATAGTAGATAAGTAAATGAAGGAATGGAGTGAAAATTGAACTCTGATCCTCCCTCTTCTGTCCTCCCTCCCTCCCCTTGACCAAGGTATCAAACATGCAGGTTTCACTCCCAGAAGAATTACTGCTTTCGTGGTACAGGCACCACTGTTAATAAAAGGTATCTAGTGTTCAGGAGAGTTCTGCCTTCTCATTTTACATGTGGGGCAACGGGGACTTGGAGAGAGGAAAGGAGTTGCCTCAAAAGCTGGTGGTCCAGCTGGATTATGGAGACATCTCTGACCCTGCCACACTACTTGTGTGACCCTGTATCAATGGCCTACCTTCTCTGTGTCTTGGTAGCTCCCCCTATAAAATGGGCTCGACCTTCCTCACTGCAGCAGTAGGGAAGTGTCATTGAGGTCCTTTTGGAGCAGAACCATGCCGATTTCCTGGAGTCAGCTAACTCTGGGCAGAGCCCACCCTTCTGGGTCCCAGGGACTCCATCTGTGTGTACTACCCTCATTTCTCTTTGGCACTGAGAAACTGGGACTGTCTCAGGGCATGGAGGCCTCTGAGCTCCTTGGTAGAAGAAAGATGAAGCATGCCCAGCTCTCCTGGTGTATTTCTTTCCTTGAAATTCAAATAATGCTATTTCACCCCCTCCTTTTCCTCCAAGGTGACTTGGTGATTGGACTATGAATATGGATTTTCTATGATGTTTAAGATTTACCATAAAAATCTACATGAATTGGAGATACTATTATTAGACTAAAAGCAAAGAGGCTCATTTCTTTCTGTCAGAGGGAGCGAGATCAGAGGCTTTTCTGCTCTCTAGGTTAAAAGGTACACCTTCCCAGAAAGATGAGAGCCAGCGACGGTTCCAACAAACGTCTCCTATGAATTTACTAAAAAACAAATTATCCATCTTGAAGGAATGAAGGGATCATTTGAATGCACTCCTGCTTCTGAGGCTGGAGCAATTTTTCCTGCCTCGTGTCTGTGCACCGTCGTCTCTGATGGGGCAGCCTCTGTCTGTGAGATCAGAATTAATTAAACTGTGCTTAGTTCACGCTTTTCGTGCCGTTAGAGTCGGAGAGCTGTTTGAAATAGGATTCCTGCTGATGAATGGGTCTGTACAATTATCGGTGACAATATGGTGCATACCCTGAGTCCTGGGCTGAGCGTGGAGGCCCTTCCCGGCAGGGAGGTGAGCCAGGCTTTGGGACAGAAACCTGTATTCTCCCCAAAGACGGCATGGTTATTTTCTAAAAGACAAGCCCTTTTATGATTTTTTTTTTAATAGCGGGAAAGATGGCTGCAGCTCTCTGTTGGTAGGAAAGACGGTGAGTGTGGTGTTCTGAGAGCCAGCCTTGTAGTCACACCGACCTGGGCTCAGATCCTGCCTTTCTAAGTATAGAGCTATGAGCTGCCTCACAGCCTTTCTGAGCCTCAGTTTCCTTTTCTGTAAAATGATAATGGCACCCGCGGTGCAGATTGGCCCTAGGACCAGTCATTATCGGGGAGGGGAGGCATCCAGCACCATGGCCGAGGATTAGAGGGTGCTCAGTCAGGTCTCCATTGCGTATTTTGACATCTCTAATTTGAAGTTGCCGAGGTTTGAGTGTGGCTGCCCCATGACATCAGACTGCAGAAGCAGTTCTGAAAACTCCCTTCCTGCTTAATGAATGAAGACAGATTCTAACAGCTGGGGCCAGACAAAGGAACATGTGTCAGGCTCCGGAAGCTAGTCTCCAAAAGCACCCAGGGAGCAGGGAGGAATCTGGGTGAAGGGCAGGGCGGAGCGGCCAGACTGCGTGGGCCTACGCCGCTGCTTCCGCTTCCCAGAATTCCTAGGCCTGCATCAGTTCTGCCCGATTCCGCCTTCTTCCAGAGCAGTTATGAGCCCAAACAGAAGAATCTACAAGCCTTCTTTTATAAGCAGAGAAAGAGACTCCCAGCTTCATGAACAGCTTTCTTCACATGACTCTCCATCACTGGAAGGGGTGATAGCACCGCTTCAGATATTCCACTCGGAGACGGTCAACTCTTGATCCTACAATCACACTTAGCAATACAGCAAGGATGTTCAAAATATCAATATGGAAGAGAATAATAGCTTTCTCAGAAACTATTGCTTGTGATATCCAAAAGACGATTAAAGATGTATAAAATGCCCACGCCTCTTCAACAGAGAAAATCGGAAATTCAAACCAGCAATATCAGAATACCCTGCCAGGTACTTAAGGCACACAAGAATTGTCCTCACTTACTAGCTGTATGTTTATGAAAAAAAAAATAACTTAGCTTCTCTGAGTTGTAGTTCTCACATCTCTAAAATGAGCCCTTGTGAGGATAAAATGCAAATAAATACAGTTATGTATCAGTTGACTATGGGGATACATTCTGAAATACGCATCCTTAGGCAATTTTATCATTGTGCAAATATCATGGAATATACTTACACAAACCTAGATGGTAAATATCATTGCTACACACCTAAACTATATGGCATAGCCGTTGTTCCTAGGCCACAAACCTGTGCAACATGCAACTATATTGAATACTGTAGGCAACCATAACACAATGCTAAATATTGTGTGTATCTAAATGTGTCTAAATATAGAAAAGGTAGAGTTGAAATACGGTGTGATAATCTTATGGTACCACTGTCATATAGTCGGACCACTGTTGACCAAAACAACGCTATGTACTGCGTGGCTGTATGTAAAATGACCAGCACTCTCTGCTGGATACAGCCTTCTTTAAATGTGCTCCTGGTGACGGAATTCACCTTTGCCATCAACGACAAACACTTGTAGCATTTATGAATTGGAGGTTTACAATTCTGTTATGTAAAGTCTAACCAAGCAAAAGAGATTCGTAGAGGCAGCAAGAGGGGCAGTAAAGAATGGTAGACATGGCGTCCACCTAACAACTCCACATGGACTCTTAGTCCAGTGAATTTTTGAAGAGGGGGATGCATCTTAAGCATCGATTTTTTGTGGAATCGATATAAGTGGCACAATTTGTTCACCAAGATAGACAAAGGTATATAAAGACGTTGCTGGTTTTGTTTGTTTTTCTGTCTGGACAAGTGTCTAGGCAAGACATGCTCCCTACTTTGCTGCAAAATGAAAATGTGGGCCCCCTTGTTCAAAAGGAAAGAACTTCAAGACAGTAACAAGAAAGCATTAAGCAAAATAGGGTTCTCTTCTCCAAGGACAAGGCCTTTGTGAGCTTAGGGCCCTGTGACATCACTGGTTTACTGGTTTACTCTTATAAAGCCAGTCCTGAGTGTGGGACTTGGAGGAGGTGACAGTGCTGTAAGGAGAAAAAAAAAAACCTGCTCGGAGGCCATCTCTGAACCACTCAGTCCAGAGAAGTGTGGTCACATCACCCAAAGTCACCATCTTAATCAAACTTACCACTCTTGGACATGCTATAATATTTATTTGTTTACTGACTATACTCTAGAATGTAAAAGACTTTGCTGCCTTATACAGCATGGCATAATACATTACATGTATAGGTGTACCTAACATATAATAGGTGCTCAATAAACTTCTGTAGCATGATAATGTAAAAGCAAAGATCAAGCCTGGAACATTTCACCTAGTGCAGGATGCTAGCACCTCTTTGGGGTTCTGATGCTGATGTTCTCTGACAGAGCAATGAGTAGCAGGTAGAAAGTATACCAGTTTGGGAAATGGGAAAACCTCATTTGAAAACCTCAAGGTGAAAAGATGCAAACTACAGACACAAGCCACAGTTGAGGTTTTCCCATTTCCCAAACTGAGTGAGTCACAATCTCACTTCATTCTATTTTTCTGAATACTGTATCTGTGCTGGTACCATGTCTAATCAAAATTAGATTTTCTCTGAGTCACAAAGACCTGAAAAATAGCACCTGAAAAAATAGACATTAATCTGCTCAGGGGAACTATAAATAGTAAAACAATAGACATTAAAATCAAAAGGATGATCCATAAAATAAAAATTGACAAATTGGACTTCATCAAAGATAAAAACTTTTGCTCTGCAAGCCAGGTGTGGTGGCTCACGCCTGTAATCCCAAAGGCGAGGTGGGTGGATCACTTGAGGCCAGGAGTTCAAGACCAGCCTGGCCAACAGGGTGAAACCCTGCCTCTACTAAAAATACAAAAATTAGCCAGGTGTGGTGGTGCATGCTTGTAGTCCCAGCTACTTGGGCAGCTGAGGCGCAAAAACCGCTTGAACCTTGGAGGCAGAGGTTGCAGTGAGCCAAGATTGTGCCACTGTACTCCAGGGTGGGAAACAGAGCGAGACCCTATCTCAAAAAAATGAAATAAAATAAAATAATAAACAACAACAAAAAAACACACAAAAGTTTTGCTCTGTGATAGAAACTATTACAAAAATGAAAGGCAAGTAATAGACTGGGAGAAAATATTTTTAAATCATGTATCTAACAAATGATTTGTATTTAGACTATATAAAAAATTCTCAAAACTCAAAGTAAGAAAACAATCTAATTTTAAAATGCGCAAAAGAGCTAAACGGACATTTCACTAAAGATATATGGATGGCAAATAAGCACATGAAAAGATAATCTTCATTATTAGCCACCAGGGAAATGCAAATTAAAACCACGATGAGGTAACATACATACCCACTAGAATGGATAAAATGCAAAATTCTGACAATATCAAAACCGATGAGGAGGCAAAGCAAATGGTTCTCTCATTCATTGCCAGTTGGGGTGTAAAATGATACAGGCACTCTGGAAAACAGTTTCACAGTTTCTTATAAAGTTAAACATACACTTACCATGTGAACCAACAGTCCCATTCCTGGGTACTTACCCTAGAGAAATAAAAATGCAAATTCAGGCAAAAGTCTTTGAATGTCTCTAGTAGCTCTATTTATAATTGCCAAAAACTGTAAACAATTCAAATGTCCTTCAACATTTGAATGGAAAAACAAACTGTTGTACATCCCTGCAATGGAATACTACTCAGGAATGAAAGGAGCAAGCTATTGATTGACACAGCAACATGTATGAATGTTAAATGTTAATTTTGCTGAGTGAAAGCAGCCGGTCTCAAAAGTTATATAGTATATGATTTCATTTCTATTACATTCTCAAAATGACAAACCTATACTGGTGGAGAACAGAATAGTAGTAAGTTATTTTGAAAATAAAATTTAAAATAAAATGTAAATATAAAAGTTTACTTTTCTCCTGATATGGTTTGGCTGTGCCCCACCAAATCTCATCTTGAATTATAGTTCCCATAATCCCTAGGTATTGTGGGAGGGGCCCAGTCGAGGGAATTGAATCATGGGGGCAGTTACCCCTATGCTGCTGTTCTTGTGACAGTGAGTTCTCATGAGATCTAGCAGTTTTATAAGGGGCTTTTCCCCCTTTTGCTCGGCATTTCTCCTTGCTGCCGCCATGTGAAGAAGGACGTGTTTGCTTCCCCTTCCATCATAATTGTAAGTTTCCTAAGGCCTCCCCAGTCGTGCTGAACTATAAATCAATTAAACCTCTTTCCTCTATAAATTACCTGGTCTCAAATATGTCTTTATTAGCAGCATGAGGACAGACTAAAGCATCTCCCATATGAAAGAAGTCCAGGTATAAGTATCTGAGCCGAGTATAGAGGTAACACAATTATCAAGTAGATAGATTTTCTCAGTTATCCGCCTTCACCATCTCTAAGAAATGGCCCTGCAGAGGCTCAGAACTCAATACCCCAAAATATGGCACATTGGCAATTGAGAAAAGCGCAGAAGCAAAGTCACTCTGCCCTTCTCCAGCCTTTCTCCCCTGAAGCATAGTTATAAAGACATTCTCTGAAGTACCTCCCCTAAAAGTAGGGCGTACCTCGCCTTATTCTAGAGGGGTTTTGCCCAACATCCAGAGGCAAATAATGTCATACAAAGACACAGGAAAGGTCTAAACAAACAGGCCTTGCTGAAGTTTACCCAGCTTATTGCCATTAGGTTATACCTTTTTCTGTCCAATCATGTTTCTCCATAACTATACATTTCTTTCATCAGACTTATCATAAAATTACCCTGTTTTCCCTGGGTCTTTGAGTCCTCATTCCTGAAGATTCCTATGTCACTTAAAACTTTAGTTAAATAAATTTGTTATGCTTTTCTCTTATTAATCTGCCTTTTGTTACAGGGATGTCAGCCATGACCCTTGCAATGGGTGAAGACAAGCTATTACTTTTTCTCCCCTACAGCCCGCATCCTCCTGATACAAGAATATTGACAGAGCACCACTCATCACAGCCACATTCCAAACATCAGGATGGAGGAAGGGGAAACACAGGGAGCCAGCTCTGTTTCCAGGAGTATTCCCTGTGATTATGTTTCATTTGCCAAAACACGGCCACACCTAGCTGCAAGAGAGCCTGAGGGATGCAAACTATTATCTGAGTGGAATTCTTATTAGTAAGAAAATGGGAAAATGAATATTGAAAAGCAAATTGCCTTCCAACTACAGAGTCCCAATTCCTTTCTCCAGCTCAAGCCAGTCTTCTAAGCTTTTGGCTCATATATCAATAGCCCACTTGACCTTTCCCCTAGGACAGCTAATAGTGATCTCAAATTCACATATTTCTAAACCAAAAAATTTTATTGTCTCTTCCTCCATCACCAAGCCTGTTCTTCCTCCAGTCTCTCATTTTTAATCAAAGCCCCACCATTCACCCAGCTACTCAAGCCAAAAAGACTTCCCAGGGACTGGTGGGCTTGAGACAATCAGAATCTCTTCCAGAAGCTAATTACCATCCCATTACAATTTGGCATGGACCCAAACATTTCCCTGCTCATAAACAAATCAACAAATCAGAAAACACTGAGCATCTACAAGGTGCTCAGTCCTGGGTAAGAAATTATAAGGACACCATCAGCAGAGGAGACATGGGGCCTGGCCCAGGAGCTTACAGTGGAGTGGCAGGAGAAGGACACACACACAACCAGAGAGGGAGCAAAGTCAGATAAACACATTAAGCGCCAAAGGACTCTGCAGACCACCGGTGTCAGGACAGCTAGAGTAGCATCAAGGATGTCCCTTGATATAAGCAAAATAACACCACACCCAAAGTCCAGTTAGAAAAAGCAACTGATAAAGCTATGTTGCAGGGGCAGGCAGGATGTCTCATGCCTTTAATCCTAGAAATTTGGGAGGTTGTGTGGGATGACTGCTTGAGGCCGAAGTTCGACGCCAGCCTGGGAAACATAGCAAAACGTCATCTCTACAAAAAATTTTAAAAGTTAACCAGGCATGGTGATGCACACCTCTAGTTCCAGCTACTAGGGAGGCTGAGGTGAGAGGATCATTTGGGCCCAAGAGTTCGAGGTTGCAGTAAGCTATGATCATACCACTGCACCCTAGTTATGAAGAGGGGAGGCAAAAAACAACAACCCACACTTTCCCAATACTTCAAGACAATGGTAGAAGAGAAACCCCAAAGGCTCCATGATGAATTCATTATGCAGACTGACAATAAGGATCTTGGAGATCAGGGAAGTTTCTAGAAGATGAGATCTGAGCTGGACTATGACAGTCAGGTAAGATTCTGCTACCTGGAGAAAGAGAAATCCTTTGAAAGAAGACTTTGGGGACACGTGCCCCAGCTTCTCCTGGGGGTTATTGACACAGAGGAACGTGGCACAAGGGAGCAGTGGTGTGTCTGACATCTCTCCAATCAATGGAAAGCAGAACTGGGATCAAGGAGGAAGGAAGCACAAATACTGCCAGACAAATTTAGATAATCCCTAGAGTGTAGGGGTGGCAGTGTGGTTATGGGCAGTAGGTTTGAGAGGGTAACTGTGGGTGGTGGATCCTGAATACAGAGGTGATGTGTTGGATATTTTTCTCTCTAAGTCAAGGTCACAAACCCACTGCCTCCTGCAGGCTGAATCTGATCCATAGCAATTATCATCTGGTATCCAAAAGAAAGTGAATGCCTTTAGGGTGTTCTTTAGTTAAATGAAGTCCTCACCCCTTACTGTGATCCTACTGTGGCCACTTCACAACTTTGTGATGACTCCATAGCCCAAAGGCATTTGAGTTTTTAAGCTTTGTAGGAAATTTCATGGTACTTTCAGCAAATTAAGGAGTGACATGCTTATAACCAAATTTCTAGTGCAGTGATCCTACTGCCTGTGCAAGAAAGAGTGTAGGAAAGGAGAAACCTCGAATGGGGCCCAGTACTTATACCATAATATATGTCTTGGACTTGCAAATGATGAGCCTTGATAATTCAGCTTCCTTAGCTTGGGGGTAACTTGTCCTCTGAGCTTTACTGAAAGACAAATTGGTCATTACAGGCTTAGCTCTGAGAAGACCTCCTAAAGGGCCTGAGAAAATGGTGTGGCTCCAGCTGTTTCAGCTCCCAATGTTTGAGTCTTTACAGCTCAGGCACCACACAAGTGAGTGACAGAACCTTCAGGTGATTCCGGTTCCTGTTACTACTGATGGTGACTGTAGTAGACCCAGAGGTGAGCCCAGTCAGCTCTCAGCAATGTAAGAAGTAGCAATCAAAAGAACTGTTTTTTTCAACTGAGTTTTGAGATGGTTCTATAAGCAGGGAGAGACAATTGGTACCCCAAGTCTCCTGACCCCCAGCGATTCCTACTGCATCTCCATTTCTGAGGGCACACACATGAGCAGGTCCCAGAGGGCCTAGCACCACCCCAACTGCTCTGAGACCCCAGAACGAGGCACAGGGCAGGGGAAGAAGCAGAAAACCATATCTGCAGAATGGGTGGCGGCAAGTTCTGGTGACATCTTGACCAGTGGGGTTGTTAGAGAAACCCTTTGGAAGAAGCATGTGAGGACACAAGCCCCACCTTCTCCTAGAAGGTAACTGACATGGGGGAACATGGCATAAGGGAGCCCTGGGGTGTTTGACATCTCTCCCATCAGACCACAAAGTCTGGTCATCAGCTGAACTTCTCAGGTCCTGCCATCTTAAGAACTTGAATTAAATCAAGTTGCCTTGCTCAAAAACTATCAATGGCTCTATTCTTTATAGGAAGAATTCTTAGGTCTCCTGCCTGCACATTAAGTGTTGCAGCTCTTGCACTGCTGTAGTTCACCAAGTTCCAAGTTCTTGTCCTACGACTGATAAGAATGGGGTATGGATACACTGGAGAGAGAGTAAGGCAGAGTAGAATTTATTGAGCAACAGAAAAGCTCTGGACAGTGAGAGGGGACCCAAAGGTGGGTTGCCTGCCACAAGGCTGAGTCTAGGAGTTTTATGGACTTGAAATGGGGAAGTGCATGCTGATTGGTCTGTGGATGTGCTTGAAAAAGCACCATTCAGAAATAGGCACAAAAGTGTAGAGGATAAATTGGGGAAGGGTAGGTATATGTAAAATAGGTAAAGGATAAGGACCAATCAGGAGACAGCATGCCAAATGGGAATGGGAGTTCTCAATCTGGCCCACAGATTTATCCAGAGCTCACAGCTTGGGTTTCAGGCTTTAGATTATCCTTTGCTCGAAGGTTGAATTTCACTGGGGACCTAGCCCTGTCTGCCTAAGAATTTACCTGCCTCCTGTCGCTATCACCAGTAGGGCTCTAATAAACTCTTCCCATTTTGTCTCCCATGGCCATGTCTCCTTTTGAAACCAGCTTTGCAAAAGTTACAGCTGAGGAAATTATGGCAGTGAGATAAACTGACATGGCTGACTCCATCTTGTCTCTAGCATCACAGGTTGGTTGTGTTTTCTCAATCCTGGGCATGGGCTAAGCTAACTTTGAAACAAATTTAGTTTATAGTTTAAATAATAGTCCTTCCCCAAAACTAAACTGTTCTTGTAAAACTAATTAAAGGCCACCAAGTTAGGATGAGAGGGGCTTAAGTTCTAAATAACCACCAGCCATTATTCTGGAGGTCATAAGATTTTCAACTTCTCCCAATTACTCTTGAAGATAACATCACTTTTGAAGAACCTAAGACTGGCCTTTTGAGATATCTTTTCAAGACTTTGCATTTCTGACAACTGGATGGCCCCACCTGGACCTGCCAACCAGTCCTGTGGCCCCCACCCAGGGAACTAACTCAGCACAAGAGGACAGCTTTGACTCCCTATGATTTCATCTTCTAGCAAAACAATCAGCACTCTCGACTCACTAGCCCCATACCCACTAAATTAACCTTAAAAACTCCAGTCCCCAAATTCTCAGGGAGACTAATTTGAATAATAATAAAACTCAAGTCTCCTGTACAGCCAGCTCTGCATGAATTAAACTCTTTCTCTATGACAATTCCCTTGTCTTGATAAATTGGCTCTCTCTAGGCAGTGGATAAGGAGAACTTATTGGGCAGTTACACTTTCCTCCTTCTAGACACACCTTACACAAACTGTTTCTGTGCCTTAGTTCATGACATTTCCCATAGGTAGAATATTCCCCTCCTCTCCCTCTTCTATCTACCCTATTCTTAGATCCTGCTGGAGCTCAGATCCGCTCTCCTATGGAAGGTCTTTCATGGCCACACTACCCAGTTGCCTCTGTACTCCACAGTACACTAGTGCCTACCGTTCATCCATGCATTTCTGAATCAGAGAAGGTCCCTGATGTAGGAGTTTACAGCACAGTGAGAAGAGAGGAGACAGAAAGACCACAACAATACATCTGCAGCATCAGAAATTCCTTCCAACAAAGAAAGCTATTTTTGTGTGTGTGTGTGGGGGGGGGGGGGTTTCTTGCCTTGTATTTTGTGGAAAAGGTAAATAAATGACTCTAAGAAATACTATTTATTAATAATTTTCTTTTTAAAATCATACACATCACACTACTGGCATCTGGCACCTCTTTGTGTTTAGTTTTTCTGTGCAATATTGTATCACAGAGGAGCCAGCAACTTTTGTTTTTCCTTGCAACATCCATGAAACTTTTGCTATTCTGTAGGATGCCTATGTGACAGAGATCACTGATTTGATTTAAAAAAAAATAGGAAGGAAGGTAGGGAAAGGATAAAACCTAAACTCCTTAGTATGTCTCACCAAGTCTTTCTGAGCTGTCCTTCTTCACTTGGCCAGTCCCACCTTCCCACACTCCCACGTGCCCTCTTCATTCCTGGCATATGCCACCCACAGGGCAGAAGCTTCTGTGTGCTTTCATTCTTCTCTGTTCCCATTTCCTCCTTTACCTGTGGTCCCCAGCCCCAAATGTCTCCATGGTTAGCCCATAACCCAGCTCCCACTCCATCCAACTGTGGAAACTCTCATTCAGTGCTGCCAGTGAAATGTAATTGACAACACACCATGTGTATTAGTTTCCCAGGATTGCTGTAACAAATGACCACAAACATGATGGCTGAAAACAACAGACACTTATTCTCTCACCATTCAGGAGGCCAGAAGTCAGAAAACAGGGCGTCCCGAGGGTCTGTACCTTCCGGAGGCTTCAGGGGAGAATCTGCTCCCTGCATCTCCCCTGTGGTGGTGGCCAGCAATCCTCAGCTTGCAGCTACATCACTCCAACCCCTGCCTCTGTCTTCACATGGCCTTCTTATGAGGGCCACGGTGGTTGGACTTAGGGCCCACCCTAGTCTAGGGTGACCTTATCTAACAAATTACACCTATTTCCAAATAAGGTCACATTCTGATGTTCTGGGTGGACATGAATTTGGGATGGCACTATTCAACCCAGTACTCTACCATAGACTCTACCATACTCTAGAAATAAATCACTGTTGTTGTTGCTTCAAGTGCTTACAGTGTAGCGTATGTACCTCATGTGTAGCTCTTTCATAATGCTAACCACAGATGTTTGCATTCATCTATCTATTAATTTGTCCCCAACATGGACAGAGACCACCTCCTCTTTCTTCTTGTTTTTTCAGCTCCTTGTGCAGGGCCTGCCACTCAACTGACTTCCCAAGTAAATTGCCAACTGAAAATGCAGGAAAGCCATTTACAAGGTCTGGGGCCGTAAGGACAAGTTCTCACAAAATCCCTGCCTGTGGACAGTCAGTTTTGCTCACCAGGAAAGCCTTGCAGCCCAGGGGGTCTCTATGCAAGTATTAGTTCTGGATCTGAAATCAAGGGTTGCTTTGTGCCAGGCAGGCTCATTTTGAGATCTGAGATTCGAGGCCCCATGCCAGATGTGAAAACAACACCACAAAATCACATCTCTGGCCACTGCCCACTTCTAAAGCTTAGGGTAGCAGAGAACATCAGGTACAACCAGGATATCACATTCTCTCTATTTGGGTGACATATTTCTGGAAACCCTGAAAGCAAACCAGCCCTAACTCAATAAGGGTAGTCACAATGCCAGACTCACAACTAATTTGCAGGATATTTTAAAACATGTAATTATGGGTTATTGATAAGGAGGTGCCAGGAAGAAGGTAAGACCATGGTTTTGCCCAAACCAGGAGCCAGCCCCTGTGCCGCATACCCACTGCAGCCTGGACATATGTGGCCCTCCAGGCATCTTCTTTGGAGGGAATGCATGTCTTTTTTTCAGCATAAGGATTTGGACTTCTTTTTAAATAGGAATGTGTTGTTCTTCAAACAAAAATTACACAACTCAAAGAATATGTGTGGCTTTTAGGGAGCGGCAACAGCTGAGTAACCTACACTGGTTCTGGAGGAAATTCAATACGGGCCAACCTAATCGCCATGACGGAGAATTTGGAATGAGTCTGAAATGCCTTCGCATTATTGGACAAACAGCTCTCCCTCCTTCCTAAGCAGGCTGGGGCGTTCCTGGTGAAAGCCCTTTGATAAGAAGAAGCAGCTCCTGGGAGGCGAGCCACCCACCACTTTCTTAGGCACTATTGTCCTGAGCTGGGGGATTGTGACGTGGGCTCCTGGTCTACACAATGCCGCACCTCCTGCAATGGGCCATTCATCGGCCCCAAGGTTCCCTGATGGGAGGGAGCCCATTGACCCCGGGATAATAGATGAAAGTGTTTTCTCACTTGCCTTCCCCTCCTGACCCCTTGCCACCATTTTTCATGCACTGTCTCCCCTTCAGCCAGACGGAGGAATTCTTCCTCTGATGATGAAGCCCCAATGACTCTCTCCCGCATCCCGTAAGCTGGCTGCTTGTGGATTGCCCAAAGGGGTCCCTGCATAATGCAACTAAACCAAGCAAGGGTCACTTCCTTTCCACCCCCGCTTCTGCGTGTGCACACATCAACACACACCCCAAAGCACAGGAGAAGTGCTTGTAAAAAATTCAAATTAGTGCATTTATTCATTTGCTTGTTTGTTTGCTTGTCCAGTGTGTTTGACTTCTTGGTGAATCCACCCAAGACAAAATGAGTTCCCAATTCAATGCCCAAAGTCTTCCCCATCCCCACTGTCTTCTCAAAAGGGCCAGGTCACCAAGCACATGGGGGCAGCAGAGCAAGCTGCAAAGTCTATCCAGTGGATGGCACAACTGCAAGGACCATGGATCATCCAGCAAAGCCCAGGTACTCAGTGGAGGGCCACCTGGGAGATAGGACTGACCAAGGCCACTGACCAGTCAGTGGCTCCCCTGCAACCAGCACCCAGTTCCCCAGCTCCATGCCAGGGCTCCGACCCCTTCAAAATGCCTCCAGAGGAGGTACATTCTCATTAGCAGTGACAAGCAGACAACAATCTGGCCTTGACAAGGGTGTTTTATTATGTCTGAAAATCTATGAACTGCCATATATTTCTTTTTGCAGCCCATAAGTGGCAGGTAATGGTACTTGGAAAGGAGCAAGCTGATCAGAACTCAGCTGAGGGAAAGGGCAAGATGGCCAGGCCTGGGGTCTGGGGTGACTTTGGGTTCTTGAGCCGCTGAAGGATCCTGGTGTGAGAAGGTGGCCCTCTGTGTGCCTCTTGCTGCTTCTTCACCTCGTGTGCATGGGCTGCAGTTGGGGGGATGGCCAGAGGCAGGGCTGGGGACCCTGATGCTTGACTCTCTGGGAGTGCTCAGGGACCTGCAGTCTGTGTGTAGGGCCTCAGCACCAAGGCCAAGCTCGGGGCAAACCCTCACCATCTTAGAGAGGGACTGTGGAGGATCAGCATCGGGAGCGCACCCCGGCTCCCAGGGATGATTCCACAGAGAAGTTAATGGACCTTGGGTGTCGGGCCCCTGATAGCGTGGGGTCTTTCCAAGGCCCTGTATCAGGCAGCATTCTTCTGTGAAACAGATGCAACAAGATGCGTGTGAGTGCAGAGAAAAAGAGAGAGAGAGACAGAGAGAAAAAGAGAGAGAGAGATTATCAGAGAGTGAGGGAGAAAAAGAGAGATGGAGAGAGAGGCAGAGAAACAGAGAGAGAGAGACACACACACACACAGAGCACAGAGAGAGATGACCATACAGAAAGATAAAGATGGAGAGAGGGAGAGAGATAAAGATGGAGAAAGAGATAAAGAGAGACAGAGACACGGAGAGAAAGAGAAGGAGGCAGAGGGACAGAGAAAAAGAGACAGACAGGGAGAAAGAGAGAGACATAGAGAAAAAGAGACAGACAGAAAGAGATTTTAAGGAACTGGCCCATATGACTGTGGAGGCTTGGGAGTACAAACTCCGCAGGGTGTGGCAGCAGGCTGGAGACCCACAGAAGAGCTGCAGTTCACGTCTGAAGGCTGCCTGCTGGCAGAGCTTCTTCCTCCTCGGGAGTGGCCAGGCCTTCAGCTAATTGGGTGAGGTCCACCCACATTATGGAGGGCAATCTGCCATACTCAGAGTTCATCAATTTCAATGTTAATCTCATTCACAAAACACCTTCACAGGAAAAGCCAGAATAATGGTTGACCAAATATCTGGGCACTGTGGCCCAACCAAGTTGACACATACAATTAACCAGCACAGCTCTTACCTAGTTGGGCATTTATAAATTATGTTCTACCTTTTTTTTCTTTTTTAAGAAAAAACTCCCCAAATGCAAAAGCTTCAGGCCCTACAAAGCCTCTTCACACAGCAATGTCCAGGCCTTGCTAGGGTTAGAATCCAAGGCCCCTGCCTGCCTTGGATGCTCTGCCCAGGCCTTCACAGGAGGATCCCAGAGCTTCAGGGACCAGATATGGAGAGGGATGCCCAGAAACAGCCTGGCTGCTCGGGAGGGGCTGAATGCTTATGCCCCTACTCCCCCGAGATAGCCATTGCCATCAGAAAATCCACTTTCCTGCAAGGGAAATTGTGTGAGAATCCCTATCATCTCCCAGAATATTTCTAATGAACAATCTGAAGCCCAGAGAGGCAGGCTGAGGGTAGAATAATCCAAGGCTGTTTAGCCATCCAGGTTCTTACCAACTTAGAGATGCTGTCAGATCTCGTTGTTAGAAGGGAAGTCCCTGGGCAAGCAGGGGCAAGTGCAGCAGGCCTGATGTGACACCTGTGCCATGGAGCTGCCAGCCAGTGCCTGGCAAGGGCAACCTTTGCTCCAGGGATCCTGTAAGGACAGACACACCCACAGAAGGAGCTGCCTGGTGAGCCAGCGTCTGAGGTGGGAGTGCACTGGCTGGTCTGCCTCGTGGGGACGGAGCAAGTGAAGGTATTTCAGCGAGTGGCACCTGGAAAGACTTTTGTGGGCACACTTTCAACACCCTGCAAGTCCCACAGAGACTTTTCCATGCTACTCTGGGCCCAAAGAGGAAAAGTGACCTCACCCTGATCAGAGCTGGTGGCTGGGGCATACATTGGTTGCTTACTCGATAGTCATTCCCTGCCAATGCCTTGCTGACAGGAGCCCAACTCCATTCAGTGTTCACAGGAAGAGGGTCCTGGCCCAGGGCCAAATGACAATTTGTCTAATCCCTCACAGTGAGCCCATCCTTCTTTGCCAGTGATTGGTTTGGGGCTGGGCACGAGACTCGGTTCTAGTCAGTATGACGTAAGTTTCCCTGGGGAACTCTGGCCGAGGGTTTCAGGAACACATCCTACCCCGGTGATAGATGAGATGATTGTTCAGAGAGTATTGATGCTCCTATTCCCCTCCCCTCCCCTCAGGGTATGATGCACATGCCAGCCCACCATCATGTCCTATTGGCCAAGCAAGGCATCTGCCCAGACATGGGCAGATGCCTTGCTTGGCCAATAGCATGTGAGCAGACATGAAACAGACTTTCGATGTTCTCACAGGCTTGGTCTTACCATTTGCTCCCTGAATCTGTCATGCAATCAACATGCTGGGTTGCTGGCGAGTACAAGAAAATTAGGATGACTGCGGAACAGACCTGAACCTGACCTGAAGCCTCAGAGACGAGCTCAGCCTCGCCTCAGCCTGAAGCAGAACAGTCCTGGCTGACCCACAGGTAGACTGCAGAGAAAGAAAAATAAATGGTCTGTTGCATTTGTTATAGGTCACTGAGTTTGGGGTGGTTTGTTACTCAGTGCTTTCATGACAGCAGCTCACTGATACACCCCCTCCTGCTGTTCAGTGAAGCTGTGTGGGTGTGGAGCTTGAAGCTACGCAGCCATCTCCCAACCACACTGGAAAGCCAGCGGAATCACAGAGAAGTAACCACAGAGATGCTAAACTGACATCCCTAGAGGTCAGGTTCCATCTCTGCAGAGTGACATCTCAAATTTGCCAACACAGAGATGGCCTCTTTGCCTCGTGGAGGAAATGTTTTCTCCTGTTTCTGTCCACGGGTGCCACTGCCTTCCTATCACCAACCTCCTCGACATGTGGCCTCTCATGAATTCTAAAAGCCTCTTTAAAGTGTGCATTCATTTGTCTGTCATTTATTCACTGGGTCTTTGCTGAACTGGGCTTTTAGAGCAATTAAGCACAGTCTCTTCCCTCTAGGGGTGTTCTTTTGGGGAACAATGGTGGTTTTGCTGTGGCTGAAGCAAGTCTCTGGCACCGCCTGAGGGAAGGAGGCATCCAGATGAGGCGGAGCTGTCCCTGGAGTTAGGCTGTGGAGGGCCGGGAAAGTCAGGCCCAGGGGATAAGGCCAGAGCCGATGGGCAGTGAGAGGCTGTCAGAGGCTGAGTCAAGGGGAAGGGTCTCTCTAGCCATGAAAGTGGTTTCTGTATGTGACCAGGACTGAGTGACAGTGTGAAGAAAATGTGGCTGGGTGGGGTGAGAGTGAGAGATCCTAATATTGCATAATACTGCATATTTTTCCCTGGGTCACATAGTTATCCAGCAATATAAATAATCCACTATACCCAACAAACAACAAAACACCTCATCCAACATGCTTTATAAAGCTGCCTCTAGAAACTCTATAAATGTATGAGCCAGAACTCTGCAGATAGATGAAAACCACACCCTGCCAGAAGATGAGTGAGCTGAACATTCACTGAACAACCCTCTCATGATGTCCTAGAGAGGTGAGACAAGTGTAAAAGAACATCCAGCTTCACAGACTCATGACCAGATAGAGGAAATCAATATGCTCCCTCTGCTATCATAGAATCACAGAGTGCTGTAGACTGAAGGGCAGAAACCACAGACATTTAGCCCCTACGGTTCTGAAGGCTGCGGGGATGGTGGCGGGGGCAGGGAGGGAGGGAGATATCTTGCACCTCTTTCTCTTTTTATAAGGCCATTAGTCCCATCATGACCTAATCTAACCCTAATTTCTTCCAAAGGCCCCACCTCCAAATACTATTACACAGAGGTTTAGGGCTTCAACATGAATTCTGAGGGGGCACATTCAGTCCATAGCATGAGGCCCACCAGAAACAGCTGGGACCTGCCCAAAGCCACAGGAAGCTGTTGGCTACTCAACCATCTCCCAGTTCCCAACATGGTGGAGTTTGACATGTTCTTCAACACAGGGTTTCTCAATCTCAGCGCGATTGACTTTGGTCCGGATCCTTCCTTACTGTGCGGGCTGCCCTGTGCATTTTAGGATGTACAGCAGCATCCCTGGCCTCCATCCATGAGATACTAGTAGCACCACCCTCACCACCAACTCACGACAATCAAAAATGTCCCCTGACATTGATAAATGTTTCCAGGGGGCAAAATTACCCTCAGCTGAGAACTACTGGACTAACTTCTGGATTAAGTTCAAGGAAAACTCAATTGAACTGCTTGATAGCAGTTCAAGACTCAAGCCAAATGTGGCCTTTTTTGCTGTACAGCTTCCCCCAACTCTCTTTCCCAGGTCAGAGTAGTTGACCTTATATCTTACGACCTCCTCTGACCTTACGTCCATCATAGATAGGATTGATCCTGTCACATCCTTACAATTCTTTAGTGTTTTATGTGCCACAGTAAACTGTAGGCTCTTTAAGGACAGGATTGTGATTTTTTTTTTTTTTTTTTTTTTTTGAGATGGAGTCTGGCTCTGTCACCTAGGCTGGTGTACAGTGGTGCAATCTCTGCTCACTGCAACCTCTGCCTCCCAGATTCAAGCGATTCTTCTGACTCAGTCTCCCAAGTAGCTGGGATTACAGGTGTGTGCCACCACGCCTGGCTAATTTTTGTACTTTTGGTAGAGATGAGATTTCACCCTGTTGGCCAGGCTGGTCTTGAACTCCTGACCTCAACTGATCCACCCGCATCGGTTTCCCAAAGTGCTGGGATTACAGGCATGAACCACCACGCCTGGCTGTGAATTATTTCTTTCTTTATTTTATTTTATTTTTTTTGGTATCATAATATTTATTCTTCTATGTATCGAAACTCATACTAAACAATGTGCTCTGGGTTGCAAAAGAGGATTTATTTCTCGAACCTATCTGTAAGTCTGGTTGTGGATTATTTCTCTTTGGAATCCTCAGTGCATGGAACAGCACCTGGAACACGAGGAAGGTGTGAGTGGGTGGATTAATTCCACACCCACAAGACCCTCCTAGCCTGGACACAGTATGTGTTTCATTTCATGCCGCCTGACCCCATAGTCTCCCAAAGGCCCGACCCACCAGCCATCCCTGAAGGCCTACCGTTCACCAAATATGCCTTGGCCTTGCCCAGTCTACGTCTTGCTAGTACCTTCCTTTTCTTGAAATTTCCTTCATACTCACCTCACCCTGTCCAATTCCTAAAATCCTCACATTCTCCAAGGCCCATCTCCAGTGCCTCTTCTCCTAGGAAGAATTTTCCAAACCTTCTAATTAAAAATAATCAACCATCCATGCCTCCCCCATTACCCCAGCCCCTGCTCCCAAAGTGCTTTTTAATTCTGTTATAACCATTTCCGGATACATTCTGTGTCCCTTACTAGACAGCGAACTCCCCAAAGGCAAGAACTGTCATGATCTATTTCCATATCTTCCACGGAGCCTAGCAGAGGCCTGGCACACAACAAACATCACTCAAATCTAATTCAGGTCTCCGAGAGAGGCCAGGCCAGCGGGTGATGGTAAACGTGTGCCTGACTGATTCCTCCTTCAGTGCCTTCAAGAGAAAGATAGTCATTACTGGAAAACATGGTTCATAATACTGTTTGCAAAAGGAAACTGCCCTACAAAATCATTATTCTTGATGAAAAAATGGGTCTATTTTTTTTCTTGAGAATAGATATCAATCCTAAGTGAAGGATTTAGCCAGAAGGTGAGAGGGAGTCCTCTGAGGCCTGTGAGACCAACACTGGGGCCACACAAGACTACATATGTCCAAGGAGACACAATCTTCAGTTCTTAAGAATTTAAAGTCAAGTGTTGCAGTCTCTTCTGACAGCAAGCTCATTCCGGCCTTCTGGAAAACAAATGCTGGCAATCACATCCATCGTTAATAATTCATAATTAGAAATATTATTAATAATTGGGGCTGTTATTTCAGTAGCTCTTCTAAAGGAGAAATGCCTAAGTGTCTGGATTTTGAGGCAATTATTGGTACTGACTATTACACTGGACTTTAGAAATGATAAAGCATTCACTACCTAGCAACTTCCCTGACTCCCTCTTACAGCCATATGAGACAGGCAGACAGAATGGGGAGGCCCTCAACAAGTGCCCAGTGTCACTCAATGGCTGGCTGAGACTCTGCCACCATCCCTGTGTGGGTGAGCTGCTCCCAGCCCTCCCTACGAGGGAGGGGGAAAGAGGAGGCCTATTCACACCACAGCCTTGATGGCAGCTGCTGGAAAGGTGGGCTGAGTACTCGGTGAGAATAAGCCGAGGAGGAACAAAGCCTGCCCTTCTTTCTTTAGACAAATGAGCTCCAGAAAGTCCTGAGGCTACAGGAGGAAAGTCACTGGAACCAAGAGATCAGCAGCAAGTTTTATGGGGCTTGGAGGCCACTCATTTCCAGTAGGGTGACTGGCTGGGCCTGGAAAGAAGCAGCCGTTCCAGTAGCAGCCGTGGCCAGTCTGCAGGGCCTCAGGAGTCTACTGCTCGTGAGTGGGGAAGTGGTGGGGGCGACAGGGAGATAACGGGGACCCCAGAGCCAGATGTGGCCTGGACACAGCTGCAGGTTGGCCTTGGACAGCTGAGCAGGTTATGCACTGAACAAGGGGCCCTGGCAGCATGGGAAGGGGTAACCCGAGCCTTGGTTTCTCACTGGCAAAAAAATGTGTAATGTGAACCAGTGGAGGCCCTGGCATGGGTGGGGTAGCTGATGCACCCACACAGTGAGGTGTCCCGGGTTCCTGCCCTCCCACACACACAAACAAACCTCTCCCTTAGTGACTCAGGTGCCAAAAATGATAATTTGGCCCTCTTTTTGGAGTAAGGCATGAAGCCCCTTATTAAAATGCAAAAGCCATTGTCAGTCATTACCACGTTATGGATTAACCAGCGAGGAACAGAGCAAGGTGGCTGGGCACCGGCAGGGCTGTGAGGAGAAAGGAGTAGTGGGAAAGCCAGCTCCAGAAAGAGGATAGAGGTGAATGGGCATCGCTCATTTGTGCCACTCCTACAACCCAGAAGGTACATAACATACATCCGCTCTTCATTCTCACAGCAACCCTCAGGGAAGGCTCTGTTACACTGTTTGAGGGAAGTTCAGAAAGACCAAGGTCGCCCAGCGAATACAGGGCAGAATCCACTTCCTACTCAGATTGTTCAGATCCAAGCTCCATGACCTCTGCACTGTGCTGTTTCCCGGCAGGGCCTCTGCGTCAGAGGCGATGGGGTTGAAAGGCACAAGGCTGATAACCATGTTTATTAGGGTATTCCTGGGGCAGCCCATAGGTGACAAGGACTCTGCTGGGGATAGCCTGATGCTGTAGACACCATTCAGATCCCTGTTTCCCCAGGTGAGAGAACAGAATTTAAGCCACACAATTTAAGCAACACACCCAAGATCTCCCCAGCACGCAGGCGGTGGAATGGGGATTTGAACCCATGGTGTGAATCAACAATTATCTCAACATTGAAAAGTTTAATTAAAAAATAAACAAAGGCTGGGTGCAGTGGCTCACACCTGTAATCCCAGCACTTTGGGAAGCTGAGGCGGGCAGGTCATGAGGTCAGGAGATCAAGACCATCCTGGCTAACACGGTGAAACCCCGTTTCTACTAAAAACACAAAAAATTAGCCTGGCATGGTGGCACACACCTGTAGTCCCAGTTATTTGGGAGGCTGAGGCAGGAGAATCGTTTGAATTCAGGAGGCGGAGGTTGCAGTGAGCGAAGATCGCACCACTGCACTCCAGCCTAGGCGACAGAGCGAGACTCCATCTCAAAAAAAAATAAAATAAAATAAACAAAGTACAACTGCACCCTTTAAAATCAAGGCCTCACTCTGACCAGCCCCCTTGCTAAATCCATACCCTGGAATGACAGAAGGGACCCAATGCACAGTAATCTGTGCAGCTCAGATTCCATCCTTCCTTCACTCCACAAATACTTTTTGAGCATTTCCTGTGTGCCAAGGTATTTTCTAGTGAAACAAAATCCTACAAATGGCAGATCAGAAGGCTGGGTGGGAGGGACCATTTATGAATTAAGGACAATCAGCCCTGGGTGTAACTGGCAGTCTCCACCACCTACCAGGGGAAGGGCAGAGGGCAGGCTGGGAAGAAGAGGGGCTATGCAGTCAAGCCGGCCTGCAGGGAGCATGTCAGTGTGGTTCCTTACTTCCCGTGTGTTCTCTTGTGCATGTTCCTTCATTTCTTCAAGTCTCAGTTCCCTCATCTGCAAAACACGGACCACAGTTCTTGCACACAAGGTGTTATGGGGATCCCATCAGATGCCTGCCTGTGTGTACATGGGCGAGTAGGAGGAGGCACAAATGTAAGATGTCATTACTGTTAGGATCCCACAGGGGAACTCCAACTGGGGCCCAGGGCAGTCTCTGGCACCCCCCAACACACACCCCAACACATCCTCTCCAGAAGGATGCCAGGTCAATGCTTCTGAAAGAAACACCTGACCCTTCAGTGGCTGCCCTTCCAGACTCTTTGCAAAATGCCTAAGGCCCTTCAACTGCTCACTATTCCCAGATGCACCATACTTTCTTTGCACATCTCAGCCTTGGCTGTTTCTCCAACAGTCTCTTCTTCAGAAAGCCTTTTCTCATCCTGAATCTTGGTTGGGGCCACCCCATTCTGTGCCTCCATACTTCCTGAGTGTATCGTGTTATGCTGTCATTGTAGATTTCATCTCTTGTCCCCTGGACTCTATATGGGCTCCTTGAGGAAAGCAGCCATATGCTGTCCATTATTTGTACCCTCGGGGCCAAAAGTTGTGCTAGGCAGTGGGAGATGCAGGTAAGTCCAGTGAAGAGGGCACTTTCATTCTCTGTTCTGTACAACTTTTAAAGCAACATTGACTTTGGTAGTTGGTTTATTTTTCTTTTAGAGTTGGGATCTTGCTCTGTCACCCAGACTGGAGTGCAGTGGCGTAATCATGGCTCCCTGAAGCCTCTAATTCCTGGGCTCAAGTGATTCTTTCACCTCAGCCTCCAGAGTAGCTTGGATTCCAGGTCCCCATTCCCATGGCCAGCCTGTAGTTCTTATGTCAACGTCATAAAATTGGGGGAACATTTTCAATGTTCCAATAGCATCTGTAAAATCCACAATGAGGTCCTTTCTATTCCCTGTATTTCAGCTTCCTGATTTGTAATCATGGTGGCTTCATCTCAAAGCCTCTTCTAGCCAGACATTCTGAGATTCTGGGATCTCATGAGAGGCCAAAACTTTGGCCTTCAAAGAAGTCAAAGTGTTTTGAAGGCCAGGGTGGTTGACTGCGTGCTCCCTGCCTACAGGAGAACTGAGCAGCCCCACCCCCTACCACATGCCTTGCAGAGCCCCTTCGTGAGTAATATCCACCCCACCCACACCCACATCAGGCTTGGTCACATGACCTGCTTTGCCAGTGGAACATGAGCAGAAGTGATGTTATCACATCTAACAGAGGTTGTGAGATTCACTGCCTGGTTTGACCATTTCTTTGTTTTCCCCTCTGCCACAAAATCAAGATCAGGGGCTATACTTTCAGCCTCAGAATGAGAAAGTACTGGATCAGAGCCTCAGCTGACTTGATGACCTAAAAAATAATAATAAAAAAAATTGTTTTCATTTTGTATTTATTTATTTATTTTACAGACAGGGTCTCACACTGTTACCCAGGCTAGATTGCAGTGGCAAGATCAGAGCTCACTGCAATCTCAAACTCCTGGGCTTAAGTGATCCTCTTGCCTTAACCTCCCAAAGAATAGCTGGGACTACAGGCATGTAGCATCATGCCCAGCTAGTGTTTTCTCTTATTGTTTGTAGAGGCAGGGGTCTCCTTATGTTCCCTAGGCTGGTCTTGAACTCCTGGCTTCAAGAGATCTCCCTCCTCAGCCTCTCAAAGCTCTGAGATTTCAGGCATGAGCCCCTGCACCCTGCATTTTTTTTTTATAGTCCACTGACATTTTGATGGTATTTGTTACTAACGATAGTCTAACAAAAGCTGACTGATACAGCTTTAATTTGCATTGCTTAAAGAAAATACCACTGGTACTAAAATGAAATGTAATCATAGTTTGAACCTTTAGGTTCACGTCAAGGTTGGGATATAATAATGACTAAGCAAATCCTCCAATCATTCCAAGGCTTTGTGTCATGTGATGCTCAGCACTGTGGATACAGATATGAAAAGTCTCCCTGCCCTCTCTCATGTGTCTCTCAGTGTGAGTTATGGCTAATCATTTGATCAATTTATTCCATAATTTTTTTTTTTGAGATGGAGTTTCATTCTTGTTGCCCAGGCTGGAATGCAGTGGCACAATCTCAGCTCACTGCAATCTCCACCTCCTGGGTTCAAGTGATTCTTCTGTGTCAGCCTCCCAAGTAGCTGGGATTACAGGCACCCGCCACCAAGGCAGGCTAATTTTTGTATTTTTAGTAGAGACGGGGTTTCACCATATTGGTCAGGCTGATCTCAAACTCCTGACCTCAGGTGATCCACCTGCCTCAGCCTCCCAAAGTTATGGGATTACAGGCGTGAGCCACCGTGAGTGGCCTATTCCATAAATATTTATTGAGCATATACTACAGGCTTAACATTGTTTTAGGTGCTAGGGCTGCAGCAGTGAACAAAGCAAAGTGTCTGCCCCATTGGAGCTTATGAGTTGGGGATGCTTACACTCAAGGAGGCACATTTAGGAGGTCACGATCACTAAGTACTGTCTAAGGTCTAAGCCAAAAATTATTTTCCCCCCACTTCCCTGAAGGAAATAAGGAAACATCTCGAAAGTTGATAACATTGTTCCAGATTGAGATCGCAGCTGCATACCTGCTCGAGGGAGGTTCTCTGCTTCCCTTCGCAATCCAGGAGGTCTATCAACAACCCCTCCCTTATGTGCTGCATTGCAGAGTTTACTAATTGCTTTTGCCTTCATCACCTCTTTTAATTCCTTCAACACTCTGCAGGTAGACAAGTTAGGATTTTTCATCCCCATTCTACAGAATAGGAAATTGAGGCTGAGAGAGGGAAAGGAATAGTTCAAGTTGAAACAGCCAATTAGAGCTGGTGCCCTAATTCTCAGTACAGTATCCTTTTGCACTATCTTCCTGACTGCTCAAATATTTTCATAAGAATGTGATATGTGTTTATGAGCAGTTTTCATTGACATATAAAGGATTTTAGAGGAATTTCTAATGCAAATTGTTCTTCATTTTTCTGTTCCACGTATAATAAGTCTCTCTAGCTACAGTGTAATAATCAACATAAGATTGAGGAAGAAACCTCGAGTCAAGCCAAAGTGAGTTTGGGTCCATTTCCCCCTGCATAGAAACTGAATCCCAAGCTCAAGGTGAGAGAATTCATATCTATCCAGAGGTAGTAGAATGAACATAGGCTTTTGCCAGGCATGGTGGCTCATGCCTGTAATCCCAGCACTTAGGGAGGCCGAGGCAAGTGGATCTCTTGAGGTCAGGAGTTCGAGACCAGCCTAGCCAACATGGTGAAACTCCGCCTCTACAAAAGAATACAAAAATTAGCCAGGCATGGTGTCATGCACCTGTAGTCCCAGCTACTTGGGAGGTGGAGGTGGGAGAATGGCTTGAACCTGGGAGGCGGAGGTTGCAGTATGCAGAGATCACGCCACTGCCCTCCAGCCTGGGTGACAGAGTGAAACCCTGTCTCAAAAAGAAAAAAAAAAAAAGAATGGGCCAGGCGTGGTGGCTCATGTCTGTAATCCCAGCATTTTGGGAAGCAAAGGAGGGTGGATCACTGAGGTCAGGAGTTTGAGGAGTTCAAGACCAGCCTGGCCAACATAGTGAAACGCTGTCTCTACTAAAAATACAAAAATTAGCCAGGCATGGTGGTAGGTATCTGTATTCCCAACTACTTGGGAGGCTGAGGCAGGAGAATCACTTGAACCCAGGAGGCAGAGGTTGCAGTGAGCAGAGATCATGCCACTGCACTCCAGCCTGGATGACAGAGCGAAACTCCAACTCAAAAACAAAAAAAAGAAAGAAAGAAAAAAGAATGAACACAGGCTATGGAGTAAAACAAACTTGGGCTGGAACTGTAGCTTCATTACTTAATAGCTGTGAGACCATGGGCAAGTCATCCTCCGCCCTAAGCCTCAGTTCTCTCCTCCTGTGAAATGGGAGCGGCAATACCTCCCCAGCAAGTGGTTATGAGATTTTCTGCGGGAAGCGCTGGTCCATAGCTAGCCCTCGCTAGATGCTCAGTGTTAACTTTGATTGCGTGGCTGCTATATTCAAGGCATCATGTCAGACTTTTTGTACATACTTTATCCTCTTCCTTATTTTTATGACACTGAAATAAAGCTATTGTCATTTTACAGATAAATGATACATTTTAGGGGTAAAGTGTCAAGCCTGCAACCTACCTTCAGATAGTTCAGAAAAAAATGTATACATACAGAAAGCACCCCCCGCCGACACACACACACACACAACGCATATAGAGGAAAAGTAAAACGAATACAGGAAGATGTTAATAATTGCTGGATCTAGATAAAGAGTATACAAGTAGCCAGGTGCAGTGGCTCACACCTGTAATCCCAGCATTTTGGGAGGCCAAGGCGGGCAAATCACCTGAGGTCAGGAGTTCAAGACCAGCCTGGCCAACAGAGTGAAACCCTGTCTTTACTAAAAATACAAAAATCAGCCAGGTGTGGTGGCATGCGCCTGTAGTCCCAGCTACTTGGGAGGCTAAGGCAGGAGAATTGCTTGAACCTGGGAGGCGGAGGTTGCAGTGAGCAGAGATCACACCACTGCACTCCAGCCTGAGAGACAGAACGAGACTGTCTAAAAAAAACAAAAAAGCATACAAGTATTCATGGTACTATTTTTTCAACTCCTATGTGGTATAACATTTGTCAATCTAAAAATTTGGTAGAAAAAAACTCCAATTTGAACAATAAACTATCTGACCACCCTCCCCAGCTTTCTCGTTCCTTCTGAGCACTCTGCCCTCACACTGCTGTTCCCTCTGCCTGGAACACCCTTCCCGGCCTTGCTTAGCTGGGGAACTCCAGCCATCAGGACTCTGCTGCAAAGTCATTACTCTGGGGAGTCCTTCAGACCCGGGGCCTGACTTCCCCAGGTCTGAGAGCCCCTCTCCCTTGCTTGAGGTTCCCCTTGAGCACACTGTAGCCTGTGGGTAGATCCCGCACTTCTCTTTCTGGAGACTAACGTGCTGAGAGTGGGAGCTGCATTATTTCTGTCCTCATCCCCAGCCCAGGATGCAAAGTCATCCAAGGTTAAAAGAAAAATCTCACCTAAAATCAAATATGTTTTTCCAAAGCTTTCCAAGCCGGAGAAATGCCAGTGAAACATATTTTTCTGACCTGTCTCCAGCAGGCACTCAGAAGAGGCTGGTGAACAAGTGAATCAATGAACTCTACCTCTGATCCCAACTTCCAAACCTTTTCTATAGGCAATGGCATAGATTCAGATGCTTCATCCCAATCTCAGTTCTGGACAACAGGAGGTGAGCCAGTGGTGCCTGCCTGATAGAACCTGGGGTAGAGTGAAAGAGGCCAGGTCCTTTAACTGGCATTGGAACTGTCAGAGGTTCACATCCTCATTCTACCAACTACTAGTTTAATGCAAACTGGTGCCTGTCACTTAACCTTTCTGTAGCTCAGGTTTTCCCCTCAATGAAAAGGGAGAAGACACCTGGTTTTTTTTGTTTTGTTTTTGTTTTTTTTGAGACAGAGTCTCTCACTGTTGCCCGGGCTGGAGTGCAATGGCACGATCTCAGCTCACTGCAACCTCCACCTCCCAGGTTCACGTGATTCTCCTGCCTCAGCCTCCCAAGTAGCTGGGATTGTAGGTGTCCACCACCACACCCAGCTAATTTTTTGTATTTTTAGTAGAGATGGGGTTTCACTACTTTGGCCAGACTGGTCTCGAACTCCTGACCTCATGATCCACCCACCTCGGCCTCCCAAAGTGCTGGGATTACAGGCGTGAGCCACCGCCCCCGGCCTGGCATCTTTTTATGTCACATAATATTATGAACTTAGGTACTGGGCATATAAAGTGGCACTCAGCACTCAGTGGCTTACTCCACAGAAGCCACTGGAACACTGTCCTTTGACCAAGTCACTGGGCTTTCCCAGGGGAACCCACATGGTCACGAGAAAGGAGTAAAGACAGGGCAAGGTCCATGCAGCCAAGTATGTATGTATGTGTGCATGTGTGTGCATGCCTGTGTAAGACTGTGTTTGGGAAGGTGAGGAGAGCCACTGTCTGTCCTCTGATGCACTCTGAAAGGTCACCTGGATCTACCCAGCCTGCCCTAACCACCTGAACCATCAGACAGGAGGCTTGCTGGCTCCCAACAGGATTATAAATCATTTATTTCATTATGAGTGTGAGGAGCTGCTGTGTGTTTGAAGTGGGATTTGAAGCAAAAGAAATGGGCAGATTAATGGAGCTTGAAGAAAGCTAAGTATCACTTGCCATTCCTGCCAGAGCACACAGGAGCTGGCAGCTGAGCAACATTTGAAAAACATGTCTCTCAATTAAAAGCATTTTCTCCTGGGTGCTTCATGCTGGAGCTCACTTGAATTAATTGCATGGACATCAGAATCCACCCACCAATGTTCTGTGTTGCAAAGTGGTTCATGAAGGTCCAGGTCTCTCCCAGTACAGAACCAAGTGCTTTGAGTGGCATCAAAGTCCCGCCTCTCCATCCTGCATCTCCTGTAACTTCCACCCGCCACCAGTCACCAGGAGCCACCTGAACACACGTGTCCCTCGTCTCCTGTACATGCTGCTCCTTCTGCCTGGGGTGTTCTCATGCCCCTTCCCTGCCAGGAAAATTTCTGCTCATCCTCTGAGAAACAGTTCAGCAAATATCTACTCTGTGAAGCCTGACACCCCCTGAAGAGATAAGTAGATGCTCCCTCTCTCGTGGCACCTGTTATCAGAGCACTCTGCCACTCTGTTCACCACCCTGTCACCACCTAAATGCTGAGTTCTTTGAGAGCAGAGAGTATATTATCTGTGCAGCCTGCAACTAACTGCTAGTCAATCAATGTTTGTTGTCTAAGTGAATAAATAAAGATTTATGGTCTCAAGGCTGATGCGTTAAAGGAAAAATCTCACCTAAAAATAAATGCTTTTTTCCAAAGTTTTCAAAGCCTGAGAAATACTAGTGAAACATATTTCTCTGACCTCTCTCCCAAATCATTTCATCTTGAATTTCTGAGCACTGCCCCGCTGCTAAACACAGAGCACTGTGACATTGTTCTCACCTCCACCCTCCACATTCTGTCAGAATCCCAGACTGTCACAATGTCAGCCCTCTTCTTTCCCCAAGAAGGGGGAGATTCCTTCTCTCCCAGCTGAATCCGGCCAGATCCGGGAAGGACCAGGAAGCCACACAGAGAATTTCATACATGATCCCAAGGAGAGAGAGAATGTTGGGGGCAGGGATCCAAACTAAGGAGATGAAGAATTATTTAAGGAACTGGGAGAGGGCTGGAGAAGAGGAGGGCTCTGAGCCAGCAAGACAATGGTCTTCAGATGTCAGAAGGGCTGATGTGTGGACCCAAAGCCAGACAAACACTCAGGATGTGGTGTGTAGGTTGCTTCCTTGTGTCCCTGTTTGCAGGGTACAGGCCCCGTTTCTGCCTGTCCCCGAAACATAATTATTATGAGTCCCCGTTCACTCTCAGCAGTGTCCTGGTTTAAGCAGTAATCACACAGACCCTTTAGTTACAGGGACATCTTTTCCAGTTCAGTAAAGGCCGAGCTTTCTGGCAGACAGAGCTGTTCAAGGCCACAGGTCCCCAGCAGGAGGAACTGTGATGCATTCATCCTTATGGCCCAGTACTGAGCACAGGGTCTGGACCTCACATGGGGCCTGTGCCTGTTTGTCAACTGAATGAATGACTGATTGTCTTCAAAGGGAAGGGATTCCTCATCTCTGGGAGTATGTCCATGCAGGAGGCCTTGCAGGAGATTCGAGCATCACAAGGGAAGTACGACCAGAAGATCTCTCAGCCCTTTCTTTTCCACAGGGGTTATATGTGAGTCAAGTTCAGGGATCAAGAGCAAAGCACTGAGGAAGCAGACAGCTTGGGCTGGACCCCTGGTCCATCACCCACCAGATTTACAAGATCTGGTGAAACTGTAAGATCTTGAGCAAGTTACTTAAACTATCTGTGCCTCAGTTTCATGATCAGTAAAGTGGGTGTAAAAATATCTACCTCAAAGAATAGTCCAGAGAAGTCTTTAAAAATGTCATATATGTAAAATACCTGGCCCACAGTGAGCACTTTTTAGACTATTTTCTATTATTTCTAGGATATTGAAGGTGATGGAGCTGATGCTGGACTTTGTCCTTTAAACCCTGGGGCGGTGACTGCCAGTGTTGGATCAGGGACTCACTTCTTCACAGTGGTGGCTGTGGAAGGTTAATCACATGGCGAACCCAGTAACCAAGATTAGGAGAAAGAAAATCCCTCCAACCGCCTTTGAATTTCAGTTATGTGTAAGTTTGCTTTGAACTGGTGATTCAACTCTTACTCTTGGAGAGAGAACAAAGCAAGTGATGTGGAACTCAAATCTCATTTACAACTTAATTTTAAAACTGAGGAGATTTGCAACATTGGAGGGAGCAGGAAACAAACTTTAGAGTAATTGCTCGGTTGCCTTTTAAACATAAGGCATTGAATTGCTATTTTTATTGATGGTATTCAAATGAGAGGATGCCACAGCTGCGGAGGAACCTAGGAGATCATTGACAGTAACTCCTTCACTGAGTGAGGAAGAAATCACAGGCCAGAGACCGGAGGGGCGGTCTCCTGTCTCACAGTAAGTTAGAGACAAGACCAGAATCAGATGGTGCAGATCCTCGGGCTCCTAGACAGGTCTCGGTAGAAGCCCAAAGAGTGAAGTAATAGCCTCAAACAGCAACCTTACTGCCCATCTGTAAGAGAAGAGGTGGAAGGATGATATTCTGAGCACTGTGTTTACAAAAACACAAAGACACCCTCAAGAAGTAGGCTGATCACCTTCCCCAAAGAGTTTATGACAGACAGGGAAGCAGCCTTTATGCATCACTTCTTAAAGTTTATGAGCCCAGGAAGCCACATATTGTTTTATGTTCATTATACAGGCAAGTAAATTGAGGCAGGAGGGCAACTTTTGTTTTCAACCACAGAAATCCCCAGTCCTAAAGCCCATGTTTGCAGGTGTTGGAACATTAGAATAGGAGAGCTATGTTGTCAGAAGCCCAAAACCAGCAGCCCAGATAAAACCCCTGGTTTTGCTACACCTAAGGGTGCTCTAAAGCACTAGTTTTTGTGTTTGTTTGTTTGTTTGTTTTGAGACAGGGTCTCACTCAGTGGCCCAGGCTGGAATGCAGTGGCATGATCATGGCTCACTACAGCCTCTACCTCCTGGGCTCAAGCAATCCTCCCACCTCAGCCTCCCGAGTAGCTGGGACTACAGGTGAGTGCCGCCATGCCCGGCTAATTTTTTTTTTTTTTTGTAGAGGTGGGGGTCTCACTATGTTGCCCAGACTGGTCTTGAACTCCTGGGCTCAAGCTAAAGCATTACTTTTCAAGCTGTGCTCCTCATCAAAGGTGGAGCACAAGAGATGTTGCCGCTACCCCACTTTTGTCTCCTATGGAAGCAGCCCTGTTCTTATTTGGTTTTTATTTGGGGAAGTCAGTATAAGATTTTACAGCAAAGCACCCTGGTGTTTTAAAAAAGCATTGCCTGAGATCATTCAGATGATTTATCCACAACATCTTTCATTCCTGGCAGTCAACTGTGGCACGTCACGTTGGCGGATGTGCTTCTACAGAGTCTGGCTGCGGTGCTAAGCTGTCCTTCATAGGGCCACAGAGTCCCTTCCCTACAGCCCCCAGCCAGGTGCACCAGCTGCATCTGCACCCACCAGAGGCAGCCAGTGGTTCAGGAGCACTGTAGAAACAGAGACTAACACGCAGGCCCAGGCGAGGCCCACCATGCTTCCTCATGTTCACCCTGGCTGGGCCCGATGGAATATGGTCTGTCCTTGGCTGGCGGCTCCTGCTCACCCAGCAGCAGCCAGGGCCATTTCGATTAACCCTTCACAGCCACTCCACTTTGGACGTGCATGTGCTCTGTTCTTTTTGCTGATTTAATTAACATAATATAATGGAAATAAAATAATTGAAGGGGCTGCCACTTCAGAAAAGATCATCGCAGGGCTGCTCGGGAAGCATTGTTGCACGGTCTCCAGGCAACGCTGAGGAGGCCCGAGAGGGGCTGGCGGTCCCCAAAGCAGCCAGCTGGCCAGGCCTCATCCCACAGCCCCAGCCCAGCCTGCCTAGGCCCAGATACATGGGCCACAGGCACAGGGATATTCCTTCAGACCCTTCCTTCTTCACCACTTTGTGCCTTTGAGTCCTGAACTGTAATTTCCCAGTTTGAAATAACTAAGAAAAATCAAACAGAGCAAAATAAACTCATCGGAAATTCAATCATACACATTGCACCCCCCAAGACATTTTTAGTAATACTATTTGTAAGGCTGGGATCACACCGTGCTTTCTGGAAGTGATCCTTGAACCAAAAATTAGTATTACATGGAGATTGCTGTGAGTGGACCCTCTCAACATTTATTTTCAAGTGATAGTTTTTGAGCTGAAGGAGATCTGGGTTCTCCCCAAGGATCTGTCTCTAATTGTCAGGAGATCTCACACTGGTCTCTTTCCTCTCTGGGACTCAGTTTCACCCCTTCCATCACTGCCATGATGTTCAACAGGAGTGATGAGGGAGCGTGGCTGAGACTCAATTGTGGATTTTTTTCAGACTATGATGAGCAGGCAGCTATGCCAGGTTCTGATCCCCTCCTCATGGAGACCTGCGCCTGGCTGCAACCATTCTGCAGATGGAGCAGGATGCAGAGAGAGGCACCTCTTGACCGGAGGCTCCGTAAGGGCAGCTGATCTGCAAGGGAAAGTTCCTTCCCTGTTCCCCAGCGCGATGGGAGGCCACAATGGAAGGCGGCAGGACAGCAGATTGACAAAGAGTCTGGCAACCTGCGGGGACACATTCTTGGCCCCCCTACACCGTCCTGTAGATCCTCCATGACAAATACCTTTCAAAGTGATCCGGCCCCAAGGAAAAGACCCTTATTTTAGGAATTTTCCAGGGGAGGAGCATTTTCATGCCAGTGACACCAAATTATAGGCATGCTATAAAATAAAATACTATATGGTTTTATCTGATTTTGCCAGGTTACAAAGCAGAAGCAAAAAACAAACCAAAACGCTCTGACCTTGCTTCATGAAAAACAGAGTTTTCAGGCATGTTGTTGTCATTGGTGGTGCTGCTGGTGGTGGCTTTTCCCCCTTAGTGATAGAAATGCAAGGGAATGAGTACTAATTGTTTGAAGGTTTTAAATGTGCTGTACCTTGTTAATGTTTCTAACATATTGATTCCTATTAATTAATCTAGTGTAATGGAAAAGTCAATTACGCCATATTAACACCACTTGTTGTAGAAAAGACTAAATTACTGAATGCAGATGGAGAGCAGATGTGTTATGATAAACATTTAATACATTCCTCTGCCCGTCTCCAAAGTTAATCTGGCTTGAGGTATCCAAAACATGGCCCATCTCCCTATGGGGAAGAAGAAGCCAATTACAGGTTGGAGAGGAGTGTGGAGATCAGATTTTTATTTAAAAAAAAAAAAAGAAAAGGAAAGTAAAGTTGAAAAAATAAGTTATCTCACTGGCTTGATTCTTCTCCTTCCACACTGCATCTGATTCTAAGGAACAAGCACGGAAACAGGAGTAGGGAGACTTGGGCTCTAGTTCTGATTCTGACACAAACTCACAGCTTATGTCTCCTCCCAGAACTCTCCATCAAGGTTTATTTATTTATTTATTTATTTATTTTGAGACAAGGTCTCATTCTGTCGCCACCCAGGCTACAGTGCAGTGGCAGGATCATGATTCACTGCAGCCTCAAACTCCTGGGTTCAGGTGATCCTCCCACCTCAGCCTCCCCAGTAGCTGGGACTACAGGCATGCACCACCACTCCCAGCTAATTTTTTTTTTTTTTTTTTTTTAGACAGAATTTTGCTCCTGTTGCCCAGGAGTACAATAGCGCAATTTCGGCTCACTGCAACCTCCACCTCCCGGGTTCAAGTGATTCTCCTGCCTCAGCCTCCCAAGTAGCTGGGATTATAGGTGCCCACCACCACACCCAGCTAATTTTTATATTTTTAGTAGAGACAGGGTTTCACTATGTTGGCCAGGCTGGTCTTGAACTCCTGACTTCAGGTGATCTGCCCACCTCAGCCTCCCAAAGTGCTGGGACTACAGGCATGAGCCACTGCTCCCAGCGCTAATTTTTAACTTTATTTTTTATAGAGACATGGTGTCCCCATGTTGCCCAGGCTGGTCTCGAACTCCTGGGCTCAAGCAATCCTCCCGCCTCAGCCTCCCAAAGTGCCGGGATTATGGGCGCAAGCCACTGCATTGGCCTTTGGTGAGATTTAAATCAAAATATCCATTCATTCTTTCAAGAAACACTCTTGGCTGCATATAATGACTGAGGTTCAGATGTTATCCCTAACTCTTTCTCAAACATCTCAGCTGGGGTTTTTTGCAGGTATGTTCAATGCAGTACAGCATGCCTTCCTTCTGAGCCTCCTGAATCATCTGAGGCTCCCACCATCTCCCCAGTGTCCAACACAGAAACCTACAAGTAATCTTGGGCTTCCTTTTCCCTCCCTACATCCTTGGCTCCACCAACTTGAGGTTGTTAAGGTCTATTGAGCTACCATCTAGATATTTACATTATAACATCCATAAAATTAAAAAGCAAATAGGAATCTGAAAAAAAAAGTCAACAACTATAAAGGGTTAGCATGTTGAACATATTATACAAAGCCTTTTTCTAAATAAATAAGAAAAATTATCCCATAAAATTTGGGCAAAGGAAGAGAACCATTTGCAGAAGAAATACATAATAAGGTAAATAAATATCTGAAAATGTTTTCACTTCAAAAATCAAGGAAAGTCTAACTTTAACTAAATACTTTTTTTCCCCTCTCAAAATATCTACTTCTTTATAAAATCATCAGTCTCATTGATCATGAGGATACAATGAGACAGGCATTATAGTGTCCTGCCGAGTAGAGAACATGAAATGTGTGGAACATTTTGAGGAAGCAATTCAACAACAGGTATTAACAGCTTTAAAAGTGTCCATGTCTCTTTATCCAGGAATTTTCCTTCTAAAAATCCATTCTAGGAAAATAGAGATGCAAATTAAAGATATATGTATAGGGTGTTTATTACCACATTATTTTTACTGCTAAAATGTGAAAACAGGTTAGGTACAGTGGCTCACTCCTGCAACCCCAGCACTTCGGGAGGCTGAGGCAGGCGGATCACTTGAGGTCAGGAGTTTGAGACCAGCCTAGCCAACATGGCAAAATCCCATCTAATACAAAAATTAGCTGGGCGTGCCTATAGTCCCAACTACTCAGGAGGCTGAGGCAGGAGAATCACTTGAACCCAGGAGGCAGAAGATGAAGTGGGCCGATATCACACCACTGAACTCCAGCCTGGATGACAGAGTGAGACTCCATCTCAAAAAAAAAAAAAAAGGGAAAACAACTTAAATATCAAAAACTAGAAAAACAGTAAACACTCTTTGACACATCTGTTTTAGAGACAATTACACAGTCACAGAAATGTGCATGAAGGATTTTCAGATTGTGTGAAATGCTCACAAGGTCTTGGTGAATGGAAAAAACGGGGCTAGAAAGCCAAATACAGCTAGAGCCTCATTTTCCTCCCCCCGCCTCCAGTTGTATTTTACATGCAATATTATAACAGGAAAATACAAAACAAAACACAAAAAACATCTTTCAGGGCTCCTCACTGACGTGAACTTCAGTGATCACACAAGACCCTTTGGGGTCCACTCCTGGTACCTCTGCCTCCCGAGTCCTCTCCACACCTCCCACCTCCCCACCCTTGGATTTCGGCTCCCGCATTCTTGGCGCTCCTTCACCAGGCTTGGCTGCTGGCTTTATGCTTTTGCCCCATTTCTCTGCCAGGGAGCGCCTTGCTTCCCACTCTGCCTCCCCAGTGCGTCACTTGCTGCTGACATAAACATCCACCTTCAGGACTCAGAGGACCTTCAGGACTCAGCCTGCACGTGGCCTACTCAGGAGCGCCTTCCCCAGTGGGATTTGTCGTTATTCCACCTTGAGACCCCACCACATCCGCAGACCATGGTGCTGTCAGGGGATTTCAGCAGGAGAATGGCACATTCTGCAATTTCAGAAGAGGCCTCTGGCAACCACATCTGCAGCAGGCGTGATCCTGGTATGGGAGAACTAGACAGGAAGCTCTCAGAGGCCAGGGAGGACTCTGACTGGGACAAGGGGGTGGAGCGCTGGGACTCTACCCACTCCTGGTCAGAATTGTCAACCTGCCCTGTGGCTGTCCGGGGGCCCATCTGGATGGTGCTTCTCTTGCTGCCCAACTGCCCCCAGCATTGTTCCCTTCGGTCCCAGCCCTCCACAAAAGAGCTCCCATCCCTGCTGGCCCTGCCTGAGATTCTCCTTGGCCTGAGTTCTACCCTACCCCAGACCCCAAGAGTACTCTCCCTTCTCCCTTCTCTCAGACCACAACATGAGAGAGAAGACTGAAGCGTCCTCCGTCATCAGGAATGCCGACATTCAGAACACAGACCGAGTGTCTTCAGCCAGACCACGCCTGGCTTCCCGGCCATGGCAGCTACGTGCGAGAATCAGGGTCCTGCAGACGCTGACACCTGGGAACAACCTCAGACAGGCTGGAGTCCAAGGCCTGCCACTGATCACCAATAGACAGTGATCCACAGCAACAGAGTGCCCGGAAGGCCACCTCAACTGGCAAGTTCCTGAGCACCTCTCTATGCCAGGCACTGGGCAGCATGCCTGCAGTGCTCTTGGAAAGATCAGATTAGTGGCAGTGACAACAAATAAAGGAAAATGAACAGGAGTGTGTGCAGCTGGGATGTGGTGTGAGCAGGTCTCCTACACTGTCTGGAAGTCTTTGCAGAATGCTTCTGGAAGGCGGGCCTTTGTCCACGAGTCCTTAGAAACAGAAGGCAGGGGAGGACTTTCTGCAGGAAAAACAGAGTATGTGAAGCCTAAAAACATCCAAGTAAGGAAACATGTTTCCTGTGCCTCAGTTCCCGTTTGGAAATCCTGCTGGGAGATCATGGTGCAAACTCACATCAAAGAACCCGAGATCCAGGCTCAGACCCACCACTCGCCAACCCCATCACTTTGCACCCATCGTGCCTTGTTCAGAATTCTCCAAAATGGCACCACGGATGCTAAACCAATCGTTTGGCAGTTATTTTGGGGTTTAGACCACTATCATGCTGAAGAGGGCCAGACCATGTTGGGGACTTAATAAATGTTTCTAGACCTTCTTGCTTTTCCAACAAAAGAGAGAATCAAGGGCAAAAGCTGTGCCTTATATCTCCTTGTACCTTGGTTAGGACCAAGGACCTCTTCACACCCAGCAAGGCCCTGCTGATGGATTCATTTGCTGGGGCTGTCTCGTCTTTCTCATCTCATCCTCCACCAGAGCGAACTCTTTGACAGCTTTAGTAGCAATTTTCAAATTTCAAAGGCCCCTGCAGGGCTGAAGAAGGTACCCTAGGTAACAAGGTGGAAGAGCCTGACTTATCATCAGGCAGGCAGGAATTATTTGTCTGGAAAATTCACTTGGAGATCACAGAAGCAGCTGTCTACTGTGTCTCAAGCCCCTTGCAGAAGGCTGGCTCCCAGGCAGGAGGAGCAATTGCTTCCCCACAGCCTGGAAAGTCTGCCCAAGACAAGCTCCTACAGGAACAGCAAACACACTTGCCCTTCGCTGCCTCCCCTGCCCCCACCTCACTTCCTCTCCTGCCTTGCTCAGACCCCCTCCCACACCTCTCCCTGGAGTCCGGAATGAGATCAGCACCTCCGGACGGGTGTGTGCCAAGTGACCTGCTTAAACTCATTTGCTCCTGGGACATAATTCCCAAGGAAGTACATTTTAATTAAACTTTCCGGTAAACACGTCTTTTGCTCTGTAATAACTCCATTAAAAAGAGATCACTATAAAGAAGCTGTTCTATCCCATAAACATTGAAAACAGACAAACAGGCTCCTGAGCCAGGCTGGCAGCACTGGAGCTGCTCCACTCCACAGCCTCAGCCTCCCTGCAGGTGCCTGCCTGGGTCCTCCTGCTTCCAGACTTTTTCTCCAGGGGTTTCTCCCCACCTGGAATGCTCAGAGAGCCTTTCTGCCCTCCTCCAGGAACCTTCCCTGATCAGCCTTCACCCATCTGAAGTTTTCTCATAGCCCCAGCTACCCACCCACGTGCCATAAAACAACCTTGCTTGTCACTATCTGCTCTCACCAAGCAGGTCATGAGTGAGGACAAGGAGCATGCCACATGCTTCTTGGTCTTCCCCAAAGACCCCTTACAGAGAGCTTTGTGCAGGGTAGAAACACAGGGCCACCTAAAATGTCCAACTGCTGACAAATAGTACCTGACAAAAAAAGGATGTCTTATAAGTCATTCAGCTATCTAGAAGAAGTTTTGTCTGATTACCATCTAGAAAAAAGAAGGTATGTGGTTGTTGATTGGTTCTCCTAAATTATTTTAAGAAATGTGCCTGGCTCTCCAAAATACAAGCCGACAATTCCTCACGTACAATTTGAAAGTCCAAAAAGCCCTTTAAAAAAGCAGGAGGCCGGGCGAGGTGGCTCACGCCTGTAATCCCAGCACTTTGGGGGCCTGAGAAGGGCGGGTCACTTGAAGTCAGCATTTCAAGACCAGCCTGGCCAACGTGGTGAAACCCTGTCTCTACTAAAAATACAAAAATTAGCTGGGCGTGGTGGTACATGCTTGTAATCCCAGCTACTCGGGAGGCTGAGGCAGGAGAATCACTTGAACCTGGGAGGCAGAGGTTGCAGTGAGCTGACATCATGCCACTGCACTCCAGCCTGGGCAACAGAGCAAGACTCTGTCTAAATAAATAAATAAATAAATATTAAAAAGCTGGAGACCTTGTAATCCCAGTACTTTGGGAGGTGGAAGCATGCATATCGCTTGAGCCCAAGAGCTTGAGATCAGCCTGCGCAACATGATGAAAACCCGTTTCTAGTCCCAACTACTGGGGAGGCTGAGGTGGGAGGATCAGTTGAGCCCAGGAGGTCAAGTCTGCAGGGAGCCTTGATCATGCCACTGCATTCCAGCCTGAGTGACAGAGCGAGACCTTGTCTCAAAAAAAAAAAAAAAAAAGAGGAGAATGTAACCCCAGCATTTTGGAAGGCCAAGGCAGGAGGATCCCTTGGGCCCAGGAGTTCAAGACCAGCTTAGACAAGATAGTGAGACAAACCCCTCCCACCACCACCAATCTCCACCAAAACAAAAAATTAGCCAGGTGTGGTGGCACATGCCTGTGGTCCCAGTTACACAGGAGCATGAGGGAGCAGGGTCTCTTTAGCCCAGTAGGTCAAGGCTGCAATGAGCCATGCTCGCACCACTGTACTCCAGCCTCGCACCACTGTACTCCAGCCTAGGCAACAGGTGAGGCTCTGACCAAAAAAAAAAAAAAAATCAGGGGAAGAAGAATTTTTTTTGTTGCTTTTTAAGCGTATTTGGCAGCAAGATCTGACTTGATCTAAATGTACTTTTACAATTTTAGCAGCAAAATTTTACTTAGTGGAGAGTTGTCTGTTTTGCTGAAAAAAATAATAATGTATTAATTACAAGATACTGGCCTGGATCCCACTGGGAGTGTTATACGGTATATTATACGTATGGACTATATTTCTCTTCTAAAAATAAAAAAAAAAAAATTGAACTACGAAGCCATCTGACCCCAGCAGTTTCAGAAAATGGATTATAGAGCTAGATGTGCAATGTTCAAAAGTTCCCTGTAGATATTTGTACTCTGAATTCTAGTTTTCTGATCCATGTTTTATAATTTCTAGGGCATCTATAGTAGATTTTATTATTGTTCCCAAATATCTGTTTCTCGCTCCCCTGTAAGAGATGTTTCATTCTTGCCATTGCCTGGGGGGTTTTCAATAATTCCCTTAGGGAGGAGAATAGCCAATGCCTCACTGACCTCAGACTTTGCCAGTGCAGTGAGAGCAGATACACTATATACCACCTCTGAGTGAAGTTTTAAAGCCATTGTTTGTGTCAGTTTTTTGTCTTTTTCCTCTGTCATGAGAATGGCATGTCCCAGATAGAAGATGCACCTTTCACTTGGATCCTGAACTAAAGAAGATAAATGACTTCATACCACATAGAAAAATTAAACTTAATAAATCAATGGGCTAAATATCAGGGCTAAAACAATAAAACTCTTAGAAGGAAACATAGGGGTAAATCTTTATCACCTTGAATTTGGCAATAGATTCCTACATAGGACACAAAATGAATGAACAACAAAAGAAAATAATAGGTAAATTGAACTTCGTCAAACTTAAAAACTTTTGTGTATCAAAGGACATTATCAAAAAATACACAAAGGACATTATCAAGAAAGTGAAAAGAAAATCTTCAAAATGAGAGAAAATATGTACAAATTATGTATCTGTTAAGGGCCTAGTATCCAGCACATATAAAGAACCTTTGGGCCGGGCATGGCGGCTTATGCCTGCAATCCCAGCACTTTGAGAGGCAGAGACGGGTAGATCACTTGAGGTTAGGAGTTCCAGACCAGCCCGGCCAACATGGTAAAACCCCGTGTCTACTAAAAATACAAAAACCAGCCAGGCATGGTGGTGGGCATCTGTAAACCCAGCTACTTGGAAGGCCGAGGCAGGAGAACTTCTTGATGCCAGGAGGTGGGGATTGCAGTCAGCCGAGATCATGCCACTGCACTCCAGCCTAGGCGACAGCGAGACTCTGTCTCAAAAGAAAAACCCACATCTTTACAACTAAACAACAAAAAGACATGCAATCCACTTTAAAAATGGGCAAAGGACATGAATTGGTATTTCTCCAAAAAGGATATACAAACAGCCAACAAGCACATGAAACATTGTTCATTGTCATAGAAAAATGCAAATCAAAACCTCAATGAGATACTACTTCACATTCACTAGGATGGCTGTAATTAAAAAATAGAAAATAAAGGCTGGGAGTGGTGGCTCACGCTTGTAATCCCAGCACTTTGGGAGGCCGAGGTGGGCAGATCACCTGAGGTCAGGAGTTCGAGACCAGCCTGGCCAACATGGTGAAACCCCGTCTCTATTAAAAATACAAAAAAATTAGCCAGGTGTGGTGGTGCAGCCTGTAATCCCAGCTACTGGGGAGAGTGAAGCAGGAGAATCGCTTGAACCTGGGAGGCGGAGGTTGCAGTGAGCTGAGATCGTGCCATTGCACTCCAACTTGGGCAACAAGAGCGAAATTCCTTCTCAAAAAAAATTAATAAGTAAAATAAAAAATAGTGTTAGGATGTGGAAAGATTGGAACACTGGTATATTGCTGGTGAAGTTATAAACTGATATAGCCGCTGTGAAAAATAATTTTGTGATTCCTCAAAAAAATTAATGTAGAATTATCCTATGACCTAGCAGTTCCACCAGGACATCCCTGGTCCAAATATTAAAAACTAGTACTAAAACAAATACATATACACACATGCTTATAGCAGCACTATTTACAATAGCCAAAAGGTAGAAACAGCAGATATGTTCACCAATGAATGGATGGATAAACAAACAATACACATGTAATGGAGTATTATTTAGCCATAAAAGAAAGGAAGTGCTGATATGGGCTACAAAGTGAATGAATCTCAAAACTAATGTTAAATGAAAGAAGCCAAACACAGAAGATCATGTATTGTATGATTTCTTTTATGTGAAATATTCAGAATAGGGAAATCCACAGAGACAGATCACAGATCAGTGGCTGCCAGGGGGTGAGGGAAGAGGGGAATAGGGATCAACTATTATTAATGGGTATGGGGTTTTTCTTTTGTTATGATGAAAATGTTCTCCAACTAGATAGAGGTGGTGGTTGTACAGCACTGTGAATGTATTAAAAGCCACTACACTGTTCACTTTAATATTTAACATATATATATAATATAACATTATGTTATATAAATGTCTTTTTTTATTTTTTATTTTTTTTATGTAGAGACAGGGTCTCACTATGTTGCCCAGGTTGGTCTTGAACTCCTGGCCTGAAGGTTCTCCCACCTCAGACTCCCAAAATGCTGGGATTACAGATGTGAGCCACTGCACCTGGCCATATATTATAGAATGTCATCTCAATTTTAAAAAGGAGAGGTGAGAAAGAGGAGCAGTGAAGACCCAGAATGATTACTGGTGTGAAAACCTATCAGTCTTTTTTTATTTCTCAGAGCCAAAGGCCAAAGATGGCTGGAGCCACCTGCCATTCCCTCTGGCCTGCCAAACCTAGAATGTATCCCTAAGGTCATGTGATATGATCACTGTCCTGTGAGTCAAGATATGGGAAGGCGGGGGACACTGTTTTTCGTGTCTCCTCCCTCACCTCCACTGAAGTCATCCCTAGTGCCAGGACTGAGGGGGTCCTGCACAGTGTGCTCACCATGGAGCTAGCTCTGACATCTGTTATGGCCAGCAGGGTCCTGGCAACCGGAGGAGATATGGCAGAGATCTTGAGATCCCCAGAGGATCCTCTTTGGCCTTGATCCTCTGTGTGACGCTTGGCCTGGAGACTCTATGCCAGACAATGCAGCATCCCCAAGGAGGCTGTATGGGAGATGACAGCTTTTATCATCATAGTGGGAGTTCCTATGCTTAAAACTTTGAGTTTCTATGCTAGGGGAGACAAAGAACTGGCCACTGGAGTCTCTGTCCTTTCAGAAGAAAGGCATCATATTTTTGAAAGGTTTTGCCACATTGCAAGAGAATTTGGAGACCTTAAATCCACTATCCTAGATGTCAGACTCAAGAACAAACTATCATAAATAGCAAATGTGAAAACCACGAATAAAGAGTTGGAAAGCTCTAACTCTCTACTTGGTCTTAGAATAGATTATTACAGAGAAACATGAAAAAGAACAGAAATCTACATGTTTACAGGAAGTTCAGCTGATGACTGAGATTACAAGCAAGTCCCAGTCCTTAGAAGACTCAACTAAGCAAATCTAACAAGTGGTACAAGCAAAACATTCTTCAAAATCCCTCAGAAGTATGGAGAACAGCTTCAGGAGCACTAACAGAGACTTTGGAGGAAAATTCCAGTCTTCAAAGACGCATGAAGCTGCTTTCACAAGAATCTCAAAAATGGAGTGAACAAAGTTACTAAAGAGAAAAAAAATCTCGGAAAACTCTAGACTGGGCTGGGAGCGGCGGCTCAAGCCTATAATCTCAGCACTTTGGGAGGCCAAAGTGGGAGGATCACCTGATCTCAGGAGTTTAAGACCAGGCTGGGCAACATGGCAAGATCTCAACTCTACAAAAAATAGAAAAATTAGCCAGGTGTGGTGGTACACACCTGTGGTCCCAGCTGCCTGGGAGGCTGAGGTCGGGGAATCACTTAAGCCTGGGATGTCAAAGCTGAAGTGAGCTGAAATCATGCCACTGCACTCCAGCCTGGGCAGCAGAGTGAGAACTTGTCTCCCAAAAAATTAAAAAAAAAAAATTTTAATTTAAAAAAATCTCTAGACTGCCTGTGGAGCAAGTTCTTAACAAAAAGAATCATGTCAAGATTCTAAGTGAACACTTGCTAATGATAAACAAATGGGCTGCTGTTCTTGAGCAAGACAACACAGATCATGAGAACCTGGAATTGAATATATGAATGGCATCTAATGGTGATCTCTTACAAGATAATTCCAGAAGTGTTTCGAAGGAACTAATTTATGGGGTGGAGTATATATACTTATTTTTAAACTCTGCAAAACAAAATAAACAAAATGTACATGAAATTAACTAAAGAAACCAAAATAATCAATGCACTTAAAGAGCGCATGCAAAGTCCCAAACCAAAAAAGCTTCAGTGCAGCCAGTAAACAGTCAGAAAAGGGGACACAAAATCTCCTGCAAAAACATCTGTTTCTTTCTAAATCTCATTGAGAAAAAGAAATGTTTACCCCATATCCAATCGATAGAGAATTTGCCCTGTAAAAATAAAAAAGAATCTTTCCAATGCAGAAGAAAACATTAGAATGCATCTGAAGAGTTACATACCTATAAAATTCAAGCAAACATTATTTCAGAAAAATTTGGAAGAATAACTATTATGAAAACCTTCTTATTTCCCAAGAAAGAAAAGTTCATGATTTTGGGATGAGAGCTTTGTTAGCTGAAAAACCACAATAACATAAGAAAAGAAAATAGGCCGGGCGCGGTGGCTCACGCCTGTTATCCCAGCACTTTGGAAGGCCGACGCGGGCGGATCACAAGGTCAGGAGATAGAGACCATCCTGGCTAACACGGTGAAACCCCGTCTCTACTAAAAATACAAAAAATTAGCCGGGCGCGGTGGCAGGCGCCTGTAGTCCCAGCTACTCGGGAGGCTGAAGCAGGAGAATGGTGTGAACCCGGGAGGTGTAGCTTGCAGTGAGCCAAGATCCCGCCACTGCACTCCGGCCTGGGTGAAGGAGCGAGACTCCGTCTCAAAAATAAATAAAAAAATAAATAAATAAATATAGATATATCACAAAGGAATCAATTGAGGCCGGGTGTGGCTGCTCACATCTGTAATCCCAGCACTTTGGGAGGCCGAGGCAGGTGGATCATCTGAGGTCAGGAGTTCAAGACCAGCCTGGCCAATGTGGCAAAACCCCGTCTCTACTAAAAATACAAAAAATTAACTGGGCGTGGTAGTGCATGCTTGTAATCCCAGCTACTGGGGAGGTTGAGGCATGAGAATCACTTGAACCTGGGAGGCGGAGGTTGCAGTGAGCCGAGATTGCACTACTGCCCTCCAGCCTAAGCAACAGAGCAAGACTCCATCTCAAAAAAAAAAAAAGAAAGAAAGAAAGAAAGAAATTGATTGAGCAAGAATGTAAAGATCTGTAAAAGTATCCTTCCATCCTTGAAATTACCAATGAGGCATTTGGCAGAGGCCCAAGGGCACACTACACACTACTTGCCATGGCGAGATCCCTGGTAAAGGACAGCATCAGGCTGTGATGTGGAACACGTGGTCTGGTGCCCAGTGCTGACCACTTGCCACCCTTTGGGGTCTCTCAACAAGCAGGTTCTCAGCTTGTCATGGTGCTCCTTGTACAGGCAGAAGCTCAACTGCTGCTCTTGATTCAACCACCTTACATGCGAGGGGAGCAGCCGGGCTCTGATCTTCCATGAGGTTCCAGAGAGAAGTTCCTCAGATAAGGACAACCAGTGCTTCCCCTTCTTCTAATAGCAAAGACAAAGATCCCCCAAAGTTTCCTCTACAAAGGGTCCTTTCTGGCCTGGCACTAGTATCCCATGGCAACCAGCAACACCTCAGCAGCAGCTGCTAGCTTCCATCTTGTGTCCACACCACCTGGAAACAGAAGCGGCTCCCCAACCAAGTTGATCCACCTTCCATTGTGTCCACTTTGAAGATCCAGGACAACTGCAAGATGTTTTTGTGTCTCTCCACAAAAATGTGTGTTTATTGTGTCTTTTTAGTATTATTCTATTAAGAGATTATACAATGGCTCAATTAGAAACATGATAGGCTATAATTGTTAGTATAATATGTTAGAAGTGTAGAGTATAAAATATGAATCTTATAAGTTAACTGCTTCCATTTTATTTAATTTGTAGGTAGTGTACTTAGTGTAAAATATAGTAATCTGGAAGCACAGTAGATTGGTTCTTGCTATTTAACATGTCACCTGGAACATCAACTGTAATAGGAGTTTCCCATGAGAAGTTTCACCAGTGGCGGCAACATTTGAAACTCAAGGTTGATTTCTACATAACAAGTGCTCAATACCTCCTGGTTGTAAGATTAATATTTTTACCTTTGTAAAATTTGGTCAATAAAAAAAGCAGAAAGCTTTTTTTTAAAGGTACATGGAGCAAAGTAGAATTCTAGCAAACCTGTTGCCCACAGTAAACATGAGTGAGCAATAAGTCTTAGCTGGTGTGAGCTCTTGGGATTTAGGGAGGGGCAGTGTTTGTCTCCACTGCCTAACCTAGGGAAAGCCAACAGCTAAACATGCTGAATATCAAAGGGAAAGGAATTTTCAAAACAAACCTAGTGAAACATTTTAAAATTTTCATAGAGATGATCCTCCCTCTTCTTGTCCTCTCCCAACGCTCGTACAGCCTAGACCCACCTCATCTGAGTCAGGAATGGACACAAAGTCCTTCTTTCTTCAGTGATTCCACCTGCAATTCTAGAGCATGGAGTGGGAGCCGGGGAAGATGAGATACTCTATTTCCCCTTGCAGCAGCATTTCAGAGCCACTGAAATCCTAAGCGTCCTTGGGAAAGTCTTCTTTAGGAGATCTCAACTGAGAGAAGTCCATTTTTTTCAGCTAATCTTCTCTCCTGGATACTGCCCTTTCTCCCACTTTCCTCCTTACTACTTGGTCAAGGAATTTTTTTAAATAACTAACATTCATGTTGAGGGTGCCAGGCACTCTACTAAGATCCTTACTTGTGTTATCTCTACACCCTTCCTGCAGTCGTGAAGAAAATGCTGTTAGCAGCTCACTGCACAGTTGAAGAGACTGGGGCACAGGAGACTCAGTACCTAGTTAAGTGGTGGGGCCAGATTCAGATCCACAGACACCACGCACGAGCACTTGTGCTGAGGATGAGATAGCCACACCGCCTGTTCCACACGTCGCTGTTGTTTTAGTGAGCACCCCGCAGAGCTTTCAGAAACGCCAGCTCACTTGTCCTCTCCTGAGGCATTGGTATTCTTATCCTAGGAAACCGAGCCCAAAGTAGTTCTGGGTCTCCCACTCAGGGCCTCAGCTAGAGGGGTGCAATGAGATGCTGGTTCTGATACAGTTCATTTCCCCTTCCCCTAGTCACATGGTTGCCTGTTTCAGGAGGATCCCAGCCTTGAATTCCTGTGAGAGCAAATCCAGGGCCTCCCGGAGCAGCTGTGAGGCTGTTCTCCTCTACCTGGGAAGGACAGACATTCCTGGCAAGGGACCCTCAGGGTGAGGCTGAACCATCCAAGTCCTTGTGTTCACTTCCAAGAGGGAGGGATTCTGAAGTGAGGGAAACGTGCTTCACATGAAGTTGCCCAACTCTCTTTCCTCCATGATCTTAAATACTGATAGGCATGCGGGGTCTAATTCTAACAGTTAAAGAAGGAAAGGAGGGAGGAAATGAGAAGGAGCAGGAAGGGAAAGGAAGAGGAGGTAAGGAAAGGGAAGAGCAGGGAAGAAAAAAAAAGAATAATCCAAATTTATTTATTTATTTATTATTTATTTATTTTGAGACAAAGTTTCTCTCTTGTTGCCCAGGCTAGAGTGCGATGGCGTGATCTCGGCTCACCGCAACCTCTGCCTCCTGGGTTCAAGTGATTCTCCTGCCTCAGCCTCCCCAGTAGCTGGGATTACAGGCATGTGCCACCACACCGGCTAATTTTGTATTTTTATTAGAGATGGGGTTTCTCCATGTTGGTCAGGCTGGTCTTGAACTCCTGACCTCAGGTGATCTGCCCACCTTGGCCTCCCAAAGTGCTGGGATTACAGGCATGAGCCACCGCGCCCAGCCGATAATCCAAATTTAAAAAGACAAGTGAAAACTAGATATAAAAGCTGATATTATTCCGGGATGCATGAGACACCAAATGCCTGTATACCTGCATAGGTCTGTAGAGAGATGAGGATTTCCCACGTTCATCACTCAGGTTGCCACTGCATTTCTTATTTCAATACCTGCCACGTGCTTATGTTTAAGATAGTATGAGATTTTAAAACCATTAATGACTCTGTAAATGAAAATCACTTTTAATTTTCACTGGGCTCAATTTCATACAAGGACTTGGGCTCTATAAATCCTCATTACTAAATATTTTTTAAATTACTTTCACATAAAAATAGAAAAATAAACATGATATCTCACATTTGAAAAAATGCACTTACAGTTTGAAAACCAATTTTGCAATGATTATTTTACTCAATTTTCTTGTGAGGAGGCAGGATAGAGCAGAATTCATTCACACGTGTATTTATGAAGCACCTACTGTATGCCATACAAGATGGAGATGTAGAAAATCCATTGTGTGAACTGCGTCATCCACAAGGTGTCAACTAACTACATTATCCAGGAAACAAGGTACTCAAGGCCGTGTAGGAGACCTGAAACTGAGTATCAAAGTGATTCTTCCAAAACCACCAGGAAGTTGTTGGCAGACTTGAACCCAGAGGCCCTGACAGAGTCTAAAGCTCTCTCACCACCTCATCTCTTTGGACGCAAGTACATGTTGAGTGTACAAGGTCGTGATTCAGAGGTAGCTTCAGACAAACTACATTTTAAAAGTGTATGGTTTTTCATATGTTCCCAGCAAGTGAGCAAATTCGATCTCTTCCTGCTCAGGGGATCCCACCTTAATCACCTACTAGAATTCTACAAGCTGTTTCAAGAAAGTTGCAAATAGTGCTGCCAAAGCCCCTGGTATTCCTCTCATCAAAAGCCTAGAAAGAAAGAAAAAAAGAGAGAGAGAGAAAAGAAAGAAAAAAAAAGGAAGTAAATAAACTTTACAAGGAAAGAAGGAAGGAAGGAAGGAATTATTTTATAGAAGATGAAGTTTACATATGTTCAAACATCTGCAAATCCAAACTTCTTATTTGTCCCGTGTGTTTGGGCAGTGGGCAGATATTCAGCAGCCCAAGCTTTCATCGTTTCTATTGGAGAATGTGGGGTGAGTTTATTGGGTTAAAATCGGCTTTGTTTGGGTTTGCACCGCCCTTGTTCCCCAGGAGCCCCACATGGGGCGCCAACATGGCCTGGAAGAGGGGCATGTCAAGTGCCCCCCATCATGCATTGTTGCTGCGCAGTGAACTGGAGTCTCAGAGGGGAAGGGAAAAAAAGTAATTCCTCATTTTCATCCTGACCAGGATTCCCCTTTTCTTTGGCGGCCCCCAGCCGCAGTAATCCGCATTCACGGCGCCCAGCCCCGGGTTCCTCTCGGAGTTCTCCCGCTCCTGTCATTGTCTTCTTATCTGGGCCGCTTCTTCCAATGGTGCTCCTTGAAAGCGCTTTCACCGACAAAAAAGGACCAGCTCCATAATGGCCAACTTGGCCCCTTTCTTCTCTCTCTCTCTCCCTCTCAGTCTTTTTTTTTTAAGCTTTCTGACGGAGCCGGGCTATTTAATCTTCTTGAGGCGTTCAAGATGTCACTTACCTCTGATGGTGGAGACAATGGGGAAATACTTCCAGCCTGAATGCCGAGCAGTGCTGAATGCCTCTGGCTGCTTTGAAGAGGATTCTTGGAAGTCTCTGTTTCAGCCGTGGTGGCCCCAGTGCAGGTCTTTTTGTGCAATCTATGCATGCCTCCAGGCCAGCCTCACCAGAGGCACTTTAGCATAAAGCACAGTGAATGGCTTTGTCATCACACAGAACCTGGTTCAAATCCCAGCTCAGGCTTGGGCCGATCAGTCATTTAATTATCCCAGGCCTCAGTTTACCTATCTGCGAAAACAGAAGTGAGAAGAGCAGGGCCTCAGTTTCCCCTCTCTGCGAAATGTAAGCGAGAGTGATTCCTGCATGAGTCTGCTGCAAAAATTGTCTGATAATTAAAAGTACATACCCTCTGCTTCCCACCCTGAAAGTATACGTGTGTGTAATTAATTAATGGATTGATTATATAATTTCCTGGCAACTGAAGAGCTAGAGTGTGGAATGCTCACATTCCTTTCTGATGGAAAGGAGTAAGAGGAGTTTCATTAATTAATGAATTGGTGCAGAAGGAACCAAAGGCGCACAACCTTAGTCACCTTTGACCTCTCTCTCCCCACATCCATGAGTCACAGACCTTGCTGACCCTGCCTTTTGCAGGCCACTCCCGCCCCACTGCACTGCCCCAGGCAAGCCAGCTTGAGTCAAATGGCACTCCCTTGCTCCAGAACATTTCATCTCTCCCTATTGCTTACAGGGTGAAGGGCAAACTCTTCATCTTCGCTTTCTAGACCCCCGATGATTGGCCTGTTTTTCCAGCCTCAACTCCTACCTTTTCCTTCCACGAACCCCACACTCCAGCTGAAGGATTCTCTGCAGCACAGTTTCCCAGCTTTGTGGTGCTGTGGCTTCAGCTTGGAATAATGTCCTCCCCTGCATATCAACCTCTCAAATCCCAACATCCTTCAAGGCCCATGGGAAGGCTTCATTCAGCTTGCACCACACCTCTGCCCCACAGCACATACCTCACTTCCATTAAACAAGCACTTGATCAAGCTGCTCCTCTGAGCCCAGAAATTAGAGACTCCACAGTGACTAAGCCACAGCCCCTGACACCGAAAAGCTTACAACAGTCTGTGGAGCGCCGGTCTGTCTCTTCTTGCTCAGAAGCCCCAGTGCGTGCCCTGCAAAAGCAGAGTTGCTCCACCCTCGTCACCCAGCAGTGCTTGGTGCTTAGAAAATGCTCAGTCTCTAAGATACTGAATGAGGGAATATAGCTCTTTTTTTCTATTGAGTACCCAGCATTTGCCAGGGGCCAAACTAATTAAGTCACCTATGTCTGTGAGGAGTAGGCTCCATCCCCATTTTATAGCTGACAAAACTGAGGCGCAGACAGATTAGCTGACTGGACCAAGGCGGTAACTAATGTGAGGCCAAGCTAATATCTAATGCAGTTTTCACTTACAAAGAAATACTCCTGTCTCATCCAAGAACAAAGTTTGATAATTTTTACTGAGGTTATCAGGTGAGATTTTTTTTCAGAAAACTCATATGGAAGAGGGAAATTTGACTGTTCAGAGACCATTACCATACAAAGAAAATGACCCGGGGACAATCTGATGCTCAGAGCTGCCCCCATCCCTGTGCTAACCTGGGTGGCACACAGGCCACTAATGTCGTGTGTATGAAATATACATTATGCACCTTCTCCGAGGCCCCGCGTGCAGTGAGGGCGAGGAGAGCCGTCCCCGAGCCGTGTACAACTTTTCATTTCCCATATCAATCATGAGAACAAGTTGAAGTTCAGATAATGGCAGCTTGGTTTCCCCTAATTGTTCAGGATTTAGACTGACTGTTTGCACTGCAGACTGCGGCCACTGGGTTCCCGGCGGGGGGCTGTGGCCGGCTCTTTCTCTAACAAACCCGTGTTCATGCGTCCATTCAGATCCATCACCCTGAGATAAACTGTGAATATTGCCCTTTGTCGCCGCTGCATTCTTCCCGGCATTGTGGGGGCACTATTTACGGATTTAAAGGTTCATTTGCACAATTCTTTTGTCAGCAGCCCAGGCGCAGAATGGCAAAGTGAGGGCTGCCTCTTCTTTCTGGGTTACTGCCCCGAGCTCTCCCTGAGCAGAAGGGACATGCCTGCCCTCGGACTTAGCATGAAGAATGTCAATGCGAAAATTACATTTTTTAAATGACCTGTCTGCTTCCGTGGCCAGAGAGGCCACCGGTTCACAGAGGGCGGAGTTTACGTGTTGCCCCTCCAGCCCTTTGGCAGTGTTCGCAGACACACAGCCTTTGAAAAGCAGCCCAGGGTACAACATGGCACGATTACACTAAGCAGTATTGTGATCGTGTCCCATAAAGAGGGCTTCAGGTTCCAGGCACAGTGCAAAGTGCTCTGTATGCATCAGCCTCCTTAGTCCCATTTTACAGAGGGGGAGACTGAAGCACTAAGAATTTAATTAATTGTTTGAGATCACAGGGCAAGAAAACGGCAGAGCTGAACTTCCAACCCACAACTTTCTGGCTCCAAACCTGTGCTCTTCAAGTGTACGCTGCAAAGTTTTGATCAGAGAACTCGGAGCTGGGCTTCTGAATGAAGTGGTAAGGATGTGTGCCACAAACAATGTGGCGCAGAGATGCATGTGGCCAGATATCAAAGAACAGGAATGCATTACTGTCTCTGTGTATGGCGCAGCCTCGGGGACCTTCCGCAGGAGCCTCCTCCTCCTCCTCTCACCCTGCTGTCAGCCCTCTGACAGCATCCTGCCTCATTTGAGGTAATTCTTAACTATGAGCCTTACCCACTTCCCGCAAGGTTGCAGGCTCCCTAAGGGTAGGGACTAATCTTTCCTATCCGTCTCTCCAGTGCCAGGCATGGGCCCTGGCTGATAACACACACATACTAAACATTCCGGAAAGAATGAGTAGATGAATGACTTTTCTGCAATATGGAGGATGCATCTTTTGGAAATTTTACTGGGCAAAATAATTATTCTGCATGCAACTACAAGTCCTGCAGCTCTGCTGGGAAGAGATGAGAATGAAGCAGAGGACAATTTTGTGGGTTCACTTTGCTGGGGATGGAAAGGAAAAACAAAGGAAAAAAAAAAAGCTGTCATCCAGAGCCCCACAGAATGCTAATCTGTTTTACAGTAAAGATCTATTTGTATCTCTTTTGTGAAATAATACCAAACTTTCTGTTAGTCAGAACGCAACCAAATGTCTTTGGCCCTTGGGGGTCCACACTTTGTCGCAGTGGATGGAAGAAAAGGAAGAGATAAAAAATTAAAAGGAAGAGTGAGGAAGTATCGGGGTTTGCAAGTGGCAAGGAAAAAGAGAAATCATTTCTTAAAAGACAGAAGCAAAAAAACTATATTTTTAGCATTGTTATAACCAGTTAGTGTAATACATCTCCCAATAGTCCCAGTGAATATCAAAATGAATAATCTCAGATTTGCATAATCTGGTAATGAATTTGATAGTAACCAAATACAAAGGATTTTTTAGAATATCACGATTACTCTTGGACAGAGGTTAAAAATAGATATTACTCTTGAAGGACAGTTTAAATTTGCTTTGCAAATAGATCTTGGGTTCATGCTCTGGCTTAAAATACAGCATGTGCTTCGTGCCCCAGTAGCACGACTGGTGTCTTATACAGAAAAAGTTTAAAATACATTATGTCCTTTGTTCTTATAATTCCACTTCGAGAATATTCCCAGCCTGAAATACAGACATGGTATTATGCAAAAAGACGTTCATTGCAGTGTTTTTTATGAGCAAAAATACACACACACACACACACATAAATTGAAAGGAGATTGCATAAGTCCACTAATGGTTCTGTAAATATATCAGTGTTCCGTAAATATATCAGTGTTAATGATGTCAATTTAAAAAAACCCAGAATACAAAGTTTTTGTTGTTGTTGTTGTTTGAAATGGAATTTCACTCTTTTCTCCCAAGCTAGAGAGCAATGGTGCAATCTAGGCTCACTGCAACATCCGCCTCCGAGGTTCAAGCTATTCTCCTGCCTCAGCCTCCTGAGTAGCTGGGATTACAGGTGCCCACCACCAAGCCCAGCTAATTTTTGTATTTTTAGTAGAGACCAGGTTTTATCATGCTGGCCAGGTTGGTCTCGAACTCCTGACCTCAGGTGATCTGCCCGCCTCTGCCTCCCAAAGTGCTGGGATTACAAGCATGAGCCACCTTGCCCGGCCCCAGAATAAAAAATTATGTATGCGTTATAAGCCCAATCATGCAAAAATAAATATTCACAGAATAAAAGGACTGGAATAAATTTGAGGACATTGTTGTCATTGATGACTAGGCTAGAGACATGACAAGGGAAGGGTTTGCTGTTTATACATTTCGATAATCTATAGATTTTATATATTGCTTTGATTGGTTTTTCAATGCTTTTTTAATGAGCACCTATGATGTTTCAAATGCTGCAAGCTAAAGGCACAGCCATGAAAAAGGCAGGAATGGCCCTGCCCTCTCCGAGCTTGCATTCCATGATGTGGGTGGGGGAAATACAGACATCACAGTAATTTCACAATCAATTACCCACAACAGTGGTGGTAGGTATTGCAAAGGGGCAGATCAGGGAGGTCTGTCAGTATATAATAGAGGTCCAGTGTGTAACTGGTGATGGGAGGGAGGGTTGAGAATAGTTCAGGGACGATTTGCCTGAGTAAGCAATGTTTGTGCTGAATTTTGAACAATGAGTAGGAGTTACCTAGATAAAAAGGAGAAGGAGGTCAGTCCAGGAGCACTGAACACTGTGACTTCCCCACCATTCCTTCTACCCCATCCACAAGGCTGGAGAAACCAGGTGGTTGAGTTTTGTGTGTGGTGATAGAGGAAGAGAAAAGGGATTCACCTTATCCCTCAGTCCAGGAGTGGATGCTGGTTATTTTTAATTCAATCAGGATAACCTTATTCTCCATGCACCGGCCATTCATTCAGATAGTTTAGGCCCAATGTAATTGATTCATAACTTTTCCTCAGCCAGGGTATTCGTTCAGGAATTGGCAATACATGCCAACGAGACCTAAAGGGAGATTTGCCATAGTTTCTTGAGAAGGAGAAAAGGAGACTGAAGTCAATACTTTTTTTTTTTTTTGAGACGGACTCTCACTCTGTTGCCCAGGCTGGAGTGCATTGGCGTGATCTCGGCTCACTGCAACCTCCATCTCCCAGGTTCAAGTGATTCTCCTGTCTCAGCCTCCTGAGTAGCTGGGATTAAAGGCACACTGAGTAGCCTAATTATTCTATTTTTAGTAAAGACAGAGTTTCACCATGTTAGTCAGGCTGGTCTCGAACTCCTGACCTTGTGATCCACTTGCCTCAGCCTCCCAAAGTGCTGGGATTACAGGTGTGAGCCACCGTGCCCAGCCGGTCAATACTTTTTTAAGGGAGCTACTAAAAGCCACTATCACTCTCCTGCTGGACAGACTGCTAGGTGGATATAAAGCCTAAAAGAACTGTGCAGCCATTTGACACCATGAGGAAGCCAGCATTGGGAAGAAAAGCAGAGAGGTGGAAGGAAACTGGATGAGCTTAAGAGGACAGATTAGGAAGGTCTCATAGGATATGTAAAGAATTTGATGCTACTCTAAACATGAACCATCACTGAAGGGAGTTGGGCAGAGGAGTGACTTGGAAATATCTGTGTTCTTAAGAGATCGCTCTGGCTAATTACGTACAAAATGGATTTGGAGGTGGGAGGGCAGGAGATGGGTAAAAATAATTTGAATAAAAGTGATGGTAGGGAAGTTAGAGGTAAGAAGGCAAATTCCAGAGATAAGAAAGAAGTCAAGGCCAGGTGCAGTGGCTCATGCTTAGAATCCCAGCACTTTGGGAGGCCAAGGTAAGAGAATTGCTTGAGCCCAGGAGTTTGAGACCAGCCTCGGCAACATAGTGAGGCCCTGTCTCTACATGAAATAAATAAAGAAAAAAAAATTAGCCATGTTCAGTGGTGCATGCCTGTAGTCCCAGCTACTTGGGAGGCTGAGGTGGAAGGATCACTTAAGCCCGGGAGATCAAGGTAGCAGTTAGCTATGATGGCACCACCGCACTCCAGCCTAAGGAACAGAGTGAGACCCTGTCTCACAAAAAAAAAAAAGAGAGAGAGAGAGAGATCAAGATAATGACACTTTCCGATTGTATGAAAAAAATGGAGAGAAGGAAGTAAGCAAAGATATTGGAAATGAACTTAAGGTTTAAGGCTTTCAAATTTAAATGGATGATGAAGGCATTCACTGAGGTAGTAAACCCCCAAGGAAGACCAGAGTTAAGGAAAACATTGCTGAGTTTGGTGTTGCATATGTTGAGTTTGAGGAGCTTTTGTGGCACCCCAGTGGAGGTGTCACATGAGTAGCTGAACAAATGGGTCTCGAAACCTGAGGACTTGTCATGTCTAGATGGCTCCTGGAGTCAGGGGTGTGGAGAAGATGACCTAGTAGGAAGATGAAAAGAGACCCAGGGATTAAGCCAAGGAGCTCAACATTTAAGAACAAGGTCTGAAGACATCATAGAAGAATGCTTAGACAGGTAAGGAAGCCCAGGAAAGAGAGGGCTTCGAAAAGGTGGTTGTGGTTAATGATGTTAAAACGTCTAGTAAGAAGATGACCAAAAATGTGCTTTGGAATAATGATTTGAATGAGCTGGAAGCATGATGGAGGTTGAGACCAGACTGGACCAAGTTGGCAAGTGAGCGGGCAGGGAGGGTAGTATCAAACATGGACAAATATGCATAGAGTTCTGGTATTTGGCCAAAGATGGAGAAGCTATTCTGGGAACAAACTCCAGTGAGCTGGCAGCAATGAGTTCCACTCCTATAGAGTACTGTGTCATACTCCATGATTCTCCAGTTTCTCAACCTAGGAATATCGCTCAGCAGCGACTCTTCTTTCAGCCCATTGGACACGGGGATCTACAGACAGATGGGTCCTTCCCTCTTTGTTTAATCATTCATTTTTTGTGGATTAAATGGGTTGCCTAGAAGAGTCAATCCAGCCAGTGGTAGGATTTATCCCTAAATTTTTATTTCTAGATATGTTCATTTTCTAGGGCTGCCATAAAACTGGGTGGTTTAAAACAACAGTAATTTATTGTCTCATAGTTCTTTTAGCCTTCTGTCTGAAGGCTAAAAGTCCAAATCAAGGTCTTTATTCCTTTCAGAGCCTCTAGGGAAGGATTCTTCCTTGCCCCTTCCAGCTTTTGGTGGCCCAGACATTCCTTGGTTTAGGCAGCATAACTCCAATTTTTGTTCTGTCTTCACAGAACCATCCTCCCTGTGTATTTCCGGGCTCAAATGTTCCTCTTCTTAGGCGGACAGCAGTCACATTGCATTAGGGACCACCCTGCTCCAGTATGACCTTATGTTAATGTAAGTAATGACATTTGCAATAACTTATTTCCAAATAGCATTGTATTCTGAGGTCCTGGGGTTTGGGGCTTCAACATATCTTTCTGGGGACACACATCAACCCATAACAATAGGTATGAATTTTCATCATACCTAGTGTTTCACCATACCTAGGATTTGCAGGCTGGGGACATAACCACCAAGCTCCTAGGATTTGCAAGCTGGCAACATAACCAACAAGCTAAGGAGCCATACCTAGGGTTTGCCATACCTAGGATTTGCAAGGAGCTTGGTGCTACAGCTTGTAAATCCTAGATATGGACACCACCTTTGTCAGGAGCCACATTTGGTGCACTCACCATTTGGCAAAGGGAAGAATGATTTTCGTCCAGGCTAAGATGTCAATGGAGAATACAATGTTTATTGAAGTGGCTCATTAAGGGCTATCCTCACAGGGTTATCTCGCCCACACTGGGGCTCTCTACCAATTCAAATGAGGTCCATTCTTAAAGAAATGACAAGAACCACATGCTCCTTTCTGATTTTCAAAGAAATTAGAGACAGGATAAAATGTCATCCAGTCATTCCACAACCATACCATATGCTTACCCACATCAGCCTCTGGGGATAGACAGGCTGTGGGACCGCCCTGGATATTCAGCACAGCCCCTGGCACTGGGAATTCCTTGCCTAGTAAGAGAAATAGAATGGACACAGCAAGAGCACAATGTTTGCTGAGCAGGTAGTATTAGAAAAGTTGTGATGGTAGAAAGAGGATTTGCTCTTCTTCATCCTAATCCATAATTACGAGTTTTGTTGGTTGGTTGGTTGGTTGAGTTTTTTAGAGACAGGGTCTCATTCTGTTACCCAGGCTGGAGTGCAGTAGCATGATCATAGTTCACTGCAGCCTCGAACTCCTTGGCTCAAGCAATCCTCCCACCTTGGCCTCCCAAATAGCTGGGATTACAATTCTGAGTATTATTCTAACCCCCAAAATTACTAAGAGTGAGTGGCATACACCAACTGAGCCAGCCAGGAGAGTGGCTGCCTTGTCACTTTTGAACTTTTTGTCCTTATGGTTTGTTTGTATTATGAGCTTTTGGTGGTCCTCTCACAGATACTACAGTTACATTTTATCTATACACATGTTCTTCCATTAATGAGTACTAACTGATCCATGTGCTAGGAAAGAAAGGCACCCGCTGCCCGGCTGCCATTTGCTGCACAGTGCAGTGGAAGAGCCCAGCCCTGGAATGGCACTCGAGTCAATGTGCCATCCATGGGTTTGTTAAGAATTGCAAATCCTTATACACATTAGTAAGCTTCTCTGAGACTCAGTTTACTCCACTGTGCCCAGTGAGCTGACACTACCTAGCATTGTTGGAGGATTACAGTTAAGGAAGATCAGAGAGGCCTCAATATAGTAGATGCTCCACAAATATGCCTTGTCTTCACTCCTACATTTGCCCATGTTTCACTGAGTCACAAATATTTACTGAACACCTCACACTAGACTCTGTTTTAAGTAATGGTGACAGCAAAGTGAATAAAATATTCTTGCTTTTTCAGAGCTTACATTCTTGTGGGAGCAAAACAGACAATGAAAAGGTATTTTTCTTTCTTTCTTTTTTTTTCTTTTTTCTTTTTGAGATGGAGTCTCACTCAGTCACCCAGGCTGGAGTGCAGTGGCACGATCTCGGCTCACTGCAACCCCTGTCTCCTGGGTTTACGCAATTTTCCTGTCTCAGCCTCCCGAGTAGCTGAGACTACAGGTGCCTGCAACCACGACTGGCTAATTTTTGTATTTTTAGTAGAGACAAGGTTTCACCATTTTGGTCAGGCTGGTCTCGAACTCCTGACCTCAGGAGATCCACCCGCCTTGGCCTCCCAAAGTGCTGGGATTATAGGCATGAGCCACCGCACCAGGCAGAAGATATTCTTCAAAAGGAGATCTGTGCTGGATGGCAGGAAAGGACAGGTTAATCTGACAAGAGTGCCTGGGACAAGAAGAGACAAGGGGATGCCTCTGATAGTGTGGCCACTCTGAGAAGGCTGCACAGATCTGAAGGATCAGGAGGACCCAGCCTTACAGAGATCTACGGATAGGTCATATAAGGCCAATGCAGGTGCTGGGCAGGATGAGACGGTGTGCCCAGGAGCAGCAAGCCAGCCAACAGCCAGAGTGCAGAGTCCGGAGTCAAGAGGCGGGATGTGAGGGTGGTAAGGTGGGCAGGGGCTCCACCACCGTGGAACTCTGTCAGCCACAGTCAGAGTTGTGTTTTCTTCTAAAGGGGATGGGAAACCTCTGTCAGGTTTCAAGCAAGGGTGTGATGTCAAAGATCACTCTGACTACTGTGTGGAGAGTGGGTTGTCCAGAGCAACAGGGAAAGCAGGTGGGCTCTATAGGAGGCTGCTCCATTTCCTGGCGTCTTAGTCCATTCAGGCAGCTATAACAAAATGCCATAGACTGGGTGGCTTATGAACAACAGGAATTTACTTCTCACAGTTACAAAGTCTGGGAATTCCAAGATCAAGGCACTGGTGGATTCAGTGTGTGGTAATGGACTATTTCCTGGCTCACAGAGGCTGCCTTCCTGCCTTGTCCTCACATGGTGTAAGAGGCCTCCTTTGCAAGGGCACTAATCCCATTTATAAGGACTTCACTCTCATGACTTACTCACCTCCCCCAAAGACCCCACCTTCTCATTCCATCACTTTGGGGGCTAGAATTTCAACATCTGAATTTTGGGGGGACATAAATATTCAGACTGTAGCACTTGGTCAAGAGACAGTGGAGATTTAGACCAAATGGACGTGGTGAGAAGTGGGTAGATATGAAGATCTTTTGAAAGATAGATTTGAGGAGAAGTTAAAAATTCAAGTTAGAGTGCTGGGGACATTATCTTCTGCACTTCCAGGAGCAACACACTTTAGTTAGGGAATGAGACTTATCCAAGTGTAGCAAGAACTTGGTAGGTACCAATAATTATGATCATAGTAAGAAAACAGCTAAAATGTACACTTCACAGAATACAAGTCTTCACATGTCTTACTTCAAATCAATAAAAATCCACACAGCAATGAAATTCTGGATAGTTTCTCCCTTGATCAAATATACCGAATCACACATTCATTACGTAGCCTTTGAGTCCTACTGTTGATGCATACTCACTTCTTTTTATTATCTACATTTTTAGATAATACTCACTTCTTTTTATTCTCTACATTTTCATAACATGATGCCATAACACGTAACGCCACTTATTTATTCATTTTTAATACTAACTAACAATAGGTTTTCTCTGTGAAAAATCAGTGCTTTATTAAAAGTTTCAGAAACAAGACAATTGAGTTAGGAATTTTGCTTAGATGTATTATATTTATATGCCTAATTTTTTAAAAACTGTTAGTAGCATCTGCAAGCTATTCCAAAGAGATTAAAGGACTTATAAACATTGGAAAATGTAACTTAATATATAAGTAATAATATAAGGATTTTTTAAAAGTCTAAATATACTATTTTTGAACCTTGATTATGCACGAAGTACCTTATAAAACACACTCAGCTGTACCCAACAATACAAACATATACACCCCTCTCCATTTACAATGATGGGTAAAGTGAGGAAAACTGTAAAATGAATATGGAACTATAAATTAGAAGACACTGTTTGGAACTTGCCAAGCCTCACCCTGCCTCTGATTCTTCCCCTATAAAAAAAATAGGCTAGGCACTGTGGCTCACACCTGTAATCCCAACACTTTTGGAGGCTGAGGCAGGTGGATTACTTGAGGTCAGGAGTTCGAGACCAGCCTGGCCAACATGGTGAAACCCCATCTCTACTAAAAACACAAAAATTAGCCAAGCGTGGTGGCATGTGCCTGTAATCCCAGTTACTCAGGAGGCTAAAGCAAGAGAATTGCTTGAGCTCGGGAGGCAGAGGTTGCAGTGAGCTGAGATTGCACCACTGCACTCCAACCCCGGCAGGAGAGCAAGACTCCATCTGGAAAAATAATAAAAAAATTAATAATATTTGTGAAAAATTTATTCACCCTGTTTACTTCACAGGTGTATTTTAAGGATGAAACAAGATAAATATATGCAAAAGTATTTCCTAAACGTTAAAGTATTATACAAATATATTATTTTTTAGAGAAAAAAAGCTAAAAAAGCAATTAAAATGCAAAACTATTAGCCTTAAAGTCAAATTATTTACTTGCCATTTTACTCTTTTTTTTTGTATTTTTTTCTGCTCGTTTACCTAGTCTTTGGGAAAGGTTTCAAATATCCTTTAACAAACATTTTCATTGCTTGGCAGGAGTAATAAAAAAAGAAATGGTAGAGTGAATCACATTCAGAATTAACTTGTGACACACATTATCATGTAGCTTTTATGTAAGTAATTAAACTGCATATTATGCTTATTTATTCTAGACATTACGTGTCAAAATTTCATTTGTGCCTGTTTTCCGTTGTTGACAGAAATAGCTGTAATGAAGGTTGTATATTTTACTACTTTTTCACTAATCACTAGAAATAACTAATGAAATAAATGATTAAGAAAAGATGCTTTTAAACACTTTCAGACTTGATCTTTTAACTTTCTACTGGTATTGTGCATCCGGATTCATTATTAGATCAAATAGGAACATAAGATGTCCAAAGGATCTATAAATGTCTTGTGAAACTAGAATGCAGTTCACTGATCATGGTAGAGAAGTCTTAAGCCAACATCTTTAATTCTTTCACCAAAGAAGCACATTCTTAAACCAAAGGAGTTGACACACTTGTTGGAATGAGCTTTGGACAAGAAACCAGAAAGTCCGTTAAGTCCCAGCTTTGCCACTGACTGTGTGTCCTTAGGCAAGTTGTTTTACCTCTCTGATCTTCCCTTCGCCCATTCAGTGATCACAGCATTTTTGTCTGTGCACCACACAGCCTTGTTGTAAAGATCAAGTGAGCTGTCAAGTTTGCAAGCACTTCGAAAACAGTGACATGCTAAGCTAAAGCAAGTGCCTTTGGAGTTACTATCTGACAGTGCCTGCTCTGGACTGTAACTTCACACGAAGTTAGCACAGGCTTCATGCTCAAGAGCAGCATCAGTGACTTCCTGCCAACATCCTCTCGGGAAATGATGCCTGCTGGACTGAGCAAGCTTGCTGGACCCTCCCGAGTCCAGGAGGCAACCTGCAGGGGCACCAAACTCCCCTTGCCATGGCACGTTTTCAAGGTTTTGCGATTAAGAAGTTTGGGGACCAGAGGAGTGTGAAAAGTTAGCACCTTAATTGTTGAAAACTCTCAAAGATTCCAAACTTGTAAATCATGAAAGGCCACTGTTTAGCAGGCTGGAATGCTTTTGAAAAAGGCCAGCTATCAGAGATTGGCCTCGTTAATAACCACAGTAAAACTAGCTCTTGAAGCTCAAAGACACAGCTAATTAGGGCAGAAAAATTCAACCTCAAATTGAGAGAGAGAGAGAGAGTGTGTGTGTGTGCGCGCGTGTGTGTATGTGTTTCTGAAGTGTAAAAGCTTTTCTCCCAGAGAAGTATGTCTAAGTATATATTGGACATGTTCCAAGACCCACTGTAAGACAAAGAAAGCCAGGACTGCAAAAATGTCAAGGTGGGGTTAATCAACTCCCAGAGTGTCTGTGTGCCCATCTGTCCAGTAAAAAGGAATCACCAACTTCCTTACCTAGAAACTGTCTAATCCTAAACTTTCAAAACAGAGACTCAATAGACAGAAATTCACAGAGGATATGTTATAATGCTTTCCTGGATTTTTTTAAAAGTAATAACATATGTATGTGGCCCAGCACAGTGGGTATTTGAGAATTTATTGAGTACATCTACATGTTTTAGATAATGGGGATTTAGATATAAGTATCAGCTGGTTCCTGCCCACAAGAATCTTGTGTCTGCTGCTAATCAGAGCCTGGTACCAAGAAGATCCTCAACATATGTCTAGGTCTTCCATGTTATGAGAAGAGACTTTTCCCTAAGTAAAGGTCAGCTGCAATGGACTCAAAATTTGCCAGTTATAAAGACTGTACAAAGGCTTAAAGCCCAGAATCTATTTGTCAGCTGTCTTCTCAGTTTAAACTTAGAGTGTCCCAACAGCCTGAAAGCATAGCCTTGTCAATATCACTGGAAGATTATATTAGTTAGTGAAATGTCCCAGTAGAAAAGAAATACAGAATTAAGATTCAGCTCAGCTGGGCAACCCAATGCCCTCCATCTCGTTACTGATACCGCCTACATGGTACAAACAGTCAATGATATTTTTAAAAGACATAAATTCAGAGGCACTCTGAGTCCAATTCAGTGTGAGCCATGATCACAGGACACTTCATGCAAGCAGTATGTGACCAGTGCCCTCCGAAGGGAGCCAGTCCTTGGCTTGGGTGTGCAGGGAGAACATGGTACTTCTGACTGCAGACATTAGATGGGTTTCAAGGGTACAGAGATCTTTGCCCCGTATTTTAATGGATGGCTTGGTTTCTGACGTATGGAAATGGGGACAGAGGGTGGCCCTTGTTATTGACAATGTGGCCCATGGAGCAGAGCATGGGCATCACCTGGAAGTTTGTGAGAAATGCAGAATCTCAGGCACCATCTTACGGAATTAGAATTTGCAATTGACGTCCCTGGGGAATCAGTCAGTACATTGAAGTTGAGAAGCGCTCTTCTTGACTAGACCACATGGATTTTATTGTGCAGAACATAACGTAGGATAGTTACAGAGAGAAAATGGGATACCTCTGTCATGTGGTCAAATTCTCCAGCTCCTCCCATCATAGTGATGACATAACAGAAAAATATTTATATCTCTCTGAATCTTGGTGTCTTCATCTGTAAAACTGACTGATAAACTATAGTCTGCCTAATTCACAAGTCTGTTTTGAGAGGCAGTGAGATAACAAATGTGAAAATACTTTAGGTCTGAATACCCATTTTTGCTGACAAATGGCCAAGACTTTTCTCTTTCAAAGTACTCTTGTTGAAAATGAGGCTTTCGGATGTGACCACAGCTCCCCACATTAACTCTGGTAGTCATGTCTGGTGGAAACACCAGAAAAGCTTCCAGAGAATGACCTCCTGCATGGGAGCAAACTCCAGGATAATGATGGGCATGGGCAGAACAGAACCTAAAAAGTGCACAGGACTGGGAGCCAGGCCATCTGACAATATCTGGATGTCTAGGGGATGCACAGACTAACTAAGAAAGCAGAGAGCCTGCCCTCAGGAAGCCTACAATCTAATAAAATTTGTTCTACAGTAGGGCTTCAACAGATGTTCTAAAGTGTCCACCCAGCCAGGCACAGTGGCCTATGCCTGTAACCTCTGCAGTTTGGGAGGCCAAGGTGGGAAGATTGCTTAAGGCTAGGAGTTTGAGACCAGCCTGACAACATAGTGAGATCCCCCATCTCTACAAAAAGTTAAAAAAGTAGCCCGGCATAGTGGCATGTGCCTATAGTCTTAGCTACTTGGGAGGCTGAGAAGGGAGAATTGCTTGAACCCAAGAGTTAGAGGCTGCAGTGAGCTTTGATCACAACCACTGCACCCCAGCCTGAATGACAGAGCAAGATCCTATGTCTAAAAATAAATAAAATAAAATAGTAAAAATAAAGTCCCTACCCAATTCCAGGGTAGCCTCAATCTTCTTATAGATTGAGCCACACAGAAGTGGCCCAGGTAGGCCTGGAAGGGGGCAAAGGACTGATACCACCACCCCATGAGGTCCTGTGAAGGAAGACCAAGTTACAAGTAAGCAAGCCATATAGATGTATGCTCCCCTTCACTGGCTTATCTTTTATTTTCTTTATAGCATCTAAAACTGCTTATTTTTTGTATTTGTTCATTTTCTGTCTCTATCATTAAAATGTAAAATCCTCAAAAGCAGGGACTTTGAAAGTCTTGTTCGTCGTGGTATTTTCAGCACCTAGAACAGTGACTGGCACAAAGGAAGTGCTTAATGAGTCTGCCAAATGAATCAATTCCTTCTGCCCAGATATGGATCTTTCTGGAGCTAATTTAAACTTTTATGTTTGCAATTAGAGTTAAAATCCCCAGTTATCCTTACCTCCTGGTATTTACACCTATGCTTTGAATCAAGGTGAGTCTGTGTGACCAACAGAATATGGCAGAAGTGATGGTATGTCACTTTTGAGACTAGGTTATAAATGCCTGCAATTTCCATTTTTGTTACTCTGTCACTCCCTTGCCCTTGGGATACTTGCTCTTGAGGGAAATCATTTCATGAGCAACCCTAAGGAGGGAGCCACCTAGTGAGGAGATAGAGTCTCCTGGGTCTCCTGCCTACCACCACATGGGTGAGATTGAAATTGAGTGGATCCTCACACTCACTCAAGCCTGCAGAGACTGCAGCCTCAGCTTGACTGCAATCCCATGTGAGATCCTGAGCCAGAGGCATGTACCTAAGCCACAACCAGTTCCTGACACTCAGAAACTATGGGAAAAAATAAATTGTGGGTGTTCTAAACTGCTAAGTTTTGGGGCAATTTGTTATACAGCAATAAATAACTAATACACTGCTACTTAATGGCCACCAACGCCCAGCCGTGATCTCTGGTCCCTGGCTGGAAAAAAGGGATGACCCACCCCTCCACCCAACCACAACAGAAGCAGATGAAGAAGCAGGCCAAGATGCTGAGGATATACAAACATGTCTCTGTCCTTAGCAAAAATAGCATCCATCGCCTCTACATTTGCCATGGGAAGGAGACACTGCTAGACCCTGGCTCTTCCCTCTAGTGCAGAGATTTCACATCCCACTGGGGGGTGGTGGGGATCTTTCACTGATTTCCTAATGCTTTTTGGCATTTGGCACTCTGCTTTTAACACTCTACCAAACACAGCTGAGACCAGAATACAACAGAGAAACAACACTTTACTAAGGATTTTGGGAAGATTACAAAGAAATATAGAACACTACCCACTGACAAAATTTTGTTTCCAAAAATGACATATTTATCTTTACACTGGCTCCTTGTACCTCCCAGAGCCCAGAATCTCAGAGTACCTGTGTAGAAATCTCAATTTCCAACAATTACAATAGCTAAAAAGGCTATTTGAGTCCTATCTGCCTATGTAGGCAGGTGCCTATTGCCGTCTAAGGCCCCAGGACTTCCCTCACTCAATACTGAGAAGTCAGCCATAAGGCAAGACTTCATCTCATCAGCTGTAGCTTACAATCAACCATCCTCAAACACCAGGATATCACATAAACATTCTCATCCCAATGGGATGAGATCCCAACGCTAACAGAAGATGGGGCCACTTCCCTCACAACCTCTACATCAGCTAGCTTCATCTGGGAGAAACAACACTTCATCTACGTCCAAGACATTCTCTTCCACCTTTCAGCAAAAAGAAAGGCCAAGATTAACTGATGGTTCTAATCACAGAGCTGATGGACAAGCCAGGTCTAGGATTCTTCTCCTTGGCAGACCTGAAACTCATTTCTAGTCACACGACCTGCTGGCATCTCCCAGTAATAGGTGAATTGTTCGTTCTATCCCATGACTGTACAACCTCAAAACTGGGATCTCAGAAGTTGTCTAGCTCAGCCACCTACTCAGTGCTGAAACTCCCACTGCAGAACCTTCCTGGACATTCCAAGTGACAGGATGCCTACTACCTCCAGAGACCACTGATCTCATTCTAGGATGCCTCTAATATTAGAGAGCTTTGGTGCCTAATGAGCTGAAATTATCCCCCCACCTAATACATGCACCCAATGCCTTCCAATATTGGGTGCAGCTCTACTGTCTGGCCCTACCTTGTCCCTCTGCTCCATGGCAGCCCATCAAAGAAGTAGTGACAGTGCCTGGGCTACCCCAACATTATGTCTTTACCATCCATCTTCAGAAGACATTGTTGAAAGGGCTTTCATCCAGTCATTCAATCTTCTCCTCTTCTATCCTTTGGGATATGAATAATCTAAACAGAGTACCATCCTCCAGACAAGGTCCAGCCAATGCAAAATAAAGCTGGATTTTTACTTCCTCTGGTGTCATTACCATAATTCTATTATAATAATGCAAGTTTTACATGAACTTATTTAGAAACTATATTACCCTATTGGTTCACAGTAATCTTGTGGTAAAAAAAAAAAAAAAGCTTCTTTTTGTATAAACTGCTGTTAAGCCAGGTACAACCACCCAATCTTTTAAAACTCACTTTGAGGACCTAATTCAAGACCACATATTTCTTTTAATTGAACAATTTTTTTTTTCTTTTCTTTTTTTTTGGGGGGGGGGGACAGGGTCTTGCTCTTTCACCCAGGCTGGAGTGCTGGAGTTCAGTGGCACAATCTCAGTTCACTGCAACCTCTGCCTCCCAGGCTCAAGCAATCCTCCCACGTCAGCCTCCCGAGTAACTGGAACCAACCACAGGTACACACCACCACGCCCAGCTAATTTTTGTATTTTTTGTAGAGACAGGGTCTCACCATGTTGCCTAGGCTGATCTTGAACTCCTGGGCTCAAGCAATCCACCTACCTTAGCCTCCCAAAGTGCTAGGATTACAGGCGTGAGCCACTGCATATGGCCCAAAAATTCTTTATACAAATAGATACCAACCTACAATACGCTTATACAAATAAAATAAAATCATATGTATAAAGTTGTATTCATAAAGGTAAGTATGCTAAACTGAAAGCTATACAGCAATGAGAAACACTAACAGCAAATGCAAATAAAAATAAAGCTATTTTCTGAGGTTGGGCGCAGAGGCTCATGCCTGTAATCCCAGCACTTTGGGAGGCTGAGCTGGGAGGATCACTTGAGCTCAGGGGTTGGAGACCACCCTGGACAACATAGAGACAACCCCTGTCTCTACGAACAATTTTAAAATTAGTCAAGTGGGATGGTATATGTCTGTACTCTGAGCTACTCAGGAGGCTGAGGTGGAAGGATCCCTTGAGCCCAGGAGGTCAAAGCTACAGTGAGCTGTGATTGTGCTGCTGTGCTCCAGCCTGCGTGACACAGCGAGACCCTATCTCAAAAACAAAAAGGCTGGACACGGTGGCTCGTGGCTGTAATCCCAGCACTCTGGGAGGCCTAGGGAGGTGAATCACCTGAGCCCCCAATTTCAAGACCAGCTATGAGCAATGATGTGAAACCCCGTGTCTATTAAAAATACAAAAATTAGCTTGGCATGGTAGCCTGCACCTGTAGTCCCAGCTACTTGGGAGGCTGAGGTGGGCGTATGGCGTATGCCCAGGAAGTCAAGGCTGCAGTGAGCCGTGATCGCACCACTGCATTCCAGCCTGGGCAACAGAGTGAGAACCTGTCTCAAAAAACAACAAACAGCCAGGCGCAGTGGTTCACGCCTGTAATCCCAGCACTTTGGGAGGCAGAGGTGGGCAGATCACCTGAGGTCAGGAATTTAAGATCAGCCTGACGAACATGGCGAAACCTCATCTCTACTAAAAAACAAAAATTTAGCTAGGCATGGTGGTGCACTCCTGTGGTCCCAGCTACTCGGGAGGCTGAGGCAGGAGAATCACTTGAACCTAGGAGGCAAAGTTGCAGTGAGCCAAAATTGCGCCACTGCACTCCAGCCTGGGCGACAGAGCGAAACTCCCTCTCAAAACAAACAAACATACAAACAAAAAGATATTCTCATGTTTCATTAAGCATCCAAACTTGCCAATCTTTTAGTCCTTTCCTTCTACACTATTTTTTATCCTCATTTTCTGCATCTGATTGGATTCTTGGATTTTATTTCACTTTCTGTGTGACATTCTCCACAGATACACCTCATTGACTGCTGCTGTGGGATGTCCCTATGCAGCACAGAGAAACTTCTCATTCCACACTTGCAAACAGAACTCGCCACATTACTGCCCAGGACTGTATGTTTATCTCTGTTGAATTTCAGTCCATTGACTCTAACCAGTAATCCCAGTCTCCAGGGATTTTTAAAGAACTATTTCAGACATGCTCAAAAATATAGATGGCCAGGTGCCGTGGCTCATGCCTGTAATCCCAACACTTTGGGAGGCCGAGGTGGGTGGATCACATGAGGTCAACAGTTCAAGACCAGCCTGGCCAACATGGCAAAACCCGTCTCTACTAAAAACACAAAAAATTAATCAGGTGCAATGGTGGGCACCTGTAATCCCAGCTACCCAGGAGGCTGAGGCTGGAGAATCCCTTGAACGTGGGAGGCGGAGGTTGCAGTGAGCCAAGATGGTACCACTGCACTTCAGCCTGGGTGACAGACTGAGACTCCATCGCCCCACCAAAAAATTATATATATATAATGTATATATAATATATGTTTTATATATAATATATATAATATGTGTTTTATATATATTATGTACATTATATATGTTTTATATATTATGTATATAAAATATAGGTTTTATATATATTAGGTAGATATAATATATGTTTTATATATATTATGTATAAATAATATATGTTTTACATATATTATGTATAAATAATATATGTTTTATATATATTATGTATATAATATATGTTTCATATATAATGTATATAATATATGTTTCATATATTATGTATATAATATATGTTTTATATATATTATGTATATAATATATGTTTTATATATATTATGTAAACAATATATGTTTTATATATATTATGTAAACAATATATGTTTTATATATATTATGTATATAATATATGTTTTATATATATTATGCATATAATGTATGTTTTATGTATATTGTATATATAATGTATGTTTTATATATTGTATATATATGTTTTATATATTGTATATATAATATATGTTTTATATATATTGTATATACGACATAGGTTTTACATATATTATATATACAATATATGTTTTATATATTACATATAATATATGTTTTACATATATTATATATATTATATGTTTTACATATATTATATATATTATATGTTTTACATATATTATGTATATAATATATGTTTTATACATATTATATATAATATATGTTTTATACATATTATATATAATATGTTTCATATATATTACATATAATATATTTTTATATATATTATGTAATATATGTTATACATACATTATATATATAATATATGTTATATATATTATATGTAATATATGTTATACATATATTATATATATAATATATGTTATATAATTATATGTAATATATGTTATATATTATATATAATATATGTTTTATATATATTATATATAATATAGGGTTTATATATTATATATAATATATGTTTTATATATATGTTTTATATATATTACATGTAATATATGTTTTATATATTATATACATATAATGTATGTTTTATATATATTATATATTATGTATGTTTTATATATATTATATACAATATATGTTTTATATATAATATATAAAAATATAAACAAATATTGTAAATTATATATTATTATAGTCTATATTATATATAATTATCATATAATATATTATATATAATATAATATATATTATATATAACATATAATATATAATATATTACATATAATATATTATATACAATATATATCTTATATATGATACATAATATATAATATATATTATATATGTATTATATATAATATATCTATAATAGTATATATAATATATATTATATATAATACATATATCATATATACTATATATTATATTATATATTATATATTACATAATATATATTATATTATATATTATATATTATATGTAATATATTATATATCATATATTACATATTCTATGTAATACATTATATTATATATCACATATATTGTATGTAATATATTATATATTATATATACTACATGTAATATGTTATATATTATATATTGTTTATATTATATGTGCTATATTATATATGGTATATATTAGATGTCATATATTTTATATTATATGTGATATATATTACATATTATATATTATATATTATGTAATATATTATATATTAGATATTACATATAGTACATTATAGATTATATTATATTAAATATATGTAATCTGTATGATATATATTATAATATAATATATAATATAATAATTCTATATTATCTATAATATATTTTATATAACTACAATATATTATATAACATATATTATATATTATATAATATAATTATGTATAACATAATGTATATATAATTATAATTATATATAACTGTATAATTATATATGGTTATATTTAATCATACATAATTATATATTATAATCATACATATATACCTATATAATATATAATAATAATTATCTAATATATCATATTATATATAATTACATAATTATATATAGCAATATTTAATATATCATATTATATATAATTACATAATTATATATAATAAATAATATATCATATTATATCATATTATATACTTATATATATAATTATATCATATTAGATAATTATATATAATTATATCATATTATATAATTATATATAATATTTATATAATATGATATAATTATATATAATAATTATCTAATATGATATAATTATATATAATAATTACCTAATATTACATAATTATATATATAATTATATCATATTATATAATTATATATAATAATTATGTAATATATTGTATGTATTATATATAATATAATACATATAATATACAATCTATGTAATTATGTAATATATTCTGTATAATAATTATATAATATATATTATATAATATATAACATAATATATTATATTACATCATATTGTATTAATATTAAATTAATACATAATATTAAAATATTCAAATAATATATTAATATCAATATCTTATAGATAATATTATATAATATATAATATGATATAAGCTATAATATGTTATATATTATAATATATAATATAATATATAATATATTATAATATATTATATATTATATTATATATTATAATATATAATATATTATATTATATATTATATTATATATGTTAATTTTATATAATATTAATTAGATTATATTATATTCATATGAATATAATAAATTAAGATGATGTATCTAAACTAGAAATATTTATACCTTTATTACAAATATTTATAATATATTACCCTATATAATATAGTATACTATATTATACTATAATATAGTATACTATAATATAGTATAATATAGTATACTATATTATACTATATTATAGTATACTATATTATAGTATAATATAGTATACTATATTATAGTATAATATAGTATACTATATTATACTATAATACAGTATACTATATTATACTATAATATAATATAGTATAATATAGTAATATAATATGTGGTATAATATATTATACTGTAATGTAATATGTTATATTATATATAAAATATACATTTATATATAAATATAAATATATGTATGATATTATATATAAATATAATATAATATATTTATAATATAATAAATATAAAATAATATATTATAATATATTATATTATATTATATTAATTATATTATTTTAATATCACATAATATATAATATACAATATAATATATCTAATATCTAATATATAATATAATATATATATTATATTATATAGTATATACTTTATTATATATATTACATATTATATATTATATTATATAATATATTGTATATTACATATTATATATCATATTGTATAATATATTATATATATTATATATTATATATTACATTATATAATATGTTATATTATATTATATTATACATTATATATTATATTATATTATATATTATATTATAGATTATATATTATATTACATATTATATAGTATATCACATAGTATATTATATATTATATAGTATATTATATATTATATTATATATTATATAGTATATTATATATTATATTATATATTATATAGTATATTATATATTATATTATATATTATATACAATATATTAATATTAATACATTATATTAATATTTTAATATTATATATTAATTTAATATTATATATTAATTTAATATTAATGTTAATAATGTATATTAATTTAATATCAATATAGTAATATTTATATAGTAATATAATATGTTATAATGTAATATATAATAATATATGATATATATTATACATAATACATAATATATAATAATATAACATATTGGAATATAACATATCATATATTATATATAACATATAATATATATTATACATAATGTATAATATATTATACATATTATATATTATTATGTATTATATTGAGTAATATATAATATAATATATAATTATGTATTTTATTTAATAATATATAATATATCATATTTTATTATATATTATATTCAATAATATATAATATAATATATATTATTAGATATTATATATTTATATATAACATAATATATATTATTAGATATGATATATTTATATATAACATAATATATTATTAGATATTATATATTTATATATAATATAATATATATTATTAGATACTATATATTTATATATAATATAATATATATTATTAGATACTATATATTTATATATAATATAATATATATTATTAGATATTATATATTTATATATAATATAATATATATTATTAGATATTATATATTTATATATAATATAATATATATTATTAGAGATTATATTTTTATATATAATATACTATATATTATATATCATATATTTATATATAATATAATATTACATATTATTATATATAATATATATTATTCCAATTTCCTTTATCACAAAGAATGCTGTAATAAGCATGACTATCGATGTTTCTCTCCGTACATGGACCACAGTATCTCCAGTTCTAAGCCAAAGAGGAGAATTGCTTGATCGTGGATTCCATGTGTCTCTTGCTTCACTGGATGCTGCCAACTAGTTCCCTGAAATTATCGAGCAGGTTACACTTCCGCTGGCCGTGTAGGAGAGGTCCCGTGGCTGCACTGCTCACCCAAGGTCAGCATGTATCAGGCTTAATTATTAGCCAATCTGATGGGTGTGAAACAGTTTCTCATTTACTCCTTATTTGCCTTTAATCTTTATCTTGCCACCTCCCTTATTCATGCGGTCCATTAATTAGATACTCTCGGCTACAAATAAGGAAACACTCAAAAGCAGCTGAAACACATAAAAAGAAGCCTAAAGGTAGGGTTTGTTTTACAGTTGGTCAATTTAGTAGCACTAGGACCAGCTGCTTCCATTTTTCTTCTCCACCATCTTGAGCTTTGGTATTCAGCTTGTCTTCTCACGATAGCAAATTCACTGCCCCACAACTCCACACAATCTCACCCACAGGCAGGAAGGTAAGTCCTCCTCCTGTGCCTCTTCTCCAGTGAGAAATACTTCCCCCAGAGGCCCTGTGATCAGGTGTCCCTGCTTTCCTTCATACCGTTCATACTGTATTGGTCAGAATTGCATTACACTCCCATGGCTAAAGGAGTGACAAGAAAGGGGAATGGAGCTTCCCTGGTCAGTTATATTAATCAGCATTCATCCTAGGCAACAGAATGTCCCTCTCCCCAAAGCATATGGAAGGGTGAGTGTGTGAACAAATTTAGGGCTCTACTAGGAATAAGGAGGAATGGGGACAATGGCTGTTGGGTAACGAAGATAGGTATCTGCCACTGTTGAGAAATAAAGTCCTTTAAAGCTGAATTCTAGAAACATCCTTCTTTCTGGTGATGGAGCTGCTGTTATCACAGACATGAATATCAGCAGTTTCTGATGTTCAACTCACAATGTTCACGTCCCTTACTTTTTCAACATGGAGCTCCATGAATTTTTCCCACTTCACTTTTTTCTTTTTTCTCTACCTACTCTTTTGACTCCAAGAATTTGTTCTTTTTTTGTTTTTTTTGTTGTTTTGTGTTTTTTTCCTGAAACCTTCTCTTCACTCCATACTTTAAATCACCACTGGAAATATAAGGAGCTCTGTTTCCCACTCCCACCCCCACTCTTGTACCTCTGAGTATATCTTTATGTCATACCCAGCACCTCTCTTTTCTTAGGATGTGAACTGACACAAATGTTTATTACTTTAACCATCCATGGCTATTCCTAATGGCTTATGGTCTTCCACAATGAGATTTTCTGATCCAGAGTCTCAGGTTGGTATTGAAGCAAATTTTTTTGACACTTAAAAATATTAAATGTGAGTAAACTTGGTATAGAAATAAACTTGTCAAGTATCTATCTGTTCTCTGAGACCAGAACCGAAGATCCTTTAAAACTGGCACCAGAGACCAAAAGTTTTTCTGGGCGCTGATTCATTACTCATCAGCCACATCAGTGATTAAATATTTAAGTGCCAAGGAGTCTGTGATTAAATATTAATTCCCAGCCAGTCCGCTATGAAATATTTAAGGGTTTGAGAGTCTGAAGCGTGCAGCTTTCAGCCTAGGGCAGAAAAGAGCCCTGTCAAAGGCCGGATACCAGATGACGGAGCAAATGCATGAAGATGGGTTGGTGAGGAACTGTGCCAGGTTCGAGTGCACCCAGATGCCCTCAGGTGCTCCAAATGCTGAGATCATGGACAGCACACAGGGCTGGTCCGTTTGTGAGTAACAACTCACTACCATGAGGAATGAAGACCCGAACTTATTTTGTGCATTTCAGAGATGGGAGAACTGAGGCTCAGGGAGGTGGAGGGAATCACCCCAAGTTTTAGTGTCAGGAAGGAGTGGGCCTTAACTAAGTTCCTGGACTCACCTGTGTGGAGGAATTTCTGTCTTCTCAGCCCTAAGAGCACCATAGGTGAATAATTCTTGTGTAGTCTTCGTATTAGTAAAAAATCATTTGCTCTTCAGTTTTAAATGGAGGGAATTTAGTACAGGAAATTGGTTACAAAAGGTTTGGAAGAATTGGAAGAGCAAAAAAGAGAATCAACTGGCATTCATGAAACCAAAAGGAAGAGGTGGACATACTCAGAGGTCAGAGCCCGCTCTCACTGCTGAGTTCTGGGACGGTGTCTCAGTGGGTTCTGGATCTGCCAAAGATGCATCTTCTCAACTAGAGCTGCAGCTGCTGAAAGGGCACTGGTTCTTTCTAGCCAGGCACCCCCTCCTGCTGCCACGACATCAGCCAGCAGCATGGCCAGCAACACCATCCTATCTGAGTCACAGCAGAATCTTTCTCTTCCTTCCCTCTCTGGTCAATCTCCCATCTGCATCGCCTACTGGCAGAAGCAGACAGAAGCCTGCTGGCAAAGAAACCTAAGAAATGGAGTCTGCAGACTTCTAGTTCCAAGAGAATATAAAAAGAAGTATGTAGAACTAAGAAATAACAGATAAATCACAAGCACTGCCCCCTTGCTACCTGAGGGAAATCACTCCAGGTTCATCAAGTGAAGCTTGGCCTCCCCTACCTTTTTCTGCTCTTTTACTATAAAATAGGACCTTCATAAGTTTGAGGAGTTTCTCCAGGATTTGACCTTACAATATGGGGGGTCAGCTACTTCTCTTTTCTTGATCAACCCTGTAACCAAAAGAATAATTAATTTGGTTAAAAGCTGCAGATTTCATTTCTGTCTGCAAGTCTCAAATTATCTCAAATTGATGTGGTTATCAAGAAAGACTTGCACAGAAAAACTTGGAAAGAGGCCAGCCCAGGTAGGATCATAAATGCTCCATCAGAGAGGCAGCTCGACCTGTCCATTTTCTGACAGAAAACCTTAGTGCCAGAAAAGAAGAGCATGGAAAGTACTTCAAGTGACTTAGCCTGGACAGCCGCAGCCCACTTTGACCATTCCGGCCTTACCTGTACTGCGTCATGCCTAACAAGTGCAAGCTTGTCTTTTAACACAGATCGTCTTTTCCTCACCACTTTTGCATTCCTTTTATCTTGCCAGTGAATAAACATAAGAAAGAGAATAATTCATTTTACATGTTTTACAGTTTATAAGACATTTTTTCCATCCGTTATCTCCATTGATCCCAAAGAGAATCCTGTAAACCCTAGGCCAAGTCAGTTATTCCCATCTCCAAGTGTATGGGGCACAGCAAGTTTAAGTAACTTGTTCAAGGGCACACAGTCAAGTACCTACCATATAAGAGATGCCTAGAAACTTTTTATTGAATAAATGATCAAATAAAAAACTGAATAGGCCAGAGTCATCATTCATAAAAACCAGAGCTGAGGGAAGCATCGGAGTTGGAGTTCAATGGGAAGAAGACTTTGTTAGGAGAGAAACCAATCATAAGGACAGGGCGGAGATGGAAGCTGGCAGGGAAATCCTGATTCCCATGCATGTGAGGGAGTAGGGAGGTGGCTCTCAGAACCCAGAGGGAGCTCAACATCCATCTATTTTGAGATCTGGCAAGAGGAAGATTCTAATTACAGAAGCTCCTAAAAGCAGTGTTACTTCTAGAATCCCTGACTCGTGCCCATCTTCCATGCACAGTGGTGAACTCTCTGCTGTTTGGGAACATCAGCATCAGCCCAAATGCTCAGGGGGTCCCATCGGGTTTCTGATTGTTTACATTCGATCATCGTTGTCACCCCCTGCCACATATCCACCACCCCCACTATCCTGCCCTTCCCCTACCCCTGAGTCTCATGAGCTTCTGCCCTCTGCAACTCTTGCCCCCTCCTTACCCTCGATCCCTCCCCACCACCACTGCTGTTATAAAAACAGACAGAACCTACTGGCTGTATTTCCCTGATCCCTAATCCAGGGTGACATTCCAGGCAAACCACCACGTCGTTTCCCTTTCTTTCCCTGTTCAGGGGCCTGCCTTTATGCTGACTCCATTGCACTTGTTTTGAGACAAGGGGGAAGATGTGCAGTCTATTACCCTTATAAACCAGCTCCTTTCTTCCTCTCTCTGCCATTTAAAAGGGCCTTTCTATTTGACTGAACAAGAAAAGGAACTCTAAGAGGGGAATTAACATTGTCCCTATTATATTGTCCAATTAACACTTGTCCCGTCAAAGGCTGAGTAGGAAGCCAGGAGCCTTGGTCAATGAGAACTTTTAATCCCTCAGGTAAATGCAAAGTCGCATTGAACACGATCAAAGGGCAGATCTCAATATATTCTCTCCCCAAACCCCTTCCCTCCCCCCTCATGCATAGGACTGTATGAGGCAGCTGAGTGCTGGTTTGAATTAGTTTCAACCTTCCTTTGTGGCCATGTTGGGTGAAAGTGTGGGGGATGGTTGGTCAGACATTTAAAAACTCACACCAAGGTTCTTAATTCCCTTCAAGACAAAGACACAAGCAGACATGTTGAAGTAATGACGACCCAACCATCTTCTTTTTAAAAAAATCTATTTCCTCTCTGCAGGTACTAGGCTCAGCACCATTATTAAAACAAAGTAAATTATGCTAATAGTTAATCCTTTTGAGGGATGGAATTTAGAGGTCAGTTTCTTCGTTCTGTAGAATGCTGCATTCATTGAGATCTGACCCATGAGAAATAGACAGACAAATAGAATAGGAACTTCAGCTGGAGGGCAGGGACTCTGAAACCCTTAGAGTCCTTCCTTCTGAGCCTAACATACTTTTTTTTTTTTTTTTTTTGAGACGGAGTTTCGCTCTTGTTGCCCAGGCTGGAGTGCAGTGGTGTGATCTCGGCTCACCACAATCTGCCTCCTGGGTTCAAGCGATTCTCCTGCCTCAGCCTCCCGAGTAGCTGGGATTACAGGCATGTGCCATCACACCGAGCTAATTTTGTATTTTTAGTAGAGACGGGGTTTCTCCATGTTGGTCAGGCTGGTCTCGAACTCCTGACCTCAGGTGATCTGCCCGCCTCAGCCTCCTGAAGTGCGGGGATTATAGTCATGAGCCACTCAGCCTAACATACTTCTTTTGACATAGTAGGTGCTAAAAACTTATTTACAAATAAAAGTGTCTAGAAAAGTGATTTGCTTAGGGAAAAATTTAAGATCTAGACCACTTCAAGAAGGCTTAAACTGGTTTACTAAGATGAAAACTTAACACAGGAGAAAAGAAAGAGTAGAATGGTAAGTTGAAACCAAGGAAGGGTTCATTCATAGGAGTTCATGCTGGTTGTTCCTGCTCAGTTATCACCGATGAGCCTCTGGGTTGACGAGGAGCTTCCTGGCTGCCAGTGCAGAGGAGAAACACAATCAACTTTAAAGTCTATATTGTCCAGGGAACACCTACTGAAATACACCATCAGACAAGAATGCAATATTAACAAATGTAACATCCTGAAGCAAACATATACTATGGGACTTCTCTTAAGATCTCAGCCACACTCTCTGCCTTCTGAATACACAGCCCGTTGTATGGCTTTATAAAATTATACAGAATGGTGTTGAGTGAAGACGGTGTGTCACTGAGATCTCTGCCTCGGATAGTTCTGTGGAGTGGGCTCAGCTGCACAGAGGTGGCATGGGCCTTTCTGCCCTGGGGTTCAGATCATGTGGGAACTTCAATCGCCCATAACAAGAGGTCAACAGTCCAGCCACACTGGTGTGGTTAGAAACAGGCTGACCCACGAAGCTTTGACCCAGTGCCACAGTGACCAAGAAAACCACAGGGATGTGTGAACTATCAATCATCAACCAATCAACATTCACCAAGGTCCTCGGGATGTGGGCATCAGTGCCTGGCCTGAGGAAGACAGCCTCAGACACTCCCAATCCATGTGCACACCAGTGGCCTCTCCCTTACAAGTGACCTTGCTGTGCCTCCCTTTTTAGGGCTTTTGCACATGAAGTTCTTTGGCCTGGAATGCTTTCTCCACACCAAAGTCACTCCCTCACTTAATCAGGCCTCTGTTCAAATATCACATTATTAGAGAAACCAGCTCTGCCCATTCCATAAAAGACAGCACACACATTCCCATCCCTCCTGCCTCACCTCAGCCTGGTTCTCCCTTTTTCACAGTCCTTATCATCAGGAAGCATTTATACATATATGTGTGTGTGTGTGTGTGTGTGTGTATATATCATATAAATATATATTATAAACATATGTTATTATAATATATAATATAAACAATATAAAAATATTAATAACATATGATAAAGTATATATTAAAAATACATATGTATGTGTGCATGTCTTTATTATCAGTGTATACTATAAATAAGTAGATATAGCTAGAGACTTCCTGTCAGTCTTCCTTTTGGTACTCGTGTTTTTCCCCGGTGCCTTCACTACTCCCTGGTACATTGTAGAGGGGCATGAAATACTTGAGTGAATAAAGTGTGGGAAAGACTGGTAAAGGAGTGGGGTTGGAGAAAATGCCTAAACACTTTGGTAGTTAGTTGCCTGGAAGAGCAGATCAGCTCAAGGTATCTGGTAGGAGGGCTTCCTGGAGAGAGTAAGGTTTCTGCTGAGCACTGAGGGTCAGGAAGCTCTCTCATCATAACAATGATAATTAGGGTAACGTACAATTTATCACCCCAAATGGGACATGTATTAGTCTGTTCTTATGCTGCTAATAAGGACATACCCAAGACTGGGCAATTTATAAAGGAAAGAGGTTTAATAGACTCACAGTTCCATATGGCTGGGGAAGCCTCACAATCATGGTGGAAGCTGAAAGAGGAGCAAAGTCACATCCTACATGGTAGCAGGCAAAGAGAGAGAACTTGTGCAGGGAAACTCTTCTTTACAAAACTATCAGGTCTCATGAGACTCACTCACCACCATGAGAATAGCATGGGAAAGACCCACCCCCATGATTCAACTACCTCCCACTGGGTCCCTCCCATGACACATGGGAATTGTGGGAGCTACAATTCAAGATGAGATTTGGATGGAGGCACAGCCAAACCATATCAGGACACTTTGGGAGTAACAGGGGAGCTATTGATTTACACCCAGGCAATAGGTACAAAATGGAATTGTCCCAGGCAAGCTAGAATGTATGGTGCCCCTGGTAATAATGAACTAGTAAGAGGGAGCACCTCCTGCCAGGGTGTGTGTGGGCGTGGCTGGGTGGGTGTCTTGTTTGAAAGTGGACACAGCTGGGCTGTATTCTGAGAACTATACTATAGGGATCTCTATGGCTACACCCCAGTGCATAGGAAGGGTCTTCCCTGGAAGGAGTTAACAGACATGCCCATGCTAGTCATCCTAGGAAGAAGTGGGGCTCACACAGGACACTCTGACACAGAATCCAAGCCTTGGGGAAAAAGCAGAGGGAATTGCTTTCCATGAACTTCAGGGTTCTCCAGGTCTCACTGTCTCAGGGCCATATTTTGAGCTGAGGAGAGCTCCTGGGTAGAAACTGAGACAGTGCCCAAGAGATAGGGAGCTGGGGTGGCATGGAATTTTCTAGTCCTAGTGAATGGGTAGGCCTTGTGCGTCAGGCTACCTCCACACAAGTCTTTACATGTCTGCTTCCCTGGTGTTATCCCTGAGACATTATGAGTAAGGTCTGTCTGACTACAACAACCTGGTCTTAACTGTAATGGCTGAAGGAAATACTCATTTGTCCTGCACAGATCAGAGCAAGAAAGGGGAGCTGGGCCATCTGGAGGCCAAGAGGTGTCCTCAAAGGCAATTAATAAGATATCTCTTAGGACAGTGATTCAAACTGTTTTCTTAGCCACATGGAAAATTAAAGCAAATGTCCAGAATCCCAATGTATACAACTTGGTAAAACTGTGGCCACCAGGGTTCAATCAGAGGTGGGACCTCAAATGCTCATGCTCTGTGGAGCATTGTTTGGTGACCCCCCACCACACAGAGATGATTCCTGGGGACAGTCAAGCCCACCTTCCACTGCAGCAGTAGGAGACTGAAGCTGCCAGGCAGGGATGGCTTGGATATTTTATTTTGTTTTAGTTTATTTCATTTCATTTATGTGTTGGTGTCTCTTCCATGACACCCTTCAAAGTGTGAAAGTGAACACAAGTACAATGCCACCAGGAAGAATTATTGGCCGATCCCAAACACACAAAGACCAGGGCCTAACATACAAACAATGTCTTGCCCATGGAGTCACTCAGTGGCCCATAGACAGGCAACCACTTGTTTCTGGGCCCCTCTGCCCTGCCTGCAAAGCACCTCTTCCTGGAGCTCCCTGTGAGGTCCAGGCTACACAGATCTTTGTTAGTAGCCACAGTTTCTATTCCTAGTGGGTCGTGAAACCCAGGGCTAGGGATTCCAGTGAGGCCAGAAGCATCTAGGGCGCAAAATTTAAGGTGCATCTCTCTCAAGGTGCAACCAGTCCCTAGGTGCACCCTCTGCACCTCACTTACCTCACCCCCATCCCTATCCTGCTGAAAGGTTCACTCTAATCTTTCATACCCTTCAGAGTAAAGCACCTATAATTCATTTCCCTTGCTAATATTGACCTCATTGGATAACACTAGTAAGTAAGCATGCTAAAGACCGTTCTCCATCAAGGGTAGATAGAGGAAGCAATGAAGAGAGAAACAGAACACGCCATCCAACTGCATTTTTATTAAGAAAGGCATGTCTGCATACACGTTGAATTACTGACAGAACTGCACGCATACATGGCCCCAGGCAATATGGACGCTCCCATGCCTGGCCACATTCTCTCTACTTCTCTGGGTCCTTAAATGCCACTGGAGAAGGTTGGGTCAAAGTAGACGCTAAACTTCGTGACTTGTCCATTTTAAAAGCATTAAAATATTCCCAAAGCTATAAAGAAAGATGTAAGTGTGGGAAATGGTTGGGGAGAAGAAGGAGAATAATTTGGAAAGTCAGGTTGTTATTCGTGCCTTTGGGGCTCATGTTTTTTTAAAATGAGCTCTATCTTTACAGCAAAACCAGCAGCAGCATCATAAAAGCAATTAAATGCATGCTGCAAAAGTACCAGCAGTGCTTCGGGCCTTACACCCATTATCTCCTCTCACCTACCTCAAACACTGGGAAGTACGTGATATAGTGCCATGCTCAGCCAGACTGCCCAGTTTGAATCCCAGACCTATTCCCAGATAGAAGTCAAGTTACTTCACTTTTCTATGCCTCAGTTCCTCTATTTGTAAAATGAAAATTTAACAGCTTTAAATTCATCAAGTTGTTGGGAGGATTAAATGAATACACATACACATATACCAACAGTTCCTACCTATAGAATGTGTATTATATAATCATTAGCTTTTTTTTTTTTAACTTTATCCTTATTTTACCATTTTACATCTGAGGTCATTGAGGCTTCGGTCACCTAGCCGGTGAGTGTCGGAACCAAGATTAGATCCAAAGTTCGTCTGACATTGCACAGCCATCATCAGCCCTGCCCATGTGCAGCCAGTGTATCATAGCTCCTAAGTTTACCCTTTAGACCCTGTACAAACAGGCCCATGAGGCAGGCCTGGTACTAATAAGAATTTACAGGCAGGGGTGCTGGTCCATAGGACCCTCTCAGACGACACCACTGCCTCCCGCAGCTGCTCTGCACCAATCTTGCTAGTGTTGAAGTTTGAGATTTTAGTGTACCTGTCACCTGAGTAGTGTACATGTACCCAATATATAATTTTTTGTCTCCCAGGTCCTCCTACACTCCGGAATCTTCAATGTCCATTATACCGCTCTGAATGCATTTGCATTCTCATAGTTTAGCTCCCACTCATAAGTGAGAATTTACTGTATTTGCTTTTCTATTCTTGAGTAACTTCACTTAGAATAATGGCCTTCAGCTCCATCCAAGTTGCTGCAAAAGACATTTCATTCTTTTTCATGGCTGAGTAGTATACCATAGTGTATATATGCCACATTTTCTTTATCCACTCATTGGTTGATGGGCACTTAGGTTGATCCCACATCTTTGCAATTGTAAATTGTCCTGCTATAAACACAGGTGTGCAGGTATCTTTTTGATATAATAACTTTTTTTCCTTTGGGTAAATACCCATTAGTGAGACTGCCAGGTCAAATGGTAAATCTACTCTTAGTTCTTTAAGAAATCTCCACACTGTGAATTGCCCGAACCTGGGAGGTGGAAGTTGCAGTGAGCTGAGATCGTGCCACTGCACTCCAGCATGAGTGACAGAGCAAGACTCCATCTCGAAATAAAAAAAAAAGAAAAAAGAAATCTGCATACTGCTCTCCATAGAGGTTGGACTAATTTACATTCCTGCCCGCGGTGTAAACTCTTCCCTTTTCACCACATCCATGCCAACATCTATTGTTTTTGGACTTTCTAATAATGGCCATTCTGGCTGGGATAAGGTGGTATCTCATTATGGTTTTAATTTGCATTTACCTGATGATTAGTGATGTTGATTATTTTTTCATATGTTTGTTGGCTATTTATGTATCTTATTTTGGGAAGTGTCTATTCATGTCATTTGTCTACCTTTTCATGGGATTTTTTTTCTTGATAATTTGTTTGAGTTCCTTGTAGATTCTGGATATTAGACCTTTGTCAGATGCATAATTTGCAAATATTTTCTCCCATTCTGTGGGTTGTCTGTTTATTCTGATGATTATTTCTTTCGCTATGCAGAAGGTTTTTAGTTGAATTAGGTCCCATTTATTTATTTTTTGTTTTGTTGCATTTGCTTTTGAGGTCTTAGTCGTAAATTCTTTGCCTAGGTCAGTGTCTGAAAGAGTTTCTACCAGGTTTTCTTGTAGGATTTTAATGATTTCAGGTCTTTGATTTAAGTTTTTGATCCACTTTGAGTTGATTTTCGCCCCCTGGGGAATTTAAATATGTAACCCAATCACTTTTATTCCTTCAGCCAAGTATCAGCTGTGTGGCTTTGGGCAAGTCACTTAACTTCTCTAAGCCTTAAATGCCTCTCATCTATGAAAAAAAAAAACGCGGTTAGTGTTGTATATCTTACTTTGTCTTGAGAATTCGATGCAAAAAAGTATATATAGAACACTTAGGTGTTCAGAAAATGATAGCTGCCTTCTGCCTTTCATGTAATTATTTATTTACAAGTTGTAGTTTGGAATTATTATTGTTATTATCCAGGATCTGCTAAGTGTCAGGTACTATTCCTTATGCTGAGGACACATCTGTGAACAGGACAGACAGAGTCCCTGACCTCATGACACTTACATTCTGCTGCAGGAAAAGAGGCCATCTTTTTTTTTTTTTTTTTTTTTTTTTGAGGCGGAGTCTTGCTCTGTCGCCCAGGTTGGAGGGCAGTGGCGCGATCTCGGCTCACTGCAACCCCCGCCTCCCGGGTTCACGCCATTCTCCTGCCTCAGCCTCCCGAGTAGCTGGGACTACAGGCGCCCGCCACCACGCCTGACTAATTTTTTTGTATTTTTAGTAGAGACGGGGTTTCACCGTGTTAGCCAGGATGGTCTCGATCTCCTGACCTCGTGATCCGCCCGCCTCGGCCTCCCAAAGTGCTGGGATTACAGGCGTGAGCCACCGCGCCCGGCCGAGGCCATCTTAAAATGCTTCAAAATAAAGTCAGGGAGAGGGACTATTCTAGATGGAGTGCCAGGGAAGGTCTAATCTGAGGAGGTGACAACTGAGCAGATTGCTGTATGAAGCAACGCCATGAAGAGGAGAGAGGAAAGAGTTCTCACAGTCACAACACCATCAGCGTCACCGCCCCCAACACACAGACACCTAAAAATGCACAGTTCAGAGCAGAGGTTCAGACAAGCCCTGCAGGGGATGATATTGACAAAGAGCACTTCCAAAGGCTTTGCTTTCCACGTTCCTGCAGGACGGATCCCAGGGTCTTCTCCCAGGTCTCCCCTGTCATAGGAAGCCACCATCAGGTCTGCCCAACCCAGCCTTCTAGACCCCAGTGGGGCATCACTCCACACTCCCAACGGGGGCTCCACACTTCCAAAGGGGCAAGCTGCATTGTGCCAATTAACCGAGAGAGACTTAAGAGTTTAACGGTTCAAAGAATGGAAACCTGCCAGGACCCTAGCTCGTTAAAGGGGCCTGCATCCTATGAATCCTTCAGGTAATCTCACTCTTATGCTCCATCACCCTTCAGGAGTGCACAGAACTCGCAAAGCCCTTAAGGCGGGGCCTTGCATTTTGTGCTTCACTGTGGTATCCTGTTCTTAATTTTTTCACCTGCCCATCAGATCTCTCAAGACCGACTGCAAATAACTGCAGGGCAATAGACGTGTGGGGTGTGTGTGTGTGTGTGTGTGTATATATGTGTAGGTGTGTAGGTGTGTGTATGTGTGTACATACAATGTGTGTACACGTATGTGTGCACATGCATGTGTGTGTGTGTTTGAGTATAAACACTTCTCCCACTCTTCATCTCCTCTTCTTCTCCCTCACTGCCTTCTCCATCTTTTCAACACTATAATCCTTGGCACATAGGTTGCCAAGGATAGGTCAAGGAACGCCTCAGAATTAACAAGGAAGTGAAAAAGAAAACAGATCACATAGGAGCACCTAGTCAGGGACAGTGCAGCAATGGTAAAACACGGTTACCTTTTAGCAACCAGGATGTCTATTATGTTTAATATTCCTCTGCCATCCCTCTGCTGTCAAATTACTTGGGCACCACTGTGCTATTTGAATGGGGCAGGGTGCGGGCTAATGAGTGCTCTGGAAGGTTCTTGAAGGAGAGGCAGGGATGGCCCTGGAGACTGAGGGGCCCCACACCTGCCCCTTCAAACCCTTAGTTCCAATGGAGAACATGGAAAACCCTTCCCCAGAGCTCACCCAACGAGGCATATCTTCGCTGCCCTCCTCTTCCCAGGATCTGGTCACTTTATTTCTGTTATATTTCACAGTCCTGGTTAATAATAATCATTAAACCCAACTTGCATTCATTCAGAAAGCAATAGTATTGATTGATACTAATTAATTCAATGCTATCTAATGTTTTGGTTTAACAAACATTTCATGAGGCATTTCTGAGTCTTGGGAGGGATGGCGGTGGCTCAGACACAAATCTTCCCCTCCGAAAGCTTGGCATTCTGTGGTACTGAGGAAATCAAAGAGTGGATTCTGGCATGGCACAGAGACCATAGAATGCTTCCTGGAGAAGGTGCCCATTAGAAGGGGCATTGAAGGAAAAAGAAAATGTGAATTTAAGGAAAAATACATTTCAAGCAGAAGAAAGCTCATGAAGAAATGCCTCAAGGCAGAAACATATATACAAATGTTTAGAAAATGGTGTCTGCACCTATTGGCTTGAAAATAAGAGATACAATAAGCTGCTGAGGTTAACATATATGAGATCTTCTTCCATAAAGTGCATTACTCTTGCAAATGTAGGTGTTATTTTAAAGGTTGGAAAGGCAAACTGTGGACAAGTGAGAAGTTTTGAATGCCACACTAAAAATTGTTTTTCTGGTCAATTGGGAGCCAGCATGGGGCTTCTACAGGAGGCTGGTAGGTAGGGTCAGACGGTGGCTCCAGAGGAACCTTCTGGAGACTACGTGGTGAGGAGCCTGGGGAGAGATGAGACCAATATTAAATGGCACCAGGGACAACTGATGAAGTCCTAAACCAAGGCAGAGAAGAGACAAGACCATAGATGTGGCTGACGAAAAATGCAGTGTCCCTCGGGGAAGGTATAGGGTTTCCCAGGAGCACATGTCTATGCAATCAGACAAATACAAGTGCTTCCTCCCACACTCACCTCTGTTACTTCTCAAAGGACTTTAGGTGAAGACTCTAAACCTCAGTTTCTCATCTTGACTGATGCAAAAATGCATCATCCATCAGGAAAGTTGTGGGTTCACCCAGGAGGACATGGCTACACAATCAGACAAATACAAGTGCTTCCTCCCCCACTCACCTCTGTTACTACTCATAAGACTTTAGGTGAAGACTCTGAACCTCATTTTCTCATCTTGACTGATGCAAAAACACAGCATCCATCGGGGAAGGTGTGGGGTCCCCCAGAAGCCACATCCTCCTGGTCCACGCATTATTCAGAAGTCACGTCTTCCTGGGTGACCTCACACCTTCCCTGATGGATGCTGCATTTTTGCATCAGCCACATCTATGGTCTCGTCTCTTCCCTGCCTTGGTTCAGGACTTCATCAGCTTTTGCTGGCGCCATTTAATATTGGTCTCCTCTCTCTCCAGCCCCCTCACCACCTAGTCTTCAGAAGGTTCCTCTGGAATGACAGTTTGACCCTACCAGCCTCCTGTTGAAGCCCCATTAGCCCCAAAGATGCTAATATCTCCTGCTCCCTGGGGTTGCTGTGTGGATTAAATGAAATTTTCACCTCACTCAGAATAGTGTCCACGTCAGCTAGTTCCCTTCCCCCTACTTTCACAAACAGGAAAACTAAGAAGGGGTACATCTTTGCCCAAAGGTCCACAGCTTAGATGTGTTCTGTGGTCTTCATTAGTCAGCCTATTATCTTTCTATGTTTCCAAACTTCTATGACATTCCTTTTATTATATACCAAATGCAATTCTTGTTGGCAAATCTTTTTTAAAAATATGAATCACAAGGTAAAAGGATCTATTAGTCACTCACATGCAGAAATCACTTCTGTTAGATCTAGCAGCACAAAGAAAATTTTAAAAGATACGTGAGAAACAAATACATTCTGGGCCGCTGTTAAATTGCATTTGAGTGAAGGTTATGTACCCTGTGAGGGACAAGTGACTTGAGTGTCTTTTTTTCACTACGGCTGGCTGACGCTCTGCCCTGGCATGCTGCAGGAAGCCAACGAGACATTTCCAGATAGTCACTATCCAGAGATGTGGCCACAAACCAAGGTCCCACAGGCTCCTTGTGACACAAGGGAGTCAATGTTTCTTTTGCACGACCCCAGGCAAGTCTCTGGTGTGTTGGAAAGCAGCTCTCCTCTTATCAGTCGGGCTAACAAAGTGAGGGAGCCAACCCTCCATCCAGGAACAACGAGCCCAGCGCAGCGGGAGATCAGAGGGAGACCAAAGTCGTTGGCCTGCACAGTCCAGGGTTGACCTTGACTGTGGAAGACCAGAAGATGGGTCAGAGGGAATCCCAACTCCACAACCTCCTAGCAGTGTGCCCCTGTGCAGGTTGCACAAAATTGTGGAGCCTCAGTTTCCTCACTTCTAAACTGTGAACAATAGTACCTACGCTGAAGGGCTGTTTGGAGGTTACAGGGGCTAGTAGATATAAAAGTCCTTCGGAAATTGGAAAATGTTGTCCCTATAGAAGACAATACTTTGATGACAGTAGAGCTCCCCAGCTAAGGGGCTCTCAGGCCTGACACATCAAAGGAGAGGAGAGCCGGGCAGGATGAATCGATATCTCGGAACACTCATTCGGGTTCCATTCAACCAGCAGTCTTTCCCTCCCTGGCCACACAGGCTCTCCAAGACATGCAATCCTTAGTAAGCCACTTCACTTCTTCAAGCATTACCACCCCTCACCAATCTAATGGACACAGTGATATCTACCTCTCCCAGCATGTGAACTTGTGGCCAAGCCCATTCACAAAATGCACACGTGATTTGAAAGAAAGAAGCTCAGCACACATGGCATGCTAAAATATTATCCCTGCCCCGTCCTTCCTGGTGAATGAACTAGGTGAACTCAGGCAAGGCATATGACCACTCTGAGCCTCAGTGTCCTCTTCTATAAATGGATATTAAAGTACTTAATCCCCGGGCCCACATGAAATGAATAACCTAATAAAGAAAGTACCCAGCACCATCCCTGGTCCATGGCAGCTGCTTCGCAAGTGGTGATCTTATTTCTCCCCTCTCATTCCTGTCCCCTGCTCTGCCCCCAAGGTGGTTTCAACGCTTACGTTGCTGCCCCAGACCCTTGGTAAACTACAAAGCAACCTGAAAAGCTTCTTCAATCTCCTTTATCCAGGGTTTAATTATGCCTTTCCTTGATTAGGAAAAGCTATGTCTAGTACCTGTATACTCCTCTTGCTCCAGCAAAAAGGCCAGAACTAGTCAGCCATGGTAAGTGACAGAGGGTCCTAAATACTGCCTCCAGTGTTTGTATGGGGTAGGACCATGCAAATCACCTCTGATCCACAAACCCCCAAGCTTAGGGGACCAGATAAAAATAAGGATGCGTCTCAAAATCATTATAAGATAAATGGAAATCCTCTCCCGGTATATAACCTAGCTTTATTTTAGGAAGTGGATCTGACCATTCCTTCTGTGGGCAGAGTAGTATGAAAAGTTGAGTGACTAATCCGAGATTAATATTGGCTCAGTGCCTGCTGGGTAAGAAGCATTGTGCTAAGCACTTGGCATGCAGTGGTGAAGAAAACAGAGTGATTGCTGTCCTTGTAGAGAAGACCAACAATAAAACCATAAGAACCAGTGTCACAAACGTCAGGGAAAGAAAAATAAAGAGTGCCAGAACCTAAACTCATCCTGGGAGCCCAAGGAGGCTTTTGCTGAGACCTGAAGGATGAGGATTGAGGCAGGAAGAGGCTACAGGGACGGTGTCCCAGGCAGATGGGTGGAGAGCTAGTGAAGTTTGGATTCACATGTGAGTCTGTCTGAATTCAGAAACTGGGCTCAATTCAGTACAAGAGGCCACTAGCAAGGAGGTCAGGGGACCTGCTGGGACCTGCCGAGATTGCTTGCGAGTCTTTGTGTTTGTGCACATGTGCGGTTTCTGGGGAGCATCTGTAGCATCCTTGGACACTGAAAAGAATCCATTACCTCCCTCCTCTCCCCCAGGCCAAGAACAACTGCACAGGGATATTGACACACCATTTCCTGCTGGGAAACCATCCTGTACGTCATCAGGTGGGTAACCAGAGTCACTCTGGACTCTCCCTAGTGAGGCAGCAGCCTGAGTGGGCTCAGAGCCTCTTCTCAGCCATTCTATCAATGGTTCGAAAAACCCTGCTTCCCACACCCAACCCAGCCCAAGCCTGTGTGCTGGGGGCAGAAGCTGCATGGAGAGGGGGCTCCTCAGGGGTGATATCAGGGTCACTAATGGGGGGAGTGTCCTCACCAGACCCCTTCCCTAAGCGCTCATCTATTATTCGTGGCCAGTAAGAGGCCAAGCTTCCTTCCAAGAGAGAAACCCACTGGCTCAGAGTGCATGGCCGAGGCCAGGGGAGGAGGGCTCCAGGGACAGCCCCGGGGAGCAGTGCGAGGTCCCTGTGGTGGAGGCACAGGGCTGGAGGCAGCCTTTAGGGGGTGGGAAGCGGGGAGCAGGGCCAGGTCAGGCTGATCCCCAGCCTCCTCCTGCAGGCACAATGCTGCCTCTGATGCGGCGGCCTCCGCCTGCAGGCTGATATGTCTGTCCCATAAATAATTTACACCCTCCAGGAAATGGACCACAGAGATGCCAAAGCCATTAGAGGGCCACAGATGGGGGAAGGAGACATAGAAGGGGAGAAAACACGGAGACTCTGGACTGGGCTGGGCTGGGCAGTGTTTCTGGCCCATCCCAGCTGCAGGCCAGCCAAGCAGGCTCATGCCCACATTCTCATCTGAGGTCAAAACTGCCCCACTGGGTGTACATTGTCATTTTTATTTTCCAGGTGAAGAAAACGAGGCTCAGAGAAGCTCAGGGATTTGCCACAGGCTGCACTTCTTGACCACATTCAAATCAGACCTCAAACCAGGTCCTCAGATGCTGAATTTGTCTTTCAAGCAGAAGGATTTCACTAAGAAACCATGGTTTCCTCTTTATCGCTACTAACCCTGGCTGCACAGGAGAGGAGGCAATACCAAACCATGTGTGCTTATTTCCCAGGGCCGCTGGAACAAAGCACCACAAACCCAGGGGCTTGGAACAGCGGAGATTTATTCTGTTCTCCCAATTCTAAGGATAAATGAGGGTTTGAATGTTCTCCCGGTCCTAAAGGATAAAAGTCCTTGAGGTGTCATCTGGCCATGCTCCCTCTTGAAGCCTCCGGGAGAGGATCCTTCCTGGTCTCCGCCAGCTCCTGGCAGCCCCAGGGATTCCTTGGCTTGTCACAGCCCCGCTCCAATCTCTGCCTCTGTCTTCCCTTTCTGTTACCATGTACAAATTTCTCTCCTCTAATAAAGACACCAGTCACATTGCAGTAGGGGTCCACGTGCTCCAATGTAACCCCAACTTAGCTAATGACATCTTCAATGAATCTATGGCCCTATTTCCAAATAAAGCCACATTCTGAAGTAGTGAGGGTTAGGATGTCGACAATAATTCTGGGGGACATAGTTTTCTGTTTGTTTTTTTGAGACAGTCTCACTCTGTCGCCTAGGGTGGAGTGCAGTAGGGCTATCTCAGCTCACTGCAACCTCTGCCTCCCAGGTTCAAGAGAGTCTCCTGCCTCAGCCTCCCCAGTAGCTGGGACTACAGGTGTGCACCACCACACAGGCTAATTTTTGTGTTTTTAGTAGAGATGGGGTCTCAACATGTTGGCCAGGCTGGTCTCAAACTCCTGAACTCAAGTAATCTGCCCCCATCAGCCTCCCAAAGCTCTAGGATTACAGGTGTGAGCCACCACTCCTGGCCTGGGCGACATAATTCAATCTGTGACAACACACCAAATGGAAAAATCTTGGTTATGAGAGTTGGGCAAGATTCAATGAATCCTGGCCTTCTTCTCCCACTGCAAGGCCTGTGGCTGCCTGTCTGTTGCAGGGCCTTCTGGCTCAGGACTGCAGAGCATGCACAGGACAGAGCACTGGGAAGGGAGTCTACAGCAGCAATGGGACCAGAGCCATCCTGTTGCTAGCTGCTTTTGAAAACTTCATTGGCAAATTACCTTTTCATCCAAGGTTTTGTGAGGTTTTCTTTTCCTCGGAATCCAAATGATGATATTCCTTTGGTTCAGAAAATATTTCCTGAGCAATTGCTGTGTGTTAGCTCCTGTACAGAGCACTGGACATATAGCAATGGATAAAATGCTGTCTGCTCCCACTCCCACTCGGAGCTCAGACTCCAGAGGCAAAAGCATTTGAGTGAGTAGATAATTAAACCACTGAGAGATAAATGCTGTAATAAAAGGGTGTTCTGAATGCCACAGAGTACAGAACAGCAACAAGCTGATCTCTGAGTTATCGTCATCACTCACATTACCAAGCTCGATCTGAGCCAAAATGGATATATTGCCTCCAGTGAATATGCACAAATCTGGATTTCTTTTGACATTAACAGGTGGCTTGCTGCAGAAGCACACGGTACTCTAGATAGGTAATGAGGCTCAAAAGCTCACTACTAGCGACTTCAGCATTGCACACTATGGAGCCAGAGAAGAAACGGGCAAGTGAAGGCCAAGCAGCCCACAATATCCCAGTGCAACATGGCCTTATGGTACCTACTTTCCTCTTGGTCACAGCAGGGCCTTATACCACTGGAAAATTGAAAGCCCTTAAAATGCTTCTATCATATATAGCAAACAACCCCCAGGGCACAAGTGCTGCAGCGTTCAGGGCCCTGGAGGCAACTGCATGAATGGAGCCTCAGGTTTGAGATTCCAAGTCCTCCCGTGTAGGTGGGCTGTCTATAGCAGAGCCCTGGCAATGCCACCCTGGCGACAGCTGCAGGGACGGCCATGTGAGGCAGCCCATCCTATAGGCGTTTTTATCGGAGATGACAGCTTCCCTACTGCACAGCCCACATCCCACGGGAGGCAAGGAGCAGCTGGTCATCCACAAAAGAACCTTGATGTCGATATCAATTCTCTAGACCATGAACAGTCAGTTCACACGCAAAAAAAAAAAAAAAAAAAGGGAAGCAAAGAGTCAATAAGTGCATGAAAAAATGTTCAGGCTATCTCATACTTAAGGAAATGCAAATTAAAACAACAACAGGTTTTCCGATTTGTGTTTATTAAAGTAACTCTATATACATGTATATACTTGCCTGTGCTCAACTCAGGAAAGATGCAATAAAATAAGTGGTGCCTGGAAAAGAAATTTGACAATATATACCACCACCCCCTAAAAATGCACAAAATTTGTTCTATTAAGCTATATTAAGTAAATAATCTAAATATGTTTTATACAGAAAGGTGGCTGCCCTAGAGCTACTTACAATAAAACAAAACAGGAAACAACATAATTGTCCAAAACAGGGAAAAGATTAAATAATGGTACATCAGTAAAGTAAAATATTATGATGTCATTAAAAACTACATTTTTTAGACAATTTAATAAATGTGAAAATGTTTATTAAAATAGAAAAGGTAGGCTGGGCTCTGTGGCTCATGCCTGTAATCCCAGTATTTTGGGAGGCCGAAGTGGGTAGATTACTTGGGGCCAGGAGTTCAAGACCAGCCAGGCCAATAAGGCAAAACTGTCTTTACTAAAACTGTCTCTACTAAAAATACAAAAATTAGCCAGGCATGGTGGTACATTCCTGTAATCCCAGCTACTTAGGAGGCTGAGGAACGAGAATCATTTGAACCGGGAGGCAGAGGTTGCAGTGCGCCGAGATTGCACTCCAGCCTGGGTGACAGAGCCAGACCCTGTCTAAAACAAAAAGGGCGAAAGAATTACACAAATTATATTTACCATTTGATACTTACCATGTAAATATGTGTTTTTAAAGATTGGAAAAATATACTAAAACAGTAATAGTGACTGCTTCTGTAAGTGGGATTATAGATTAGATGAGAAATGTTTCTTCTCTGTAATTTCCAACTATTCTTCAATAACTATAGACTTTTGTGCTAGTTTGAAAAATGTTTATAGTAATTGAACTTGTTTTAAAAATATATGGGTTTGTTCACATGTTTCATTACTCTGACAGGACTCAGCTATTGTCCAACAAGGAATATTAATGTAGGTGAAAGAGATAGTGATGACTTCTTCAAAATTTTCACTCAATACATTTGATCTTTGTGTTAAATTGTTGGTTGTCAGTCGGGTGCAGTATCTCACATCTGTAATCCCAGGACTTTGGGAGGCTAAGGTAGGAAAATCACTTGAGCTCAGGAATTCAAAACCAGCCTAGGTGATATAGCGAGACATCGTCTCTAAAAGAAATAAAAAAAATCAGCCAGATACGGAGGCATGCACCTGTGGTCCCAACTACTTGCAAAGCTGAGGGTGGGAGTATGGCTCAAGCCTGGGAAGTCAAAGCTTCAGTGAGCTGTGATTGCACCATTGCACTCCAGCCTAGGCAACAGAGGAAGATCCCATCTCAAAACAAAACAAAACAAAACAAAACAAAACAAAAACAAAACAAAAAAAGACTGGTTGTTGTTGTACTATTTCCTAAATATTTTGCTGCATCTGGGTCAACTGAAATACTGCTAACTTTTCAAGGCCCTGCTCATGTTTTATCTCTTACTGAAAGACTCCACAAAAATTCAGTCCACAGGAACTTCCTCCCCTCCTTGGAAATTTTTTGAGTGTGACATACTGTATAATCTAATGAGCAGTAAATATACATTACATAACCATGTCTTTTCATTCTCTCTATGTGTGTGTTATCTCTTCATTGCTGGGTTTTGCACTCTCGAGAGTAGATGTATCAGTTAGCTATTGCTGCATAACAAATCAGTCAAAAACTTAGTGGCTTAAAATCACAAATCTTTGAGTTGTCTGGGAAGCTGGAATTAGCCGTTCTCACTATGCTGAACTCACTCGTGTGTTCATGGTTAGCTGGCAGATTGACTAAGGGCTAACTGGTCTACAGTGAAGCCTCAGTTGGTACAACTTGTCTTTGCTCCAAGTATCTTAACTTCCAACATTCTAACCTGGGCTTTTTATTGTGTGGAGGCATGACTCAAAGAAGGTAAGTGAAAACACAGAGGTCCTGTTGAGGCCTAGGCTCAGAACTGGCACTATCAGTTCTGCTATATTTTATTAGCTAAAATAAGTCACAGGGCAAGCCAAGATTCAAGTGATGAAGAAGTAGGGCCCACCTCTTAGTGAGAGGAGCTGAAAAGTTGGATTGCATGGATAAAGGAAGGAAAATAAGTAGGATACTTGAGCCATGAGGCTCAATTTTTTTCAATTCTATATTATGCCTAGTAACTTATCTGGTGTATAATATAGGCACCAACCATTTTACAGATTGCTAACAGCTCTATTCCCAGTTCCTTGTTTTTTCCCCCTCACTCTTTCTCTCTCTCTGCTCTGAATTGCAGGAGCCTGGAAGCCTGAAAACCACATATATGCACAGCCCAGATTCCCTTGCCAGCTGGCTTTAGATAGGGCTCTGCCATTGGGAGACACTGCCTGGAGACACTCCTCTTGAGAGGCAGGAGAAAGAGAGAAGCCATTTTGTTTTTCCTACTTTTGCTTCTAGCAGCAGCAACAAAAGTGGCAGGCAAGTGTGAATCCTGGGTTTCTGCTACTCAGGCAGCACAGATCCTTTGGTAATGACATTATGAGAAGGGATGTGCCAGCAGCATGGCACTCACAGACTCTGACTCTAGCAGTGGCAGCAGCATGTCAGCAATCTCACGGGCCTGATACCTGAGGGTTCTGACCCTGGAGGAACAGAACAGAAGCAAGCCACTCTGGCCTCCCAAGAGCCTGTGCTCTTAACAGCAGCAGGCATCTGATTTCCTGAAAAGCAATGTGTTTGCAGCAATAGCAGCAGTCATTCCAACAGCTCCGTGGCATCAACAGTCTTGGACCCTGGCAACCAACTTCAAAATTGCGAACCTGAGGTTAGTTATCTAGATGTATAGTGAAAATGGCATACTAGCCGGGTGCAGTGGCTCACCCCTGTAATCCCAGCACTTTGGGAGGCCAAGGTGGGTGGATCATCTGAGGTTGGGAGATCGAGACCATCCTGGCTAACACAGTGATTCTCTACTAAAAATACAAAAAATTAGCTGGGCGTGGTGGCACATGCCTGTAATCCCAGCTAGCTACTCGGGAGGCCGAGGCAGGAGAATCACTTGAACCCAGGAGGCAGAGGTTGCAGTGAGCCGAGATCGTGCCGCTGCACTCCAGCCTGGGCAACAAGAGCAAAATTCCATCTCAAAAAAAAAAACAAGAGAGAGAGAAATAAAATGGCATTCTAGCAGACAAGTTTCAAGTACTAGTAGACCACAACTATAATCGCGCAGGGACAAAGCAGTTGCTTACGTTATTACCTGTGGTTGTCTGTGATAATGTGCTCACTGAAAGCAAAGTTCTAAGAGATCAAGTTACCGATGATGTAGAGAGTAATAATTACAATAACTTGGATGGGTAGAGAGGAGCTGTTTCTGATTGCACTGAGGAGCTTACATGAAGAGAATTGAAAGATCTGACTTTGAACACCTAGCTTAAAGAACAATCTGAAAACCAGAAAACTTCTGTGTCAGCCCTAAAAGAACCTCCACTTTCTTATATCTTCAGGTTTGATACAGATGAAGGTGAAACCCAAAATTTAATCCTACAGGTTGCACCTATTACAATAGAAGTTGAATTCACAGCCTTGCCAAGTTTAGTAAATGACATTGACTGGGAAAGAGTGGAATTCAGAAAATTAGAATAAATACATTTAGATGGTATATTAGTCCATTTTCATACTACTACAAAAAACTACCTGAGCCTGGGTGATTTATAAAGAAAAGAGGTTTAATTGACTCACAATTCCACATGGCTGGGGAGGCCCCAGGAAACTTACAATTATGGCAGAAGGCGAAGGGCAGACAAGGTAGAAAGGCACGTCTTACATGGTGGCAGGAGAGAGAGTGAGTGAGTAGGGAACTGCCACATACTTTTAAACCATCAGATCTCATGAGAACTCACTCACTATCATGACAACAGCATGAGGGAAACCACCTCCATGATCCAATCACCTCTCACCAGGTCCCTCCCCTGACACATGGGGATTAAAATTCCAAATGAGATTTGGGTGGGAACACAGAGCCAAATTATATCAAATAGCTTTAAATAAATGTGAAAATCTAGACCTATGAAATACTGTTGAGAGTTTTTGTTTTGTTTTTGTTTTTTGTAGAAGCAGCCTGTCCTTCCATATCTGAGGAATCCCTATAATCCAAAATCACTATCATGATATAATACATAAAATAACTATAGACCGATGGATTTAGAATTTTCACAATAAAGGATTCCTAAAGAAATTGTAGAAAGAACAGACAGAGGTCTAAAAAAATATTATCTCATCTATCCTCCTTAGTCCACAGTTAGGTAAACTGAGTCCCAGAGAACCCAAGTTCCTTCCCATCGTGCTCCTCAAATGGAAGGGGAACTAAAAGTTTGCAGGTTCAAATTGAGGTCACTGTTTTTTGCTTTGTTTTAGTTTTTGAGACAGAATCTTGCTCTGTCACCCAGGCTGGAATTCAGTGGTGGGAACACAGCTCACTGCAGCCTTAATATCCTGAGCTCAAGCGACATTCCTGCCTCAGCCTCCTGAGTACCTGGGACCACAGGCACACCACCATACCTGACTAATTTTTTTATTTTTTTGTAGAGACGGGGTCTCACTATGTTGCCCAGGCTTGAGGGCACTTTCATCAGGCTCACCCAAGGGAGATTCTCTGTTGCTCATTTCTCAGTTTAATCGTTACCAAAAATCCCACAGTAGTATGACAGTAGCTTTTCAACTGTCACTACTAAACTGCTCTATTTTCTTAACATATGTTCTAGCTTGGGTTTCTAAACACTTATTCAAAGGTTATAAATCCTGATACATACCTGTAGAGGGTGGGCAATCACTCTCTGTGGAAAAAACACAAAATTCAGCTTTAACTTTCACAGGGAAAGTTGGCCTTGCCCAGCACGATGTTCCGGTAATTGAGTAGCTGTCATCTGCTAAAAACAAATATTCTTTCAACTAAATTTCTGGTATGCCAGCCTCAATATGACACTGCAACTTCACTTCTTTGTAGATTTGCTAATACTTGGTATATTTTCCATGGCAATATGAGGTAATTTAGTCACTGCTAAACTTGATATCACTAATTTATCAACACTCTCCTTTACCAAATGATTGCTGGTGCTTCATGTCTCCATCTTAGAAGCATAGAGTTTGGTACAGAACATTTTCCACCATGTGTTGTGTAATGATGTCTGGGTATATTTATATATACATATATTATTTACTTAAGTATAACAAAGTTATCTTGGGCCAGGCACGGTGGCTTCCGCCTGTAATCCCAGCACTTTGGGAGGCCCAGGCAGGCAGATTACTTGAGGTCAGGAGTTTGAGACCAGCCTGGCCAGCATGGTGAAACTCTGTGTCTACTAAAAATACAAATTAGCCAGGTGTGGTAGCGTATGCCTGTAATCCCAGCTACTTGGAAGGCTGAGCCAGGAGAATCGCTTGATCCCAGGAGTCAGAGGTTGCAGTGAGCCTAGATCGTACCACTGCACTCCAGCCTGGATGACAGAGTGAGACTCTTGTCTCAAAAAAAAAAAAAAAAAAAAGTTACTTGGATGCTGGACAGTAACAAAAGCCTGTAGTTCTAGCCAGAGTCCCAGAGTACCAAAGTGATTTGGCCTCATCCTATGTAAAGTTAACACCCAGTGAAACCCCATTTACACTAGACTGTAACTGACCTACATGAAATATTAGGACTGGGAGGAAGGTTGGCAATCAAGTATCACAACCGCCATGAAGTGCACCTCGTCACCACGAGACTAGGTTAGATGCTATCCCTGGGATTCTAAAGATCTGTTACAGCATCTGTCATGGAGGAAGAGAAGGAAGCATGAGTTTTAGAGTTAGCATAATCCATATTCAGATCCAGTTTAGACCATTTACTAACTTTGTGACCAAAGTCTAGTTATAGAACCTCAATTTCCAATTTCCTTACATGTGAAGTGAGAGTAGCAACAGCCTTGAAGGGGTGTTGCAAAGATGAAACTGTACGCAAAGGGCCTGCTGGAGTGGCTGCCACTTATTAGCTGCATGGCCCATTATAATGATTACTTTATTATTGCGAAGACAGACAACGTGTGTACACATCTGTCACGGGGGGGCTCGAGAAATGGCTCTTCGTGAACCACATCCTACTGTAGTCACCTCCCACTGTAGACCTTCCACATTCAATGTGGATTGCCTCTGTGAATTGTTTCAGACAACAAAATGTGCCAAAGTAGGGGCAGGGGAGGGTGGGTGAGAAGGGTTAATAGGTACAAAAATATAGTTAGAATGAATAAGATCTAGTATTTGCTAGCACAACAGGGTGACTACAGTCAACAATAATGTATTGTATTGTATTGTATTGTATTGTATTGTATTGTATTGTATTGATTTAGAGATGCTAAAGAGTATAACCTTGGACTTGCTGAGAAGGACACAGGGGCTGATGATTACGAGAGGGCTGCCTTTAGAAGACCGCTTCTAGAACCTGAATAGATTGTCTACCAAATCCTTGCCCCTACCCTGTCTACACTGACTCATTCGTTTTCAGACCTCTGCCTCCACAGGTTCTCTATTGAATGAAGAGTAACCACATCCATTTCAGCATTCCCAATCAGGAATCTGGACATTTGTCCGGACCTTTTTCTCCTTCAGCCCCTACATCCAGTTAGAAACCATCCCACCATCATCTTCCCTATCATCTCTATCAATTCTTGAGTGTTTCCTTTGTGAAAAACAACTGTATGAGATGGGGCTCATTTTTATTATCATGCCTGTTTTACAGAGGAGCAGGCTAAAGCAGAGACTCGCTCAAGGTCAGAGACTTGCCCAAGGTTAGAGCTAAGATGGCAAGAGGGTGGGATGAGTTCTAAGCACTGCCCCATATTGCCTCCTTATAGTGATATTCCTAAAATATCCCTTGACAATGTCCCCCACCCCCCATCTCTACTTCCTCTTCCATTGGTGGGTTATCCCAACGCTTTGTCTACTCCTTAACTGAATCCCCTCCTTGCAAAATTTCTCCACACAGCCTCCAGGGTGAGCTTTCTAAAATGTCAGTCTAACCAGCTCCTTCTGTGAATGGCTCCCCCAGGTTTGCAGAGTGAATTCCAAAGAACAGCCAGCATGCAATCTGTCCGTCATCCTGCCCCTGCTGTCACACCTGCAAATAATCCTGAGTTCCAGTGGTGCAGAACGGCTTGGAGTTCCCCAAATACACCAGCTCTCATGTCTCTTCTTGTCTCTGTCTTCTCTCATCATATCCCCACTGCCACCATTGCTCCCCTCACCACCAAGGACACTGACCAGGCTTCCTCCAGCTTCCCCTCCAAGACTTGGCTGGCCCCATGTCCCTGTCTTTGGAAAACATTTCTAGGCCTTCCAATCTTTCTGTTCCACCGCTTAAAGTGCAGGCCTATTCTAATACACATCACAACATAGTATGCTTGTGTATTTATAGAACTCTAAGTGTGGGTGCTCCCTGGCCCTATCTCTGCCTCCTACCACAACGTCTGACATTTAATAGGTACTCAGCACTATTTAATCGATGGATGGATGCTGTTTTCTTTTGCTGAAAGAGAATTAACCTCTCACCCACCCCAGCCCCCATCAGACTACATTTTTTTCTCAATCCTGCAAATTAGAGGATATTATTGCTTCTATCAGTGATAGTTTCAGAAATGTAAAGATTAATACGACGAGCAGCAAATGTTTCATCCTTAAGGTGCCACAGGAATAACATTTGCTAATTTGTATTTGCATTTGAAATTGAAACACAAATTGGCACAAGAACTATTACACATCCCGGCTAATTAATGTTCTAAAAATGAATTATGCAAATCAGCCTCAACAGGCCTCAGAAGCTCTTTCCATGTATAATAAATGACTTGGATGTGAACCTTGTTTAAGGGCTGGTTCTGACAAGGGTTGTGTAGTGGAAAGGGCACAGCCTTTGGAGTCAGACTCGACACAATCTCCCTGGGCCTCAGTTTCTTTATCTGTGAACTGGAAATGAGAATGCCTGCTTAACAGGGTTTCAGAGAGAACCAAAGAAACAACCATTACAGAATTCCTGGCTTAAAGTAGCTGCTTTGCAATATTTGTTTCCTTTGACCTTTGGATCCTTCAGGGCGTCCTGCCTCCTCCCGCACCGCCCCTTCCCCTCCTCCTTGACTAACAGCAGTCTTGCCTCAAACATCCGACCATGCCCTCCGTAGCCCTAACACTGTGTGTGTTTTTGTTTAGTGCACCAGGAGTCCACTGAAGTCTGTGATCATCTAGCTTGGCCAGAGCATTTCTTAGGCCTTGGGAAGGGAATGTCAGAGCAGCTGGAGGGGGGCCTAGCGACTGCTTGGGTGGTAGAGCCGGCAGCAGTGGGGTTCTGGGCAGCCGTCTGTGTGGTCTGCACAGGGCTCTGATAACCCATCATCCAGGCCGGTAGCATCTCAGGGCTCAGCTGGGCCTCCACCAGCGCCACAAGCCCATCTGCACAGCACAACGTCATAGCATACACCAGGGCCACATGGCTCAGAAAGGACTTGGGACCTGAGCCCACCACGGGCAGGTCTGATGATGACCAGGATGATGAGAAACAGCACACGCAGACCCCTCAAGGAGTCCAGCAAGGATAGCGTTGAGTTTCAACTCACCCCTCACTCTTGCTTCCAACAGGGTCAAAGAAAGCTCCATCGATTCCTGCCTGACAATAATGACTATTACTATGAAGCAAATATTATTAACATCAATCACAGAGGAGGACCCTGGGGCAGAGGAGAGTCCACTGAGAGTGCTTGTGGCAGCGTTGGAACCCGGTCCAGTGACTTTAATGATGGTGCTGTCTCCACAGGTGCCTGGGCCACATCGCCCCAGAGTCCAATTTCAGTCCTGTCTATCTCACTACCGCGACACCCCGCACAGGGCCTGGCAACCAGTGGGTCCTGAGCAAATGTCTCCAGCTGTCACCAGCACTGCAGAGGAGCCTCCGAACGATGAATGCCAGCATTTTCCCACGTCCCCTGAATGGGCCCAGCAAAGCCTTGTCCTGTGCCAGCGTCACTGCCCACCGTCTTTACTCCCACAGCTGCAGGCCGAAAGCTACAGGGGAACATTTAATTTCACAACTGTGCAAACTGCTGCAATACCGACCTGTGGTTGCCAACTTCGGGGATCCCTGAGCAGCTTCTCCACCTGTCTCTGGACAGCTCCCTCCCATTCCTCAAAGATGAGTCTAAGCCTGTGCCCCAAGCCCTCAGCTCAACTCTCACCCCACTCTTACAGATGTCCTCGCCTCCTATGACATCAGGAAGAATGGGTTACCAGACGAGGCCCTTCTTCAACTCTCTCCTGAGAGTCCCTGTGTGCTGCCTAACTCTTCTACCTGTGCCCTGGTCTTCCTCTCTTCCTGCTGCCCCTGGAATATTCACCATCACACACACACACACACACATACAGACAGGGACACACATAGACACAGACACACAGACACACAGACACTCACATAAGACACATAGAGACACACAAACACACACACACACTCATAGACAGACACACATACACACACAGATACAGACACACACACACAGAGACACACACAGACACAAACATATAGACACACACAGACAGGAACACACATAGACATACACACACAGACACAGAGACACACACACAGACACAGATACACACTCTCATAGACATACACAGACAGACACACACACAGACACACACAGAGACACAGATACATACAGACACACACAAAGACTCACCTACAGACACAAACACACAGACACACACAGACAGGAACACATATAGACACAGATACACACACAGACACACACACATAGATACACACAGGCACACACATAGACTCAGACACACACAGACAGTGACACCCACAGACACAGATACACATACTCACAGATATACACACAGATGCACACATACACACAGACACACACAAAGACATACAGAGACACACACAGGCACAGAGGCACACAGTCATAGACATACACACAGACACAGACACACACAGACATACACGCAGACACACACACACTCAGATACAGACACACAGACACATACACATAGAGGCAGAAACATATATAGACACACACAGAGAGCCAGACACACAGACACATAGATATACATTCACAGACACAGAGACACACAGACACACTCACAGAGAGACACATAAACACATGCACTCAGACACACACACAGACATATCGTCACAGACACATAGACACACACAGACACATAGACACACACAGACACATACACACACACATACATAGTCACAGACATACACACAGACACAGATTCAGACACACAAACACAGACACAAACACAGAGACAGACACACTCTTAGACACACAAAACAGACACATATACACACACACAGAGACACACAAACACACTCACAGACACAGACACACACACGGAGACATGGAGAGAGACACACAAGCATATACACATACCAACACAGAGAGAGAGACAGACACATCCACACGGAGACACACGCACACACACCGTGCCTTTAACTGCTTCCTCTCTTCCAGCTCTGCTCCTCCAGGATGCAGTTGGCTCAGATCTCCTCCATCCTGAAAGATTCTTTCCTTGACCACATCTCCATTGTCTAATGTATCTCTCTCATTTTTCAACAGGCAAAAAAGAGTAGTCTACATTCTAACTTGGGTTCCACAGATCCCAAGTTGATCATGTTCTTAGTGTTCCAACGAACTTACACTCACTCATCAGCCCCAGTGAGATGGTTTCAGTCTTCATCTCACGGCACCCCTCCACCGTGTCTGGCTCTGTTGACCACATTATCTTGAAGCTCTTTTCTTAGAATTCTTGAAGTCAAACCCCCGGGATTGCTTCCTTCTCAGTGAGCAGTCCCTCTGTCCATCCCTCAAACAGAACTGTCTCCTCAGCCCTGTTCTGGACCAATGTCTTCTTGCCCTAAAAGCTCACTCTTGGTTATTCCATTAACAATTTAGATGGGTGACTCTGTCTGACCTTCTCCTGCCATTGTGACTTGAAGCAGGCTAGAAGAGAATTCTCTCACTTTCCTCTAAAGTAGGTCCAGACAGTAACATATTCAAAGGTGTGGTGTCCTGAAGCAGCTCAGTGTTGCTGGAGTGTGAAGTGTGAGGAAGGGGAGGAGGCCGCAAGGCCTCCATTCCCAGCTGTGATCGGCCCTAATTCCAACTTGGATGGCCAGCTGCCTGCAAGACAGCTCCAGCAGGATAGGCCGCTGACCCGCCATCCACCTCCACACGCCCAACACTGAACTCATGGTGGCTCCTGTGCCCCCGTGTACTTTGCGGGAGGTGGAGCAGCCAAAAGAGGCCCCTGCAAATTGCCTCCAATCCCTACATCCAAACCAGAGCTGACTCCTGCCGTTTCACTTTCTGCTTATTTCTAGGAGCCTTGTCAACCTCTCCTCTCCTTCCATCACTGCCCCATTCAAGCCTTTCTCACCTCTTACCTGCACTCTCCGCAACACCCTCCAGGCTGGCCACCCGGGCAACACCCTCCAGGCTGGCCACCCTACTTCCGGGTCTTCCGTGACAGTTCATTCCCTACAATAGGCTACTCCTCGCCCCAGGCCCCCCGCCCCCCTACCCCCAATATCTTTCAGAGGCTCCACATTGCCTCTGAAACAAAGCCCAACCTCCCAGCCGCTGTGTGAAGGACTTCCATGACCTTCCCGGCCTGGAGCTTCAGCCACACCTTGTGGCCTCCTCCCCTTCCTCACACTTCACACTCCAGCAACACTGAGCTGCTTCAGGACACCACACCTTTGAACATGTTGCTGTCTGGACCTACTTTAGAGGAAAGTCAGAGAATTCTCTTCTAACTTGTTTCAAGTCAAAATGGCAGAAGGTCAGACAGAGACACTTTCCTGCTTCTGCTGTTTTCTCAAATACCAAGGTGTCATATTTGGGGGAAGCATATCCTGAACCCATCATTCGTTAAAAGTGAAAAATCTGGAGGGTGGAGAAGACCCTCCCAGAGAATGGCTCTTCCTCCCACTCCTCTAGCTTGGCCGGGTGAATTCCTCCTCAGACCCTTTAACCACCGCTGTGCTTGAATAACTGTGGCATTGACAATGAAGATCTGTTTCCTCTCTACCTAATCAGGCATCAAAAATGAAACTTTACCATAAGCAGTATAGTTACAGAACATTTGAGAGAGAGGAAGGCTGACTTAGAGATCATCTAGTTTACCTCCACATTTTAGAGATTTATGAATAGATAAATCAATAACATGCCGAGGGGAGAAGTGATTGTCTCAAAGGCCACCTTGATGTCAGCAGAGAGAAATTCGAACCCAGACATCAAGGCTTTTGGTGTGGAGTTCTTCCAGTATCTCAGAAGTTAGCTGTTTCTAAAGGACTCACATCTCAAATGGAAGCAGAATTAAAGCAAGCAGAAAGGCCCCCAATGCATACAAGAAAGCCAAAATAAATAATTCTCCCCCACCAAAAAAAAAGAATAATAAGCAAAACAAAACAGGCAAACCCATGACCTTGGGGCTTCATTCCAAATTTTTAAAGGCTTCGAATTAAAAGTTATTGAATAAAGACCAAGTTTAGCTTTAAAATGAAAAAGAGAACCTGCCATTATCTTCCCTTGTTTTACCATCCATTTATTCATTCATTCACCAAGTACATTCTGAGCACTCATCCTGTACCGGATTCCCTGCTAGGCACGGAGGACTCAGAGAGGATAACACAAAGTCACTGCCTGGAGTGTCTCATAGCCCAGGAGGAACGTGACCCTTACCTGGAGAAATGGCAGACAAATCAGAACATACCAAGTGGAGTAGAGCCTAAATACATGCTCTCGGAATTCAGAGTAAGAAAAATAAAAGACTGGCTGGGTAGGTGCCCATGCACTCAAGACCACTGCACCTTTAAGGATGTAAAAGCCTCATTGGGCTTTGCAGCTGGGGCATGCCATTGAAGGCTGATTTCAGCATTTGCACCTGATGCAGAGCTGCACCTCTGCATCAGTGATGCAACAAAGGGGAAGTCTGATGCAGGAGAATCAAAGGCAGCCATAGGGTCATATGTACTGAAATCTGCCCCCTTGCCAGTCAGTCTGACAGGGACCCCTTTCTTAGGCTGAAATTAAAGACTCAAGGAAACATTGAGAACTAGAGGCTAGAGCAGATGGCAGGAATGTGACCACTGGGATAAATTAAGGGTTTACAAAAAGATGCTCTGGTCAGTGTAGCTCCAAGACCTTGTGGCCAAGGCCATCAGCATGTCAATCTTGTCTTAGTAAACTGTACATGTACAAGTAAGGGTGGCAGCATGAAAGGTACCACTCTGCTGCACACAGTAATGAGCCTGATCTGAACACACAGAGCCCTCACAAGATGGTGGCACCAATGGCAAGGCCAAGACTGACAGTGCCTCTGGCCAGCCTTCTGCTTCTAGTTTAGAGGAATTTCCCAACCTCCTACTGAGGAAGAAGAGCACATCCCAAGGACATATTGCAAGTATTTTACTGCTACAGGTACCATCTATACAAGTAGGTATCAGCATCTTTGTCTCTTGAGTGAAGAGAGTTTGATTCCTTTCCATTTATTCCTTTGATTGAAAACTTCAAGCTAAAGGACCCGTTCATGTATTATCGAAATTGAAGAAACAGAACTAAGATAAAAACCATCTGCTCACAATCTTGGTACTAGGGAAGGTTCCCTGTGATGGAGAGAACTGCCCCCTGTCACACTGACACTTGTTACACGTCTCAGAGGTAAGAAGAAGAGATAAGCCTTGGGGTTTTCTGTGCTAGAGAGTAGGGGTGATCCCAGAATTGAAGTATTTTATATGGAAATCATAAGAGAAAATTAGAAAGTCTCACAAGAGAAGTGGTCTCCACAACATTTGTGGTCAGTGCCGCATAATTTCATACTTAATTTTGGAAACAGTACAGTGAAGCAGCAAGAGAATCAACTTTGAAGTCAGACATTCCAGCTTTGAATCCGGCTACTCACTGCCCATGTGACCTGGGAAGAGGCATCTTATCATCATGTTCATTTCCTCAGCTATAAAGTGTGGTTTATACCTGCACTCTAGGCCTGCTCATTGATCCAAGAGGCATCTAGAATACCTGTTATAGGAGGGAAAAAAGATACCTTTCCTCACCCATCACAAGATTCACAGCTGAGGCATCTATAGCAAAAGACTGATTGACAAGAGAAAAACGTACAAATTTATGTAAGTTTTATGTGACACAAAGCCTTCAGAAATGAAGACCCTGTAGTCCCAGCTACTCAGGAAGCTGAGGCAGGAGAATGGCGTGAACCTGGGAGGTGGAGCTTGCAGTTAGCCGAAACCGAGCCACTGCACTCCAGCCTGGGCAACAGAGCGAGACTCCATCTCAAAAAAAAAAACAAAAACAAAAAACAAAACAAAAGAAAGAAATGAAGACCCAAAGAAATCAGAGAATTGTATTTTTTTTTCTTTTTCTTTTTTTTTTTTTGAGACGGAGTCTCGCTCTGTCACCCAGGCTGGAGTGCAGTGGCGCGATATCAGCTCACTGCAAGCTCCACCTCCTGGGTTCGTGCCATTCTCCTGCCTCAGCCTCCCAAGTAGCTGGGACTACAGGCACCCACCACCGCGCCCGGCTAATTTTTTGTATTTTTAGTAGAGACGGGGTTTCACTGTGGTCTCGATCTCCTGACCTCGTGATCCGCCCGCCTCGGCCTCCCAAAGTGCTGGGATTACAGGCGTGAGCCACCGTGCCTGGCTGGAGAACGGTATTTTTATGGACAGTCATCCAGAAGTGTGATTGAAGGACAAAATGGTCTGATCTAAAGTGAACAACCTAGCCAGGCAGGGTGGCTCATGCCTGTAATCCCAGCACTTTGGAAGGCAGAGGTGGGCAGATCACCTAAGGTCAGGTGCCTGAGACCAGCCTGGTCAAGAAGATGAAACCCTGTCTCTACTGAAAATATAAAAATTAGCCGGTGTGGTGGTGCGCGCCTGTAATCCCAACACATTGCAAGGCTGAGGCAGGCAGATCACCTGAGGTCAGGAGTTTGAGACCAGCCTGGCCAACATGGTAAAACTCTGTCTCTACTGAAAATACAAAAATATTAGCCAGTTATGATGGTACATGCCTGTAATCCCAGCTTCTCGGTAGGCTGAGGCAGGAGAATTGCTTGAATCTGGGAGGTGGAGGTTGTAGTGAGCTGAGATCGCACCACTGCACTCCAGCCTGGGCAACAAGGGCAAAAACTCTGTCTCGAAAAAATAAAAATAAAAATAAAAATAAAAAAGAATGTGAATAAACTACGGTGGCGGGGATCTTAGTAAGACACATTTATCCAGATTATTCTCTGTGCCTCTGTGTCTTCATTCCTTTCCTCTGGGTATAAAGAGGAACCCTCTGGACCCACTTTAGAGAAAGGTCAGAGAATTCTTTCTGGCCTGCCTCAGGGGAGAATGGCAGGACAGGGTCAGAAAGACTTCCCTGCTTCTGGTGTTTTCTAAAATGCCAAGGTGCCATATTTTGGGGTAGCATATCCTGAACCCATAACTGTTAAAAGTGAAAAATCTGGACGCAAATCGCCAAAGTTTGAATCCTGGTTCCAATACTGTCTAGCCGCGTGGCCTTTGGCAAGTTCCTTTGCTATGCCTCAGTTTCCTCAACAGTCAAACAATGTATTAGCTATTAATGTATTAGCTCACTTAACATTCCCACTAATCCTAGGAGGTATCAACCTTCTAATATTAATATCACTTCATATTAAGTGAACCAATACATTAATACAATACCTGTGCTTAGTAGGTTCTCCTATGTTAACTGTTGGGATTATTGATTTCTTCATTCAGTGAGTGTCTCCTCCAAGCCAGAACTCTGAGGTGACTAGAACACGATCCCCAAAGAGATCCCTGTCCAGTAGACAAAATGGCACATGTGCAAATAATTGCACAGTGTGAAGGCTTCGTAAGACAACTTGACCCAGCCTAGAGAATTCCTGAAAAGGTGACACTTGAGGTGAGCTTTGAAGGATAGCGAAAACTGTCCAAGAGGGTACGAAAGTGGAAATGCATTCCAAAGAGCAGAAGGTAGACTGTGCAAAGACACGGAGGTGAGAAAAGCAGGCTGCACGGGAGCTGTGAGTGCCTCAGAGTCTGGAGGGAGATGTGCCTGGTCCAGCCTGGGAGGATTTCGTTTGGATTTTATCCCAAGTGACTGCAAGTCCAGAGACATTGGGTACAAACCCTCCCAAGACCCAAATCTAACTCCAGAGAATTTGGATTAATTTCCCAATTTATAAAATGAGAGTTTTAAAAGAGATGACCCTTGCAGTCCCTCCAAGCACTGACGCAATTTAATTATCCCCAGATAGCTGGAAAGAGGCAAATTGCACGCTCCATTCCCCGCTTCCCCTAGTACACCTCAGGGCAGCACAAGGCCTGGTGCCCAAGCAATGCCTTTTCCTCTTTCTGAATTTTCTACAGTCTTTGCTAGCTCAGAAACTTCTCATTTTAACAGTTTCCTCACAGTCAGGTTCCAGAAAGCATGCATTTATGAAACTTATCGGCTCTGAATCTTTATTGTATGTGTTTTCTCATTAAAACAAATCAAAAATGCCTGTGCAGATGATGTCAAGGCTTTTAAAATTCAAAACCAAAATGTAGCCATCATCTGAATTGTCTCATGCGCAGGCTGCTGAGATCCGAGAGCCTCGTTGGACAACCTGGGACTCAGCAAAGTAGAGAACCTGGGAGACAGGAGAGAGCTGCTTCCAGCCTGGCTCCTGAGCCTGATAAAATTAGCCAAAAGATGATCTCCATGGCAACAGGAAATTTGTTTCTTAAAGAAGGTTAGAAATAATGCCTTTGGAAGAAACTCCGCGGCAGATAGAATATTCTCAGATTACACATAAATGGTGTCTATGCCAACAAAATGACGGGCCAGGCGGCTCAATTATCTGGATAATTTAGGTCTGAACCAGTGATTTGTAAAAGAATAGGAGGCTTTTAAGACCTGAAGAATGGAATGTGGCAGGCCTGGGCCCAGACTCAGGGGAATGGGAAGGCCGACCCCTCCCAGGAGCGTTCTCTGCCAGTCTCAGGACTCGGAACCGGACTCGCACGCTCAGGGTATGGGCCTCTGCCGGCTACTTTCCAAGAAGCAATGAGACCTGCTTGGAATTCTTAGTGGGATTATCTGGAAGTTGCTGGCAGAGGGGGTTGGGTGCTGGAGGAAGGAACAGGCAGAGAGATCACGTGTCTCAGGTGCTGCAAGGGAGGAGCCCCCGTTTCCCCTCCCTGTTCTGCATTTCTTTCTTCTCTCCCTCTGTCTTTAGCTCCTTCATTCTATCCCTCCTTGGAAGATGAATAGCCACTTTGTAAACTGAATTCCATTTTACTGGGATCCGTTTTGCAGGGAGACAGCATAGCATGGCACTGACGTTGCCGCCAGGCTGTGCGGAGTCAAATTCTTCACCACATGCTGGCTGTGTGGGCTTAAACTCTTCGTGTCTCAGTTCCTTGACAGTAAAGGAGTGGAACTGAGGTGAGTATTAAATAAGTTAGTATGTGTGGACATACAGAACAGTGCCTTGCCCTGAGAGCTATCTAAGCATATTCCAGCACCTACAAAGGCTAGGCTGAAATCCCAGACGCAGAGGGACCATGGTAGTTCCTGGATTGAGATCTCTCTCACTGTGAATCGTTAGAGAATTCTAGATGGTGGGAAATACCACTTGCCATCCAGCCTCCTTGTTATACGCTAAGAAACTGATTCCCATCAACACACAGCACTGAGGATGTCCTACTTGTGACAAGCAGTGATTAGCAAATACTAAGTCCCCGGAGACAGGGAGGTGAGGGGCCCTGTCCTAGAGCTTTGAGCTTCCTGCAGCTCCTGGCTCAGGCTGGGCTGGGTAAGGGCTCTGTAAGCATTAAGGATCTTACCTCCTTTTGGCTTTGTTTGTTTACTTATCTGTTTGTTATTTAATGAATGAAGGAATCTCTCAGACAAAGATAAGAATCCCAGTGGCCCAATTAACCCTTTCCAGCAGCTCAGCCTAAAAGTTATGTCCCCTAAAGAGTTCCTTTTAGTAGTTCTGTCTGGTAATACATTCTGAGACCATGCGGCGTGGGGATTCCACAAACCACTCCTTGTGATGCCTCAACAGCTGCAGACCCCGGAGAACTGGTGTGAGCTCTAGAAGCAAAGTGGGAATCCAGCCACGTGCTTCTCAGGTTTGTGAATCGGCCAAGTTACTTAACCTCTGTTTCTTCATCGTGAAGCATAACCATATCCAACATGTATCGAGCACTTAGTATTTGCCAATAACTGTATAATGGGTTTACACCTATTATCTCATTTAATTCTCACCATTTTAGAGGAGAAGTCAGGGGCACAAAGAACTTACTCACCCACTCAGCAAATAACTTGCCCAGAAGACAGATTTACTTATTGGTTAATAAGTAAATAGCAGAGCTTGGGCAATTATCCTCAGGGCCCTCCTGGTGGTTGTGAGAACTAAGTTTTATAACATTTGGGCTCACAGCAGGAGGTGGCAAATGTTGCTTCTCCTTTCCTTCTCTTCCAAAAACTCTGGACTCTGTCCAGAGGAAAAGTGACCTTGTGTTCTTTCTTCCACCCTCCTTTCCTTCCACTCTTTCTTTCCTTCTTTTTTCTTAGTCCCCTGTTTTATTTATTCACCCAACATTTGTAGAAAACATTCTCAGAATTCTACACCAGCTTCCTTCCTAACAACTAACCTACAAAACTGAATCAGGCAGGGCTGTCCCTGCCCCCAGGCAGCTAGCAGTCTAGCCTTTTGTTGTGCAAGGTTAGCTAATTCCAGGGGAACAAAACAAAAAGAGGGCCAATATCTCCAATTTCTGTTTTGTTTTATTGTCAATCGGAGAAGAGAGAAAATTCACTTGTTGAGCCCCTCCCACTGGTGAGGTGTTCTACGTTCATCCCATTCCATCATCATAGCCAACCTTTGAGAGCTGGTATTATGTTTATTCTTTATGTTAAAAAAAAAAAAAAGAAAGAAAAACTTGAGACCTGGGCTTCTCCGGAGCTAGTCCGTGGATACACCGTGAACCAGAAACCGTGATGGACTTTCGCTCACTCGTCTGCAGGCCACTCTAAGCCTCGGCTTCTCAATGTCCTTCTTTCTGGGCTAAATTTGCAAATGGAGACTCAAAGATGTCTAGACATTTTTCTCTTTTTTAACAATTTTTTTTTGGATGGCTGGGTGCTGTGCCTCACGTCTGTAATCCTAGCATTCAAGAGGCCAAAACAGGAGGATTGCTTGAGTTTAGGAGTTCGAGACAAGCCTGAGCAATAAAGCGAGATCCCTTCTCTTTAAAAAAAAAAAAAAAAAAAGTGGAAAACAAAGTTTGAAAAGTTTTTTTATTTGCAAAGTCTAATTAGCCACTGATATTTCCCCTGGTAAACATCCTTCTTATAAATTCCCATACTCAGCCCCTCAGTGGAGCTAGGAGCTGGGTGTGGTGGGGATCCCTGGCCTGCACCCCCTTCTGCCCAGGGCATGCTTGGCATTTGCCAGGCCCGGCTGCAGCCTCAGAGCTCGCCCTAGATTTACGGCAGCGCACACAGCTGCTTCCAGCCAAGGTGAGGCCTTCCTCTTTAATGGTACCGTTTACAAGTCAATAAAGCCCGGATGGAGCGCTGTTTCCGCCGCTGGTCCCACCACTCCGGGCTCCGTTGTCTCACCGTGCAGTCTGGGTGCCAGGGGGCCGGCTCTGGGGACTCTTTTCTCCCGTAATGGCTCTGCTCCCACCTCGGCCCCAGAGCAGCCCAGCCATAAAGGCTTCCCACCCCCATGAGGGCAGAGTTCAAAGCCCGGCTCCCCGGGATCCTCAACTGCCAGCCCCTCCTTGCTTTATGGCTCCTGCAGCCTCTGGGGTCTTATCTCCTGTGCTGAGATAAAGGCTCTCAGAAAGCCCCAGCCCCTCAAGATGCCTCGGCCCCTGGGCTCAGGCTCCCCACTGTTCTCTGGGATCTGATCAATGAGCTGGAGGAAAGTAGCCTTTTCAACCCACTGAGACAATGCCCCTCTGCGTGTGGGGGTTTCCCTAAATAAGACCTGCAGGGGCTCTGCCTAGGGGGAAGCTGGGACACCTCGGACCTCCCAGCCAAGAACCCCCAAGCCCAGGCGATAACGAGGTGAGAGATGGAAGCTTAACGGGCCCAGGCCTGTGGGAACGGGGGCAGCAATCCGAGGGACACAGCCCAGCAATGGCAGAGCAAAGTCAGGGCTCGTTCACCTGACCACTAGTTCAGGGAGCAGGGCAGAGCGCCTACTGTGCGCCCAGGGCTGCGCTCCATGCTGTGTGCTCAGCATGGGACAGAGGAAGCAGAACAGGAATGTGCTGGGCAAAGAAGAGGCCGGGGATATTTACAAAAGCCAGACAGTGAGAAAGAGACGGGTTAGGGCCCATCCCCAGAGTGGCTGCAGTGGGGGTGCACCATGGGTCCTTACAGAGCACAGGGCAGCTGGTTGCTCAATCCCTTCCTCCTAGTACATGCCTACACCAGAGACTGGTGGTCCCTGGAAGCCCTGTGGTGAGGGCCTGGTCACCAATCCATCACCGCAAAGTTCAGGCTGAGGCAGCCTGTGTTGGGTGAACCCCAACCCAGGAACTGGGATGACCAGTAGAAGTACCGTGAGCCCAGGAAGACAGGAGTCTAAGAAGGGATGCTTCTCCTTCGTACACACACACGCCGGCCTACAAACATCTGCCAACCTGCAGGTGTTTGTAAGTAAGCCCCAACACTTACTTTGTAAGTAAGCCCCAACGCTTACTTTGTAAGTAAGAAGGCATCCTAAGAGCCTCACTTCTCATGAGAAAAAAAACTCAGGCTCAAAGAAGTTCAATTGACAACAGCTAATATAAGGCCACCACTAGTCTACTTGGTCCCTCCGTGTGAACTAGAAAAAAGGCGCCCTGTGGGGTGGGTGCAGCCCCAGGAGGCATGGCTTGCGAACAGACAGCACTTTTGTATAAAGGAACGGGAGCCCTTTCCTTGAGTGCACCCAGGCACTCAAATTGTCAGGGAAAGTGAAGGGTGGACTTCTGCCTCCTGGTTGGGCATCGCTGTGCACCTGTGACTACGCTGAGCTCATAAGAGAAAGTGCCCCCTCCACATAACAGCAGGTGAGGCAGAGAGACCTGCGGGGCTTCTGAGTTGGGCACAAGTACAATTCAGTCCCAGCTCTGTGACACCACTGACCAGCATTGCAGCTGTGGGCAACCCACCATTCCTGCGTCTGTAGACTAAGGTGGAAAATACCTACTTCATGGGGCTTGGCAAAGATTGAAGAGTAGATGGCTGTTCTTATTATTCCAATGCCACAAGAGTAGAAGCTGAAGGATCCCCAGAGCCTTGGATGTTTTCCTTCCTTCCTCACTTAGAGAAATGCCTTAGTTATTTGTTTCCTGCCAGAGTATAATTACAGTGCAAGGACCTCATTCTCCAGTCCTGTTTTAGTGAAGAAGGAAGGAAGTCCAGGCCTTTTTACCTCGAACTCCCTGCTCAGAGATGCCATCTGGGAGTTTGACTAATCTGCTGTTGCAGCCAACAACTCCTCTGGGTTCCAGATTGAGGTGCTGTGCAGGCCACTCAGGACTGCCCTTGTCGCCATCAGTCAGCCACTGTTCTCAGCCCTGACCTGCAGGACACCCATCTTCTCCCATGGCCCTGCGAGTTCATGGCTGGAGAGGAAGGGAGGTCTATCCACACACTCTGAGAAGCACATCGGGGCATTTTGGCTGACGGCCACTCCCACCATGAGTGTATCTGCGAAAATAGCCATTTTGTGTCTCTCTTTGGAGGGCCAGTGCAGAGCCCTGCACCAGAAAAACACTTGCAAAAGCCTCGGAATGACTGTGAACCCATCGTAACAGGGGGCCCTGAACTTGTCCACCTGCTTTAGAGCCCAGCTTGGTGGCTCACCGTATCCAAGGAGGACCGCCAGCTTTGCTCCAGAGAAGTGCCGGGAGAGTTGTTTTCATCAAGTTGAAGGAAGGACACATAACTCTAAGACCAGCCCTGATCTATGACCTGCAGCAAGTTCCTCTGCACTCTGCAGCAAACTCATCTGTAAAATAAAGGAATAAGAATATGTGACCTCCAAGGGCCGTTTCAGACCTGTGGTCCTGGGAGTTACAAAGGATCCTTGCCTAATCTGTGGTGTGAATTGAAAGAGAATATTATTTGTGAAGACTCAGCTGCTAGGGAAGAAATTTCCTTTTCAGTGAGATGACCACTGGAGTCCTTCAGCTTTTACAGAAAGAGCCATAAAGTTATTTTGCAAACAAAGTTGACCTTTAATGAAGCATCTTCTGCAGGTTCAAAGAAGAGAGCCCTGGTCAGTGCACCATGAGGTTGGATTCATGTGTAAGGTGTGAACAGAGCAGGAAGATCCTGATGAATGTTGTATTTCAGCTAAGATTTAAGAGATTGACTCCCACACTCACAAGGGCCCATGTGCTGTCTGCCAGGCCTGTGCTGAAGACAGAGACACAGACACTCCTGCCCTCTAAAAGGGCCTACTCTAGGGGGAGTCATAATGAAGACTCTCCACACACCTGTTTACCAGGGACCTTTGAGAATATCACAGGCCCATGAGGTAGACTGAGCAAGAATGGTCACCTGTATCTTACCAAATAGTTAACTAAGGCTCAGAGATGCACTCATTTGTCTAAGGCCACACTGCCAGGGAGTGGAAAGTTTGTGAATTCCAATCTTCTGTGTCATAGGCCAACTCTCCTGCAGCCTCTCTCTCCACTGCACCTTGGTGTCTACATGTAACAGAGGACTTAAGACTGAGAGGTTGGCCAAGTATGGTGGCTCATACCTGTAATCCCAGCACTTTGGGAGGCCAGGAGTTCTGGCAAGAATCACTTGAGTCCAGGAGTTCAAGTCCAGCCTGGTTAACATAGCGAGAACCCATCCCTATTTAAAGGAAAAAAGAAAAAAGACTGAGAGGTTATCATCTCTCAGGGTCTCCTACACAGAGTAGGTGCTCAGTGAATACCTGTTGAGTAAAGCCACCAGGTTCTTGGCTCCACTACTCTAGACAAAGACTTGATTTGCATCTTTCCAATCCTTTAATTTGCTTCTCTCTGGCTCTTTCATCTTGAGTTTTTGTTGTAGGGGTGTTTGTTACAGGATTGTGGCTTTTGCAAATGGAAAATTCTGAAAGGTATCAGTCCTGCAATTTTCTTAATCCTGCTGGTATTCCAAGCACAAACTACACAGCATAGTGCTAATTTCCTCTAAAAATGTCACACACTTCTGTCCATCCACAGTGGCAGGAAGAGAAAGCAGAGCCTTAGAATTAGGCAGATCCGAGATCTTGTCCCTGTATCACTGGGGTCAAGTATTGGCCTTTCTGAGCCTCAGTGGTCTATTCTGTAGAATGGAGTGAATCTTCACTTTGAAAAGATATCAGAGGGACAAATGAAATTCCTAAAATCCCCAGTACACCATGGGTTGGGTCGGGTTTTTGGCAATGTGAGCTCCCTTCTCTTTCCCACTCCCTAAGGAAGACTTAGGCAAGTCCCATCTATGGCCTATTTTCTTCTCGGGAAGAGTTTTTCCACCATCAAGTTCTCTGTCTCATTGGTGTTTCAAAGCCATGAGCCTCCAGAATTATTTGGTAATCATCCCTGCCCAATGTGTTCCATGTACGGAGCAGCAGCAGAGCAGTGTACGCGACACACTTGAAAAGATAATTGGTAATGGGGAGTGATTTCTTTATGTGGCTTCCACTTTGCCACTTTGGAGACACAACTATAGAGACTTTGGGGCTCTTCATATCAAGGAAATACCAGCATCATTACAATCAGAATCATCTTATCTGTGAGGCCCTAGAGCTACAGGACCGGGCTATCAGCTCTTTAGAGTCCTGCAAAATTATTTGAGATCTGAAAACAAAAAATAATTGGCCCTGGGCTGGGCGCGGTGGCTCACACTTGTAATCCTAGCACTTTGGGAGGCCTAGGCAGGCGGATCACTTGAGGTCAGGAGTTTGAGACCAGCCTGGCCAACATGGTGAAACCCCGTCTCTACTAAAAATATAAAAATTAGCTGGACGTGGTGGTTGGTGCCTGTAGTCCCAGCTACTCAGGAGGCTGAAGCAGGATAATTATTTGAACCTGGGAGGTGGAGGTTGTAGTGAGCCGAGATGGCACCACTGCACTCCAGCCTGGGTGACAAAGAAAGACTCTACCAAAAAAAAAAAAAAAAGATTGGCCCTACAATACAAAATGAAAACTGCAAGGTCAAAGCAGATGGATGGTAAGTCAAATGTCTGAGAAATGTAAAGTTCTTTCATATGCCACTTCCTGAATTGATGAATTTATAATTCATGAAAATTTCATTACATTCAAAAACAGTTTGTTGATTATATTTCATTACTTTGCATGAGTACCCAAATAGGCTGAGAAAATTTTTTAAACTTTCTGTGAAAGTAAAGTATCTATAGCCAAATAATTTCAAAGGCAAAGTTACAAAATTTCTTTTAAACTTAAAAAAAAAAATAGAGATGATGTCTCTCTCTTGTCACCCAGGAGGCAGCACAGTGGCACAATCATAGCTCACTGCCGCCTCCAACTTCTGGGCTCAAGCGATCCTCCCACTTTAGCCTCTTGAGTAGCTGGGACTAACAGTATGTGCCAACACACCAGGCTTAAGCTTTTTCTAAAGCAAAAATAAATAAATAACATGATGTGCGATGTAAGTATATCATAACATATTTGATGTGATGTTGGTCAGGGTCTCCAAAAATAAGAATGCTAGGCCAGGCACAGTGGCTCAAGCCTGTAATCCCAGCACTTTGGGAGGCCAAGGCAGGTGGATCACCTGAGGTTGGGAGTTTGAGACCAGCTTGACCAACGTGGAGAAACCCCGTCTCTCTCTAATAAAAATACAGAATTATCCGGTGTGGTAGCACATGCAGGTAATCCCAGCTACTTGGAAGGCTGAGGCAGGTGAATCACTTGAACCCTGGAGGTGGAAGTTGCAGTGTGCCAAGATCATGCTATTGCACATGTGTGCATGCTTGTTGCCTGGGCAACAAGAGAAAAACTCCATCTCAAAAAAAAAAAAAAAAAGAATAAAAGAATGCTGAAGGCCTACAGAGGTCTTTAAAGAATCCTGATATGGTTTTGCTGTTTCCCCACCCAAATCTCATCTTGAATTGTAGCTCTCATAATTGGGAGGGACTGGGTTGGGAGATAATTGAATCATGGGGGCAAGCTCCTCCCTGCTGTTCTCATGGTACTGAATAAGTCTCACAAGATCTGATGGTTTTCTAAGGGGAAATCCCTTTCACTTGGTTCTCTCATTCTCTCTTGCTGCTGCCATGTAAGACGTGCCTATCGCCTTCCATCATGATTGTGAGGCCTCCCCAGCCACGTGGAACTGTGAGTTCATTAAACATCTTTTTCTTTATAAATTACCCAGTCTTGGGTATGTCTCTATCAGCAGTGTGAAAATGAACCAATACAAGTCCCGGCCATCATCTGATCTATTCTGAGGGATCGGGGTTACCTGAGGGATTGGGAGATTCCTGATGCTTTCACCAAGAGGTAAATTCCCACCTGGGCTACCCAGCAAGCTGCAAAGCCTTTCAGACATTTGCTGACCCAAGCATCAGGTGCCATCTTCAAATGTGGGGCCAGCCAATTCCCCTCTCCCCAGGCCCTGCTGCAGGGCATTCCACCAGCTCATAAAACACTGGCCATGGAGCCCTGGGTTAATATTTACTCAGTACAAACCATTCTAGAGTCAGAGGCAGAAGGCCAATCTAAAGTTAAAACATTAAAAAGGAAATTTCACCCCCTGCGTCCGTTTTACAATTTCGTAAGACTAGACTGTGGCTCACAGGTGGATTTTGCCCACAACAAGTGGCGTTATCTGGAGTACAGGAGAGAATTCTGGGTTTGAAACAGGCTATTTAGATCTACTTCCAGCTCCATCAGTTGCTGACACTGAAGAAATCTTTGTTAATTCCCTTCTAGACTTGTTTCCATCACTGTAAGATGGGGTTGATGATCTCCACCAGGAAACTGTAAGCCCTGAATGAAATGAGTTCTGCTAAGATTTTTGGAACCTGAGAAACACCATACAATGTAAGATGCTTATACATCGTCTGGCCAAGAATTCTTTTTTGACTTTAGTGCAACAATAAAGGACTCCAGCCAGGCATGGTGGCTCACACCTGTAATCCCAGCACTTTGGGAGGCCGAGGCAGGCAGATCATGAGGTCAAGAGTTCAAGACCAGCATGGCCAACATGATGAAACCCCGTTTCTACTAAAAATACAAAAATGAGCCAGGCACAGTGGTGTGTACCTGTAATCCCAGCTACTCAAGGGGCTAAGGCAGGAGAATCACTTGAACCTGGGAAGCAGAGGTTGCAGTGAGCCGAGATCGCATCACTGCACTCTAGCCTGGGCAATAGAACAAGACACGGTCTCAATAAATAAATAAATAAATAAATAAAGGAATCCTGATTGAAATAACATTGGCTTCAATTAACAATTTAATAGTAAATACTGAGATTTAATTGTGACAAGTAATCTTTTCCAGAGATGAGCACATCAATGTATTTCATATCCCATCCGGTAAACTCTCCTTATACTGGGGTGGATAGTAGGCCTCCATTGAGACATGGGATTCATGCTCCCTCTCCTTGAACCTGGGTGGAACTATCTAACTGCCTCCAGCAATGAAATCTGGCAAAAATGAGTGAGTGACTTCCGTTTCCACCTGGGTCTGTTTACTGAGACCTGGATATTTGGAGCCCTGAGCTGCCACTGAAGGAGTCTGGCTATCCTAAAGCCATGGTGCTGGAGAGACCATGTGGAGGGGCCACATGGAATCAAAAAAAAGTGCACAGGTGGCCCCAGCTACTAATGCACAATACCAGCAGGTGGTGAGATAATCATTTTATTTATTTAACTGATTCTTTTTTTTTTTTTTTTTTTGAGATGGAGTCTTTGTCTGTTGCCCAGGCTGGAATGCAGTGGTGTGATCTCAGCTCACTGCAACCTCCGCCTCCCAGGTTCAAGAGATTCTCCTGCCTCAGCCTCCTGAGTAGCTGGGATTACAGGTGGGAGCCACCATGCCCTGCTAATTTTTTGTATTTTTAGTAGAGATGGGATTTCACCATGTTAGCCAGGCTGGTCTCAACCTCCTTGGCCTCAAGTAATCTGCCTGCCTCAGCCTCCCAAAGTGCTGGGATTACAGGTGTGAGCCACTGTGCCCAGCCTATTTATTTGATCCTTTGTGTATACCCGCATTTCTAAAATTTCTATAGCAAACACATATTACTTTAAAAAAATAGTTGTTTCTGAATTCCATTTGTATTTCCATCTTCTCAAAGCATCACCAGGCTTTGGCTGAGATCTACATGGAATTCCAACAATCTGACTCTTTGCATAATTCAACAAAATAACTGTTTGCCTTAGAACCCTGACAAGCTTCTACTGGCAGGCAGATGCCAGGAGCCACTGCACACCTCAGTTGAGCTCAGGGGATCCAGTGCTCAGATTTACCCATAATTAGAACCACCAGCCCAGCTGCCCCAGCCATGGAGCAAGCTTTCCTGAGCCCTAATGTCTGTTTTTCTACCATTGGAAATCTTTCATTTGTTCATTTCTTCCTTTGCTCATTCATCAAATATTCGTTGAGCCTTCTGTGTGCCAGGCACAATACTAGGTGCTAGGGACACATCTGAGGGCCCATGGGAGATCTCTGTCTTCGTGCAATGAAAAGCACAAGTGAAGCCGTGACCTGAGAGTGGCATAAGCGCTGTGGGAGGGGTGTCCCAAGAGCAGTGAGCAGACAGAGTGGAGGCACCCAGCCCAGATGAGAGATTCAAGACACTTTGCAGATAACAGGATATGCTAGCTCAAGCGTGAAGGGGCGAAGCCTCATGCAGGGACAGGAGAAGAGGAGCTTTCAGGAAGAAGGGACAGGAGAAGAGGAGCTTTCAGGAAGAAGGGACAGCATGGGCCCAGGTGTTTCTCCAGAACCCAGAGGCTCTCCACTCTTCAGCACTGTTAGTGGTAACTCCAAGACGGCTTCCAAGCACTGGATGAAAACATCCAACTCATTGTCCCTGTTTCATTCCCAGCCATTTGGTCCTCAGACCCCAGAATCAGCCCAGGATGCATTCAAGGTGCCCTACCTTAGGGGGCCCTGCCCTCCTGGCATCAGGACTCAGGGAGACACTGGTGGGGAAGGGGACTCTGCCCACCAGCTCACGTTACACCAAGCTCTGAGACGCTTCCACATCTAGTCAATTCAAGAGAGCACTGAAGTTAGAATCAGACTTTGGGTAAGTCCTTGCCCCTCCCTGGAACCTACAGGGTTTCATTGTCTGTAAAATGGGGATAACAAGGAATCCCAGAGTTACAGGGTATTGTGAAGTCAAAGGAGATCGTGTACACATGCACACTTAGCAACATGCAAATGCAAGATGTGGAGCTGCCCCGGCCCCAGCTCCAGCTCTGGCTCTGTGCAGCCTCCGACTGCTTATGTAAACCAGCCGCGATGCTGATGTAGCGTGAGGCTTCTGTTTTCCACATTAGTGAGCACAGAAAACCTCGAACCATGACCCTGACACAGGTCTTTGGTTGCCATAGAGTGTCTTGTACTCCTGTACATTGTTCACTAAACAGGCAGGGCAGAGAGAGCTTTTCTTGCTCTGAGGCCAATGGCCAAGGTCCAAGATGCTGCTGGTGACACATTTCCCCTGCCAGCCGGCCCCACGACGCTGCCGGCCAGGTGGGGCTTGTGAGACAAGTGCCCTTAATTTGTTCTGACGTCCAGCCAGGGGGAGCACCAAGCCTCCAGGGAGCACGAAGAGCTTGTCATGTCGCCCTATTATCCCACTGGAGCCGAGGGCCGAGGCTCTGCCATGAGCCCCAAAGCTGCTGCCCTGGGTGGGTTCTCGTCTCTGTGGATCACAGCCTCAGCCCACGGCTGGCATGCATCCTTCTACACCACAGTCCATCATCACCAGGAGGCTCTAACGGGAAAGCCCTGCCACGCTCCCCGGAGGTCCCTTGATGCCTTTCCTCAGGACCCTGGCCAGGAAGCTCACGCTGCCTCCTGCGGGGCTGGCTTCCTCCTGCTCCCCAGCCTCACCCTCTGCCCCACCATTTGTTCTACCCAGAGCCAATTCTGACCATTTGTTCCATCCAGGCCTCAAATGCAACCCCACACCTCCTCTTCCGTATAGCTTGTGCCAATCCTTTAAATCTCTGTTAAAGTGTCAACTCCTCCAGGAAGCCTACCTACCTGGAAACACAGGGCTCTGTTTCTCCCAAGAGCCCAGAGATATCTGTATTTATCATGCTGTAATGTAATTGCCTGGTACCCGTGCGGTGGGACTACCCACCCCTACCCCAGAGCCCTTGGGTTCACTGGGAAGTCTTCGGTAAAATAGAACAAAAATTCGTTGGCATAGGTATTATGCAATGAGAGGGGATAAATATTAGAAATGAAAGATCCATTCATCTTGTGGGTGCTCGGTTTGGAAGGCTGTGCAAAGGCCCCGAGGTCTTGCTCTGTCTCTCCAGGGTGCAGGTGCCTCAGATCAGAGCCCAGCTGGCTTCTAGCATTCTGTCTGAGTGGAGTCCAGCCCCTGAGGGAGGCAGAGGTGGAAAACGGCAAGGGACTCATAGGTGCACCATAACTCTCCCAAAGAGATAGAACCTGTTTGGTATGTGTGTGTGGAAATTGGAACCAGAAAGAACGTGCCGCATTTCCCAGAAGCACCCTGAGAAAACTAGTTTTTGCCACATGAATTTAGAGATTTCTCCAAATTCTGGCTCTGTGATCAAAAGAGTTTGGAAAATGATTGTTTGAACAAAAGTAAACAGGTATTTTTTTCTGCAGACTTCTCAGAGTCCTCAGTGGACTACATTGCAAATCTCGGAGAGGGGACTAGAGTGTCAGACTTGCCATGCGTATCTGGCAACAATGTCTGCTTTTAAGAAATACCTCTTAGTGTCTCACAGAGTCAATTTTTCAGAAGACACAATTTAGAAAATGTTGTTTGGTCGGGTGTGGTGGCTCACGCCTGTAATCCCAGCACTTTGGGAGGCCAACGCAGGCGGATCACCTGAGGTCAGGAGTTTGAGATCTGCCTGACCAACATGGAGAAAACCCATCTTTACTAAAAATAGAAAAAATTAGCCAGGCATGGTGGTGTATGCCTGTAATTCCAGCTACTCGGGAGGCTGAGGCAGGAGAATCGCTTGAACTCAGGAGGCAGAGGTTACGGTGAGCCGAGATCATGCCATTGCACTCCAGCCTGGGCAACAAGAGCGAAACTCCATCTTAAAAAAAAAAAAAAGAAAAAGAAAATGTTGTTCTAGGCCTGGCATGGTGGCTCACACCTGTAATCCCTGAACTTTGGGAGGCCAAGGTGGGCAATTGCTTGAAGTCAGGAGTTCGAGACCAGCCTGGCCAGCATGGTGAAACCCCATCGCTACTAAAAATACAAAAAATTGGCCAGGCATGGAGGCAGGCACCTGTAATCCCAGCTACTCAGGAGAATAATTTGAACCCAGGAGGTGGAGGTTGCAGTAAGCCGAGATCGCACCAATGCACTCCAGCCTGGGCGACAGAGACAGAGCAAGACTCTGTCTCAAAAAAAAAAAAAAAAAAAAAAAAAAACACCAAACAAACAGAAAATGCTGTTCTAGAGGTAGCTGGGAGTTCCCAAAGGGCCATATCTTCTAATATTCAAATCTATAGAGGTATTTTATTGATAATACATATTTTTGATACATCACACAGTGCTGTCTTTTACTGACACAGCTTGCTTCTTGCTGATGCTGTGAACCATGTGAGTGTTTCCCTCATTAATGTGGCTGCTAGGAAGCTCAGAACTGAGTCCTTGTCCACATCTAGTCATTCCCCAGGCCCTCAGAGGGGAAATGTTAACTTCTAACTTTTTACCTGTTATCATCTTAGTTCTTCTATCCTTATTTTCTCTTGACCATCATTCCTTTATTTAATCATTGTAAACCTGTTTTACTGGTATGTTAAAATCCTTTTGAAAAAGAGGTAAGATGTACATAAATAAATGTAAACAAGTATAATCATATTAGTAGTAGCAATAACGATAACAAAATCACTTTCTTTCCAAAGAATAGGTGAATTTCCTGTAGGTCTGAGCATAAATTCTTTTCTGACAAGGTAGAGAGGATCTCAGATGCATCTTTTTCCGGGGCTTAATTTTCCTGCTTAACCCTTTCATTCTGCTCTTCAAAGTCAGAAGAAATGCCACCCTCTGTCCCCCTCACCCCTTGAAAGACTGAAACAAAACCACCCTCAAGATCAAATAGATTACGTTAATGACAAAGAGAAAAGAGGATGGCCTGTGTCCGCTCTCTGCACTCAGCCACACAAGAGGCTTTTGTGCTCAGGAGAGAGATGGGGGCCGGGCACTTGATAAGCCGTATCCACTGGGCGTGGCCTGCCCCGCTGCTGCTTCAGCCCTTGAAGGCCCAAAAGGCTGGGTGGAGAGAAGGCCGCCGAATCCTGGCCACAGCCCCTGCGGCTCACCTTGGTGGGGCCAGGACTGGCTGAGGACCCTGTCTGCCCAATACCTAGGTAGCCACTTCCGGGTCCCTCTAAAGACCCAAAGGAGGGGTTGAGGGTTCACCAGCATTAGCCTGTTGGAACCTCCTTTCTGTATACAAACCCAGCTGAATCCTCTTCCCTTCGGATGCCTTGACCGTGAAGTGACCCACACATCATAAGAACTCTCCTGCCTGCCTTTCTTCCCTGCACTGGAGTCCTTTGTTGTCACCCAAGAATGGCTCTTGACCCGCTCTCTGGACAAATGTGCTTCCAGGAGTGGAAGGACAGTGGCTGCCATGTCCTATTCCATTTCTCCTTGGAGCCCTGGGTGGTCAGGGAACAGAGGATTAGTGTCTCTCTCTCTCTCTCTCTCTCCCTCTCTTTGTGCACACACCCATTTCCCCCAAATGCCTGAAGGATATTCCTTGCAGGACGGACAATAGGTATGAATAAAACTGTAGACACAAAGCTAGGAAAGGAGTCACCCAGGCCCAGAAGGACAGTGGGAACTGCCAGGTTAGTTGGTCCTCCTCTGAGCCCGTGGACAGCCTGTGTACCCCATCCTTCCATTCACTTGTGCGTTTGCCCCAGGAGATGTTCTCCTTGAGGACTGGAACCTCATGGAATTCAACACGGTCCCCTCGTGTCTAGGGCCTTCCTCTAAGTATAACCTCAATGAATTAAGAAGCAAGAAAAAGGCTGGAAAGATAATTAAAAAGAGGAAAAGGGGGTGAGGGAGGAGGTCATCAGTGTTTGGGGGTAAAAGACATTTTATTCATTATCTCTTTTAATCTTCACAATAACTTTAAGAGTTTAGATGTTAGCATTGGCCCCATCTCAGATATCAAGACCTTGAGCCTCCAGAAGTAGGGCAGCCTTCCTGGCTCACTGTTAAGGTGTACCTGGTCAAGGTTGGGACCAAATTCCAGCCACCTCCACAGCCTGGCTCTTCTGCCTATGGCCACGCTACACTGCTGTCACTCAGACCAGCCTGGGAGTTTCCATTTCATCCCAGAGGCAGCAGACCTTGAAATATTTCTGAAAACGTGTGAGTTAAGTTTGCAAAGTGTGTTAAAATTAAAATAGAAGGCCGGGCATGGTGGCTCATGCCTGTAATACCAGCACTTTGGGAGGCCGAGGGGGGCAGATCACCTGAGGTCGGTAGTTCAAGACCAGCCTGACCAACATGGAGAAACTCCATCTCTACTAAAAACACAAAATTAGCCAGGTTTGGTGGTGCATGCCTGTAATCTCAGCTACTCAGGAGCCTGACACAGGAGAATCAACTGAACCTGGGAGGCGAAGGTTGTGGTGAGCCAAGATCACGCCACTGCACTCCAGCCTGGGCAACAAAAGTGAAACTCCGTCTCAAAAAAAAAAAAAAAATTAAAATAGAAGCCGGGCGCAGTGACTAACACCTATAATCCCAGCACTTTGGGAGGCTAAGGCAGGTGGATTGCTTGAGGTCAGGAGTTCAAGACCAGCCTGGGCAACATGGCAAAACCCCATTTCTACAAAAAATACAAAAAAAAAAAAAAATAGCCAGACCTGGTGGTGCACACCTACTCTGCAGGCTGAGGTAAGAGGATCACCTGATCCTGCAAAGTGGAGGCTGCAGTCAGCTGAGATTGCACCACAGCACTCCAGCCTGGGCGACAGGGCAAGACTTTGTCTCTTTTTTTTTTTTTTTTTTTTTTGAGACGGAGTCTTGCTCTGTAGCCCAGGCTGGAGCGTAGTGGCAAGATCTCAGCTCACTGCAACCTCTGCCTCCTGGGTTCAAGCAATTCCCCTGCCTCAGCCTCCTGAGTAGCTGAGATTACAGGCGCGTGCCAACACGCCCAGCTAATTTTTGTATTTTTAGTAGAGATGGGGTTTCACCGTGTTGGTCAGGCTGGGAACTTGTCTCTAAATAAAAAATAAAAATAAATCGAATAGAGATTTTCTGCCAAGGAATTCCCAGTTTTCCGCTGCAGTCCAAGCTGGTGTAAAGACCTCTTTCCTTAAAAAGATCATATGTTAGCCACTTAAATTAGAAAAGTCACAGGTCTAGAAAACAAAGATCTTCCCCATCCTTCTCTGTGGACTACGTTTAGCTAAGCATCCTTCCAGCAAATCTAGACCCCACACTTGAGGAGTCTAACTTCTCCTGGGGAAAAAAGAAAAGGGAACTTAGGCTTATCGGCCAGCTTGATTCACTTCATTGTAACAAACGAGGCCTTATTTGGCAGCCACAGAGCATGGGGGGCCCTGCAGCCACAAACCCCTTCCCAGGCCCCCTGAATGCCAACATCCAGACAGGAAGTTGTGAGCAGAAATAAAGTGTTCATAGGTTTCCCACGTGCAATGAAGAGCTTATGTGAGGTCTACAAAAGTGTGGCAAATCCTTGGCTTTTAAAATTGCAAGGAAACTTACTGGTGGCTGTCGGCTTGGTGGGTGTCTGCTCCAGAGGAAGAAGCAATCTTTGTAAGTATCCTCTTGGTTCCTGTATGTGGCTTGCTTTGCTTAAAGTATTTTTTATTTTTTTACATTTATTTTATTTTTACTAATTTCTGCTTTTATTGTAGATTCTTAGGGTGTATGTGCAGGTTTCTTACCTGGGTATATTGTGTGATGCTGAGGTTTGGGATACAATTGATCCTGCCACCCAGGTACTAAGCATAGTCTCCAATAGTTTTTCAGCCCTTGCCCCCTCCACCCCTCCTTTTCTCGCTGCTGTAGCAGTCCCCAATGTCTATTGTTCCCGTCTTTATGTCCACGAGTATCCAATGTTTAGCTCCCACTTATAAGTGAGAACATGTGGTATTTGGTTTTCTGTTCAAAAAGATTTCATTTTAAGATTTAAGATATTTGATTGAACTAATTTGTGTTGTCAAAAATGAAACTTAGGCCAGATGCGGTGGCTCACACCTGTAATCCCACCACTTTGGGAGGCTGAGGCAGGCAGATCACTTGAGTTCAAGAGTTTGAGACCAGCCTGGGCAACATGGTGAAACCCCATCTCTACTAAAAGTACAAAAATTAGCCAGGCATGGTGGCGGGCACCTGTAATCCCAGCTACTCAGGGGGCTGAGGTAGGAAAATCACTTGAACCTGGGAGTCAGAGGTTGCAGTGAGCCGAGATTGTGCCACTACACTCCAGCCTGGGTGACAGAGTGAGACTCTGTCTCAAAAAAAAAAAAAAAAAGAAAAGAAAATTTTTTTAAAAAATACGATTTTATGGGTTTTGTTATGTTTTCAGTGGACAAGTATCTCAGCTCCATACTTCTAATTGAAAAATGTCAAACATCTCATTGTTCCAGGCTTCAAAATATAAGTAATACCTAGCATTTGCATGAGGTTCATGATTTACAAAGTATTTTCTATCAGAGACCTTGCCTGCTGCTGTGTAAATCAAGGCTCATTTTGAGGTATTATCTTTTCCATACTTTGTTCAAAAACAGGTTTAAGATAACTAGTAGGTATGTTACCAGAAGACACAGGAATAGAGCCTCTTAGAAACTGAGTTCTATTACAGATAAAACTGCTAAAAACTTGGAGCATTTCAATTTCTAAAATAGCACTTGTGTATCCATCCTGCAGTTATCTTTCATTTTTTATTTTATTTTTTGAGATGGAGTCTCGCTCTGTTGCCCGGGCTGGAGTGCAATGGCGCTATCTTGGCTCGCTGCAACCTCTACCTCACAGGTTCAAGTGATTCTCCTGCCTCAGCCTCCTGAGTAGCTGGGATTATAGGCGCCCACCACCACACCTGGCTAATTTTTGTATTTTTAGTAGAGATGGGGCTTCACCATGTTCGTCAGGCTGGTCTCAAACTCCTGACCTCGTGATCCATCCTCCTCGGCCTCCCAAAGTGCTGGGATTACAGGCGCGAGCCACCATGCCTGGCCCATAGTGCAGTTATCTTTAACAAGGCCTGGACATTCAGTATGTACCCACACCTCTCAGGCCATTGCTGGAGCATGCAGGACTAAAATAGTGAGCTCATCTGAAGACTAATGTGTTGGAACAAACTCTGAACATGGGCAGGGCTGGGATGTCCTAATGTCGTCTTTTCACTGCTTCCCCACTCTATGCATTTGGACGGATCTTCAGAGTCTCTGAGCCTGTTTCCTTGTGGAGAGACTAATGCCTGCCATGCCCAGTTCTCAGCACTACTTTGTAGATGCAGTGTGATAAGGGGTGTGAAATTTACATGCATTGACACTGGTGGTGTTTCATTGTGATTATAGACCCAGTGTTATGAGGCCCTGGTACCAACTGCAGCTCTATTTCTTGCTGTCTAATCATGGACAAGTTACCTCTCTATCAGCCTCAAAGCCCACATCTGTCAAATGAAGAGGGTGAGGCTATATGTTTTATTTCTGTTTTCTTTAATTTTTTTGAGACAGAGTCTTGCTCTGTCACCCAGGCTGGAGTGCAGTGGTGCCATCTTGGCTCACTGCAATCTCCACCTTCCAGGTTCAAGCGATTCTCCTGCCTCAGCCTCACAAGTACCTGGGACTACAGGCATGCATCACCACGCCAGGCTAATTTTTGTATTTTTAGTAAAGACAGGGTTTCACCATGTTGGCCAAGCTGGTTCAAACTCCTGACCTCAAGTGATCCACCTTCCTCAGCCTCCGAAAGTGCTGGGATTACAGACGTGAGCCACGGCGCTGGCCTAGATGTTTTATTTCACTGCGACTCCAAGTGTAACTACCAGTATGTCATGAAATAAGGAGCCTGCATTAGAATATTAAACAATGCCCTGCTTCTTTCATCGAGACAGTCTTGTTATCAAAACAAAACAAAAAACCGCTGAGCTAAACAGCATGCTTAGTGAGTAGCACTACACTGACTGTATTAGCCCTTCCATGACTACATGATAGGATTTCAATGACATTCTTATCCTACTTGCAAGATAAACAAGGATCCAGGAAATTGATTAAATTCAGGATTCACCCAGATGGGGCCACTGTCTCTTCTAATTACTCAACAGGTCTTTACAGGGGGCCTACTATAGCCCAGCCCAGTGGTCCCTGCCCAGGACCCTCCAAATCAAATGGGGAGACAAGACATAAGCAAGGAACATCACAAGAAGGCTAGGCACTAGGCAGTCCTACACAGAACAGAATTGCAGAGAAGTCCATGGAGTCAAGTGTCTCTGAGACAGAGCAAATGGGGAAGCCTTCCTCACGAGGAGGTGGCATTTTCACCAGGGTTGATGAAGTTAACCTGCATTAAGTGAAATTTAGAAAGTTCTAGGAACACAGAGCCTTATACACAGTGTTTTTGTGCTCATTTCTTAGTAATCTAGAAATGGGTTCTGGTGCTCATGGTTGAGATACTAGCCAGTTCTCTCAGGCAGATAATCCAGACTTCTTGCATGTAGCTAGATTCCTGTGAACACTTTGATGCATTTGTATTAGAAAGAAAACATCCAAGTCACAAATAGCATCTATGCAGGGAGAACTCTCACACCTTTTCCTTTCCCTGCAGAGACCAGTGACCTATTGAAGTGGTGCCTCTGGCTCAGTCGGCCTCAGTCTTCCGCTGGGACTCAGACCTGCTCCGGAAGTAAAAAATATTCCTGATACGTCATCAACACTGTCCTCTTTGTGCTTAATTTGCATTGACAACTGAAAAGTTAAGCAGATGCATCATTGGGCCTCCTTGTTCATTTTTTACACTTCACTGTAAAAAACAAGAAATGATTATAGAAAAATATATATATCTGCTGGAAAACTCCTTTCTCCCCTCTAGTTCCGAATCTTGCAATTGGGAATGTTTGTCATATTTTAAATCAGCAGATGATAGTTGGCTGCATCTGCCCGTGTGGCATTTTTTTTTTCTTCTGGGTTCACACATAAACTTCCTTTCCTTCCCTCTAAATTTCTGTCTTTCTTTTTACCTCTCTGTCTTTTGGTAGATCGTCTTTCTTTTTTTCTTCCCATCTTTATGGTTTCTCTACACAATCCTTTAGCCATGTTATTGTTCAAATTTAACTTCCAATTCTCAAGTTACTGTGTGTGTGGTTTTTTCTTATCTACAAAGGAAATATTCCCATGGGAAAAGATAAGTGTGAAACAAGGGCAGCTAGGGTCCTATCTTTGGGGTGTCCAGACTTATACAAAGAACTTTTTAATGAACTGTTTTGTTTTTGTTTTTTGTTTTTGTTTTTGTTTTTTTCCTCAAAAAAGGAAGACATGTGTAGCCTCTGCCCCAGAGGGGGAGAATTCTTGGCTGAGGAGGATAGGTGGAGAGGGTTTCCAAACTCTCCACCTTCAAGTCCTAAGTCTTTGAAAGCTATCCTAAGATAAAGCAACATTCTCTTGTGAATTTTGTAATAAGAATTCTAGACTTGTTGGGTATGAGGCACATCTGAGCATGAATTGCCTTGGGTTTCCACAGGCCATCCTAGAATCCCTGGGAAGGAAGGGCTCCCTTTATTCCTGGACCGCCTTTGATGACACACAACCTTTGACCCTGATCAATGCATCCTCCTCCCAAGCAGTGCAGACAGGAGCAGCTCTCTCAGCACCCAGAGGAAGCGCGGGCATTCGGCTCTGACCTCTCACCCTGCCCCTAACCTTACTGATAATTGAGTTTTCCATTCGTACTCACCAGCAGGCTCTCTACACAAAGAAACAAGCCCCCCTTACTCTGTCTTTACCGAGATGAAACCACGAGCAGGGTCTGTTCAGCCAACACCAGCATCCGGTACCAGAACACACAAGAGGATCGGATCTGGGTCCCGGCTCCCCGATTCCATCCTGGGCCTCCCAGCACCTCCCATGCCGCCAGGACAGAGCACCTGACTCAGACAGCATTTGTTTCTCCTAGTGTGGCACTTGAAGAGAGAACTGTGTCTCTTTGAAAAATGTTCATGTTGCAGAGCAATTTAAAACACACACCTCCTTCCAAGTGCCCTTCCATAAAAGCCTGCTTTCCAGAAGCTCCTGGAATCCTAAAAACTGAATCAAAGACATTTTAAAATGAACTTTCTCTACCTCCCTTTGAATCTTTGTAAAATCTCTTATTGTAGAATAAAGTAAGCTATCAACAAGCCCTTTCAAAACATTTCCACCCTAAGTTTGCCCTATGCGTGGAAAGAATGGATGGCTAGAATCACCCCCTCGACCTCCTGCTGAAGAGGACAAGGTGCTGGTTTGGGAGGCAAGTCCCCAGCCAGTGAGTTGGGGCTCCCGGAACTGCTGTCCACGAGGAGGGGAAGATGGAGTCCTGAGATGCCCGCACTACCCTCGGCAAATGCTTGAGGGCTTCCAACTTAGAAATGGTAATGACCTCATTAGCATCATGCACTTCCCCCTGCAAGTGACACCATCTCCTCCGGCTCTCACATCCCCACTGAGGTAGCTAGATCTTGTGCCAAGAAACCAAAGGGCAGAGGATGTGTCCAAGGTCACCAGAAGAGGTGGAGCCAAGACTTCGAGCCAAGTTTTCGGACTCTGCAGCCATGAAACTTGGGGAGTGCCCCGCTGCTTCTAGAGGAGCACCCCTGGAAGGCAGAAGAACCAGAGGAAGCTTCGAGGGTAGGACAAAGACACAAGAACATGTGAAAGCAGAGACAGAACTGTTCTTGCCAGAGGGAGAGGTGGAGACTTCAGAAGACAGAACAGTCGCCATGGCAGTGGCATTCTGGGGGGTGGAGGTGCTTCCTGGGGAGGAAGGGCCCAGCTGAGCCTTAAGGATGGAGCAGCATTGAGAGTAGTAGAGGGGAGATGGCGAGGTGCTTTAGCAGGGGGACCTGCCTGGGAAGAGGCTTCAAGCAGGAAGCCCTGATGGAGACAATGATGAGGTCCTGGGCTGACAGCCTGTTGGAGAGAGAGGGAGGGCCACACGTGCAAGGCCTTGAAAGTTGAGCCAGGAGTTGGGGCTTTCTGTGTAAGCAGTCTCTTAGAATACCTACTGTAGGGGTGTAGTGTACAGTCTTTAACAACAAGGACATTTTCCCATTTGGAAATTGAAAAGTGGGAAAACTCAGCCAGAATGGCACCCATATATGGGCCAAGCAAAGCAAGACCCATTGGCCTAAAAGCCTCCTCTTCATTCCCCACTGCCTGCCCTCTTGCCCAGACAGTGTGAAGCTCCCTAGGCCCGTGCTCAATCTCCAGCCTTCTGGGCTGCTTTATGGCAGATTCAGATGCAAAAGGTCTGGGAGTGACTCAAGAATCTCTGTTTTTACTGAGTGTCCATAGGTGTTGTTAACCACGAACCAGTTTAGAAAGAAGAAACACCACTGTGAGGATCACCCGGGGCACTAGGAAATAACAGGGCCTCTCCTCTGCAGAGCCTGAGCTAGCAGGTCCATGGGGAGAACCAGGAATCTGGGTCTTTAACAAAAGCAGGGCCAGGTTTTGGTTGAGATGAGCAAGGTGAGCCATCCAAGTGCAGGGTCAACTCCTGTCCTCATTTCAAAGTTTCTTCGCTCCATTGCTCATCATGGACATTTTTGCACTGATTTTTGTTATCATTTATCTTGTAACTGAGTTTTTTTGGCTTCTCCTTAAAATTTGCACCTAAAATGAGTGTCTCACTTGCCTCACCCTTGTCTTGGCCCACAACAAAAGCCCCAGGTGATCCCCAGGATGATGGCTGAGTCCAGGACACTCAGCACAGCCTTCCAGCTCTTTCCTTTGCCTGCATTTCCAGCCTCATCCACCTCATCCCTGAGCACAGGCTCTGCACACCCACCCCAGCCCAGTGACCAGCTCTCCAAACAGCCTCTGCACATACTCTTCCCTCTTCTTGCAATGTCCTTGCTGCCTCTGGGGTCCCCACTCCACCTGGGCAGCCCCTCCTCCAATGCCACCAATGGCCCCCTGTATACATATAGGGCTGGGAGCTCTGCCACACTCTCCCGCTGAAACTACCAGCCTCCCGCAACAACCCCAGGAAAGAATAGTGTCTTCACTTCTACGCTCATTTTGCCCACAGCCCCAAGTCAGGACTGTCTCACCATCCCATTATTGTTCAATGTGCCTGTGAGCCCCTTGAAGAAAAAGGAAATATCTTATTCCAGATCCTCCCACTCCTAGAACATACCCTGGCACTGAAGAGAGGATGGCTGGATGGATGGATGGATGGGTGGGGTGGGTGGGTGGATAGATGGATAGATGAATGAATAAAATTCGAGGCACAATGGGCTGATCACAGGCCTCACAACCCAAACCTGGGCTTGAATCCGACTTCACTACCCACCTCTGAATGCTCCTAACAAGTGACTTAACAACACCAGCTCCATCTCCTCATCTATAAAATGGAACTAAGGGGGCTGCCTTTGCAAGGTTGTTGTGAAAATTAAAAGCAGTTTACTGAGTGCCTGGCACCCGGTAATAGGTGTTGCATAAATTGAAAAAATAACAGGGATCAGATGGCAGACTGCCTTTCCCCTTGGAACCATTGTATGGTGCTGTGTGCTCTGAGAGGCCATGCAATAAAGCACTATGTGGCTTGCTGCTGTGATCCTTGTAGGCTGGCTAAGCTTAGTCTCACAAGTGGTTCATAATGATCAAGGCTTAAGTGAGGCTTGGTCCCTGAATCCACTGGAGGGATTTTACATTCTAAAGTCAGATGGAGGAAAGAAATGATGCGGGTCTTCATTGAGTTTAAAGCCCACTGATTCAACTCAGATTTGAGGAACATCAGCTGGCACTTCCCACGTCTGTGTAGGGTGGCACCTGCTGGGAGTCACTCCTAGATGCTGTCACAGACAGAGTCTCCTGAAGTCCCTTTCAAGTCTTAAATATCATGTGAAAGATCTTACCCTGGAGTAGACTTATCTTGACCCTTCATGTATTAATCAGGATTCTCCAGAGAAACAACCTATACATATCCAGAAAGAAACAGAGAAATATTTACTTTAAGGAATTGCTCATGACTGTGGATACTTGCAAATCTGAAATTTGCGGGAGAGGTGGGCAGGCTGGAGACCCTGGGAAGTGTTGATGTTGCAGTCTTGAGTCCAAAGACAGCTGGAATTGAATCCACCTTTGGATTCATCTTCATGAGGATTTCTTCATCTTCGAGGGACCTCAATGTTTTCTCTTAAGACCTGGAGGATAATATGTTTATTCAGAATCTACTGACTTCAATGTTAATCTAAAAAAAAAAAAAAAAAAAAGCCTTTACAGTGACATCTAGACTGGCATTTGACCAAACAAATGGGCACCTTAGCCTAGCCACACTGACATACAAAATTAGCCATCATGCTCCCCAAGTTTGCAATATGAAAAAGAATCAGCCCACCTAACAGTCAGTCACTTCATAAGAAGCAATAATGGGAAAGCGCTTTGCCAGGGAAAAGACGCCCCACAGAACAGCTGCTGCCAGGATGGGGGCTAAATCTGCTGTTTGGGGACAACCAGGACATACCAAGTGTTCTACTAGGCTGTTTGACAGACAAAAAGGAAGCTGGCAGAGTCCTTTCTGGGAAAACTAATTCATTCACCGGATACTATTGGCTCTACTGAGCACCAGGCTTACCAGATCCCATCCAGTGGACAAATGTTACAACAAGGGGGCATGCCAAGGGGGAAAGCCAGGGGTGTGCAGCATCCACACAGGAAACTCAGGAGGATGCTTGTAGTGAGCAGGAGTTGGGGGCAACTAGCAGCAAACTCAGTGGCCATCACCAGAGGAATGAGTAAGGAAAACTTAGTGATGTACGATGTGAAATTTTTTGCAGCATGTGGAAACAATTAACTAGATGTACACACACCTTAGATTTTAAAAACACAATGCTGAACGGGGAAAAAGTAAGAAACAGAACAGTTGATAGCACAATATCATTTATATAAGTTTAGAGTACATCACACAAGGCAACGTGCTTTAGAGAGATGCATGTAATTTCAAGGATACAAAGCAGATGCGTTGGAGCACTTGCCTATGAGAAGAGGGGGATGGGATGGGAATTTAAACTAAGTGGATAAATGAGAAGAGGAGCCTGGCATGAATCAATGAGGTAATGTTTCATGAACTGCGGAGTAACTCAACCCTCTGCACTGTGGTCCAGAAAGTGGAAGAAAAATCATTGCTGAGAGCCGCCACCAGGTTATCAAGATTTGTTCAAGGTCTATCTTTTCTTCTAGATCAGAAGTCATAGCCCAGGAGCCAAATCCAACCCACCACCAGGTTCTGTAAATAAAGTTTTACTGGCACACAGCCACACTCATTCATTTACATATTGCCTGTGGCTGTTTTTACAGGACAATGGGAGAGTTGAGGAGTTGCAACAGAGACTATATGGTCTGCGAAGCTTAAGACAGTTATGACCTGGCCCTTTACAAAAAAGGTTTGCCAACCCCTGCTCCAGACTAAAAGCTCCATGATGGTAAGGGCTATAGGTAAAGAGAAAAGAGAGAGCTCCATGAATAGTGATGTATCAACACTGGCCGAACACAAAACAAGCCCACGGGCTTCCCACAGCTCTAGGGTATGACTCAGACTGCAAGTGGTGGCCACTCAGTTCTTCAACTGCACCAAGGGCCCTCTGACCCTAGGCCTTTGTGTGTGCTGATCTTCTCTGTGGAATGTTCTCTCTCTACTTCTTCGTCTGACCAACTCTACCATATGTCTTCTAGGAGCCTTCTCTGGTGCCCTGCCCCTAGCCTGGGAAGTCATTTAGACCCTTTCATAGCCTCAGCACTTTCTGATAAAACACAGCACCCTGGTATTGTGTGCTCAACAGGGTGAACACACAGGTCTGCCTTCCTTTCTAGACCAAAACCTATCAAGGGCATGGACCAAGTCCTGCTCGATTCTGAGTTCCCAGCTCCTCTAGCACAGCACATAGTAGGTGCTCAATAAAAATTTTTTAAAAAATAAATCAATGAATTCAAGAATGAGTAAATGAAAAGGTGTGATGCAGGGATGGTAAGCAGGACAACGTGGCAGGAGCAGAGGACATGCAGGGAAAGGGGAAAGAGTAAGATTAGGAAAGATTGGGGGAAATGATAAAAGGCCTGAAACGCCAAGAAGTAGATGCTTTCTTCCAAAGGGCATGTGCTGAAGCCTGACTTCCCAACACAAAGACTGTCTACTGCATGAATAATTGACTTGGAGCTGGAAGGAGTCAGAATCCAGGTCATCCCCCATTCCCCCATGGAGATGGTGCAGCCCCATTTCCAGCCTGGTTCCTCAGCTGACCTGCTTGCTTCCAGCCTCTATTCATCCTCTGGTGGATGCAGGCATGACCTATTCCACACACAGTGAGGGCTCAGAATGGAGCCCCATACTGGGGTCTGCCCTGGCTTTGCCAAGACAGAGCATGTTCAGCTTCTCCCTGGTCCTGGAAGACAGGAGTGTCAGATGGAGTCTTTAGGCTCTATTCTCTGCAGTCCTCTGAGCCCATGGCCTTCTGGCTTGTGAGCATATGATAAACCAAGCACCTTTCCCCTTTGCTGTGGGCTGTAAGAGTAGATGGCATCACAGAGTCCTGAAGACCCCCACAGAGCACTGACCCTCACATCGCAGCTCCTCTCACTGCCTCCAGTCCCCTCGGTCCCTGTGCCCACCTGGGAAGGCTTTCTATGGGACTTTCTCACACACTCACCCATTCTGTGTGTACTAGAAGTTCATTCCCAAGGCAAGGCAGAAGGTGGTGTGTGGCCCAGATGTGCTAAGCTTCCAGTGCAGGGGAGCCCTGTGTCATCTTAAATCTGAGATGGTAGATCCAGGCCTTGAAGTACCAGTGCAGCGTGCCACTTACTATCTAAGACCTGGACTTGCTGGGAGGCAACGTAATAGGGTGGCATGTTGGCTTTCCAGGGCTTCCATCACAAAGACCCACGGACAGAATGACTGAAATAGCAAAACTTTATTTCTTTGCAGTTCTGCCAGCAAGAAGTCCAAGATCAAGGTATCTGCAGAATCAGTTTCTTTTGAGGCCTCTCTTCTTGGCCCATAGATGGCCGTCTTCTCCCTGCCTTCACCTGTTCTTTCCTCTGTGCGTGTCTGTGTCCTAATCTCTTCTTCTTATAAGAATATCAGTCTATTGGATTAGGGTCCACTCTAATAACCTCACTTTAACTTGATTGCCTCTTTTAAAACCCTATCTCCAAATACAGTTACATTCTGAGGCACCAGGGGTGGTTAGGACTGCAACACATGAGCTGGGGAGAGGAGATACAAATCAGTCCGTGACAGCTGGAAAGGGCTTGGCATGGAGGCCAGATGGAAAGGAGCTCAAATCCTAGCCCCTCACCTCACTGAGCCTCAGTTTCCTCATCAACAAAATGAGGGGATTATTTCTCCCTTGGGGGCACCTCTGAGGATGGAGTGAGATAAGACACATGCCTGCACCCAGTGCAGTCCTGGGTACCTGGTAAATGGCGTTTATTATGAACACTGTTCCTGGACTCTGGCTCTCACATATTCCAGCTCCTGGTCATTCTCCATTAACTCCATCTGTATGAACCACAGCTACATGCCAAAGGGTCATATCATGTGTCACATTTGTTCTTTCCCAATTCACCCAAACATCTCACTTTAGCATCTCAGCTCACATTGTTTTGGACATTTTTCTTGCTAAAATCATCTACATTTATTAATCATGAATATAGTCAGATGACCCCATCCAAGGAGGGACTGTCTGGTGGGATGGTTAAGAGTTTATCAAATTCTCTAGTCCAGAGCAAGTATAAAAGGAACAGGGGAAAAAAATTGAACAAAAGAGAAGACTTTATCAAAGTCTTGGTTTGATCCTGGCTCTGCTACTTACATGCTGTGTGAACCTAGGCAAATCATTGAAACACTCAGTGTCCTCCTCTGTAACGTGAGAATCATAAAAGTAGCTCTCTCATGGGGCTGTAGTGACATTTAACTGAGCTTAGATATGAGAAGCTCTTCCAACAGGGCAAAGCACAAAGTAAGCACTACATGTCTGTCAGCCACGATTACGATGTTTCACGGTTGTGGAGCGTCCTCCTGCTCTGTCTATTGACAAAGCCTGCAAGACCCTTCTGTGAGCAGCATTCCTACTACAGAGGTGCCTGATGAACTCTGGGCCCCCTCAGTTCTCATTTGGCCTAAACGCCCAACTGTGTCATACACTTGGCACCAAGCACGCCCGGTTTCATTTCAGGAGTGAGAGTCACACTATGTGTCTCTGAAGGGTGTGAGCACGTGTCCACCCCCTGGTGTTCCACAGCCTGAACACAATGCTAAGTACACAGTAGGTTCTTGGGAAGCAAACAGTTGTGGACTGACTGATAAAACTACATGACGACAACTCAGCAACAACCCACCTACCTGGAGGACTGTACCATAGTCTGAAATCTGCAAAGATGTTGAGGGAAAAGTGCCATTATTCTGAAACGCACATTTTTTTTTTTTTTTTTTTTGAGATGGGGTTTCACTCTTGTTGTCCAGGCTGGAGTACAGTGGTGCGATCTCGGCTCACTGAAACCTCTGCCTCCCGGGTTCAAGAAATTATCCTGCCTCAGCCTCCTGAGTAGCTGGGATTACAGGCACCTACTTTTATGCCTGGCTAATTTTTGTATTTTTAGTAGAGACGGGGTTTCACTATGTTGGCCACGCTGGTCTCGGACTCCTGACCTCAGGTGATCTGCCTGCCTTGGTCTCCCAAAGTGCTGGGATTACAGGCATGAGCCACTGTGCCCAGCCCTGAAATGGAATTTTTGACGTAAATAAAATGTTTTAAAAAATAAATTAGGCCTGGCACGGTGGCTTACGCCTGTAATCCCAGCACTCTGGGAGGCCAAGGCGTGTGGATCACGAGGTCAGGAGATCAAGACCATCCTGGCTAACACGGTGAAACCCTGTGTCTACTAAAAATACAAAAAAATTAGCCAGGCATGGTGGTGGGCACCTGTAGTCCCAGCTACTTGGGAGGCTGAGGCAGGAGAATGGCGTGAACCCGAGAGGCAGAGCTTGCAGTGGGCCGAGATCACACCACTGCACTCCAGCCTAGGTGACAGAAGGAGACTCTGTCTCAAAAGAAAAAAAAAACAAAACAAACAAATAAAAAATAAATTAGAGCTTGGGATTTTTTGTGTGTGTTGTTTTGTCTTTGTTTGTTTTGTTTTGCCTTAAGCTCCTGAGTGACTTTACTCTGATGATGGGCAAATCCTACTAACTAACCAGACTTATTTGTAAAGTTTCTGCAAATAGACCACAGCATGTCCCATTCCTGTGTCCCACAAGGAATGCCGTTGGTGGGATGGGGCAGGACTGCCCTTCAAAGTCAGTATTACGTTTTATATGAAAAAATATTCAACATCATTAATCATCAGAGAAATGAAAATCAAAACCATCTCACACCAGTCAGAATGGCTATAATTGAAGAATCAAAAAATAGCAGATGCTGGAGAGGCTGCGGAGAAAAGGCCACGCATTCTTTGTGGGAATGTAAATTAGTGCAGCCACTGTGGAAAGCAGTCTGACGATTTCTCGAATAACTTAAAACAGCTACCATTTAACCCAGCAATCTCATTACTGGATATATTCGCAAAGGAATATAGATCATTCTACCAAAAAGACATATGCTTTCATATGTTCATCACAGCACAATTTCCAATAGCAAAGACATGGAATCAACCTAGGTACCCATCAACAATGGATTGGATGCAGAAAATGTGGTCTATATACACCATGGAATACTACACAGTCACAGAAAAAGAATAAAATCATGTCCTTTGTAGCAACACGGATGCAGCTGAAAGTCATAATCCTGAGAGAATTAACACAGGAAAAAAAACCAAATACCGTACATTCTCACTTATAAGTGGGAGCTAAACATTGGGTACTCATGGACATAAAGATGGCAACAATCAACACTGGGCACTACTAGAGAAGGGAGGGGGCAAAGGCTGAAAAATTACCTATTGGGCACCGTGCTCACTACCTGGGTGCTGGGGCCATTTGTACCTCCAACCTCAGCATCACACAATATACCCATGTAACGAACCTGCATATGTAACCTCTGGATATAAAATAAAAGTTAATTTTTTTTAAGAAGTCAGTATTACGTTTTGCTTTGTTTTGTTTTGTTTTTTGAGACGGAGTCTCGCTGTCGCCCAGGCTGGAGTGCGGTGGCGTGCTCTCTGCTCACTGCAGGCTCCGCCCCCCGGGGTTCACTCCACTCTCCTGCCTCAACCTCCTGAGTAGCTGGGACTACAGGCGCCCGCCACCTCGCCCAGCTAATTTTTTGTATTTTTAGTAGAGACAGGGTTTCACCATGTTAGCCAGGATGGTCTCGATCTCCTGACCTCGTGATCTGCCCGCCTCGGCCTCCCAAAGTGCTGGGATTACAGGCGTGAGCCACCGCGCCTGGCCGTCAATATTATGTTTTAAAGACTGGTAACGTGAGAAATCTGGAATCAGGGTAAGGGTCCCAAACTTTGGAGCACAGCACACTTCCCTGCCTGAGTGGTTTTATGTAAGTAAGTTTATTCGTTTAATCCTCACAAGAGCCCCCGTGGCGGATAAGGAGTCTGGGGCATGAGGACTCAGTCACTGGCCCCAGATTAGACAACAATCGGCAGCAGAGCCAGCCTCACTCCTGGCAGCCTGGTGACAGGGTAAAGCCCCGACCATCCCTCGACCCTACCTTCCACCTGAGGTTGGTGTTGCACTTCTCATGGTGATGGGCAGGTTCTCACAGGCTCCTCACAGCACGCCATGCGGGTGGCAGACAAGGAGAGGACTCTTCTGCCCGTCTGCCCATCTTGCAGTTGGGAAGTCTGAGCCATGGGTTGTTCTGAGCAGCATCCTGAGCTTCTCTCCTGTCTCTACCTCCACACCCCGAAGGTAGGCGCTCTTAGCAAGATATAAGTCAATCCATTTGTCCATTTGATTTAGGAAATGCCCACTGTGCTCCAGGGTAGGTCAGGTCCTCAGCTGGACACCCAGAGGACCACAGAAGGGACAAGACCAGGCCAGCCCTGCGGAACGTACTAGGCCTGTGTGTGGTGGGGCAGAGAGACACATGCCTGTCCTCATAGGGGAAAGTACAAGTGCAGAGTGAATCCCAGGAGGGCAAGATCATCACCCTCTGGGGTTATCAGAGAGACTTCCTGGAGGGTAATGTACCTGCCAACTTCCTGAACCAAGTCTGACAGTCCCATGTGTGTCCCTCACCCAGTGGCCAACAAAAGAATGGTTTGGGCTTCCTCAGCTATCGAAGGAGGCCATTCACCAGGCTCCCTGGCTTGGGCTTGACGTTGGCTCCCATTCCCAGTTCATCCCAGAGTCTACACAGAGTGTCCACCCAGCAGCTCCATCCCTTTTCCAGCCCTGTGATCTGCCTTGGACCTTTCTGAACTAGGCTCACTGAATTTGACCTTCAGGATGATGTAGGGCCCCCTGGAATTCAGCATCTTCCCTCCCAGCCTCTTCGGGTGCCCATCCTGCCCAGCCCTCCTCGCTGGCCCCAGCAAGAGACAGATTTGAAAAGTCAGAACTGAAGAGAAGGACATTTAGGACATGCCCCAGAGAGTCCTGGCCTTCCTTCTCCTCCGGGAAGTAGACGACCTACTCACCCATCTTCAAAATCCTCATCATCTCATCCTTGAGGCTATTTTCCACAATGAACGTTGGAGATCACGTTTGTCATGAGTTGATGGTTTCTAGGGTGATTTTTCCCTTGAGAAAATCTTGACTTCCTTACACAGGAGCTGGCTGTGTGTGGTGCAAAGGGAAGAGAGAGATGCATTGCTAAAGAGTAGAACGGATATCTTTGACGCAGAAAATGAATCCCTGGCCTGTGCAGGAAAATGAGAAAAGACAGGGAAATGGAAACCTTCCTCCCAAATATCTCAGGACCCCCGAGTATCTGCTAGCAGCCAAGCAGCCATGCGGCCTGTGTCTCCACTGAGCTCTAGGAGAGACCCTCAGGGCTGCTCTAGGGGAGAGATTCCAGCCAAGCTGCCAATAATAGCATTAGTGTCAGCCCTCCCAGCTTTCTCCTCTTTTGTGCAGGTAAAGGAATCACCCATCATCTCTACTACCCTTCACTGAACCCTTTTCTTCCTTATCATGCCACCCTAGGGGCTTAAAATCTCTGCCATAAGAGTCAGAACCCCCTTCTGCGTGTCTCAGAGTCCCTCCCCATTGCCTGTTCCAGCCTGCTGTCCTTTGGCTCAAACCTTTGTGCCCACTGACCTCTGCTGTGCTCGCCAGCTTCCAGCACCTGCCCTACACTTGCTCTGTCTCTATTGCTTTTTTGTACCCATTTAACTGATTGACTGGCCTCTGCCCTTCCTCCAGGACAGGATGGCTTAGCTTTGCGAAGCCTCTGTGGGGAAGGAGCCCACATGAGCCAGATGCACACCTACAGCCTGGGCAGTGCGTCCTGCCTCTGAGGGGCCAGGCCTTCACTCTGCCAGGGCCCTGATCTTAGCTGTGACCAGCCACCCCACAACCTACACCATTGCAGACACATAGTGGCCAGCGTGGACTGCAGCAGCTGCTTAGCAGTAGTCTGGGCCCATTAGACTCCTCCCTCTATCTGAGGCTCTCCAGACTTGGGTCCAGGGCCTGACAGTCTAACCACAGTCATCTGTTCTGCATGTAGCAGAACAAGCACCTTCTAGAAATGTAAAAATATCTTTACCTTCCATTTATTGGACTATTTTCTTGTCTCCAACTACAACAAGGAAAAGAGCCAAAGAGGACCACTCGAGTGACATCCCTGGTGTATACACTGGAAAAGCGATAATAAGCAGAGCGTGGACCACTCCGGATCTCACTGTCGATGGCCCTCTCCCAGCCCTGCACTCCCACAGAAGTTGGGTAAACCTCTGTCAAACACCCATCAGACATTAATGTCACATTAATTTTGCACATGATGGTCTCTCCTTCTAGAATTTAAGTTTTTTGAGGGTAGGGAATGTATCTTCACCCATTCTTGTATTCCTTCAGGCATTCATGTTATCAGTCAACAGCATTTACTGAGCACCTGCTTTATGCCCAGGCCCTGCCCTAGACCCCGGGATGCAAAGATAAATAAGATATAGCCCAGGCTCATGCCTGTCATCCCAGCACTTTGGGAGACTGAGGCAGGTGGATCACAAGGTCAAGAGATCGAGACCATCCTGGACAATATGGTGAAACCCGTCTCTACTAAAAATACGAAAATTAGCTGGGCATGGTGGTGTGCACCTGTAGTCCCAGCTACTCGGGAGGCTGAGGCAGGAGAATCACTTGAAGCCAGGAGGCGGAGGTTGCAGTGAACCAAGATCGCGCCACCACACTCCAGCGTGGCAACAGATAAATAATATACTGTCCCTGTCCTTGAGGCTCCCAGTCCAGTGATTGGTAAATAGATGTTTATGACTCAGCATGACAAATTCAATAATAGAAAAATGCAGAGGACAATGTGAGTTAAAAGGAAGAAGCATTTTCCCCATTTCAGGAGGTCAAAAAACACATCACAGAGAAGGAGGTTTCTAAACTGGGCTTTGAAGGATGACTAGGAGTTCTTTGGGCCAGAAAGACATTGCAGAAGTGAACACGTACCAACACCATTGATAAAACCTCAGCAATTGTTGTGGTTCCTGGCACATAGAAAATGCTCAGGAAAAGTTGCTGAGTTGCACTAAGTGAGGATATCGTGACTGACAGAAACCCAGTCCAAGGACTGGGGAAAGAGGGCCCCATCCTAGCTCCTCTGCCTCAAACCTGGAGACACATTGAAGTCATTTGGAAAGTGTGAGAAAACACTGATGTTCCAGTGTCACTCCCCACCGCCCCCACCCCAGAGATCCTCATATAATTGGCCGGAGAGGCTGCCTGGTCTTTGAGACACTTAAAAGCTCCCCAGGTGATTCCAATAGGCTGCCTTGTTTGAGAACCACTGATTTAGACCAGTGCTTCTCAAACTTAATGTGCAAATAGATGCAGGCAATCTTGTTAAAATGCAGATTCTGACACAGCAAGATGGGCCTGAGAATCTTCATTTCTAACTAGCCCCTGGTAACACCGCTGCTGCTGGTCCTGGGACCACCATTTGAGTAGCGAGGCTCTCTGAGGCTTAATGCCCAAAGGCAATTCAGCTGGCCTCAGCAATGTGCCTGCATGCAGCGGTGATATTCCAAATCCGAAGGGAAGGGTACGTGTGGGGGCACCAAGTGCTCAGAATGGATGTAGCGGCCACAGGTCTGAAGGCTCTGCTGCCCCTGGTGTGAGTTAACTTAGTTGTGGGTGGGGAAGATGTTAGGGGGAGGGCTGGGCAGTCAAGGCCACAGGGGGTGCCTGGGAGAGGTGGGGACAGCAGCCTGTTTACCCACCTCCCTGTTGTAAGAGCTGGCATCGAATACCGGTGTCTACCAGCTGGCTGTCCCCCCACCCACGGCCTGCACCCAAGGCCGAGGAACAGCCAAGAAGGCCTGGCGAGCAGCATCCTACGGAGAGGACAGCGAGGAGGCCGCCTTGGCAGGAGCTGCCTGCTGGATAAACATTGTTCTGTTTTTTTCTTTTTTCTCTTCAAACAAGCCCTTCTCAGCACTGGCCACATCACCCTAAACAAGGCCTCTCAGTGCTGTTGACACAAAGGCAGGGATGGTGTCATTCCAGCCCAGAGATAAAACTCGGATCCTCCCACAGTGGTGGGCACTTCCTCTCGGGAAGAACACCAGTGAATCAGGAAATTCAGCAAGCTGGGTCTAAGCCCTGCCCTCAGGCTAGGCTCAGGTTTTTTGTTGGTTTGGGTGGATCTCTTCCTCCCCAAAGCTCTGCTTGTTTCATGTGCCTGGTCAGCAGATATGTCAGCCCCAGACAATGGCCTCTTTCTGCAGACAATGGTCAGCATGAGGAATGTCACAGGAGGGCAGGGCTTGGGGAGGGACAATCCCGCTTTCAGAAGTCAGTGGCCGAGTGGGTGCTGCAGGGAGGGTCCTGCTGTCACCAGGGCAGCCTCCTCAAAGGCACCATTTATAGGACCTGCAGCCCCAGAAAAGTGGAAGCTTTGGGCAGCAGCGGAATCAGAGAGCAGCTCCCTCGCCCGCTGCTCCCGGCAGACTCGCCCTGCCTGCTTTATCGGCCTCCCGAGGCTCCTGCAACCACAATTCCTACCATGCAGACTTTGTTTAATGAAAAAACAAATAGTTACCCCCAAATTAGACCGAGGCCTGCTGTTCCCTCAGCCGCCCCTCCTGCAGTACTCAGCCTGTGCCTCATTGGCCGGCTCTCCAGAAAAGAAAGGGCTTATTCATCCCCAAAGGTGGAAACTCGCCTTCTCCCAGGGAAATTGTGTAACCGTTTTGTAGTGGAACCGACCACAGGCCTCAAGGTCTTTTGCAAAAAGAAAAACAGATAAGGGGGCGGTGGCGGGAGCCAATGCTGGCTGTCTTAGATTTGCTCATTGCAGAATGATTTTCTGACAGAGATCATAGGCCCACAAGTCACATCAGCTGGTCCCTGGATTTCAAGGATCCTCACTGTGATTGGAAAATTAAGTGATGGCCATGCATGCATGCATTTATTCATTCATTCCTCCAGCACAATGTATGGCACGTAATAGATGCTTAGTAAACATGTGTTGAATGAATGAAATGTTTTGTAATATCTGATTCTATCTCTCCATGCTCAGAAAACCTTCAACAGCTCCCTATTGCCTATATTATCAATTTAATCTCTCTTAGCATAGCTTACCACTTGTAACTGGACCCTCAAATACCTCTCCAACCCTACAACCTCCACATGCTCCCAATCCCACCCCTCCAACACGCACATATGCTGCCTACTGTTTCTTGAACCAAACCATTGTTGTGTGAGCCTCTAGGCCTTAGTCCCAGCTGTCTCTTAACCTCAAGGCCCTTTCCAAGCTTCTTGTAGGGATCTGGTGAGTTCCTTTCCCATGAGACTCAAGCCAGTGTTTACTCCTCCTCTTAAAAGCCATCGCTAAATACAAAAAATTAGCCGGGCGTGGTGGGGAGCGCCTGTAGTCTCAGCTACTCAGGAGGCTGAGGCAGGAGAATGGCGTGAACCCGGGAGGCGGAGCTTGCAGTGAGCTGAGATCAAGCCACTGCACTCCAGCCTGGGGGACAGAGCGAGACTCCATCTCAAAAAAAAAAAAAAGCCATCGCCAAAGTGTCAGGCTCCACAGCCTCACTCTTATTCATGGCCCTATCATGACACTTGCCACTCTTCCTTCTATCTTCCTGTTGCGACCATGCTGTGCACTTCTTGAGAGTGAGAACTGAGTCTGACTTACCTCCATATGCCCAGTGGGGGCCCAGGGTCCAGTCCATCATAGATCCTCAGTAACTACAGAGACCAACTAGTCCTGGTTTGCCCAGGACATTCCTTGTCTTAGCACTGAAAGTCCCATATCCCGGGACACCCTTAGTCCTAGACAAACTGGAACTGTTTGTCCTCATATCAGTAAATGAGTAGTGAATGAATAATGCCTAGGTCTCTATTCATTAGTTCATTCACTTAACACACATGTACTAAAAATCTGTGAGCCAGGTCCCATGCTCATACAGTTAGAGGGTGTTTCTAAACAGCTTCATGGCCCAGCATTGCAAAAAGACAGCTCTTTGGGGTTGAGTTAGCCTTAAGTCCATGGGGCACCTTTCCTAGATCCCTGTTTATCTCCTCCGCTATCTCTTCCAGTATCCACACCACGTTGTTTACAATGCATCTGTTGACATGTGCCTTATCTCCCTGGATTTGCTCTGGGCCTCCCTGGGTCTACTGCCCTCAGAAAGGACGAGCCCTCTAGCCTGACAGAGGAATTCCTAGCTAAGGTTTTATAAGTCAAAAGACCCACACTGGAGCTTGGGTCCCAGGGCAGCCCCCAGCCCTGGGCCCTCAGAACGAGAGCGATTGCAGCCAGGACGCATGTGTCTGCCCAGCCGTCCTCAGACCCTGGGGCTGCTTGGACCCATCTGTTTCCCAGTTCTAGGTCAAATCAAGCTGAGAAAGGATCAGGCTTCATTTGACCTGAGATGACTGGAGCATCTGGCTGCTCCCTCTACCTCCCCCACCCTGGCGAGATGAGCCTAAGTCCCCCATCCCCCTCGGTGGGCTCTCGGAGACGCCATCTTTTCCCTGGTGATTTCAGGGCTTCTGGGAAGTGTGACCCAATAGAGGCCACAAAGACAGACACATGTGGCTTGAATCCCAGCTCAACTACTTAGCTGAGTGGCTCTAGGTAAGTTCCTTAACCTCTCCATGCTGTCTCATTTAAGCAAGGATATTGATAATGCTCACTTTGCAACATTGTTATAAAGACTATAGAAGATTTACCAGGTGTCCAGCTCCCTGTCCAGCGCACAGTAGGCGCTCCAACAAGCAAACAGAATCAACAACCATTTGCAGTTAATTCATTCAGCACCTTAGAACCAGGCCTGTACCTTTTGGCATCTCGCTCTGCTGACCAAAGAAGGGCTAGTATCACTCACCAAGTCCTTCCTTATTTAAGATGTGCTCCCCTCTAAGAGGAAGGCCCAAGCTGCAGAAGCTGCTTCTAACCAAGATGATGAATAAAAGTTGTTCCTTTAAATTGGAAAGTTCCTAAGAATCTTTGGTTAACAAAGGACAAGAAAAACAAATATTAACAGATGGATTTCTTTTTAATCCGTGCGCTAAAACTGCACAATAGAAATGTTGAAAGTCTGCAACTGTTGATTTGAAAGCCCGGCATGAAGGTAAATACGAGGCACCTTGATATGTGACCATTTGGAGGTCACACTTCGAAGAAGCTATAGTCAAAAAGCCCTCTCCTTCCGCATGTTGAAATGATTTTCTTTCATCAAAAAAGCAACTGCCTGGCTCTCCAGGAAGCAGAGCCTGTGAGTTGTGCGCATAATGGACAGTCACCCTTTTAAAATACACATGAATTTAACCAACCTGCTCCATCCACGTTGCCTCCACTGCCTTTGCCTGTCATCTGGACAATCCTTAGCTCACCTTTCAGTTTCCACCTTTCCATATAATCTTAATGTCCCTATTTATTTCTTGCTTGTTTCTATGAACACTTTTTTTATTACATCAAAATTAATAGATTTGCACCACAAGAAGTCAGCACTACTGAACAGCAAAACTATGATATTTTTGGAAAGCCCCTCTAAGTTTTGCCTTGTTTCTCAGCAGTAGCCCTGAATTAATTACTTTAGGGAAATCTTTTGATCACAACTTTGCATGTATGTGTCTGGACTCACATACATTTAAGAATGTGCTGTGCATGAGCACACCCAGGCACATAAAAAGGATGAATATCCTAATGGTCAAGTCATTGTACAGCAGATGTGACATAGGCAACTCTGCACATCAATAGCAGGTTGCTTTCTATTATATTCTATCTTTTTAAAAGTCAGGTTGGAGAAACACTGGAAATTAATTGGGATAGCCATAAAGACAACATTTGAAACATTACTGCACATGCCATACCCATTTTTCCCAATTAGTCTTTTGAAATATATGCTTTTATTCCTAATTTCTGAGTAATTGTCCACTTTGGAACTCCTACAAAGTGGGTAGGTATTTAAGAACCATGATGACCTATGACCTTTGACCCAAGGTGATCTTTACTGGGGGGACCCGTGAAAGATTGATTTGAGCAGAGCTGAGTTAGACAAACAAGCCATTCACATAACTCCAAATCTGGAGGCAAATCAGGTAAAAATGTGAGCAACCTTTGTGGCCTGGAATTTCCTGTCCCCATAGTTAGAAATTAGGACAATACTCCTAGGTTCGGCAAGTATTGATGAAGAAGTTTCTATATCTTCTTCAAATAGCCCCGTAGAATGATCCAATAGGGCATCTAGGTCCCGTCAATGGCTGAGCTGCTTTCCTGCCAAATACCTTTGAAAAGGAACCCAAAGGGGTGCCTTTCACATAATTTAGAGCAACAACTCTTAATATTTCCATCACAAGCACTCCTTTAAAAAAAAAATCTTTTCTCCAAAGAGCCCAGTTTTGGGGAGACTCTATTAAACAAACTACACTAACTTGTTTTCCAAATTTTCTGTCATCAAAACACAGGAAATTGCATGAAAGCTTCTGATGGAGTTGAGGTCACTGGAGCTGCCACATGGTGAGGACATGATTACAACCAGAGAAAAACTGGTCAGTGCTTTGTGCCCCGGTGAGGCTGAGTAAAGGCTTTTTTTTTTTTTTTTTTTTAGATGAAGTCTCTCTCTGTCTCCCAGGCTGGAGTGCAGTGGCACAATCTTGGCTCACTGCAACTTCTGCCTCCTAAGTTCAAGCAATTCTCCTGCCTCAGCCTTCTGAGTAGCTGGGACTACAGGTGCGCACCACCACACCCAGCTAATTTTTTGTATTTTAGTAGAGACAGGGTTTCAACATGTTGCCCAGGCTGGTCTCAAACTCCTGAGCTCAGGCAATCTGCCCGTCTCAGCCTCCCAAAGTGCTAGGATTATAGGTGTGAGCCACTGCGCCCAGCCTAAGGCATGATTTTAGCTACCTTGGGGCAAAATGTTTAACTGTCAATGATCATTCCAGAAGCCTTGGCATGGAGGAGCCCAGGCTGGGAACCCCTAACCCTGAAGCTTCATCGCCTCCATTTCTAAGCCCATGTCATGAGAACAAGGTGGCAGAGAAGGAGGGTGTAAGAGCCAGATGGAGGCTTTGTTTGTTTTCCCTAAAGTGTTATTTATTGTTAAACAAAGGAAAAAATTTGACATTAATGAAAATTTTAAAACAGAGAAGCATCAATAGTAATCCTGTGACCAACGTTTTAATTTTCTTCTACAATGTCTCCAAGCTTTATCCACATGTACACCCTATCTGTGGATTCCATACTTGTGAATTCACCTACTTGCTAAAATGTATTTATAACTCCAAAATCAATACTTGTGGCACTTCTTGGTCGTCCACAGACATGCACAAAGTGGCGGAAATTTTGAGTAGTTCCACACTTATGTTCCCAGCGGAGTTTGAACAGGACAAGTTCTGCCTCCTTGTTTCAGCTCACATACTGTAAATGAGCATCCCTTTCACAGACTATTTAGTGCCCACGTTTTTTGCATTTTTGTGCTTTCTTTTGGAAATCCGTCTGTTTTAAATGGCTCCTAAGCATAGTGCTGAAGTGTTGTCTAGTGTTTCTGAGTGCAAGGAGGCTGGGATGTGCCTTACAGAGAGAATATGTGTTAGATGAGCTTCATTTCAACATGACTTCAAGGGCTATTGGCCATGAGTTTCATTTTAGTGAATCAACAAGATTCTGTCTTTGGATAGAAGCCTGCATAAAATAAAGTCATGAATTAATCAACTAACAAAACATTATAACCAGAGGCTCTCAGGACTCTGTGTTCCTCCTGGAGGCAATGGTTCAGCATTCACTAATTCAGTGTTCATGGCGATATGGTTTGGCTGTGTCCCCACTGAATCTCATCTTGAATTGTAGGTCCCATAATCCCCATGTGTTGTGGGAGGGACAAGGTGGAGATAATTGAATCATGGGTGCAGTTTATCCCATCCTGTTCTCGTGATAGTGTGTTAGCTCTCATGAGATCTGATGGTTTAATAAGGGGCTTCCTCCTTCACTGGGCACTCATTCTTCTCATTCCTGCTGACATGTGAAGAAGAACATGTTTGCTTCCCCTTCTGCCATAATTGTACATTTCTTGAGGCCTCCCCAGCCCTGCAGAACTGTAAATCAATTAAACCTCTTTTCTTTATAAATTACCTAGTCTAGGGTATGTCTTTATTAGCAGAATGAAAACAGACTAATACAGTAAATTGGTACTCAGAATGGGGCACTGCTGTAAAGATACCCAAAAATGTGGATAACGGGCTGAAGTTGGAACAATTTGGAGGGCTCAGAAGACAGGAAAATGTGGGAAAGTCTGGAATTCTCTAGAGACTTGGAGGGCTCAGAAGACAGGAAGATGCGGGAAAGTTTAGAACTTCCTAGAGACTTGAATGGCTTTGACCAAAATGCTGATAGTGATATGAACAATGACGTCCAGGCTGAGGTGGTCTCAGACGGAGATGAGGAACTTGTTGGGGACTGGAGTAAAGGTCACTTTTGCTATGCAAAGGGACTGGCTGCATTTTGCCCCTGCCCTAGAGATCTGTGGAACTTTGAACTTGAATTTAGACTATGTGGCAGAAGAAATTTCTAAGTGGAAAAGTGTTCAAGAAGCAGAGCATAGAAGTTTGGAAAATTTGCAGCCTGATGATGTGACAGAAAAGAAAAATCCATTTTCTGGGGAGAAATTCAAGCTGGCTGCAGAAATTTGCATAAGTAATGAGAAGCCAAATGTTAATCACTAAGACAATGCGGAAAATGTCTCCAGGGCATGTCAGAGATCTTCACTGCGGCCCCTCCCATCACAAGCCTGGAGGCCTAGGAGGAAAAAATGGTTTTCTGGGCTAGGCCCAGGGCCCCTCTGCTCTATGCAGCCTCGGGACATGATGCCCTAAGTCCCAGCTGCTTCAGCTCCAGCCATGGCTAAAAGGAGCCAACATACAGCACAGGCCATTGACTCAGAGGGTGCAGGCCCCAAGCATTGGTAGCTTACATGTGGTGTAGAGCCTGTGGGTACACAGAAGTCAAGAATGGAGGTTTCAGAACCTCCACCTAGATTTCAGAAGATGCGTGGAACTTCCTTTCATGTCTGGGCAGAAGTTTGTTGCAGGGGCGGAGCCCTCACGTAGAACCTCTGCTAGTAGGGCAGTGCAGAAGGAAAATGTGGGGTCATAGCCCCCACAGAGTCCCCACTAGAGCAACTGCCTAGTGGAGCTGTGAGAAGACAGCTACAGTCCTCCAGACCCCAGAATGGTAGATCCACCAACAACTTTCACTATGCTCCTGAAAAAGCCACAGGCACTGAACACCAGCCCATGAAAGCAGCTGGGAGGGGGGATGTACCCTGCAAAGCCACAGGGGCAGAGCTGCCCAAAGCCATGGGAGCTCACCCCTTGCATCAGCATAACCTGGATGTGAGACATCCAGGAGATCATTTTGGAACTTTAAGTTTAATGACTGCACTATTGGATTTCATACTTGCAAGGGGCCTGTAACTCCTTTGTTTGGGCCAATTTCTCCCACTTGAAATGGGTGTATTTATCCAATGCCTGTACTCCCATTGTATCTAGTAAGTAACTAACTTGCTTTTGATTTTACAGGCTCACAGGAAGAAGGGCCCAGATGAGACTTTGGGCTTGGACTTTTGAGTTAATGCTGGAATGAGTTAAGCTTTGGGGGATGGTTGGAAGGGGATAATTGTGTTTTGAATCATGAGGACAAGATATTTGGGAGGGACCAGGGGCAAAATGATAGGGTTTGGCTGTTTCCCCACCCAATCTCACCTTAATTATAGTTCCCATTATCCCCACATGTCCTGGGAGGGACCAGGTGGAGATAATTAAATCATAGGGGCAGTTTCCCCCATCTTGTTCTTGTGATAGTGAGTTAGTTCTCACAAGAGCTGATGTTTTTATAAGGGGCTTCCCCCTTTGCTGGGCACTCATTCTTCTCCTTCCTGCTGCCATGTGAAGAAGGATATGTTTGCTTCTTCTGCCATGATTGTAAGTTTCCTGAGGCATTCCCAGCCCTGCAGAACTGTGAGTCAATTAAACCTCTTTCCTTTATAAGTTACTTAGTCTCAGGTATGTCTTTGTTAGTAATGTAAGAACAGACTAATAAACTTATAAAACATAACTATTGTGAATAACGAAGCTTAATTGTACTTAGAATTTCTTTTCCTGCTTATTTCAGTTAATATATGATAAGCAATTGTCAGTGTTGCCATACATGAATACTCCTTTGAGTGGACAAGCCATCGTCTACTTTACTATTCCCTTGTTGTTGGGCCTCCAGGTTATTTCCAACGTTTCAATTTTATAGACGAGGCTGCAAAAAGAATCTTCATGGATATAGTGTGTGAGCTCCACAAAGACACCTATTATCTACAAGTCTGCAGCCTCAGAGCATATTTCAGTGCTTGACATATAGTTTATCTCAATAAATGTTTATCAAGTGAGTGAATGACATAAGTTTGGACAATGATGATCAGGGGCAGTCAGTCCAACAGGTAAGACTCTTGGTAGGTGTTCAATAAATGTCTGTCCCTTGATGCCTGAACATCTACTGATTACCACCTGCTATGTCTCTGTAGCTAATACTGTGCCTGCATCTTTACTTTCATTATATTGTTTAATCCCCACTACCTTTGGAGGTAAATTTTATTAGCCTCATTTTACCAGTAAAGAAATTAAGATTTATATAAGTCATCTGTGAACAGTCATGCAGCTGACTAGAGCCCCTGCTGTGACTGTAGCTCAGCTCTTGGTGATTTCAAATACTCTGCTTTTTCTACTGCACCAGGCTGGAGCCATCTGCGGTCCTAAGCCTTGCTGGCACAGCTCCTGTGGTCACCAGATCAGAGGAAGCAGGATCAGCCAGCCTCCTACAAAGGCCATTGGGACACATAATCCCTAAGGCTCTGCTTTCTCCTCCCCTCCCCATAATTCTCCCACCTGAATTCCTCTTTTCTCCTATAATCACACATGCCTGACATGATGGCTGTTTCTTTTCTCTGGTCCTGGGCTCTGCCTCTATGGAGGTAATTGGCAGGCACTCAGCCTTCAATACCTTGTCCCAGGTTAACTGAAACTCACACCTGACTTGACTGTGATGTGGGGATGGATGCAATGATGCAAGGAGGGCAGAGGCTATTGGATTCCAGAAGCTTTTCAAGGTGGGGGATTTGATCTCCTCTTTTGATTTGAATGGATCTGAGTTGGCGGTGGGGATGTGAGCAATGTTGGGCCTTTCTTGACATTTATAAAAAACGAGGTAAAGATGGAAATGAGGTTTATTTCCTCTACATTTCAGAAACACAGGGATCATCTTGACTGGTATCCCCTCAGGGAGGGGATGTCTGATATTAGGCATAAACCCTCAGCTTTGAGATCATTAACAGCAGACCTCAGACATGCTGGTTGCTCCTAAAACCAGGGCCAGCAGCTTCTTGCAAAGTCAGAGGCACACTTGTTGGCTTGTCGATAACCCTTCTCATCTGCTATTTTGCAAAGCACTTAAACTGCCATCATGGTCTCAGTCTTACAATGCCATCAGGGAGGAAGAGAGAAGATGGTGTTTCCTCCTCTGGGAATGTCCTTCTCCTCTTACCTGCCTGAGGCACTCCCACTTCTCTTTTGGAACCCAGGACTAGTGTTTTCTTTCTTGGAAGACTTCTCAGTCAGAATTCCCCAGAAGTAGTCACAGAACCCCCTTTGCCCACACTGCACCTGATAGGTTCGTTGTACCCAATATCATATCCTAAAAACATAGGCTTGTATGTCTGTCTCTCTTGAGGGCAAAAGTTGCATCCCATCTAACTCTGGTCCCAAGTGCCTATATAGTGTCTGTCACATAGAAGGTATTCTGAAAGCATTGAATGACCAAGTGGGAGAAGATAAAGATCAACTTCTTTAAAAGAAGTTGCAATGCCTTCTTGCCCTTTTTATTATATATATATATTAGAGCTAGGGTCTCACTCTATAGCCTAGGCTGGAGTGCAGTGATACAATCATAGCTCACAGTAACCTCAAATTCCTAGGCTCAAGTGATCCTCACACCCCAGCCTCCTGAGTAGCTAGGACTATAGGCACATAACACCATGCCCAGTTAATTCTTTTTTTAACTTTTTGTAGAGATGAGGGTCTTGCTATGTTGCCCAAGCTGGTCTCAAACTCCTGGCCCCAAGCATTGGGATTATAGGCATGAGCCACTGTGCCCAGCCCCTTACCCATTTGTTTAAGTACCCGAAAAATTCAGTGTTATTTTTGAAACATAGAGTCTTTGAAGGGGAAATTAGGTCTAAGTTATCCTTTCATGCAAGAGTCCTCTTGTTAACATCTCAGAAAAAATAATTGTTCAGTATCTCCCTGGACATCCCCATTAATGGTGAGCTGGGGGGATTTTTCATCAATCCTAACTTTCTTTAGGAATCTGCCTTCATCATCACTTACAGCCCCTGAGACTCTGGAAGATGGAACAACAATTATAATAATAACACTCATGGTTTGTCCATAATAATGTTTATCATAGCAGCTAACATTTATTGAGAACTTATGTGCCAGGCACTGTTCTTGGTGGTTTACTTATTTGATCCTCATATTGACCCTCTGAGGTGATGCGATTATTATCCTCATTTTATAGACAAGACATTTGAGGACCAGAGAGGTAAAATAACTCACCTAAGGTCACACAGCTAATAAAGTGCAGAGCTAGGATCAGAACCCAGATGGTGTAGCTCCAGAACCCACCTCCTAACTACCATGTCTGCTACCCTTTGGAAATGAATGAATGGTGTGTCTTAATGCACCAGATCCAATCATAGCCCTTTTCCATACACCAGCTCACTTACCACTGGGGAGAGTCCTGTGACATAGACAAGCGAATACCCCCATTTTACGGAAGACCAACCTGGGAGATAAGCCACACACCACATCCCTCACATGGTACAGGCTCCACGTACCATAACTGGACCAGGATAGCACCAAGGACATTGCCTCCTGAATAAGGATGCTGTGACTCAGAAAATGCTTATTTCTCTCTATGCCGAAATTCAATTTCTACAAATTCATTTTGGATCTATCAGTACACACCTAGAATGCCCAAGAGGTCTCTTGCCTGTTTCCCCACTCTGGGCCTCAGTTTCCTCAACTATAAAACACAAAGATCCTCTCTTACCCTGGCATAGCGTTGAATTTTTAGCTGAGGTCTAGGGAAGAGGAGGAGGGAAGAGGGGGAGCAAGAGGAGGAAGAGGATGGAGGTCATCGCTTCCCAGGGAAGTCATTCAGCAGCAGGATCCTGTATTTTAGAAATGGGCCAAATGAGGAGAACCTAGAAAGAGTAGCAAAAGCAAAACCAAGAGAAAGCTACCAGTCTCCTAGTGATGTCCTCAAGACTCTGTTTTCTGTTTCTAACTTAGAAGGTAAAAAATACGCAGTAGAACATCACCCTTCTTAGATATTCTAATAGTAACCTGGCCTAGCTTCATTTTCAGGCAGTGGAAGGGGCTGGTGCAGACATACATATCTTAAAATCCCTCAAATGGGCTGGGCGCCATGGCTCATGCCTGTAATCCCAGCATTTTGGAAGGCCAAGGCAGGCAGATTGCCTGAGGTGAGGAGTTTGAAACCAGCCTGACCAACACGGTGAAACCCTGTTTCTACTAAAAATACAAAAATTAGCCAGGCAACTTGGCATCTGCCTGTAATCCCAGCTACTAGGGAGACTGAGGCAGGAGAATCGCTTGAACCCAGGAGGCAGAGGTTGTAGTGAGCCAAGATCGCACCATTGCACTCCAGCCTGGGCAACAAGAGCGAAACTCCATGTCAAACACAACAGAACAAAACAAAAAAACCTCTCAAATGAGCGATTCTAACACTCTCCTCCCACCCTCACCTCACCCCACCCCGTGCTCCCGCTCTCCAAGGCTCCTTCGCCAGCTGCCCTAAGATTAATTGTCCAAAAGAACACCAGGTGGGGACCCAGTGGGCGTGTCCCATTGACAAGCCATTTTGCAAGAGTTGAGGCTTGAAAGTCCACCTGGAGAGCAGGTGGGGCCAGCTGCTCTCGGGACAAACTGCTGCACCTGCTGGGCGGGCTCCCCAATGCCACAGCCCTGGACAGCAGTGAAGAATCAGCTCTTTGTGAGTTGACTTGTGGTTTGGGCTTCTTCCACCACAGCTCAAGTCAGCACCATGGGCCATGCAGTCTACACTGCTGGGGCACCCCGTGTGCACAGGTCACATGGCATGAGGCCCCTCAGCTTAGGGTAAACTAAAGGCAAAATGAGAGGCTGCCCCCTACTTGGTGGCCATTGGGGGAACCTGTGCATTCTCTCCCAAAAGGGAAAAACGAGGAGGTGAGACACTGGGGCCCTCTGCCACTCGCCACTCATGCTAAGGAAGGAGCCAGGCTTACCTGACTGTGAGGCAGGCTGAGTGGCTCGGCCCTCCGGGGGCCTGCCTGGCCAGCTAGGGTGGTCTATCTACCCACGCACCTGTAGGATGAGCATTCAAAGGTCAGGGCCTGGCCCACCTGCTGCACATAGAACGGGAGCTTCATCCCTCATGCTTCCAACAAATGGGCTAGACTGGGTGAGGCAGAAACCAAGGGAAAACAGTACAGCTCGGTGACCCCCGGCACTTCCTCGGGCAGGTTGTCTCAAAGTATAAACTTGGAAGGTGGGGGATGAGGAAGCCAGGCTCCAGCAACGCCACCGTCATCAGCAGCAAAGCTGAGACCGAACCTCCGTCTGCTGGCTTCTGTGTCTGCTGTTCAGCTGGCCTCAACTCAGAGGGAATCATAGGGTATAAGCAGAACCATGGCTTCTGTGATAACGTCAGGGAGAAAAGCCTGGCCCAAATGTGCCTGCCCATCCCAAACTCAGCACGCTCTGCAGGGGGAGCCTGGGCTTAGGACACACACCCTCTTCCTATACCATCGAAGGAAGGGATCTGGTACAAAGGACAGATCACCCACCCTGACAGGAAAGGGTCCTAGTGCAGTATGACCACTTCTCCTCTCAGGGCCTTGTTTATCTGTAAAACAAGGATGAGACAACAGCAAAGACATGGCATCAACCCAGGTGCCCATCAATGGTAAATTGGATAAAGAAAATGTGATACACATACACCATGGAATAGTATGCATCTGTAAAAAGGAATGAAATCATGTCCTTTGCAGCAATATGGATACAGCTGGAGGCCATTATCCTAAGAGAATTAATACAGGAACAGAAAACCAAGTACCCCGTATTCTCACTTATAAGTGGGAGCTAAACATTGAGTACACATGGACATAAAAATAGGAACAATAGACACTGGAGGATACAAGGGGTGAGAGGGAGGGAGGAGGGCAAGGGTTGAAAAAAAACTACTAGAGGCCGGGTATGGTGGCTCACGCCTGTGATCCCAGCACTTTGGGAGGCCAAGACGGGAGGATCACGAGGTCAGGAGATCGAGACCATCCTGGCTAAAGCGGTGAAACCCCATCTCTACTAAAAATACAAAAAATTAGCCAGGTATGGTGGCGGGCCCCTGTAGTCCCAGCTACTCGGGAGGCTGAGGCAGGAGAATGACGTGAACCCGGGAGGCGGAGCTTGCAGTGAGCCGAGATCGTGCCACTGCACTCCAGCCTGGGTGACAGAGCAAGACTCCATCTCAAAAAAACAAAAAAACTACCAGAGTGACGGATTCATTTGTACTCCAAACTTCAGCCTCACACAATATACCTTTGCAACAAATCTGCACATGTACCACCTGATTCTAAAATAAAAATTGAAAGTGGAAAAAGAAAAGTGGGGAGGAGGCGAGAATACCTGGTTAAATGAAACAATTTGCAAACCCTAATGTGAAGAATATTGACCACCATCAGAGGGAATCAGGTCTGGGAGTTCTGGGCCTGGCCTGGCCTTCCTCGGACCCTCTGTCCTGGGAACCCTGCAAGGCCTGCAAGTGTATATCATCGTGCTTTCTAGATCTGGGGCCCCAGGCATTGCTGGACCCATGGTGGGTGCTCACTCTGAGCTGGTGAGGGGAGAACTCAGTTCCATTTATGAAACTGGCAGGTCTCAGTGTGGCCTCTCTCCTCTCCCACCTGCCAGCTGCTATGCAGGCAAGGCTTGTTAAGACTTTCAGAACTCTGCAAGGGCAAAAGTACAGACACTATGTTGCATATGTGAGGCTGGAGACCTTCATTTCCCATTTAGAAAAGCTGACGTTGAGCACTCCCATTGGGAGGAACGAGGAGCCAGCTAGAGCTTTCTCCCAACTAAAACTGCTGCCAACCAGAGAAGAGAGTTCCCTGAGGACCAAGAGAGAGTGCACGGGGCTCAGGTGAGCTCCTGGGCATTGCTGTTTAGCCAGGCCGGGAAATAGAAAGAGGGGGGTGTAGGGGCTCCAGCCCTCAGAATCTGCAATTGTCTCTTGCCCCACTCCCTCACAGATGTGGCAGGCAGAGATAAATGAACAGCAATCAACAATGAAACTTCCACTTTCTAATGAACTTGGTGAAGTGCACCTTCTATTTTTAACTGGCCCAATTTCTCAGTCACATCACATGACTCCTATTGTCTTGTCTGAGAATTATGAACAAGAAAGAGAGTGAGAAATTGGGCCATATTTTCTAGTGCAGTAAGGTGATGAACTCTCTAGTCGCATGTATATTTCCTCTTCCATTTGCAATTTGCTAAGTAACCTTAGAGAAAAAATGCGCCTTTTTACAACTTTGGTGCTCTATTTAAAGAAACTAAGAGCCATAAAATGACCTTATTGAGGTCACATATAAAGTTCTGAGCTAAATAAGAAATTGCTTTGGAAAATATGTCAATGTTCTAGGTTCATTTAACTTTGGGAGTTGCAGAAACTACTTTGCTGTGGAGGTTGGGTGGGTTTATCCTAATTGTTTCCAGTTCATGTAAAATTTCATCTTATATTGGGTAGCACTCTAGGATACTAGGAAGGTTTTTGGTTTTTTTTTTTTTGAGACAGAGTCTTACTCTGTCACCAGGGCTGGTGTGCAATGGCGCAATCTCGGCTCACTGCAACCTCCACCTCCCGGGTTCAAGTGATTCTCCTGCCTTAGCCTCCCAAGTAGCTGGGATTACAGGTATGCGCCACCATGCCCAGCTAATTTTTGTATTTTTAGTAGAGACGGGGTTTCACCATGTTGGCCAGGCTGGTCTCGAACTCTTGACCTCAGGTGATCCACCTGCGTCTACCTCCCTACGTGTTGGGATTACAGGCGTGAGCCACCATGCCCAGCGATAGTGGGAAGGTTCTTGAGGTAAGCTGGGAATGAAACATTGCTCTGTTTTTTTCTACCCATGTTACCTGGCTTGGGCAATTTTCTCAACCTATATATGCTTCGCATTTCCCCTCCTATCTTTCCCTCAGTCTCTATGTGTGACATTTTTCAGGGCAATTGTCAATTTCTTAAAGACAGTATATAACTCATAGCTTCCTTCCCTGAGATAAGGGGAGGAGATTGTTGTCTCTTACCTGTTATATATGAAAGCCAAGGCAGTTCCTAAAAATTCATCAATTTGGACAAATCAGCTTCACTGCCCTCGACTCTGAATTATCCAAGTTCAATATATCCTAGACATGTGAAATCTGAATAACCTTGTTAGGAAGTTTGGTATGTGTTAGGAAACGATCACTTTGGCACATTAAATAGTCCCTCATTCTGGATCTACTATGTTTAAACCCACACTTCTCAAACTGTGTGATGAGGTACCCTGAGGCCCACAGCAAACTCACAAGAGCACTAAAGAGCTGGGTTTTTTTCCATTTTGTTTTGTTTTGTTGAGACAGTTTCGCCCTTGTTGCCCAGGCTGGAGTGCAGTGGTGCGATCTCAGCCCACTGCAACCCCTACCTCCTGGGTTCAAGCGATTCTCCTGCCTCAGCCTCCCAAGTAGCTGGGATACAGGCATGGACCACCATGCCCAGCTAATTTTGTATTTTTAGTAGAGATGGGGTTCACCATGTTGGCCAGGCTGGTCTTGAACTCCCGACCTCAGGTGATCCACTCATCTCAGACTCCCAAAATGCTGGGATTACAGGCATGAGCCACCATGCCCAACCTGAAGAGTATTTTAAATGTAGAAGCCATACCCAACACCCACAGGGCAACACACAGCTCTGAGCTCCAGGCTGCTCACCGTTTCAGCATTAGATTGTGCTGCATCCCTTTCAAGGACATCATATCCTTGCAAAGCTGAGTTTGAGGTGGTTGCAGGGATAACAGGCACGTGCAGTGTGAAAACCAATGTGGAACGGGCGGTGAAGGTGGTAGTGGCCCATCAGATTCCAAGATCTGAGAAGGTGCATAGTGCCCAACTGGCTCACACATCCTATGAGTTGTAGTTATTTGTGAAAGAAATAAAGACAGTACTTTTTCTTTCCATTTATCAGTATTATTTCAAATACCTACTAATTCATTAGGAGATACTTTATATATATATAATATATAAAATATATATATATTATATATATATTATATATATATATATAAAACCACTTAAACAGAACAGTTACGTATTTTTTTGGCCTAGGAGCACCATGATCCAAAAAGTCTGGGAAACCTGTGGCTTAAGCCTACAACCCTAGGAGGTAGTCTTTCAGCCTCTTACATATTAGAACACGAGCTTAAGGATTTTGAATATTGTTTTAGGATGTATTTTCCCAAAAAGGCCTCAGCGATACTTCTGGTTCCATGTGTGTTTCTAGAACCTTGCCACTCCTCTCATCAAAAGATTGAGTTTAGGGCTATTTATATTCTTTATTGCCTTTGTAATCTGGATTCTGCCTCTGCCATTTCACTGGCATCAAGGATGCTCAGTCAACCATGACTGCTCGCTCTATATGCCCATCACCTTTCCCAAGCCTTACTCTCTTTGAGATGTCTATGACACCTGGAACCGTAGCCACCCTCTCCGAATCTCTTCCCCTCTGCTCTGGGCCTGCATGCTCTTGCTTCTGTCTTCCCAAACCTGGCTGTTCTTTGCCTATTGCTTTGAGTGGCTTCTCTGCTTAGCTCCTAAACATAGTGATTTCTGACAGCTCAGTCCAAATACATCCCACTCATCTCTCTCCCCAAAACTGAGCTTCCATCCCTGACTTGCCTCGAGCTGATAATGGGTGATTCTCCCAAAAACTCACACTTGAAATCCCCAGGCACCTTTTGCTCCTCTTTCTCCTTTGCCCCAATCACAATCCAGTCACTAACCCTAATGAATCTTCCTTGAAAGTGTCTCTTGAATTCATCCATTCCTCTTTAATTTTTTCTGTTCCCCTAAAGCAGTCCCCTATTATCTTCAGACTTGACTATGACAAGCCAACATTGAAGGTATTCATATATTTGTTAAATAATTATGCTAACCCCTAGGTAGTCTCCTGGACTTCAGTTTCTCTCCCTCTAATTACTGCTGCCACCAAAGTGATCTTTCCAAAATACCACTTTAATCATGTCATACGACTACTTAGAATAGTTTGATGGTTAATATTGAGTGTCAACTTGATTGGATTGAAGGATGCAAAGTATCGTTCCTGGGTGTGTCTGTGAGGGTGTTACCAAAGGAGATTAACATTTCAGTCAGTGGACTGGGAGAGGCAGTCCCACCCTCGATCTGGGTGGGCAGCATCTAATCAGCTGCCAGCGCAGCTAGAATAAACAGGCAGGAGAAGATGGAAAGAGCAGACTTGCTGAGTCTTCCGGCCTTCATCTTTCTCCTCTGCTGGATGCTTCCTGCCCTTGAACATCAGACTCCAAGTTCTTCAGCTTTTGGACTCTTGGACTTTACACCAGTGGTTTTCCAGGGGCTCTCAGGCCTTCGCCACAGACTGAAGGTTGCACTGTCGGCTTCCCTACTTTTGAGGTTTTGGGACTCAGACTGGCTTCCTTGTTCCTCAGCTTCCAGATGGCCTATTGTGGGACTTCACCTTGTGATCGTGTGAGTCAACACTATTTAATAAACTCCTCTTCATATATACTTCAATCCTATTAGTTCTGTGCCTCTAGAGAACCCTAATACAAATAGTAATATTCAAAAAAAATAGTAATATACAAAAAGCAACAAGAAAATGACACATATTGATGATTCTTTCATTTGGAAATTTAGCATAAGGGTGTCATACGCTCTACATTACAATGTTTGGAGTTTTTGCCTTACTCATGCATTACTTTTATAATCAGAAAAATTGTTTAAAGGTATTATCATAAAAACAAAACAAAAAAAAGATTGAGTTTAATTTCCCTCCCCTTGGAACATGAGGCAGGTTTAGTGACTTGCTTCTAATGAATGCTATCTAATACCAATGTGCAGAAGTGACACTGTGTGACTTTCAAGAATAGACTGAAAAAGTGTTCCAACTTTATGTTCTGTCTTGGGACGCTCACCCTTGGAACCCAGCCACCATGCTGTGAGGAAGCCCAAGCAACCCACATGGAGAGTCCACACACTGAAGTCCATGTGGAGAGGAACCGAGACCTCCAGCCAACAGCCAGCATTCACCACCAGGCATGTGACGCAGCAAGCCTTCAGTGATCTCAGTCCCCAAACTTTGAGTCTCATAGCTAAGGCCTCAGACATCAGGGAGCAAAAATAAGCCATCCCCCATGTGCCCTGAAAAAGAGGTGGGGGCAGAGGGGACAATGGAAGGAGCATGGACATAGAAAGATCTGGGTTCAAATCCTGTGTCTGCCTCATATTAGTTTTGGTACCTTACATAAGTCACTTACTTCTAAACCTTGGTTTCCTCATCTCTTATGAACTGAGATGTTGCAGAGCTCAGAGCAAGGTCCCCAGCATAAAGTCTGAGACATAGTAGGTGCTTAATAAAGTATAAGTGAGCTCATCTGACAGCCCATCCAATCTTCAGACAGTTTTAATTGTTAGAAACGCTTTCTTCTGTGTGGATGAAGTGAATTCTGCCTGCCTGGAATGCCCACCACAGACTCAGTCTTTCCCTGGCAAGGAGGGACGGGGGAGGACCACCTCTCCTCCCTCAGCAGCCTTCAGACACCACTCCTTCCTGCCTCCACCCTCTGCCTGGTCCCTTTCCTACTCCCCACCAGGAGGCTTCTGAAGATGCAGAGGGCCCGTGTGTCGCTGGTGAGCCTGGACACATTGAAAGCCTTGTTTGCATGATAACTCCTCTTTGAGTCAGTTCAGCTGCTTCCGTCAATACAGCCCTCAGATAAGATGCTGTAACTCAGAATGTCTGGCTCAAAAGCAAACTGCTACAACTGAATCATACATGCTGCGTTAAAGTCCACCCCCTTCTCTCCCATGCCTGGCCTCGCCACTGCACAAACAGAAGCCGAAGGGAAAGGTCCAATTATTCCATGGAGATTTAGCTACTGTATTGACAAAACTCAGCGTTAATTCCCAGAAAGCATTCAAGCCCTGAGGTGGGGGTGGGGGCGGAGGGAGGCAGGGAGAGAGGAAGAGCTGGCTATATAACTGGGTGAGAGTCATAGCCGCTTTTCAGCTGAGTCTGACCTAGTTTAATGAAATCAGGTCATCTGTGAGCTCTTCATTACCCTCAGACTAAACAGGACCCAACAGAGCAGCCAATGTCCCTGGCCTTTCAGAATTCTGCTCATTCGCATTATGACATTTTGATGTTGGGTCTTAATGCATGTTGACTTAGTGGCCTGGCCCCTCCAAAGGTAGTAAACAGCCTGGGTAAAGGCTGGGAAGTAAACAAGAGGGCTGATTTAAAAACCACACACACAAAGGCAGTGTAAATACCCCAGGTCCCTAGCCTGCATCCTCAGGGAAACCAGCAGACAAAAGGCGTGGAGTGTCCGCGACCATTATGGCTGATGGATGGATGGAACTCACCTATTATCCTCCTGCCTTCTCACATGGAACTCGCAGCTTCAGCAGATCTTCAGGGCAGGGGGCGGGATTGGAAGGAAATGAAATTGTCAATTTAGGGACAGTATGGAAGATTCAAGGGCAAATTGCTCCCCAGCAACAATTGTAGAGGACAGGGACAGTTAACCCCCTTGAGACTGTCCTATGGGCTGGTGATGGCTTTATTTGATCTGCTGCCCAGTCTGCATTGTCCTGAAACCAAAGCCTGTGGTCAGGGAGGCTGAAAATGATCCTTCTTCTCCCGGTGGATGCTCATTAATTGAATGAATTTTACGGAAGTAGATGATATCTGTGGGTTCCCTGCTCCTATCAGACAGCCAGACTATCAGGCTCAGAAAGGGCAGAGTACCGTATCAGTGCTAAACACCATGTAGGTGCTTCAGTGCATAGGTGTCTCAAGGACTCTATTTGGCGTGTGCTGGTGGTAGAAGCAGTATTTTTAACTCAAGATAAATTTACCAATGGGCCCAGGCTGGTGAGGGCTGAGAATCACAGGAGGCAGGAGGGAATTCTTATGTACACTGACTGCTCTTTGCAGTCCTTAGACAGGTGTGGGGTCTAGAGTCTCACAATCTGATGAATTTGGTCTGGGTTTAACTAATGATGTGTTGGCTTCTGCCTCTCAAGCAATGGCACAAGGTCGAAAAATTCCCTCACCTTCCCTTCTCAAAAAAACCTCCTTGCCAGTTACCTAATTTAAGTACCCAGTCCCTGTTCAGAGATATGTGAGGACTGCACAAGTGTGGACTGGGAGGAATAAAACATTAATTGTGGGTGACCACAGGCAAGAGGTGTCCCTTCTATAGGTTTTAGTTTTTCCATGTGTAAGATAAGGAGGTTTAATCACATAATCTCTAAGGGCTTTCTAGGAAGGGCATTCTAATTCTAAGGCGAATGCGATTCATCTTGAAGCGAATCTCTGCCTCCCCCACCCCAGGTAGCAGACGTGCCCTAACCAAGCCATTTCTCTGGGCCTCCGAAGGATCCACTGCTGACCTTGACTTCCTTAATCCCAGGCTCCGACACTGATCTGCTCACTCTCAACCCCCTCATCTGATACCAGCATTTGGCCTACATCTATTGTTTCCTTTAAATGATTAGTAAACATGGTTGAACAGAGCAGAAAACCAGTTTCCTTCCCAAGGGCAAGGGACTACAAGCTGGTCTCTTCTGTCCCTCTCCTCAGCCAAGGGAACAAAGTCTGACATCCAGACTTTGATTCTCCGTGGAGGGAAGCAGGACCCCGACAGCAGAATGTCAGCTAAGACTCTACTTTAGCCTGTCTCTACTATCTAATCAGGAAAATGGCAGGATCCAGCCTGTCTCTACTATCTAATCAAGAAAATGGCAGGATCCAGTTTCCCATTGTGTTGGCATTGATAATATGTATTGAGTGACAGTGTCTGCAGTGAGACTATTGATTTGAAAGACAGTTTAAGAATTGACTAGTATTCATAATCCCAGCACTTTGGGAGGCTGAGGTGGGCAGATCACTTTAGCTCAGTAGTTCAAGACCAGCCTGGGCAACATGGCAAAATGCCCATCTCTACAAAAAAATACAAAAATTAGCCAGGCGTGGTGGCATGTACCTGTAGTCCCAACTACTCAGGAGGCTGAGGTAGGAGGATCGCTTGAGCCCAGGAGGCAGAGGTTGCAGTGAGCAGAGATCATGCCACTACACTCCAGCCTTGGTTACAGAGCCAGACCCTGTCTCAGAAAAGTAAATAAATAAAATAAATAAAATAATAAAAAAAGAATTGACCAGGATTCCAGGGCTTAGAATTCCAGAATGGTAATTACCTCCACATGCATCCTAATTTATAGGAACGCCAGAGAGCTTGATGGCTTATAAGTTTCAGCCAGTCAAAGCTGAGAGCCTAAAAGAACATCTCTAATCAGAGTACCGGAAAAGCACAATGCCAAAAGAAAACCTACAGAAGGTTGGTCAAGTGATTCCCAAACATTTAGTCACAAAACCTTTTTTAGCAACAAAAGCCTACATGAAAACCAAATACATAAAACGGGACTAAGTGGAACTGTTCAGGTGAAGCTGAGCAAGGACCCAGAGCCCTACCTCCCTTTCCCTCATTCCACCCCTCCCCAAACCCTTAAGGCCCTAGGCACCCCATGGAACCTCAAGAGTTTGAAGAGCAAAGACCTACTCCCACCTCCTCAATTTATAGATGAAGAAACCAATGTCTAAAAAAATGAAACAACTCGACAGATTCCGTGTGAGTCAGAGCCAGAGAGGCATTGGATTTTCATCTCAGCCCCAAGTGATGCTAGCTCACCACCACATAAGTGCCTGCTTTTCTTTTTTCTTTTGTTTTTTTTTGTTTTTGTTTTTGTTTTTTTTTTGAGATGGAGTCTTGTTCTGTCACCAGGCTGGAGTGCAGTGGTGCGATCTTGGCTCACTGCACCTCCACCTCCCAGGTTCAAGCAATTCCCCTGCCTCAGCCTCCCAAGTAGCTGGGACTACAGGTGCCCACCACCATGCCCAGCTAATTTTTTGTATTTTAGTAGAGGCAGGGTTTCACAATGTTGGCCAGGACGGTCTTGATCTCCTGACCTTGTGATCTGCTCGCCTCGGCCTCCCAAAGTGCTGGGATTACAGGCGTGAGCCACCACACCCGGCCAAGTGCCTGCTTTTCAATGATGCCCTAACCAATCTTCATTGCTTCCTTCCATTCAGAAGCTAATTTTAAAAGTGTCCTTTATTAGAATTGAAATAAAGTTTCAGCTACAGTAAGACGAAAAGGCACAACATTGGGGGTGGAAAGAAGCTGACCTGGAATTAGGGGGACGTGCTATTACTTTAAGTCATTTTCTTTTCTGGAAATTATCATTCTCATCTGTGAACTGCGGGGTGGTATTGCGAAGTGGAAGACACCAACATCAGCAATTTCAAGGTTTATGCAAATTTTAAATCTAAACGTCATAAATTAAATTCCCAAAGTCATCTCCTCTGTATTCTCTTGTAAATTCCTATGAATTAGACGACACAGCTAAAATAGAAAACTTAATAGAAAGATCAGAAAATAAGGAATCTTCAAATATCCTTTTTTTTAAAATAACAGAGTTGGAACATAGGAAAGAAAAGATGAAATATCAGGATCAATCCAGAATATCTAACATCTGACTAATGCTAATTACAGAAAGATAAAACAGAGAGGAGAAATTATCAAAGACATAATCATTATTTTTGAAAAAATTTTCTAGAAGGAAAGAACACGAGTTCCAGGATTGAAAGTATACAGGAAAAAAAATGATGAGAAAACAGCCATAGAAAGTTATATCAGAGTAAAATTTCAACTCATTGGGATAAGGAAAAAATTTAAAGCCTCTATGGAAAAAAATTAAAATTCTCTTCCAAGGATTGGATCAAAATGGCATCAGACTTCTCAACAGCAACACAGAATATTAGAAAACAAAGAAGCCACACCTTCAAAATTCTAAAAGTAATTTTAACATAGACCACTATACCCAACCAAACTAGCCAAATAATGTGAAGATAGAAGAAAGGAAATTTTAGTTAAGCAAGAACTCACAAGTTTTATGTTCTGTGCACCATTTCTTAGGAAGCTGGAATAGGTTATGCTCCATCAAAACAATAGATTAAACAATAAGCAAGCAAGCAAGCTAGGAACAGACCAGCTGTCCTAGTATGTTAGGGCCTTGATAACAAAATGCCTTAGACTGGTAAGTTATAAACAATAGAAATTTGTTGCTCACAGTTCTGGAGGCTGAGAAGTCCAAGATCAAGGTACCAACAGACTCAATGGGTGGTAAGGTCCCATTGCTCATAGATGGTGCCTTCTATGTATACTTACATGGTGAAAGGGACAAACTAGCTCCTTTGGACCTTTTATAAGGGCACTAATCCCATTCCTGAGAGCTCTGCCCTCATGATCTAATCACCTGCTAAGGGCCCCACTTCTTAACCCCATTGTATTGGGAATTAGATTTCAACATACAAGTTATGGAGGGACACAAACATTCAGAACACAGCAACTGCCAAAGCAGGAAGGCTATAATCAATCATCAATTGTGTGGCCTAAACGAGATAGGCCAGTTCAGGCTGTAGCATACAACTACAGAGGCTCTCTTCTTGTTACATGTCCATTGTGGGTTGGCTACAGCTCTGCTCCATGTCCTCTTTACCCCAGATCTGACTTGACGCAGCATTCTCTATCTGAAACATTGACAACTGTCATAGCAGAAAATAAAAGAGACCATGATAAACCATTTCCTGGTTCTAAAGTTCCTTCTCCAGAGTGATACACACTACTTACACTTCTACTTACATTTCATTGGCCGAAGCAAATTACGTGACAAAGCCAGGTATCAATGGGACACAGAAATATAATCCCCATGCAAGAAGGTGCAGTGAATGTGTTTAACAAGCAGTCTACCACATCCCAGGATGACAGCTGCATATTAGGCTCAAAAAACAGTCATTCAGAACCGGAGCAGAAGATGGAGCACTACGGGAGGGAGTTTTACAGGTGGGAAAATGCAACTGGCAGATTATCTGCTTTATATAAGCACTGGCAAAAGAAAATGATTAACAAGCTTAATTAAACAGAAAAATATGTACGTAGTACTATTCAAGTCAAAAGAGAAAAAAATGAAAAAATTATTAGCTCCAAAAGAAACAAAAATATTCTATTTAAAAAGGGAGGTACTCATACAGTACTTGGTTCTTCAGTGAACAATATTTTCATAGTAAAAATGTAAATACTATCAATTTAACTTCAAATTGTAAAGTGAGCATTACGGGGAGAATAGAAAGAGAGAAATTGAAGGGAATAGTTATGAGAGATTGAACTCCTCAAGTCTACTCAAGTCGTGTGATGGTTAACTATTCTTTCCTGGATTCTAGTTCTGTAATATCTCACTCTGTATTCTGGTGCTCCATCAGGAATCTGTAATACAGCCAGGCACAGTGGCACATGCCTGTAATTCCAACACTTTAGGAGGCCAAGGTGGGAGGATTGCTCTAGCCTAGGAGTTTGACATCAGCCTGGGCAACATAGCAAAACCCGTCTCTTCAAAAAATTTAAAAAATAAAAAACTTAGCCCTTCATGGTGGCATGCACCTGTGGTCCCAACTATTCCGGAGGCTGAGGCAGGAGGATCACTTGTGTCCAAGAGGTCAAGGCTGCAGTGAGCCATGATTGTACCACCACACTCCAGCCTGGGTGACAGAGCAAGACTCTGTCTCAAAAAACAAAAAGAATCAGTAACACATGTAATCCACCAGCAGCGCACCTGCAGTCAATATGCACAATGCCTGGCATTAATAAACCTAAAAATACCAATAGAAGCATGTAGAAAATGGAAAAACCAACTTAAAGTGCAAAAATGTGTTGCCTTTAAGGAGGTGGGGAGGGATAGAGCAGGGGAGTAGAGTATGGGTCATAAATAAATAATGTTTTTTCTTAAATGATTAATTTTCAAGGCATCCAGACATCATAAACAGAACCTGACATTATAACCACCCTGGCAGCAATGCAATTTTTCTCTGATGATTCGGAGGTGCTTTCAGGCCTGGCCATGACTGAGGTCATCTTTCTGAACACCATTCCTTATTCTTTCCCAATTTGTTAGTCTTGTAGGAATCGATTTTATGTTAGCCCTTCTAAATCCCAAAGAATCTATGTCCTCTTTGGTCAATGCCCAACTCTTTCGGAGATTCCGCTACTGATGCTGGATAAGTCAGTGGCTTTCCCCTTGCTCCTCAGCTGAGTGAGGAAGCACTGAGTGCTTCCAGCCCAGACAGCAAGCCAAGCCGTGGTTGTGGAAATAAAGCTGTGGGAAGACATTGGCCGAAAGTATCGAAATAATGGAAGCTACTCCCTGGAATTCAGAAGCTACAGGTCATCGTCTCAAATATCACTATATGGAAGGTGAGCCGAGCTTTCAGAGCTGGAAAATTTTCCTGGGGTTGTTTCCCCCAGAAGGCTGGGCAGATGTGCATGTCTTTAAACAGATTTTACCTGGGGATAAAAGGCAGCCAATCCTTCCAATAGTTTATTATATGATATATCCTTATGGTAATATCTTTTTTTTTTTTTTTTTTTTTGAGACAGAGTCTCTCTCTGTCTCCCAGGCTGGAGTGCAGTGGCACGATCTTGGCTCACTGCAACCTCTGCCTCCCATGTTCAAGCAATTCTCCTGCCTCAGCCTCTCTAGTAGCTAGGACTACAGGTGCCTGCCACTATGCCTGGCTAATTTTTGTATTTTTAGTAGAGACGGGGTTTCACCATGTTAGCCAGGCTGGTCTCGAACTCCTAACCTCAAGTGATCCACCAGCCTCGGCCTACCAAAGTGCTAGGATTACAGGCATGAGCCACTACACCCAGCAATACCTGATATAAATATTAAAAATCACAGTCAAAGAAAAATGTGTAACAATATGAGAAACTATGATATAATGTTAAGTCAAGAAAAGCAAAAATAAATGGATATATAACCTATAAATTGTGTTTGCGTTTGTGTGTGTCTGAATGTTAATAGGACCTACCTCTGAATCATGAGATTGGCCAATGTTTAGTGGATTTAATAAGAATCAAACCTTAAATAATAGATTTTCTTGAAGACTCATAAAATGACTATAGATAGAAAAGCAGGCAGAAGACTCAGAATTTAGTACCAGTTCACCCACCAATTAACTGAATGACATTGAGCAAATGTATTCACCTCTTTGGCCTCAGTTACCCCATCTGTGAAATGAAGTGGCTAAATGAGAAAAGTGACTTACACTTTTTCGTGAAGCCCTATACCAGTATGGGGGCAGATGGGATTGTTGAAGCCAGTGGGGCTCCTTGTCCTCCATACCAACCCTTTTGTCTAAATATACAATTATACAGTCTCTAAAATCATTGCTGATTGTATTTATGTAATTTCAATATAGACAATTATACAACCAGCTCGTTTTCCTTCTTGCCTTGGGATCAAGAAGCTCAACAAAGGTAGTTCTCACCTGCAATTCTACCTTATCCCAACTACTTGTGATGCTTTTCTCTCTCCCCACACAGGATATTCCCATGTCTCTTTTCTCTAGTCTTGAATGGTCTTGTTTCATTGACGTGACAATTCAAACTCCTCTGATTTTTTTTAGAAGAGCAGAATTTTAATGAAAAGGTTTAAGCGCCATTTGGGTCCAAGTCAAAACTGGCTCTCCAGCCACCCCACCATGGACACTCATAGGAAACTATTAAATGAGTAAAAATCTGGAAATAATCTGTGGAAAACACACATACCCTTTATCTGTCTGGTTCCTAAATGGCTTATTACACAAACAAGCAGAAATATGTATAACATACCCCACATGTCTATCTGGGGCGCATCTTTGCCATTTATTTTTCTCATCCAAAGAATAAATGCAAGGTCCTCATCTAACCCAAGGTTTAGAGATCACACATACAAGATTTGCCAGTGGATTTATTCAAGAAAAGAAGAAATGAAACTGCTTAGCTCAGTCTTCCCATCAGGAAGGAGATCTTGTTAGAGAGTTTAAAAATAACGGCCGGGCATGGTGGCTCACGCCTGTAATCCCAGCACTTTGGGAGGCCGAGGTGGGAGGATCACAAGATCAGGAGATTGAGACCATCCTGGCTAACAGGGTGAAACCCCATCTCTACTAAAAATACAAAAAATTCACCGGGTGCGGTGGCAGGTGCCTGTAGTCCCAGCTACTGGGGAGGCTGAGGCCGGAGAATGGCATGAACCCAGGAGGCAGAGCTTGCAGTGAGCCTGAGATCGCGCCACTGCACTCCAGCCAGGGGGACAGAGCGAGACTCTGTCTGAAAAAAATTAATTAATTAATTAATTAATTAATTTAAAAAAAATTTAAAACTCTGTGGACTGTGGGCCTTATCTTTGAATCCTGGTTCTGCAATATCTCATTCTGGTGACTCTCCACCTAGAAAGAGCAGCAAACATTGGGCACTGGATGCTCATAAATGTGTACACCAGTCAGAGTGGGGAGAAAAAACATTCACCAGGGTATAGAGTTGTCAAGAAGAAGAAATGGACACTATTTCCTCATCAGTCAAACTGGCTTGGCCTCAGCTTGGGCTGGAATCCATCCCCTGGCCTGCTAGGTCAGCTCTTCCATGGGTCTCTAGGAGCTAGGATTGCAGATTGGTATCCTCTGTTCATCCCAAGGCCAGAGAGAGTGTCTGTATGACATGAAAGTTGGCTCCCAAAGGTGCACTGCTCTACCGAATTCTGGTGTTCACTCTCCACCACATTGCCTGACCCAATGGGCTTCACCAGTCTTTTCCTTCCTAGACTTTCCTGCTGCATTAGACACATTGACCATCACCTCCTTCTTGAAATCAACTTTCTCTCCTTGAGAGCAGGTCCTCCTATGTCTCTGGGTTCTCCTTTGCAGACACCTTTACGTGTCCCCCCCACATGTTGGTGTTCCTCGGGGTTCTGCCCTCAAGCTTCTTCTGTTGTTGCACAAGCCCCTGACGGATACCATTCCTTTTCTATGACTTCGACAACCATCTACACCTCCAATTTCTCTCTTCTGTATTTAAAAACCTTCAGTTCAACTGCTTGCTGAATATTTTTCTTAGATTTCTCACCCATGTCCACCTATGTCAAATGCTGGGAGCTCAAACCTGAACCTACCCTTTTTCCCCAAAAACCTCTCTCATCATCTCTTGTGTCCTCCATTCCAGTGAATGGCATCACCATCCAGGCAAATACCTGGATGGTCAGGACCCTGGGAGTCAGCCTAGGCCCTCCCTCTCCCACCCTCCTCCAGCCAACCACAGGGTGATGCACCTCTTGGACCAAGGTATTTCTCAAATCTTCCCTTTCTTCACATTTCCCTGCCACTGTCCTGCTGGTTCAAGCTGATGTCTTCTCTCACCTGGAGAAGTACGAGAGCCTCCTCCCTGATCTCCCTGCCTCCAGACCCTTTCCTCCCAGCTGTCCTGGCATCTTCTGTCAACAGTGCGTATAATGGAAGTCTGGCCATATTCGTTTGGGCTGAGTTGATTCATCCTTCATGATCAAATTCAATTATCACTTCCTCTGGGAGCCCCCCCCCACCTTGATTCCTAATCTAAATTAATTCCCCCTTCTCCATTTTCCCAAAGTCCTTTGCATAAGTTCGTCCCATCACAGCATTCCACACTTCTGTAATTATTTGTTTACTTGTGGCCTCCCAGCCAAACTCTCAGCTCCTCTGACACAGAGTCTGGTCTTCTGTCTTTTTACTTATTTATTTATTTAGAGACAGAGTCTCACTCTGTCACCCTGGCTAGAGTGCAATGGCACCGTCTCAGCTCACTGCAACCTCCACCTCCCAGGTTCAAGCAATGCTCCTGCCTCAGCCTCCCAAGTAGCTGGGATTACAGGCATCCGCCACCATTCCCGACTAATGTTTGTATTTTTAGTAGAAATGGGGTTTCTCCACGTTGGCCAGGCTGGTCTCAAACTCCTGACATCAGATGATCCACCCACCTCAGCCTCCCAAAATGCTGGGATTACAGGTGTGAGCCACCACGCCCAGCCTCTTCTGCCTTTTTACTCCTTAGCATCTTACACAGTACCTGGCACAGGTTTGTGCTGAATGAATCAATAGAAGAGGTGCAGGGAGTAGAGGAGTCAGGGGATCTGGGCTGCTCTACCAGCCCCACCATGAACCTGCTGCATGACCCGGGACATGCCAGTTTAATTCTTTGAGTTTCAGTTTACTTATTTGCAAAATGAGCTGTTTGATTTATTGAAGACAAATTCGGTTTGAGCACCCACTTTTGTGCCAAGCACGATGCTCCATCCAGGGCCTGTCATAAATGTAAACTGGTCCTTCCCTGTTCTGAGAGCTTGTGGTTGAATCACATTTTCACGGCTCAGTTCTGCAGCAGGGACAGATGGCTCACTTCTAATGCATTTGCCATATCTCCTCTATTATTTATGTGTCCCCTGCCCACCTCTCCTGGGTCTCCTGAGCCCTGAGAAAAGTGCATTTCTAATCTCAACTAGGTTTCTCTATCACACAGTATTGCAGGGTTAGAAAGGTGGAGAAAGACACACTTTACCAACACACAGGTTTTCCAAGAATTCCCTGCCTTATGGAATACATCGCATTGCTTTGGGGTCTGCATGCACCAGTCAGCCTTTTCGTGGGTAATTTTAGCTCCTAACTCCACATTTTCCACATTCACTGAGAAATAGTTTTATCCTCACTTGGCTGCAAGTGTCTGGGCTCCATTCTATTGCTTGAGCCCCTTTGCTCTTCCCTGCCCAGAGTTGTGATGTGAGGGCCATTGTCAGGAGAACTGCAATGTTTACATCAATAGAAATTTACTGTAATGGGCACATTTTTTTAATTAAAAAAAAAAATCATGCTCCCAAACCCAGAGTCCAGAGTTGAACAGAGTGAAAGCCCTTGCTTTCCTTACTTTAGAGTTAGCAAGAAAAGTAGGTGCTTTGAGCACGACTAGGGACTCCCTCCTCCCACTTGCATCTCCAGCTCCCTGGACACTTTTCTGAGTCATTTAGTTGTAGTAGGTGAACTGGGAATCCTATCAGTGGGAAAGCACTACAGGCAACAGAAAGGTGATTGGTGTCCACCAGTTAAACAGACCTGGGCAGAAAAGGAAACAATCAGTAACCCTAACACCGACCTTCATGATGAAACCGGGTCTGAGAAGTTGCAAAACTAGTTCAGGATCAGGCACTGGCGCTGGCGCCAGTGGTATTGAGACAGGGACCGATATAAAAGAAGCTAAATGTTCATCTTCCATGGTGCAAAGTGTACAGATTGTTCCTAAAGCTGTCACATCAAGAAACAATATGTTGCTGAAAGGGGAGGAAGAAAATAACAAGATTCAACCAGGAGAGTTAAAAGTCACTGCCTCTGGGGAAAAGGAAACAAGAAGAAAGAGGGTGGGGGAAACTGCTGCTTTTCACAAGAAGCCTTGGGGAAGTTTTAAATAGTGTGCCTGTATAACTTTAATCAAAGTTTAAAAAGGAAGGAAGGAAGGAAGGAAGGAAGGAAGGGAGGGAGGAAGGAAGGAAGGAAGGAAGGAAGGAAGGAAGGAAGGAAGGAAGGAAGGAAGAGAAAAAGAAAGAAAGAAAGAAAGAAAGAAAGAAAGAAAGAAAGAAAGAAAGAAAGAAAGAAAGAGAGGGAAGGGAAGGGAAGGGAAGGGGTGGAAGAAAGAAAGGAAGGAGGGAGAGAGGAAGACAGGAAGGAGGGAGGGAGACAGGGAGGAGGGAGGGAGACAGGGAGGAGGGAGGGAGACAGGGAGGAGGGAGGGAGACAGGGAGGAGGGAGGGAGACAGGGAGGAGGGAGGGAGACAGGGAGGAGGGAGGGAGACAGGGAGGAGGGAGGAAGGAAGGAAGGAAGGAAGGGAGGGAGGAAGGGAGTGAGGGAAGCCTCACTGGACTTTAGCAATGGTCAGTGCGGCAATGTCAACACCCTGAGCCACTGGCTGTGGCAGGCAGGTGGAAATCCCTTCCAGTCCCACCCTCCAGTCCTGTGAGAATGATCCCTGCCCTCTCACTCTGCTCTTGCCCCCTCCCAGATGCAGCACCTAGATTGGGATTCACCTTGAGAAACCCAGGTGACTTTGAACTTCAGCAACACTGTACACTGCAGATGGTATCAAGCTTGGGCCAGTTCACCCCCAGCTAGAATACAGAGCAAAGCCCCATGTTCTTGCAAGAGTCCTTGGTGACTTTCTCATGGCTACAGCCCACTCCTCATCGACTTACAGGAATCTAAACAAGAGAGTGCCTCCCCTGTTGGAAGCAGCAAATCTTCCTTTATGGGTGAAATCAGCCATACCCAGCAGCAGAGAACAATTTCTCTCATTACACCAATTCCTGGAGCTCTTGCCGGTGGCAGCTGTTGCCCCATTAGGAAGGCATTTTCCACGGTGTAACCCACCCTGCCACCCGCCAGGCTGCCGACAGCTTCAGCGCTGCCGCCAGAAACAGCTGGAATGGGTCACTGAACTCCATGGGCTGTGGTACTTGGGGAAACATTAGTCCTCCAGATAGGGTGTCTCCTGCCTCCCATGGGAATAGCAGGAAGGGCAAAGCGGCCTGGACATGGTAGTGGCTGAGCTGCACCGATCGGAATCCTTCAGAAGTCCATGTACTCACCCACTCTCCTGCTCTCTCACACACATGTGCTCACATAAATACACCCAGCGTCCGTGAAGAAGAGCTGGAGTGCTCAGTGGCACTGGGACAGAGCCCAGCCTCTGGTCTTGATATGTCCAACAAGACGCACTGCACTTCGCCACAATATCCACGGACCCAAGGGAAACACCACTGAGCAGACCTTAGATTCCTCCAGCACTTTTACTCACAAATAGAACAAAGAATTTTTTTTAATCTCGTGTCTAGGAAAAGGATGGAAGTGTGCTTCTGTTGGCTTAAACTGTGAGATTTGGGAGGCACCATAGTCTTCTTTTACAAACGCTCACCATCTCCCTCCCTCCTCCCCTGACAGAGTCATTCCTGGAAACCCCACTGGTTCCTAAGAGTATCACTTAAATTTTGGTCAAAGATTACAAATATTTGATTTGAACATCCCAGTCTTGAACAGACGGCTTGTTCTTGCCCCGGCAGACTGCCCACCAGGCTCGGAGTGCTCGACTGCATTTTTAAAATCCCCCGGAAAGCTCCCTGCATTGTGAGCAGGTCCTGCTGACCAGGCTGAGTTTTACAGCCCAGCTCTCCAACAATGCCATTTACTGCACACGAAAGATCACAGCCAGCAGATGCGGCGGCCTCGCTCTGGCCTCTTGAAATTGCATCTGTTTTGAAATGTGACTCGACTTCAATCCAGAACTGACCATAACATCCATGGCATGGACGGGAGGTGTTTACTAGATAAGCTTTTGATATTTGATGTTTGCTAATCATATTAAAGGCTTGAAACAAAATCCCAGCTACAATAAATCCTCACAATTGTACACATGAGGCAGGAAACGCCTAAGAGCCCTGCCTGGGGGGAGTGATCCAAGACTCAGGGCACAAAAAGGAGATAGAGGGTCTAGAAACCAAGAAAACAGGGGCCTGGTGACTGGGGTGAATTATTTCTGTGACTCATAGTGGGGAAGTCACTTCCCCTCTCCACCTCACTTTCCCCATCTGAAAAAGTATGGCCCAGACATGCTATGGTCCTTTTCCTACTTACAGTCCAGGCACAGGGACGTTAGGAGTCCTCACATGACAGCATTTAATGTGAATGTATGAAATGTATGAATAGCCACGTGGGCATGAATCCGATTTTGTGTCAGCTCCCAGTTCACTTTCCTCAGTCGATCCTGACTCCATGACAACCCCAATGCTTGGGTATCAACCAGAGATCAACAAATCAGAAGGAACTTCTCTGCTGCATTAAGAATGGAAGGCAAATATTTGGGCTTGAAAGTGACTCTGGAGGGTCATCTCAGCCACCCCTCAGGTCCTAGTTGAACAGCCAAGCCCTCGATGTCCCCTGCCTGTGCATCATGCACCAATGTCACTCACTATCTCCCTGACACCATCCCATACCCACCCCACCCCCATGCAAGATGGTTCCCTAGATTCTCTCCTACCTTAATCATTATCATGCTTTAGGCTTAACTTCAAACTACACTTAAAAACAGATGGAATCTAAATCCCAGGGGATCAGAGAGGGCTGGTCTGTGTTGTCTCCACTGCTGTTCTCCTGTCTGGTTTGACTTTTGCCTGGCCCTGCTTCTCAGGACCTAGCCAGCACTCTATCCTTACTAATTCCTATTAACCTGACCTAATGACAGCTACCAGTAATGGTATAGGACGTGACCTTCCCAAGATGGTCTACCTTGGAAAAAGAGACCTGAGACCTAAGTGCCTTCAAGGCTCTGCAGAGTTGGGGCTGGCATGGTGGAATAGCAGGCATCAATTAGCAGGCCTTTCTAGACAACATAGTCTCTCCTGCAACCCCAAAAATCCTAGCCATCTAAGCCCCTAGCTTATTCGGTCATCTTGGGGCTCTCAGGGTTTCCCTGAACCATTTGGTCAGAAAATAAGTGTCATCAACCTTTGTGAAATCTCCATTTAGCAACAATGGGAAGATTTTGCTCATAGCCATGGAACCTAAAAGTGTTCACTAAACTGGTGCCAAGCAGGTGGAAGACATGTCAGAAGGGCACACAAGCTCACCTCCCCAGGAGCCAAGCCAGCCCCTGTAAAAGCCAGCTTTGCCTCCAGGTCTCAGACATGTAAAACCCTTCGGCAGCGTGGAGCAATTGGCCACCTGCTTTATCCTGGGGAGAGAAGAAGATTCTCATTGGTACCAGTACAGGACATTAGTGAAGCAATTTCCTTTGTGGGACTAATTTAGTGCTCATCACACAATGAGGACTGCCTGCTAGGCCATGTCATTAACCAAACTGGCCAATTTAAAACTGGATGGTCACAGCCACTGCTCACAACCAGGAAAACGCCTCTCACCAACAAAGAAAGAAGCAGTGAAGTCAGGTTACCCGTTAGCTAAGAAGAGTACTGCAAACGTGAGCTACCGGGTGCTGAGCCCTCCTCTGTTTCAGGCACTTTGCAGACAAGACCTCCTTTAAATTCCTGTGCCTACCTCTTTGGAGCCTGGGTTATAATTCCCTCTTTGACAGACAAAACCCAAGAATTTAGGAGGAATAAGAAGTAGAAGCAGGATTTGGGCCTGATTCTCTGAGCTTACAGTCTAAACTCGACCGTCAAACCACTTGGCCTCCCACTGTGTCCTAAGAAGTTTAAAGACAGAAATTAGGCCATTTTAACATTTTGCAAAACCCTAGATAGACTCACAACTTTCTCCATGTCAGCTCAGGCACTGCAGGTGCTGACAGACCCCTGAGATTCAGTGCGACCTGACGGCTCCAGTCAGAGCCTCAGGGGAGTTGAACTCACTAAGAAACCTGCCTTTCGGTCTGAGGTCCCCCATCACCCCCACCTCCAAAGCTTCCTTACATGGTTGTCTGTTTCCAAGGTCTCTTCTATGGCCTGAGGCTGTCTCCTGCCAAGGCATGGACCAGTCATAGTCCGCAGCTGCCAGAGAGGAATGAGAATTGTCCAGCCCTTGTCCTAGAGTTTTTGTCCTGTTTTTGTTGCTCCTATTTTGTGTTTTAACTTTTTTTAACATATTAATACAGTTTATCTTTTCTTTTTTTCTTTTGAGACAGGGTCTCACTCCGTCACCCAGGCTGGAGTGCAGTGACACAATCACAGCTCACTGCAGCCTCTGCCTCCTGGGCTCAAGCAATCCTCCCACCTTAGCCTCTCGAGTAGCTGGGACTACAAATGCACATCACCACACCCGACTAATTTTTGTATTTTTTGTAGACACAGGGTTTCACCATGTTGCCCGGGCTGGTCTTGAACTCTTCGATCCGCTCTCCTCAGCCTCCCGAAGTGCTGGGATTATGAATGTGAGCCACCCTGGCAAGCCAAGTTTGTCCTTTTTATTAGCAAAGTAAAATAGTTTTTAAATTCCCTGTAGTTTCATCAACCAAAGACAAATACCATTAATACTTCTTTCTAGCTTTTCCGTATGCATAGTTCCATGTCTGTTGCTCTATGAGACTGTGTGTGTTCACCATTGTGACTAAATGCATCATTTGACCTCTTGGTGTCTCTCCCTCATAGTATTATGATATAACCATTTCCATTTGTTTTTATAAAGTCTTCACAAACATCCTTTCAACTACTGTCTGAAAACCTGTTGTCAGGATGTAATAGAGTTTACGCAGTGAATCCCCTCGTGTTGGATCTTTAGGTTATTCCCAATTTTTCCCTGTTATAAACAATGCTGTAACAAACATCCTTGTTTATATGTCTATTTTCTTCAGAAAGATTTCCTGAAGTTGAATTACTAAGTCAAAGGGTATGAATAGTTTAACATCCTTGATCAATGTGTCCAAACAGCATTCTAACTATTTAAGCATATTTTAAATATTGACTTACAGAGTGTCAAATAGGAAGGAACCTTTGCAGTCAGCTCCACCCCTTCCAGATGAGAACTCACAGTGGTGCCATGTGATCCGGGCCAGTAGTCACCACTCACTCAACAAAACACTCCCCTCCACCCCACTTCCCCCCAAACCCTCCATCTCCACTCCACCCCCGCCAGTTTGACCCACTTCCAGTATTTGGCCTTTGCTCAATTCTTTGCTCTTCTCTTTCTTCTGCCTGGAACATCCTCATACTGTCTCCTGGCCCATCTCTCCTTGTGGAGAAAACCACAGACTTTAAAGCCAGCTGGCCCTCCTCTGTAGAGCGCTGCCTCCCTGTCTGTGTTGGGATGGGATGGGCCCCCAGGGATGGAAGCGCCCCTGGTGAGACACACTCACCCCCTCTGGGCTGGGCACTGCTGCCCTCCACCCCCCAGGACCACACCTGGGATCCCACCCTCCCTGCCAGGGCATGCCAGTAGGAGCTCAACCACACTGCAAATATTCCCCCTACCTGGCCCGGCCCACTGAGAAGCACATTCCTCATTCTGTCCCTGGCCGTCCACATGGGGCACTGTGACAGCTAAGTCAAACATCCCATGGCGAGGCTGTCATGGAGAAAGGGGGAAGCTTTCCAGCCAGAGAGACCCAGGTTCCAATCCCAGCTTCAATTCCTACAGGGAGAGGAGAGACCCCGAGCGAGTGGCACAGGCTCCCTGAGCACCAGCTCTCCCCTCTGTGTGAGTGGCCTGGTAACTCCCCTACAAGGGACAGTGAGGAGCCGACGGCTGTAGGCACTGCTCCCTGGTCCTGTTACCTGGGCATCTGACTCAGTTTACCCACCCCAAGGGGTCATCAGTGAGGGGCAGACAATGGCGTAGGGGAACAGGAGAGAATCAGAAATGGCCGCCCCAGGTAACTGGACGTCTTTGCCAGGAAGCAATGTGTACCAAGACGCTAAGCCTAACTGTGTAATTACGCTAGGATTCCTTCTAGTAATTAGCTTTTCCTTATGAGAAAGGAAAATAATTATATTTCTGCCTCAGATCCAGACAGTGCATTCAGCGGCATCTGTCCACATATCCGGGGAGTGGGGTGGGGGAGAAGACGCCGCTCAACTAAATGTAGGACTGTCCAGAGGCAGTGAGTGTTCTAGAAAGCTACTTGCGGCCGGGTGCGGTGGCTCATGCCTGTAATCCCAGCATTTTGGGAGGCCAAGGCAGCTGGATCACCTGAGGTCAGCCGTTCGAGACCAGCCTGGCCAACATGGTAAAACCCTGTCTCTACTAAAAATACAAAAATTAGCTGGATGTGGTGGTGCACGCCTGTAATCCCAGCTACTCAGGAGGCTGAAGCAAGAGAATCGCTTGAACCCGGGAGGCGGGGGTTGCAGTGAGCCGAGATGGCGCCATTGCACTCCAGCCTGGGCCACAGAGTGAAACTCCGTCTCCAAAAAATAAAAACAGAAAGAAAGAAAGCTACTTGCACAGACCAGGCAAACCATTCTGGAGGATGGTGGAGCTTCCCCATGCTGCTAGGGAGTTTATGAGGGACAAAGGTAGGTCCTGCTAAAGAGTGGTATGGGCAAATCTGGTGTCCAGAGCTGCAGTCTATCAGGAGGTCATGGTCAAACTGTGGCCCATGCCCAGGACACAGTGGGATGTTCCAGCAGAGGCCATGCTGATGGGGCTGGGCACGGAGGCTCACGCCTGTAACCCCAGCATTTTGGGAGACTGAGGCGGGTGGATCACCTGGGGTCAGGAGTTCAAGACCAGCCTGGCCAACATGGCGAAGCCCAGTCTCTATTAAAAATGCAAAAAATTAACCTTTGACGGAGGTGCGCACCTGGAGTCCCAGCTACTTGGGAGGCTGAGGCAGGAGGATTGCAAGAACCCAGGAGGCGGAGGTTGTAATGAGCCGAGATTGGGCGACTGCACTCCAGCCTGGGTGACAGAGCGAGACTTCGTCTCCAAAAAAAAAAAGAAACCACACTGATGGGATGCACAATCCCCACCCTGAAGGGGCGCTGCGGAAACGAGGGCCAGGGCCTACTTGGGGTCCAGCCTGGATTCCTATGCCAACCTCCTCCCTGTTTCCAAGGTCTCCCCGATTAATCCACCTGCCTTCTGACCTTAAACACAACTCTCCACCCCTCCCCTTTTCCTCACCTGATAGTTCTTTAACTTTTAAGACACATTCAAGGAGCCAGGCATGGTGGTGTACACCTGTAATCCCAGCACTTTGGGAGGGCAAGGCAGGAGGATCACTGGAGCCCAGTTGAAGACCAGCCTGGGCAACATAGCAAGAGTCCATCTCTTAAAACACTTTTCAAAAAATACAAAGGAAAGCTTTCAGTGTAGTCTTGTCCAGCAAAGCTTTTGCCTTCTTGGCTATCCCCAAATAGAGTTAAGGCCCCTCCCAAAGGTTTCCCTAATATGTTTCTCTCCCTCAGCACAGCACTTCCCAGGTGGCCTCATCAGAGACCCTCACTAAAATAATTTTTTTTCAGAGCAGAGACCACCCTGTATTCATTTTTATAACTCCTAAACCTAGCATGGTGCCAAGCACTTAGCAAAGCACTTGTGTAATGAAGAAATGAAAATAACTCATTAACTGAGAAAGAATTAATTATAGATTGGAAATGAATGAATGAAGGAGAATGTACTAATGAGAAAACGTAAGTTTACCTTTTGGACAGTGTTAAATCTGCGCTGAAAAGGAGTAGCTAATCGACCCATAATAGACTCCACCCTGCTGGAGAGGGGACTCTAGGTAGATTCCTGAAGGGCTGGCACAGAGCACAGGCAGTGCTGGCTGGCTGCCGATGGGCGAGCCCAAATTTCCTGAAGAGGCATAGAGACAAATGTCAATAAAGTGCATCCGGCTGTCGAGAGGCAAACAGAAAAGGCTGTATTTAATTTGCTGTTTGATGCTTCAGTGTAGTTTCCTCAAAGCCATTAATTGGAATTTGAATTGAGATTATTCACTTTGGAGGAAATAGATTAATTCTCCCAAGCTATACAATATTGCCTAATAAATTTGGTGTGGTGGACATTTTACATCTGTCTCAGTAAGTTTAACCTTTTCTTTAAGGTCCAGCTCCTTCTCCCTCTGTGTAGAATTAAACATGCATAAGGGCTGAGCTGTCAGGAGACCTCCTGGTGGGTCGTGAGTTCCTCTCTGTGTACCTGTCACCACTACCAGACTACGAACCCAGCACGGGCAGGACTAGAGTCTTTTACCGTCTGCTTTCCCAGTGCTAAGAGCAATTTAACAGTCATCCAGAGAAGGGGTTCCATTCCTGTTTGTACAAATAAGTGAGCAAATAAATCGATCCTTTCATGTTTTAAAAACTCACCAAGCCCTTTCCAGTACCTCTACCACCTCTCAACATCTTAGACGCCTATCAGAAGAATTTGGGTCATAAACCTTATTCTTTCCTGTCTAGTCTATAAAGCTCCTTCTAAAAACATCCGAAGTCACCCTATTCCTGGCTCAAAGTGACTGAACACTACCCTTCATTGTTCCAGGCTGTGGGGCGGGGAGGGAGGCTCCAACAATACAGAAAGCAAGGCATCTGTCCCCAGGAGCTGGCGGTCACAGTGGACCCCAAGGTAAGGGGAAGTAGCTGGGCTGTCGGCAGCTGGCCACCAAAGTGTTGTCATAGACCCCGTGCTACAGGGATAGGGCAGTGTTACATTAATGTGGAGTGTGGGGGAGAACTTGTGGAAGACGGAGTGAGGGGGGCAGGGCTGAACATCCAGGGACAACAAGACTGTCCTGCAAGCAAACAGAAAGTCCTAGGAAATGCACTGGGGCCAAGAGTGGGAAACAGACAGGCCCGGCTGGCTGGGCAGCTATGGAGGGCTGGAGGCCTTAGAGAGAGCTCCTCCTGGCTCTTCCCCGAGGGAAGAAGGCCCCAGGCCCTGGGCCTTTGATTTCCAGGAGGAGAGGAGATTCTGATGGAGAGAAAGACTGAAATGCCTCCCGCTGGAGCCCACCCCACCCTGGTCTCCAATCCCCCCAACACCGCCCCCGCTTAGGTAACCCCTCCTCATGCCCGGGGCCCAATCCTGCCCATAGGCTCACCCTCTGGGTGGTGGGTCCGCAGGGCAGCTGGGAAACTGGGCTGGAGTTAGGCAAGATCAAAAGGCCTGAATAACCTCTGGGGTCACAGTGACAAAATGCTTATGGGCTGGAAGAGGATGGAGCCATTAGAGTAAGGAAATGAACGCAGGCTTTTTCCCCCTGAGTAGGCACAATGGGAGCCAATGGGAAGCTAACAAAGCTGGCCCACTTGGGCGGGAGGCAGGGCTGTGGGGAGCAGGCCCTGTTCTTTGGCCCGGGAGTTAATGTCGACCGGTCACACAATGGGAGCACTGACCCAGCTGCGGCTTCGGAGTGAGAACACTGCGAGGTCAGCGTGGCCTGACCCCCAGCGAGGTTAACCAGATCAAAGCCTCGGCTGATTGCCCAGCCCACGGGTGCCCCTAATTGCCGTAAAATTGAAGTTTCCCCCAGCATTTGCCCAGCTACCTTTTCAGGTAGCCCAGGAGCAGGGGTGGGAACCACCAAGGTGGGGACCCCCCAGCCCTTCATCACGCCAACTCTGTGACCTCATTCCTCTGCCTGGATGGCTCCGCTGGGACCTTTACCCACCCACCCTTCCCAGCGCACTCATCACCCGTCATGGCTTTCATGTTGGGTTTTAGGTGGCAAAAATAACATTCTACTTTTAACTCGTGAAAATGTTGAGTCAGGATCTAAAGAAGCGCAATAGCCACCCTTTCCATGACTTTTGCTCTGCCTATTATAAAAGTCAGGCATACCCATTTTAGAAAGCAGAGAAAAGCAAAAGGAAGAAAATAACAAGCATCTCACAGACAAGCACTTACTGACATTTGTGGTGTATTTCTTGCCAGGCTTTTTATATGCATTTGTTTTTACATAGTTGGGGTCATTTTGTGTTTATAATTTCACACCCTGAATGTTTTGCGTTAACAGTATGTCCTAAGAATATCTCACATGATGAAAAACTCTGTGTAGGGCCAGGCATGTGCCTCATGCCTATAATCCCAGCACTTTGGGAGGCCAAGGCGGGAGGATTGCTTGAGCCCAGGAGTTTGAGACCAGCCTGGGCAACATGACAAAACCCCATCTTTACAAAAAAAAAAAATTAGTAGGGCATGATGGGGCATTCCTGTAGTCCCAGCTACCTGGGAGGCTGAGGTGAGAGGATCATTTGGGCCCAGGAGGCAGAGGTTAAAGTGAACCGAGATTGTGCCACTGCACTCAAGCCTGGACAACAGAGTGAGCCTCGTTCTTAAAAACAAACAAACGACAACAACAACAAAAAAAACACCTCTCTGTAAACATGCTATTTAATATCTACATCAGGTTCCGGTTCTACTGCAATCATACCTAGAATAGCATAGGATGGACCATAGTGTAATTAAGCATTCACCTTAGGTTTTGTGTTTTTTTCATACAAATACTTCTGTAATGAACATTTTTGGTATAAATGTTTGTCTGGGTCCTGATTATTTCTTTGCAACAGATTTTCTGGAACGTATAGTGGGATTATCAATTATGATGTCTTAAAGGAATTTTTATTTCTATTTTTAAAAATTATTAAGAACCAACCTGTATGGTGATTACTGAGGACACAGTGACCAACAGATATGGCATCTACCTTGGGGAGATCCCATGACATACACACACACCACTCTAAACCCCATGTAAAATGGACTATCATTGTCATTCTGTATGGGAACAGTTCAATAAAAACTATAGCATAATGTTGCAGACCATTTGGGGCAAATCTTCCCATAACCCGTGACTTCCCCCACAACGGAGAACTTGAGTATTCTTTTGACATTTAAGCATCATTTGCATAACACACTTGATCCGTGAGCCTCCCCCGTCTTGGGGTCAAACTTACGGAAAATGAGAGGGTTGAGGCAAGGTGGGTTCCTGCCTCTGAACCTTTGCTCATGCCATCCTCTGCCTGAAATGCTCTTCCCTGACAAGCTCTTAATCAGGCCTCAAAGGCCATCTCCAATCCCATCCCGGGGGTCTCCCCAGGTTTTCGCAGCCCACAGTGAATTCCTTTCCTACTCAGTATCCTGAGCACCAATGTCCACAAGTATGCTTGTTGGAACATGAGCTCCACAGAGACCTAGAAATTTGCATGTGATTGGAGCCAACAAATAGCCAATGAATTGATCAAAAGGAATACATCACTCAGTGCCGCTTACTGAATCCTTGTGTGTGTGTGTGTGTGTTAATGTATCTCTTCAAATCGTTTATATGGTGTAGTGGTGACGATCAGATCCCAAAGCCACCTTTAATGGCCTTGTGGCCTTTGGCAGTACTCCATTTCATCATCTGTAAAATGCAGATAATAATAGTGTCTATCTCTTTGGGGTTGTTGTAAGAATGAAGTAATGTACCAAGAAACAAGGAAACTGTGTCAAAAGACATAGGAGCAAATTTGAAGGATTGCCCCTGACCAAAAGGCAGGTGAATCACAAGGTCAGGAGTTCAAGACCAGCCTGGCCAAGATGGTGAAACCCTGTCTCTACTAAAAATACAAAAAAATTAGCCAGGCCCATTGGCAGGTGCCTGTAATCCCAGGTACTCGGGAAGCCGAGGCAGAGAATTGCTTGAACTCGGAGGGCAGAGGTTGCAGTGAGCCAAGATCATGCCACTGCACTCCAGCCTGGGCAATAGAGTGAGACTCTGTCTCAAAAAAAAAAAAAAAAAAAAGGAAACCAAAGGATTAAAATGTGAAATACAGGCCAGGTGCGGTGGCTCACACCTGTAACCCCAGCACTTTGGGAGATGAGCATATCACCTGAGGTCAGGAGTTTGAGATCAGCCTGGCCAACATGGCGAAAGCCTGTCTCTACTAAAAATACAAAAAGTAGCCTGACATGGTGGTGGGCACCTGTAGTCCCAGCTACTTGGGAGGCTGAGGCAGCAGAATTGCTTGAACCCAAGAGGCAAAGGTTGCAGTGAGCCGAGATCGCGCACTGCACTCCAGCCTAGGCAACAGAGAAAGACTTCATTTCAAAAAAAAAAAAAAAAGAAGAAGAAAAGAAAAAAAAAAGAAAGAAAGAAAGAAAAAAGTGAAATATATAAAAATCTTTGAGTTCATAATAAATTTTTAAACATCATTGTTTATCTTAGAAGTTGCTTGAGCACAAAGCTATCCTGAAAATTGATAAAAAGGGAAGTATTTAGCATTTTAAAAGAGAATTAAATGATATACCACGTTTATCTAACACTCATTTCTTAGAACATAGTAAGGGTTCGATAATGTTATGCTTTACTGAGCAATTAGAATATGACTTTCTTAAGAGCAGGAAATGAATCGTCTCTTTATGATTATTGTTATTCCTTTCTTCTTTCTTTTGACTAATCCTCTCTAGTTCCCCAAAGAGGAGCTTATGCTTAGGCTCTGAGTAGGTGATCAAGTATTGATCAAGTCCCACCCCAGAATCCACAAAGGTCTTCAATTGTCACATTTCTCTTCCTTTTAGTTTTTAAGAGGCAGGATGAGAAAATCCCACAGGCTGAAGGCAAGGGCTCTGGGAGGCAACACTTTGATCTGAGCAGGCAACCCCTCCCCACCTCTCTCTGCCTCACTTCTTTGATAGGAGCAGAGGAAGGAATTGACTTTAAGGAGCCAGATCATTAGCGCTAAAAGAGAGTGGAGCCAACACCCCATCTGACCTCCTCATTTTGCAGATGAAGGCACCGTGGCTCCTGGAGGTTAAGTGACTTGCCCAAGATCACAAAGCCAGTCAGCTGGGCTCCCAGCCGAGGGCTCTTTCAACCGTGCTGCTTCCAGGAAGTTGCTGGAAAAGAAAGTCAAAGCTCGGTTTTAAGATGACTGAGATGAGTTTGCCGAGGCAACCAACTCAACTCTGCTTCCAGGGAAAGACAGAGAGAGAAAAAAAGAATGCTTGAAATCCCTCTGGACTATACCTATTCCCAGGTGCTGTTCTGAACAGCATGGCCATGTCATTTGTAGAAATTTCACAGCTGATTCAAGGTGAGACCACAGCTTCTCCCAAATGCTCCTGAGCCAGATTCTGAATAGGCCTGGCATTCCCAGTAAAAACAGGAGTTTTAGTCTCTCCACCTCATCCCCAGCCTGGCCACGGGTACCAACCCAAGACATCCAGAAACCCTACTACGAACCTCCAACGAGTGGGAAGGGGGCCTGAAGAATGTTGGGGAACAACAGCTGACCCTGAGCCTCAGGGAGGTGGATCTCAACCGGCACACGGCTTAAATGTCCTCTAAACATGACACTGCCTGCATTGAGATCTCAGTCTGACCCTTTCCCTGGGACCCAGACATTTCCACCTGAATGTCACGTGGCACCTTAACCTGTCTGCTGCAGAGTTGTTGGTTTCCTGTCTCATCACTCTTGCTCTTGTTCCCACCCTCTCAATATCATTCTTCCCTCAGTCCTCCCCCTCTAAAAATGGCACCATCCATTCACTTGTTCAGGCCAAACATCTGGGGGTCATTTTGACTCTGCGCCTTCCTGAACCTACTAGGTCCCGTCCATCAGCAAGTCCTATAGTGAGTGATAAGCTTTGCTTCTGTGGCCCCACCCAAACCTCAAGTTGTAGCTCTTATAATTCCCACATGTTGTGGGAGGGACCCGGTGGGAGATGACTGAATCATGGGGGCGGGTCTTTCCCATGCTGTTCTCATGATAGTGAATGAGGCTCACGAGATCTGATGGTTTTAAAAAACACGAGTTTCTTTGCACAAGCTCTTATTTTTTTTTGCCTACTGCCATCCACGTAAGATGTGACTTGCTCCTCCTTGCCATTCGCCATGATTGTGAGGCCTCCCCAGCCATGTGGAACTGTAAGTCCAATTAAACCTCTTTATTTTGTAAATTGGCTAGTCTCGGGTATCTCTTTATCAGCAGCATGAAAACGGACTAATACATATGGGCTCTTCCTCAATGGGGTTTCTGCAATCCAACTGATGCCATCCTGCCTTACTGCTACCACCCTTGTCCAAAGGTGGTCAAGGTCACCTCCAACTTGAGCTGCACTTGCAGCCTCCTGACCGTTCCCCCTGCACTCACTGCTCACCCTTAACGCCCCAGCCCCTACCCATGTGACAAGGACCATTTTTTAAAATGTAAAGTAGATCACTTATCTGCCTCAGGTGACTTCCTATTGCAGGTCAAACAAAACCCAAATAAAATCCTCAGCATCTCCAAAAAGTCCTGCAAGCCCAGGGTCTGCCTCTCCATGCTCCACTTCTCCATGCCCCGTGCTCCTGTCCAGGTCCTTCCTCAGCACCCACTGTGCAGCCGCCCCACAGCCTCTGCCCCTCTAATTCACGAAGCCGTTGCTGCTACCTGTGGTTCTCTTCCCGTGAGGGGCACCATCTCCTCACTCTGGGCTCAGCTCCAACATTGAACTTCACAGAAAAGCTCTCCTGAGCTTACCCCACACTCTACACTACTCTACACCACTGCTGTTTTCTCCACTTTGTAGCATGCACTGCTGTCCTTCTTAGCACTATATTCATTCTTTACCACATGTGTCTACCTCCACTTTCTCATGAAAATTCCATGAGGATGGGCCTTTGCTTTCCTTGCTCAATGATGCACCCTTTGTACCCCACACATCACAAGTGCCAATAATGATTGTGGAAGGTACAATTTCAGTTGCTGAGGAGGTTAAGCTGCAAAGACAACTTCTATGAGCCAATAAAAAGAAAACCTCCTGGCTGGGTGCGGTGGCTCATGCCTGTAATCCCAGCAGTTTGGGAGGCCAAGGCAGGCAGATCACTTGAGGTCAGGAGTTCGAGATCAGCCTGGCCAACATGGTGAAAACCTTCTAGCAAAATTAGCCGGGCATGGTGGCACATGCCCGTAATCTCAGCTACTCGGGAGGCCAAAGCAGGAGAATCGCTCAAGCGACGGAGGTTGCAGAAAACAGAGATCACACCACTGCACTTCAGCCTGGGCAACACAGTGAGACTCCATCTCAAAAAAAAAAAAAAAAAAAAGAAGACCTCCAAGAAACCTTCTGGGCCCCTGCTATTCTATATTCTACTGGTTCTCCAACTTGGCTAAACATTGAAATCATGGAACAGTTTTTTTTAATGTTGACTCCTGGGTTCTATCCCTAGTCAATGTGATTTACTTCATCTAAGGTGAGCCTAGGAATCAGGAATATTTAAAGATCCCAACTGGTTCTAACATGCAGCAAAGTTTGTGAACCACCAGTCTACATCTCATATGCAAACATAGGCAGAAAATGCTCCTGGTATACTATTCTAAAAGGAAGAACAAGAGCAAAGAAAGGAAGAAACAACATTAATTGAATATTATATGCAAAGTTTTATACTAGGAAATTTATATGCTATTCCATTTAATTTTAAAAGCAATACTGTGAGATAGGCATTACTTATTTCATTGATTTAACAAACCCTTAGAATTTATGATTTTTCAGGGACTCTTCTAAGCTCTTTATACTATTAACTAATTTAATCTTCATAGCAAATTCATGAGGCAAGAACTATCACTACCCTCATTTTCCAGACAGGGAATTGAGGCACAGAGAGGTTAAGTAACATGTCTAAGATCACACAGCTGAGAAGTGTCAGAACTCAGTCTGTTTCCAGAGTCCAAGTGTGTAACCTCTATGTGATCCTGCCTCTATCACTATCTCCATATGATAAATTGCAGCTCAAAGATATAAAATAACTTGCTCAAAGTCACAGGGCACATGCAATCACATCTGATTTTAAATCCTATTCCCTATACTTTTCATGCTGATGCATCTAGTAATCTCAGCTAGACTCTAAGAGCTTTGAAAGCAGAGGCCACGGTCATGTCGTTTATTGCTCCTTATTCAACCAGAAAGCTGGCTATGGTGCTATGGGCACAGTAGATGCTTACTAAACAGTTGTATAAAGTGAAAATTGCAGGAGTGTTCAAAATAAATGCAGTCGGATTAATTTCAAGTACATATGGTATTTACAATTGGGCTCACTGCCTGGCAGAAGCTCTTCTTTAATAATAAGATTAGAATGACTTGCAATTAACACATCAAAGCAGCAGCTGACAGTATCCAGCTCTCTGCTCATTAATGGTCTTTCTTTCTTTATATATAAATGAGGGTCTTACAGTTTGGAAAGCACGTTTCTAAATCAATAAACAATGGTAATAATTATTTTTAATAATTGCCTTAATATGATCTTCATTATAGTGATAACAAGAACAATATGATGGAGAATGAGCTGTTCCCTGACCAGTGAGAAAAATGTGACTTTCAGATTCCACAGTGAGTGATCAGTTTCAGAAACTGATTTTCTTTGTTATTTCATTCCAAATTTGTTTCCTCTAAAATGTTTACTGCTGTATTAACATAAAGGACAACTTCAGAAAAATCAAATATTATGCAGAATCCACATTACTTTAATCTCCAAGGCTATATTGTGTCCTATTTGGAGCTTAGACTCTCTCTTTAGAAAAATCCTCTTTTTACCACTCTCCCCTCTCTCCATACACCAGTCACTAGAGCTTTTCTGTTCCTTGAATACACACAGCCTCAGCTGGGATGCTCATCTCTGCATGCCTGGCGTGATTGTATCATTCTCTCATCACTCTGTTGAGTTTTCTTCAAGGCACTGGTCATTACCTGAAATTATCCTCATTTTACAGATGAAGAGACTGAGCCACAGAATGATTGAGCAACTTGCCCGAGTTCACATGGCTTCCAACAGCAGAGCAGGGCTAGAACCCAGGCAGAACAAAACAGCCTCAGAGACCGTGCTCCTACCTGGGTGTCCCCTTGCCTCTCTTGCTGCTATTCTGTGATCTCTGTTGGATCGGGAGCAGTTCCTGGCTCTGTCGAATTCTCTCTGAGTCTCAGGTTTTTTCTGGTGTAAATTGGGGATAAAAATAACTCCCTGGGAGGGTGGTTGTGAAAATTAACTGAATTAATCACTGCAGAACACCAAAAGTGCCTGCCATGTAGGAGGTCCTCAGGTGTATGTCCCAGCTCTGCCATCCACTAGCTGTGGGACCCGAGGCAAGTTATTTAAATTTCTTGCACCTCAGTTTCCTAATCTGTAAAATGCACATAGTGTTATTACATTCCTCATGAGGATTTTGTGGCAATTAAGTGAAATAATATATTTGAAGAGCTTAAAAAACCACTAGACACATGTAAGTTCAAGAGATATTGGTTGGGGGGTGGTACTATTATTATTACCCTGTTCTACCGTTGTCCAGATGCAAACGTTTTCTGATTTAATCAGAGTGTAGAGACTATCTCAGTGTCCACTGTTTTCATTGATCCTATGTCTTAGTCATTTTTCCTTGGTTCTCTGTAGTTTTCTTCATTACCATTTTAGTGGCAGTAGAATAAGTTATCAAGGTGCTGACCAATTGCCTGATGGGTTTTCAATTTAACAAACATTTCCTGAACACTTATTTTGTGCCAGCTCTGTGCTAGGGTCTTCAAAAGATAAAAAGAAATATTCATGAGATATATTTCCTACCCCCAAGGAAACTGAAACACAGTACAACACCTGATGCAATTGAGCCTAAAAAAAAAAAAATGTGTACCAGCTCAGGGGAGCAAGGAGTCTGTTCAATCAAAGGGGAGATTTGAATGTGCAAACTAAGCATGCTCTTTCTACAACTGTCTTCTGGTGAACCTGAACTAGAATGCTGAAAGACTGGAAAGGGAAAGAGCCCTCGAGATTTTCAGGTCCCTGATGTTTACTTTACATACCAGGAAACAGCAACCCGGAGAAAGCAGAATTGTCCAAGTTTCCACAGCACAATGGTGACCTTGGGGGCAAAAAAGACACAGGGTACGCTGACTGCTCTCTGGCCAATGAGAAGAAGGAAACTAAAGCATGGAGTCTGGGGTTCAAGAGAATAATTCCTCAGGCCAGATGCCAGGGCTGTGAAGACGTGGATGGTTACTAAACCTCTCTGGGCCTCAGCTCCCTCTTCCCATGTACTGCACATTTTAAACACAATGAAATACTATTAACTCAGGATAAGTTCATTTAGAATTTGGGTTTTTTTTTCCTTTAAAGCTCAGTTTGCTAGCTTCTAAAAATTAACCTAAATAAATAGAAGTATGAATAAGCTTATACTTTGCAAAGTGTTTTCTTAGTTTTTATCTCATTCAAGAAAATGCTTTAAAACGCTAATAGCGATGAGGAAACAGGTTCAAAGAGATCAAGCAGTTATCTGAAGTCCTACTAGGAAGAAAACATGGGTTCAAACCAACATCTGCCAAGACCGTACCTTTTCCTACTGTTCTTTGCTGAAGTGACTTTGCTGTTGTTGTTTTCCTTGTTTTATTATTGTTTTTTTGAGATGGAGTCTCACTCTGTCTCCCAGGCTGGAGTGCAGTGACGTGATCTCAGCTAACTGCAACCTCCACCTCCTAGGTCTAAGAGATTCTCCTGCCTCAGTCTCCCGAGTAGCTGGGTTTACAGGCACCTGCCACCACACCCGGCTAATTTTTCTGTATTTTTAGTAGAGACAGGTTTCGCCATGTTAGCCAGGCTGGTCTCGAACTCCTGATCTCAGGTGATCCACCTGCCTTGGCCTCCCAAAGTGCTAGGATTACAGGCATGAGCCACTGTGCCTGGCCTGCTTTTGCTATTATTATTTTAACAAACACGTAATACCTCCAGGGTTCACGTTCATGCAAGAAAACTTGGAATATCAGTGAGTTTACTGAGATTCTTTCATATATTTAAGGGTATACATAGGTCACTAGTTTATTCCATTTATTAAAAGTGTAATTAGTAACTGTGTGGACACCAAGAAATCCTTTGGCCATCAGTGTATTTGAGAATTTCTGTATATTTTATAGTTTTAGCTAACAAACATTCACTGCAAACCTACTATGTGCCAGTTATTGTCCTGGATAGTGTCTCTGCACTGGAGGATGTGCCAGCCAGGTTTGTAGATTTCCAAATTGTTAGGGGCAAAGGTGTCAGGGACCTAACAAGCAAGTTTTCCAAATTCCTCACAATGGCGAGAGTCCCTAGTTAGAGAGGATGCTTGGACCTCTGGGATTGCTTTGAAAAGCTTTTGGGAAGGAGGCCCTGTGGGAAATGCCTGGAACTCCCTCAAATTGGCTCCATTTCAGACCCCCAAGACCAAGAAAGCATTGAAAGGGGAGTCCTGAAGGAACCATTTATATGGAGATCTTTTTCGTGGCGCTGTTCAGGAGCTTGGACGCAGTCCACAGCTAACAGGGCTATTTCTGTTTCAACCAGAAGACGCCTAACTATCTCTGGCTTCTAACCAGTTATAATGGCTAAATACACAAGAAAAGAAAAAACAAAAGAAAGAAGAAAGAAAGAAAAAGAAACAAGAAAAGAGAGAAAGTTTAGTAAAGAAAGAAAAAAAGGGTATGTTTTTCCTCTAGTCTCATGGTACTGTGGAGCATTACAGCTGGAAGGGATCTCTCATTTCAGCCCATCCAGGTGTTTGGGGCTGTAGGATCCTGATCCACCCCCTAAAGAAATCCATGGACTTAGGAAAGATGGACAATGGCCTGAGCAACCCATATTAGAAATCCTCATGTGCACTCCCTCCAAAGCTGGACTTCCAGGTGCTGTCAGTCCAGGAACCTGGTGATACCTCGCAGGGGATCCCCATCACAGACAGGGCCTCCCTCCCTCCCCTCAACCCCCACCTTCCACTCCTCACCCTGCTCCCCACTCCATGAACCTGCACAGGGTGGAAGGAGCTAGAGAATGCTGTGTATAAATCCTAGCTCTATTGAGTCTCAGTTTTCTTTGTGTGTAAAACAGAGATCATAACACCTGCCTGGGAAGGTCCTTGTAAGGATGACATAAATCAATGGCTGCAAAACACCTAGAAAGTGCTATCCACAAAGGAGGTGCTCTGCCAGTAATGCCAGACATCTTGCCCCGTTACACAAAGACTTCCCATGAGGAAAGAAGTCGCTGGAAGTTTTAAGGGAATAATTTCCCTTTCCAGGTCTTCAGCTTCCAAGTGTACTCTTACCCAAAATTGATGGGGCTGAAGATCCCCCTGAGATCGGCGTCACACTGTGGAGGTGGCAACTGAACTAAGTCTTAAGGGATAATAAGTCCCTCATTAAGCATTAAATTGAGAAAAGAACGAAAGAGAAAGGTTTCTAAGCAGAAGGAACCTGGCACTGAAATGTAAGACAGCCTGAAAATGCATGGGGAGACAATGAGATCCACCTCTGAGTAATCTTGTAACAGTAAAAATGTCACGGTGCCTCTAAGGATAGTCCAACCATCAATAAGTGCAGGTTGACCTAATGATTAACCAATTGATAACAAAGCGTTCCTAAATGCTATCTCCTCATTAGAAGCCTTTGTAATGTTGATTGAGCTAAGTAGGATCTTCCAAAGAATTTAGGCTCCTCTGAAACAGCTGTTCCTCTGAGACAGCTGTTTGCCTGGATTTTCTTGCAGAGCTCCTAAAAGGCTTGTCTGAGGAATGATTCGACGTGATCTGATGTGACCGCCGGAGCTGAACTATCGGTGGTTGAAGGAGGCTCTGGGGAAGCTGTACCCCAGAAAACAATCAGTGCATGAACCCCTATATTTTGCGAAAGCCTGACATTTTATAACTTTTTTTGAGTACAGAGGTCCCCTTACTCTTTTTTCACCTTCTCTTTTATTGTTTATAATTAGTTCTGCCATGGTACCAAGTAACCCCAAAGTCCCGAAGGTGGGTGACCACAGCGCATCGCTTTGCTCCTCCGGGGCCACAGCACTTCTTGGCTATCATTGGCTTTATTTTCTACTGAGCACATTGTTATCAATGCCTTTTCTTTCTCTTTTAACACCAAGGCCTGTAGACCACTGCTTCTCAAACTTGAATGTGCCTATGACTCAGTGTTTTGTGAAAAGGCAGATTCAGCTCTGTTAAGTGTGACCTGAGGACCCCGGTCCTGCATCTCTAATACGCTCTCAGGTGACGCAGATGCCACTGGTCCGTGGACCACACGTTGAGTGGGAAGGTTGTAGACTTTGGCAATTGCTCCCCACCAGCCCAAAACAAAACCTCCTTGCAGAAGTCACACAAAACTGAGAGAGCCCATTCATTGATAGGATTGTCTCTGTGCCTCCTTTTTGGGGAGCTGACAACAATCTTTTGCACTGGTATGGCAATTTACTATTTACAGAGCCCTCTCCTACCTGTCTTCTCATTTCTCTTCCCCCCACACTGGGAGGAAGTCCAAGAAGGCAGAATCTAGGCTGGGCATGGTGGCTCACATCTGTAATCCCAGCACTTTGGGAGGCTGAGGCGGGTGGATCATTTGAGGTCAGGAGTTCAAGACCAGCCTGGCCAACATGATGAAACCTCGTCTGTGCTGAAAATGTAGAAATTAGCTGGGCATGGTGGTGTGCACCTGTAGTTCCAGCTCCTCAGGGTGCTGAGGCAAGAGAATCATTTGAACCCGGGAGGCGGAGGTTGTAGTGAGTCGAGATTGCACCAATCACTCCAGCCTGGGAGACAGAGCAAGACGCCATCGAAAGAAAGAGAGAGAGAGAGGAAGGAAGGAAGGAAGGAAGGAAGGAAGGAAGGAAGGAAGGAAGGAAGGAGGGAGGGAGGGAGGGAGGGAGGGAGGGAGGGAGGGAGGGGGGAGGGAGGGAGGGAGGGAGGGGGGAGGGAGGGAGGGAGGGAAAGAAAGAAAGAAAAAGAAAAAGAAAGAAAGAAAGAAAGAAAGAAAGAAAGAAAGAAAGAGAAAGGGCAGAATCTCCCCATTAGTGAAAGGAGGAAAGCAAGGCTCAGGGAGGCCCCAGTTTTCCAAGACGCTCTAGTCTTCGTGGCACTGAAAAGCTAACTTGCCTCTCTCATGCTTACTGTTGCCCCGGGCTGACAGCCCATAGCTTTGGTGGCCTCTGGCCTGGAGCAGAGAGAAGAAGCCAAGGAAAGCATCATAGTAAGAGAACAACTTGCTATGCCCGTTGATGACAATGTCATGGCTACACTTGTCCATACGTTAAAATCGCCTGAGACTAGCTTGTGCCCCAACGCCAGGTATCCTACCTGTCTATCTCTACTCTCTTCTCTTCTTCACAGCAACCCTGCAAGATCAAATGTACTATTTTCTTTTTACAGTTGAAGAAGAACTTAAGTAACTTGCTCAAGGTCCCTGAGTCAGTTGCGGGGCGGGGTTCAGCGTCAGGGCACTGGACATCCCAGGCTGTGTTGCTGTAGTAATCTGTTAGAGCTCTTACATGTATTACTCATTCTAGTCATTTTGTTGCCCACATCATAGTGCCTTGCTCTTCCAGAAATGTCTGTTACATTCCAGAAATATCTGTTGAATAGAATTAAATGGAATTTATCTGAGTGATGTCTTATAATATATTATATTTCAATAGCTATTGCCCCTTGAAGTGACTAGGAAGTGGGAACATGGCCATTTTGTACTCTAAATAAAGTTAGTGCCATTTTATGTTTGTGAACTTGCCATAAAGAAAATGTTGCACATGAAGTACAATTAGAAACAGGGCAGCTAAGGTGCGATAATTATTTGTTTCTGTTGCATACTTTCTGTGGGTAAATGATCCAACCGTCCATAGGTTTCTTTCTTCGTTTTTACTTTGTTCTTAGCAATAATAAATATAAATAATAATAATAATACCTTTTTCGCACCATATTATTTGCCAGATACTCCACTGGGTATACATTATTTCACTTAATCCTTATAAAAAGCCTAGAAAGGAGGTGTTATTATCTTTAAAGCTAAGAAAAATGTGTTCAGCAAGCGTGAGTGCCTGGCCCCAAATCATATCCCTGGTAACAGGGTTTCCATAGTTCCTCTGACATTGTCTCTTCTCTTTGTTTTTACCACATTGTCTTTCCAACACTGATGCAAATTTAGTTTGAAATGAGATGAAACTGACTAAGGTGAACACTTTGAAATCACCTACAATATATTGTGTTTTTTTTTTCAGGGGGTTGGGGGAGGGGACAGGGTCTCACTTTGTTGCCCAGCTGGAGTGCAGTGGTGTGATCATAGCTCACTGCAGCCTCCACCTCTCAGGATCAAGCGATACTCTTGCCTCAGTCTCCCAAGTAGCTGGGGCTACAAGCATGCACCAATGCACCCAGCTAATTTTTGTTTATTTTTTCTGAGATGGAGTCTCACTGTGTTGCCCAGGCTTATCTCAAAGAGCTGGCCTCAAGAGCTACTTCCACCTTGGCTTCCCAAAGTGCTGGTGAGCTCATCTACAATATTTATATTGTTTTCTCATATTTATGATCATTTATTCTCCCCTCCCCTCTGCCACCCCCCCGATGCCCAGCCCTTGAAAGTGCTCTGCCTATTGCTAAGTTATGGAGGAATCAGCAGAAGCCTGAAGAAGGGTTATCGTCAACTAAAAGCCAGGCAAGAAACCATTTTACTTAGCTATTCTGCTCCCTGCAACCCTTTTTAAATTATAGTACATCTTTCCATTTCTGGTTAGACCAGACTGTATTGCTTTTGGCCAAAATCCATGCAAGACCTGCAGTGAATGAGAAGAGCATGTACAAAGTTATTCTGAGAAAGTCACCACATAGGGGTACGTTCCTGAGCATGAAAATATTCACATTTCAGAGCTAATTCACAGAAAATCATCACACAAATACCTCACTCACAGTCTCATTCATTCGAGTCAAATATTTGTTGAAAGAATGAAATACAGCATCTAAAGTGAGTTTTGTTCTGACTTTTCAAGTGGTGAAAGGAAAAAGAGATCATAAAACTATGTCTGGGTCAAATTATCAGTAACTTCCCTTTTCTCTTTCACGATTGACTCTCCGTGATTGATCCTCTGGGAATAACTTCCCCTGAGCTCTTGGCAAAGTTTCAGACGATAAACATATGATGAAAATATTGACGAAAATCTTTCGGTTCAGGGTTCACTAGTCTTGAGTTCATTGGTTTTGCCTCTGATGGAAAAACAGTCAATGTCTGGATCCAGACGGTGGAAACTACCATCCTGTCTCGCCTGGAAGGGGTATGGGGTACCAAGGCAGGGGGCCCCATACCATCCTGTTTCACCTGGAAGGGGGATGGGGTAACAAAACAGGGGGCCCCATACTGTCCTGTTTCGCCTGGGAAGGGGGATGGGGTACCACGGCAGGAGGCCCCATATCATCCTGTCTCGCCTGGGAAGGGGTGTGGGGTACCACGGCAGGGGGCCCCATACCATCTTCTCTCGCCTGGGAAGGGGTGTGGGGTACCACGGCAGGGGGCTCCTTACCCATCTCGCCTGGAAGGAGGATGGGGTACCACAGCAGGGGGCCCCATACCATTCTGTCTCACCTGGGAAGGGGGATGGGGTACCATGGCAGGGAGCCCCATACCATCCTGTCTCGCCTGGGAAGGGGTGTGGGGTACCACGGCAGGGGGCCCCATACCATCTTCTCTCACCTGGGAAGGGGTGTGGGGTACCACGGCAGGGGGCTCCTTACCCATCTCGCCTGGAAGGAGGATGGGGTACCACAGCAGGGGGCCCCATACCATTCTGTCTCACCTGGGAAGGGGGATGGGGTACCATGGCAGGGAGCCCCATACCATCCTGTCTCGCCTGGGAAGGGGTGTGGGGTACCACGGCAGGGGGCCCCATACAATCTTGTCTCGCCTGGAAGGGGTGTGGGGTACCACGGCAGGGGGCCCCACACCATCTTCTCTCACCTGGGAAGAGGTGTGGGGTACCACAGCAGGGGGCCCCATACCATCCTGTCTCACCTGGGAAGGGGTGTGGGGTACCACAGCAGGGGGCCCCATACCATCCTGTCTCACCTGGGAAGGGGTGTGGGGTACCACAGCAGGGGGCCCCATACCATCCTGTTTTGCCTGGGAAGGGGTGTGGGGTACCACGGCAGGGGGCCCCACTGTTACCCCCTCTGCTTGCCTTACAATACTAGGGGAAAGGGTGGAAGGAAGACAAAAGTGTTCCTCTCTCCATCCCTTTCTCTTCAGCACCTGAGATCGGCTTGGTACCAAAAAAGTACTTGCCAGCTGAATGGAAGAAAAAAGGAAAGGTAGGCGGGAGGAAGGAAGGAGCCTCATTTTGCTCATCAAGAGAGGTAAGGGCAAGCCAAGAAGTGACGCCATTTTAGGAAAGAGGCAAGGACGTGAAACAACCCAGACTAGGGAGGAATCTAGAAGCAGTTTGTTCATTAGGTGCAAGGTGCAGGGCCAGCCTGCAAGGTGCAGGAGAGCAACTGGACCAACGAGGGTTTCCATGCCAACCTGAAGAGGTTGGTCTTTATTCTCAGGATGACAGTCATCGGTCGTTGGACTGTTCTAAGGAAGACAGAGATATAACTAAAATGGTGTTTTAGAAACAGCTTTCTGGCTGCAGTGAAAGAAGATGGGTTGGGGGGTGAGGAGCTAAGGGTGAAGAAAAGGAGCGCTAGAGGCGCCCCCACGGGCCACGGGGCAGCCTGCAGAAAGTGCAGATGGACAGTAGCAAGTTAAAGGCAGGAGAGCCGACGCCCCGGGGCTTGCCTGGCTGCTGAGGGTGACAGTGGAAAATCTAGGCGGGCGTCCAGATTTCTCATACAGAGGTGACACAGGACGGGAAGCAGGTTGGAACGTTCCGTTAGGAACATGATAAATAGCTACTCTCTGTTGCTATTCTATTTCCCTTTCATTTAGTTTGGACAAGGGAGGCAACACTCTCTCAATAACGCCTTTCTTGTTTTTAGCTGTGTTGGTCATTCACTGATGTCGGTGGGGTGGGGGAGCTGGTGGGAGGACTGAGGGCGATGGGTATTAGTAAACATGAAGCGAAGGCCTCGGGATGGTTGTTAAACAGAGAGCCGGGCTGAATCAGGCGAGGCCGGAACACCTGCCATGTGTCCGATGCCCAGAGCGCCCGGGCGTGTCCCCGAGGCCTGGCCACTCCCCCTGCGAGCCGTTTCCAAACCAAATGAGATGAAGACACACAAAGAACAAATGCCTTCGGCACCCACTGACAGCGGAGGGGCTCCCGGGCGCGACTCAGGGACAGCTCTTCCGGCTTTACCTTCGGAGCTTGTGGTTTTGCTTACAGGGGTTTTTAAAAATTTCTGCGTGTGCAGGTGTTTTCTTTTTGTTCGTTTCAACGCAGCCGCAACTTGCCTCTGACATTTCAAAGTGATGGAGGTGCCTTTCTTCCCGCCACCCTCTCTGGTGCTTCCTGCGCGTCGCGCATCTCGGGCTCTGAAGACCCTTGCTCCCGATGACCAGGAGGAGAGTGCATGCCACACGTCCGAAGCTGCGCCTCCACAGAGATCCCCTCCTTCCTGGTGCCTCGCTCACATTCTTGAAGCCCCCTGGCTCCTTGCCCAACACTCCCCAGTCTCACAAAGAAAAGAATTTGCTTTTTTTTCCCCTTCCTCCAAGCTCTCCTTCTCTTTCTCTAGCTCTCTCACTGTTTGTCTCTGTCTCACAGTCTCTCTCAGTCTCTGTCTGAATCTTTCTGTCTCAGTCTCAGTCTCTGTCTCCCTGTCTCTGTCTCTCTTTCTGTCTCTGCCTGTCTCTCTGTGTGTCTCTGTTTCTCTCTCTCTGCTTTTCAGTCTCTCCTCTCTCTCTTTTCCTCTCTCTCTTTTTTCAAATTTCAAAGCGTTGCTTTGAATGACGGACTATTCAGGACAGGCAGAATGAGGCCTCTCTGGGGCTCGGCTGCAGTCAAAGCCTCCCGCACTTCTAAAGGGGCTGCGGCCGGTCTACCCGGGGCGCGGGCGGCGTTGTCGCGGTGGCGGCGGCCCTGCGCCCCGACTGGCCATCTGTATGCAAATCTCAGCAGACCCAGCAAACTTGCATCAGCCTGGCCGGCCTGGCGGGCTGTGCACTCGGCAATTATCAGTGCACATCGGGCCTTTGTGCCCACGGCCGGGCTTTGTGGGTGCCCAGCACCTGCACCTCGGAGGTGGCAGATGGCAGGACTTGGCAGCAATATGGAAGTTTGCCTGAATGTGGCCAAGCCACAAATGGACATCTTTTATTTCTTCCTGGGGGTGGGGAGCTGAAGAGAGGGGATTAGTGCTGGATTACCACCCATTCGCGCACTCGGCAAATATTTATTGAGTGCCTACTATGTGCCCCCAGCCAGTGGTCTCAGGAAGGGCCCAACAAAGGAAGGAAATGATGTGGGTGTTTTGCTGGGAAGAAAGAAAAAAAAATCTGGGAAGTGGCTATTTGCATTCAAAATTGCTACATATGCAACTGGCAGGACAGGTTTTCATTCCTGGAGACTGCAGCCGTGGCAAGCCTAGGGGCCCCTCCCTCCCCGGCTCCTTGCAGACACCAGCTCCTGCCTGGCCCCTGTGCCACATGCTCGTGCAAGCTGATGTAGTGCCACCATCAGAGTGTGCTCTACCCAAGATTCTGGATTGCCTTGAACCTCAGTGAGGTGGCCTCTGCCAGGGACTCCAGATGAAGACAGAAAAGTGCTGTTGCTTCGTCAATCTGCCCACAGAGTGGGAAATGGTCTGGGTTCGCTGGGGAGACAGGCTGTGTCACAGGTCTGCTGGGAATGAGCTTCCTCTCCCAAGATGCCTTTTTGTTGTAGTTGTTGTTGTTTGTTTGTTTTTTAAGACAGGGTCTCACTCTGTCTCCCAGGCTGGAGTGCAGTAGTGCCATCATAGCTCACTGTAGCCTTGAGCTTTTGGGCTCAGACAATCCCCCCAATTCAGCCTCCTGAGTTTCCAGGACTACAGGGGCACACCACCACACCCAGCTAATTTTTTAGTTTTTATTTTATTATTATTTTATTTATTCATTCACTCATTCATTATTTTGTAAAAATGGGGTCTTGCTATGTTGCCTCAGTTGGTCACAAACTCATGGCCTCAAGCAATCCTCCCACCTTTACCTCCCAAAGCGCTGGGATTACAGGCATGAGCAACCTCACCTGGCCATGATGCCTTTGTTAAACCATCATTCTGAGAGCTTTGCACATGGAGGAGGCTTTGCACATTTTCAAACTGCTTATAGCAGCCCAAATAGACTAAGACAAATGGAAAAGTAAAGCACTCTACCAGTTTCCCAGGTGAGTTTTCATTTGTTTTCACATAATTCATTCCGTAAATTAGAGTGGGAGTTTTGCAGATATGGCATCAAAGCACCTGGTTTCTATAGGAGGTAGTTCAAGGCCAGTACAACAAAGCAAGGAGCTCAAAGCATTAGGGTATGTGCCCTTTCGGTCACTCTGCAAGTTGGTATTCAATTTACAGAGGAGAAAGCCAATCAGAGAAATGCAGTGAAAAGAGATCTTATGGCAAGTTTGAGAGAAAGCCCAGATGAAAGCCTTGGTCCCCTGACCCCAGCGTTGAGCTGGTGTGAATGGCAGAGCAGATCTCTCCTCCAAAGTTAGTTGGTCTTTGCTTAACAAGACCATTTTAATGCCAGGCTATGTTGAGAAAACATTTTGACAGGGCCTAAAAATTCTTTTTTATTTCCAAATAAGTATGCATCTGGCATTGTGGCCCCAAACCACACTGGAGCCTCAATCTGTCCCCACCTTCTGGGAATCTCTACTTCCCACCCTGTCCCTGGTGCTCCTGCATCTCTCATCCTTGCATCACTTTTGAGCACCTTGTTTTGTTGCACTGGCCTTGAACTACCTTCTATAGAAAGCAGGTGCTTTGATGCCATGTCTGCAAAACTCCCACTCTAATTTATGGAATGAATTATGTGAAAACTGATGAAAACCCACCTAGGAAGCTGGTAGAGTGCTTTACTTTTCCATTTGTCTTAGTCCATTTGGGCTGCTATAACAAATTGCCAGAGACTGGTGGCTTCAACAACAAACATTTATTTCTTACACTTCTGGAGGCTGGAAGTCCAAGATCAACATACTGACAAATCTGGTACCTGGTGAGAGCTCTCCTCCTGGTTTGCAGACGGCCGTCTTCTTGCTATGTCCTCACATGGTAGAGAGCAGAGAGAAAGAAGCAGTAAGCTCTTATGTCTCTTCTTATAAGGGCACTAATCCCATCATGATGGCTTCATCCTCACAGTCTAATTACCTCCCAAAAGCCCAACCTCAAAATACCATCACTTTAAGGATTAGGGTTTCAACATACAAATTTTGGGGAGACATAAATATTTAGTTCCTAATACTATTTTACAAGAACAATGAGTAACATTCCCTGCTGATTAACAAAGTAGAACTACCAGGCAAATCTGACATCTACATCAACATCTCTAAGGAATGAAGTTGAGCATGTGACCAAATCAAAGTCAGGGCTGGGTAAACCTCAGGATGGGGTTTGAATGAGCAGCTAAGGGAGGAAAGGATCGGGGCAGAAGGAGATGCCTATGGCATATATTTCCTGATGATAACAAACACTATGTATGCAGTTTGAGGGCACACAGTCAAAATATCCAATATGGTGGCTGGTACTGGGAACCATTCACTATGACTGAAGCATTGCAGACTCCTGGGAACTAAACCTGAGAACAGGGTGTTTGCCTGCCCAATATCATCAACTAGAAATAGCTCCCTGCCCCACAAGCTGGGGTTGGGGGCTGCAATTATTGTCCTGGGTTCCAGGAGGCACCATAAGATCTGGAAAGTGCCCTTCTGTGTACATCCTGAAGGAAGGAGGATTTAGGGCACATTTGGAATTGAATTCAACTTAACACATTTGTACTGTGCAGGGAGGCCAATTTAGACAGGGTGGGTAATTTTAAATAGAGTGAGCAAAGGCTCCGAAATGGGAAAAATGCAGAGGTGCTCAGAGAACAGTGGGTTGCCTAATTTAGCTAAAATAAAAGTTTGTGAGAAAAACACATGAGATGAAGTCAGTTAAAGTAGGTTATGCAGGGTCTCCACCATCGAATTCCATGGATGAGACTTGGCCCCTGGTCAAAAGCAAGCCCTGTGAGGTTATTGGCAAGAAATGTGCCTTGCTTAGGTCTGTGTCTTAGATAACTCAGGCAGTTGAGACATGAATGGATTGGAGTGGAGAAGTGAATAGAGGCAGGGAGGTTGGTGAAGCAGGTGGGGGGGGGCTTTTGAAGATAAGATGTTTCTTCATTGATGCAGGATGAGATAGACTGTAAAGGGGTAAAAGGGGAAGAATTTTGTTGCCTAGAGTCAGCATCCTTATCTGTAAATTTGTGATACTATTACCTAACTGATAGAATTCCTATAATTAAACAAGAATGTATGTGAAAGTGCCCAGCACTGTCCCTGGCACACAGTAGAAACTTAATATCTATGTAATAAATGAATGGATTGATTAAAAAAATGAACAGATAGAGAGGCAGGTGAATGCATGGTGGGTGGATGGATGGAGGGACAGGTGAATGCATGGTGGATGGATGGAGGGACAGGTGAATGCATGGTGGATAAATGGAGGGACAGGTCAATTCATGGTGGATGGATGGAGGGACAGGTGAATGCATGGTGGATAAATGGAGGGACAGGTCAATTCATGGTGGATGGATGGAGGGACAGGTGAATGCATGGTGGATGGATGGACATGTCAATTCATGGTGGCTGGATGGAGGGACAGGAGAATGCATGGTGGATGGATGGAGGGACAGGTGAATGCATGGTGGGTGGCTGGATGGAGGGACAGGTGAATACATGGTGGGTGGCTGGATGGAGGGACAGGTGAATGCATGGTGGGTGGATGGAGGGGCAGGTGAATGCATGGTGGATGGATGAGGGACAGGTGAATTCATGGTGGGTGAATGGATGGAGGGACAGGTGAATGCATGGTGGATGATGGAGGGACAGGTGAATGCATGGTGGATGGTTGGAGGAACAGGTGAATGCATGGTAGATAAATGGAGGGACAGGTGAATGCATGGTGAGTAGATGGATGGAGGGACAGGTGAATGCATGGTGGATGGATGGAGGGACAGGTGAATGCATGGTGGATGATGGAGGGACAGGTGAATGCATGGTAGATAAATGGAGGGACAGGTGAATGCATGGTGAGTAGATGGATGGAGGGACAGGTGAATGCATGGTGGATGGATGAAGGGACAGATGAATGCAGGGCAAATGAGTAAATGAATAAACAGATTGACAAATGAGGGAATGGAGGGAGGTACCAGTGGTCAATTGTTGAGTACATTCTTCCAGATACTGTTCACATGCGACCTCCTCCAGGAAGCCTCCCAGAACTTCAGCTTACCCTTCTCCCCAACTCCATGTGACCGCTTTTACATTCCCCCAATAATAAAGTGATTCCTTCCTCTCTTAAACTGCCTTGAAAAACAGGCCCCTCCACGTTGCTGTGGTCACTCACTCCACTCGGCCCTTGTTTCATCTTAACTCTAACAATGGTCTCGTTCAGGAACACCACCTCACTTCCCCAACATAGGCTCTGGGCACACATTTGCAGTTTGGGTTTTTAGAAGGGCGACTTGCTACTGATGATTTGATTTCATCCCAAGACTTGACCCCACATTCAACCTGTAACCTTGAACAAATACACTTAACTTCACAGGGACTCCCCTCCCTCACCTATAAAACAGACACCTACATCGCAGCAGAAGGTAGGAGGGGTCTAGGCCCTCAGAGTTCCTCTGGAAGGGGCACACAGGAGCCTTGCAAAGGAGAGGCCTTGAGGAAGAATGGTCCCCACCTCATGGCCAAGTGACCTTGAAAGTCGTAGCCATCTCCCTCCCTCCCTGACAGGGAGCTGGGCTTTTTGCCCAACTAGAGCTCACCTGGCTCCGTGTCCATAACTCGCAGGACTGCAGTGCCCTAGAACAGAGCAGATTCTTTGGTGGCACAAGAGGGCTCTGATACCCTCATGGAAGAAAAAGTAGCCATCTCTGAGAGATGCCACCAGCAATAAGTCAATGAGATTGAGATTCCATCTCTCTCCCTAAGTCCCGTCTCAGAATGAGAATTTTAAGATGAGATGCAACAAAGAGTGGAAATAAGCATAAAAGAGTTTCCCCCAACATTTTAGTAGAGCCCCTGACTTTGTTTTGTAGATATTGTTTTTTGTTGTTGTTGTTTGGGTTTTGGTTTTAAATAACTTTATCTGAAAAGATCGCCTGATTCAATGTTGAAACTAGAAATTTAGACACAGAAGTCCCGGCACAGTGGCTCACGCCTGTCATCCCCACACTTTGGGAGGCCGAGGCGGGCAGATCACCAGGGATTGGGAGTTCGAGACCAGCCTGACCAACATAGAGAAACCCCATCTCTACTAAAAATACAAAATTAGCCGGCGTGGTTGCACATGCCTGAAATCCCAGCTACTTGGGAGGCCGAGGCAGGAGAATCGCTTGAACCTGGGAGGCAGAGGTTACAGTGAGCCGAGATTGTGCCACTGCATTCTAGCCTGGGCAACAAGCATGAAACTCTGTCTCAAAAAAGAAAGAAAGAAAGAAAGAAATATAGACACAGAAGAGATCATTAGGTCCAATCTCTCTCCTGCTGCAAGAATAGCCCCCTGCCACCCACCCCGACCCCCCACCCCCAACACACATGCACTTTTCCTGCCTTCTTGTCTCCTGAATCCTGTCAGGGAAGGAGAGATGCCTGCCTTATAGGTCCTGTGGGACTCTGCTAGACAGTTCTGAATATTAAGAAGTTCTTCCTCTGATTAGGACCCTGCCACACAAATCAGACCTCTGCGCACTGGAACCCTTCTGACCACAGGAATCTTTCCCTCTTCCTGACAGTAAAACCCATCTGGACCCTAACTTGGGACGCTTGCACTGTTAACTTGCTTTCCACTTGCAAATGTGGCTTCTCCTCTGACCTAAATTCTGGGCTCCTTGAGGGAAGGGACTGCTCGCTCATCCATCTCTATTCCCTATTGTTCTTGTCCAGTGCCTGGCACAGAGGAGGTGCTCATTCATTCTTTAAGCAAAACTTTTCTGAATTCCTACTATGTGTCAGGCCCCAGGGATATAGTGATGAATCTCTCACTTCCTTCAAGGAGCTCAATCTATCCCCAAAACATTTGTTGATTGAGCGATTTTAACTTGAGGCTCAGTTAAGCTAAAAAATAAAAAGTCCATGAGGTGACATTCCATGAGGACACTTCCAGACTCCGCAGGAGGACAGTGATCAGGCTCCTGGTGGGAAAGTGAGGCTGGAGTGGACACCAGGAGGATGCAGGTCCTACTCGTCTTTCATGGTAAAACCCATTTGACTTCTCCAGAGTCGTGATTCTGAGGAGGACAGAATCCAGGGCTGTTTTAACGGCGATATAAGAAGCTCAGTTTACAATCTATGAGCAAATCACTTTAATCTTCTAAGCTTCAGTTTCCTGACTTTAAAAGGGAGCTGAAATCTCACCTCTGAAGGATTATCATAAGCATTAAATTAGATAATATGTGTCTCATATGGAACTTATCAAATGTGCTCAGAAAGAGTAGTTGTCATGAGCCTTATTGGTTAAACCTATGATCAAGGAAGCAGAGTTGAAAAGGCAGCTCCTGTTTTCCCTGGACTATGCACTTGGCCACAGTGGGTGTGGCCTCGGGGCATACTGGGGCCCAGGCAGGAGGCAAGAAGATTGTGCTGGGCCCTATAAAACTCTGAAGGGCCACAGCTTAACTTTCTGGCCAGGAAACTTGAGCACAGCCATCTCACATCAAACACTATGAGCCAGCCCAGACTCATCTGCCTCCAAAGCAAAAGAGGACTCCTTGTTCTACCAGGAAAATGACCTTTGGTTATAAACAGTCTCTATGTTTAGAGCTCCGGTGCATTCTATAGAGACAAGAAGAGATCTTACATAGGGACAGCAAGGCCAGGGCTGCTCTGACCCCCAGCACATCTCTGCTTCCCATAGTGGGGCAGGCTGCGTACCCCTGAGTGTCTGACCCATCAGCTGATCATTACTCCTTTCTTCTGAGTAAGTCCATAGGGCAACGTGGTCATGCAGGCACTTCACAGGCAAGGGCAATGACTCAACACAGGAAGAGGAAAAGAAAGGACTGCCATTGTGCAATGTGATTCCTGGGCAGATGTCATTTTTTTTTTTAAATAGAAAGCAGCATGGGACATGTGCCCCTGTCGTGTGTGTGTGCGTGTGTGTGTGTGTGTGTGTGTCTAGAAGGAGAGAATGAGACTGGAGTTCTCGGTTCAGATCTGCCAGGAACCAGACATAATGCCTGGGACAAGTTGGTCAATTTTTCTGGGCCACACCTGAAAATATAAGAGGTTGGACAAGACAGTTTATTTGCTTCTTTTGTTGTATTCAACCAAGATCATATGGATATGTAGTGCTAACATAGCTAATCAGTGCAATACATATGTACACATTCTTAATCATCTATCTCATTTTGCAGTCTCCATGCTTTCTGGCATGGTTGAGTCATGCACTTTTTTATTTTTTTTTAGACAGAGTCTCACTCTGTCACCCAGGCTGGAGTGCAGTGGCGTGATCTTGGCTCACTGCAACCTCTGTCTTCTGGGTTCAAGTGATTCTCCTGCCTAAGCCTACCAAGAAGCTGGGATTACAGGCACCCACCACTATGCCTGACTAATTTTTGTATTTTTAGTAGAGATGGGGTTTAGCCATGTGGCCAGGCTGGTCTTGAACTCCTGACCTTAGTGATCTGCCTGGGAGGAGTGATTTTCAAAAAACCAAAAAGGAAAGAAAGAGGAGAAGGAGGGTGGCTGGGTGCGGTGGCTCACGCCTGTAATACCAGCACTTTGGGAAAACAAGGTGTGGCGGGTGTCACTTGAACTCAGGAGTTTGCAACCAGCCTGAGGAAAATGAAAAAACAGAGTGTGGAAATACACAACACAGCAAGGAAAGCATCTCCACAAAAAATACAAAAAGGAAAAAAAATAACCAGTTGTGGTGGCATGCACTGGTAGTACCAGCTACTTGGGAGGCTGAGGTGAAAGAACCACCTGAGCCATGATTGCACTACAGAGTGAGATCCTGTCACAAAAGGAAGAAAAAAGGAAGAAGAAAAGGAAGAAGAGAAAGAGGAACAGGGAGAGGGAGGGGGGAGGGGGAGGGAGAAGGAGGAGAAGAGAAGGAGAAGGAGGAGGAGGAGGAGGAGGAGAAGGAGGAGGAGGAGGAGGAGGAGGAGAAGGAGAAGGAGCAGGAGAAGGAGAAGAAGGAGGAGAAGAAGGAGAAGGAGAAACAAGTCGGGGTCACCCTATGAGTGAGGCAGACCCTTCTGGCCAGAAACAGAAAGCTGATGGAGGAGCAGGTGTGGAGAACCAGGGAAGGGGAGATGGAATTTGCAATCAAACAAACACATGTGGGGGTCCCTAAGGCCAAAGGGTGCTCACTTCACAACTTTCTAGAGAGCCCGAGAGGGAAACTTAACTATTCAGAGGACCAGCATGCCACCGACTAATTGGATGCATTGAACACTAGTCCCTTCATTCCTTCCAGCCTCGGTTTCCCTATAAATTGAACAAATATTTGTCAAGCCCATCCCATGTTAGAAGCATGGCACTAGACCACTGGGGATGAAAAGGTAATAAAGGGGCTTGTCCTCAAGTATCTCACAGTCCAGTGGGGAAGATGGTGATGGAAATGGACCTTTTCAGTTCATTCCCAGTGACATTCTAAATAGCCGTGAGTCAGGTCCCTTCATTCATCCTGGTAGTTATCCGCTCTCACTGTGCTCCTAGCCAGTCAACTTCTCACCATCTGAATCCCAAGGGACAGGAGACAGCATTAAAGAGTAGAGGCAGGCAAGGTGGGGGCAGAGGGGATAGGGAGAATCCCCAGTTCACAAAGCAGCCCACAAGCCCAGGGTGTTCAAAAGATGTTCTCTTTCTTCCAGAACAATTCATCCTGGCCAGGCTGGCCTCCAGAAACATGGGCCCTGGAATTGTCTTCTTCGTGCCTGCCCTCTAGTCTTTGTTCCCATCTCACCTTCCCTGGATGCAGCCTCAGTTGGTTTCATGGGATGCAGCTCCTCCCATCCTCACCACACACAGTGACAGCCACAGGAACAGACACTGTCCTACCGACTCCACCATAATCCTCTTGCTTTGACCCACTCCCCACATCTCATGCAGCTCTGGACTCCCCCAGTCCCTGACATCATTACCTAGGTAATGTCCCTCCAGGTCAGCCCAAATCCTCCTATTCCAAGACTCCTAGCCAGGTCTCCCCAGCCTCGCAGACAGTCATAGCAAACAGTTATGTAGCATCCAGCTGTGCCAGGCACTGTTTTAGCCATTTTGCAAGTATTAACTCATTTTGACTTCACAATAATCCTTAAAGAGGGATACTACACTTACCCACATTTTATAAACAAGAAATGGAGGGTGGAGAAGTTAAGTCACTTGCCCAAGATGACACAAGCAGTTAGGGACAGAAGGAAGATTCAGCCCCAGGCAATGTGGCTTCATACTATTAACCACTACCCTCTGTAACTTCTCAAGACAGTCACTTGCCACCACCGCACCACCCCGAGTCCACCACTCACATACACATTCACACACACAACATACACCCCCATGCACACACCCACACAAAATACCACACACACACACACACACACACACATTCATGGTCTCTGCAGTCTGATCTTTCTACCCCTCCAAATACTCCCATTCTTGAAGGCCCAATTCATTTGCCTCCTCCTGTAAAAGCCTTTCCCAGACACCCCTCCTCAAAGCTGTCTCTGAAACATCTTCCACATCTTTTTCCACTCTTACCAGGGGGCACTTAAACCCTATGTATGTTGCCCCCAGCTACATTATTAGCTCCCTGCTGGAGGCATCATTTCACCCATCTTGGAATCAAGTCAGTGCCGAGCCTTCTGCTCTGCAAGTTACAGTACGCTCCAGGTGCCAAGCGACTAAATGATGAACTGATGGTTTTTCTATCAAGCACTTGCTCTCATTCTCACCCTGATGAGCTCCCAAAACAAAAAACAACAAAAGGATTTTACTTGGTGCCTTTTACTCAGTTCCTTGGAAGATCGTGTTCTGTAAATAAGCTACTAATTTTCTGTATATAGTCGATTCTCATTATTCAGGGCTTTGTTTTTGCAACTTCATCTACTCACTGAAACGTATCTGTAGCTGGGCGTGGTGACACATGCCTGTAATCCTAGCACTTTGGGAGGCTGAGGCGCGTGGATCACCTGAGGTCAGGAGTTCGAGACCAGCCTGGCTGAGATCACATCATTGCACTCCAGCCTGGGCAACAAGAGTGAAACTCCATCTCAAAAAAAAAAAAAAAAATGTATTTGTAACCCAAAAATCAATACTCACATGTTTTCAAGGTCACTCATGAACATGTGCAGAGCAGTGAAAATCTTGAATCATTCAATGCACATGTTCCCAGCCAAAGTGGAATAAGGCGAGTTTGCCTTTGTGTTTTAGCCCTCACACTGCTCACAAGTGTCTTCTGAGAGTTCTATCTAGTGCCATGTTTTTCACGTTTTTGTGCTTTTTCTGGTGGTGACTTCACTGTTTAAAATGGCCCCCCAGCTAGCACTGAAGCTCTGTCTAGCATTCTCAAACACAAGGACACCGTGATGTACCTGCCGAGGCATGAATTACAGTGCTGCTGACCATGAGTTCCATGTGAATGAATCAATCATATAAATTTAACAAGGTGTTCCTAAACAGAAACACATGGAAAACAAGGTTCATATTGATCAGCTAACAAAAATGTTTGACCTGAGGCTCACAGGAACCTAACTGCTTATTTCCCCTAGGAACGATGGTTCTGTATTTGCTAATTCAGTGTTCATATCAACTTCACAGAACATAACTACCATGAACAATGAGAATAGTGAGAATTGACTGTGTGTGGTACATAAATACACACACATGCACAAACATACATATACAAAGGGATATATACACGAATATACAGTCATAAGTCACTTAACAGGGGTCTGTTCTAAGAAATTCACCCTTAGATGATTTTGTTCTGGGAACATCATAGAATGCACCTACAGAAACACACCTAAGCTAACAGTAATAGCCTATTGTGCCTAGGTTACAAACCTGTATACTATGTGACTGTACCAAATACTCTAGGCAACTGGAACACAACAGTAAGTGTTTATGTATCTAAATGGATTTAAACATAGTAAAGGGGCTGGGCATGGTGGCTCATGCCTGTAATCCCAGCACATTGGGAGGCAGAGGTGGGTGGATCACCTGACATCAGGAGTTCAAGACCAGCCTGGCCAACGTGATGAAACCCCATCTCTACTAAAAATACAAAAAATTAGCCAGGCGTGATGGCAGGCACCTGTAATCCCAGCTAGTGAGGAGGCTGAGGCAGGAGAATCACTTGAACCCAAGAGGCAGAGGTTGCAGTGAGCCAAGATCATGCCCTGCACTCCAGCCTGGGCAACAAGAGCAAAACTCCATCTCAAAAAACTAAAATAAAATAAAATAAAAAGGCCAGGTGAGGTGGCTCATGCCTGTAATCCCAGCACTTTGGGAGGCTGAGGCGAGTGGATCACGAGGTCAGGAGATCGAGACCAGCCTGGCCAACATGGTGAAACCCTGTTTCACCCTGTTTAGTAGAGGGTGAAACCCTCTACTAAAAATACAAAAATTAGCTGGGCATGGTGGCACGTGCCTGTAATCCCAGCTACTCAGGAGGCTGAGGCAGAAGAATCGCTTGAACCTGGGAGGTGGAGGTTGCAGTGAGCCAAGATCGCACCACTGCACTCCAGCCTGGGCAACAGAGTGAGGCTCCATCTCAAAAAAATAAAAATAAATAAATAAATAAATATAAAACAAAAATAAACACAGTAAAGGTACAATAAAAATGTGGTATAAAAAAATAAAAAATGGCTGGGTGCAGTGGCTCACACCTGTAATTCTAGCTCTTTCGGAGGCTGAGGCAGGCAGATTACCTGAGGTCAGGAGTTTGAGACAAGTCTGGCCAACATGGTGAAACCCCATCTCTACTAAAAATACAAAATTTAGGCGAGAGTGGTGGTGCATGCCTGTAATCCCAGCTACTTGGGAGGCTGAGGCACAAGAATCACTTTAACCCAGGATGCAGAGGCTGCAGTGAGCCAAGATCGCATTACTGCGCTCCAACCTGGGCAACAGAATGAGACTCTGTCTCTAAAATAAAGTAAATTAAAGATACACCTGAATAGGGCAGCTCCATTACAATCTTATGGGACCACTGTCACATATGCAGGCTCTTGTTGACCAAAACATTGTGATGCAACACATGCCTGTGGATACACACACAAATTTCTTTCCTATCAATAATGAGGATCCTTGAGCCTTTTTTAACTATTGAAAAGGTGAGCTTGTCTTTTCACATGAGTTATCAATAAGAAGATAGTGACTAAATCCAAAAAAACCTCATCTCCTGACTTTTGAGTTTTACAATCTCATTTGAGGTTGAGCAGCATGGAGTCAGCTGTGAAGCAAATGAAGCCCAGGACTGCCCTCCTGCATTGGGAGCCCCTCCCTGGGAAACCTCAGGGCCGCTTTCCTGGCAGAGTCCTCGCACGCTCTGCCCAGGCTGCCAGCTCCCAAGAAAAGGGCTTGGTTCCCTTCCTTACAGACTCCTCAGGTACCCAATTGATCTAATTGCTAGGAAACATGCCTAATCAGGGAATGGCAGAAGAATTCCGTGGTGAAGCATGCCAAGCGCCACCCGATCCTTTTCCAGAAAGAATTCTCTCAAAACTGTTCTGAAAGCATGAGTTTGACGTTAAAAAACTTTAGCCAAAGCAATCCTCTGACTTCCTTAAATAACCCTTTGCAGATGAATCACCTCGCTCTCACTCCTGGGGTTTTCTCACTGATGGTTTACCTGGGTCCTTGGTGCTACAATTTCATTCCTCCCTACTCAATCTGTTCTCAGTCTGCAAAGACAAAGCCTGACTCTCCACTGAATGACACTGACTCTTGTCCTCCAGCACTGCGATTAGATGACCCCTTGGGCTGACTTTCTTTAGCTTAAATGATCCCATTTGTTGAACTTTTCCTCCTCCAAACTATATTGTTGCCCTGATGTCAATTTCGAGCTCCATGTTGGACTTTCTAGGGGAAGAATGCAAAAAATGCTTCCCTTCGTTGAGAGTCTTATGACATCTATCTCTTGTAATTTTGTTCAGGGAAGCCAGGCACGTACCAGGCCCTCTTTTGCAGGAAAGGAGAGCTCACTCAGCTCATATCTTAATTTGGCTTCACCATGCTTGATTCCTAATGTGTTCTGAGACCCAAGAGAAGCTCTGACGTTGCAATTAGGTACCTATGAACGTTATATTAGGATAATATATTCAATGCTAGAGACGCCAGGTAAAGAGAGTGGTAATCATTATCCATATTCTTCCTATACTTAAGACTCAGGCATTCAGAAACTGTCACAATAAAGGGGAGCTAAGCCAGTTTCTGTTCCTAATTAATCTATTAAATGCTCTCTTTCCCTGTCTCCATCTTTCTCTTCCACTTCCACAACACATATATGTGTGTCGAGGACCCTTCGATTAATTCAGGGCACTTTGAGGCATCATTCTAGGTTGTCTCTTCCAGGTGTAATTTACTGTAATCCCCTCGGAAAATGAAAGCCATTTTCCTGAAGCCAGGGAGTAGGCAGACACTAATTTGCATCCCACATTTCAAGTCCTAAATTACTCCCTGGTTCCCCAGAGGTCAAATGAGAGCAATGGTTGTCACTTTGCTTCTGCTATGCACATGGCTCTTCAACATGCAATGGCTGCCCCAGCCAAGGTAGCATTTGATCCTAGCTTTCTTCCCAGGCCCTGGGATGGTGGAAAACATCCACAGTTTGGTCACAATCAGGTAAATAAAGATTGATGATGTAAGCACTGAACGTGTGATATCACTGAGATGAACAACGATGTGCAAAATGACCAAAATCTGGGACAGGAAAAAATTGTTGAAGACCTGGGCCATTTTCCCTGGAGAAAAGAAGATTCAGGGAGGTCGGGAAAACAGCCTTCAGAAGCCTAGGGGCTGTCATGTAGAAGAGAGGTTAGTCTTAGGCTGCGTGGTCTCAAGGGAGAATAAGAAGCAGTGAGTGGAAGCCACAGAGAAAAAAAATCTCTGTGCACAAGATAACCTAGACTTCCCAAAGTGGATAAGAAGCACACATGTAGCTGCCACTTGCTGAGATCTTACTATGTGCCAGGTGACTTCCCGGTCAAGGGGCATGGCAGTTCCTCTTCATCCTCACAGTAACTCAGCAACATTTCTCATAGCTGCAAAAACAGGCTCAGAGGGGTCCAGGGCCCTGTCCACAGTGCAGGGTCACAAAGTAGCAGGGAAGGTCAAGATTTGAATTCAGATCTACCTGACTCCACAGCTGTGTGTTAGAAGGAGCTACTGCCACAGGCCATGCGGCCCTACCATGGCAGGTATGCAAGGAACCCACGGGGCTGCTGAAGAGGGGATCCAGGAAGGGACGGGTGTGAGAACCGAGGACCTCTAGGGACACTCCCTCCCCTGGATTCCACCGCTCAGATGTTACCAAGTGCAAATCTCCAGGAAGAAAGTACACACATATTTTTTATATTGAAATCATACTAAGAGCAATTATGCTTGAGGTGTCTGCGTGTCTGTAATGTGTCGGGCAATATGGTACGCATTTAATATCACTCGTCTCTCAACCTCCACTCAACCCTGCCAGGTAGTACAAATAACACACTTGGCTCAAAGGGACCAGATCACTTGGCAAGGCCACACAGCCAGGTACTGGGAGAACAGCTCCAAATCCACCAGAATTCTGGATCGCCTCGCTGCCTCCCTAAGCGGGTGTTTATACCATGAGAAGCGGATAGTGCTCTGAGTAAGAGTACAGACTCTGGAGCAGGATCTGTATTCTAACCCTCGCTCCACTCCTACATGCTGCGTGACCTTTCAGAAGTGACTTAGCCTTTCTGTGCTTTGGCTTCCTCAACTGTAAAATGGAGATGGTTGCAAGGAGGAACTGAATTAAAGCATTTAGATCCTTGCCTGGCACATGGTACTTGCTATGCAAGCGTGAGTTATATTTTATTTTGATCTGGGTAGATTTCAGCTGCTCTGGGGTAACTCTGGAGAGTGTGTTGAATGAAGCTACCTGCCTCTCCTTCCCCTGTCTCTGCTGGAGATGGAACCAGAAGACCACAGTCCCTCTGGCCGTAAGATGCTCTGCAGACTGGGGGAACTTTTCTCAGAAACTTTATGTTTCTGCTGGAACTTCCTTACAGGTTGACTGCCCATCCAACCTCATGTTTTCACAAGCAGCTGGCAGGCTCTACAGAGGCCACCTGGGAGACAGAAGGGCCATCTCTGGGCCCTGCTGAACCTCTCACTGAGAAGAAGAGATGGCCGAGGGCTTCTCAGCAAAGGGACAACCACTGAAATAAAAGCATGCAAGGTCTCACCTGCTTTGTGCCAAGCGAGAGACACAGATCAGCTGCCCAGTTTGGGCAGCAGCAGAAAGAATATGATGAGTTAAAAATAGATGAAATTGTTCATTAAAAATACTAAGCGGCTCTGAACAACTATCTGTTTTTGCCCTGGCCTGGATATTCCTTGTGGTTGGGTGGGCTAAAGGGAACGATTTGCAGAAAGGGTTCAAGCATACACTCATAGATTCCCAGGACCGGAAGAAGGAAGCAAACGCCAGTGGAGCCCCACTTTGTGGGAGCGTTTCCAGGCATGAGCTCATGCAGTCATCAAAATGGAGATGAGGAGGCCACAGCTCAGATGGTGAAAGCACTCTCCTCTCTAGGTCACATGGATGAAACATGGAGGGACCAGAATGTGAATCCTGATCTGTTTCCACTCTCATTCACTACCACAGGCTCGAGGTAACCCCCTCCACTGTACTTGCCCAAGAATCTCTGCTTTAACGGAAGACCTGTTTTGGCTGCTTTTCTACTCATAAGGAGCTTTTAGTCACGTAAATGGCTACATGCTCTTTCACGGGTGCTGCTGCTGAGCCAGGAGAATAGAAGTGTCCAAGTCAGTGCCTTCAGAGACCCATCTGACTTCAAGAGGGCTGAGGTCCACCCAGGGCCACCAGCATCAGGAATGAGACAGCTTTGCAGTGACTCCACCTGCTATGTGCTGGGAGGCATTGGCTGACTCCAAAGCACACAGCAATTTTGGCTTGGCCCACGGCAGCAAACAGCTGTGCCAATGCCCATCCTAATGAGAATAAGGCAAGGCCTAGCCTGTAATCCACCCCTCTGCAGAAACCAATCATTCCTCCTCATTACCGAGCGAAGAAATGCCTCTCAAGGCTCCTTTTCCTCCTTACAAACAAAATAAAACAAATCCTTCCTATGGATTTCATTTGCCATTTAATGCAACCTAATGATTTCCAATTGAAACCATATTTGTATTTGTATTGACCTATTAATAGCACATCCATTTTCCACACAATAAAGCCTGAACATACACTGAGGACTTTGACCGAAATGCATTAGGTAGCATTAAAGATTAAATAAACACTGTTTCTATGAATAATGTTTAATGTCACCTATTAGTCCATTGAAAATAGATCTCTGGGTACTTCAAGCTGGGGTTCCAAGGAGTGCATTTTGAACATATTATGAGTAATGACTATGCATTAGGACATGAAATGGATTCCAGGCCCTCAGTAGAGCTTGCTACTTTACTATATTCTGGTTAATTTGCACAAATAGTTGCAATGTCAATGGCAAAAACCAAGCACCATGAGGACCAAACTGCAATACATGCCTGATTCTGAAAAGCAACGTAGAAATGGCTTGAAAGAAAAATGAGAAACATGTTTTTTTTTCCTTCCTCTGAGAACAGTGGTAGTATTTGCTTACTTTCATGGTTATTGATCTTTGATGTTTCTCCTTAAATTTTGGTAGACTGTGTTCCACCCTAGAGTTCAGACATGATTTCCTGGCCGTGCACGGTGGCTCACGCCTGTAATCCCAGCACTTTGGGAGGCCGAGGCGGGCGGATCACGAGGTCAGGAGATCGAGACCATCTTGGTTAACATGGTGAAACCCCGTCTCTACTAAAAATACAAAAAAATTAGCCAGGCGTGGTGGCAGGTGCCTGTAGTCACAGCTACTCGGGTGGCTGAGGCAGGACAATGGCGTGAACCCGGGAAGTGGAGCTTGCAGTGAGTGGAGATCGCACCACTGCACTCCAGCCTGGGTGATAAAGTGAGACTCTGTTTCAAAAAAAAAAAAAATGAGTTCCCTTCTGCTCTGCCACAAGCTAAAGTGTGAGCTCCTCTCAGCTCTCTCCACTTAAAAAAGGAAATCACTGGGACACATGCTCCGAAAGCCCTGGCATTTCCTGACTCTGTGATTTCACCAGATATAAATCCCATAAGGAAAAAGATGGTGTCCTCTTTGACTTTGTGTCCCAATTGCCCCAGCACAGTATCAGACACCCAAAAAAGGCCTGGGTAAGAGGAAGGCTAGACTTTCAGAAACGTGTTGAGAAGTCAGATGTTCCTGGTAGACACGGCTTCATTAGGCCAAGAGTCATCATTATAATGATAACAATTAGTGTTTATTGAGTACCTTCTATGAGCAGGCGAGATGCTGTGTATGTTGCACACATTACCGCTGATTGTCTCCATATCTGCCAAAGAAGATGTTGCCTTTGCATACACAGAGTGACTTCTTTCATTTTTTTGTAGTAGTTGACAGTATCCCCAAGATTAGAGGGTACAATGCTTTTTTCACATGACTCTCTTTTTTATGCTTACTGTGAAGCTATTAGGTGAAGGTGTTTGTTTGTTTGTTTGTTTTGAGATGGTCTCACTCTCCCAGAGATGGCCCTGTCACCCAGGCTGGAGTACAGTGGCATGATCTTGGCTCACTGTAACCTCCACCTCCCAGGTTCAAGCGATTCTCCTGCCTCAGCCTACCGAGTAGCTGGGATTACAGGCACCCGCCAACACACCCAGCTAATTTTTGTAATTTTAGTAGAGACAGGGTTTCACCATGTTGGCCAGGCTGCTCTTGAACTCCTGATCTCAGGTGATCCTCCAGTCTCAGCCTCCCAAAGTCCTGGGATTACAGGCATGAGCCACTATGCCCACCCTAGGTGAAGGTTTTTACACCTATTTTATAGATGCACAAACAAGTCAAAGGACTGACGGCTTCCTCTCTAGTCCCTTGTTTGTTTTTTGCCTTTCTTCTCTCTGTCTCTCTTTCTCTCTTTTTCTCTCTCTCTTTCTCTCTCTCTCTTCCTCCCTTGCTCTCAGGTTATCTTCTTTCCTCCCTCCTACACTTTCCTACTGACTCTCTCTACCTCACCTCCAGCTCTCTCACCTTCTCTCATTGTTTTCCTCATTTCTGTGAAAGGAGGGATAACAGGGAAGGCAGGCCAGGCCCGCACAACTTTCATGTTGAAACAGCAAGGGCCAGGCGCAGTGGCTCATGCCTGTAATCTCAGCACTTTCGGGGCCGAGATGGGTGGACCACTTGAGGTCAGAAATTCAAGACCAACATGGCCAACATGGTGAAACCTTGTCTCTGCTAAAAATACAAAAATTAGCCGGACGTGGTGGCAAGTGATTGTAATCCCAGCTACTCGAGAGGCTGAGGCAGGAGAATCGCTTGAACCTTGGAGGCAGAGGTTGCAGTGAGCTGATACCATGCCACTGCACTTCAGCCTGGGCGACAGAGCAAGACCTCATCAAAAAAGAAAAGAAAAGAAAAGAGAAAGAGAAAGGCCGGGTGCAGTGGCTCACACCTGTAATCCCAGCACTTTGGGAGGCTGAGGCGGGTGGATCACCTGAGGTCAGGAGTTTGAGACCAGTCTGACCAACATGGAGAAACCCCGTATCTACTAAAAAAAACCCCACAAAATTAGCCGGGCTTGGTGGTGCATGCTTGTGATCCCAGATACTTGGGAGGCTGAGGCAGGAAAATCGCTTGAACCCAGGAGGCGGAGGTTGTAGTGAGCTGAGATCACGTCATTGCACTCCAGCCTGGGCAACAAGAGTGAAACTCCATTTCAAAAAAAAAAAAAAGAAAGAGAGAGAGAGAGAGAAAAGAAAGAAAAAGAGAGAGACAGAAAGAAAGAAAGAGAGAGGGAGGGAGGGAAGGAAGGAAGGGGAAGGGGAAGGGGAAGGGAGGAAGGAAGGAAGGAAGGAAGGAAGGAAGGAAGGAAGGAAGGAAGGAAGGAAGGAAAGAAAGAAAGAAAGAAAGAAAGAAAGAAAGAAAGAAAGAAAGAGAGAAAGAAAGAAAAGAAAGAGCACAATAAGAGCCAGACAAAGGTCCACAGAAGACGTGGGCACCATGAAGGAGCACCTGACCTGGAGAAGAAGTCCTTGGGGGCTCCCAGCAGAAGTCAACTCCTGAGCTGAGTGAGCCGGGGAAGAGGGTGGGAAGGCTATGCTATGGCCAACGGAGAGCCCCAAAGGGTTCGAGCTGGGGAGTGACATGGTCAGATGAACATGGAACACTGGAAATGTTATTAGCAAGAGATCTTTTGGTCAAAGCCTTAAAAAGCCAACTGGTGGATACGGAAGGCATCTGTCTTCAAATCTTAGCACGGTGGATCTGGAAAGGCCTTTAGCCGTGAGCCAGCCTAACTCCTGAATTTTAGAGGTGAGGAAATTGAAGCACAGTGGAAAATTATCTCCTCAAATCTCCCTGCCAAGTGGTCCCCAATTTCTAATGGTCGACTGTTTTATTTTAAAATCTCCTGTAGCCATCATTTCCATGTGCTTCTGTCCTTTCTCTGACCTGGGCCCCAGGGCAAACAGGGTTTGTTCTGCCTCTCACAGTACTTCCACTGTGGTGTGGAGCCACCTGTCACATGGTGGGGGTGCCTTCAAAAACAAACAATTGGCAGATTGTCGGTTACAGTTGTGCACAGACAACTGTATTAGTGTTCTTGGGCCATATGGCTGGGGATACACGTGGCAGCACGCCTGTCCCCAGGAGAGTCCGGCGCTTCACCTGTTCCCTCCATTCCAGGACGGGCTCTGCACCCTATCCAGGGCTAGTGTGGGGATCCCCCTAGAAAAGCCTTGTGGAAAACCATCCTCACTGTAATCATTCAAGCTGCTGCTGAGAGGGTGTCTGCAAAGGGACCCATACTTCCCATATGAGGCTGGTGTTATTTTCCCCATTTTAGAGTTGAAACACTGAGACGCAGGTTGAACTGCCTAGGATCACACAGTGGGTGAGCCTCAGCACTAAGATTTGAACACAGGTCCAGCTAAGTCCCTGGCTCGAGCTATTCATGATGCTGTCTCTCTCTCTCTCTCCCTCTCTCTCCTCACCCATGCCCCCCAACATACCACCGAATCATGGACCTAGTTTCGTTGCAAACCACCATTCATTCTCAGGTTCAATAAACCTTCACCATGTGCTAACTCTATCCCAAACATTACAAAGGATAAAAAAAGTAAGACTGGCCAGGCATGGTGGCTCACTCCTGTAATCTCAGCACTTTAGGAGGCCGAGGCAGGTGGATCACTTGAGCCCAGGAATTCAAGACAAGCCTGGGCAACATAGTGAAACCCCGTCTCTAAAAAAACAAGCAACAAGAAAGAGTAAGACATGGACTCCACAGTTACAGCCTAATAAGAATTAACAGTGGTTAACATGATGGAGTGAGCACCCTGGGTCAGATGCTGTGCCGTTTACACATGATTTTATTCTAGTTTTCTTTGGGATGTCATTATTGTTATCCTCATTTTATCCTCATTCTATGGGGGAGGAAACTGAGGCACAGAAATGCTGGAGTAAGTGATCCATGGTCACATGGTTCATCAATTTAAAAAGCCATCATTGTAACTGGGCACGGTGCCTCATGCCTGTAATCCCAGCAATTTGGGAGGCTGAGGCGGGTGGATCACTTGAAGTCAGGAGTTCAAGACCAGCCTGGTCAACATGGTGAAACCCCATCTCTACCAAAAATACAAAAATTAGCTGGACACGGTGATGCACGCTTGTAATCCCAGCTACTCGGGAGGCTGAGGCACGAGAATCTCTTGAACCCAGGAGGCGGGGCTTGCAGTGAGCCAAGATCGTGCCACTGCACTCCAGCCTGGTCAATAGAGCGAGACTCCCTCCCAGAAAAAAAAAAAAAAAAAAGCCATCATTCAAACTATGGCCATTTCTTTTCCACCAACAAACAAGAAGAGTTGGGTAGAAACATACACAAAAGCAGATCATTGGCTGGCAGGAGGTGTTCAGTCCTGTAAAAAAGAACGAGCACAATTGTCTCTTTACACAGGGGCATTTGAGCGGTACCTCTCAAGCCTGGGTAATACTTCAACAAACAGATATGGGGCGAAGGAGCATCAGAGTCAGGGGAAGGGGTGAGATCTGAGATAGGGGCTCAGTGAGGGTGGGCGTGCCTGGAAGACAGTGAGACCTCAGTTTGACTGCAGTGGAGGGGAGGGCGTCAGGGGGCACCCTGGGAGGAGCCTGCGGACATTTGTTTCACACTCACATGCCAGACCCCATGCTTGGTGTTTTGCATCCATTATCTTATTTCATCACGTCAGCCAACAACCCCCTGAGGAAGGTCTTCCTCTCTTTATTTCACAAATTTAAAAAAAAAGAAAAAAGAGGAGCAAATTGTTGACGTAACTCACCCCATCACCCACAGCAAGCCCAGTTACCAAACCATGGGCTTTTGGGCACCCCTCTCTGTCTCTCAAGATGTTGTCTTGTAAGAAATAATCCCATAGACAAAGATTCTCAAGATGATGCACTTAGTCCTAAGTGGCTTTGAATCTTTTGCAGGGTGTGACCCATGCAAGCCCCTAGAAAAGTTGCTGACTATTGTATGATTCCATCACGGCCTCAAGGAGCATCTGTTTATCCAGTGGAAACAGAGAACAGGATAAGCTCGTGCTCTTCTACCAGCATTCTCTGTCTATGAGTCAAGGGCATGGTGTTAAAGGCAAGAAAGAAGAATCCACTAGGCTGAGAGTAAGCAGATGAAAGGACCATGGTCCACACACATCAGCTGTGGGGTCCTTGTACAAGACATTTCACCTCTCTGAGTCTCAGGTTTTCCAACTAGAAATTGGGCTTTAAAAAAAAGAAGAAGAAGAAGAAGGTGGCCTGGCGCGGTGGCTCACACCTGTAATCCCAGCACTTTGGGAGGCAGAGGCAGGTGGATCACCTGAGGTCAGGAGTTCAAGACCAGCCTGACCAACAAGGTGAAACCCCATCTCTACTAAAAATACAAAAATTTGCCAGGCATGGTGGCAGGCACCTTTAGTCCCAGCTACTCAAGAGGCTGAGACAGGAGAATTGCTTGAACCCGGAAGGCGGAGTTTGCAGTTAGCCGAGATCGTGCCACCGCACTCCAGCCTGGGCAACAGAGCAAGACTCCATCTCAAAACAACAAAAAAGAAGAAGAAGATCTCTTAGTCAGTTTGAACTGCTGTACCAAATTGCCATAAACAACCAACATGTATTTATCACAGTTCTGGAGGCCAGAAGTCCAAGATCAAGGTGCCAGTAGATCTGTTGTCTGATGAAGGCTCACTTCCTGGCTTGCAGACAGCCACCTTCTTGCTGTGTCCTGATACGGCAGAGAGAGCCCGCAATCTCTCTAGCCTCTTCTTATAAGAGCACTAATCCCATTCAGGAGAGCTCCACTGTCATGATCTAATCGCCTCCCAAAAGTCCACCTTTCAAATACCATCACATTGGGATTAGGGTCTTATCACATGAATATGGAAGGGACGCAAACATTTTAGTCCATTGCAGAAGATACTAGGAAAATGACATCTGCATGTTGATAAATGACATCTGCATATTGATAGGACTAAAGTGAGAATATCCAGTCGTAAGATGATGAGCTGCAGAGGGAAATCATGAGAAAAGCAAAGCCTGCAGGAAATAGTCATTTACTAGCTTCCCCAGTCCCAGCTGAAACCAGATAGTACCTACAGCTTAAAGCGTAAAGAAGCATTTGCCTCCCACCCAGGCATTCCCTGTGCACAAGCTTTCCCATTCTCTGGCCCACACCAGCCCTTTCCATTCAGCCTTCTCCTCCCTGCCCCTCTGCCATGCTAAGCCCCCAGAAAATCTTCTGCTTCATCACATGCACTGACCCCAAAGTCACCAGGCTTTCCCCTCTCAAGGAACTTGCACTCTATGCCTTGTCTCTAATGACAGAAGCAGAGGCCTTGTGCCCAGCAGAAGATGCCGGGAATCTTTATGAGGATGATGGATGCATTGGTCAGAAGCCCTGCTCAGCCCCAATACTCGGTCCACCTCGCTGAGATGAGAAGAGCCCTGGGTCCAGGCCCTACCTGGCCTCTCAGGCTCTCCCCACACCTCTCTGACCCTTTGTTTCTTCATTTATAAATTAAGGGCGTGGCTCAAAGGATTTCTAAGTCCCTTTCCAGTTCACAGACCCTGGGTCTATTCACTTGTTGCTACCAGCATGAAGTTAGGAGAACTCACTGGAATGGACTGTTAGTATAGGACGCTTTTGAGAATGTGGTTTGACTGGTATTGTGGGTGCGCTCAGAACCTCCCAAGCCTCTAAAGAAAGAAACATCTTTGGGGAACTTTCCTTGAAGGATCTCCGCCAAGGGTTTGCTGGACACAAGGATCAAGTCGGCAGGATCTCCCCACCCCCATCCACAACCACTTTAATCAACATGCCCCTTTTTTAATTTCAAGTTCAAATATGTACCTGATTAGAAGAAAAGAAAAGAAAATGATTCTTTACACATAAATCCTCCCGCTCGTTTTTTTTTTTTTTTTTTTGAGACGGAGTCTCGCACTGTCAACCGGGCTGGAGTGCAGTGGCATGATCTCGGCTCACTGCAACCCCCGCCTCCCGGGTTCAAGCAATTCTCCTGCCTCAGCCTCCCGAGTAGCTGGGATTACAGGCGCCCGCCACCACACCCGGCTAATTTTTGTACTTTTAGTAGAGACGGGGTTACACTATGTTGGCCAGACTGGTCTCTAACTCCTGACCTCATAATCTGCCCACCTCAGCCTCCCAAAGTGCTGGAATTACAAGCATGAGCCACCACGCCCTGCCAACCCCTTTTTTTTAATCTCATTGTGTGTGTGTGTATATGTGTGTATGTGTATGTGTGTGTGTGTTTATGTGTGTATGTGTGTATATGTGTGTGTGTTTATGTGTGTGTGTGTATTTGTGTTTATGTGTTTGTGTGTGTGTGTGTGTGTGTGCGCTTCAGGAGAAAGGCCTCTGCAATGCACAAGAAAGATTTTCTTTTTTCAGAAGATTTTTACTTCAAGGTTAGTTCAACAGCATTTTCTCATAAATAAGCATGAAAGCTTCCTCCCCTGGGCTGATGTCTTTCCGTTTATACACTGAGTACAATGACTCTCAATTCTACACATGATGCCAGCTCTCTTTGAATGATAACAGCTGAAATATATAATACTAGTGCTTTAAAACACGCACACAGGCATGCAGAGAATTGGGTAGCCTCAACCTTGAACAATTACAGTATTTTGAAATGAAGTTCAGCATTTCTTGATTTCATATATCTCTGTCTAAATTAGAAGTTACTGTCAGGCTGTATTATCCTGTTGATCTTCTAGTTTGTGCATCAGAGTTCAAATTATTTGTTTTAGTTTAATATTATTTTCTATTGAAAATGTTACAGCTATGCGTCTAGCATTTCAGTCACAATAGGGATGAATTATAAGTTCCAAAAGAGAGATTCTCCCAATTTTAGAGATGGTAGGGCTTTGAGAGAGTATCTAGACAAATGCGGAAGAGGAAACTGAGGCCCCAAGAGACAGAGAGCTTGTTCTGAGGTCACTAGCCAAATAGTGAGAAAGGCAGGACTAGAAAATGTTGATAGCTTGTCTTTTGGGGAGTGTAGGGAAGGGTTATTTCTCTTCAAAATCCCTCTCAAATCTTCAGTCAAAAAATAACCAAGGCCGGGCTCAGTGCAGTGGCTCATGCCTGTAATCCCAGCACTTTGGGAGGCCAAGGTGGATGGATCACTTGAGGTCAGGAGTTTGAGACCAGCCTGGCCAACATGCTGAAACTCCGTCTCTACTAAAAATATAAAAATTAGCCGGGCATGGTGGTGGGCACCTGTAATCCCAGCTACTCAGGAGGCTGAGGCAGAAGAATCGCTTGAACCCGGGAGGGGGAGGTTGCAGTGAGCCAAGATCACACCACTGCACTCCAGCCTGGATGACAGAGCGAGATTCCATAAATAAATAAATAAATCACCAAAAGAGGCCCCCCTGACCCTTCGTTCATGGGACTATTTACCCAAGTCCTTATAAAGACTTTCTTCCTTAAGCAGAGATTTGGGGACCTTTTTCAAATTGTCTTTAACTTCTGTTTCCAAATCATGAGCAGTCATGTTTTACCGAAGTCACCAGCATCTTCACTAGTGACTCTCTGTTCTAACCTTGGGTTCGCCCAACGGTGGGGCTCTTTACCAAGAGCTTTCAACCTCCGTAAGCTGCTGATAGATCCCAGGCACGTAAGGGAACAGAAATCTCAGCCTGTGCCCAGGGAAATCTGGTATACCCCACATTTCAACTCCCAAGTATCCTCTGCGCTCCGTTTTCCTCTTTCTTGCTGTTTCTTGCTTGCTTACTTGAGTGATTTGGATTTGAGGGTTCTCCCTCTGGCAATGACAGAAGAAATCAACTAGAGGCAGGCAAGCAGAGGCCTGGAGGTAAAAGGTGGCTAGGGCAGCCTGGCGGAGGGTGCTGCAGTGGGTGGAGCTCATGGAGTGTCCTTGTTGACTTCTCCAGGAGAAGCTGATTCTGGAGAGCACCGTTAGGGAGAGACATGAACCAGCCCTGTGAGGCAGGATGACTCAGGAAGACAGGTGGGTTCTTCAGAGCTGGGTAAGTCACTTAGACTCTCCGAACCTCACTTTCCTACCTGCAAAATGGAATCATTTCTACCTCACAGGATCCCTATGAGGATTAAATGGCAGGGCTCATGTGGAAGGCACTTCATCCCGTGCTTAGTGTGTGGTAGACACTGAATGAATGATTTAAAACACCAGCACTGGCCGGGCACACCTGTAATCCCAGCACCTTGGGAGGCTGAGGCGGGTGAATCACCTGAGGTCAGGAGTTCGAGACCAGCCTAGCTAACATGGTAAAACGCCACCTCTACTAAAAATACGAAGATTAGCAGGGCATGTTGGCTCATGCCTGTAATCCCAGCTACTCAGGAGGCTGAGGCAGGAGAATTGCTTGAACCCTGAAGGAGGAGGTTGCAGTGAGCCAAGATCTTGCCACTACACTCCAGCGTGGGCAACAAGAGCAAAACTCAGTCTAAAAAAAAGACCACGGGCACCACTGCCCCTGCAAGCAGCCAGTTCCTCATGAACAGATCCTTCTCCAACTCCCATGCCCCAGCTAGGGCTGGGCATCACAAGCCCCCATCTGCACCTCCCAAATGCCTTTGCAGGCCCTGGCCTGGGTCAGGGCTGCCCTCAAGGGACCACAGGCGACCAAACAGGAACCTGGAGATAGATACCCTGAGAATATTTTTCCAGAGTGTTGGCCGGGGCCTGAGATCCCTTTCCTCAGGACACAGGCAGCTTCTAATTCCACATCCCAGGTCAGAGGTGGGGTACAAACTCCTGAGGGAGAAAGCACTCTCGGTGACTTGCAAGTGACAGGTCTTAGATCCGGAGGGCCTGGAGGGATATACATTTTAGAGGCTGAAGGGAAATGCCCAGGCTCAGTACAGGCACAGGGCAGAATCTGACCAGGAAACAGCTGCAGTACAGACAAAGGGGCCTTGGCAAGGCTAGGCCCTCCCGGACTGTGCCATGATTCCCAGGGCTGGCCCCGACAGGTATGTAATAGATGATCATTGAGTCAATGGGGAACAGGGGTGAGTTTACACAGAACCCACGTTTGCATTCGGCAGGAATTCCTACGGAAACAGTGGTAAGGGATCAGGACATGAGGGAAACGCTGGGCAGATGTTTTCAGTTCAGGGCCGGGGGCTTTCAGGAAAGCACAGCAGACAGACAGCAAGTTCACCTCTGCGGGGGAGGAAGGGAGAGATGCGGCTGCAGGCCGGGGCCATCTGGCCCTTTGCTCCCAGGTTTTCAGACCAGCTTCTAGTAACCTGTCAATCACGGCTCAGCCCTGGGCTAAGTGCTGATGGCAAAGTTTAGAGAAGAAATATCCTTAACTTCCCAAAGGTAATGCACGCACACACACATCCACAGACACACAGATACATAGACACACATGCATATACACAGAGACACACATACAGACACACACAGACACACATGGAGACACACATACATAGACACAGAGAGACACACACACAGAGACACACAGGCACACACATGGAGACATACAGAGAAACACACACACAGATGCACACACACAAACACACAGGCACGCTATGCACGCATATACAGACACACATACACAGACACACACAGAGACACACACGTACACACAAAGGCACATATACACAGGCACACGCATAGACATACAGAGACACACAGACACATGCACAGAGACGCATACTCAGAGACACACACAGACCACACACAGACTCACACACACACACAGACACACATGGAGACATGCATACAGAGACACATAAACACTCATAGACATACACAGACCCACTCAGACACACAGACACACACACGGAGCCACACATACAGACAGGCACACATACACACACATGGAGACACACATACAGAGATACACAGAGAAATACACAGACACAGGCACACACAGACACACACAGGCACACAGACACACACCGAGCCACACAGAGACACACACACACAAAGACATGCAGACACACAGACACACACAAAGACACATGCAGAGACACACAGAGAAACACACACAGACACGCAGGCACACATACAGAGACACACACAGGCACACTGTACACATATACAGACACATACAGAGAGACACATACATACACACACAGGCACATATACATAGCACACACATAGACATACACAGAGACACACAGACACATGCACATAGACACATACTCAGAGACACACACACAGAGACACACACACAGACACACAGGCTCACACTCACAGAGTCCAGGCCTGTCTGGAGAAGCACTAGGAGAAAGGCACGGGGGGAAGGAGAGGCCGAGATAAAGTGAGGAGGGGAGCGATCTGGAAAAGCAAGGAGAGAGTGAGGAGCGGGATAGGGATCACAGTCCACGAGCTTGGGCTGAGGCCAGGCCCAGTCTTGAAAGGGGCCCAAAAGGGCAGCCCAGTGCCAGACAGGACTCGGTCTGACAGAGACCTGTCCTTGCGCAGCCTGGGGTTTGCTCTGAGGTTTTGTGGGTGTAAGCTATCTCTGAGGTCACCCCCATACGCATCATTTATTCGCGTCTGTGAGTGCTTTGGACATTCATGGCTCCGCAGTCGGCGCAGGACCGAGGCCCCCACGGACAGAGCTGTCAGGTAGGGCAGACCGGGCGCTGGGGCTGGAACGTTCCAGAGGCTCTGGCAAGGCATTCCAGGAAGGGAACGTTCACTTCAGAAAGGGCCTCATGGGGGCCTCTTAACCCCCAGTGCCTGCGCTCGCCCAGAGACTGGCAGGCCAGGGCAGCAGCCGGCCGGGACTGTCTCTCCGGGCTGCAGACAGCCTGGCTCCAGGCCCACCTCCCGGTGCCCTCGGCCTGACATCTTCTGGGCAGAGCCACGATGCCCAGGGAGCCGTGTGGATGGTGTTAGTAAACACGCTTTCTTGCGCCCAGCCTGGCAGGGCCTGTGGGCAGCGGGAGGGCAAGGCGCTGGCAGCTCCCACGGCCGGGCAGGCGGGCGGGCAGGCAGACAGGCGGGCAGGCCGCCCCGCACAGCCCAGCCAAGGCCCAGAACAGAGCAGCTGCTCCCGTCGCCATGGAGACGGGGACTGAACAATGAGCATCCAGAAATGCAGCATGGCCGCCTGGCACTGCAGCCCACACTCCCACCAGGCCCTCACACCTACACACAGGCACGCGCATGCATGCACACACACACACACACACACACACGAACACACATGCATGCACTCACACAGTCTCGGCCTCCCTGCTGGAGAAGCAAGAGGGAGAAGGAGAGGGAAGTGGGGAGAAGGAGAGGGAAATGGGGAGAGGGAGAGAGTGCGGAGAGGAGGAAAGGGGAAAGAGTGAAGAGGAGAGCAAAGGAGATCACAGCTTCATTGTTGCAAAGTTGAGCAAAAATCTCACCCTTTGATTCTAGCTAAAAATACGTTTTGCAAAACTTGCCAGCTTTTCAGAGGGTCATGTGGTGCCCTGGATTCTTGTGTAACAGGAGAGTGAAAGGGGGTTTCTAATTAGCAAAAGCATCTTGAATCAAATCACCTTCTACTTAGAGAGGGGTAGCTGAGAGCCCGACGGAGTTTTAAGTCCCAGGAAATTAGAAGAACACTTTCTTAAATGGATCTAAATCCCATGTAATTCCTCCTTGGAGATAATGGGAAGAGGAGGCCAACAGGTTTAGCCACAGTCTCGGAAATGGGGAGCCTGAAAGAGGCTTCATCTGGCCCCTTGGGAAGGCAGAGGGCAGCTGTGTCCAGAGGATTTGAAGAGACCTGGGGCAGGCTCAGGAGGGCAGCCCATGGGCATCTGGTTGTGGTGCTTGTGGGTGTCTTCTGAACACTTCCTTTGTGTGAGATACTGAGCAGGTCAGCCCCTGTCTTCCAGGGGCTCCCAGGACCCCAGCGGGGGAGGTGGCAGGGCCCCCGATGTGCACTGGGTAAGCGGGCACATCCCTATGTAGACACACTCTCCCGCTCACCAACCAGCCACCAGCCAGCCCTCAGCCCTATCCTCGTGTCTACAATGAAATCAGGTCTCGAGTCTCTGAGACTTCCAGGACCACTGTCCAAGGACTGGCAATTCCCATCCTAATTTCCATCAAGTGCTCAACCTGCAGTAAGTCGCTTGATTTCTCTTGGCTTTGCCTGGTTCCTTCCTGCTTCAGAGCAAGTGGGTGTCCTCCACAGGTGGCCAGACCCTTTTAGCAGAAAAAAATGGATGCCTGCTGATTGACCTGATGGAGTGTAGGAGCCGAAAGGGACACTCTAAGGTTCTGGTGTCCACCTCCACCACTGGAGATCATAGCCAGTGACATTGTAGCTGGCACGGGAAATTCATGGTCTACACTCCAAGCAGCATGCGGGGAGAAGGCGTTCACCACTTTTCTGGGGATGGAGTTGAAAAAGCGAGACAGAGAGAGGAGGCAAGAGAATCAGAACACGTTGGAAAGGAGGAAGAGAAAAGGTAAGACTGAGATAAATCTCCTAAGCTGTGTCAAGTACTAGCAGGTTCCAGCAACTGCATTCAACTACAGCTAAGAAGTACTGAACAGCCCTTCCTCAGCTTCCTGGCCTCTAAAATCGTAGGCCCCATGAAAGAGAAAACATAGTAGACAATTAAAAGAAGGAGTGAGTACTAGAACTGAGCCAAGCCCCCTCCTCAGCTCCCTGCTCCCCTTGCCTGCCCGGCATCCCTTGCTAGAAGGTTCTCAGAACTCCAGGAAGCCATCTGCACCGGCTCAGAAGTGGCAGAGGGGGAATTAAAACCACGAAAGAAGGATCAGAGAGACTCTCTCCCCCTCAAGAGCCACTTTAGTAGATGAAAAAAGCCAGGTGATTTTAATCATCACAAATTGTCTGAGCCTCTGAATCCACCTTCTCTGAAGCAAGGGAGGCCTTCCCTGGTTGCTGACTGATGCTCTCCAGTGGTCTGGGCTCGGGGTGTGGCTGGAAACCTACTTTTGTCCCCCTCCTCACTTCCTGGATCCTTCTGCCTGTCCTCCCAGGTCCCTGGCCCAGTCCAGGCCAAAGCAGCCCGACCCTGCTTATCTAAGGAGATCTGACAAGACTCCAGCCCTCAGGGGTACGGCCGCTGGCAAAACATATGGTGCATCGTAAATAGGACTTCCTTTTAGGAAATGAGCTGCTGTAATTAAATCCCCATTCATTTTTTGTAACATACACACAGAGACAAATAGATCTTTATCCTTTAGAGGCACAGAAGAGAATGGCTTGTGGGGAACAGAGATTATCTGGCGCAGTAGACTCTTAAAAAAGACTTCCTAGATCCAGGTGGAATGAAAACTCCGAATTCATAAGCTCCATCGCTAGCCCAAGTGGGCGAGCGGCTCTACTTCCCCTCTCCAGGACCAGTGAGGGAGCCTTTTGAAATGGAAGAACGTATTTACCCGGAATCTGGGCCGAAGAGGCGGTCGCTTCTTCCCATCCCACAGTCCTGTGACAGAGCAAAGCTTAAATTAGATGTATTTCAATTGGTTTTCTCTGGATTGGGTTCAACCTGAATTGAGCCCACCTGTGAGCTGTGTACTGGGCTAGGCACTGTGGAGGGATACAGGGAGCACGTGGGACCCAGGGGACTCCTAGGGACCCAAGAGACACCTGAGGGACAAGGTGCTGACCTGCGCACAGCACCCAGTTCCACAGGAAGGGGAGCATAGGAGGGTGGCAGGTTGTTCCATTGGGGGTCTGGGAAGCCTTCATGGGGTTAACAGGAGAGCCGATCCTGGAGGGAAGAGTAGGATTTCCTGAACAGAGGCTGGAGTGACGGCATCCAGAGAGATGGAACAAGACACAGAGCATGGTACTGAGGCCTGTCTGGTACTAGAGTCACAAGATTCATGGGAGATACGGGTGAGGAAAAGAAAGAACTGGACGCCGGGCGCGGTGGCTCACGCCTGTAATCCCAGCACTTTGAGAGGCCGAGGCAGGTGGATCACCTGAGGTCAGGAGTTCAAGACCAGCCTGACCAACATGGTGAAACCCTGTCTCTACTAAATACAAAAAATTAGCTGGGTATGGTGGCGCATGCCTGTAATCCCAGCTACTCGGGAGGCTGAGGCAGAGAATTGCTTGAACCTGGGAGGTAGAGGTTGCAGTGAGCCGAGATTGCATCATCGCACTCCAGCCTGGGCAACAAGAGCGAAACTCCGTCTGAAAAAAAAACAAAACAAAACAAAAAAAAAAGAACTGGACATCTCTTCTGTCTTTGAGAGCCAATAAGGTCCAATATTTCATTTCCTCAGAAATGAAATTTTCTGGCCGCGCGTGGTGGCTCACACTTGTAATCTCAGCACTTTGGGAGGCCAAGGTGGGTGGATCACCTGAGGTCAGGAGCTTGAGACCAGCCTGGCCTACATGGTGAAACCCCATCTCTACTAAAAATAAAAAATTAGCTGGGCGTGGTTGTGTGTGCCTGTAATCCCAGCTACTCGGGAGGCTGAGGCAGGAGAATCACTTGAACCTGGGAGGCGGAGGTTACTGTGAGCTGAGTTCGTGCCACTGTGCTCCAGCCTGGGCAACAGAGCAAGACTCTGTCTCAAATAATAATAATAATAAATAAATAAAATGAATGAAAAGAAAAAAATTTTTCTTTCATGCGGTCACCAAACATCTGTTGTCTTGCACACGGTAGGAAAAAACAAAACACCAAAACTGTTTCTCAGACTGAATACGATGTGAAAGGCACTGAGTTAGATGGTGTGCTGGTCGGTCTCCGGGGTGAAGGAGATCCAGGGGTCAGCCTCCAGGCATTTGCAAACTCTCAACCTTGCAAATACCATGGGGCCCTCCCCGCAGTTACTGTGTTTGGAATCTCGAGAAAATCACAGAGCTTCTTTGAGATGCAAATGTTGCGCTGGGCTGGGCCGGCTCACAATTCAGATCGGCTATCGCCACCAAATACCACGTCCACAGGGCTGGGACTTCCAGTGGGGCTTTGGAATGGTTGACCCCGAGAAGGTGAAATCCCAGATACCGAGGCTTCATACAAGGCAGAAAGTGCTAAAGGCCATTTGAAAATGACCTTTGAAAGTGCTAGCGGATAAAGGCATCCCACACCCTGTGGTGATCAGGGCAAGCCACATGCATAGGGGTCAAGACCTGTGGTTTGCCTGTATTTGAATCCTGGCCCCAAAGTCTACTAGCTGTGTGACTTTTAGTGAAAGACTTAACCTCTCTGTGCTCTGGTTTCTTCTTCTGTAAAATAAGGATAAAAATAGAACAATAGGCCACTCCTAGGGTCATTGTGATGAATGAATTAAGATCCATAAAGCACTTAAGACAGTGTGGGGCACATAATAAGTGCTTGAGGTATTTGTTGTTGTTACTGTTATTTAATGAATGGTGTAAGTAGATACACAGTGTCTGTGAGATGAGGATATGAGCAAACCATTTTAGATAAAGAAAATTCTGTCCAGGTGCGAAGACTTATGCCTGTAATTCCAGCACTTCTGGAGGCCGAGGTGGGAGGATCACTTGAGCCCAGGAATTCAAGACCAGCTTGGTCAACATGCCGAAACCCCATCTCTACTAAAAAAAACACAAAAATTAGCCAGGCGTGGTGGTGCACACCTGTGGTCCCAGCTACTCAGGACCCAGGTCCCAGGCTGAGGTCGGAGGATGGCTTGAGCCTAGGAGGCAGAGGTTGCAGTGAGCCGTGACTGTGCCACTGCACTTCAGCCTTGGCAACAAAGGAAGACCTTGTCTCCAAAAAAATAAGAAGAGGAAGAAAAAAAAGTCTGGCTGGGCTTGGTGGCTCAAAACTGCAATCCTACCACTTTAGGAAGCTGAAGTAGGAGGATTGCTTGAGCCCAGGAGTTTGAGACCAGGCTGGGCAGCATAATGAGACCCTGTCTCTTAAAAAAAAAAAAAAAGAGAGAGAAAGAAAGAAAAGAAAAGAAAGAAAGAAAACTGAAAGAAAAGTCTGTGAATCTTTGGCACCTGGACACTTTTCAAAAATAAAAATAAACTTCTTTTGTAGCCAGTATTGGACTAGTCAGTACTTAACATCACTTGGAAGGTGACGTTCCTGTCTGGGGCCTGCTGGGGACCTCACAGGGACGCCAAGCATCAGACAGACAGTTGGACTAGCTGACCTGTGAGGACCCTTTTGGTCCTGAAATGCCATCACATGCATTCTATTACACAGGGAGGGAAGCTTTCCCCAGGTTCCCAGGCTGTAAAAAGGGAAAGAAAGCACACAGTGGCTTCCATGTTCTCTCACACACCCTGCCGGGGCATCCTCCTAGCACAGAGGAAACTGGCCTTCCCCACAGTTAACTGCTGCTGTGGGGTTCTAGTCATCCCCAGGAACTTGCAGTGTGTCCTGAAGAGCAGGGGAGGGAGAACACCACGGTTATAGAGTTTGAGTTTCTCTCTCTACCTCCTCATCCACCAAGTCCTCCTCATCTCTTTCCCTCAAAACACCATTTTTGGCTGGGCGTGGTGGCTCATGCCTGTTATCCCAGCAATTTGGGAGGCCGAGGTAGGTGGATCACTTTAGGTCAGGAGTTCGAGACCAGCCTGGGCAACATGGTGAAACCTTGTCTCTACTAAAAGAACAAAAATTAGTTGGGTGTGGTGGCAGGCGCCTGTAATCCCAGCTACTTGGGAGGTTAAGGCAGGGGAATCGTTTGAACATGGGAGGCAGAGGTTGCAGTGAGCCGAGATTGTGCCACTGCACTCTAGCCTGGGTGACAGTGAGACTCCTTTTCAAAAAAAAAACCCACACGATATTTTATGTCCTCTTATTTAAAGTGGGAAACTGAGGCCTGGTACCCTGCCTGCCACCACACATCATCTGGGCTCAAAGTAAATCCCAGGCTCCCTTCCTCCCTGACCTGGGTCACCTCCATTTGCTACTCCCAGTTTGCAAAGGGCTTTCAAATAGATGATTCTGATCTGCCTCCCAGCGGATATCAAGGGGCCTGTTTTACAAAGGATAAACCAAGGCACGGAGAGGGTAAGTGGCCAGTCAAGAGATGCAGCTGGTACCTGGTGAAACTGGGATTCGATACTCTTCTCACTACACTAAGTCCAGGCAGCACACTCTCCTGCTTACCTCATTTTCTCAGGTCACCTTTGACCACAGTCATTGTTAGGACCTTTTGCCAAACATCTCAGTTCCAGTCTCCATCTGGCCTTGGACTATCTATCTTGGACCAGTTTCATCTCTAAGAAACTGCTGTGACTATAAATCGAATTCTTCCTTCTGGGAGCACCTCTTCGTGCTTTTCACCATCTTCCCCTCTTTTACATTGAGCAAAACAGCAGTTTTCATATGGATAATTATACTTTGCATTTGCTTAGCACTTTTGGCTTTTCGCAGCACTTTCCCATCTATTATCTTGTTTTATCCTAATAAGCCCATGAGACTGGCAATGTTCTCCTTATTGCAGAGAAGAAAAGGAGACACAGAGGAAACAGTGTCTGGTTCCAGGTCACCCAGCAAACCGATGGCAGACCAAGGAGGGAACGCAGTAGGATTTCTGGGGCTGCACTCTTCCATCTTAGTACATTAATTCTTTGCCATGGATTGGGCTTCTTTTTTTTTTTTTTAAGACAGAGTCTCGCTCTGTTGCCCAGGCTGGAGTGCAGTGGCACAATCTCGGCTCACTGCAACCTCCGCCTCCCGGGTCCACGCCATTCTCCTGCTTCAGCCTCCCGAGTAGCTGGGACTACAGGTGTGTGCCACCACGCCCAGCTAATTTTTTGTATTTTTAGTAGAGACAGGGTTTCACTGTGTTAGCCAGGATGGTCTCAATCTCCTGACCTTGTGATCCACCCGCCTTGGCCTCCCAAAGTGCTGGGATTACAGGCGTGAACCACTGTGCCCGACCACTGAGCTTCTTTTTTAAAGAAAATTATTTTTTAATTTTTTTTATGGGCAGCCCCTGAACGAGAGTAGGTTCAGAGAGATTCCCTGAGCTTCTTAACAGATGTCATGAATCATTTAAGGAAGGAGAGTATCAAAGGCCAGGCGCCTGGTGGCTCACACCTGTAATCCCAGCACTTTGGGAGGCTGAGGTGGGCGGATGACTTGAGGTCACGAGTTCAAGACCAGCCTGACCAGCATGGTGAAACCCATCTCTACTAAAAATACAAAATTAGCTGGTTGTGGTGGTGCATGCCTGTAATCTCAGCTACTCGGGAGGCTGAGGCAGGAGAATCGTTTGAACCTGGCAGGCAGAGGTTGCAATGAGCCGATATTGAGGATCACTTGAGGTCAAAAGTTCAAGACTAGCCTGACCAGCATGGTGAAACCCCGTCTCTACTAAAAACACAAAATTAGCTGGGGGTGGTGGTGCACGCGTGTAATCCCAGCTACTTGGGAGGCTGAGGCAGGAGAATTGCTTGAACCTGGGAGGCGGAGGTTGCAGTGAGCTGAGATTGCGCCATTGCACTACAGTCTGTGCTACAAGAGTGAAACTCCATCTCAAAAAAACAAAAACAAGGAGAGTATCATTTTGAGTGTGAGAAATGTGAGACATGGCCAAGTGTTACAGAAGAAAAAAATACTATGCTGGAGTCAGGAGCGGCCGTTCTCATTTCAGCTTTGCTCCTGCTCCATGTGTGACTCTAGACAAGTCACTTTTTTCCCAGCTTCACTTTCCTGATCTTCAAAATGATGGGATTGAACCACACCCTCTCTGGCATGGGCAAGAAGCCTCTTCCAGGTCCCAGAGACTATGTTGCTATCTTCAAATTTGACTGGTAGAAAAATGGGCAGTTTTTCTTTACTTTCCACCTGGGGATACAAAAAAAAGATCCAAGAGTTGCAGAGAAAAAGTGCTTGGGAGAAGTCACTCTTCACCTAATCTAGTTTTAGGTGAAACTGCCTCCCGTGGAATGCCAGGTGAATGATTAAAACGAGAGTAGGCATTGTTCTGGCTTGTTTCACGGTACAGGCATTTAATCCCAACATCGCTGTGTGAAACGTACTCCTGTTTGCACGGGGGAGCCCCATAGGTTTTTAATTCTTCTGTGGGAAACAAAGGCCCTCATTCACTAAACAGTAACTCAAGAGGGTAGTTTCTGCTCTTACCAGTCAAAAAATGTTGTCTGGCCACAAGATCTCATCATCGAACTCAAGAGGCAAAAGAAAGCTCTTTTTACACTGGGTCTCTTTGATAGTGGTCAAGCTCGTGTTTGCATTTTCTTCTTTATGAATAAGGTCTTAGGTTTATTTTATAGGGAAATAAATCTAGCCAGAGGTTCTAATGACAAGATAATGACCAGAAGAGAACTCTATTTGTTGCAAAAGGGTTTGTGTTATGAAAAACAGAGCAACTTTGCCATTTGTTTTTGAAAGAAAGGCTTTGGCAGCTCCCGTCAATGATTAGCTGAGAAGTGACTTCACACACCCATAGGACAAATTTCTATCTAATTTACAAAAGTTCCCAGGGAGCATGCCTTTCAGTCCCAAAGGAGCTCACAGAAGACAGCTAATTTATGCCCCAAGAGTTGTGAGAGGAATTTAGACATGGAAGACAACTATGTCTTCTTCGAGTGGCTTCTGAAATACATCAGATGGGGTAACACTCCCAGATAAGACCATAGCAGGAAATGTTTGTTGTCAGGTCTTCTTGTCTCATCCATTCATACACAGATACCTGTTTGATTCACGCTGATTAGTCTGCAAAACACTGGAGGGTGGGGCAGGATGAGCACACCTAGAAACTGGAAACTTCTTCCCTGCCCTCCACCCACTTACAATTTTGTCAGGAAATCAGCTGACCACATACTAGCTTGAAATACAATGCAGAATACAATAAGACCTTGAAAGGCCTCAGAACGAATAATTACAAGAATTCCAAGCAGGGAGTAATCACTGCTCATTGGAGCTTCGAGGAACAAAATATCAGTGGGCCCAGAAGAATCAGGACAGCTTTGTCCTCTAGAACCTTCCACAATGATGGATAAGGTCTCTATCTGCTCTGAACAATTTGCTGGCCATTAGTCAGATGTGGCTGTTGAACATTTGAAATGTAGCTAGTGTGACTGAAGAACTGAATTGTATCTTTTATTTAATTTTTTAAATTTTATTGTGGTAAAATATGCGTAACATAAAATTTACCATTTTAACCATCTTTAAGTGTACAATTCATTGGCATTAAGTATACCCACAAAGTTGCGCAACCATCACCATTACCCATTTCTAGAATGCTTTCGACATCCCACATTGAAACTTTGTACCCATTTATAGGGGTGTTCAATCTTGTGGCTTCCCTGGGCACATTGGGAGAGGAATTGTCTTGGGCCACACATAAAATACACTGACACTAATGATAGCTGATGAGCTTTTAAAAAAAAAAATCTCATAATGTTTGAAGAAAGCTAACAAATTTGTGTTGGGCCACATTCAAAACTGTCCTGGGCCTCGGGTTGGACAAGCTTGTCATTGAACAACTTCCCATTCCTCCTACCCCCAGACCCTGGAAACGCTGGTCTACTTTCTCTCTCTCTTTGTGTATAATGAATTTGCCTATTCTAGGTAGCTCATATAAGTGAAATCACACAGTATTTGTCCCTTTGAGTCTGTCTTATTTTACTTATTAAGCTGTTTTCAAGGTTCATCTGCTTGTAGTATTCAAATGTCCTTCCTTTCTGAGGCTGAATAATAATTTATTGATGTATTTACCACATTTTGTTTATCTATTCATTGATTGATATTTTATTTAACTTTAACTAACTTTAAATAGCCAAATGTGGCTACTGGCTACTATATTGAACGCTGCAGATTTGTAGGATTTGGGCACTGTTGTGTGTTAGGAGTATGTGTGAATGAGAGGGGTGTGTGTGTGTGTGTGCCCACTACATTGAAGAGGTGGTGTGGAAATCAGGAGAATTCAAAGGGAAGAAATCCCAGTGAGCACAGGTGCAGGGAGGAGGGACCTTTTGGAAAAGAATAAGGAACGTGGTGGCTGAAACAGAAGGTATGTTAAGCAAGGTAGAAAATATGGCTAGAAAGAGAAGCTTTCTGAGAGCATAAATAGTCTTGAATACAACGTTTAAATTATTTCAAAATGAACTTACCTTCAGTTGTAAAATTGCAATATTATGTACTTGTTTAAATCCTTCAAAGCATCATTCCTGCTATCATTTTATGAAGAATAAAGACCAAATGTTGGACAAATACCTGCAGGACTCCATTTGAGAGAAAAAAAAAAATGTGCATAAGAGTCCCAGTCTAGAAAGCAGATGAATTAGACAGATATTGTTAAACTTGTAGGGAAAAAAATACTCACTTCATGGAAGGATTTACTAGAGACTCTTCCTTTACAGAATGTGCTCCCTTAGGGTCCTAAAAATAGGATTTGATTTACTTTAAAAATGCTTTTGCAACTCTTCCAGGCCCATCTCGACGGCGCTAAACAAAGCCTGCCTGTAGAACTGTTGCTCTGTGTGGGGCTAAAACACAATGTAATGGTCACAGTTTTTCTCCAGCTTGGTTGAAACAGTGAAGAATAGTGGAAAGAGCTCAGGCTTTCAAGTCAAGACATCTTCCTAAGGAAAGCGATTGAATTTCTTTGAAATATGGTTTTCTTATCTGTCGAATGGAAAAATTCCAAGCAATCTTTCAGACCTTTATATAAATTGCCTCGCCCAACATCTGGAAGGTTATAGGAACACCAAAAAGGGGTGGGAGAGGGGAGTCTTGGCAGTTATATCATTTTCAAAACAACTAAAGACAGGTCAAGATGGACAAAATGTTGCCAGGAGTCAGGACATCTTATGAGATATGACATAAGATGAAAAGAGATAACAGGCCTGCCAGGCAGGAGGACCGAAGTTTCAGATCTGCCAACCAGCCGGGACCAAAATAGCAAGAAAATATTAGCTGAAAAACAATATATGTATGAAATTAACCCAGAAAAATTATGGAGAAATGCACAGATAAAGGAGTTTCAAAGAATAACAATGTTTTGCTAACAATACCAGTAGATCACAGATCGCAGTTGTGTGTGTGTGTGTTTTGGCAATCAACATCGCATTTGCATAGTATTTTACAAATGTTAAAGCATTATTATATCCACCCTATCATTTGTTCCATATAATGCATTGATATCCACAGACCATTCTAATATTCCTTTTTTCAAAAACCTGAGCCCCAAATTAGTCCCATTTTCCATCCTTCTCTACCTTTATATAACCTGCAGTTTCCATGCAAACAAGAGTTGCTTAAATATCTCCAAACCTTTGTTTGTACTTTTCCTGCGTTGTGAAGCGTCTCTGCTTTTTTGTGTTTGTTTTTGTTTCTGAGACAGAGTCTTGCTGTGTCACCCAGGCTGGAGTGCAGTAGCACGATCATGGCTCACTGCAGCCACAATCTCCCAGGCTTAATGGATACTCCCACTTTAGCCTCCCAAGTAGCTGGGACCACAGGCACACACCACCAGGCTTGGCTCATTTTTTTGTTTTTTGTAGATGGGGTCTCGCCATGTTGCTGAGACTGGCCTTGAACTCCTGGCTCAAGGGATCCACCCACCTTCATCTCCCAAGGTCCTAGGATTATAGGTATGAGCCACCACACCCAGCCTAGAATGCTTTTGTTTGATACTGCTTTTCCAAACCTGAATATCTCCTTATCTGTAAACACTCAGCTCGTGCTGCTTCCTCCAGGGAGTTCTCCCTCTCACTTGCTGCCTGCAAAGTCTGAACTCCCAGACCTTCAGGGAAGGTTTCATGCTGGACTCATCTCTGCATCCCCCATGCCCAGTGCAGTGGTTGGCATGGACAGGTGTGCCCCAGGGCAAGGGCTGATGAGGAAAGCAAGTCCCAGAGAGGCTTGGTGGCTGCTTGGCCACAGAAGCTGAATTCACCACAGAACATGGATTAAGACCCATATATCTTGATTCCTAGACCAACGCAGGGCTTGAACAGCTTCTGCCAAAAGCACAGAGTGGGTTGCCATCCAGAATCAGGGTCCTGTCTGGTGCGCTGCTGGAGGTCTCTGCATGGGGAATTCCTTCTTCCCTCCTGACCCTAGTGGGTCCCGAGCCCTCCCCACCAGCCTCCTCTGCAGTGGGGCCCACAGCACACAAAGGTGCTATTTCCTCTCCTCTCTCCTTAGCAGAGAAACAGCGTTAAAGGAATCTGGAAGCCTATGAGTGAGCGTGTCTTTTCTGCTGTATCAGTTTCTAATTGGGCAGGGGAAGGGTCACGGAGGATGTCTGGGGTACGCTTTCACTCCTGGCTTGGGTTTTATTTCGTTTCCGTCCTCATTCCCAATAGCTCTTCCAGCACCCTGTCATAAAGTTGTGGGGCTTTTAGAATTATTTATAATCTCATTTTAAGTTGATGTGAACTCTTAAAAGCCTCCAATTCCCCCATTGTATTTATTTAGGCAAAGGTAATATCATAATCCACAATGATGCATTACAAGACACAATAATTGTCTTGTAAATATGGGTCTGATGAATCCTAATTGGTTCCTGGGTTACTTAAAGGGAAAATCATTTTGGTTGAGTGGTGATGTTGTGATGTTCTTCAAACCACTGACAATACATGTTCAACACCCATGTGAAGCCTCTGGAGGACCCGAAGATGGCTAATGTAGCATCCCTGTGCCTCCAGGAGCCCCGAGTGGAGAGTGAGAAACAGAGGACAAGTACAGCTACCGTGACACTAATGAGTTGTAAAAAGGACACGAACAAGAGAAATACTCATTTGGACTGAAGGAAGCTGTGCTTGAGCGAAACCTTGACGTGAGATTAAACTTGGCCAGATGAAGATGAAAGAGAAGAGAGAAAGAGCATCGGGGCAGCAAGGGACCAAAAGTGTGGGAAGACTGGACAGGACCTGGGAATAGCACCGGGAAACAGGACAGGAAATTGAAAGGAAAGACAAAGAGAAAGAAAAGACGAAGAGTTTCAAGGTTAGTGAGAGCTGAGCAACACCCTTTCTGTCCACTCTAGCCAGACCTCGTTTTATTGCACTTCATTAAATTTCACAGATACTTCATGCTTTACAAATTGAAGGTTTGTGGCAGCTCTGCATGGAGCAAGTCTATGGACCCCATTCTTCCAACAGCACGTGCTCACTTCATGTCTTTGTGTCACATTTTGGTATTATTTTAAATATTACCAAAAAAAATCTAACCCTATTTCAAACATTTCCATTACTATTATAACTGTTATGGTGATTTGTTATCAGGGATTTTTTTTTTTTTTTTTTTTTTTTTGAGACAGAATCTCACTCTGTCGCCCACGCTGGAGTGCAGTGGCACGATCTCAGCTCACTGCAACCTCCACCTCCCAGGTTCAAGTGATTCTCATGCCTCAGCCTCCCGAGTAGCTGGGATTACAGGCGCCCGCCACCATGCCCAGCTAATTTTTGTAGTTTTAGTAGAGACAGGGTTTCACCACGTTGGCCAGGCTGGTCTCGAACTCCTGACCTGAGGTGATCCGCCTGCCTCAGCCTCCCAAAGTGCTGGGGTTACAGGTGTGAACCACCCTACCCAGCCAGGGATCTGATTTTATTGTTGTAATTGTTTTGGGGTGCCACAAGTCATGCCCATATGAGGTGGCAAACTTAATTGATAAGTATGTTCTGACCACTCCGCTGACCAGCCATTCTCTGTCTCTCTCCCTCTCTTCAGGCCTCCCTATTCCCTGAAACACAACAGTATCAAAATGAGACCAACTAATAACCCACAATGACCTGTAAGCATTCAAGTGAAAGGAAGAGTCACATATCTTTCCATTTAAGTCAAAAGCTAGAAATGATTAAGTTTAGTGAGGCAAGTATGTTGAAAGCCGAGATAGGCCAAAAGCTAGACCCTTTGCACCAAATAGTTAAACCAGATGAGAATGCAAAGGAAAAGTTTTTGAAGGAAATTAAAAGAGCTACTCCAGTGAACACATGAATGATAAGAAAGCTAAACAGCCTTATTGCTGATATGGGGAAAGTTTTAGTGGTTTGGATAGAAGATTAAACCAGCCACAACATTCCCTTAAATCAAAACCTAAACCAGAGCAAGGCCCTAACTCTCTTCAATTCTATGAAGGCTGAGAGGGGTGAGACAACTGCAAACAAAAGTTGGAAGAGATTAAGGAAAGGAGCCGTCTCTGTAACATAAACGTGCAAGGAGAAACAGCAATTGCTGATGGAGAAGCTGCAGCAAGTTCTCCAGAAGATCTAGCTGAGATCATTGATGAAGGGGACTACACTAAACCCCATATTTTCCATGTAGGCTAAAGAGACTTCTATGGGGAGAAGATGGTCATGGACATTTTTGCCATCCATCTAAGGAGAAATTGATATGATATGCTAAGTCCACAATTATCACCTAAAACTTTCATTACACCTTACAGATGGAGAAAAAGAAACATGGAGAAATGATGATAGCTGTGATCCCAAAGCTAGAAAAAGGCAGGGTGGGGACTCAGTTGCAGGATCCAGAGCCTGTGACCCACCTGCCAGACTATGCATTGACTCTACCTAGAGAAGCCTTCTTTGTTTGTCCACACCCAGACCGGAGTTCATGGGGATCAGTTGCACCTGGGAGGCCAGTAGGTAAAAGAAAGGCAGGAACGGGGGCAGATTCCTTGAGAAAACCCCAACAACAGGGGTGAAATCTCCCTGGGCGTGGGCTGAGGCTGACTGTGAACCTGGGCCTGCCACTGGCTCCCAAAAGTCACATGACCTATCTGCACCTGGCTGTCCTCAACTGTGGCATGCAGAGTAAATCCCATCCTGCTGGCCACAAAGTGGCACAGAAAGGATCAGGAGCCATTTGATGTCAGAAAGGCTTTTGCAAAGGGGAAAGCCCTGTACAAATGCGAGGAGTTGTTCAAACAGGGGAAAAAAAATTAAAAAGTAGAGTTTCAGTGAGATCCCCCTCCCTTTGGTCCCCCCGCCCCACCCCGGGAACATGACTACTTCAATCAAACACATTTCTGGGTAAAACAGTGCATGTTTCAGATTCCGTAATGATGAATTTGCAACCTCATTTAACCACTCTTGAAAAAGACCATGCCCAACACAGACTCACCTGGTTTCTTTGTGGGAGGAATCCAAAGACACATTGTGCATTGTTCTAGTTCCAGGCTCCAGCTACCCTTTTGCTCCCCTCGCCTCCCCAGGCACTCTGTTCCTACCATCCTCCAAGTTCACCAGCAGTCAAGGTAGAGACCTCTTGTTAAACAGAACACGCTCTATTTCAAGGTATGCAGACTGCTTCATTTCACATGGTATGAGTCATGATTCACAGCTCCAGAAAAGAATCAAAAGAATTCATTAAAACAGTAGAAAATGTCACATCCAGCATCTCTAATGTTGATTTTTCCTCTCTCATCTGGGGACCCAGGTACGGAGGGGCAAGAGAAGTGCCTGCACATAGGCCCATCAACCATCCTTCCTAGGCCCAGGAATTGGGAAGGTCAGGGTATAAGGCAAGTTGAGACAGTTGATAAAGAGGGAAGATGTTAGAGGGAAATACTCCCTACTCTGTCTCACCCAGGACTTTTCAAAGTTCTCAATAGGTTTTGACTGAAAGGGAAGTCCAGCTAACTCTCTAGTCCAAGAAGCATTTAAACAAAGAGAGGCTGAGAGCAAGAGAATGCATGCTGGTCAATAATGGCTGTTGCTGAAGAGACCCAGCTTATGGCCAGGGCCGGATCTCCAGTTTGAGTGATTTATGCAAAATAAGAAAGCAGGCCAGGTGCAGTGGCTCATGCCTGTAATCTCAGCACTTCGGGAGGCCAAGGCGGGTGGGTAACCTGAGGTCAGGAGTTTGAGATCAGCCTGGCCAACATGGCGAAACCCTGTCTCTACTAGAAATACAAAAATTAGCCAGGTGTGATGGTGGGTGCCTACAGTCCCAGCCACTCAAGAGGCTGAGGCAGGAGAACCGCTTAAACCCAGGAGGCAGAGGTTGCAGTGAGTCCAGATGGTACTACCACACTCCGGCCTAAGCAACAGAGACAGATTCCCTCTCAAAATAAATAAATAAATAAAAATTTTTTTAAAAAAGAGGAAAACAGACAGAACACAGTGTGGGTGTCTCTTTGCATGAGGCTGTGGGTAGATGGAGAGAGTTGGGGGAAAAGGGGAGAGAGTTAGAGCTGGCAGATTTCACCTCCTGGTGGATTTAGTCCCACAAATGGTGTTCTTGTAATCTGTGAAACTTGTCTTTCCCATCTTTGTCCCTGTCCCTCTTGAGTCACTGGCCTTCCTATGTAGGATGTCACCCCCATCCAAAGGCTGAGAGAGTGGGATAGTGGCCCCTTTAATGAGAGCCCCATCACCTGTGTCTAACCCACTCACAGCCCTGAACACACTGCATTATAACATTGATTCCGACTTGTCTGTCTCTCCCCGCTAGACTAAGCCCCCTAAAGACAAAGACAGACCTTTGCATCTCTGCAGCCCTAGAACTGAGCACAGGGCCTGGCACAGAGCAGATGGCCAATAACAATTAGCTGACCTGGCCGGGCGCAGTGGCTCACGCCTGTAATCCCAGCACTTTGGGAGGCCGAGGCGGGTGGATCACGAGGTCAGGAGATCGAGACCATCCTGGCTAACACGGTGAAACCCCGTCTCTACTAAAATTACAAAAAATTAGCCGGGCGTGGTGGCAGGTGCCTGTAGTCCCAGCTACTCGGGAGGCTGAGGCAGGAGAATGGCATGAACCCGGGAGGCAGAGCTTACAGTGGGTGGAGATCGCACCACTGCACTCCAGCCTGGGCGACAGAGTGAGACTCTGTCTCAAAAAAAAAAAAAAAATTAGCTTACCAGAGGCCCCCTGTTATGGAGTTGATTTGTGTCCCCCCAAAAAATATACTGAAGTCCTGACCTCCAGTACCCCAGAATGTCACTTTATTTGGAAATAGGGACGCTGCAGATGTAATTAGTTAAAATGAGGTCAAACTGGAGTAGAGTGAACCTCGATTCCATATAACTGTTGTCCTTATAATAAAAGGGAATTTTGGACAAAGAGAGGGAAGAGGCCCATGTAAAGACACAGAGATTTAGGGAGAACCGTGTCAAAGGAAGCCATGGAGCAGGAAGGATCACCATCTGTCACCATAAGCTACGGGAGACGCCCAGGGCACTTCCTGTTATGGTCTTCAGAAGGAACCAGCCCTGCTGACAGCTTGAACAGATTTCTACATTTCTGCTGCTGTAGCTCCCCAGTTTGCGGTACCTTCTTATGGTGGTCCAAGGGAACAAATACAGCCCTCCATACCCACCGCCTCCACCTCTTTCTGCTACCAGGGACCTATTCCTTATTGTGTTTTATTGCGTAATCTGGGCTGCCAAAGAGGGGCAGGAATTCGTGTTGTTTAATGGGGCTGATAATGTTTTCTAACCTAGAATATTTAGGTAGGTGAAATATTGTAGGATGTCATCAGAGTTCAAATCCCACAAGAAGCCATTTTTCAACAGCTAAAAGACCTAAAGAAACGCTCAGTATCTAACGACGGCCAATGCCCGTGTCTGAGGGGCTGGGGATGAAGGGCAGGTTCTCCCTCTTCACCCCCCAGGGGGATTTCCCTGTCTCCCGTCGTGGGCTGGTGCCAGGGCGGGGGCGGCCCCGGTGCTGAGATGACAGGAAGCCGGGTGGCATAATCTGTCCTCCACCCGACAAAAGACAGGAAATCCAGAGCTGAAGGTGGAAAATCTGACCTCAGCTCACCCCTGCATTGTGTTGGGCCCAGAATGAAAGAACGGGCTGCACAAAGGCCTCTAAAGAAAGCGATTAGGGCCTGGCCCCTGTGGCGAGGGAGCGATGAGACACTGTCCCCAGACCTAGCTGCCCCAGCTCCGAAGGGCTGGATGGAGGCCTGGCCACAGTGGAGCAGTCCCCAAGGAAGGCCCGCTCTGAAGCCCCAGAGTTCCCTGAGAAGGGCGTCCCATCCCATCAGCTCCTCAGAGAGCGCCTGGGGCCGCCTCCAACCAGACCAGCCTCCTGGGCATGAAGGACAGACGCAGGCCCTAAAGAAGCAGGGAGCACCAGCCTGTCCCAAAACGGGAATAGCCTCTACCCACCTCAGAGGGGGATTATCCAAATCAAATGAGCTAATGGATAACAATAATCCCTTCGATTTGTGGGGCACTCAACAGTTTACATAACCCTTGCAGTCGTTTATTTCATTTAATCCTCCTCGCCACCTTGTGAGGTAGGAATTTTCACTGCCTTTTACAGATGAGGTCACTGGCTCCAGAGTTCAAATGCCCACAGTGCCCAGAGGCGAGGAAGAGCAAGCTGTTTCCACCCCACAAACAACTTGTGTTGTGGCTCTGGACCTGGCTGGCCCCGGAGACTAAGCTTGGTGCTTTCTTGAGGACAGGGCTCCCCTGGCTCCTCTGTCTGGGCCTGGGTGCACTCTGCCAAGACAGGGTGGACTTGGAGTGAACTGATGACAGGTGAAGCTGCCAGGCAGGTTCTGGGTCCTGAAGGTGTGGCTGTGTCTGCTCAGGTTTATCCTGGACTCTCTTAGTTCTGCTGATTGCATTTTTTTAAATTATAAAAATAATCAGTAAAGCCAGGCACAGTGGCTCATGCTTATAATCCCAACACTTTGGGAGGCTAAGGCGGGAAGATCGCTTGAGCCCAGGAGTTTGTGACCAGCTTGGGCAACAGGGCAAAACCCCATCTCTACAAAAATATATTAAAAAAAAAAAATTATCCAGGCATAGTGGTGCATGCCTATAGTCCCAGCTACTCAGGAGGCTGAGGTGGGAGGATCACTTGAGCCTGGGAGGTGGAGGTTGCCGTGAGCCAAGATCGCACCACTGCACTCCAGCCTGGGCGAGACAGTGAGACTCTGTCTTAAAAAAAAAATTGCTAACACTTAACAAATATTTATTATGGGCCTTGCCACAGTATTAACTCTTTTACTCCTCACAATAAGCCAAACAGCTAGATGCTTTTTAGGAATTCCTATTTTACCAATGTGGATACTGAGACCTGCAAATAGCAGACACAGCACTAAGTGCTGGAGTCCAGACCTGGGCAGCGTGACTCGAGGGTCCCTGATATCTTAAACCATGCCAGGAGTCAGGGCCCAGCCTCCAATTATAGCTGTAAAAACCACTGCACTCCAAAAAATATGTCACAGAGCCACATGGCAGAGGAAACCTGGATCAAACCTGGAAGGAACAAAATTTCAGTTCCATCTACAAAATAATGCCCACTACAACAAGTGCCCTGTACCAGAGCTCACAGTCCATTGATAACACATGCTGTTTGATGTGATTGTAGGGCAGGGAGTGTACTTGGCCAGAACCTGCCTCTACCTGGCACCATGTTTAAATCTAGGCACTTGGATCCCTGTATTGACCTGCCTTCAGCCACACCTGGCCCCCAGAAGCCAAGGGGATGTATCTTCCAGGTACAGGATGAAGCTGGTGAAGTGGGAACTATAGGTAAGGTGGGGTGGGCTCCATTTGGGCTCTTTCTCCAGGGCCCAAATATTAGGTCAGCCTCCCTTTCCCTGACAACGCTGCAACATGCCCAGTGGACAAGAGGAAGCAATTCATTTTCCCAAGGGCGGTGCCCAGGTGTCTAAATTGAGTGACCAGGTAGATGGCAATGATAGAGACCAATACAGTGAATGACTCAGGAAAGACAGGTTTCAGGAGGAAAATGATGAGTTTAATTTGGACAAGTTGCATATGCATGCCTTTGGGACATGAGAAAGAATATAATAGGAGGTAGAAATTTGAGACTTAATAAAAACATACAGGACTGGACGTCATGATTCCCAGCCTTGGTTGCACATTGAAATCACCTGGGAAGTTCAGAAAACTTTCCTTGGTCTGTAGTATGGCCAGGGCACTGGGATTATTATTGTTATTTATTTATTTTTATTAATTTAACTTTTTTTTAATACTTTAAGTTCTAGGGTACATGTGCACAATGTGCAGATTTGTTACATATGTATACATGTGCCATGCTGGTGTGCTGCACCCATTAACTCGTCATTTACATTAGGTATATCTCCTAATGCTATCCCTCCCAGCTCCCCTCCACCACACGACAGGCCCCGGTGTGTGATGTTCCCCACCCTGTGTCCAAGTGTTCTCATTGTTCAGTTCCCACCTATGAGTGAGAACATGTGGTGTTTGGTTTTCTGTCCTTGTGATAGTTTGCTCAGAATGATGGTTTCCAGCTTCATCCATGTCCCTAAAAGGACATGAACTCATCCTTTTTCATGGCTGCATAGTATTCCATGGTGTATATGTGCCACATTTTCTTAATCCAGTCTATCACTGATGGACATTTGGGTTGGTTCCAGGTCTTTGCTATTGTGAATAGTGCCACAATAAACATATGTGTGCATGTGTCTTTACAGCAGCATGATTTATAATCCTTTGGGTATATACCCAATAATGGGATGGCTGGGTCAAATGGTATTTCCAGTTCTAGTTCCTTGAGGAATCGCCACACTGTCTTCCACAATGGTTGAACTAGTTTACAGTCCCACCAACAGTGTAAAAGTGTTCCTATTTCTCCACATCCTCTCCAGCACCTGTTGTTTCCTGACTTTTTAATGATCGCCATTCTAACTGGTATGAGATGGTATCTCATTGTGGTTTTGATTTGCATTTCTCTGATGGCCAGTGATGATGAGCATTTTTTCATGTGTCTTTTGGCTGCATAAATGTCTTCTTTTGAGAAGTGTCTGTTCATATCCTTCACCCACTTTTTGATGGGGTTGTTTGATTTTTTCTTGTAAATTTGTTTAAGTTCTTTGTAGATTCTGGATATTAGCCCTTTGTCAGATGGGTAGACTGTAAAAATTTTCTCCCATTCTGTAGGTTGCCTGTTCATTCTGATGATGATTTCTTTTGCTGTGCAGAAGCTCTTTAGTTTAATTAGATCCGATTTGTCAATTTTGGCTTTTGTTGCCATTCCTTTTGGTGTTTTAGTCATGAAGTCCTTGCGCATGCCTATGTCCTGAATAGTATTGCCTAGGTTTTCTTCTAGGGTTTTTATGGTTTTAGGTCTAACATTTAAGTCTTTAATCTATCTTGAATTAATTTCTGTATGAGGTGTAAAGAAGGGATCCAGTTTCAGCTTTCTACATATGGCTAGCCAGTTTTCCCAGCACCATTTATTAAATAGGGAATCCTTTCCCTATTTCTTGTTTTTGTCAGGTTTGTCAAAGATTAGATAGTTGTAGATGTATCATATTATTTCTGAGGGCTCTATTCTGTTCCATTGGTCTATATCTCTGTTTTGGTCCCAGTACCATGCTGTTTTGGTTACTGTAGCCTTGTAGTATAGTTTGAAGTCAGGTAGCGTGATGCCTCCAGCTTTGTTCTTTTGGCTTAGGATTGTCTTGGCAATGTGGACTTTTTTTTTTGGTTCCATATGAACTTTAAAGTAGTTTTTTCCAATTCTGTGAAGAAAGTCATTGATAGCTTGATGGGGATGGCATTGAATCTATAAATTACCTTGGGCAGTATGGCCATTTTCATGATGTTGATTCTTCCTATCCATGAGCATGGAATGTTCTTCCATTAGTTTGTGTTCTCTTTTATTTTGTTGAGCAGTGGTTTGTAGTTCTCCTTGAAGAGGTCCTTCTCATCCCTTGTAAGTTGGATTCCTAGGTGTCTTATTTTCTCTGAAGCAATTGTGAATGGGAGTTCACTCATGATTTGGCTCTCTGTTTGTCTGTTATTGGTGTATAGGAATGCTTGTGATTTTTGCACATTGATTTTGTCTCCTGAGACTTTGCTGAAGTTGCTTATCAGCTTAAGGAGATTTTGGGCTGAGACGATGGGGTTTTCTAAATATATAATCATGTCATCTGCAAACAGGGACAATTTGACTTCCTTTTCTTCTAATTGAATACCCTTTATTTCTTTCTCCTGCCTGATTGCCCTGGCCAGAACTTCCAACACTATGTTGAATAGGAGTGGTGAGAGAGGGCATCCCTGTCTTGTGCCAGTTTTCAAAGGGAATGCTTCCAGTTTTTGCCCATTCAGTATGACATTGGCTGTGGGTTTGTCATAAATAGCTCTTATTATTTTGAGATACATCCCATCAATACCTAGTTTATTGAGAGTTTTTAGCATGAAGGGCTGTTGAATTTTGTCAAAGGCCTTTTCTGCATCTATTGAGATAATCATGTGGTTTTTGTCTTTGATTCTGTTTATATGCTGGATTACATTTATTGATTTTTGTATGTTGAGCCAGCCTTGCATCCCAGGGATGAAGCCAACTTGATCGTAGTGGATAAGCTTTTTGATGGGCTGCTGGATTCAGTTTGCCAGTATTTTACTGAGGAGTTTTGCATTGATGTTCATCAGGGATATTGGTCTAAAATTCTCTTTTTTTTGTTGTGTCTCTGCCAGGCTTTGGTATCAGGATGATGCTGGTCTCATAAAATGAGTTAGGGAGAATTCCCTCTTTTTCTATTGATTAGAATAGTTTCAGAAGGAATGGTACCAGCTCCTCTTTGTACCTCTGGTAGAATTCGGCTGTGCATCCATCTGGTCCTGGACTTTTTTTGGTTGGTAGGCTATTAATTATTGCCTCAATTTCAGAGCCTGTTATTGGTCTATTCAGGGATTCAACTTCTTCCTGGTTTAGTCTTGGAAGGGTGTATGTGTCGAGGAATTTATCCATTTCTTCTAGATTTTCTAGTTTATTTGCATAGAAGTGTTTATAGTATTCTCTGATGATAGTTTGTATTTCTGTGGGATCAGTGGTGATATCTCCTTTATCATTTTTTATTGAGCCTATTTGATTCTTCTCTCTTTTCTTCTTTATTAGTCTTGCTAGCGGTCTATCAATTTTGTTGATCTTTTCAAAAAACCAGCTGCTGGATTCAGATGTTTTGAAGGGTTTTTTATGCCTCTGTCTCCTTCAGCTCTGTTCTGATCTTAGTTATTTGTTGCCTTCTGCTAGCTTTTGAAAGTATTTGCTCTTGCTTCTCTAGTTCTTTTAATTGTGATGTTAGGGTGTCAATTTTAGATCTTTCCTGCTTTCTCTTGTGGGCATTTAGTGCTATAAATTTCCCTCTACACGCTGCCTTAAATGTGTCCCAGAGATTCTGGTATGTTGTGTCTTTGTTCTCATTGGTTTCAAAGAACATCTGTATTTCTGCCTTCATTTCGTTATGTACTCAGTAGTCATTTGGGAGTTGGAGTCTTGCTCTGTAGTGCAGGCCAGAGTGCAGTAGTGTGATCTCAGCTCACTGCAACCTCTGCCTCCTGGGTTCAAGCAATTCTTATGTCTCAGCCTTTCAAGTAGCTGGGATTACAGGTGTGTACCACCAAACCTGGCCTATATTTTTCTTTTGTCTTTATACCTTTCTTGACTATATAATTTTTTTCATAAAGATCTTGATAGGGAGGGAGGGATTATTTACATTTTTCAAACACAAAAATATGTAGAAAAAGCTCTGGGTGAGGTTAGAGGCAAGAGAACAAGCTTTCTGCAGCAGGGAGTCTGGAGGTTTTGTGCAGAAGGTTCCCCTGAGCTGCTTCCTGGAAGACAGGTGGGCTTTGGACCTATGAGACCAGGGAGATGGATAGAGGAAAGAGAGAAAGCATGGGATAGGCAGAAGCTTGAGGTGGAAGAAACTTTAAGTGGTGGCCTCACTGAGCCAGGACCCACCCCCGCCCCCAGAGACCTAGGTCTGGGCTCGCCCCCCATCCCCAGGAGTGCTGGATCAGCACCCATGCAAAGCAGCTGCATGGTTACTTGTTACCAAGGCTGATGCACAGATGGAACTCTTTGAATTGATTCAATATGTCTATTGAGTGTCAATTTCTCCCAAAACCATGAGGAACTTCATCATGTTCCCCGTCCTGGGACACCATGGATGATTCCCCATTGCCTGGAGATGATCCTTAGACTCAGTCCATCTGTCTCACCTCATGCTCCAAAATGCACTTGAGCCCTGAACATGCCACGCACATCCACGCACCTAGGTTCAGGCTGCCCCTCAGCCCACAGGCTTCTCTTGTTTCTCCATCCAGCCAGTCCTTCTCCCTCCGTCAAGGCCACCTCACATATCATCCCAACCAGAGATGGCTCCTCTGGCCTCCTTTCCCACTTTCCATGCTTCCTCCTTACCTAGGTGATGCTCAGGGTCATCTGCACTCCTGGCTCTTCCCCCTCCTTCCTCCATCTCATCCACACACATATAATCTGCACTTCTAGCAGCACTGGATGGAATAGCATGGAGTTTAACATCTCGCTGTGAAGCCCTCTGGAAGCCTCTACCAAGGGGAAGTGTTATATGACTCAGGAGAATTTAGGGATTCTGTCATTCATAAAATTTACCATTTTATTTTATTTTATTTTAATTATTTATTGAGATGGAATTTCACTCTTCTTGCCCAGACTGGAGTGCAATGGCGCAGTCTCGCTCACTGCAACCTCCGCCTCCCAGGTTCAAGCGATTCTCCTGTCTCAGTCTTCCAAGTAGCTGGGATTACAAGTGCCTGTCACCACACTCAGCTAATTTTTGTATTTTTGGTAGAGACGGGGTTTCACCATGTAGGCCAGGCTGGTCTCAAACTCCTGACCTCAGGCGATCCTCCCGCCTCGGCCTCCCAAAGTGCTGGGATTACAGGAGTGAGCCACCTCACCCAGCCAAATTGACCATTTTAATTCAAAGAAATCAAAACAAAATTGCATTTCTTTGATCATGCATTGAGGTATCATCCTATGGGTGGGTGGGGAGCAGGGCACGCTCGGAGCTCTGCACCGGTGGAAAGCACTCCCTGCCCCCCAAAACTGCTGCGTTCTCCACCAAGATAGCTTTATGAAGTAGACTCTTCCAGGGCTCTCCCTCGACACCCCCGTAAGGGTGTCCATCTGCATATTGAAGAATCCCTACAACAAACTTTCATTCCCAAACTCCAGGCCCTTTGACCCTTCTCTTAATAATATGCACATGTCATTAACATGACAGATCCTATCCCCTTCAGGGGGCCCCGGAGCTGGGGAGCATCTTCAACTGTGTACTTCATACTCCTTAAATAGGATTTTCAGGATATATAAGCTGTTGTTGGCTGGGAGATAACGGCAGGGTTTCTCCCAAAAGCTAAATATATGTAAACACCTCTTTTAAAGGTCCCTAAAAGGTCCACTTGACTTTCCATCCTGTCCCTTTTGTGAAGGAACACACCTTCAAAGCCTGAGGAATGTCATCCCTCCACCCTCAACAAGAGATGTCAAAATGCTTTCACACTGCCAGAGCGAAGCAAAAACCCACCACAGGGAGCAGTTAACCTAATGGAATGTGCTAACAGCAAAATTATTCCATCGCCCTCAACCCAGGGAAACAAGGTCTGAACCCATTTCTAGGCACCTGAACTTGCAGCTTCTCTGAAGAAATGAGGCTCGACTACCTACAGAATCTTGGGGAGGATTTTATTCTGGATGCTTCCCTGGCTTCTCCCTAGACAAGCCCACACCCAGAGAGCTTTACGGAGGCCAATGCCCTTACTGCCTGCGAGGGGGTTAGATTTATTTATTTATTGTTGTTGTTTTGTTTTGTTTTGAGACAGAGTCTAGCTCTGTCGCCCAGGCTGGAGTGCAGTGGGGGGATCTCAGCTCACTGCAACCTCCGCCTCCGGGGTTCAAGCGATTCTCCTGCCTCAGCCTCCCAAGTAGCTGGGAGTCCAGGCCCATGCCACCATGCCTGGCTAATTTTTGTATTTTTGTAGAGATGGGGTTTCGCCATGTTGACCAGGCTGGTCTCAAACTCCTGACCTCAAGTGATCCACCCGCCTCAACCTCCCAAAGTACTGGGATTACAGGCGTGAGCCACCCTGCCAGGCCAATTGTTATATTAATTTGAAAACTGCTCCTTTTGGCTCCTTGCAGAGACCTGAATGAAGAATAAAGAGCAAAGCCAGTACCACAGTGCCTCTGAGATGTAATATTTGTCATTCATCAGAAGGAATAGAGTGGGGGGCGGTCAGTGGAATTCTGGTCCCTGGCATTTGTGCAGGACCTACTACCTTTGCACTCATTATTTCCTGAGAGGCCAACAGCATCTCAAAAGGAAAAGAGAGATTTTCCCTCTCTTGCCATCTCAGGTGCTCTGAGTCACTCAATGAGGTTTCCAGAGCTCAGATTCATGTGGTCTAACACCAAGACAATGTTCTTTCCAGGCTTGCTTGGGAAGGAGCACAGGTCTGTAAACAGCTTGGCTGACCCTCCCACACTGCAGCATGGTGGGGCCCTTGGCTGCCTGTGCTGTAGAGTTTCAGCCTGGGTCTCCAAGCCCACCACAGGGAGCCTTGTGAAGCAGGTTAAACTGTGGTGAGAAAAAGCAAACACTGAAGAGAGGGAAGAATTGGGGGGCGGGGTGGGGGTGGGGGGTTGGAGGGCTTTTTTTCCGATTGCCAGAGACTGACACAGGACACAGGACTTTCCAGTTTTGTTTTTGCTTTTGTTTTTGTTTGAGAGGGAGTCTCGCTCTGTCACTCAGCCTGGAGTGCAGTGGCACGATCTCAGTTCACTGCAACCTCCGCCTCTTGGGTTCAAGCAATTCTCCTGCCTCAGCCTCCCGAGTAGCTGGGGTTACAGGCGCCCACCACCATCCCCGGCTAATTATTATATTATTAGTAGAGACGGAGTTTCACCATGTTGGCCAGGCTGGTCTGGAACTCCTGACCTCAGGTGATCCACCTGCTTTGGCCTCCCAAAGTGCTGGGATTACAGGCGTGAGCTACCACCACCAGCCTGACATTCCATTTTAAAACCAGGACAGTCATGGGCAAACTGGGACAAGTCAGTCACCCTAGGTAAAGAGAAAAAGAAACAACATCCCTGCAAAGACACTCCTCCCCCTCAAATGAAGACACTGTGGAGAGAGCACGTGAATGTCAGCTAACATCTTATCATATATGCATTTCATGGCAATTTCCACTCCAGTTAGCCAGGCCTCAGCATCCCATGCCTCCAGTAAAGCTGGGGCTTGATGTGCACTTGGGCTAAATGCTGTTTCTTTTCTCCAACATTTGCACCTTGTGGCTCATCACGGTGGGCAAGTCCTCACGTCGCTGCCCAGCCAGCAGGACCAGTTGCCATAAGCGAGAAGGCCGCCTCCACACAGTTGGCGTGAGCTGCAGCAGGAAACTGACGTGCACATTTGTTACCCAGAGGAATTATCAAGTGAGGTAACACTCCAGGAAAAATAACCTCCCAGAAGTGTTCAACAGAATGTACTCACAGCCATCCCGGAAGTTTATAGTTGAATCCATCCAAGAAAACCTCAGGGTTCATCATTTTAATGAGATGTTTGAGGGAGAGGGCTGCCAGTAGAAAGACGATTTTCCCTCAAAACAGACTATAAAATATTATTTCAGCAAATTCAGAAGAAGGACCAACTTGGAATGAAAACGATATTTCTTTTGAAACCCAAACGTAATTAAGCTATTTATAATAATAAACTCAGGTCTCAATTCTGCCCTCTTTACCAACAAAAATGCATCTAACTAAAGCTTCCTTGGTTTCAAATCTCTAGTTTAAATTCCTTGTTCTTCCTGGCTTTATGCCAAAGAAAAGTGGCTAAACCAACCCAAGCAAAAACTCAGGGTGTTAGATGTCTGTTGCCATATTCTATTTCATTCGAGTAACCAAATTAAAAACCAGATTAATCATAGTTTTCCATAGTTCCAGATGAGACAAGCCTGTGTAACCAGTTTGTCTGCACACATTGAGTCTCTCTATCTGGCTTTGAACAATCAGTCAAGTCTTTTCATTGGTTGTCATTATTTAACAAACATTATGAAGCAGCTATTATGGGCATAGCCGTGTTCTAGGTAGAGGGGAGCACTCAGAGGTATGCTAATTGTCTTTAAAGGAGTTTCCCACCTGGGGAAACCCACTTAGAGATGAATCCAGAAAGCAAAACAGTGGAATGGGTGGGCCGTGCTGGACAAGGGCTGAATGTGTCAATATCGAGGGCAATGAGGGTTCTTAAAAGATTGCCCCATCTTCAAGTGCTAGCACCTGCCTCCTGTATGTCATTTGGTCCTTATGAGAACCTGGTGAGGTGGTGATTATTCTTGTTGTTTTAGAGAGAGACAGTGAGATTCAGAGGGAAGTGACTGACCCTCAGCCATGGAGTTGGTGAATTGCAGAGCCAAGACATGCCCCAGGGCTCCTATCTGAGTCTCTTCCCTGCTGTTGTAATAGAATGCCACAGACTGGGTAATTTATAAAGGAAAGAAATTTATTTATTTTTATTTTTTATTTTTATTTTTATTTTTATTTTTATTTCTTTTTTTGGGATGGAGTTTCGCTCTTGTTGCCTAGGCTGGAGTGCAATGGCGCGATCTTAGCTCACCGCAACCTCCGCCTCCCGGTTTCAAGCGATTCTCCTGCCTCAGCCTCCTGAGTAGCTGGGATTACAGGCATGCACCATCACGCCCAGCTAATTTTGTAGTTTTAGTAGAGACGGGGTTTCTCCCTGTTGGTCAGGCTGGTCGCGAATTCCCGACCACAGGTGATCCACCTGTCTCAGCCTCCCAAAGTGGTAGGATTACAGGCATGAGCCACCGCGCCTGGCCAAGAAATTTATTTCTTACAGTTCTGGAGACTGAGAAATCCAAGGTCGGGAGACCTGCACCTGGGAAGGGCCTTCTTACTGTGTCACTCCATAGCTTGAGGTGGAAGAGCAAGAGGATGCGAGAGAGAGAGAGAGAAAGGCTGCTTAACTCACTTTCATAATAAGCCCACTCACTCCTGAGGTTGTAACCACCCAGTGGGTTCACCTTGTCTGCTGTTTAGACACAGCCAATTTATAAAGACAGGGAAATTGCAATAGAGAAAGAGTAATTCATGCAGAGCCAGCTGTGCGGGAGACCAGAGCTTTCTTATTACTCAAATCAGTCTCCTCAAGCATTTGGGGATCAGAGTTTTTAAGGACAACTTGGTGAGTGGGGGGAAGTCAGTGAGCCAGGAGTGCTAATTGGTCAGAGATGAAATCATAGGGAGTTGAAGCTGTCATCTTGTGCTGAGTCAGTTCCTAGGTGGGGGCCACAGGATCAGATGAGCCGTTTTATCAATCTGGGTGGTGCCAGCTGATCATCAAGTGCAGGGTCTGCAGAATATCTCAAGCACTGATCTTAGGAGCAGTTTAGGGAGGGTCGGAATCTTGTAGCCTCCAGCTGCATGGCTCCTAAACCATAATTTCTAATCTTGTGGCTGGTGTTAGTCCCACAAAGGCAGTCTAGTCCCCAGGCAAGAAGGAGGTTTGTTTTGGGAAAGGGCTAAACTATAAACTAAGTTCCTCCCAAAGTTAGTTCAGCCTACGCCCAGCAAAGAACAAGGACAGCTTGGAGGTTAGAAACAAGATGGAGTTGGTTAGGTCAGCTCTTTCACTGTCTCAGTTACAATTTTGTAATGGCGGTTTCAAGGTCACTAATCCACTCCCCCAATAAGCACATTAATCCATTTGAGAGGGCGGAGCCCTCGTGATCTGATCATCTCTTATTAGTCCCCACCTCCCAACACTATTGCATTGGGGATTAAATTTCCATCATATGAACTTGACAGGGCACATCTTCCAACCAGAGGGTGTTGACAGACACTGCAGTCTTGCAGCCACCTTTAAAGCTGCAGCCATTGCAAAGGACCAATGACTCTGGATCCTCAAAGTTGACAGGGAGCCCCAGAGATCACTGACTTCAGCTCATTCTACTTATAAACAAGGAAACTGAGCAACAAGAAGTTACTTTCCTATTTCAAGGTTGAAAATAGTCAATAACTGATCTAAGACCCAATCCAGGGGCTTCTTCCAAACTAAGTGTTTCTGTGACTCAGGATTGCCTCCCAGTGAACCTGGAACATTTTTCCAGTGGAGGGACTGCTTTTTGTCCTCTCTCAGGAAGATGGCTGAAGATAGCCTGAGCCACAAAACAAGAACACACAAAATTCAACTGATGTCAAGCTTTGTGAAAGAGTGGGCCTGTTTCCCCCACCCTACCCCAAAGGTCTGCTGAGAATCTCAGGCCCACTGGAATGCAGAGAAAAGTTGATTTTGTGTTGCCTCTTCCAAGCAAATCCCATTGCAAATTGTCTGTAGCTATCGGAGGAGTTTGTGCTGTGTGTGCTCTCCAAACGTGCATTGTACCGATAGGTCTGTGTGCTTCAACCATAAAAAGGCTCTGTTACCTCTCCTGGTCAAAGGTTTCAGGATGAATGTCTTGTAGCTTGATACATCAATATCAAAAGAGATCAGGTAACCCTGGTCAGTGGCCTATGAAGAGATTTCCTTTACAAGTAAGGAAAACTAATAAACCATTGTAGAAGGCGTAGATGTTCTGCAGCACTCAAATTCCTAGGCTCCATCTTAAAATAGGCTTCAAAGCTCACATTCATTTGTTTCCAAGGTACCCGTTTTCAGGTTTTGTAAGGCCTCTTTTGAGGAACAAAAGTCTGCAAAGTTCTTGTTAAACTCAGGCTTGTGAATTTGTTCTACCGGTAAATGTTTTTTTTTTTAAAGGTTCTTTGCCCTGGTAACATACTGAGGAAATAGAGAGAGGAAAGAACCCATCAACATCAAATCATATTATTGAGCAGACTTAAACCACACCTGTCACATGCCAGACACTATTCTATGTGCTGTATATAAATCAATTGAAGGCGGGGTGCAGTGGCTTATGTCTGTCATCCCAGCACTTTGGGAGGCAAAGGTAGGAGGATCACTTGAAGTCAGGAGTTCGAGACTAGCCTGGGCAACATAGTAAAACCCCATTCCACTAAAAATGGAAAAAATTTGTCAGGTATGGTAGTATGCGCCTGTAGTCTCAGCTACTTGGGAGGCTGATGTGGGAGAAACGCCTGAGCCCAGGAGGTCGAGGCTGCAGTGAGCCGAGATCAGGCCACTGCACTCCAATCTGGGCAATCAGAGTGAGACCATTTTAAAACATATTAATAATAATGATGCCAACCCGCTAATAATCCCAGTGTTATCCCCTCGTTGTACCAGTTGGGGAGCTGCACAACCTGGAGCCTGTGAGTTTGGGAATCAAATTCAAGCCCAGGGAGTCTTTAACTTTTTTTTTTTTTTCTTTGAGATGGAGTTTTACTCTTGTTGCCCAGGCTGGCGTACAATGGCATGATCTTGGCTCACCGCAACTTCTGCCTTCCGGGTTCAAGCAATTCTCCTGCCTCAGCCTCCTGAGTAGCTGGGATTACAGGCATGAGCCACCACACCTGGCTAATTTTGTATTTTTAGTAGAGATGGGGTTTCTCCATGTTGGTCAGGCTGGTCTTGAACTCCCAACCTCAGGTGATCTCCCCGCCTCAGCCTCCCAAAGTGCTGAGATTACAGGCGTGAGCCACCGCACCCGGCCAAACCCAGGGAGTCTTAACTTCAGATTCATACCCTTTTTTTTGAGACGGAGTTTTGCTCTGTCACCCAGGCTGCAGTGAAATGGTGCGCTCTTGGCTTACTGCAACCTCTGCCTCCTGGGTTTAAGCAATTCTCCTGCCTTAGCCTCCCGAGTAGCTGGGATTACAGGTGCCCGCAACCACACCTGGCTAATTTTTTTGTATTTTTAGTAGAGATGGAGTTTCATCATGTTGGTCAGGCTGGTCTTGAACTCCTGACCTCAGGTGATCCACCTGCCTTGGCCTCCCAAAGTACTGGGATTACAGGCATGAGCCACCATGCCCAGCCCAGATTCATACTCTTAACTACTATGCTCAATGGTTTCTCCTCAAGACAATGAATGGAAATTGGTGGGGTACATTTACCAATGTCCAGAGGGAGATAAGGGAAGATTTTTTATTTTTTATTATTATTTTTTGAGACTGAGTCTCGCTCTATCACACAGGCTGGAGTGCAGTGGTGTGATCTCGGCTCACTACAACCTCCATCACCCAGGTTCAAGCAATTCTCCTGCCTCAGCCTCCTGAGTAGCTGGGATTACAGGCACCAGCCACCATGCCCAGCTAATTTTTGTATTTTTAGTAGAGATGGGGTTTCACCATGTTGGTCAGGCTGATCTCAAACCCCTGACCTTGCGATCCACTTGCCTTGGCTTCCCAAAGTGCTGGGATTACAGGCGTGAGCCACCACGCCCAGCCAGAGATAAGGGAAGTTAAGCACTGAACCGAGAAGCTTGAGGCCTGAGATCTGGTTTCTGAGAAAGCACAAGAGTGCCCAGGGCAGGACGCTCTCCCCACAGGCCCTGCCCTTCAGTTCCCAGGACCAGATGCGCCTTCCCTGAGCCTCCTACCTCCGCTGTTGGCATCCCTGAATTCCTCTAGCCTTTCTACTTATTTTTTACGGCATTTGCCACCATATTAGATGCTGTTTAATTTATTTGCTTATTATGTTTATTTGTACAGCTGTCACTCTCTCTTAGACTATAAACTTCAAGAAAGCAGAGAAGATTTGGGAGAGTTTTGTCTTTTTTGTTCATTGATGTCTCCCAAGCACTTAGAACAGTGCTTGATACATGGTAACTGCTAAATAAATATTTGTTGAGAGAGAGAATGGGAAAGAGGGAAAGAAAAAAAGAAAAAAGAACGCTTCCAGGCATGGCAGTGTGTGTGCACCTGTTGTCCGAGTTACCCAGGAAGCTGATGCAGGAGGATCACTTGAGTCCAGAAGTTCTGAGCTGTAGCACCCTATGCCTACTGGATGTCCACACTAAGTTTAGCATCAATATGGCAACTCCTGGGAGTAGGGGACCACCAGGTTTCCTAAGGAAGTATGAACTGGCTGGCCCAGGTCAGAAATGGAGTAGATCAAAACTCCTGTGCTGATCAGCAGTGGCACTGTGCCTGAGATTAGCCACTCCACGCCAGGCTAGGCAACACGGCAGGACCCTGTTGCAAAAAAAGAAAAACAAAATAAAGGAAAAATAAAATTCTCACAAGCAGACTGCAGGTGCCTCCCCTGAAATGGGAGAGTAAACTAGTTGGCTTCTATGCCTCTTCCAAATCAAACAACCTCTGATTTCGAAAACAACTCACATCAGAATTTCAAAACATAGCCACCATAGGGATTAATGAAACTAAAACTCAGAAGACCAGATTCCCTCACTTATAATGTGGGAATGTGATAAACTGATCAAAAATCCTCAAGGATTTTTGAGACTCAAGCATACAAAAACTTGGGAAGCTCTGCAGTGCTACACAGGGGTGGGAGGCATTGCAACCTTTTTCACTACGAGTGTAGACCATCTGTGGCCTGAGGCAAGTGTCTGAGCTGCCACAGGCCAGGCCAGGCATAGGCTCAGTGAACCCAGGCAGAGGACCAGCTTCCTCCTTCAGATAGCCCCAAACTCAGCCACTAGGCCCCTCATATGCTTTCATTCATCAGCCCCTCAACCCCAGTGCCTCTTGGTTTCTCTTCTTGCCTTCTATACAACCCCCAGGGCTTTAACTCTCTTGCAGACTGTGGGCTCCTTGTAGACAGTCTTCTATGAGCATTTTATCTTCACTTCCTCAGAACTGCCAGCATAGTCAGTACCAGACACTCATTGATGTCTAAGGGATGTCTTTTCCCATCTGAATTAGCCTGAGAGCTTGTGAACTGGAGTTGGTGGGAGACCCACCCATAATGGAAATCCTCTCCTCGCTCCTTCCTCTGTTACCGTCTATACTGCTGGCATCTGCTAAGGCTCTGTCACCTGTCAGTCACAGGGCAGGTGCTCAGAATCAGAGGCAAATGAGAGCCCTATCTGCCTTAAGGGAGCCCACAGTTTAGGGGGTCCAGGAGGTGCATAAGGCAGCTAGAAGATAAGTGCACAGAGGCCAAGGGCTGGGAAAGGCCTACCTGGGGGTGCAAGATTGAGAAGGATTTCAATTAATGGAATCTGGGTAACCTAGAAGGAGGGATGTGGTGAAACAAGTCACGGATGAGAAACAGCCAGAGTCCAGCACATGGAGGGCCATGGGCAATGGAGCTGGTGGGACTGGGTAGAAGTGCCTCTGTGCTGGGCTGGAGAGTCGGGACTCGATTCTGTAAATAGTAGGGAACTGTTGGAAGTTTGCATAAAGAGTAGGTGGTTTAGAAGGGTTAATATGGAAGCATGATGTAGGTGGACGGGCAGGCCAGGAGGTGGGGAGGCTACAGTGTGGGCAATGAGAAAGTGAATGTTATGGGAAGGGCACTGGGCGGGTCATAGGAGACACCAGCTCTAGTCTCCCTGGGTTAAGCCATTAATTCCAGGTGGGATCCCGCACCCTTATTCTGTGAAATGAATTTCAATGAGATGATCTCTGTGCTTCGTCTCAGCTCTATCGTTTATTGATCTAAATGATGTAGAGCTCTTCCCCGGTCTCAAAACTGCTCTTGGAATGCAGAGATGGTTTCTCATGTTATTGAAACAACTAGTTCAATTCTTCTGTGACTACAGCAATTACTTTATAGATAATTGCAGAGCTAAATTTGGTGACATTCCCTCAGCTAGGTCAGAAAAGGCAAATATGGGATTTTTTCACTTTAGTTTTAATCCTTTAGGTGCATATTTGTGGTCCACCTAATGCAAAAACGTTTCATGTTATATACTACATTATATACATTAAAAAGATGACTAACCTAACAATGGAAAACAAGAAACCATAAACATTTAGAAGAGAATGACCACTGGAGATGTTAGAGGGGGTGGAATTTGGCTCTGAGCTTCCCAGCAGCCCGAGCAAAAAGAGAGCATAGTAGGAATTGTAGTTTAGTGGCCTCATTCATATGAACAGTTTTCTTTCTTCACGGTTAAGCATTCCATTTCATTGGACACACTCAGGTAGGTTCCTTATGGGAATCACAAATAGAGAAACTGGGATGACTGAGCTGGGCTTCAAGAATCTTAGGTACACAATTAATGTGAGGTTGCTTAACTTTCTTTTGGCTCTTGCACACACAGAGGGGCAGAGGCCGTGAGTGATTTGGGGCCTGTAAAATGCAAATGAACAGAAGTTTTTTGAATGACAATTCAAAAAGAAAGGGTGCATTATTTTTTAGTCTGGGGATGGGGACTAGGAGAATTAAAGGGCATTTTATCTTATTTTCTACATGGCGAGACCATCAGAAAGATGTCCATGGTAGTATCACCAACGTCGTATCTCAAGGGTGTGCGATAAGCAGGATAAGGAGGACTGAGTTCTAAACTCCTACTTGCCTTTATAAAATGACCAAAGCGGCTGGGCATGGTGGTTCACACCTGCAATTCCAGAACTTTGGGAGGTCGAGGTAGGTGGATCACAAGGTCAGGAGATCGAGACCATCCTGGCTAACATGGTGAAACTTTGTCTCTACTAAAAATGCAAAAAATTAGCCGGGCATGGTGGCACACACCTGTAGTCCCAGCTACTCAGGAGGCTGAGGCAGGAGAATCGCTTGAACCCGGGAGGCGAAAGTTGCAGTGAGCCGAGATTGCACCACTGCACTGTAGCCTGGGCACCAGAGTGAAACTCCATCTCAAAAGAAAAAAATAAAAATGACCAAAGCAGACAAGGACACATGGCTTGGTGTCTCCCACATGGCTTGGTGTCTCCCATCTCTGCCCCTGACAAACTGTGTGTCCAGGCAAGCAAAGCTGTCTCATCTCTGGACCTGCTTTCTTCTCAGTGAAGCAAAAGGCCTTTTTCTTTTTGTTCGGCTACAGTTAAAAATCTGAGATGAACAAAACCCTAGAGAAATAACCGAGTACAACCTGACACTCAAAAGAGAAATAGGTTATTTGTACACTTTTAGTTCTGAGAAGCTGCTTACAAGCAAGGGTCTTATGTCCCAACAGGTAAACTATCTCCTTAACACACAAGTCTTGGCTCTGTCTTCTGGAGCCTGCAAGATTGATCCCATTTCCAAAGGGCAGCCCAAGTAGCCAAGACACTGCTGTGTAATAGGAATGGCAAGTAGAGAGCCATGCCACCCATATGGGTTCTCCATTGTGACCCCAGGGTCTCTCCTGCACCTGGTACTTGCTCTGGACTACATAACTGTCACTCGTGAATTACACTTTGGTGAATCAGGTTGAGTTCATTGAAGGGAGGAACCCATTTCCATCTGTTTATTCAGCTTACTATGCTTAGCCTAGAACCTCCACAGATCCTAGTGAATGTTTTTAACAATGAATTCTTGGAGACAAACTATGCTCTACCTTAAAATAGAAGACTGTCTGCCAATGGGACGAATACTACCAAAGCCCAATACAAGCGAGTTAAACAACCCTGTGGCTGTTTTTACTTTTCTTTTAAAGGGACTGATCTGAGGTCTCAGCTTAATTCCACTAAGGAGCCACAGTATACAGAAGTGCTCTGTAAATTATCAAATGCCATTGCTACAATGCACACAATAGTCGCTAATAACATCTCTATTCTGCATAATCTTGGAGAACTGCCTTAATTTCCCCAAACTCAGTTCCCTCCACCTTAAGTGGGGACAATGACTCATGCCCCCCAACCGGGATTATACAGGTGCAAAAAGGGCTATTTACAGAAACCAAATTCCCTCTATAAGTTATGGATTATTTATGGTTGCTCCTTAAGGGACAGAGTGTAATGCCATTAAGGAAAAGGTTGAGTTGCATCATTTAATTTTAAGCTATTTATTTTCATAAACATGAGGTATTTCAAAGTGCTATAAGATGCAGCACTAAATATATACATTTTGAAGAAATTAAACACAGAACTTTGCATTTACCCAGTTCTATGCACCAAACATGAACAAATACATTAACAGGAAGAAACAGGCTAGGAAAAAGGCATATATATATAGTAAATTTCTTTACAAAAGTTTCTTAGTTCAAAAAGTGATAAAGTAATATCTACTCAAAACTTTCACAACTCATTTTCATACGAAAATATAAGTATCAAATTTAGTTATGTATCAGCGTCATACTAAAGTATACAGGCAGTGTAAGAATTAGTACAGTACATAACAGAGATTAACAATATATTTGTATACAAAACATGCTCCTCAAACATTGAGGTATTATTACAGTACTTAGGTATGAACTTCCAGTCTAATACTGGCCGCAAAAGCCACCTCTCATTACCCAGGATGTATACAAAAGGCGGATGTGTCAATGGTATTTACAGAAATGTTCCCCAGGGGTATCAAATGGCAAACCCCTTATGTGGCATCTGCTGGAACTTAAGCACCATTTTAAAAAGAAGGAATGACTTTCTGTTGTTTGGAAACTTGGAACACACAAGGTGACTTCAACAGCCCCAGAGGCTCCCAACCGTCACCAACGTTTAGCGCTGTCATGGAGGTGAGGTGGAGGAGGCTGCAGGGCCACCCAGCATCCTGGGATGCAGGCTCTCCAAGGTCCCAGCAGAACCCCACACACTGGTGGTCCTACTGCCCACCCAGAGCCGAACTCGACAGGGGACCGATTTGAAAGTAAACCAACATTCTTAATGTCAACACAATGTTTGTTTAAAAAAAAAAATCAAAATGTGCAAAGTGGCAGTGACTGTCCAGTTTTGAGAAGCGTCTAGCAAGTCCGAGCGTGTTCAATTTTCTTTAGCAACTGCTGCTGTCTTGCCTGCAATTTTTCCTTTTCCAGCAAAAGCTGGTGCTCCTCGGCCTGGAGGGAGTGGACATACTCGGTGGCCTTTTTCAAAATGACCACCTTGGCGGCCTTCTCATTCTTTACCAGCTCCGGCACGTGGTCCCTGAGCGTGAGAAAGCTGGACCGAAGGTCGTTGCGGCGCTGGCGCTCCAGGATGTTGTGGTTTCTGCGACGCTCACTGTCCTCCGAGTCAGAGTTTCGGGGGCTCAAGCTCTTAGCCTTTGGGGGGATGACACTCTTGAGCGGACGTGGGGACGCCTCGCTCTTTATCTTCTTCTGTGGGGGTGCATCCTCACTCTCCACGTAGGGAGAGGGGGCGGCATAGTTGTGCTGCTGGTGGATGGGAAGGCATCGTTTGAGGATCAGCTCGCTGGACTGAGCCCTCCCGGGACCCAGGGCTGCGTTCTTGGGACGCACAGTGATGGTGAATGTGGTGACAGCCTTGGTGTTGGAGGAGGAACGCCGCTTCTCCACAGTGACCACGTCGATTTCCTCCTCTTCATCTTCCTCTTCATCATCTTCATCATCTGAGAGAAAGATGCTAGTTACTCTCATGTGAGAACCATTTGAATGAAATTCACATATATATCCATGTTAACATGTATGCTTATCTGTCTCTTCCGGCAGACCCTGGCAGACTGCTATTTTTATGGGTCCATCAACATAGATGTGGACAGTTTTGTATTTGTTTTAGATCTCTTTAAATTAAATATATCTGTAGGCCGGACGCGGTGACTCACACCTGTAATCCCAGCACTTTGGGAAGCGGAGGCGGGCAGATCACCTGAGATGAGGAGTTCAAGATCAGCCTGGCCAACATGGTGAAACCCCGTCTCTACTAAAAATACAAAACTTTGCTGGGTGTGGTGGCATGCTCCTGTAATCCCAGCTACTCGGGAGGCTGAGGCAGGAGAATGACTTGAACCCGGGAGGCGGAGGTTGCAGTGAGCCCAGATCATACCACTGCACTCCAGCCTGGGCAACAAGAGCAAAACTCCGTATCAAAAAAAAAACAAAAACAAAACAACCCCCCATACATACATACATATATGTATGTATATATATTTTTCTTCCCCATACCCCAACTGTGCTTTCAGCCTCCATTCAAGACTTTAGCAGGTGGTAGAAATAAATATAAAGAACTTGGCCTTTAGGGTCAGACAGAATCCTGGCTCCACCGCAGACTAGTTGCATGACCCTGGTCAAGTTACCCAGCCTTTCTAAGCCTCTGTTTCCTCAGCTATTAAATGGGGATGATACCACTTTGACAGATAACATGTAGACTTAGCATAGAGCTGAGCCTAGTAGACAGATGCTCAGTAAATGGTAGCTTTTATCATAATCACCAGTCTGCCCTGTGGACTTATTTACATTTCTAGCTCTACACTTAAAGAGTTGAGGCCTCTCATTTTAGGAGCCTCATTTAGCAGTTTACACATGGTTGTGTTTGATTTTAAGTCCTTAAACAAACTTGAGGAACAATTTAATTAACTGAAGAAAAAAAACAACTTTTCGTCCACAAACCTGAGTTTTATACAATAAGCAGTTTTTCATTTAACAAAGATCAAATCTTAACGACAAAGCCATAATCCACAGTTGGTATAAACCCCCAAATGGGAGCAGCTCTCCTCAAAGCCACCAATAATAACAGCAACAACAGAAACGTGTAGCATCATGTGCGCATTCTTCCCCTCTCTCCTCATTGACTACCACGCTGGGGTAGAAAATTATTGTTTAAAATACAAGCATGAAAATCAAAACATATCTTCTGCTTGATCTGAAGGGGACCGGAAAGCTGAACAATTGTGGGATTTGTTCTAAAGCCGAAATGTGAGGCTGTTCCAGTCTGTGGGTCCCTTTAAGCCAATGTTTTGGTTTTCTGCCAAGAAGACAGCTGTTGGAAGGAAGTGCTTCCTCACCGAAAGCTGTCAAGGCGCAGACATTAAAGGGACAGAGCCGTTTCAAACTGGAGGCTTATCACCAAGTTTCCTTCCAGGAGCCTCAAAGATCTCTCCTCAGCCCAGAAGTAAATTTAGGCTTGTTATCCACCTACATTCTGAAAACACTGGTTTTCAAAGTCCAAGGGGGGTCCCAGCTCCCTGCTCCAAGGACAAGGCAATGCCACTCTTTGGGTTGAGTTCTGTTCATCCAGACCCCCAGGGAAAGGCTTGGTTTTAACTCTTCCCTTCAGCTTAAGACACAGACAAATGAACACAATAGAACCAATCAGTGAGTCCTCCCAGTATGTGAGCCTTCCTGGAGAGGCTGCTGAGTGCCTGCCCTCACCTTCAAGGGCACTGGGTTACAGATACAACTCACATCTCAAATTAGGCCTGGAATTCCGGCTGGAAGACAAAACTACAGCCAGTTTCCACTGCACACTGGAAAGAGGAGGCCCCCTGAGAATGTACACAACTGCTGTTGCACTTGCAGCCAGCTGCTGAATGGAGGGAGGGAGGGTGCCCCCACCACCCCCAGCCTTTCAGATCCCGGGCCCGCCTGCTGGCCTCGCATATCGCCGCCTGCTGGCCACGCACCAGGAGCAAATAGCCCACCACCCACCGAGGATGGGGGAAGGGAAAGGTACCGACATTTGAAAAAAAAAAAAAAAAGAAAAGAAAAAGAATAGAAAATCGGCTCTAGCCATCTGTGCAACCCTCCTATAAGTTCCTGCGCCTTAAACAGGGCTTTGCACAGCCCTTGAATCTTCTCGGGATGTCTTTCCCTCCCCTGACCTGGGCCAGAGAGTCCCTTTCACCCCTGCGCTAACAGGTTTCTGTCCAGGCAGTGCACCCAGCAACCGCCTAAACCCCCACCCGGTTTAGCCACCAACTTTCTCCAATTTTATTCCTCAGACTGCGCTGCAAAAGAGAGGTGGGGGACGGGGTGAGGGCCCGTGATGGCCTAGAGGAGGGCTCCCCAGGAGATGGTGGAAGAACTTTAGTGACGGCGAGAATTGGAGAGCACCCCTTTTGCAGCAGCATTCTCTCAGCCCCTTCTCTTTACCCCGAGGAGAGACTTGGGGGAAACAGGACCTCTCTGCCCCTAGCACTGCCTCCAAAATGCTCCCCAGGCCAAGACATACGAGCACTAACAAAGGGGACGCGACCCGGGGTCCAGTGCCCCAGGGAGGCAGCCGGACCCGAGTTCGGTCTTTACCTGAATCGCTCAGGGTGTCCTCTCCGGAGGTACTGAGGGCCTTGTGGTCGCCGCCGCTGGTCTGGCGGCCGCCTGGGCGCGGAGGGGCGACCCCCGGGGCCCCGGCTGGGGAGGCAATACCCGCCCCCGAGGCGACCGCAGGGCCCGCCGCCGGGGCACTGGCCGGGGCTGCGGGCACGGGCGCTGGCTCGCGCTTGTTCACGGGAAAGGGGAAGACCACGGCGGGATCCACGCACTCGGCGGCCGGGTGGGCGAGCTCGGCGGGCAGGGCGGCCCCGGCGCGGCCGGCTCCCGCAGCCCCGCCGTGCCCGCGACCCGCAGGGCTGGCGGCGCCGGCTCCCGGGGACTGGGCGGTGGAACCGGCGGTTGGCGGCCCGCGGCCGTGCTGCAGCTTCTCGCTCACGGCGCGCTCCAGCTTCTCGCGGGCGGAGAAGCCGCTCCACATGCAGTCCTGGAGGATGACCGGGTTGGGGGTGAGGCCACCCAGTCCCCCCAGGCCGAACGCGTCCTCCTCGGCCGGGCTGCCCCACAGCTCGTTCTCAAGCAGCATCTCCGTGACCCAGCTCGGGGGCTCGGAGCTGTGCTCCGCGAAGCCACGGCTGGGCGACAGCGGGGGCGTGGGCAGCAGCTCAAACTTCTTCCAGATGTCCTCCCCCGGGGGGGTCGAGTCGGGGCCGCCGAAGTAGAAGTCATCTTCGTCCGGGTAGAAGCAGGGCTGTAGCGAGTCAAACTCGAGGTCTGGGTTCTTGCAGATCATGCCCGGCATGGTGGACGTGGAGCAGCTCGGCATCAGCTCGCCTCCCGGCCGGCGACTGAGGGCTTCTTTCCGCCCCGCTCGTTTTAATACCGGGGGTGCTTCCTTCCCGTGGGGGGCGCGGAAGGCGGGGGCCGGCGCCGACCTCCAACACTGCAACCGACAGACACACCGGAGAGGGTGGGCAAACGGGGCAGACCGAGGGGATAGGCAATGGGCGCCCCCTCTAACCAGGTTCCCCAATCTTCCCTCCAAGCCCCCCACTCTGCCCACTGCTCCCGAAGGTGGAGGAAGTTGTGCCTCTCGCTCCCTCCCTCCCTCCCTCCTTTTGTGTACAAGCTGTCTACGACAGGGGGTGGGAGGGGGCATGCAGATGCAGGGGGTGGTGGCGAGGCTCGGCAACTTTGGAAACTGCCATTTCATTCACACAAGGCACTGCCTGGGGGAGGGGGCTGTTCCTGGCTGCAGAATTCTAGCTCTCACGAGCACGCAGACAACCGCACTCGCAGCGGTGTGGGGCCGGCTGCTCAGGGGAAGCCCCAGGCTCTCCGACCCAGCTACCGGGAATGGTATTTGGAGTACCTTCTACCCCCTTTGTAAAAATGCAACCTCAGGAGTGCAAATGATAGCAGGGGATTTAGAAAACTTTGCAAATAAAAAAAAAGCCTTTCTCTAGACAGAGACCAACAACAGACACCCATATCCACAAATCCTTCCCCTCCCCAAATTTGAGCAAACGCCCCTCGGCATTCACCCGCTGCAGGGATACTCCTGCCAATAGCTTAATTGGAAGCTCTCTAAGCCCACCCCTGCTCTTCCAAACCCACGACAACGTCCTCTTCCAGGGAGGGAGAGGCTGAGCCCCTGTTCCCGGGAATGGCAGGGGCGCCCGCGCGAGGAGGGTCGCCGGGACAGCCGCCTCTCCTCCAAGCTGGAGCAGCCGTGACCCAGATTACGACCGCGGCGGCCTCGCCCTGCCTAATCCCCCCCTCTTCTTCCTCCAGGGGCACCCTTTGGAGAAGAACCCCAGCCTGGGGTGGGGACGCACCGGCTCTCCGACAGCTCAAACACAGACAGATCTTCTAGAGCCGAGGGAATTTCTTTTCGCAGAAGCCATTACTCCCCCCGGTAAGGGCTGCAAAAGGATTAGGGCGGGTCTCCTCTAGCCAGGATGCCTTCGGGGCTGGAACTGGCTTTTCTGGGAAAACCCAGAGATGGTTTTGTTTCGGAAGCAGAAACAGTCCCCCGGGCATATTAGGGCGCCCGGTGCGCACGTCGCAATCCCGTCCAGGGCTTGCCTTGCCCCGGCGCTCGTCGCTTCCCTGGGCGCCGGGCGGTTTGCAAGCCCTGCTCCTTACCTCCCGCCGACTGCAGGGGATCCGGAGGCGATTCTGCGCGGGTGTCTCCGGGTGGGCCGGGGGGGCGGGGGTGTCCTCGGATGGCTACAGTCTGTGCGCGCTTGCGCCTGGCTAGCGCTTGCTCGGCTCCAACACAGTTCCCAGGAGCCCCCCGCATCCACCCAGCGCGTCCAGACAGATGACTGTCACTGCCTGCGCTTTGATGCTCGGGGGATATTATTAACTGAAAAATCTGACACACCCGGGGGGCGGGGAGAGAAGGGGGCTGTGGCGCAGACAAGGGGGAGGGAGAAAGGAGAGGAAAGCGGCTTTACCCCGCCCTCCTGATTTCCATAAAAATCAGGGGAGGCGCCAAGGCTTTCGCGCCAAAAGCCACTTGCTTTTCTTTGCAGAGAGAAGGCTGCAAAGCTGGGAAGCCCAGGGTGTGCTCCTCCCGCCCTTTTGGACCCCCGGGCTTGCACCGGCTGCACTCTGAGAACCAGCTGCGCGCGGAGCGGTGCAATGCAGCACCCACCCTGCGAGCCTGGCAATTGCTTGTCATTAAAAGAAAAAAAAATTACGGAGGGCTCCGGGGGTGTGTGTTGGGGAGGGGAGACCGATGCTTCTAACCCAGCCCCCGCTTTGACTGCGTGTTGTGCAGCTGAGCGCGAGGCCAACGTTGAGCAAGGCCTTGCAGGGAGGTTGCTCCTGTGTAATTCCGAAAGAAGGCTAGTCCGAAGGTGCAAAATAGCAGGGAGAGGACGCGCCCCCTGAGGAACAAGACCTCTGGATGTTTCCAGTTTCAAATTGAAAGAAGAGGGGCGCCCCCCTTGTTTGAAAATAAATAAATAAATAAGTGCGAGCTACGAGGGTGGCGCCGCGGTGGTTTCTTCGGCCGAAGGCGACACCTCGCGGAGACTGAGCAGAAAGCGGACCTGGAGTGCGGCCACTCCGCAAGTCTCCCGCCGCCCCCGCGGGACTGTCCACGCGTCCTCACCACTGCGGAGGAGGAGGCGGCCTGGCTCTGCTTCCTAGGGGGAATGGGCGTACGTTCCCTGCAGCCGTCCCCAGGGCTCCCAAGTTAACCTTTTCAAAGCCACCATTCTCCCCAATTATGGGCAGGCGAATCTGATTTACCGAGATGGAAGTGCTGTCCACACCTCCTGAGACCCAACCTCGGCTCAAACAGCTTGATTCCAAACTGTTGAAGGGAAAAAGGAAAGCTGCTGTCACTACTTCGTTTCTTTGTGCCTCAGTTTCCTCAATTGTGAAATGGAGTTCGTAGTGCCTCCTACCTGAGAGTTATGAAAGCTCTTATAAGTCCCCAGCCCATAATAGTTGTGTCAGCTATTATTATGATGATGACCACGACATGCTATTCTTCCGGGGAAAATAACACCCCTCTGTCCAGCAGCAGCATTGGCCCCCTCCCTTCCCGCCACCATCAAATCCTGGCTTTACTTCACTCTGGTCCAGCTTTTCTTACAGGTGTATTTGTTTGCAGGGGGTCAGACATTATTGCCCCTGCCCTCCAAACTCTCCAAAAACAACCCTGATCTTCTGGACAGCCCCCTTCACAACCAAATACACAGTGAGGTGGGATTTTGCCTTGAAAAACATTCCTTAGGCTTGTTTGGAGAGAGGGGAACCTGGCCCTGGGATTGGGGTGGGAAGGCTTCCCCGCCTCTCCCTACTTTTTTCTCCAAACTGGAAATGCCATTCTCCATCGCCCCCACCTCTTCACCTCACCATTGGATCTAGTTAAGGAGGAGGATGCTGAGGGTCAGGGGGCAACCCATAAAATGCTCACAGATTAGCATTTGTGAAGGCCTTTCCAGCCCTGACCCTGGACGCCTACAGAGCTCTAGGGAGAAAGATTCCCAGAGTTCTAGGAAGAGGCCCATGAATGCGGATGAGCAGCCCTTCCAAGCACCTTTATTATTGTTATTTCCCTCACAAATGTAAAAGCCTTCATCTTTGCAAAAGCCTTTTACAGCCCCACTTCTGCTTTTCCCTAGCCCCCTAATCGCCACCAAGCCCTCCTGCTGAATTCTCGCCTAGCATCCTGTCCTTTCCTGTCCAGCACTCACCTCCATTTGTAATGATCCATGCCTGGGAGTATTTGTTTAGTGCTCACTTCCGTGACACTGTGGAAGACAGGCTCAGTCTCCCTCACTAACCTGTGACCTGGGTCAGTTTTGCTCCAGAGGGGATCCTTACGGCACAGCAGCGTACCTGTATATAGTAAGTACTCATGGTATTGCTCAAGACCAAGATCACTGAATGAGTCCTTCTAAGGTGGCCAGATCTTCTGTGGCAGGACTGTGAAAATAGGCCAGGATGGGTTCAGTTGCTCCGATTCAAAGTCCTACCTTTGTCCTTTCTCATCAGATGAATGACCATCACTAGGTCATTCACCCTTTGTCGAGGGACAAGGTGTAGCAGAAGAGGGGGACAGAGGGACAGGAGACCTGGTTACTCTACATGCCTTTGAGCAAATCATTTATACTTCCTGGACCTCAATCTCTAATCTCCTGCTTTTAATGCAAGCCAGTAATTACTGACAAGTCTGAATCTGAAGGTTAACGGAATGATAAAATTCAACAAATATTTATTGGTTACCTTCATTTGTAAGTAGAAAGATAAAAGACTTTGTACATGGAGAAAACATGCTAATGCTGATTCTTAGTCTGCTAATAGAGAAGCCTGAAAATCCCTCTTAAAAATGTTGAAATACTTCAACTATGTGAACACACACAAAACAAATCTTCATATGGTTTCAAAGCCAAGGTTTTGTTCAGTACTGCCGTGGTTTGAATGTGTCCCCCCAAAAAAAACATGTTGGAAGTTTAGCCCCCAGTGCAACAGTGTTGGAGGGGAGGTCCCCAAATGCCAGTGGGATCTAGACCCCAGCCAGTGTCCAGGCTCTTGACACCATCAAGAGAATGAATTCAAAGACCAGTTGGAAAATAGTGAAAGTACGATTTATTGCAAAGGGAAAAGTACACACTTAAGAAAAGGGAATATGGGTGTACTCGAGAGACTCACACGAAAGGGGGTTTGGGGCTGCTACCTTTACGGGTTTCTTTAACCAAGAGGTGGAATATTCATGATCATTCCTAGAAAAAGGAGGAGATTTCTCAGAACTGTGACACCACCTATTTTTACACCAAATATGGGTGTTCTCCGAAGTGTCATGATGCTAGTGGGGTGTGTGATTTAGTATGTTAATGAGCGTATAATGAGGTCCTAGGAGAAACCTAGGTCAAATCCAGTGCCATGCTGGGTTCAGTGGGTCTTAGCCAGCTTGGTCTACACTCTGTTTTTCACGGTCTTAGCCCATGGCCTCTGCAGCCATTTCAACAGTTTCCTTTTGCTAGTCATGTGAAATTGCTGCCCAAAATCTTCTATTATTCTGCAGCCACCTTGTATTATTCCTGTCTCAGGACCTAATGTGAGGTGTTTAGGTCATGAGGGCTCCACTCTTGTGAATGGATTAATGCTAATTATAAAAGGGCTTGAGGCTGGGAGTTTGATCTCTTGCTCTCTCTTCCTTTTTCCTGCCAGGGGATGGTACACCATGAAGGCCCTCAGCAATTGCTGGCACCTTGATATTGGACTTCTCAGCCTCCAGAAACATGAGAAATACATTTCTTTTCTTTATAAATTACCCAGTCTGTGCTATTAGGTTATAGCAACACAAAATGAACTGAGACAAGTACCCATCTATTACTGTGTCTGAGCCCCTGGGTGGGTTTGGAACAGAGGTAAGTTAAGGTGCAGCCGCAAGGAGCTCACTGTGGACCAGGGAAGGAGACCCACATCTGAAATGGATGCCTCAATCTAATCACCAACTGCTAGGATAGAGTTATACACAGCATTTGGTTTATAATTAAGGTGATTTTAGAGAGAGGAGAATATTTTAGTTTACAAATCTCCTCTTTACTAAGACACACACACACAAAGAAACAACACACACATACACACGTTGAGAAGGGCCCAAATCATGACTGGCTAGGAGAGCAACAGCCTCTAGATGGTTTTTCCAGATTGTGAATTAAAGATCTGCTGGGTTGGCCAGGCATGGTGGCTCACGCCTGTAATCCTGGCACTTCAAGAGTCTGAGGAGGGCAGATGGCTTGAGCCCAGGATTTTGAGACCGGCCTGGGCAACATGGTGAAACCCTGTCTCTACAAAAAATATAAAAATTAGCTGGGCGTGGTGGGTGCGTGCCTGTGGTCCCAGCTACTTGGGAGGCTGAGGCAGGAAGATCACCTGAGCCCAGGGAGATCAAGGCTGCAGTGTGCCATCATCACACCACTGCACTCCAGCCTGGATGACAGAGTGAGACCTTGTCTCAAAAGAAAAAAAAAAGATCTACTGAGTCTGTCTTCAGGGACAAGAGCACAGTTTCTCCTAGGATCTTCACACCTCCCTCAAAATGTGTACATTTTTACTGATTAAATAATTTAAAAATCCTTGGGATCGATTGACTTCATTTGGAAAACAGTAAAGCTAGCTCTCTGCCTAACCCAAATGCAAAAAAAAAAAAAAAAAAAAAAAGGGCAGGGGAGGGGTGGGGGTGCTGGATGTAAGAATTTTACTATGATAAAAAGATGACAACAGTAATAGAAAATACTTGCCATATATATGAGTCAAAGATTAGATCCCAGGTATACAAAGAGCTCCCACAAATTGAATAGAAAAAAATGGGCAGACAGAAATATGACTCTAGGATATGAGCAGGTAATTTACTGAATAAGAAATGCAAATTGTCAATAAACATATGAAAAGATGCTCAACTTCACCGGTAGTCAGGGGAATGCAAATTAAATCTCAGTGAGATTAACATTTTTGGGTCTAGCAGATTGGCCCAAAGTACTGGCCAGCCTGGGGAGTGGGGGCAGGGGCCTCACATACACTGTTGGTGTGCCTGCCCCAAGAGGAAAAGCAATTCCACTCTTCATGATCCATCCTACGAGAAATAATAAGACAAACACATAAAAGCATATAAACAAGAATGTGTGTGGCTGCATCATTCTCAATAACAAAAATACTATAAGCAATCTAAATATCCATAACAAAAACAAATTAAACAGGAGAATGGTATCTAATATATCCATGCAGTGGAATTACATACACCCACTAAAAATAATGTGTTAGATCTATAGTTACAGACTTGGGAAATGTTCCTGAACATGAAGGAAAATAAGCAAGGTATAGGTCAATCTGTCTGGCATTTTGGATATATATGTACTTAGATATATCTGCATCAACCCCCCAGTAACAAATTGAGAAGAATGTGCACAAAGTTGCTAACAGGTGTTTACTTCGAAGAAGACAATCAGTCAGGTGGAGGGAGAAACTTTCTTCTTGATATAACTTTTATGTATTTTATTTTTTTGAGACAGTTTCGCCCTATCATCCAGGCTGGAGTGCAGTGGCGTGATCCCGGCTCACTGCAACCTCTGCCTCCCGGGTTCAAGTGATTCTTGTGCCTCAGCCTCCCCAGTAGCTGAGATTATAGGCACCCGCCACTATGCCTAATTAATTTTTTTTTTTTTTTTTTGAGATGGGGTCTCGCCTTATTGCCCGGGCTGGAGTGCAATGGCACAGTCTCGGCTCACTGAAGCCTCCACCTCCCTGGTTCAAGTGATTCTCCTGCCTCAGCCTCCCTGGTAGCTGGAATTACAGGCACATGCCACCACACCAGGCTGATTTTTGTATTTTTAGTAGAGACAGGGTTTCACCGTGTTGGCCAGGCTGGTTTCGAGCCCCTGACCTCAAGTGATCCACCCACCTCAGCCTCCCAAAGTGCTAGGATTACAGGCGTGAGCCACTGTGCCTGGCCTATAACTTTTTTTTTTTTTTTTTTAAAGCAATGGGGTTATGAACAAATTTAATTTCTTTGTTTTTGTTATTTTTCAAAAATAATTTTGTTACTTTTCAGTAAAGTTAATCATTTCAAGTGATGTAAGGGACCCTTTTGTGAAGCCTAAAGTCACCCCCAAATTTCTCCTTTGTTTCCCAGGCCGGTTGGCATTTTTCCCACCAAACTGCTATTGAACTGAGTCAGCTGAGAGTGGGTTCAAAGAGACCAAGATGGACCAAAACGGGCACTGCTTTAATTAAGATTAGAATCATGCCCATCAAAGCCATTCAACTATATGATGTTGGATGTGCCCAAGGCAAAATGCATAGTTTTTTGACATCTGAGGCTGGAGGAGAGTTTGAGATCCACCGTTGAGAGAGTTTTGGAGGTGGGAAGTTTTATTTGTAATAGCATAATTAGGTTTAAAACAAAAATTATCTTCATTTAATGCCAGTAATTTGATTACTGATTTAGAAAATCGAAGTGTCCAGCAGACCCTGGACTGCCCTCAGAGACTAGTTTTGCATCCTTAGAGGCAACTCAAAGACCCCTTCCACCGTGAAGACTTCCCTCCAGCTTCATGCATTACGCAGACTTGAGAGAGGGCTAAGATGGAGTGAGTCAAAATGCACTGCAAACCATGAAGAGCTACGGGGAATGAACGGTGATACTGCTGCTGTGGAGTTGGAATTCTCATTTCCCTTAGTTTCCTTATGCTAAAAGTCAAAATGGGAAAGATGTCCCTGGAGGCAGCTGCTCAGGGCCAGGCTCCACAGGTATGGGGTTTGGGGAGAAATAGGTTTCCCCTTGTGGGCCTCAAACTTGAATTTGTCAGTGCACTGGAATGGCTCACAATTAGGGGATCCTCATCTTAGTAGGAACCTGTAAGGGCTACAAGGAATTCTGATGCCAGATCTGGCCTTTGAGTCCATTTGGCGCTGCCCCTTGAAACAGGCAGGCTCTCTACGAAGGACAGGGGTCTCCTTTTTCTGGGATTACTTTCCAGACACAATGACGTGCTTTGGATGTGTCCAGATCACCTCGCGCTGTGCTGAAGTTTTCAGATCTTCTCCTCAGGTGATTACTTAGTAGATGGCTGATCTCACCCACTGATTCTTGCTAATTTCATTTTCCTATAATGCTGGATACATTCCTGTAGCCCCATGGACGGCCCGAGCTACCTCAATATCTGAGTGGAATCGCTAGAATCTGCCTGCTGGCCCTTTCAGTTTCCTTGGACTCAGATAACAATCACTGATAAATATCAGTGATTCTATCTGCTCATTTCCAGAAGCTGCTACTTCTGGCCTAGAAAGTCTTTTCCTTTCATTTCTGCTTATTCAAATTCTTTCCTCAAAGTTCAGCTGGAGACTGTCCTGGAAGGAATCTCGTCCTCCCTTCCCCTAACCCTACTCATTCTCTGCCCCAAATCTCCATTAATCTTATACTGCCTGCCGCCAACAAGGGGGTTCTTTTTAAATTTTTATTATTATTTTTAACTCTTGTCTCCCAGGCTGGAGCGCAGTGGTGCAGTCTCTGCTCACTGCAACCTCCGCCTCCCAGGTTCAAGCGATTCTCGTGCCTCAGCCTCCTGACTAGCTGGGATTACAGGTGCGTGCCACCACGCCTGGCTAATTTTTGTATTTTTAGCTTTCTCCATGTTGGACAGGCTTGTCTCGAACTCCTGACCTCAGACGACCTCACGCCTCGGCCTCTCAAAGAGCTGGGATTACAGGCGTGAGCCACCGTGCCTGGCCATGGGGGTTCTTTATCAGATTCCTGTGTGTGTGTGCGACTCCCCTAACAGGATGAGCAGTTCCTGAGTGCAGGACCCTTTCCCATGCTGCCTTTCCATCTTCTACAGCATCCGGTGCAGTGAATGCTGGAAAGAACAGCTCTGACACCAGACATGCCAGCGAGTTCTGCTGTGTTGGATAGTCCAACTTTTCTGAGGCTTTATTTCTCCTTCTTTCTTTCTTTCTTTCTTTCTTTCTTTCTTTCTTTCTTTCTTTCTTTCTTTCTTTCTTTCTTTCTTTTTTTTTTTGAGAGAATCTCACTCTGTTGCCCAGGCTGGAGTGCAGTGGCACTATCTCGGCTCACTGCAACCCCCGCCTACCGGGTTCAAGCAATTCTTGTGCCTTAGCATCGTAAGTAGCTGGGATTACAGGCTCGAGCCACCGTGCCCAGCTAATTTTTTTTTTTGTATTTTTAGTAGAAAAGGGGCTTCACCATGTTGGCTTGGCTGGTCTCAAACTCCTGGCCTCAAGTGATCCATCCGCCTCGGCCTCCCAAAGTGCTGAGATGACAGGCATGAGCCACCACACCCGGCCATTTTTTCATCTTTCTTTTAGTATCATGTGAGGATTACACAAAGTAGCCATCTGGCTTATCATGGATGTCCAGTAAATGTTCCCTCCCTTCCTTCTAGTCCCAGCCCTCCTGCAGGGGCTCCCTGTACCCCGCAGCAATAGACCATAGCATGTGTGTCCTGGGGGAGCCTGCAGAAAATGGCTCTTTGTTTTAATAGGACTGTTGAATCATTCTTTCTTCAACTGGAAATCTCTCTGGGCCACACCCCTTTACTCTTCTTGGCTTGTCCGTAATCAAGTAACTTTAGGCTTGAAAGAAGGTACTGCAGAGTCAAGGTAGTATAAGGTAGTCCTAGTGAAGAACACAGGGTCACCTGGGGAGAGGACTGGAGTTCTTCAAGCTTAGAATTGTGTCTTACTTCTTGAGGAATTTTAGATCGGTCCATTAACTTCTCCTGGTTCATGAAATCGGAATAATGAGCCCTATCCCTGCTTTTATTCCATAAGGGAAAGATATCTGTAGGGCAGTGGGCTTAGATTCAGAAATGAAGTTTGATAACCTGGTTCTATTATTTCTATATGATCTTGGGCATGTCCATTTCCAACAGCCTCAGTTTTCTTACCTACGAATAGGGATAATAATATTCTTCTTACTGCCACAGAGAAGATAAGAAGTCTACAATCAAAATGGGGCCATGTATGTTACCTTGCTGTATATTATGAGCGCTAAGAAATTGTAGAGGAAAAAGGCTTTATTCTGTGGGGCAGAGGCTTGAAAAATGGTAAAACCTCTACACATGAACAGTGTGGGATCATGTATGGAGTTCCTAAAACAAGGCTGTTTGGGATGGACATGTTTGAATCCTCTTACAATGCTTATAATGGTCATATTTCCTGGTAAGTGGCATCAAATCCAAAAACCTGTCAAAGGGACAGATGGCATTCTTAGCACAAAAGAGGAAACCAATTAGAAGTTAAAATACAGAAAAATGTGAACTTGTAAATGCTAACAAATTGTTTCGATGTGGAGGACTGTGTTGTTTTCCCTGACACTGGCCAAGGAAGGTCTCTTTCTGGTCCAGCTATGTTCACAGGACACTGACTATTGAAGTCTGAAAGAAACCTTATGGACTCTCTCTCCTAACTGTCTTGATTTCAAGCTTGCATACCTAGCTCGAGTTGTTGGGCAGATGCTGCTGATTGCACCATGTCACTTTTACAGTGACAGACTGTGTCTTTGCAGCTCAGAAATGAGCTCTGAACAGTAGGCTTTAGGAAGCAATTTCTAAATACAAGCATTCATTTAGTCCATCAACAAACACTTGTATATGACTATATATAACTATAACTTCTGCTTGCAAGGCACTTATAAGCCACACAGAAAAATCCAATGAAACTTATTGTGTGCTACAATTAAGGATGGCCCAGAGGAAAGAGACTCCACCCCTCCTTGGGGGAGTGGAACGTGGTTTCACAGACTGGGAGGGACATTTGAGCTACAGGATGAGAAACAGTTTGCCCGGGACACAAGGGCGGATAGGATTGTATTAGTCAGGATGGGTGAGAGTATGCTGTAGTAACAAACAACCCTCAAATCACAGCGGCTTAATGCAACAAAGCCTTAGTTTTTGCTCTTGTTACACATTACAGCCTTCTTGTTAAAAGAGCAGCCCCTTGTGAAAGAGGGAAAACAGCCAGAAGGAACAAACCAAGTCAAGTATGCAGCTGTTACACTCTATGCTAAAACCCCCCAATGGATCAAGGTGGCCCCAGTTGGATAGAATGGTTTGTTTGGAGGGAAAAGACCAAGAGCATGGGGTAAGAAAGCTTCATAAACTGGAGGTGCTAAAAGTAAGTCTAGAGAAAAAAGCAGGGTCTTATTTTTGTTATTTGTTAAATAACCTTTTAAATACTAAGTCTTAATAGTGAAAATTTAATGGATTTTTATTATAATTATGATTTAGAGCAAACTGTTGAAGATATTCCTTTTTTTTTTTTTTTTTTTGAGATGGAATCTTTCTCTGTCACCTAGGCTGGAGTGCAGTGGCACAATCTTGGCTCACAGCAACCTCCATCTCCCCTGTTCAAGTGATTCTTGTGCCTCAGCCTCCTGAGTAGCTGGGATTACAGGCATGCACCACCACACCCAGCTAATTTTTTTTTTTTTTTTTTTTTGTATTTTTAGTAAATATGGCATTTCACTAGGCTGGCCAGGCTAGTCTCACACTCCTGACCTTAAATGATCCTCTGGTCTGGGCCTCCCAAAGTGCTGGGATTACAGGTGTGAGCCACTGCTCCCAGCCTGTTGAAGATATTCTAATTAATCCTAAATTAGTCCTGCAAGTTGTTTCATGAAAAAAGTTTTCTATATTAAAATACACATAGGTTTAAATAAAAAACGAGAGAGAGAATTCTTGAAGAGAATGGTGTCTGTAGCTACAGCTGATCGGAATGAAGTCGTTCAAGGATAGAAGCTTAGACTTCACTTCAAAATGCTTCCTCTGAACTGACTGCCGTGGAGTCACCTGTGCCCCCAAGCACAATCTCCTCAAGGGCAATGGCAGCCATTACTAGGCCTTTTTATTTTTCATGATGCATAGTTGTACCTGTCACAAAGGAGGTGCTCAAAAAATATTTTGTGGAATGAATGGACAGATTTCTCTCTGTTCTCCCAAAACAAGACTTATGTCTCTATGTACATAAGGAGAATGTCAGGGCTGGGTGCAGTGGCTCATGCCTGTAATCCCAGCACTTTGGGAGGCTGAGACAGGTGGATCACTTGAGGTCAGGAGTTCGAGACCAGCCTAACAAATGTGGTGAAACCCCATCTCTACTAAAAATACAAAAACTAGTGGGGCTTGGTGGTGGGTGCCTGTAATCTCAGCTACTATTTTATATATATATATATAAAGAGAATGTCAGGACCAGCAATCCATAGAAAACTGAGACAGCAGACTTGTAGTTTTCAAACTTGCTTGCAGCTACAAAACTTTTTATTTAAAAAATGCTAACTAAATATCTTTTACACTAAGCTCAATTTTTTATTTTTTTAAAATTTTTTTGAGACGGAGTCTTGTTCTGTTGCCCAGGCTAGAGTGCAAGTGGCACCATTTCAGCTCACTGCAACCTCCGCCTCCTAGGTTCAAGCGATTCTTCTGCCTCAGCCTCCCGAGTAGCTGGGATTACAAGCACCTGCCACCATGCCCGGCTAATTTTGTATTTTTAGTAGAGATGGGATTTCACCATGTTGGCCAGGCTGATCTTGAACTCCTAACCTCAAGTGATCCATCTGCCTCGGCCTCCCAAAGTGCTGGGATTACAGATGTGAGCCACTGTGCCCAGCCTCTCTGGGGATCTTGAAGGGTTTCAAAACCAGACTGAAAGCCACACATTCAGATCAATCAGATCACACAAACAATAAAACCCCAGCACTTTCTCATGAAACCAGGAGAATGTTCTGGCTTTTGTCTCTTCCACCTGTGGAAATCAGCAGTTGTCTCTATTTTCCTTTGGGGATTGGAGTGTTTGGTTTCTCCATGAAGGAATGAAATGTTCACAAGAGCAAGAACATGTGGCTCTCCTGAGAAGAGGGCTGGAAGAAGCCACCAGCTCCAGTATCCTCAAAAGAGCACCTCTGCAGCTCCAGGGTCCGGGGTTCCTCCAGAGGCACAGATGAACTAAGCGGGGCTCCTAGGGCCTCGGGAAGGTGAGATCCCTGGCATGAGTCACCTTTTCTGCAGAATCTGCTTCAGATGCCTCCATCTGAGACTCATTTCTCACCATCCATGCTAGTGGCGGGGCTGGGGAGAATGGAGAGGATGTCCTGTAGGTCAGCGTCTCCCTTCTGGCTGACTGAAGACTCCTGACCCACTATAGTACCAGACGAGGGTGACAGCACCCTCTCTGTGAGGGCCCCAGAGAGAGGCTGACATGGGCTGTCAGTTCCTCTCAGCGTTGCTAATCTGAGTCAAAGATAGCCAGACCCCCAGGATCGGTCCCCACCCTCCGCCAGATGCTGTCCAGGGGAGCAAGGTGTGTCTGTCCCTCCTGAGCAGGTCCCCTGACTTTCCCTAGGATGATGGGCTAGGCCGCTTGATTTGCTTTCTAAACATCATTGTCCTGTGCCAGCCACTCCCAAAGCTGCATAGAAAGATGAGATTTCTTGGCCAGGCGCAGTGGCTCACGCCTGTAATCCCAGCACTTTGGAGGCCATGGTGGGCAGATCACCTGAGGTCGGGAGTTCAAGACCAGCCTGACCAACATGGGGAAACATCATCTCTACTAAAAATACAGAACTAGCCAGGCATGGTAGCACATGCCTGTAATCCCAGCTACTCAGGAGACTGAGGCAGGAGAATCGTTTGAACTAAGGAGGTGGAGGTTGCAGTGAGCCGAGATTGCGCCATTGCACTCCAGCCTGGGCAACAAGAGTGAAACTTCATCTCAAAAAAAAAAAAAAAGAAAGAAAAAGAAAGATGAGATTTCTTGCCCTTTTCCTCATTTCATTCTATTTCATTATAACACGAGATCAGCCTTAGGTAATTCCAGACTGTCTGCCCACCTCTGAAACCATGAGGATGGATGAAAGAGATTTTCATTCTGTGAACTCCAGCACGAGTGAGTTCTCAGACTCCCTCTTCTGTACTCATGGAGCCCCCAACTGCCTCAATTCCCAGCCAAGGAAGAGCTCCTGTAGCCCATACCACTCTTCAGGGCAGTGACATGCCCCAGCTGGGACAGAAGTCATGGTTGCCAGCCCAATGCGGGTCCCACTTTCCCGCATTCACTGATTTCTAACACAGTGCCGGCTACATCACAGGGAGTCACAAAACACTGTGGACTATTTAGCCCTTAAGCCAGATGCCACAGAGCAGCATTCCTCTGAAATTGCAGAAGGAATCTCAGCTCTACTCGAGGCAGGAGGTCAGATGCCAAGGGCTCGCTTTGCTCCTTTTTATGGCTTACCCACTGGCCTAGAGCCTTAAAGAATCAAATTCCACCTTCCTCTACCTGACTCCCAACTCCTGTCCTTGCAGCAGCGTGTCAGCTTCTGTGAATCTCAGTTTCCTCCTCTTTAAAATGGGAATCGTGGGCACCTCTCTCCTTGCAGGACTGCAGCCATTGCCAAAAGCAAGGTAAGCTACAGAGCACCACGTCATTGTAGAGGTGGTTGTCAATACTACAAAAATGATTCCTGCTCATTCAGAATCCTCTAATTGTCTTATCCGGATTATCTCCCCACCTGCTGTCTGACCTCTGCCCTATTTTCGAGATGAAATAAACCTGAATTTTTCCGTTGTTATCCAAACTTTAGAATTGTGGACTTAGGGCAAACCTTACATTTCACTGACATTACTTCTTTTAAAACCCTTTTTAAAAAATTATTTATTTATTATTTATTTTTGAGACAGGGTCTCGCTGTGTCTCCCAGGCTGGAGTGCACTGGTGCGATCATAGCTCACTGAAGCCTCGACCTTCCCGGCTTAAGCGATCATTTCACCTCAGCCTCCTAAGTAGCTGGGAGTATTGGCGTGTGTCTCTGCACCCAGCTATTTTTTTTTTTTTTTTGTAGAGACAGGGTCTTGCTATGTTGCCTAGGCTGGTCTCAGACTCCTGACCTCAAAGGATCTTCTAGCCTTGGCCTTCCAAAGTGCTGGGATTACAGGTATGAGCCACTGCACTTGGCCAAAAGCCCTCTTTTAAAAACCCATCTTAGTGATACCTGGTGGTGGCTAGGTGCAGTGGTTCATGCCTGTAATCCCAGCACTTTGAGAGGCTAAGATGGGCGTATCACCTGAGGTCAGGAGTTCGAGACCAGCCTGGCCAACATGGTGAAACCCCATCTCTACTAAAAATACAAAAATTAGCCAGGCATGGTGGTGCGTGCCTGTAATCCCAGCTACTCAGGAGGCAGGAGGATCGCTTGAACCTGGGAGGCAGAGGTTGCAGTGAGCAAAGATCACGCCACTGTGCTCCAGCCTGGGTGACAAGAGTGAGACTCTGCCTGAAAAAAAAAAAAAAATAATAATAATAATATTAATGCCTGGCTGTGAAGAGGACGGAGCTGGAGCTCATGTCTATCATATAGTGTCAGATGCAAAAGAAGTGGCAGAACAATGTGTATGGCATGAGTTCATTTTTGAAGGGAATACGTCTTAACGTGCTTGTATAAGCATATCTGGAAGGTTGTACACCAAACTGTTTAGCAAAATTATTGGGGAATGGGACTGAGGATTGAAATGGAGAGATGGTGAAGAAATTTTCATTTGTTTTTCTATTGATGGTTTGAGTTTTTAAAATAACAATTGGGTGTCGTTACATTTTAATTTCACATTTTTAAACACTGACAGACACTTTAAACATATGGCCTTGAAATATTTTTTACTAGATTGTATATCTCTGTTCTTACTATTTAACTTTCTAAATAAATTAAATGAACATTCTCTCTTGTGTTTAAAATTAGGATCTACAAACCTGATCTTTCCATTTATTGAGTGCCTGCTATATCCCAGGCTGAATAGAGGTGTTTTTGCACTTAATACTCACTCCAGCCTTGCAAGGTTAATTATTTTCATACCCACTTTACATCTGAGGAAACTGGGGCCCATGGTCACACGGTTAATAAGTGGCACAGCTGGAATTCTAACACAGCACAACCTGACTCCAAAGTGCACATTTGTTTATGAAGGTTCCCTGATGCCGTCTTTAAGATTGCATTTAACCTCGTGCACATAATTAAATTTTTTTTATCAATACACACTCATGCATACAATTTGATTTTAAAATAAAATCTTTAATATTGTATAGTAATCCTCTTGGTGGTCCTGGGGGGTGCTCATCCACCCGAATGAGCAAAGCTTAGCTAAGACCTTAAGGTGTGCTGTCTTTTAAACAAATTATATCCAAGTGCAGCCACAAAAATTAACCAATCTATTCAGAAATCTTTTTAGAACAAATGTTTTTTTTTTTTTTTTTTTTTTTTTTTTTTGAGATGGAGTCTCACCTTGTTACCCAGGCTGGAGTGCAGTGGCATGATCTCAACTCACTGCAACCTCTCCTCCTGGGTTCAAGTGATTCTCTTGCTTCAGCCTCCTGAGTAGCTTGGATTACAGGTGCCCATCACCACACCCAGCTAATTTTTTTTAATTTTTAGTAGAGATGGGGTTTCACCATGTTGGCCAGGCTGGTCTTGAACTCCTGACCTTGTGATCCACCTGCTTCGGCCTCCCAAAGTGCTGGGATTACAGGCGTGAGCCACCGCACCTGTCCTTAGAACAAAGATTCCTAAAATACTCTAAGTTTGTAGACTTATAACACCACCGTGTGAAATGAAGTCCTCTACATATCTCCCAAGAGCTTTACCCTAATATAATCACCGGGGAGGAGAGTATGATATCTTGTGAGCCTTTTGTTTTTCTCTCTTCAAGGAGTCAATTCTTGGAGGAATCTTTCTATGGGAAATGGAATTTTGCTGTTGCTCCAGAAAGTGAAATTTACAGCTGACAAGAGGAAACGACAGGGAACTCTATTCCAGTATGACATAAGAAAGAATTTGGTAGCAATTAGAACAAGCCAATAATGGAGGGGGCTGTCTTGTTAGGTACTGAGATCTCTGTCACTCACAGGATTGAAAAGAGACTAGTGAAGCATCTGACTTGCTATAGAAGGGATTTCTGTCTTAGATAGGAAGTTGGACTAAGTTATTTTAAATTCTGTTTCTTAACTATTTTTGTTTTGTTTTATTTTGTTTTGTTGAGATGGAGTCTTGCTCTGTTACCAAGTCTGGAGTGCAGTGGTGTGGTCTTGGCTCACTGTAGCCTCCACCTCCTGGGTTCAAGTGATTCTCCTGCCTCAACCTCCCAAGTAGCTGAACTACAGGTGCACACCACCACGCTCTGCTAATTTTTGCATTTTTAGTAGAGACGGGGTTTCACCATGTTGGCCAGGCTGGTCTCGAACTCCTGAACTTAGGTGATCTGCCTGCCTCAACCTCCCAAAGTGCTGGGATTACAGGTGTGAGCCAACGCGTCTGGCTCAACTGTATGTTTTGCATTTTTCTTTCTTTTTTTGAGACAGAGGCTTGTACCATTGCCCAAGCTGGAGTGCAGTGGTACAATTTAGGCTCACTGCAGCCTCCGCCTCCCAGGTTCAGGTGATTCTCCTGCCTCAGTCTCCCATATAGCTGGGATTGCAGGCACATGCCACTACATCCGGCTAATGTTTGTATTTTTAGTAGAGATGGGGTTTCACCATGTTGGACAGGCTGGTATCGAACTCCTGACCTCAGGTGATCTGCTTGCCTCAGCCTCCCAAAGTGCTGGGATTACAGGCATGAGCCACCGTGCCTGGCCTTTCTTTCTTATTGATAGACTAGCATGTGGTCTTAAGGAAGATCATCCCTGAACTAATAAATGCTATGATCCAAATTAACCCCACAGTTATGGTATGGGTTATGAAACGGGTTCGTTTTTGAAAGTTTGGATTTTAAAGATCGTCAATCAATTGTTTAGTCCTAATTAATTTTTCCTGAGAACATCTGACATATTAACATAAGTACCAATTAAAATTGAATGTTGGTGTAATCACCATCTCAAATATTTGAACAATGTGATTATATAATATGTACCAACAAGGTTAAAAAAATACACTTAGAGAAGTAGATGTGAAGGAAAAGTAAGTATTGCTTCAGGGTTTGGAAAATGCAGTTTCTTATTCATCTGCCTCCCAGATTTCAAGATTCAAGACAAACTCTTGCCAGCCCCTCCTGCTGACTTCTGACAGCCCAGCACACCTAGGGAACTCTGAGCTGAGATATGCCCTCCAGGTGTCTGTGTCGATCATAATCAGACAAAGGATGTTCTGTGCTTTTCCTTAAAGTCAGTCTGCGTGAGGTCCTCCCAGTCACCTCCCAAGCTGGGCTGATGTGTTCACGTTAGGGGTTTCTCATTCAGCTCTGGGGTGTCAGCAACACCAAATCAAGACAGACTAGTTGAGAGCCTACTATGTGCCGACTGATACCTCACACATCTCTGTTTACACCCCCATCTTATTTCCTAGAAAGTCTGCACCCTTCTATTCAACACGGGCATAGCTTTCTGGAAATCCCAGAGATACACCACATCCAATGTGTCCCAAACAGAACTCATTATCTCTCCCCTGAAGACTACTCCTGCCAATGAATTGTCTCTTTCACTGGTACCCAGATCAGAAACCTGGCCTTTGGGCTGGCTGCCTTCTTTTTCTTCATCTTACATTTTTGCAGTGGCCATATTTTGTTATTTCTACTTCCATCCAAGCCTTATAGAAGGTGTCAGAGCCGGACGTGGTGGCTCACACCTGTAATCCCAGCACTTCGGGAGGCTGAGGTGGGTGGATCACCTGAGGTCAGGAGTTTGAGACCAGCCTGTCCAACATGGTGAAACTCCGTCTCTACTAAAAATATAAAAATTAGCCGGGCGTGGTGGCACATGCCTATAATCCCAGCTACTCTGGAGGCTGAGGCAGGATAATTGCTTGAACCCAGGAGGCAGAGATTGCAGTGAACTCAGAACGCACCATTACACTCCAGCCTGGGCAGCAGAGTGTAAAAAGAAAAAAAAGAAGGTGTCAGGATGTCTACACCCATTTTTCAAATACTAAGAACCTGCCACACAGTCAATGGAGAGTCACTGCTCCAATCTCCTGACATGCCTCTTTGCCCACCACTTCAGCCCCTGCCTCCAAGATCCAGCCCTTCCCAAGATCCAGCAATCAAATGGCTAATGTCTGGCACAAGAGGGGGCTTCCAGGAACTTGCTGCAACAAAAGGTCAGTTTTGTTTGGCTGGGGCCTGGCAGTCCCTTTCCTTACTAGGTGACCACTGCGCTCTGGGCCAGCTTCCTCATTGGACACAGTAGCACAGTGTCTAGGCCTACTGTACTTTTTTTTTTTTTTTTTTTTAAAGACGGGATCTCACTCTGTCACCCAGGCTGGAGTGCAGCAGCGTCATCTCAGCAACCTCTGCATCCCAGGTTCAAGCGATTCTCATGCCTCAGCCTCCTGAGTAGCTGAGATTATAGGCATGTGCCACTAAACCTGGCTAATTTTTGTATTTTTCAGTAGAGACGGGGTTTCACCATGTTGGCCAGGCTGGTCTCAAACTCCTGGCCTCAAGTGATCCGCCTGCCTAGGCCTCCCAAAGTGCTGGGATTACAGGCATGAGCCACTGTGCCCAGCCAACTATTAATCTTTCCTTAAAGGATGGGGTTCACAAGGGCAAAAGTGCGTCAGACCCAATGAAATCCCAGTGCATCCTGCTCTCAACTCCAAGCACTGCGCTCCTCCTTCTCGATGACCTCCTCCGTCCACTTCCTTCCTCTTTTGCTCACTTTTCTTTTTCCATCCACATTTGTTGATCACCTACTGTGTGTGCCAGTTCTGAGGATTCAGAAACAAGGAGGCCCCACTCGCTGCCCCTGGATGCTTCCAGCCCAGAAGGCACGAAGATGAAGACATGCCCAACTGCAGTACCCTGTGGTCAATGCTACATAGGAGCCCAGGAGTGCCAGAGAGAGAGAGAGAGAGAGGCCTGCTCCAGCCATGCAGGGTGAGAGAGGCCTCCCCAAAGACATGATTTATGAACCCCAGGAGACAAGCACCCCAGTGCCCCTGCAGAACTCCCCTCACCCAGGATGGGAAGGCACAGCCCTGGGGATGCTTTGGGATTTGACATTCTCTTCTCAGCCCTGTCGATGTCCACACAGCTGAACCAGCACTGTCTGAGATGGGTCCCCTTTTCCGATTTTAGAGGGCTAGTGAGGATTCACTCTTCATGGTATCAACCCGGGCTGTGAGAGCGTCTGGGTCCCTCGAGAGGACCAGCACTACTCACCTCAGAGGAGGCGGCCCCTGGCAGTGGAAGGGCCTACCTCCGGGGGAAGCAGGTGGAGGGGGTGCAGGCGACCACAGAACTCAGCCAGAGGCAGCTGTGTGTGCTTTGGTGCTCAAGGCTTCAGGGGTCCAAGGCTGCTGGGGTGGCCACCACGCTGGTGCTTAGACCTTAGCAGGAGGGAAGGCAGGGGTGAGGACACTTGACCAGATACGATGCTGGCTTGCTACCCCAGCAGCTCCCTGTTCTGCATCCCAAGGCAGCCTCCTTTATCTGTCTCCTCTTCTCCCCTCCACCCCATCCACACCATTGGCCCCAAAGGCTGGTCCTGCCCCAAGCATTTCCTATGTGTTCACACCTCTGAGCCTCTCCTTCTCCAGCTGTGATGTGTGACTTGGCCCTTGAAGCCCTCAAAGTTCTTCAGTGAAAGCCAACTGTATTCCTCCAGCTGGAATTACCTGTGACTTTCTCTGTATTCCCAAAATGTGCACAAAACTTATAAAGGTGTGTGGTGGCCCTTAGATATTTTGGTATAATTTAATTGCATGCATGTGTCTTGCTGCCTGGGTCAATTTCTTTGAGATCAGTGACTACATGTGACCTTTGCCTTCCCAGAGACCAGCACAGACCCATCAGTGAAGCCTGTTCTCAACAAATGCTTGTAAATGACTCACTCCTACTGGGGTCTAGAGGACGATGGATCCCAGATCAAGTTGCTTGTTGCCTCATTTGTCAAGTTCTGCCTGTACATCGGCTGTTCTTCCTTACGATAAATCTGAAGATCAGAAACACGGCGGAACAACAAGCACGCAGGACAAGTCCATCCTGCCCATAACACCCTAGAGCAGGCTCAAAGCAGGAAAACAGCATGAGTCACATTCAACAACAGACACACGGGGAACCCTGCTCTCCCCTCTACCCTGAGGAGAAACAACAACACCTTCCCTGCCTGGGGAAACTCCTACTCATGCTATCCGTCTCAGACAGCAGCTCCTCTGCGAAGCCATCTTCCACTCTCTCAGAAAGAGTCCATTGTTTCTTCCTCTGCGTTCTCTCTTGCCTCTATTAAGGTGTTCAGCAGATAGTATTGAAACGATCTCCTTGCCTATTTGGTATTTTCCACTATGGCAGACACATATGGGAATCAGTTGTGGGAGCACAATGGTTTAAAAGGAGGCAGACCACCAAACATCAGGAGAAGAGAAGTCAGGGTAGGGAAGGACCAGGAAACCTGTGTCCCATGAGCGGACTGAGGGTTGAGTTGGTCCCGGACATTGCTGTGTCTCGGTGTGATTACCAATAGCACCCATGTTCATTCTCAAAAGTGTCCTGGTTTAGTCCATCACATATATAATCACCCTCCATTTGAGAAATATGTAAAGAAGCCACAGGGATTTGACCCACGGGAGCCTTGGGGAGTCCATCACTGTCTTCAGTCATTCAGGGTGCAGCCGCATGCGCTGCGTGGCCTCAGGGGACCTGTGGGAGAGGATGATGTAACGAAAGCCTTTCCCCTAGTCTCTGTTTTGTTTACTGTTGGGCACCCAGGACTTGGCACCATTCCTGGAATATATTAATCTCTTGATAAATATTTGTGGGAGAGAGGAAGGAAGAGAGGGAGGAGGGGGGAAGAGGGTACAATCTGGCAAAGAGCTGATTGCATTACAGGCCTTGTCCCCTCAGTGGGGGCACCCGCCAGAGGCTGAAAGACCCCTTGCTGGGGATGGCACAGATGGTGTATGGGCTGAATTGCACCCCCCTCCGCCGAAAAGGATATGTCCAAGTCCTGACCCCCAGTGCTTCAGAATGTGACTGTATTGGAAATCTGGCTGTTGCAGGTGTTAGTTGAGATGAGGTCATACTGCAGTAGGATAGGCTCCTAATCCAATATGACAGGTGTCCTTACAAAAAGACTGTCATGTGCAGACAGAGGCCTACAGGGAGAAGTCCACGTCTAGACAGGCAGAGGCTGGCATGATGTAGCTACAAGCCAGGGACTTCCAAGATTGCCAGAATACCACCAGAGTCTAGGAAGAGACAAGGAAGGATTGTCCCAGAGGTTTCAGAGGGAGTCTGCCAACACCTTGATTTCAGACTTCTAGCCTGCAGAACTGTGAGAATACATTTCTGTTGTTTAAGCCATCCGGTTTGTGGGGATTGTTTATGCCAGCCCTAGGAAACTAACACGGAAGGAATTCTGCCTTGGGTGGGAAGATGCATGAGATGGATGATCTCTGGACTCACTAGGCTTCCATCTCAGGGCCAAGCAGCAGTGATGGATTTGCCTCAGGCAGCCTTGCAGACCCACTGTGTGTCCATCGAACTCTGCACTGGTGGTCTGCACCCAGGGAGCCAAGCACAGGCTCATCTGAGCTAACTGCAGCACCAGCATCCTGAAACCTCCCTTCACCGTCCAGCCGGTCATGGGCTCAGGGCTCTTTGGCTCCTGGAACTTCAGAGTGATGGAAACTCACAAAGACACCCAAGTCCACCCCTCCCTCACACTGCCAGATTCCAGGCTCAGAGGCGTGGGGGATACCTGGACTCTTTCCCTGCTCTGTGCTCTTTCCGTGTTGTTACAAGAAATAACTCTGTGGTCTACTCATTGTTTTCCAGATAAGCCCCAACCTTCCCACCTGTAGGAATCCCCTTTGCCAGAAATTCCTCACCCCAGCCTCCTCCTCTCAGCCTGCCAAGACACACTAAGATAGGAGACCACTTCCTTCAGCTGATCTCCTGTCCAGGGGATCTCTGCTTCCCTCCATCCCCAACCCTGCCCGCCACACAGAATCCTCTGGCCTCACTCCCAGGCAGTCCACCCTTACCTACCACTTGTCATGGGCTACTTTGCAGGGGGCTAATGACATCTTCTTTCACCTCTATTCTTGTTCCTGGTAGTCATTCAATCACCCACAGATATATATTGAGAACCTACCTTATTGCAGAAGTTAAATTGTCAATAAGAATAAAAAGACTATAGTGTTGTTGGGAACATGGATACTTCAGCATTCACTTACGATACAGAGTCCCAAGCAGAAAATTTGGAAAAATACAGGCTGCCCTTGAGGTCAGAGCTGGAGAGAGTGGTGGGGAGCTGTCAGGCGAAGTCCACAAGCCTCCTCCCAGACCTCACTTCTCACCACTGGCCCCTTTCTCTCTGCCCCAGCCACTCTGAATGTCTTGCTCTTTTCTCCACACTCCAGCTTTATTCCCACAGAGGTTTCACACGTATTTCCCCCAACCTTGAACATCTGTGTCCCTCCCATTCTTCTTTGCATGACCAGCTCCCTTACTTCCGTGCTCCCTGCGTACCATACCCAAAACAGCACCCTGCTGCTCTCTAGTTCCTTCCCTGCCGCACTGTGCTTCAGAACACTTGCCATTAACAGAAATTAGATATGTCATTTGTTGACACGTGCACTTGTTTCTTGGCTGTCTCCCTACTAGAATATAGCACATCTTTCAGAATATAGTGGGCATTCAGTCAATCCTGAGCGAATGAATGAGTGAATGAAATGAATGAAGTGACCGCCAAGCTGAGTTAGATGAACAAGGTTCCTGGCTAAGGGAAGTGCATTGAAAATGGAAAGAGTGGCACACTCAGGAGAGAAGTTCAATATGGAGGAAAGAGGAGCTGGAAAGTGTGAATGGACCCAAGATAGAGAAGCAAGGGTCTTCTGAGCCATGCTAAGCTTTTTCCCAGGTCCCTGGGAAGCCGCTGAATGTTTAGGCAGAGAAACTGAGCCATGTACACTGCCTACAGCATAGAGAAAAGGTTGGAAGACAACAAGAGTGCAGACAACCAATTAAGAGGCAGACATCCGGATGAGAGAAAAAGAGGGCCCAAGCTACAGTCATGGCCGAGGGTTTAAGGAGAAGTAGATGGGTCCTAGAAATACTCAGTAGGGGCCTAGCATGGTGGCTCACACCTATAATCCTAACACTTTGAAAGGCTGAGGCAGGCAGATTGCCTGAGCTCAGGAGTTCAAGACCAGCCTGGACAACATGGTGAAACCCCATCTCTACTAAAAATACAAAAATTTAGCTGGGCGTGGTGGTGAGCACATGTAATCCCAGCTACTCGGGAGGCTGAGGCAGGAGATTCACTTGAACCTGGGAGGTGGAGGTTGCAGTGAGCTGAGATCATGCTACTGCACTATAGCCTGGGCAACAGAGTGAGACTCCGTCTCAAAAATAATAATAATAAAATAAAATAAAAAGAAAAAGAAATATGAAGTAGGTAGAATTATCAGAACTCAAAGGATTGAAAGCCCGTGTGGAATGGCTCAGAGGCTGCATGCCACCTTTGATAGTGAGTTCCGTGAAGGCGGGCATTTGTCCGTTCTGAGTCTCCCATGGCTGGTATACTACCTGCTGAATGCATGTCTCGCGCTTCTGTTACTTCCCACTCCTTCGATGTGACATAGCCACCTGCACTAAGTGTTTGAGAGCAGGGATTAAAGGGGAGAGACAGCCTTCTATTTTGGTCTTGTCATTAAACCAGCTGCCTCAAATTATTTTTAGAAGAAGGACAGGTAAAAATAAACGTATAGGACTAGTCACATGTCTATGCAGGAATAATCACACATCTTTGAGAAGGGGAAAGCAGATGTAAGATTTATTTTCAAATAGTAAGGGCCAGCATTTTACAGCTGCAATATCCTTTATTCCTCAGAACAATCTCTCTGGTGTTCGGATTACTAGCTCCATTTTACAAAAGAGAAAGCTGAGGCTATGACAAGCTAAGTAACTTACCCAAGGTCATCCAGCTAGAGACCCAGGATTCACACCCAGCCCTTCTAACTCCAAAGCCTGGTTTCCCTTCACTAGAGTACAATGCTCCTCCCAGATTTCTGAAGTAGACACCGTGGGAAGTAGGGGGCAAGAAGAACAGTGGATTTAGAGAAGGCCTTACCCTGGAAGTCTCTGCCCTGGTATTTATTTCTAGCACTTTGTGTTCTTTGAGGTTCTGTGATAAAGGTGAGCTCTAGAATGCTCTCTCTGTCCAATCCCATCCTTTCCTTGGCCTATCCTAGCCCTGAAGGAAAGCTCCCATAGAAGGGACTGCCAAGTCCTCCTGTTTCTGTGCGAATGGGAAGCACACCGGCCACCCATGGCTTCCTTGGGGCAGAGAACTGAGAGCTCCCGACTAAGAGGCAGCCCCTTTTCTGGGCATGAACTGCCTGTCCTGCTAGTAGAAATTCCAAACTTGGGACTGACAGTGGCTCTCTCAAGTTCACTGAGAGTGCTGGACCTTTCTGAGAAGCAGGTCCGGTGTCATACTTAGACAGCAGCACCACTGCCTCCATGCCCACCCTGCAGCCTAAATGGGTCAGTCATACTTAAAAATGCTTCAAATGCATTTATTGAGTTCTTTCTATTCACTAGACTCTATGATAGATGGGAAGCCCTTGAGTTTTTTAAAACTGAACTCATTTATCATGGGTTGGGTTCATCACTGACTTGATCAGATTGGTTAATCTAGTAGAGCCCCATTTTCCCTCTGAGACAAATGGAATAATTTTAACATGCATCTAATCTTTATCATCCTTATAAGCATGCAAAGTAATATCTGCACAGTACTTGGCCCATAATAGGCAGTGAATGGTGGTTGTTATTATTATTAATAACTACCAACACATTGGCCACATAGTAGGTGCTCAATAAAAATGTAAGGATTGGAAATTAGGCTCAAAGTGTTCGCTTTAATTCCCCATTTGAATTCCACCCAGAGCAGGGAAGATATGGGAGAAGAAAGGGGAAACCCAACATATTTGGTGTTTGGAAACATGACATCCAAAAATGTCTGTTTTCTTTTCTTTCTTTTTCTTTTTCTTTTTCTTTTTCTTTTTTTTGAGATAGGGTCTTGCTCTGTGGCCCAGGCTGGAGTGCATGGCACAATCTCAGCTCGCTGCAACCTCTGCCGCCCTACAGGCACATGTTACCATGCCTGACTAATTTTTGTATTTTTAGTAGAGTTGGGGTTTTGGAATGTTGGCCAGGCTAGTGTTGAACTCCTGACCTCAAGTGATCCTTCCTCAGCCTCCCAAAGTGTTGGGATTACAGACGTAAGCCATTGTGCCTGGCCCAAAAAATGTCTGTTTTCTTTCTTTTTTTTCTTTTCTTTCTTTCTTTTTTTTTTTTTTGAGACTGAGTCTCACTCTGTCACCCATGCTGGAACGCAGTGGCGCGATCTTGGCTTACTGCAACCTCTGCCTCCTGGGTTCAAGTGATTCTCCTACCTCAGCTCCCCGAGTAGCTGGGATTACAGGCATGCACCACCACGCCTGGCTAATTTTGTATTTTTAGTAGAGACGTGGTTTCTCCATGTTGGTCAGGCTGGTCTCGAACTCCTGACCTCAGGTGATCCGTCTGCCTCAGCTTCCCAAAGTACCGGGATCATACGTGTGAGCCACTGCGCCCAGCCTAAAAATGTGTGTTTTCAAGTCACAACTATTTTCTTTCCTGCAGCTGTCGGGGGCTAGAATTACTTAGGAACTGTGGCCAGCTTTTTGAGAGGTGAGTTGGTGGAGGAAAGACCTACTTAGATGAAAAAGATAACACACCAGACAAATGGTCCCTCCAGTGCTTATGTCATCTGGCAGAGCCCCCTAAGTTAGGAGGAATTTCCCTTGTACCTGACAATAACATTTTTTCAAAATAAAATATGTTGAGGCTGAGAAGTTTATCTTGGCTGAGCATTGTACCATTAACTCAAGATTAAATGCATCCTGTCCAAATTCTTTTGCTACTTGAAATGGGTCTCAGGCTCGTGGTCTCCAGATGTTGATTCTATGTGCGCCCCAAGAAAAGAAGCTAATTGCTCTTTGCGGTAGAAGCATGGAAGTGGGGCTGTGGTGACTGTTCCGGTGCACTCCCTACGCCCCCCTGCAGAGCCAAGGCAGGACTCCCCCAGCCACCGCAGCTTTGCCTGCTGAAGTGCAGAAGGTTGGCGGAGGTTCAGCTGGGTCCCTCCCTTCACACTATGTTTAGCTGAAAGCAGCTGCCATGCGGCCCCTCCAGTGAGGTATCCCAGTCTCACAATTGACTGATGTGGGGGAACAAAAGCCTAGCCCTTCGGTGCTTCAGTTTGGGACAACTTCAAAGTGCCACCCCAGCTCCAGAGCTCTCAGCCCTATGAGACTGGCGGAGGCTGTTGCTGTGAGGGCTTCAGAATTGAACTTCTGGCCACACTTACTTTCTGTCTTTTTTCTTTCTTTTTTTTTCGAGACAGAGCCTCGCTCTGTCGCCCAGGCTGGAGTGCAGCGGCACCATCTCGTCTCACTGTGAACTCCGCCTCCCGGGTTCAAGCGATTCTCCTGCCTCAGCCTCCCAGGTAGCTGGGATTACAGGTGCATGCCACCATGCCTGGCTAGTTTTTGTACTTTTAGTAGACATGGAGTTTCTCCATGTTGGCCAGGCTGGTCTCGAACTCCTGACCTTAAGTGATCCACTCGCCTCAGCCTCCCAAAGTGGTGGGATTACAGGCATGAGCCACCACACCTGGCATATGTTTACTTTCTTCACTCCTCTGCAGGGAATAATTCAGAGGATGTTCCCTATAAACTTACCGCACGTGCATCTCTGGCTCAGAGATGTTGGTGCCAGGAAGGGTTTGAGGAAGCAGACTGTGTATGGGATTTTGAAGTTTGATCACTCATCAGCCAGTTGACCACGAGGACCCCATCCCTTGTGGCAGTGGAGCACAGATTCCCCCAGGCATGCTTTGCAATTGGTAAAACTTCCATGATACACTTGGGTGGAACAGCTATGGAAAGGAATGGACAGGAGGCGCAAGACTTCAGGAGTTTGAAAGGCTGGTGAGGAGGCGCGAACAATGGAGTGAGATGGCTGTTGCTGAGAACCGTCAATGCATTTGAGAAAGGCAGTGGAAGGCTGAGAGTGATTAATCATGAAGGTAAAGTGTGACAGCCATAGGACCTCATTGGTAGCACATAAAGAGGCCATCATCTCTCACAACTGGAGGGCGGAAAAGGCTGAGTATCAGACCCAAGATTGAATTTATAAGAGTTGTGGCACCCCAGAGATGGTCAAATTCTCAACCCTATGCAGTCGGTGATGCCAAGGTCAGGGTCCTTGTGCCAGTGCTGTGAGACTGCAGCACAGTTCAGTGCTTCCCTCCCTCTGCCTAGCCTCGCTGCCTTCACTCCTCACAAGAGCACCCCCACAAGAATCTTCCTGTACTCTAATCTCAATTTCAGAATCAGCTTCTCAAGAACCCCACGTTGGACAGGGCAGACGACCGTACCAACGATGAGTCATCAGTTCCCTGCCAGCAGGGCTCAGTGTGGGTTTCGATGACTTTTTTAGTTTCACCTCAGTCTTTGCAGTTACTATTCTCTGCACCTGAAACACTGTTTCTGGTCTTTCCACAGCTCTTCACCCAGGGTTCAGCTCAAATACTGCTTCCTCGAGAACATTCCTTGACCACTTATCCTGAAGTATTCCATGTCATGCCTGCTCAGTTTCTGTATTTGACATGACCCTGTTTTATTTGCTTCACAGCACTGACAAGCATTTGCAACTATTTGCTCATTTGTTTATTTTACTTTCCATCCCTCCCCCTGGAGGTAAGTTTCATGAAGCCCCAGGCCAGTGTTTAGTGTTGTGCTTGGGAGCTATATAAATATTTTTGAAGGCAAAATAAATAAAAAAATAAAAATTAAAGAAGGAAAAGGAAGGATGGAGAGAAGAAAGGAAAAAGGGAAGAGTACTGGGTTCAAATTCTGACTTTGGGTGGGGCATGGTGGCACACACCTGTAATCCCAGCTACTCAGGAGGCTGAAACAGGAGTATTGTTTGAACCCCGGAGGTGGAGGTTGCAGTGAGCCGAGATTGCGCCACTGTACACCAGCTTGGGTGACAGACCAGGCTCCATCTCAAAATAATAATAATAATAATTCTGACTTTGGTGAACCTGGAAAGATTCTTTGACTTCTCTCACCTTTTGATGCCTTCTATGGGGATCAAAAGGGGATACAAATTCTTTTTGAAATTCAATGAGAGAATTTGGGCAGAGAGCCCATATTTTGCTTTTTCCCCTGGACACATCTAGAATGTTCTCTTTAGAATAGCACTCAAGTCTTTCTTTCTTCTTATTCACTTTGCCCTTCTTTCACCTCTTGCTTCTCATCTAAAGGGGAGATGTTCAGAAAACTGAAGTCACCAAACAGGAGATGTTTTTGAGAGATTATGTCGTAAGCACGAAAGGCAGCCTGTGAGTCAGAGCAGGAATCTTACCCCAGGCTTCGCTGTTTTGTGTGTTTATATTTATTATCGTTATTGTGTGTGTAGGAGGGGCCGCAGGGGCCTAACCTTACAGTAGTCAGCGGGCACCGGTTCTCCGGAAGCCCAGCTGCTGTCCTGGAATGACTCCTTGGTGGTTTCCCAGGGGAAGGCTGCTTCTTCCAACGCTGTGTGCCAGGAACCTGGCCAGCGGCTCCCGTCTCTGGGATTTTCCATCTTGGTTCCTACCTTCTTTTCAGTCTTGTCCTCCACTTTCTTGAGAATTAGCAATGGGATGGGTTTTGTTCACCTGCATTTATTCACTCATTTATTTTATTCTTTATGAAAGTAATAAATGGTCTTGGAAAGACCCAGGACCAGTACAAATTAAACCGGGGGAAAATAAAGAGTTGAAATCACTGTTTTAATTTGTAGTCATGCTCTCCCAGGACTTTTCCCATACAGTTTCTTAAATTTAGTTTTATCATGTCTAAGGGATATTTACAAATAGTTGAAAAACCAGAGAGTGTTGGCTTTTGACAACAACCAGCAATCTAAGGCCCCAGACTTCCCTCCCGATTCCCACTCCCTAGAGGCAATGGTGATTATTCCCTTCAGCTGTCTCTGCTATTTACCTCCCTCAGTGTAAATACTATGCTTACATTACCATTTCTTCATCTACTACTTTTAGGTTTTTGCGTTTTGACTTCTAGGTGTGGTGGATGAGATTTTACACCTCTTCCTCTTGCCCTAACAGCTCAGCCTTACACCAATTCCCACTCCATCTTCCCAGATATATTCTATCAATTTGGCTAAACCATCATTACTCACATTTTCATGACTATATTAATATATTTGGAATAGAGCCATTTTTTGTCCATTACATTTCTTGTCTTATAGAACTTTTTTTGCTTTCTTTGCAATTAATAATTGCCTCATGCTGTTTACTAAGCTTTCTGTGTATCTATCTCTAATTCACCCCCCACCTCTTCAGTAGAACTGTATTTCCTCAGTACTTTTATTTATTTATTTATTTATTTATTTAGCGACAGAGTCTCACTCATTCAGGCTGGAGTACAGTGGCACAATCTTGGCTCACTGCAACCTCTGCCTCCCAGGTTTGAGCGATTCTCCTGTCTCAGCCTCCTGAGTAGCTGGGATTACAGGCATGTGGCACCACACCCGGCTAATTTTTGCATTTTTAATAGAGATGGGGTTTCACCATGTTGGCCAGGCTGGTCTCGAATTCCTGACCTCAAGTGATCCGCCTGCCTCAGCCTCCCAAAGTACTGGGATTACAGGTGAGCCACCCCGCCCAGCCTCCTCAGTATTGTAATGAGTGCCTTCAAACACAAAAGCCAGCTATGTCTTCCATTTGTTCCTTGGAAATGTCCTCCCTGGAGCATCCCATCCTCCTTCTCCAAACTGGAGCGACTGCTCTCTCATGCCCAGCTGGGCTCCAGGCCTCCTCTCCAACAACTCCGGAAGCATTCTCATGTAAGGGATTTTTTTACTCTTTTTTTTACTCTTTTTATCTTTAACAGCTTATTGAGGTATAATTAACAGACAGCAAACCTCACGTTAAAATGTACAATCTGATGAATTTTGACACATGCATACATTTGAGTAACCATCACCATCATCAGGATAATGAGCATGTCCATCACCCCCAAAGCTTCCTTGTGTCTCTCTTTTTTTTTTTTTTTTTTTTTTTGAGAACGAGTCTCTCTCTGTTGCCCAGGCTGTAGTGCAGTGGTGCCATCTCAGCTCACTGCAACCTCCGCCTCCTGGGTTCAAGCAATTCTCCTGCCTCAGCCTTCCCAGTAGCTGGGATTACAGGCACCCGCCACCACACCAGGCTAATTTTTGTATTGTTAGTAGAGACGAGGTTTCACCATGTTGGCCAGGCTGGTCTTGAACTCCTGACTTCAAGGAATCTGCCCGCCTCGGCCTCCCAAAGTTCTGGGATTACACAGGTGAGCCACTGCGCCTGGCCCCTTGTGTCTCTTTGTCATCCCTCTCTTCTGCTTCTCTCCCCATTCCCAGGCTTTCTGTCAATATAAAGTAGTTGGCATTTTCTATAATTTTATTTTTACTTTTTATTTATTTCTTTTCTTTTGAGACAGAGTTTCACTCTTGTTGCCCACACTGAAGTGCAATGGCACAATCTCAGCTCACTGCAGCCTCCACCTCCAGGGTTCAAGCGATTCTCCTGCCTCAGCCTCCCGAGTAGCTGGGATTACAGGCACCCGCCACCACACCCAGCTAATTTTTGTATTTTTAGGGGTTTCACCATGTTGGCCAGGCTGGTCTCGAACTCCTGACCTAGGTTGATCCATCCACCTAAGCCTCTCAAAATGCTGGGATTACAGTCGTGAGTCACAGTGCCCGGCCTAGAGTTTTATATAATGGATTCATACAGTATGTACTTGTTTTGATCTGGCTTCATTTACTCAGTATGTATATATATATATATATATATATATATATATATATATACACACACACATATAGAGAGAGTATATATATATATATAGAGAGAGAGAGAGATGAGGCCTTGCTATATTGCCTAGGCTGGCCTCGAGCTCTGGGCTCAAGGGATCCTCCCACCTCAGTCTCCTGCGTAGCTGAGAACAGAGGCCTGTGCCACGATGTCCAGCTCTCAGCATAATTATATTGGGATTTATCTGAATTGCCATTTCTTTTTTTTCTTCTCTTTTCTTTTCTTTTTTTTTTTTTTTTTTTTTTGAGACAGAGTTTCACTCTTGTTGCCCAGGCTGGAGTGCAATGGCGTGGTCTCAGCTCACCACAACCTCCGCCTCCCAGGTTCAAGAGATTCTCCTGCCTCAGCCTCCCGAGTAGCTGGGATTACAGTCATGTGCCACCATGCCCGGCTAATTTTGTATTTTTAGTAGAGACGGGGTTTCTCCATGTTGATCAGGCTGGTCTCAAACTCCCGACCTCAGGTGATCCACCTGCCTCGGCCCCCCAGAGTGCTGGGATTACAGGCATGAGCCACCGCACCCCACCTGCATTGCCATTTCTATCAACAGTTCATGGCGTTTTATTGTGGAGTAGTAGTCTCTTGTTTAGATGTCTTATACTTTGCTTATTCATTCCTATTGAGGACATTTGGGTTGCTTCTATTGTTTGGTTATTACAAATAAAGCTGCTATGAACAGCCATGTAAAATTCATTGCATGGCTATATGCCTTCATTTCTCTTGGATAAATATCTAGGAGCTAGGTCATATAGAGGTGTATTTTCTTATTTTATTTTCTTCTTCTTATTTTTTGAGACAGAATCTCACTCTGTCGCCCAGGCTGGAGTGCAGTGGCACAATCTTGGCTCACTGCACCCTCCGCCTCCTGGGTTCAAGCAATTCTCCTGCCTCAGTGCCCCGAGTAGCTAGGATTACAGGCGTGCGCCATTACGCCCAGCTAATTTTTGTATTTTTAGTAGAGACAGGGTTTCACCATGCTGGCCAAGCTGGTCTTGAACCCCTGACTTCAGGTGATCCGCCTGCCTTGGCCTCCCAAAGTGCTGGGATTACAGGCATGAGCCACCACTCCTGGCTATATTGTTGTTTTTTAAGAAACTACCAAATTATCTTCTATATTAGTCTGTTTTCACACTGCTGATAAAGACATACCCAAGACTGGGAAATTTACAAAAGAAAGAGGTTTATTGGACTTACAGTTCCACATGGCTGGGGAGGCCTCACAATCATGGTGGAAGGCGAGGAGGAGCAAGTCACATCTTAGGTGGATGGCAGCAGGCAGAGAGAGAGCTTGTGCAGAAACTCCTGTTTTTAAAAATCATCAGATCTTGTGAGAACCGTTCACTATCACGAGAACAGCATGGGAAAGTCCCGCCCCCATGATTCAGTCATCTCTCACCAGGTCCTTCCCACAACATGTGGGAATTATGGGAACTACAAGATAAGATTTGGGTGGGGACACAGCCCAGCCATTTCATCTTCCAAAATATTTGTACCATATTAGCTTTTCACCAGCAGTGAGTGAGAGTTCCAGTTGTTCCACATGCTTACTAATATTTGGTATGATCAGTCTTTTAAATTTCACGCATTCTATTCAGTGGTGTCTATTGAGGTTTCAGTTTCCATTTTGTAATGACAAACAATGCTGAGCTTATTTTCATGTGCATATTTGCCATCCATATATCTTCTTTATTGTTCATATCTTTTGCTCATTTTATTGTGAAGTTGTTGGTTTTCTTATTATCCAGTTTTGAGAATTCTGTGTATATTGCGAATACAAGTGCTTTATCACATATGTGCTTTGCAAATATTCTCCCCTAGCCTGTGGCTTGTATTTTGTAACAGTGATTTTGAAGAGCAGAACAGAAATTTTTTCTTTTTTTTTTTTTTTGAGACAAGATCTTGTCTTGTCACCCAGGCTGGAATACTGTGGTGCAATCATAGCTCACTGCAGCCTCAAACTTCTGGGCTCAAGTGATCCTCCCACCTCAGCCTCCTGAGTAGCTGGGAATGCAGGCACATACCACCATACCTGGCTAATTAAAAAAAATTTTTTTAATCTCACTGTATTACTGAAGCTGGTCTGGAACTCCTGGCCTTGAACGATCATCTCAGCCTCCCCAAACTCTGGGATTACAGGCATGAACCATTACACCTGGCTTGAAGAGAAGAGGTTCTTAATATTGAAGAAGTCCATTTATCTGTTTTTTTTTTTTTTCCCCCTCATGTATTGTGTTTTTGGTATTGTATCTAAGAGATTGTTGCTTAACTCAAGACCACAAAGATTTTTTTTTCTATTTTTTTCTTCTAAGTTTTTTGTAGTTCTAGGTTTTACATTTAAGTCTCCAATAGATTTTGAGTTAAATTTTGTGTATGGTGTGATGTATGGATCAATGTTCATTTTTTTTGCATATGAATAACCATTATTTTAACACCATTTATTGAAAAGACTATCTTTTTGCCCATGAATTAACTTTGCATGTCTCTTGAAAATCAGCTATCTATATATATATATGGGTCTACCTGTTTTGTCATGTTTAACTATTTGTATAGTTTGAGATTATTATCACACTGTCTTAATTTTTATAGCTTTACAAGTCTCAAAGTCAGGCAAGACCAGTTTCCAGCTTTGTTATTTTTCAAAATTACTTTGGTATTTTAAATTTTTAAATTTTCATATTAATTTTAGAATTAACATGTCAATTTTCTTTTTTTGTTTGTTTATCTTTTCTTCTTTGTTTGAGAGAGTCTCACTCTGTCACCCAGGCTGGAGTGTAGTGGCACAATCTCAGCTCATTGCAACCTCTGCCTCCCAGGTTCAAGCAGTTCTCCTGCCTCAGCCACCTGAGTAACTGGGATTGTAGGCATGCGCCACCATGCCTGGCTAATTTTTGTGTGTTTAGTAGAAACGGGGTTTCACCTTGTTGGCCAGGCTGGTCTAAAACTCCTGGCCTCAAAGTGATCCACCGCCTCGAACTTCCAAAGTGCTGGGATTACAGGAGTGAGCCACCGTGCCTGGCCAATATGTTAAATTTCTACCAAAGAAGCTTGCTAGAATTTTATTGAAAGTGTGTTGAGTTTGGAACAATTTAGTGAGAACTGACCTCTTAAGGATATTGGGTCATTCAATCCATGAATATATATTTCTCTCCATGTATTTAAGTTTTCTTTAATTTCTTTCAGCAACGTTTTGTAGTTCCCTGTATATAGGTCTTACACATCTCCTGTCAGATTTATCCTTTAGTACTTAACATTTCTGGTGCTATTATTGTAAATGGTATTAATTTTACTTCAATTTCTGCTTCTTTATTGTGAGAATCTAGAAATACCACTGATTTTTATATATTTAGTCTTGTGTCCTGCAACTCTGCTAAACTCACTTTATTAACATATGTCTTTATTTCTTTTGAGTAAATGTCCAGGAGTGGAATGTCTGAGTTATACAGTGGTGTAATTTTACCCTCTATATGGTAGTTCTAGTAGCTTTTATGTGGATTCAGAAGAATTTTCTATGTAGATGATCACGTCTTCTGTAAATAAACACAGTTTTATTTCTTCCTTTCCAATCTAGATACCTTTTAATACTTCTTGGCTTTATGCAATGGCTTCAACATTCAGTACAAATGTTACATAGAAATGGTGAGAGGGGTCATCATTGCCTTGAATCTGATTGTAAGAAGGAAGCATTCAGTCTTTCCATGATGTTAGCTGTAGAGTTTTTGTAGATACCCTTTATCTGATTGAGGAAGTTTACCAATGTTCCTGGTTTGCTGTGAATTTTTGTCAGAAATAGGGGTCGGGCTTTGTCAAATGCTTTTCCTCCCATCTACTAGAGATAATCGTACGCTTTCTTGCTTCATTTTGGTTTGGAGTTTAGTCTGTTGACGTGGTGGATTACATTACTTAATTTTCAAATATGAGAACAAACTTGTATTTCTGGAATAAACTGCGTTGGCTGTTGATGTATTATCCTTTTTATACATTGTTCGATTCGATTTGCTAAAATTTTGTTAACAGTTGTTGCATATGTTCATGAAGGAAATTCATCAAATTTTCTGGTAATGCCTTTATCTGGTTTTGATATTATTGAATGCTGGTCTCATAGAATCTGTTAGTAATTATTTTTTCTGATTCAGTTTTCTGGAAGATTTTGTTCATATGTTTCCTTAAAAGTTTGCTGGAACTCACCAGTGAAACCATCTGGGCCTGGAATTTTCTTTGTGGGAAAGTTTTTAACAACAAACTCAATTTATTTAAAAGGCTTAATGTCATTATGTTATCCATTTCTTCTTGAGTAAGCTTTGGTAGTTTGTCTTCCTAGAAATCTATCTATTTCATTTAATTTTTCAAATTTATTGGCATAGAATTGCTCATAATATTTCTTTATTATCCTTTTAATACCTAGAGGATCTGTAGTGATGTCACCTCACTCATTGCTGATATTGACTATTTGTGTTTTGTATATTGAAATCAAAATAAAGATGTAGAGCTGAATCTCTAAACTTAATGTTTTATTTGGGAAGAGAAAATTGTAATTTAGGGCATACACGCAGACCAGGTGGCCTTTGGTATGCCTGAAGAGCAAAGGCAAGGTTAGAGGTTTTATTAAAAAGAAGAAGAAATGTCACGTATTGCTCTTTGAGAAAGTTCATTGCCACTAGTAAAGGTTTGTAAAGTTGGGAAGCCCGAATAGGTGAGCAACAGTGATGGGCAAAATTAGTTCTAGAGTTGCAGCAAATTATCTCAGAAGCTATAGATAAAACTGGTTTTAGGTTACAACAGGCAGTTTCAGCAGCCATACTTACGAGAATTACATTCTCAGAGTAACGTTTTATACCCTGAGTGATTTTCCTCTGGTGGCTTCTTGACTCTGTTTTAGTTGGGAATGACAAGAATAACCCAATTCTTATGATCAGCTTTCATATTTATTTTTTCCTCATCATCTGGCTAGAAGTTTATCAATTTTATTGATCTCGAAAAGCCAGCCCTTGGTTTCACTGATTTTCACTATTATTTATATGATTTTCTATTTTATTACATTTTTTTTTTGAGACAGTCTCACTCTGTTGCCCAGGCTGGAGTGTAGTGGGGTGATCTCGGCTCACGGAAACCTCCATCTTCTGGGATCAAGCAATTTCTGACTAATTTTTGTATTTTTAGTAGAGACGGGGTTTCACCATGTTGGCCAGGCTGGTCTTGAACTCCTGACTTCAAGTGATCCACCCACATCGGTCCCCTAAAGTGCTAGGATTACAGGCGTATTTTATTGATTTTTTTCTTTGATCTCTCTTTCTTCTACTTTCTTTTCTTCAGTTGTTCTTGTCTTTCTAGTTTCTTAGGGTGAAAGATGAGGTCCTGGATTTGAGACCTTCTTTTTTATTTAATCATTTAGTATATAAATTTCTAAATACTGCTTTGTTTTCATTTTCCTTTAGTGGAAAATATTTTTAAATTTACTTTGAGACTTCCTCTTTCAATCACAGATTATTCAGAGGTGTGTTATTTAGTTTCCAAATATTTTGGATTTTCTAGCTATCTTTTTACTATTAATTTATAATTTCATTGTGGTCAGAGAATATACTTTGTAAAGACTTGAATTTTTAAAAATATACTGAAGGCCAGGGATGGTGGCTCACTCCTATAATCCCAGCACTTTGGAAGGCCGAGGCAGGCGAATCACCTGAGGTCAGGAGTTCAAGACCAGCCTGGCCAAAATGGTGAAACCCTGTCTCTACTGAAAATACAAAAATTAGCCAGGCGTGATGGCAGGTGCCTATAATCTCAGCTATTTGGGAGCCTAAGGCAGGAAAATCTCTTGAATCTGGGAGGCAGAGGTTGCAGTGAGCCGAGATGGTACCACTGCACCCCAGCCTGGGTGACAGAGCGAGACTCCATTACAAAAAAAAAAAAAAAAAAAAAGCATACTGAGACTTACTTGTTTTATGGCCTAGATTATGGTCTATCTTGGTAAATGTTCATGTGCACTTGAAAAGCGTGTATATTCTGCTGTTACTGGGTGGAGAGTTCTATGAATGTCTATTAAGTCAATTTGGTTGATAGTGTTTTCAAGTCATCTGTATTCACACTAATTATATGTTTTCTTGTTTTATAATTATTGAGAGAGGGTCAGCAAGTTCTCAGACCATAATTGTGGACTTGGCTATTTCTCCTTGCAATTCTATTAGTTTTTGCTTAATTTATTATTTAATTTAATTTAATTATTTCTCTTCCCATCAGAGAGGTAATGTGCCAATGTCTGAACAAGATTTGAGGGAGGCACATCTCACCCATGCACCTGAAAACTCAATCATCATGCTTATGAACTACAAAAGGGTCACTTCGTTTATTTTTTCAATTTCAAAAATTTTTCGAGACAGGGGTCTCACTCTGTCACCCAGGCTGGAGTGCAGTGGCACGATCTCGGTTCACTGCAACCTCTGCCTCCAAGGTTCGAGCAATCCTCCTGCCTCAGCTTCCTGAGTAGCTGGGACTATACGTGTGAGCCACCACACCTGGCTAGTTTTTTTGTATATTTTATAGAGATGGGGTTTCATTATGTTGGCCAGGCTGGTCTCGAACTCCTAGCCTCAAGTGATCCGCCAGCCTTGGCCTCCCAAAGTGCTGGGATTACAGGCATGAGCCACTGTGCTCAGCCACTTTATTTATTTTTAAGCTTGGTTATTAAGGCACATAAGTATTTAGGATGTTGTAACCTCTTGTGTATTGACCTGCTGTATACCCGGTAATATTCTTTGCCTGAAATCTACCTGGTTTTGTATTAATATTAATATAACCATTTCATTTACTTTTGATTACAGTTAACATAGCATATGTACTTCCCTTTTTTTGCTTTTATCTTATTTGTATCTATATATTAAAATAGGTTTCTCATAGGCAGTCTGTCATTGGGTCTTGGTTTTTTTTCACTTTTGCTATTATGGTAAAATTTACATAACATAAAATTTACCATTTTAACCCTTTCTAAGTGTACAATTCAGTGATAGTAAGTACATTCACAATGTTGTACAACTATCACTGCTCTCCATTTCCAGAACTTTTTCATCATCCCAAATGACTCTGTGTACCTATTAAATAATACCTTTCCACTCCCAGCCCCTGGTAACCTCTAGTGTACTTTCTGCCTCTGTGAATTTGACTATTCTAGGTACCTCATATAAGTGGAATCAGAGTATTTGTCCTTTTATGTTTGGTCTCTTTCTTTTTCTTTTTCTTTTTTTTTTTTTTTTGAGACAGAGTCTTGCTCTGTCGCCCAGGCTGGAGTATAGTGGCATAATCTTGGCTCACTGCAATCTCTGCCTCTCAGGTTCAAGTAATTCTCTGCCTCAGCCTCCTGAGTAGCTGGGATTACAGGCGCCTGCACCACACCCTGCTAATTTTTTGTATTCTTAGTAGAGATGGGGTTTCACCATCTTGGCCAGGCTGGTCTTGAACTCCTGACCTTGTGATCCACCAGCCTCGGCCTCCCAAAGTGCTAGGATTACAGGCATGAGCCAGCACGCCTGGCCTGGCTTCTTTCACTTAACATAATGTCTTCAAGGTTTATCTATGTTGTAGCATACGTCAGAATTTTATTTTTTTAAAGCTGAGTAATATTCTGTTGCATGTATATACTACATTTTGTTAATCCATTCTTCTATCAATGAACGTTTGGGTTATTTTCACCTTTTTATTTTGAGACAGAGTCTCACTCTGTCACTCAGGCTGGAGTGCAGTGGCACTATCTCGGCTCACTGCAACCTCCACCTCCTGAATTCAAGCGATTCTCCTGCCTCAGCCTCCCATGTAGCTGGGATTACAGGCACACACCACCACAACCTGGCTGATTTTTGTATTTTTTATAGAGATAGGGTTTCACCATGTTGTCCATGCTGGTCTCAAAACTCCTGACCTCAAGTGATCAGCCTGCCTCAGCCTCCCAAAGTCCTGGGATTATAGACCATTTTCACTTTTTGTTTTTTGTGCACAATGCTGCTATAAACACTGCTGTACAAACACCTGAGTTCCTGCTTTCAATTCTTTGGAAATTGAAATATGCCTGGAAGCAGATTGCTGTATCATGTGGTCACACAATGTTTAACTTTTTGAGGAAACTTCCACAGTGGTTGCGCCATTTGATGTTCCCACCACTGATGCACCAGGGTTCCAATTTCTCAGCATCCTTGTGAACACTTGTTATTTTCTATTTTTAAATTTTGTTTTGTTTTTAATTTTAACATAATAGTCATCCTAATGGGTATAAAGTGGTGGGTCTTACTTTTTAACCTAGTCTGACAATATCTGCTTTTTAATTAAGGTGTATGTTAGTTATCTACTACTGTGTAACAAATTACCGCAATACATAATAGCTTAAGAACCAAACATTTTTTCATCTTTCAGGTTTTGAGGGTCCAAAATCTGAAGCAACTTATCTGGGCAGATCTCTCTCCTAAGGTTACGATCAAGATGGGGCTGCAGACTCTGAGGATTTGACTGGGGCTGAAGAACCCACTTCTGAGCTCATCCAGGAGGCTGTTTGCAGGAAGCTATCGTTTCTTACCATGTGGGCCTCTCCATGGGACTGCTGTCAGCATGGCTTTCCCCATAGCTGATACTGATACTGGGAGAAAGAGGAAGAGAGAGAGAGAAAGAGACGAAAAAGGGAGAGAGAGAGAGAGAATGCAATGCTGCTCTGCCCTTAGAGAGAGAGCGAGAGAGAGAGAGAAAGAGAGAAAAAGAGAGAGAGAATGCAATGCTGCCCTGCCCTTTATGGCCTAGTCACCAATTACACATCATCCCACCTGCCTTATCCTTTGCTTAGTAAGTCACAAAGCTCAGTCCATGCTCTATGGAAGAAGCTCATATGGCGGTGGAAATACCAGAAGATGGGCCTCAATGCTGGCCATCTTGGAGGCTGGCAACCACAAGATATTTAGACCATTTACATTTAATATAATTATTGATATGTTTATGTTCAAATCTATTATCTTATTTTTTTTATTTCTACCACCTGTTCTTTGTTTCATTTTCCCCCTCTTTACACATTATTTTTAATTCATTGAATATTGTTTATGATTCCTTTGTAACAACTTTGTTAGCCTGGTGGCTATAACTGTTTGTGATGTTATTTTAGAGGTTGCTTTACAGTCTATAGTATATATCTTTAACTTCTACAGCTGTCTTCAAGGGATATTATACTACTTCATGTATCAGAACCTTACAACAATATACTTCTATTTTTTCCCTCTAGGACTTTGTGATATTATTCTCATATATTTTACCTGTATATATGTTAACAACAAACATCAAAATACATTGTTAATATTTTTGCATCAATCACTTTTACCTTTTAAAAATGTCAATAACAAAAATAATAATATTAGCCTTTATATTTATCCATGTATGTACCATATCTAGTGCTTCTCATTTTTTTGTGTAAATCCAGATTTCCATTTGGTATCATTTTCCTTCTGCTTGAAGTATTTCCTTTCACAATTCTTATAGTGCAGGTCTGCTGGTGATGAATTATTTCAGCTTTTATATGTCTGAAAAAGTCTTTATTTTATCCTTGTTTTTAGAAAGATAATTTCACTGCATGTGGAATTCTGTGTTGACAGTTTTTCCTTTCTTTCAATGCTTTAAAGATGTTGCTTCACTGTCTTTAAGCTTACATTGTTTTTAATAAGAAATTTGCTATTATTCACGTGTCTTTTTTCCGTTGTATACAATGTGCCCTTCCCCCATCCCTGGCTAATTTCAGGATTTTTCTTTTCATCACTAGTTTTAAACAATTTGATGATACTATGGCTTGGTATAGGTTTTTTTTTTTTCTCCATGTTTGTTTTAGCTTCTTAAATCTGTGGGTTTATAATTTTTATCAAATCTGGAAGGTTTTTGGTGTTATTTCTTTTGAAAATATATATATATATATATATACTTTTTCTTTTTGAGACACAATTTCACTCTGTCCCCCAGGCTGGAATGCAGTGGTGCAATCTCAGCTCATTGTAACATCTTCCTCCGGGGTTCAAGCAATTCTCATACCTCAGCCTCCCAAGCAGCTGCGATTACAGGCACAGGCCACCACGCCCAGCTAATTTTTGTATCATTAGTAGAGACGGGGTTTCACCATGTTGGCCAAGCTGGTCTTGAATCCTGACCTCAGGTGATCTGCACGCCTCAGCTTCCCAAAGTGCTGGGATTACAGGCGTGAGCCACCTCACCTGGCTTCAAATATTTTTCTGTCCCCTGCTTTCCTTTTCTTCGGGAACACTGGTGTCCAAGTCACTCACCATCACATTTCCCTTATCCTGTTCTCTGGAAGTCACTCACTAAGCACAGCTCACATTCGATGAGGGGTTTACATGACGACATGTGTAGCAGGAGCTGTGGATCATTTGCTGGTGAAGTATGTTTTATGGTAGCCCTCACTTATGTTTGATTGCTTGAAGTTGTCCTACACTTCACTAATGCTCTGTTTATTTGTGTTTCAGTCTTTTTTTTTCCTGTGTTTCATTTTGAATACTTTTTATTGATGCATCTTCAAGTTTGCTAATCTTTTTTTTCTGTAATATACAATCCGCCATTATTCCCTTCCAATGTACTTTTCGTATCAGATATAAAAAGTTTTTCTCTTTGGAGATTCTGTTTGGATCTTAGTTATATCTTTTGTCTCTCTACTAAACTTGTTCAATTTTTTGTCTAACTCCTTAGAGATGTAAAATGTGGTTATAACAATTTTTTTTTTTTTTTAAGATGGAGTCTCGCTCTGTCACCCAGGCTGGAGTGCAATGGCGTGGTCTTGAGTCACTGCAACCTCTGCCTCCCAGGTTCAAGCAATTCCCCCAACTCAGCCTCCCAAGTAGCTGGGACTATATGTGTGCACACCACCACTCCTGGCTAACTTTGTTGTATTTTTAATAGAGACAGGGCTTAGCCATTTTCCCAGGTTGGTCTCAAACTCTTGAGCTCAAGCAATCTGCTGCCTGCATAGGCCTCTCAAAGTGCTGGGATTACAGGCATGAGCCACCGTGCCTGGCCCTATAATGATTTTAATGTCTTTGTCTACTATTTCTATCATTTGTGCTATTTCTGGGTGAGTTTCCATAAATGAGTTTTCTCTTCAGTATGGGTTTCATTTTCCTTTAAATTGGATCCCAAATATTATGAATTTTATTAGTGTTGGGTGCTGGATATATTTTCATTCCTAATAATATTTCTTCCTTTCTTTCTTTTTTTTTTTTTTTAGAGACGAAGTCTCACTATGTTGCCCAGGCTGGTCTCGAACTCCTGAGCTCAAGTGATCATCCGCTTTGGCTTCTCAAAGTGCTAGGATTATAGGCATGAGCCGCCATGCCCGACCTTTAAAAATATTGTTGAACTTTGTTCTGGGATGAGGTTAAATTACATAGAAACAATGTGCTCCTTTTGGTTCTTGCTTTTAATCTTTATTAGGCTGGAACAAAGCAATGGTTAGTCTAGGGTCAACTTTTCTCCCTGACTGGGGCAAGATCCTCCTTGGTACTCTAGCTAATGCTTTATGAATTATGAGCTGTTCCAATCTGATGGAGCAGGCATTGGCCCCAGCACAGTTCCCTCTAGTGCTTTCTTTCCCTGACCTTGGGGAGTTTCCTCACCTGTACGCACTGGTAAGTACTCAATTGAATTCTTAAAGGAACTCTCTTCAGATCTTTGAAGTTCCCTTTCTGTGCAGCGCTCTCTACGTGGGTATTCAATTCTATGAATGTTGGCTGCCCTTGGTTTTTCCAGGACATTTCCCCAGATGTGCCGCTTCATCTCCTCAAACTCAAAGAAGCCCTTGGCTTCTGTCTGGATGTGTCCTCCCTGCCTGTAAGGCTCTATTTGTTTCACTGGTCTTTGTTACCCAATGTCTAATGTCTTCAGAGCTGTTGTTTCTTACATTTGGTCTGGTTCTATATTTGTTTCAGGTGGGAGGGTAAATCTAGTTCCTAGGGTAAATCTTTGCCATGTCCCGTGTCTTTTTCTGTCTTAACTCTCATTTTGATGGAGTATTTTCTGTAGCAACTTCCTGAGGAAGAATTTATGGACATAAGCTTTTGAGATCTTTCAAGTCTGAGGTTTTTTTCTCAATTTACATTTGATTGATAATTTGGCTGGGTATAATATTCTACATTTGAAAATTGTTTTCCCTCAGAATGTTTAAGAAAGTACATCCATGTGTTTTTAGCTTCTAATTTTCTGATTGATTCCTTCCCCTTCTGAAAAAAAAAACAAAAACAAAACAAACACAAAAAAAAACCCAGAAAAAACCTTTCAGGATATCTTTTTCATACTCACTATTATCAAATTTTATATCAATGTACTTTTTTTTTCAAATGTCCAACATTATGTTGGGCATTTGGAGACCCTTTTCTATTTAAAAATGTTAACTTTAGGAGACCGAGGTGGGTGGAATGCTTGAGCTCAGGAGTTTGAGACCATTCTGGGCAACATGGTGAAATGCCATCTCTACAAAAAAAGTACCAAAAATTAGCCAGGCATGGCGATCCACACCTGTAGTCCCAGCTACTTGGGAGGCTGAGGTGGGAAAATTGCTTGAGTGGAGAGGGTCAAGGGTGCAGTGAGCTGTGATTGCATCACTGCACTTCAGCCTGGGCAACAGAGCAAGACCCTGTCTCTAAAATATATATATATATATATATAAATATATATATATATATATATACATATATATATATATGTGTGTATATATATATATTCTTTAGCTCTGGGAAATTATACATATATTCTTTAGCTCTAGGAAATTATATCTAGCTGGTCCTACTGAAGGAAGTCAGATTCACTTTTCTTCTCTCTTCTCAGTCAGATACCATTCATCTCTCTGTTTTCACATTTTTAGAACTTTTTTGGCATCTCTTACTAGCTGCTGTCTCCTAGTTTGTTTAGCCTACTGAAGAAAGGTTATTCTTCTCTCCACTAAGTCAGTTACTACTAATTCATCTGTTTTGCAGCTTCTAGAATTTTGTAGATATCTCTTGTCCACTGTCATCTCCTCTCTTATTCTCTCTTCCCTCGTAGTTTGTGCCTTTTGCATTCCTTTACGATCATGTTGGTGGGATTCCAGGAGGGAGTGGAGAGAATGTGCGTGTCCATGGGGCATTTATTGGAAAGACAAGGCAGGGGCCCAGGTAATCAAACTGTGCATTGTGGAAACATGTGGTGGTCAAGAAGCCCAGAGTCCACTCCCTGCTGGCCAGAGCTTGCTGACTTCCATTGCCCAGTCAGGACTAGTTCAAAGAAGAGCAAGGAGGAGACCACAAATGTGCCAACAAAGAAGAGTATATGCCCCCTAGACTTAGCTATAGAAATTCATTTAGTTTATTCCAAATGCTTGTATTAGTACCTCCTCTGTGCAAGACCAGAGAACAGCCCAGCGTGCCCAGCTCCAGAGCTGCCATTCTTAACCACTGATTGTATTCCATACCAAGAGAGATCAGAACAGAAACTTCACCTGCTACTTTTTCCTCTTGTGAGATATCTTAGTAGCTTCTCTTCTTGAGTTGCTCAGAGCCTGTGGCCAGAGGCCTTGTGTCCTGCCTGTGTTAACAGCCGTTTGATATTAAAGACTGATGGAGGTGGAACTACTTGCTAATCTAGGTTTTCTGGTGGTGAACTTTAGATGAACAATGCCCCTTTGATCTTCGGAAGCAGGCCACAGGATCCTGCCTGCTTGGGGCTTGCTGGGCACAGGCTGTGGAGATCAGTTGGAGGCCCTAAAGAGTCCAGTTTCCCCAGCTGCAGGTTGGAGTGATTTGCATTTCAAAGGCTCTGGATAAACTGCAAAGGAGCACATTGGGGAAAGATTACTTCTAATTCCTAATGACTCAAAAAGGCTTGGTAATCGTTGGCCACCCAGCTGAAACCTGCCTAAGAGTGAGTTTTAGACTGAAATAAGAGAAGGTAAATGCAGCCAAGCACTGGGGGAAGCACATGGGGAGGTTGAAATGATTGGAAAAGAAAGCATGGGGAACGAAAATCAGAAGCACCATGTTAATATTTTACCTGCATTTTCATCCGTTTTCTTTCATTTCCAATATAAGCGCAGGAAGGGCCTTTTGTAATTATCTGGCTGACATCAGATGAAACCATGGTGACATGGTTTCACAAATGGAGAAACTTTAAAGGCCAGATATCTTGTTTATGGCCAGATGGGTGAAGCTTGATTCAGGATTGGAAGCCAAGTGTCCAATCTCCTAGTCCTGAGTTCTTCCCCTCTACAGCTTAACTATCTGAGGACACCGCAGATATTAGAGCAGGCTGGCCAGTTTGGGTTTGGAAAGTATCACGATGAGACACAGAGGAAGAAGATTATGTGGAAGAGGTCTAGAAATATATGATTACCCTTTCCATTTCTCTTGCTTTGTGTTTATTTTGGAAGTTTTAGAGTTTTCACAACTATGATAACAATATCTATTAAAAGCTTTAGAACTGTGTATTTTTAACCTAGCAATGCATTTGTAGAAATTTATTTTCCAAAAATAATTGAGACGTGCATAGAATTTTAGCCAAAGTAATGATAATCTCAGTCCTTTTTGGTTTTTTTTAAGCAAAAAAATTGGAAAGAAACATCTAATAGTAGGGGTGGAATTAAGTAAATGTTGATACATCCATGCAATAGACTACTGTGTAGCTATTAATATTAGAGTGACTTTATAGAATGTATTTAATAAAATAGAAAAAAGTTTTACATATAAATGAAAAAAGTAGATTACAGAAGAGAATGTAACACATAATCCTATTTTTGGATAAATAATATATACATGAATGCAAAAATAACTAGAAGTGTATATCAAAATTTAATAGTAGATATCTCAGGTAATGGGATTATTGTCTTTTTGTACTTTTCTACATTTTTCACATTTTCTAGGTCTGAATATGTATTACTTTTTTATCAAATAAAAAAAACCTATAGCCTTCTCAGAATGACAATAAATTGCCAGATAATATAACGGGACCATTTTTTTACTCACTGCACTTGAATAAAAGTGTGGTCTTTCTACGGATCAAGTCCTAAACACTCTGTAAGAGTTATTCTTTTATCTCATCCTGCTGGGTCAGCCACTTTTCATGTGCTGGTCCTACACTTAGAATTAAAAAAAAAATTCAACTAAATTGTTTGTTTGTTTGTTTGTTTGTTTTAAATCACAGACGAATCCCTATCAGACAATAGACAAAAGAAATGTGTAAAGCTTTGAAGCAGAGACAAACAAATCATTAGGGATCTTGCTTTGCAAGTTTTAAAATAAGATACATATAACTGTCCCCACTGAGTGACTTCAAAACAAAGCCTGCAGTATCAATCTTGATAACCTTCAGACGATTTTACCTTGCAGGTTTCAAACCAAACAGTAATAAAGAATTTACGAGAGGCAGTTCTGACTATGAGGTCTGAAGCCAACTGTTGCCGAAACAAAACATGGTTGGGGAATTTATAGGGTGAGCATATCAACCAAATGAGCACACTTCTGCAAATTCAAGAGGGTGAAATTGTCATGACACGAGGCAACAGGCAGAAATTGGAACTAAGAAGAACTGGGAATTATAATTGACCTATGAATTTTGCTTCTTTCTAAAGGCAGTTCTGTTTGAGAGGCTATGTGGTATGAAAGAGTGATGGAATGTGGGGATTGGATGTGCCCTTGGAAGCCGACCACCAATGCAGCCACCTCATTGCCCTATGGGGAAGCTGAGGTGCAGACTGGGGAGGGCCTAAGCTGAGGCCGCACTAAATTTGTGCCAGAGGCAGCTCCTAACTAATGATCCAAGGCTAAATGCCTTTCAATGATTGTTTTCTGCAAAAGAAACAAAATCCTTTCACCAAAGGCCATGCAGAGGCCACTAAGGCATTCAGACAAGAAGCAGCATGCAGAAGCAGAGAGAGACCTGTCAGAAAGCCCTGGCTTGCATCCCAGCTTTGATTCTGGCTTTTTGACTTGGGAGCAGTCACTTAACCACTCTGAACATCAGTTTCTTCATCTGTAAAGTTGGGAGGGTAATAAAAATCCTCAAATGGTTGAACTGAGTACCTGTAGCAACCACCATTGTTATTCAGATTATACATTGACTTTGTTTTGCATCGTGGTAATACACAGATAACGTAAGATTTATCATTTTCTCTATTTCTAGGTGTACAGTTGAGTGACATTAAGTGGATTCACAACGTTATGCAACCATCACCACCATCCATCTCCAGAACTTTTTTATTTTCTCAAACAGAAACTCCATACCCATTTAAAAAACAATTTCCCATTCTCCCCTCTCCCAAGCCCCTGGCAACCAACATTTTTGACTTTCTGTCTCTATAAATTTGCCTCCTCTAGGTACATCATATTCGTGGAATCATATAGTATTTGCCTTTGTGTGTGTGTGTGTGTAGCTTCTTTTACCTGTCATAATGTCTTCAAGGTTCATTCATGTTATAGCATGTGTCAGCATGTAATTAGCATGTAATTCCTTTTGAAAGGCTGAACAATATTCTATTGCATGTACGTACCATATTTTGTTTATCTATTCATCTGTTAATGGACATTTGAGTTACTTACAGCTTTTGGCTACTGTGAATAATGCTGCTATGCACATAGGTGTGTAAACGTTTGTTTCAGTCCCTACTTTCCATTCTGTTGTGTGTATACACAAGAAGTAGAATTGCTAGACCATATTGTTGTGCATTGACTATTAAGAGATGCTTGCAAATAGGACCTTGGGCAGGTTATGAAAACTTTTTGAGTGTCCTTGGAATAATAACTCTGTTAGACCCTACCATAAACACAATTTACTATAAGTGATGATAAATAAGATACAGGTTTTTTTTTTTTTTTAATTTATTTTTTATTTTTTGAGACAAAGTCTGACTTTGTTGCCCAGGCTGGAGTGCAGTGGCACAATCTTGGCTCACTGCAACTTCTGCCTCCTGGGTTCAAGCAATTCTTGTGCCTCAGCCTCCCCAGTAGCTGGGGTTACAGATGCACACCACCACGCCTGGCTAGCTTTTTGTATTTTTAGTAGAGACGGGGTTTCGCCTTGTTGCCCCGGGTGGTCGTGAACTCCTGAGCTCAAGCGATCCACCTGCCTCAGCCTCCCCAAGTGCTAGGATTACAGGCGTGAGCCACCGTGCCCGACAGCCAGATACAGATTTTTTAAAATGAGCTGGTGCTGCAGGGTTGTAAACAGGCTGGGGTAACCAAAAGCATTTGTCCTTTTGAGAAGGTCTCAGTAGGTCTCCTCTGCTTGTGCAGAATCCACTGTTCCAGAGATTTCACTTCCCGGCCCAAAGTGCCCCTCACTTCCCTCCAGCAGATTGTGCTTCTGGAAAGTTGTGTTTAGTAATATCTTAAACACTCATTATTCAAGGAACCCTGCGGTGGTTCCTTCTGTAAAAGCAAGGCTCTGTTGGTGAAGGAAATAACAAGCTCTAAATGACTCGTAATAAATTAGAGCTTTGATATAAAAAGCTCTGACCTACATGTAGGACTTCACAGTTGACAGAATTCTCTCACCTCTGCTTGTCTGTGTCATCTGGTATTTATCGGGGTGAAGCCGTGAAGGGATCCTTCTCTACAGAAGAGAATGGGTTGAGCATTGCAGTGGAAAATATCACTTTGGAGACCCACGGTCCTGCCTTCAAATTCCTTCCCTTCTACCAACTATGCAATCTTGGCTATGTTACATCTCCTGTCTGGGCCTCGGCTTTCTTAGCAGGAGAATGGAGACAGTAGCTACCTCATGGGGCTGCTGGGAGGGGTGCCAAGAAGGCTGTTCTGATAAATCAGGAGCAAGATATTCATATGAAATCTCAGAAATCATATTCTACAAGTAACTGTTTTTGTGAGAGTGTCAGACCAGCAAAAATAAAGTTATTTTTCCTGCAGAAATGTTAGTAATAAAGGTCTTTTCATTACCATACATTTCTAGCTTTCAAACTACATCCCTAAAAATTACATTGAGCTCCCACTTGCAAGCTAGGGCCTGTTCTTAATAACAAGAAAGTAGAAAATTCTACAAGGAGCAAGATTTTTCAAAAGTGGGAATTGTGATCAGTATAATGTAAATTGTTCCCTAAGCAATGGCTGCCTATATAATCTACAAGATAAAAACTGGAAGTGGTTTTCTCTAGCGAGGGTGGCGGGGGGCTGTCCCTGCCCCACAGGAATCAGGATAACTGCCCTGCCGTGTGTTCGGCACTTTAGAATTTTCACATTCTTCAGAATCCCCTAGCACGGTAGGTAGGCAGTGCTGGGACCATTGTCCGCATTTACAGCCTGCAAAACTGAGTTCCAAATGGGTAAAGCCACCTGGCTTAGGAAGCCCAGATGATAGGTGGATAAGAGGTGTCTTCTCTCTCCACCCCAGGCCTGCGGGTCCCAGGGCTAGGGGCGTCCCTTGGCATTCCTATCTCTCTGTCCAGGGCCACCCTGCAGGTCTCCAGTGGGGAACCCTTGCACCCTGCCCAGCTTCAGGCAATGACAGACTGAGGGCAGAGCGGGCCCTTTGTGGGGCTAAGACTGAGAGCTGGGGATGGGTGGTTCTTTCAGGGGGAGACCTAGTTTGTGAAACCATAAAGATCCTGAGTTCATAAATACGTAATAACTGTCATTCTAGATGTTTCAGAGCCGATTGTGCAAGAACTGAGGAGGCAGCCACCTGCCTACAGGCCAGAATGGAATTCCCCAGTGCAGGAAGCAGCCTGGAGAACAAAGCAACCTTATCTCTGGCGAGGCAACTGACGCTTCTTGGGCTCCTGCCCCCTCCTCTGCACATGGCCTGCTCCAGCCTCTGCGGTCCACCATCTGGGAGCTGCAGCCTGGATGGGGGTGGGGCTCCTCGATTAGCTGGTCCCCTAAACTGGAACATACTTGGAAACACCTAAACATTTGTTGAACGAAGGACAGATTCACCCTCTAAGTCTTGATGATTGCATCTGTAAAATGGGTATAATAATAGGGCTTCATTTGGTTCAGCTGTGAGAGTTGAGTGAGAAAAATCAGCAAAGCAGCCTGGGAATGTGGAAAACATGCCGCCTGTCAGTGGCGATTCTCACTGTGACTGTCATTACAGTGGGAGCAGAGGGAACAGCTTTATCTTCCGGGTCTGCCCAAGAAGGCCTCCTGCCTTGGTGAGCCCGAGACTGGGTGTGGAAGGAAGCAAAGTACTGGATCTTCTGGAAGAGGAAACAACAGCATGGTAGACGGAGAGGACCGTGGGGGCAAAAGCAAGGAGCGGGAGCAGGATGGCGGGGGTCGGGCCAGGATGGCAGGGTAGGGGCAGAGTTGGCAGCACACTGGCTGCCAGGCCCCTTCCTTGGTCTTTATTCAGAGCCAGAGAGAACACCCCTTCATTGTGGCTTCTCCTGAGGCTCAGTTCACAACTCAGGAGAGAAAGTGTACACACTGCACACGTCAGCTTCAAACTTCTTGCAGCCAAGAGGCCAGCTCGGATTGGAGTAGGCTTCTAATGCTTAATGTGCATATAAACCGCCTAGGCTCTTGTAAAAATGCAGATGCGGATAGCCTGGGGTGGGCCCGAGGCTCTAACAGGCTCTCAGGGATGCTCATGCTGCTGGTCCTGGTTCAGGGACCACCCTTTGAGTATTGGGGCTGCAGACTAGCAACACTCCTGGTGCCGTGGCTCCCGGGATCCACAGTTGATAGAAAACGAGTTATTGCTACATTGTTTGGCCAGGATGGCCTTCCTTCCCTATGTCTCTCTCTCTCTCTCGTGTGTGTGTATGTGTGTGTGTACGCGTGCACACTTTCTCTCCGTCTCCATCTGCCGCTCTGCTCCTCTCTGGTTGATCTCTTTTTCTGTGATCCCGCCTCCATCCCTGTCTCTCTGGGTGTTTGTCTCTCTGGCTCACCTCCACAGCTGTCTCGCCATGGGTGTCCCCCTGACTGCAGGGTGCTCAGGCATTGAGTGCCATCTGCCCATCAGTCTGCCTGTCGGAAAACTCCTCTGGGGTCTAGCTGACCATGAGTGCTGTCACGTGGCAGGGAGGGAAGCAGAGTACTAACAACTGGTTGACAGCTGGTCACAGCTGGTGACAGCTTGGGCAGGCCTGGGCGTGGGAAAACACAATTCAGGCAGCAACAGCTGGGACGGGGACCACACTCTGAAGATGAGCCGACAGACTGCCACACAGTGTGCGAGGGGCAGCGCCCAAGCCCCACTCCTACCAGCCCGGCCACCATCCCGTGGAGTGAAGCAGACGCCAGGGATGGCTCTGAGGCTGTCACACTCCTGACATCCATAGCCCCTGCGGGGAAGGGGCCATGGGCAGCTGCTCCCTAGCTCCTGCTCCCACAGAACGTGGATTGTATTTGGGGGGGGTTCAGAAAGGGTAAGAAGGAGCGTCTGTGTGCATCCATGAGAACACTCCTGGGAAGCTGTGTGTGTGTGTGTGTGTGTGTGTGTGTGTGTGTGTGTGTGCCTGCAGATAGGGCGCTAAAGGAGAGGGGCATTGCATCAGAGAGCTGCCCCAGCTGGAGAGCTCGGGGGCCTGTGGCAGGGATGTCATAGATGAATACAGTGCCTGCAAACAGCACGCACCAAGAAATACACACACGGGTTGTTATCATTGTCTTTATTATTGCTGCTTTAAACACCAACATTTTCTCTTATCCATTTTGAATAGAAACAATTATAAAATGTGCTACAGATGTCCTACTTTCTTAATCCAGGGACACTGAGTATAAGTAACCCGAGAGCATGAACCGCTCCTGGAGAGGCAGGTACAGCCCTGTGTGGGGAACCCTCAGGCGTCTCATTGCAGAGAACCAGGGTTGCCAGAGCTTGGCACAAAGTAAGAGCAGGCAAGCTCTCAGTGAGGGGCCAGGGGCTTTTTAGGCGAGAAACGATATGGCACTTGGAGGCTGCAACTTTGTTCAGAGGCTCCTTTTCTCTTGTTTAGCTACTTTTGGCTGCGTGTGTGTGTGTGTGTGTGTGTGTGTGTGTGTGTGTGTGTGTGTGATTGAGAGGGAGAAAGAAAGAGAGAGAGAATGTGCCACAGACTGGCCACTCCCCAGTAACTCAGACCCAATGCTGCCTGTCCTGGCAACCCAGCCTACCCTGTGCGTCTGTTTCACAGGTGAAGGCTGCCTTCTATGTGTCCTCTGTAGAGACCAAACTCAGCATTTCCTCATTCTCACCAAGGACCTGTGGGAACACAAATGTTGACAGGGGGCCCTGTCACCACTCTGCTCGCTTGGGCACAGCCAGTGCTGGAAAGTGAGACCAAGGAGCTATTTGGCAACTCACGAAGTGAAACAAATGTGCTGGAAAGCCTCCTATGGCTCCCCACTGCCTTTAGAAGAAAATTCAAGCAGTTCTCCGAGGCTACCAGTCTCCACAGCCCACCCCTCTCACATCTCTGGCTTCCAGCCTGCCTTGGCCTACCAGGCTCCCACACTTGCCTTTTTTTTTTTTTTTTTTTGAGACAGAGTCTCACTCTGTCATCCAGCCTGGAGTGCAGTGGCGTAATCTGGGCTCACTGCAACTTCCACCTCCCAGGTTCAAGCGATTCTCCTGCCTCAGCCTCCTGAGTAGCTGGGATTACAGGTGCCCACCACCATGCCCAGCAAATTTTTTGTATTTTTTTAATAGAAACAGGGTTTCACCACATTAGCCTGGCTGGTCTCAAACTCCTGACCTCAGGTGATCCACCCACCTCGGCCTCCCAAAATGCTGGGATTACGGGCTTGTTCCATTTCGCCCGGCCCACACATGCCTTCTTTCATTTTCCCCAAACATCCCAAGTTCCTTCTGCTCACAGCCTTTGCGGTCATTGTCCCATCCACCTGGAGTGTTCTTCACGCCTGTCCCCACCCTGCCTGAGGCTCGCTCATCGTTCAGAGTCAGTGTCGCTCTCTCCAAGAGGCCTTTGCCAGCCACTCTACCCAAATAGGGCCCCTGTGCTCCTCCTGTAACAGTAAGCATCACAATTTGGATTCATTTTGTAATCTCCTCCCCACACCTCCACCTAGACTGTAAGCCCCCGGGGGCAGTCACCCCGTCTGGCTTGTTCTTATCTCGGTCCTAGCATTTTGCCCCCAATATTCAATAAATATTTGTTGACAGAATCAATGAATTACAAACATTGCGCATCTCAGAAGTCCAGGCCTCCCAGAGCATAGAGGCACTCTAACATGACAGAAAGGGAGGTGGATGTCCTTAAGGAAGGACTGGTCACGACCCAGACCCTGAGGGCTCCTGGGCTCAGCTTGCTAAGGAGGAAAAAAATCGTCTCTCTCCTCAAGAAGTCTGTGGCTCAGTGGGGGAGTGTTCCAGTTTCTATGACTGCATCAAATATTACCCCAAAACTTAGTGAGTGTGTAAAGCAACCATTTGTGTGCTGATTTTGTGGACTGGAAATTCAGGCAGGAGACAGAGGTAAGAGACTCTGTTATCTGCATCCTCCTTAGCAAGCTGAGCGGAGAAGGGCTCTGCTCCATGATGTCTTAACTAGGAGGAAACTCAAGTACACGGCCTGGGATCATCTAAAGTTTGTTCTCTTACATGTCTGGTGGTTGATGCTGGCTGTTGGCTGGGGATCTCGGTTCCTCCCTATGGGATTCTGCGTGTGAGCTAGTTTGGGCTCCCTCACAGCATGGTGGCTGATTTCAAAGATAAGCATCCGAACACATCCTAGTGGACACTATATTGTCTTTTATGAACTAGCTTCAGAAATCATGAACCTAACATCCACCACACTCTATTCCACAGGCTGTCACAATGTCCCACCCATGTTCAAGGGGAGGGAAAATACATTCTCTCTTTTTTTTTTGAGATGGAATTTTATTCTTATCGCCCAGGCTGGAGTGCAATGTCGCCATCTCAGCTCCCTGCAACCTCCACCTCCTGGGTTCAAGCAATTCTCCTGCCTCAGCCTCCCAAGTAGCTGGGATTACAGGAATGCGCTACCACGCCTGGCTCATTTTTGTATTTTTAGTACAGATGGGGTTTTACCATGTTGGCCAGGCTGGTCTCGAACTCCTGACCTCAGGCGATCCACCTTTCTCGGCCTCCCAAAGTGCTGCGATTACAGGCATGAGCCACCACGCCCAGCCAGATTCTAACTTTTGATAGGGGGTAGCAAGTTTCTGGACAACCATGTGAGACTGAAAATATTGCTTTGGCCATTTTTGCAAAATACAGTTGGCCACAAAGATGTAATAAATAATAACATAGGATGAAAAGGGGACACTAATACCCTCTAAGATTTCCCATCATGGGGTGGGCTTGGTAAAAGTAATCATCACAGTAGGTATAATGCAGACAGCAAGTGAAAGCTATTTTAGGTTGACCACCTACTTACATAACAGGTGGATATTTTACATCTATTATCTCACTTAATGAGATAACATTAGTTGAGACTTTCACAGCTTACAGAGCTTTTTTGACACATCATATTTTTAATCCTCATCACAAACCTCCCAGCTCTGAAGTCTCTCCACTTTACACATGAGAAAACTGAGATTCAGAGCACCGCAAGGAAGCCTCGCCCCGGCCCCCAGAGCTGAGAAATGGTGGTGCTCTAGGCACGTAACATTCTGTGTTCTGGCCCCTAGCCCCACAGCAGATCTGACGACAGACAGATTGGGATAGGATTTCACATTCTTTAGACCAGGGGAAAGATGCTGACAATTTAATATCATTTTGCACTTTGCAGCTGGTATGAAAACAGACACTTTGCTCTGAGAGGTTTCTGTGATTTCTTCCCCCAGACACCCTGCTGTCTCCCAAGTGGTTTCTGTGCCTGTTGATACTGCAGCCATTTTAGGTCGATCCCCAAGTCAAATCCTGATGAAGTTTCCTCCAGAGAGCCAGCCTCACTTTCTCAACAGGCGTGGTCTCCAGCGCGTGCTCACTGATGATTGAGGCTTCTAGATTAGGCCAACTCTGTCCCCACCACTCTCAAAGATAAGCATCCTAAAATATCCTAGTGGACACTATATTGTCTCTGGTCAAGCAAGAGGAGTGAGGACAAGTCATTTCACCTATTTGAGCTTCAGTTTTGCACTGCTGAACGGGAACAATAATAGGTGCCCTGCCGGCCTCCCATGTTAGCTGCAAAGTTAATAAGCAGGTGGAAGAAAAGGTTGATCTTGAATCACCACACCCTGGGCACATCATCTGATTTTGGTTGATAAAGGAACTCACCAGAGAAAGCTCACTCTCTTCTTTTAGGGTCAAGGTTATGAATATGTCTATTAAAAGCTATGTGTGTACTACATTGGGTAAAGCCAACTACTATTGATTGGGTCATAATTTGGTTATTAACAAATAAACCAAAAAAGTATAGTGGCTCAAATAAAGTGTGATTTTTCTTTTAGAGACAGGGTCTTGCTCTGTCACCCAGGCTAGAGCTCCTAAGATCAAACTATCTTCCTGCCTCAGCCTCCAGGGCGACTAGGACTATAGGTGTGCACAACCACACCTAGCTAATTTTTTTATATTTTGTAGAGACAGGGTCTTGCTATGTTGCCCAAGGTGGTCTCGAACTCCTGGCCTCAAGCAATCCTTCTGCCTCAGCCGCCCAAAGCACTGGGATTACAGGTGTGAACCACTGTGCCTGGCTTGATTTTTTTTCTCTTTCTCATTCATGCAAAGTCCAAAATGGATATGCCCATGTAAAGCACAAAATGGATATTCCTCATGACTCCCCTCCAAGCTCTAATTCAAGATGCAGGCTCTTTCTGTCTTGTGGCTCTGCATCTTTAATCATGTCCCTTCATCTACACATGGGCATCAAGCCAGTGGAAAGAGAATGAGAGTAAGATGGGGCACCTGCCTCTTAACTCCATTGGCCCAGGAATGACCCATATCATTTCCACTCATGTCCAACTGTGACAGAGATTGGATGACACACAAAGTCTACCATATCTAGTCTTTTACAGGCAAAGTTTGCCAAGCCCTGATGTATGCATATGGACATACTGCCTTTATTGGCACACTACACACTGTTCTACTCTGTGATTGCTGGCGATAGCATCATACTAGAACTTACAGACCCACATTTTCAGTGCATAATTGTAGTCATCCTATGTGCATTACATAATTTATTTATTATTATTATCATCATTTTCGAGACAGAGTCTCGCTCTGTTACCCAGGCTGGAATGCAGTGGCACGATCTTGGCTCACTGCAACCTCTGCCTTCCAGATTCAAGTCATTCTCTTCTCCTGCCTTAGCCTCCCCAGTAGCTGGGACTACAGGCACATACCACCATGTCCAGCCTTTTTTTTTTTTTTTTTTTTTTTTTTGGTAAAGACAGGGTTTTGCTACGTTGGCCAGGCTGGTCTCAAAATCCTGACCTCATGTGATCTGCCTGCCTCGGCCTCCCAAAGTGCTGGAATTACAGGAATAAGCCACCACACCTGGTCACGTAATTTATTCAAGCTGTCCTCTCTTCCTGAAGATGAGATCATTTTTAGTCTTTTGTCATTAATTATACCATAAATGAAGATCCCAGTACTTATATCTTTGTCCTGTAGGATGAATTTCTAAAAATTGGATTGTTCAAAGGGTATAGGCACTTACTTTAATAGCTGTATTACAAATGAAGAGGTGGTATCAATTTATACTTCTACCATCAAGGCTGGATTCTTTCCCTGAAGCAGCTTCAACAAATATAGTATATACTGAGACTTTTAACTTTTGCTATTTTTTTTTAGGTGAAAACCACTATCTTTTTATAAACCAGATGTGTATATCTCATCTTATGAATGGAATTGAACATTTTTTCCGTGGTATTCATTGGTATTTCTTTCATATGCAACTCTTAGTTTTTTGCCCTTTGCTCTTTTTTTTTCAAACAGGATCTCACTCTGTTACCCAGGCTGCCACCACGCCTCACTGCAGCCTCGATCTCTTAGGCTCAAGCAATTCTCCCACCTCAGCCTCCTGAGTAGCTGGGACTACAGGTACGTACCACCACATCTGGCTAATTTTTAAATTTTTTGTAGAGATGGGGTTTTGCCGTGTTGCTCAGCCTGGTCTCTAATTCCTGGGCTGAAGCTATCATCCTGTCAGCCTCACAAAGTGTGGAAATTATAGATGTGAGCCACTGTGCCTGGCCTGACCCAGTTTTAACACTGAAAGTCTCGTGCTGGGAACCTCTTCAGTCTCAGGTAAACCAGGATGGTTGGCCACTGTAGCTGGGTTATTGCTCTTTTTTAAGTCAATTTGAAGAAATCCCAAAAACATTGTAGATATGAGCTTTTTGTGTTTTTCCCAATGTATTTAGTTTTCCTTTTGTGTCAAATGTTTTCCATGTAGAATTTATTTTATCAATAAATATTTCCATATTCCTCTCTAGAAGAAAATAACTCTTTAAAAAATAAAACAAAAAACCCCACAATATCATTATCATATCATAAATTTAACAGTAATCCCTTAGATTATAAAATATCTAATCAATTTTCAATTTTCATTGGCCCATAAAGATTTCTTTTTTTAAAAAATTATAATTTGTTTAAATGAATCACGACCCAAATAAGAACCATCATTGCAATTGTTTGACATATCTTTTCAGTCTTTTAATCTATCAAATCCCCTTCCTTTTCTTCTTTTAATTTTTAAAAAAATTTCTTCTTTTTTGTTGAAGACACCAGCGTATGTCTCCTGTGGAGCTTTCCAAACCAAATCATGCTGATTGCATCCATATAATGTCCTCTAATCTGTTTGTCCCTCTCTACTTTCTGGACAATGATTGTTAAGTCTAGAGACTTGGTCAGATTCAGGTTAATTCCAACTTTCCATCCATCCATCCATCCATCCATCCATCCATCCATCTATTTATCCATCCATCATCTACCTATTATCTACTTACCTATCACAAGCATACTTCATACTTAGGAATGTATACTTCCATTTGGATGTACATAATACCTGATTTTCTCTCCTTTTTGCAATTTTTGATAGTCATTACCTAGATCTTTTATTTCATCAAGGGTCGCAAAATTGTTATGTTCTATTAGTCCTCCTTTATTTATTAACCGGAATATTTCTATAGAGAGAAACACCTCATCATCAGCTACTTGGTTACCCCAGGATGCATGGGAAAGGCAGGTTAAATGTTGTCTTTTAACTCTGCATCTGCCAGTGTTCAAAACAGTGTGTGTGTTAATTCAATTCCTCCGAAGTAATCCATTATTTTTGTTTCTGTGCTTTTTAATTTATTTAGAATCATTGTGAACTTGTGGATTTAAGTGCATTTGATGTGTTTTCATTAAATCTGGTTTTATTGTTCTTTTGATGTTCAAGCTATCCCATCCTTGGCCATGGAACCTCTTCAGGTTATTTCCTAAGTACTTCAAAAATGAGCTCATTAATAGCTTCCTTAATTTGGGGTATGTTTCAAATAATACATTTTCTATATGATTTCTCCCTTGTGCACTTTCTGTCCTCAAAGTGGACAGAATTTTTTTTTTTTTTGAAGAAATGGGCTCCTTTGGGAACCTTAGTTTCTTTTAGAGATAAATGATGTTTCATGACCGTAATCTAGACCACAAGGATACCCATTGCTATTGAGCTTGGGCTCAAGCAATTCTCCCACCTATTGTTTCATAGTTTCTTTTTTTTTTTAATTTTATTATTATTATACTTTAAGTTTTAGGGTACATGTGCACAATGTGCAGGTTTGTTACATATGTATACATGTGCCATGTTGGTGTGCTGCACCCATTAACTCGTCATTTAGCATTAGGTATGTCTCCTAATGCTATCCCTCCCCCCTCCCCCAACCCCACAACAGTCCCCAGAGTGTGATGTTCCCCTTCCTGTGTCCATGTGTTTATTGTTTCATAGTTTCTAAGCCTTTTTGGTAGACAGAACTAGGATATATGGGTTTCTCCTTCTTTTTCTTCTTCACCTCATTCTTCTTCTTCCTCTTCCTTCTCCTCCTCTTGTTCTAAAACACATCATGAGTTCAAACTGATAGTTCTGCTTTAAATGTAAGACGATAGGGCCTTCTATTTAATTTCATTGATCTTACACTTACGTATCTTTTTCCACTGATGCCAAAAACCTTGACTTCTATTAACTTCACTCTAATTATTTATTTGCAGTCTCCAAAAACAATGCCAACAATTACCACAAATGTACAATTACTGAAAAGAAGCTAAGATTGCTTGCAGTTTCCTTTTGTTCTCAAGGGATCTCCCACTGGGGATATGCAATCAAATTACTGTGGTTTGAAATCCCTGGAAAGAATTCCTCTCTGTGGGGTTTTGCCACCAGCAATTAGATCCACTTGTTTCATTTTTATTCCAATTTTGAGATTGCTTTAAAAAATTTTAAGCTATGTTTAATTTAGTTTAATTTATTTATGTAAAATAATTACAGGGTTCCAAAATAGAATATACTAAACATGGTATATATTCAGAGATGTCTGCTTTCTGTGTCTTCTCCATGCTTTCTCCTTCCCCTATAGGTTAAACTTTTCATTAGTTTTTCGTTATTTCTTTTTTTTTTTTTTTGAGACGGAGTCTCACTCTGTTGCCAAGGCTGGAGCACAGTGGCACGATCTTGGCCCAGGTGTCTCCCAGGTTCAACAGATTCTCCTGTCTCAGGATCCCTCCCCCCACCTCCCTCCACCCTCCCCGCCACCCCCCACCACCAAGTAGCCAGGACTACAGGTGCGAGCCACCAGGCCCGGCTAATTTTTTGTATTTTTAGTAGAGACGGAGTTTCACCATGTTGGCCAGGCTGGTCTTGAACTCTTGACCTCAGGTGATCCGTCGGCCTCGGCTTCCCAAATTGCTGGGATTTCAGGCATGAGCCACCGTGCTCAGCCATTTTTTGTTATTTCTTTCATTTAGAAAACTACATATAAGCAAATTGGTATATATAGTCAATCTACCCTATTCTTCAATAAATAATAGTGTCACATGATTCCCTCCATTTTGCTTTTTCACTTAATAATATATTTCAGAGATGTGTCTATTTTAAGTTATAGAGATAGTTCTTATTTTGCAGCTGTGTAACACTCTGCTATGTGGATATACCACAGTTTATTCAACTGGCTCCCTACTGATGGATATAGGGATTGTTTCGAGCATTTTGGTATTAAAAATAGTGATCTGTTTCAATTTTGACACATGACTCCTCTTCCAGGGTGTGAACACTTTCTCTGCCCTCTGAGTTCAGTCAACTAAAACCTGGGGAAAGAGACCTTGCTCTTATCCTAGGACAGGTAGGACCTGCCCATTACCTTACCCAGCCGCCATTTGCAAGTGGAGAGGGATGGAATGGAAATGCTTTCCCAAACCCTCGTCCCCCAAATGTAACAAATCCCTTTGAAAGACAGTGGAGCTTGGAGCTTGGAGCCTGGGCTCTGGCCACATAATTTTATTTCATGTGGCTGCACTATAATTTTTTGAACCATCTCTGTAGGTTGATTCTGTTTGTTGTTATGGTTGTAATTTTAAACGGCAAGCTATGTTGTGAATATAGCTTTAAACTGTATCCTCTGTTAATTTCATGAGGTCTTGAGGTGAAGAGGATTTAAACACATGTGCTTACTCTGAGTCTTAGTCCAGAACTTTGCAGGTTTCTTTATATAACTTCAACACACCTATAACCTAGCTTCAACAACATATTTTGCCAGTCTTCTCTCATCTTGTCCAGACTTTTATTTTTTTAACTTGCTGGAGTGTTCTAGAATTTTACATGCATTTTTATTTTTATTTTTTTGAGATAGAGTTTTGCCCTGGTTGCCCAATCTGGAGTACAATGGTGCGATCTTGGCTCACTGCAACCTCTGCCTCCTGGGTTCAAGTGATTCTCCTGCCTCAGTCTCCTGAGTAGCTGGGATTATAGGCATGTGCCACCACGCCTAGCTAATTTTGTATTTTTAGTAGAGGTGAGGTTTCTCCATGTTGGTCAGGCTGGTCTCGAACTCCCAGCCTTAGGTGATCCACCTGCCTCGGCCTCCCAAAGTGCTGGGATTACAGGCGTGAGCCAACACACCCGACCTTACATGAATTATTTAACACAATTTTTAAGTTTAGAATTAGGTACTTAGTTTACATGACCAAAAGTGCCAATTTTTACCTACCTAGTTCCCTTCCCAGAGGCAACTGATGTTCTCTGGTTCTTGCATGTTCCATCCAAGATATTTTATGTATATAAGCATACATTTTTTTCCTACTTTCTTTACCCAAATGGTAGTATATTATAAATACTGTTCAGAAGCTTTCTTTTTTCTACTAAATAATATATCAGATATTTTCCATATTTGTTCATAAGAGCTCCTTCATTCTTTTTTATAAGTACGCACGCCTTCATTTTAGGAACACAGTATAATTTATTTAACCACTCCCTGATTGATGAATTTTTACGTTATTTCTTTTCTTTTGCTATAACAAATAACGCTGCAGTATATAGCATTGTTCATTTCACAACTGTGTCACTATTTTTAAAGTCCTTTTGTGCCCATCCGCTTATCCTATCTCCTTTCTTCCCACCTCAGAGTTTTCTACTACCCTGCATTTTGCTTTAATTTTTCCCTTGCTTTTATTTAGAATTTTACCACATGCGTTTGTGTCCTTAAACAATACCTTGATTGGATTTCCACGAATTTGAACTTCAGGTAAATAGAATCACACTTCATGTATTTCTCTGTGATTTCATTCATTTCTTCAATGTAAAGTTTTTGAGACTTATCCAAGAACAGATGTAAGTCATTCCATTTTACTTTTTTTTTTTTTTTTTTTTGAGACAGAGTTTCGCTCATCACCTAGGCTGGAGTGCGATGGCTCGATCTCGGCTCACTGCCACCTCAGCCTCCAGGATTCAAGCTATTCTCCTGCCTCAGCCTCCCAAGTAGCTGGGATTACAGGCCATGCCCGGCTAATTTCTGTGTTTTTAGTAGAGACAGGGTTTCACTATGTTGGCCAGGCTAGTCTCGAACTCCTGACCTCAGGTGATCCTCCTGTCTTGGCCTCCCAAAGTGCTGGGATTATAGGCCTGTCCCCAGCCCATTTTTACTTCTACATGCTGTTCTGTTAGACCAGTATATCATACCTTTAATTATCTATCATTAGTGGACTTTTGGTTGTTTCCAGTTTTGCTATTACAAACAGTGCTGCCTGGAACACCCTTAGCTATCTCCTCATGCACAGTTAAGAGTTTTTCTAGGGTGTTCACTAAGGAGCAGGTGTGTTGGAATCCATGTCAATATTTATTAGATGATGCCAAATTATTTTCCAAAGTACTTATACCAATTCTTGTTCCTATGTGTAAATATTCTGGCTGCTCCAAACTCTCCAACATTTGATGTTTTCACACTTTTCCATTTTTGCCACCCTGGTCAGTATAAAATGGTATCTTTTTGTTTTATTTTAATTATAATTAAAATAAATTGTTTTATAATTGTTTTATTATAATTTTTAAAAATTTTAAAAATTTTTAAATCAATTAAACCAGAGACAAACTCATTATAATTTTAAATTGCATTTTCCTAATTAGTAAGAAAATTGAACAGCTTTTTATGCATTTATTGATCATAAAAGGTGCTCTTTTTTTGTTTGTTTGTTTGTTTGTTTGTTTTGTTTTATTATACTTTAAGTTCTAGGGTACATGTGCACAACGTGCAGGTTTGTTACATAGGTATACGTGTGCCATGTTGGTTTGCTTCAACCATCAACTCATCATTTACATTAGGTATTTCTCCTAAAGCTATCCCTCCCCCAGCCCCCCACCCACCGACAGACCCTGGTGTGTGGTGTTCCCCACCCTGTGTCCAAGTGTTCTCATTGTTCAAGTCCCATCTGTGAGTGAGAACATGTGGTATTTGGTTTTCTGTCCTTGCGATAGTTTGCTGAGAATGATGGTTTCCACCTTCATCCATGTCCCTATAAAGGACATGAACTCATCCTTTTTTATGGCTGCATAGTATTCCATGGTGTATATGTGCCACATTTTCTTAATCCAGTCTATCATTGATGGACCTTTGGGTTGGTTCCAAGTCTTTGCTATTGTGAGTAGTGCCACAATAAACATACGTGTGCATGTGTCTTTATAGTAGCATGATTTGTAATCCTTTGGGTATATACCCAGTAATGGGATCACTGGTTCAAATGGTATTTCTAGTTCTAGATCCTTCAGGAATCGCCACACTTCCACAATGGTGGAACTAATTTACAGTCCCACCAACAGTGTAAAAGTGTTCCTATTTCTCCACATCCTCTCCAGCCTCTGTTGTTTCCTGACTTTTTAATGATCACCATTCTAACTGGTGTGAGATGGTATCTCATTGTGGTTTTGATTTGCATTTCTCTGATGACCAGTGATGATGAGCATTTTTTTCATGTGTGTGTTGGCTGCATAAAAGTCTTCTTTTGAGAAATGTCTGTTCATATCCTTTGCCCACTTTTTGATGGGATTGTTTGTTTTTTTCTTGTAAATTTGTTTAAGTTCTTTGTCGATTCTAAATATTAGCCCTTTGTCAGATGGGTAGATTGTAAAAATTTTCTCCCATTCTGTAGGTTGCCTGTTTTTTTTGTCATGGAAGATCCTTGTTAGGTAAAGTGTCTCTTGAAGTCTTACTAAATTACTTATGGAGTTGATTTTATTATGTGGATAATAATCAATGCTTTCTCTTTATAGTATCCATCAAACAGGAGTTTTCCATTTTAAGGTAGTCAAATGTATTTAACTTTTCTTTAGGACTTGTATGTTTGGTAATTTGTACATTATGAGACTTATTCAAGAAAGCTGCCTTTCTTAAGATAAAAAATACATTCTCCTGTACTTCATTCTAAATCTTATAGTTTTGTCACTTTATAGCTTTAATTCATTTGGAATTAATTTTTGTGTATGGTGTGAGGTAGGGGGTCCAATGGCATATTTGCCATATAAATAACCAATTGTGTGAACACCACTTATGGAAAATTGCTTCCTTTCCCCTCTGATTTGCAATGCCTGCTCTGTCACAAATCCAGCTCCGTATATGTGTGTGAGTCTGCTCCTGGCCTCCCTAGTCTGATCTTACTTGTCTTCTTGATAGTCAATCTGAGTTTCCTTGCACAAGTGCTAGATTGGCTTCATTATCATGGCTTTATGACAATGCTTGCTATTTGATAAGATCTGACAAGTCCACTGCTTTGTTCATCATCTTCAGTATTGTCTGAGATATTGGCCTTTTGCTCTTCCATATACATTTTAGAATCAAATACTATTCTAAAATAGGGTAATTTCTACTTCCCAGGATGTTGTGAGGATTTAATCAAATGATGTATGGAAAGTGTCTACCATAATTCATAGGTACTTGGTAAAAGGCTGGGGAAATAAGCTGGTGGTGTCACCTTGGGGAAGGTATTCTGCTCTCTGGGCCTGCTCTGCATCTGTGGCATGGTCTGACACTGGCTCCTTTCATATACCACAGAGTTGATGTGGGAGTATAGGTGAGAGAAGAGATGTGAGAAGAGTTTTCAAACTGTAAGTTGAACTTTGTATTGGTCCCATGGGGATTATCAAGCTGTTATCAATATGATTACAAAGTCCTTGGATGAACGAGAATTGACACTGGGGCCTCACCAAATACTGTGCAAACTTAGGCAATTTTCCTGGTCACATTCTTTTTAAGAAATGTTTCTAGGCCATGTGCAGTGGCTCAGGCCTGTAATCTTAGCACTTTGGGAGGCCAAGGGGGGAGGATGGCTTGAGCTCAGGAGTTCAAGGCCAGCCTAGGCAACATAGCCAGACCCCTGCCTCTACAAAAAAATCAAAATAGCTGGGTATGGTGGCATACACGTGTGGTCCCACCTACTCAGGAGGCTGAGATGGGAGGATCACTTGAGCCTGGGAGGTCAATGCTGCAATGAGCTGTGATCACACCACTGCACTGCAGCCTAGGCTATAGAGTAAGACCCTGTCTCAAAAAAAAATTTTTTTTTTTAGTTTTATGAGTACTGTGAAGGCCTTTACCTGCTAGAGTGCAGCGCCATCATCTTGACTCATGGCAACCTCTGCCTCCTGGGTTCAAGCGATTCTTTTGCCTCAGCCTCCTGAGTAGCTAGGCTTACAGGTGCCTACCACCATACCCAGCAAATTTTTGTATTTTTAGTAGAAACGAGGTTTTACCATGTTGGCCAGGCTGACCTCAAATGATTTGCCCACCTCAGCCTCCCAAAGTGCTGGGATTACAGGCCTGAGCCACTGTGCTCAGCCTACCCGCACATGTTTCTTATTCCAGTGACACACACGTGCTTAGCTCACTGAGATGGTTGCCAGTAGTTGCTTCCTGGTTCCTGAACTATAAGGATAGGAATTTTGATACAAAAATCAAATATTGTGGTACAGTTGACTTTGCTCCCCAACTTCCAGCTGCCCTTGAGATGCTTCCAAGCTCACCCAGCAGCCTGTGGTCCCAACACTTATCACTGAGCACCTCTCCCTTGCCTGGACTGCCTGTTCCTCTGGGCAGCTGGTGGACCTTTGCTCCTGGTCCACAGAGCTCTTAGAAGACATCACTGTGCTCACTTCTCTCATAGGACCCCACCCAGTCCTGAGACAACCCTGGGATGCAACTGGGGGCTGGAGAGGCAGAACAATGTTTTGTTAGTTAGAAGGACTTGGATTCCAGACCCGGCTCTTGCTCTTCTGGGTTCTGTGACTAGGGGCATATGATTTCTACTGTCTGTAATTTCCCTCATGAAAAATGGGGATGGTACTACTTAATCTTCTGCAAGAATGCCTGTCAGGCACCTGGCGTGGGGCCTAGTGTGCACTAGGTCATCATTTTGGCCAAACACACTCAGTAAATGGTGACTGAGTAACTGAGACAGGGCAAAGTGTGAGGCATGTTTGGGTGGTGAAGCTGAGTAATGGTTCATTTTGGGGGTGGTGTGGATATGTGGATATGTGTACCTGGGGCATTCATAGTTGGAAGTGATGCTGGGAGTGACTATTAAGGTCAAATTTTGGGAACTTTGAATGTTAGACTTACGAAGCTGGACTTTATTCTGGCAGTGTTTGATTCAGCTTAACTCCCTTTACTAAAACATTTTCACTTGCTTCCCAGCCCAGACTGTGGGCACTTTGCTAACGATGCCTGTGGCCAGGTTCAAGGACCTCGGGAATGACCTTCAATTCTATCTCCCACTCCTGGCACTCCAGGTTCCCCTTGGGATTTTATGCCTGTTGCTTTATGCCTGAGTTATTCTTCACATGGACTCCTCATTGCTTACTCTGCCTGGGTTTTTATTTTCGTCACCGTTGAATGGTTCTTTTAGTTTTTATCCACAAAAGCCTATGGGCATACTGTGCTCTTTGCAAATTCACTGTCTCCCTGGACCTGCCCTTCCAGCACTGGCGTCTCCTTGCTGCCTGGGAGGAGAGGTGGAGAGTTGTCATCAGGCAGCCAGTGAAGAATTCTCCAGCAGGTAAATGATTCAGTCAGACCAGGCGATCACCTTGGGTGAATCAGAGAAGTGAATTGTCTCTCCAGGCTCCTAGGAAGAAATGAAGCAGCTGTAGTGACTGGTATGGGGAAGTGGGAGGTGGCTATGTGGAAGGTTCATTGTGTCAAACATGCAGTGTGTGTAGGGAGAAATACCCTAGCCATCAAGCACGGTTTGACCTGCCTGATCCTCCTGGTGGCTAGAATCTTACCTGCTCTTGTATAGGGGTCTACCTGACGCAGATATCATAACATCTGGAGATAGAGATAGATCCACTTTTGTGGTGTCTGAAGCTTATGCAGTTTGGGAGATCCTCTTTAAAAAAAGAATATAGAATTACAAATTTAATAAATGCGTACAAAAGTGAGCATTTATCCTGAATGAGAAAAGAAATCACGTCAAATTATAAATCTTTAAAAAATCTGAAAAGCACAACAAACACTTCAAAATCCAGAAAAATAATATACTTTTATTAATTAATTATCCTACAACTGTTATAATACCCTTTTCTTATATTCTTTTGCTGCATCCCATGTGATTTTGTAGTATTTTCTATGGGAAAATAGACAATTGTTTTCTTTTTCTTTTTCTTTTTTAGACAGAGTCTTACTCTGTTGCCAGGCTGGAATACAATGGCACGATCTCAGCTCACTGCAACCTCAGCCTCCCAGGTTCAAGTGATTCTCCTGCTTCAGCCTCCCAAATAACTGAGACTGCAGGTGCACGCCACCACGCCCAGCTAATTTTTCGTATAGAGACAGGGTTTTGCCATGTTGGCCAGGATGGTCTCGAACTCCTGGCCTCAAGTGATCTATCTGCCTTGGCCTTCCAAAGTGCTGGGATTACAGGTGTGAGCCACCGCACCTGGCCGGATAATTGTTTTCTATAACATAATTGATCAAACTTTGGGCTTTATTTTTCTAGGTTTAGAATACTTTTTTTTTTTTTTTTTTGAGACAGAGTTTCACTTTTGTTGCCCAGGCTGGAGTGCAGGGGCATGATCTAGGCTCACTGCAACCTCTGCCTCCGGGGTTCAAGCGATTCTCCTGCCTCACCCTCCCGAGTAGCTGGATTACAGGCACCCACCACCACTCCCAGCTAATTTTTTGTGTTTTTAGTAGAGACGGAGTTTCACCACGTTGGCCAGGCTGGTCTCAAACTCCTGACTTCGGGTTGTCCCCCTGCCTCGGCCTCCCAAAGTGCTGGGATTACAGGCATGAGCCACCGTGCCCAGCCAAAAAGTTTCTTTAAGCTTTAGAACTCAATTAGGAAAGTTATGTAAATCTTTAGGATTGTGGTCGAACCTGAGAAAATTTCTAATTTCTTTTCTCTACTATTATAGATATATTGATTATTGGTGTTACTACCACAGATTTGTGTTCTATAAACAGGGGAATTCTGACGAATTTTATTTCATGCAACTTCTGTCAAAAATGAAAAAAGGATATGGTGTGTTTGTAATTGTGTATGCTGTATTATTTAGAATATTCTATTTTTGTTGTTGTTGTTGTTTTGTTTTTGTTTTTTTCCCTGCGACGAAGTCTCACTCTATCGCCCAGGCTGGAATGCAGTGGCGCCATCTCAGCTCACTGCCTCTGCCTCCTGGGTTCAAGTGATTCTCCTGCCTCAGCCTCCTGAGTAGCTGTGATTACAGACATGAGCCACCGCGCTGAGCTAGAATATTCTTGATGGGAAAAATTTGACTAGGCATCAGTGAGAACCTGATTACAATCTTATACATGTGCTGACTGGGAGATGTTCCCACAGGCTAGCTTCTGGCTCTGTGTATTTCAAACTTTGCTTCTGCTCCACTACCCACATACTTCTGATGTTGAACACATATGTACACTGTAATACAGCCATACCATGTGGGGAGTTGGCACTGTGGCCGATAGGGAGAGTTCCACCAGCCCGCCTCCACCAGGATGGCTTTTAATAACCCGGTGTATCCAGAGGGGACTCTAAATCACATAGTATATTTCAGTAAACCCAAATGTAACCTCAACTGGAAAAAAGAGGTAGTCTAACACAAGGAAAATGTGATGGAGGGGAAGTTGAGGTGGAAGAAAGGGGACAGTCTTGCCTGATTGGGATTAAGTTATCTTTCTTTTGAAAATGTTACCAAGGCCCATGACTATACCAGAAATTCCCTGGAGGTTCCCAGGGCCCTAGAAGAGGCATGACAAGTGAGAGACCCTAAATGTAAGCTTCACGGTATGTATGTCTTCACTTAAAGGAGTTCTTTAACTCAGAACTTTATAAAAATGACAGAATGACTGAGTTATGCTCTTGAATGGGATCAGTTTAGAATCTGATCCTGTTAATACTTTATAATTCCAGCTGGATTTTGCTGGAAACTTTTACAAAGGTAAGGCTCCTGAAAGGAACTACTCCTCAGAAAGTCTATGGCTAATTTGATTCCCACTGTGTCCTCAGCACAGAACCTGCCACATCATGAGCATTTACTGGATGTCTGTTGAAGGAATATATTTGTCCCTGAGAGGAAGTTTCTGGTTTCCTGTGGGTGCCTGGCCTGCATCCCCTCTTCCGGGTATTCCATGCTTATCTTGTCCTGGGCCTGCTTGATCTAGGAGGATGTCACTATATTAATCCATTCTCATGCTGCTATAAGGACTTACCCGAGGCTGGGTAATTTATAAAGGAAGGAGGGTTAATGGACTCACAGCTCCACATGGCTGGGGAGGCCTCACAATCATGGTGGAAGGTGAATAAGGAACAAAGTCACATCTTACACGGTGGCAAGCAAGAGAGCGTATGCAGATGAACTCCCCTTTATAAAACCCTCAGATCTCATGATACTTATTCACTATCAAGAGAACAGCATGGGAAAAACCTGCCTCCATGATTAAATTGGCTCCTGCTAGAACCCTCCCATGACACGTGGGGATTATGGAAGCTACAATTCAAGATGAGATTAGGGTGGGGACGTAGCCAAACCATATCAGTTGCTTTTGACATAAGAAGGACCTCTTTTCTAACCTATTTTTTACAGGTAACTTTAAATCTATAACTTCCTTCCTTGTGCTGAGAAGGCTCTGTTTTCACTACTACATCGGGAAACAGTTTTGCTACTATATCAGGAGTTTGTTTTTAATTAACAGAAAATGACTTTTCTTTCCCTTTTCTGTGCCATTTCTCTTTTTAATCCTAGTTCCCTCCCATCTGAGGGCTGAGTGATCCTGTTTCCCTCCCATTTGAGGGCTGAGTATCCACTTGGTTGTCTCTTGGTCCTGCTCATATTCTGATGATGGGGGTCATTTTGCTAAATCCTAGCTCCTGATGGCTGAATAAGTCACTTCCAGATTGACATCCAAATGACACATATGTGATGAGATAAAACTTTGAAATAGTAATCTTGGAGCTTTCCTTTTTTGCCATCTCCCACACTACCTGGCCTTCTTCTTTTAGACATAGGCATCCAAACGTCTCCAGATGAGGGTTAGCAGTAACACAAAGAGAACGAAACCATATCTGCTTCTTGTATTATTACTTCCAAACTAGGGTCTTGCAAATCGTCTTTCCAGACAATAGAAGGAGAGATGACACCTAGATGAAGGGCACTGGGCAGGAGGGAAGAAAGAGGAGTGGGCAGAACAACACAGGCATTAGCTGGGAGACCCCCACAGTACAGGTGACACAAGGTCTTGGTGACAGACTGCCCTGTCTGAATGTGTGAGGAACTAGCGCCTCGACCATGAGAAAACCACACACACTTCTCAACTTTGGTTTAAAATGTGGACTATAACAAACACATGCAAAAGAACACAGTGTATCAATGTAGAGCAAAATAAATACATTTGCAGTGCGCACCTGTGTGCCCATCACCCAGAGCTAGAACATCGGGATGGCCCTAGCAGCCCCCTGGGTGCTCTCTCCCTGGTTACACCCCCTTCCCTAACGCCTAAAAGTAACCATATCCATGGTTACTTTTTATGGTAAACAGTTCCTTGTTTCTTTATAGTTCTACCACCTGTGTGTGTGTGTGTGTGTGTGTGTGTGTGTATACACAATGTAGCTTTGTTTTGCCTGACTAAACATTGTATTAAAGCAATCATACTATCTATGCACTTCAAGTCTTTTTTTTTCACTCAGTATGCTTTTAAAATTCATCTGTTCTATTGCATTTCACAGGGTTTCATTAATTTTCATTGTTACATGGAAGTGCATTGTATGAATGTATGACATCTTTAATCCATTCCATTGTTTATGGATATTTTTGTTGTTCTCGGTTTTTTAATCACAAACAGTGTACCTATGAACATTCTTACACTGGGTCTTGTGTATATATGCAAGATTTTTTTAATTTTTAAATTAAATTTAATTTATTTTAAGTTCAGCTTTTTATTGAACACATTATGAAAGAGGTTTAGTCAAAAACCCAAAGCCCATGTCATCATCAGATCCTCGGATTCTTCTTTCTTTGCTTCCACTTTCTTCCTCAGCTGGAGCAGCACCAGCTACTGGAGCAGGTCCACCAGCTCCTACATTGCAGATGAGGCTCCCAATGTTGACGCTGGTCAGGGCCTTTGCCAACAAGCTAGGCCAAAAAAGTTCAACATTTACACCGCATGCTTTAATGAGGGCATCGATCTTATCCTCCGTGACGGTCACTTCATCGTTGTGCAGAATGAGGTCTGAGGAGATGCAGGTAAGCTGGGAGATGGAGGCCATGGCGGGGGCGAGTGTGGGGCTGGTGCTGCCGGACACGGTGCTAGTCGCCGGATGAAGTGAGGACCTCACCCTAACACGGCTTTAGCTTCCTCGGAAGGACTGAGCACCTTGATGGCAGCTGAGGAAAGGCAAGAATTTTTTTTAGAGTATACATCCAGGAATGGATTTGCAGGGTCTTACATAAGATATGTGTTTTCAGCTGTCGTTGGTAATGCCAAATTGTTTTCCAAAGTGTTGTATGTGTTTACGTTCCCAGCAGCAATGTGTGAGTGTTTTTCTTGCCACATGCCCTCTCTAATACTTGTTCTTGTCAGACTTTTTTTTTTTCCAGTTTAATGGGAAAATATTAAATTGGAATGGTCGCAAAATCTTGATGATGAATGAGATTGAAAATCTCTACATTTGTGTTTTTCCTTCTATGTAATATCTGTTATGGTCTTTGCCTATTTTTTTTTTTTTAACTAGGTGATATGGTTAGGCATTGTGTCCTCACCCAATCTCATTTTGAATGATAATCCCCATAATCCCCACATGTTAAGGGAGAGACCAAGTGGAGGTAATTGAATCATGGTGGCAGTTTCCCCCATGCTGCTCTCATGATAGTAAGTTTTCAGAAGAGCTGATATTTTTATAAAGGGCTTCCCCCTTCACTTGGCACTTCTCCTTCCTGCCACCTTGCGAAGAAGGTGCCTTGCTTCCCCTTCGCCTTCCATCATAATTGTAAGTTTCCTGGGGCCTCCCCAGCCATGCTGAACTGTGAGTCAATTAAACCTCTTTCTTTTATAAATTACCCAGTCTTGGGCAGTTCCTTATAGCAGTATGAAAATGGACTAATACACTAGGTTGTCTATCTCATTGATATGAAGTTCTCTTTTTCTAACATTTTGGATAAAAGCCCTTTGTTGGTTATATATACTGCAATTTTCTCTCATTTCTTGGCTTATATTTTCCTTTTTATTTTTATTTTTTGATACAATCTCACTCTGTTGCCCAGGCTGGAGTGTAGTGGCATGATCATGGCTCACTGCAGCCTCAACCTCCTCGGGCTCATGTGATCCTCCCACCTCAGCCTCCTGGTAGTTGGGAACTATAGCCACCAGGACCAGCTAATTTTTTTGTATTTTTTGTGGAGACATGGTTTCACCATGCCACCCAGGCAGGGGATTTTCCTATTAATGATGCCTTTTGAACTGAAGTGTTTTAATACTTTCATATTTATCATTTTTTCATTACAGATAATGCTTTTTTAATCTCATTGAGAAATCTTTCCCTACCCAGAAGCTATAAAGACATTCACCCATTTCATTTTTATTTATGTAAACTTCTTAACACATTAATTCTTTATCTTAGCACAATTTTATTCCTCTGCCCTTTGGCTTTCGTTGTTCCTGTTGTGAGTTCAGGTGCCAATTTCATTTTCTCTCTTGTGAAGTCATCTCTTTTCTTTTTGGTTCACCTACTACAACATTTTGGCTGTATGTATGTATGTATGAATATTTTCAAACACTAAAAAAAGTTAAAAGAACAGAACAGTGAACATGATGACACTTATCCCAAGGTTTAGCCATTGTTAACAATTTTTCCTGACTGTATCTTAAGATCTCTTTTTCTTTGATGTTCTCTAGTTTAATTATCATGTATTTTGTTATTTATTTCATTTAGTTTTCCTGCTTGGGATTCACTGGGCTTCTGGAATCTTCTGGATTGATATCTTTCATCAATTCTGGAAAACCAATATGAGTTTTCTTTTTATTTATTCTTTTTTTTTTTTTTCAGATGGAGTCTCTCTCTGTGGCCCAGGCTGGAGTGCAGCGGCATGATCTCAGCTCACTTCAACCCCTGCCTCCTGGGTTCAAGTGATTCTCTTGCCTCAGCCTCCCGAGTAGTTAGGATTACAGGCATCTGCCACCACACCTGGCTAATTTTTGCATTTTCAGTAGAGACGGGGTTTTGCCATGTTGGCCAGGATGGTCTCCATTGAACTCCTGACCTCGTGTGCTCCGTCCACTCTGGGCTCCCAAAGTGTTAGGATTAAAGGCGTGAGCCACCGCACCTGGCCCCAGTATCAGTTTTCTACTACTGCATAACAAACTGCCCCCAAACTTAGTGGCTGAAAACAATAGCACCATCTATTTTGTCATCCAAACAAGTCTGCGGTTTGGATAGGTGTTTGAAGGGACAGCGTGCCTCAGAGGCACAGAGGCAACTCAGGAAAGAATAGCTAGGATGGCTCAGGGCCAGCAAACAGAGGTTGATGTTGAGTGGTTTTCTCTGCCTGTTTTCTAAGAATAGCAGTTCAGAAGTTCAAAGATTTCTTTGTATTTTGTACTCTCGCTGTCTCTTTTAGTCCAAACTGATGAAATTCCTTTAAAACTTTGTGGACTTCTTATGAATCAGTTTATAAATTCACTCCTTTAGACAAAAGCCATGCCCACAGATTTCGTAGAGATCATCTCTACTTTGAGCTCCTTGTGAAATTTTCAGAAGCCCAGTTGTTTAACAGAGAAGGCCAGTGAGGCACAATATGAAGACCCTTAAAAGGGCCTTTGGTGTGTTTGAAAGGGTCTATGGTGCACCACCTTAAATCTAACTGAGGTTTTAACAAAGGTTTTAGAGTTAAATCCTTGGCTTCATCTTTACACCATATTCTTGTGACGGTGCTCTGAATTTGCTGTTTGCCTGAAAGCCATTCTTAATTAGAGAATCATTTATATCATTTATAATAGAGAAGCTGGAATGAGAAACATTTTTATTTCCAAACATAGTAAGTCCTGCCCCCCAATTTTTTTTAAACTAGAATTTATTTTTTTAGAGCAGTTTTGGATTCAGAGCAAAATTAAATGGAAAATACAGAGAGTTCCCACATACTCCTCCCGGACCACATATACACAACCTTCCCACCATCAACATCCCAATCAGTGTGGTGCATTTGCTACAGTTAATGAGCCAGCATTGACACATTATCAACCAAAGCTCATGTTTTACATTAGGGTTCACTCTTTGTGTTATACATTCTCTGGGTTTTAAGTGTAGAATAGCATCCATTCATTATTATAGTACCAGAGAATAGTTTCACTGCCCGAAGACTCCCCTGTAGTCCACCTATTCATCTCTTCCTCCTCCCAAACCCCTTGCAACCATTCATCTTTTTACTGTCTCCACAGTTTTGCCTTTTGCAGAATGACATATAGTTGGAATCATACAGTATGTAGCCTTTTCAAGTTTGCTTCTTTCAATTAGCAATATGCATTTAAGATTCCATCATGACTTGGAACCAACCCAAATGTCCAACAATGATAGACTGGATTAAGAAAATGTGGCACATATACACCATGGAATACTATGCAGCCATAAAAAATGATGAGTTCATATCCTTTGTAGGGACATGGATGAAATTGGAAACCATCATTCTCAGTAAACTATCGCAAGAACAAAAAACCAAACACCGCATATTCTCACTCATAGGTGGGAATTGAACAATGAGATCACATGGACACAGGAAGGGGAATATCATACTCTGGGGACTGTGGTGGGGAGGGGGGAGGGGGGAGGGATAGCATTGGGAGATATACCTAATGCTAGATGACGAGTTAGTGGGTGCAGCGCACCAGCATGGCACATGTATACATATGTAACTAACCTGCACAATGTGCACATGTACCCTAAAACTTAAAGTATAATAAAAAAATAAAAAAATAAAAAAAAAAAAAGATTCCATCATATCTTTTCATGGCTTGATGGCTCATTTCTTTTTATTGTTGAATAATAGCTATTGTATCTATGTACTGGTTTATTTATCCATTTACCTTTTAAAGGACATCTCAGTTGCTTTCAAGTTTTGGCAATTATGAATAAAGCTGCTATAAACATGCATGTGCAGGTTTTTGCATGGATGTTTTAATTCACTTGAGTAGCCTTTTTTATATTTAAAAGTTATTCATTACTTTATCTCTCTGCTCTCTCATTTTTTATAGACTACTTGGAGAAACCAGGCAGCAGCACTCTGCCTGGAAATTTTCTTAGCTAGATGATCAGTTGATTAGGTAAATAGGTACATTTTATTTTATTTTTTTATTCATACCATTTTACTTAGTTCTAATTTTTTTTAAATGTAAATTGTCAGCTTATAATTGTATATACTTATGGGGTACAGAGTAGTGTTATGATTTATGAGTACAATGTGCAGAATTAAACCAAACTCATGGTATATTTTCTATTTATATGTTATTACAGGTGATAATGTTGTTAAACTTTATGTTACTGGACCCAAGAGTCTTTTTTCTAGATTCCAATAAGCCTCTCTTGCATTTCTTTTAAGTCCTCACCAGCAGCCTCTGCAAGCCCTTTTGGCTTCCACTCACCATCTGGTCCCAAAGCCAATGTTACATTTTTAGGTCGTGTGTGTGTGTGTGTGTGTGTGTGTGTGTGTGTGTGTGTGTGTTTTAATACAGCGACATCACACTCCTGGTATCACAACTTATTCCAGTTATCTACTGCTTCATAAAAAACTACCTAAACTTAGTGGCCTAAAACAACAATGATTTGTTTTGCTCATGAATTTGCGATTTGGGTGAGGTCCAGTGAGGATGCGTCTCTGCTGCTCCTGTGGCGTCAGTTAGGGCATTTTCTCACTCCTGTCCTAACGGAACTCCAGTCTGAGCATGTTTTAGTCCTTCTCACCCTCTTTTTCACATCTTTTAGCCTTTCTTTCTTTGTTTCTGTGCTGCACTCTAGATCATTTCTTGATATTCCAATTTACCTATTTTCCCTCTTGGATTTAATCTTCATTTAAACCCACCCATTCAGGGTGTGTGTGTGTGTGTGTGTGTGTGTGTGTATGTGTGTGTGTATGTGTGTGTTTTGAGACAGAGTCTCAGCTCACCGCAACCTCCGCCTCCTGGGTTCAAGCAATTCTCTTGCCTCAACCTCCCTGGTAGCTGGGACTATGCCTGGCTGATTTCTTTTCTTTTTCTTTTTTTTGAGACAGAGTCACTCTGTCGCCCAGGCTGGAGTGCAGTGGCACCATACTGGCTCACTGCAACCTCCCCCTCCCAGGTTCAAGAGATTCGCATGCCTCAGCCTCCAGAGTAGCTGGGATTGCAAGTGTGAGCCACCATGCCCAGCTAATTTTTGTAATTTTAGTAGAGAGGGGGTTTCAGCATGTTGGCCAGCTGGTCTCGAACTCCTAACCTCAAGTGGTCTGCCCTCCTTGGCCTCCCAAAGCGCTGGGATTACAGGTGTGAGCCACCGTGCCCAGCCCACATATTCAGTTTTTAACTTCAATTTTAACTTGCTTCTTTCAATAATGTGTTTGACTTTTTTTTTTTTAATCGTTAGCCCTGCTAAAGCAAGACCTCAAAAAATTAGTTTAAAAACTCTGAGGTGTTCCTCTCCATGGGACTCTTTAGTAAAAGGCAAAAGATTTATATGATCTGAAGAGAAACTAGAGCATTGTTTGACTTTTATTACAGTATAATTTGCAAACAATAAAATGCATATATTTTAAGTGAACAATTTGGTCAGTTTTGACAAATACATACACATCTGTAACCATTATCCCAATTAAAATAGAGAGTACAGTTGACCCTTGAACAGCATGGGGGTCAGAGGTGTCAACCCTCCAATGAGGTTGAAAATCCATATATAACTTTTGTCTTCCCCAAAACTTAAATACTAACAGCCTACTGTTGACCAGAAGCTTTAACAAATAATATAAACAACAGAAATTTTGCATGTTATATGTATTATATACTGTATTCTAACATTAAAGTAAGCTAGAGAGAAGAAAATGTTATTAAGAAAACCATAAGGAAGAGAAAATATATTTACTATCATTCAGCGGAAGTGGATCATCACAAAAGCCTTCATCCTCATTGTCTTCATGTTGAGTAGGCTGAAGGGGAAGAGGAAGGGCTGATCTTGCCATCTCAGGGGTGGCAGAGGCAGAAGAAAATCTGTTTATAAGTGGACCTGCACAGTTCAAGTGTCAACTGTATATCCATATATAAGATGAAGTATCCATCTATATTCCATCTACTCCATATATGTATATGCAGTGGACATACACGTTTCTATCCATTTACTTATATAGAGTACATCCTATTTTATATGGACTATAAAACATACAGAGTATATCCATCATTTATTTCTTTTGCAGTCAATACCAGCCAGCACTCTCTCCCCAGGTCACCACTGATCTGGTTTCTATCATTATATATTAGCTTTGCCTGCTCTAGAACTTCTTCATACACACGATATCACTCAGTATGCACTCTTCTGTGTCAGGTTTCTTTTCTTCTCAGCAGAATAATTTTGAGATTTATTCATGTTGTTGCGAGTATCAGTAGTTCTTTTGATTGTATGAACATAACACAATTTGTTTATTCACTTAGTATTAATAAACATTATGGGCTTTTCCCACAGATTTTAATTATTATGAATAAAGCTACTATGAATATTGCACACAAATATTTTCTGGGGACATGTGTTTTTATTCTTTCTGGGTAATTAGGTAATTACCTAGGAGTGGAATTGATGAGTGATAAGGAAAGTTTATGTTTAATTTTATAAAGCCAAACTATTTTCCAAAGTGTTTGTCCCGTTTTATACTCTCACCAGCAATATATAGAATTTTGTTGCTTCACATCTTTGCCAATGCTTGGTATTGTAAGTCTTTTTTAAAAACCTTTTACCCATTCCACTTGTTCTGTAGTAGTATTTCATTATAGTTTTAATTTGCATTTCCCCATGACTAAAGATGTTGAACATCTTTTTATGTGTTCATTGGCCATTCATGTAATTTCTCTTTAAAGCATCTGTTAAATCTTTTGCCAGTTTTAAAATTGGGTTGCTTGTCTTCTTATTGAGTTGTAAACTTCTTTATATAGTCTAAATATAAGTCCTTCGTTAACTATATCCACTGCAAATATTTTCTCTCTGTCCTTTCATTTAAAAAAATGCTTTTTTTAATTGTTTGTTTTTATTTTTATTAAAGTTATACATACAAGCACATAGATTTAAGAATCAAACAATTCTATAATTGTGTTATTTTAAAAAAGATAAGAGAAGCAGACACTACTCTCAGAGTGCTTGGAGGCACCTCTTTTAGCTTTTCTTTTTTTTTTTTTTAGTTTACCTCTTCGACTGTAGATGACATGCTTTTTGGTGAATTTTGGTTTAGCATTACCCTCTGACGTCGCACCATGGAGGATGAGGGTTAGGTCTTTCCTGTACACACACATATTCTTTTCTTCCCCCCATCTTTCCAATATAGTTATGCCATAATTTTGTCTAGCTCAATATTCAACTTATGTTATTGAGATTATGTGGAAACTGCACAATTGAGCCATGTAGTAACCTTTTAATACTTTTCCTTTCTCATATAATACTGTTTAATTGTCCCATTGGCTTAGTTTTCATGTGTTTATCACCAATTCAACTCCAGACTCGTTGCTGATTGTCTAAATCTCTCTCAAGTTGTTCATCCTTATGAAGCAGCCCTTCCCCAGAACATCTCACTTGCTACAATCCGGACCGGTTGCTCTCCATGTCATCCTGGGGATTCCCGTCATCTGTGTTAGAGCTCCTGATGTCTTCCTTTTTCAGCACTGGCTCCATGTTGGCAGCGAACATCCTCCAGGAACTAATTGCCCATGCAACTACAACAGACTCCTAAAACCTCTACCTCCTTCAGCCATGCTGGCTCCTTCCAATTCATCCTCCTCACGGCAGCTAGAGGATCTTCTTAATTGTGATGCCCCACAGCTCGTGAAGCCTCAAACACCAAAAACATGCTTTTAAAAACATTCTGTTGGGCTGGGCTCGGTAGCTCACGCCGGTAATCCCAGCACTTTGGGAGGCCAAGGTAGGTGAATCACCTGAGGTCAGGAGTTTGAGGCCAGCCCAGCCAACACGGTAAAACCCTGTCTCTACTAAAAATACAAAAATTAGCTGGGCTTGGGGGCAGGAACCTGTAATCTCAGCCACTCTGGACGCTGAGGCAGGAGAATCACTTGAACCCAGGAGGCGGAGGTTGCAGTGAGCCAAGATTGCCCCATGCACTCCAGCCTAGGCAACAAAGTGAAACTCTGTCTCAAAAAAAAAAAAAAAAATCTGTCACTATCACCTCACCCTGCTCTGTTTTTCCCTGTAGCCCTTCATCACTTGACACATTAAAATGTATTTATTTGTCCATTCTGCTTTCTCTACTAGAATGTAAATTTCACAAATACAGAAACTTTGTTTCTTTACTCAGTGCTGAATCTCCAGCACCTGGAACATTATGTGGTATCTAAAAAACATTGCATAACTATTTTTTTTCCTGCAGTGAGAACTTTGGACTCCATTTATTACAAGAATAATAGATTGGAGGAATCTGGACCCAACTAATACAAAAAAGGTCCCATTGGAATTATGGCATAACCATTTTTTAAAAAGAATCGATAAAGTCCAATCCTGCCTTTCTCAATGGAGTACTAGAGGCTAAACTGAAATTTTATTTTGGGTATATGTATATTTATTTTGTCGATTTATATCTAAAGTAAAATGTTAGAATACCTGCCTAGTAAAAAAGGTTTGAAAGACTCACCTGGGCAGAAGCAACACTGGATTGTTACAGGGTTAAGGAAAATGCTTCAGGAAAATCATGCCCCTTTAGAGAGAACTTAAAAGATACAGTCTTCAATCACTTTTTTCTAGCTTGTAGCGCTTTTAAAGAAAGAAATGGAGACTGTTTCCTCACCGAGAGTTATACAATGAATGAAGAGCTATTATCTGTGCATGCGCAGTTTGACAATTGCAGCCTTGAATAATGATGTTCACTGAGAGAAGTTCCTGAGGGTCAGAGAGAGGCTGCCATAATAAAATATATTTATAGAATTCTCTTGTCTTGGCTTAGAATAATTTGATAGCCAAATAAAAGTCTTAGCACTAATCCTTTGATCAGAATTCTATGCTTCTTTTTTTTTTTTTTTGGAAACTATTGGTCAAAGTGCCAAGTATTCTAATATGTAACCTCTTAATGTACAAATTCAGAATTGTCATGAATTACATGGGAAGACACCATGCTTGCTTTCCTAATGGTTTCACAGGGTAAATTTTGGCTGACCTAAGCCTGGTTTCACCAACTCAATGAGACCTCGATCACTGACCTACCCAACGAGGAAATCCAACTACATGCCTATCCAGTTCAGGTTTCTGTCTTTGGTGGTATCCGAGGGTTTAACTTGGTACTCAACCACTTGGTTTAGTTTACAGATTGAATTATGTACAGATTTGCTAATAGTATATGTATATACTGTGAAATAGTTCTGATGTTAAGTACTGATCTATCTTTACTGGGTAAAGTCCTTATCCAAAACTAGAATCACTGCCTGGCAAAGTTGATGTTTGTATGAATGGCGTCCCCTGCAGTCTATAATGTGAATGGTGCCCAATCAAGTTGTGCAACTTGGCAGCCCTGGGGCTTATCTCTTCCTCTCTTTGGACAATATTTTTTCATCATTTTCAGTCCAATAGCTTCACAGTGTCAGTGCTGACAAGCTCCCTGTGGAGTGCTCTCAGTCTCTCCATTTGCAAATGCTCTAAGATCAATCTCTAAAGAGTAGTTGTGTTCTACCCAAACAATAGAGTATAGCAGCTCTTTTTTTCCATTGCTTTGACTGTGGATAGTCTAAGTACCCCAAAATCTGCAAGGATTGTGAAACATTATACAATTGGGTATTTGTGACTCTAAGTGAGAGAAAGAATCTTCTAGATTGCATCCTATCTGGAAAATGCCTCTCTAATTTTTTGTTGCCATTAACTTACTGTTCATTCCCAATATTTTACCATGAAAGTGGGACTTCTGGCCACTGGCCATAGTGTTGCAATTTAGCAGGCTAATTGATAAACCAGCCATGTCTCTCTTACTATTGTACCCTCAGCACCTAGCGTGCAATGCTTGGCACAAACTCAGTTAATGTTTTCTTAACAAAATTAAAATTGAAATTTTGTAAGCTAGGTAGTTAAATAGATTGTGATTTATTTGTATTGGTTTTGCAGTAGAAACAATAGATTGATGCACATTTAATCCAAATGCTGATCTGAATTGATTAAAACAACTAAACAAACACAACCTATGAGTTTGTATTTCATAGAAATCCATAGGGAATTTGTTGTAGGAAATCTTTATCTTAAAGCTTTTCTTTCTGACCAACAAGGGTGTTAGCTACGAGAAGAGCTCCTGAGTTATGGGAATTGATTTCTTAGAAAAATTTCAGAATAGAAGAGGCAATAATGTTCTTTGGAAGTTTGAGATGTAATCTTTTTTTTTTTTTTTTTTTTTTTTTTTTGAGACAGAGTCTCACTCTGTCACCCAGGCTGGAGTGCAGTGGCGCGATCTTGGCTCACTGAAACCTCCACCTCCCAGGTTCAAGCAATTCTCCTGTCTCAGCCTCCCGTATAGCTAGGATTACAGGCGTGCACCATCACACCAGGCTAATTTTTGTATTTTTAGTAGAGATGGGGTTTCAATATGTTAGCCAGGTTGGTCTCAAACTCCTGGCCTCAAGTGATCTGCCTGCCTCAGCCTCCCAAAGTGCTGGGATTACAGATGTGAGTGACTGAGCTCAACCTGAGATATAATCTTAAATTGAATCAGGGTAAAATTTTTTATTAATAACTAATAGACTCACTTATTAATAATTAATTTTATGAGCACTTTTCAGTTAAACATGTGTAATTGTATAAAGTGTATCATTTGAGCCTCACATAAATCTCAAAACTGCGTGATTTTTTTTTTTAATTCCTATTTTGAAGATGAGTAAAATTGAGACTCAAAAAGACACAACCGATTGATTCATATTTACCCAGCTGGCAAGCATTTCAATTCTAAAACAATATTTTTTCCACCACACTGCTTTATGCATTTTTACGTCGTGAATGAAAATGGAATGATTCATATTGACAGCTTGTTAATTAATGTTTCAGGTGTTGTACCAGGTGTTTGAGACCCAGGGGTACAAAGTAGAATAAGACATCCCTGCAGCATCCATGGGGGATACTGATGGTAGAGAGGCAGTTACCACCATATGAAAGTGCCTGGTGGGAGCAAGCATTGCTGCTGCATGAACACACTGTCATGGAACTCTGCGAGCCTCTCAAGGATGGGGCCATATCACATCTTCTTCTAATAGCCTTAGACTCTTAGACACATAGTGTGTGCTCAGAAAATACTTATTGGATGGAGAGATGGCGTGTTGATATAAGAAAGAATGAATAAGGTGACTCCTGGATCCCAGTGTGGATAGGAGTTTCCCAAGACATTCCAGGCAGAGGAAATAGTGAGGTCACTGTGCTTTTACAGGTCACCTGGTTTATAGAGCAGCCACATTGGCTAAGGACATGTCTGTGCTGAAACAATGGGAGGTGGTTTCTTTGTACATCATTCTTCAGTTCCAGCATGTGGTCTCCAGTACTGTTCATTTCACTGTGACGGTGCTGTTAGCTGGGACAGTGAAGAGTTCCACTTTTATAACATAAAAACACTAGAGGTTATTTCTCTCTCTCTCTCCTTTTTTCCCCCCATTACCTTAAGATTGCATTACCTTTCTGTTCAGATCAAGTGCCGCTCTTGAGAGAACAATCTCTGTTTCTGAGCGATTCGTTGAGAACATCGAGTGCCAGACCACACGCTAATTAAAGCTTGTCACATACCATAATGGCACCTCAGTAATACTCCAATTAACAGTTACTTTAATTACACCACTTACATGAAATTAATGAAGAGTCTAGCTGATGAGAAATAAGAACCTGTACATGAGAGCAACACAGAACGTTCATCAAGTTTCTGATGAAACAGCCTTTGAGAAATCTGTTCCCTCCCATTGCCTAGCTTAAAAAAATATTTTCAGGGAGGCAGGAAAGTGGCTTTTTGTAAAATGAGCTGCCAACAGATGAAGAAAGAGTACTCATTCTTGCTGCTGGAAGGGCTAATCACCCAGGCTTTCATGTCTTAGAGACTGAGTTCAAATCCTACACTTGCTCTTTCTAACTGTGCTCTCAGTGAATGAGGAATAGAAGAGAACTTCCTCAACCTGACAAAGGGCATCTAGAAAATACCACCAGCTCACATTGTACTTGATGGTGAGAGACTGGATATTTTTCCCCTGCAATCATCACTAAGACAGGGAAACCCCCTCTCAAACTTCTATTCAGCATTGTACATTGTACATTGTAGTTTATAGCTAGTGCAGTGAGGCAAGAAAAGAAAAAAACATTGAGATAGAAAAGAAAGAGCAAAACTTTCTTAATTTGCAGACAACATGATAATTTATTAGCAAAGCCAATGAAACCTACAAAACAACTACTAGAATTCATAAGTGAGTTTTGCAAGGTTGTAGGATACAAGATCAATATATAAAAATCAATTATATTTCTATATACTTTAGGCAACTTTTTAGTCTCCCTGGGTCAGTTTTCTTATCTACGAAATGGCAGCAAATGTATATTTTTTATAGAGTTGCTTTGAGGGTTAAGAAGATATAGGTTCCTAGGACAAGGTTCAATAAATGTTGGTTTATTCTCATTTTTTTTAGAGCATACCAGATGACACCTTCAGTGGTCCTAACATGGTCTTACCTTCCATCTAAGCATGAAAGAATAAATGGTGCTCTAGAGGAGTGTCACTTCAGCCTGGGGTAACACCCAGGGAACCCCTAGAGCTGGAAACCATGCAGATGTGCAATTGTTAAGGGAAGTTCCAAGCCCAGAGACCAAGCTTTCCAAATCTGATCTGTCTCTCTCACCCATTACCCCCACCACTACTCATTCCCATTTCCTTGGCTCAAGCCTGGATTTTTATAGCCACCTCCTAAACAGTCTTCCTATTTCTAATCTTGCTCCTCTTAAATCCAATCTAACCACTGTTGCCAGAGTGGTCTCTTTGTAAGTTAAATCTGATCACCTCTTTGTTCCATTTAAACCCTCTGGTGGCTTTTTATTGCAGTCAGAGTTAAGACCAAGCTTCTTAGCCTGGCTTGTGCACAAAACACTGGGCACTACTTGGACTGAACTACTTCTACTTCTCCCAAAACACCAAGCGTTTTCTAGCTTCCCAACTTTCCTCAATCTGATCCTGCTTCCAGAATTCCTACAACTTTACTCTCCACGCCTGCCAGCCCCACCGAACCATCACCTGGCAATCTACTATGCAACCTTCCAGCCCAACTCAAGCTCATTTTCTCTCTGAAGTCTCTCTGGACTGCTCTGGACAGGATAAATGTGGATGTCCTCCATGCTTCCAAAGAAAGTTTACATCTTTTTTTTTTGAGACGGAGTCTTGCTCTTTCATCCAGGCCGGACTGCAGTGGCGCGATCTCGGCTCCCTGCAAGCTCCGCCTCCCGGGTTCACGCCGTTCTCCTGCCTCAGCCTCCCGAGTAGCTGGGACTACAGGCGGCCGCCACCACGCCCGGCTAATTTTTTGTATTTTTAGTAGAGATGGGGTTTCACCGTGTTAGCCGGGATGGTCTCCATCTCCTGACCTCGTGATCCGCCCGCCTCGGCCTCCCAAAGTGCTGGGATTACAGGCGTGAGTCACCGCGCCCGGCCGAAAGTTTACATCTTTATTATGACACTTATTACACACTATTGTAATCTTTATTTACTTGCCTTTGAGCTCCTTGAGGACACAGCCATGCCCTATTTGTCTCTGTGCCTCTTGGAATCCTTCTCTGCTTCCTGACATGTTCCTTTGGCCCCACGTAGACCTGACAAACCCCACCTGCTCCTTTCTGCCATGATGGTTATCATTCCTTCCATTTCCTCCTATCTCAAAGATCTCTGCTGAAATCTGACACTCTTCTAGACACTTCCCAGGATTTTCTCTCCACTGGGCTCAAGGTGGCCATTTTGCCATCTGGGTAGTCCAAAATGGCTTCCTGGTTTTCGTCTTTGCTCTGCCTTCTTCTCATATAGATAGGTAGAGAGGGTGTGAGAAATGAAGAAAAACTACAAAATATCATGCTGGAAAGTAAGGCACTATCATAAATATGAACATGTGGATCAGTGAAACAGAAGGGTTAGACTAACACTAGCTCTAGAGTACGTAAGAACTTAATGTATGCTACAGTAGTCATCACAAGGGGAAGGACCATTCAGTAGAATATGCAGGGAGAATTTGGAAGCTGATAAAAACCTGAGCTTCAAATTCTCATTTCACATCATTCTCCAAAATAAATTTAAGTGAACTAAATAATTAAAAATAAAAACATGAAAACATAAGAAATCTAGAAGGACATATAAATAACTTTATGCTTGGAATGGAGAGAACCACCTAAAGTTAAAGCAGTGGAAGAAAACACAAAGAGAAAAATCAATAGATGTGAATACACAAAATAGGCATTTTAAATGATCAATATTAAAAGGTTAAAAAGAAAAAAAAGGAAAAAACCTGTAACCAGTTTAACAAAAAGTCAATACATGGTATATAAAGAGTTTACACAAGTGCACAAGAAAAACACTAAGACCCTGATTTTAAAAAACTAACCAGGACAATGTACTTCATTAAACAATGTACTTGAGGGCAAACAAATAGCTAAAAAGTACTTTAAAGTATTAAATCCCCAAGAAATCAAATACCAAGTAAAACTATGACATGATTTTCAACATTCAGTTTTTTTTTTGTTTGTTTGTTTGTTTTTTTAAGATGAAGTCTTGCTCTGTTGCTCAGGCTGGAGTGCAGTGGCACGATCTTGGCTCACTACAACTTCCACCTCCTAGTTCAAGCGATTCTTATTCTGCAGCCTCCCAAGTAGCTGAGATTACAGGTGCACGCCACCATACCTGTCTAATTTTTATATTTATAGTAGAGATGGGATTTCACCATGTTCACAAGGCTGGTCTTGAACTCCTGACCTCAAGTAATCTGCCCACCTTGGCCTCCCAAATTGCTGGGATTACAGGTGTGAGCCACTGCACCCGGCCTCAAATTTTCAAAGAAATTAAAAGGTGATAATATTTGTTACTGGTGAGGATGCTGTAAGATAGACTTTCTCATATACAATTTTTGTTTGTAGCTGGAAATGTAACTTTATGGAAGATTTGTTGGTGGAAATGTAACTTTATGGAAAGGAATTTGGTAGTAAGTATTGAGAGCCTTAAAAATTATTGCCAAAAAGTAGGTTAAAATTACTTGGGACATTGCTGGCTGGTGTGATTTAATGTAAGTGTGGTTTAATTTTTTATATTTATCCTTTATTTTGGAAATTATCAAAAATAACATATGTTAAATTTATAACAAGCAAAATGTTTTGTTTTGTTAGAAACCTTAAAAAAACTCACCCAATCATCTCATGTAAAGAAATCTATCTAAGGGAAATAAGAATAGACCTGAATAGACCAATGACAAGTAGTAAGATTGAATCAGTAATAAAAAGTCTTCCAACAAGGAAAAGCACGGTACTGAATGTATTCATAGCCAAATTCTACCACATGTACAAAAAAGAAATAATACCAATACTCCCAAAACTATTCCAAAAAATTGAAGAGGAGGGAATTTCCCCTAATATCAAAACCAGACAAGGACACAACAAAGAAAGGAAACCACAGGCCAATATCCCTGATGAACATAGACACAAAAATCCTCAACAAAATACTAGCAAACCAAATCCAGCATTACATCAAAAAGATCATACACCATAAATAAGCGGGATTTATACCAGAGATGCAAGGGTGGTTCAACGTATGCAAAACATGATATATCACATCAACAAAATGATGGACAAAAATCATATGATTGCCAGGCACAGTGGCTCACGCTTGTAATCCTAGCACTTTGGGAGGCCAAGGTGGCTGGATTGCCTGAATTCAGGAGTTCGAGAACAGCCTGGGCAACACAGAGAAACCCCATCCCTACTAAATTACAAAAAATTAGTTGGGTGTGGCAGCGTGCGCCTGTAGATCACACCACTGCGCTCTTTTTCTCAAAAGAAAAAAAAAGAAGCGGACCGAGGTCTATGGCCTTAGCATGAATTGGGCTGTAGGTGACTCAAGTAATTGTTTGTTTGTTTGTTTGTTTTTGAGACAGAGTCTTGCTCTGTCACCCAGGCTGAAGTGTAGTGGCATAATCTCGGCTCACTGCAACCTCCGCCTCCTGGGTTCAAGCAATTCTCTGCCTCAGCCACCCAAGTAGCTGGGATTACAGGCACCCACCACCACGCCTGGCTAATTTTTTGTATTTTTAGTAGAGACGGGGTTTCACCATCTTGGCCAGGCTGATCTTGAACTCCTGACCTCACGATCCACCGGCCTTGGCCTCCCAAAGTGCTGAGATTACAGGTGTGAGAGCCACCATGCCCGGCCTGGCTTCTTTCACTTAACATAATGTCTTCAAGGTTTATCTATGTTGTAACATACATCAGAATTTTATTTTTTTAAAGCTGGGTAATATTTTGTGGCATGTATATACTACATTTTGTTAATCAATGAACATTTGGGTTGTTTTCACTTTTTTTTTTTTTTTTTGAGACAGATTCTCACTCTGTCACTCAGGCTGGAGTGCAGTGGTGTGATCTCGGCTCACTGCAACCTCTGCCTCCTGGGTTCAAGCTATTCTCCTGCCTCAGCCTCCCCAGTGGCTGGGATTACAGGTGCCTACCACACGCTTGGCTAATTTTTGTATTCTTAGTAGAGATGGGGTTTTGTCATGTTGGCCAGGCTGGTCTTGAACCCCTGACTCGTGATCCGCCCGCCTCAGCCTCTCACAGCACTGGGATTAGAGGCATGAGCCACCGTACCCGGCTGTTTTTTCTCTTCGTGAGGTTAAATCAAGGCTCCTCAGCTTGGGCTTCAAGCTCTGGCAGCCATCTTCACTACAGAAACCCCGGTGACCTTCACGAAAAGGCATTGCTGTGGCTTGCCTGAGGTCCTCTCGAGGCTCCCAGGGTACAGCACTCAGGCCTTCGGCTGCCTGGACTCTACCCCTCTCCAGTCTCTCACTCTGTGTCTCCTCTTCCCCTCCAGGACTCCGCCTGTGGAGATGCTCTCCCTTTAACACCCACCCACACCCTCTGGCTGCTGACTCTTACTCTATCTTCAACGTCCCTGCTGTGCTCCCACAATGCACTGGGACCCTGTGTGGCCTCCATCCTTGGCCTTTCCACTCTTGTTGCTAAATCTTCCCTCTCTGGCCCATTGTCAGGACAAGGCCAGCAGACTGGCCCATTCTTAGGACAAGGACTATATGCCACGCACTTCTGTATCTGCCTGACCCAGGACGGGGCCTGACCCAGCACGGGGCCTAGCCCAGCAGACCAGGTTTGACCAGGGCTAGACTTTGCAATAGACTAGTCAGAGCTGATTGCATGGCACACCGTCTTCTCTGAGGAGCATCAGTACTCCTGGGGAGGCGGAACTCTCCAGGTGGCACCATGATACCTAAGGTGGTGGCTCAGGTGCGGACACCCTGCCTCTGGGGCTCAATGGCCAGGCTGAATCCTCCACCCTATAGCAGGTGAGGTCTGCCCCTCCACTGTGAGATGGTGCCAAGGCTCCCAGACACGCTGTTTTGCAGCACACCCCCTCAGTCTCCAGCCAAAGCATCTTCCAGCAAGACAGTCATGTGATCACCGGCCAGGCTGTGCTGGGAGCAGGCTGTGCGCAGATCCCGCCTGCTTCTCCTGCCTGCACTGGCTGGCTGCCTCGGCACCATTTTCTCTCGCATGTGCTTTGCTTGGGTCAAAACAACAGACAGACAATGTTTTCTTGCTGTGAGCACTTGTCCCTGCCTCTGTTTCTCCCCTCAGCCTCCCTGAGCCTCTGGTTTCCCAGAAGAAGGGGGAACTTCTCTAGGGTAAAGTCAAGTTGGCTTTAGCATTCCCCTGTGCCTGCTCCTCCTGACATCCTACCTGACAACATCTTGATGATCCTCAAAGCCAGGCTCAGCGCTGCTTTCTCTCCTGGAAACTCACTCTCAGTGGGTCGGCCACTCCCAGCAGGATTAGGGCCTCTATCCTGCGTGTTCGTGTGCTCCGTGTAGTTTGTGCAAACCTTTCTGGAGCCCTGAACTCACTGTCCTGCAGTTATTGGTTGCCTGTCGGCCTCCGACTGGACTGCGAGTGTTTTTCATGCCTGTCTGCACCCCTCCAGCACTGGGCACTCACCTCCGTGCAAGAGGCCCCAGGAGTGCCAGTAAGTAGCATGTGGGGTCTGGAGAGGCACAGCTGCAGGCCAGCCTCCTGGAGGCCAGCTCTGAGCCAGAGATGAATATTCAGGGAACTCACTGGGGAGTGAGGAGCATGGGGCTGGGCACGAGAGACGTTGAGCTGTGATGCAGTCACAGCAAAGGCCTCAATCTGTCTCTTAGGAGCTGCCCCTGACCCAGGCAAGGGGCTGGGTCCTGACCAGGCGTTGGATGAGGGCTGCTCTGAAAGGGAATGTGAACCTGGCAGCTGCTATGTTGGGGCATCCACAACCAGCTATGAGCCTGCAACACTCCTGGAGCCAGGGCCTGAGTGCTGCAGGCCTGAGGGGGTCTGGGGGCCACACCAGCTCATAGCACCCACTTCAGAGCCCCTCATCTTCACCCAGTCTGGGTTTTTCACTGTGTGGACCACAGACCCCTAAATCATACAACCTCCCTGCTGTGGCCCAGAAATCTTCAGTAGTGACTTGGGCGATTGTAACGTACTCTAAAGTTTAAAGTAACTCTTCTGGGTTTATTGCCATCCTCCCTCCCAGCTACATGTTCATAAGAGGAGAAACTGAGACGGAGAAGGGGGAGTGGCTTGTCTGAAGTTGCACAACAGATTGGTGGAAGAACCAGACCAAGGCATCCCATAATATGAGCAAGTGTGCTGGGAGGAGGCCTCAGAGGGCACAAATGAGAGGGGAGAGCTGGGGGGCCCTGTCAACCAAGCGCCAACATCATGTCATCCAGGCAGCACCTCCTGATGAGCCTGCTCCCTGGTCCTGGCCCTGCACAGAGACACTCATGAGAAAAGCTGTCATCCTCTCCCCTGGAAGGAAGGGGCACATCTGTCCAGGTGCCCCTCCAGGAATGCATGAGACCCTTGTAAGCACTGCTGGAGCTGTTTCAGGCCAGGAGGGCCCAAGTACCACTGGCACTGCCCTCTGCAGTTTGCAGGGTCTTCTCATTACCAAGAGTGAGGGAAATGAGGCTTCATTCCAAAGTGCACACAATGGTGACTCCTTATCCCAAGTAACTTATGTCTATCAACTCATTTAATCCTCCTGGCAATCCAGTGAGGTAAGCACTCCCATCACCAGCTTTGTTCAGAGGAGCAAACAGAGGCACAGAGAGGGTAGGGAACCATGGGGCTCAGCTGGTAAGAAGTGGGCCCTGAATTGTGCCACCTGGCACGAGCTGTTTCACATACTTTTCTTCGAGTTTTCCAGTAGGTGTTATTGTGCCCATTTTACAGGAGGAGACTGAGGCTCAGATAGAATCAGCAATGACTTGAGACACTTAGAAATGAGGAGATAGATACATATGTGCATAGATATTTTGCGTCCTGTGAAATGCATTTTGTAGAGGAATGGAAGGGGGGGTCAAGGAGACTCAAAGAGGGATCGTGGGAAGCATCAAGGGGGAGGTGACCCGGAGCTGCCTCCTTTAAGATCAGAGGATTTTGCCTGGTAGATGAGGTGAGGATGGCACCTGTAAATACCAGAAAAAGCATGGTGTGTTCAAAGACCAGAAAGCAGCGTGGAGCGAAGCAGGAGGAGGTGGACTTGGACTTCATCCTTGAGCACCAGAAATCCTGTGAGGTTTTGGAGCAAGGAGGACCTGCCCATTCTGATCTGAGGGATGAGGGAGTGGCCGAAGCTGGGTGGGGTGGGGCGGGGGGGGGGTGGCCCTCCCTCTGCGTCTCCACCCACTATGGGTCTGCATGTGACTCTTCTCAGGAAGACGGAGGCTGCTTCCTGCAGATTTAATTCAATGTCAGCTGCAAAGCTCTATTAGCTAAATTGGCCATCAACCTGCGTGTCTGTTCCACATAATGGGGTTTTGTACAAAATGAGTTTTTCACTGTGTTAAAAAGTGTCATGTTTGAATCAAAACTTATTCCAACCTTCGGGCTCATGAAAGCCTCAAATGAGCATTGATCAATGTGTTCCCAGGTGTTTCCATGGAAACAGGAGAAGGAAGGCAGTGCACCAAGGTGATACTCCGGGTGCTCATTGGTGTGACCGCCCCCCATCCATCAGTTCCACCTGAGGGCAGAGACCTGGAGGCGGGTGAAGAGGGGGCCAGAGCCCATGTGGGGACCAAGCGGAGGGAGAGACAGAGATGCCTTGGCCTGCCTGTCACTTGAGCCTCAAGGTCTGAGTTGAGCACACTTGTTGCAGCAGCTAAACCTCTATGTATTTCATAATTTATTTTTGTACTTTTGCTGGGCTTTCCACAAACTGCTCATGCACTCAGCTCAAACGCCTCCCATAAACCAGCCCCTCACCATGCATTATTCCTGCCCCTTGCAGCCTTGGCTGGCCCTGGAGCATGCTGTAGGCAAAGCCGTGAGAGTTGGGGTCAGGCCATAAGGTGGGTGCCTCACAGAAGACCTTGGAGAATCACCTTCCCTCTCTGGCCACGGATTCCTTGTCTCTACAATAAGAATTAGTATAAAGCTGCTCTACTGGGGACCAGGAGATCTGACTTCTAGTTCCCTCTCTGTCACTGACATGGGGGCAGATGACTTAGCCTCTCGGAGGCGTAGTTTCTCTATCCATAAATTGGGAGTGGTATCTTGGGTCCCTCCAGCCCTGCCCACTGTGGATAATGTTATAGGAGTAGGCTTCTGGCAGGCACCGGCCAGCCCCATGGGCAGCCCGGATGGCAGAGTGTCTTCTGCCAAAAACGGGGACCTGTGGCCGGTGCTTCTGCTGGGGCCTCCGTGGCCCTGCTGGCATCTGCAGGCCTTTTCTCCCCTCATAGATGCTTCAGACTGACATGGACCCTGCCACAGGCCCAGCCCTTCCTCGGTCACGTGCCTCACTGCATCTCAGCTTACAGCAGCCCTGCAAGGCTGTCGGAATAAGAGGATCATGATTCTCACTCATATCACGCGTGCGGCCCCGGGTAGGGAGGCTGAGCCATCGCCCAAGGTTCCACCGCTATTACATGGCGTGGCTGGCACTAGAACCAGGGCTCCTGCCTCTCTGCCTGTGCTCCCTCTGCTTACCCAACCCACAGCGGCTGTCTGGTCCCGCATTCCTGGCTGAGCCCAGGGGTGGGCCCTTCAGAGCTGGCTGTGCAGGCTGCTGCGAGGGCTGGCCACCAGCCACACGTCCGCCCAATTTACCCGCACAACCATATGGCCGGGGGCCTGTTTTGCTAGGGGACGGTAGGGCCAGTGAATAGCCCGCTCTGTGCCAGGGACCAGGGCCTGATTCAATTTAGACCTGTCTGTCCAGGGACCTGCCTGGGGGAATAAAGACTGCTCTCTCTGAAAGACGCGGGCAGACCGTGGCAGAGGCCCCATAATCAGGTTTGCTGGGGCTGGCCTCAGCAGCAGTGCGGCCCCGCACTGCCTTGTCCCCGGCCTCTGCAGGGTCAGTGTGGTGGCACGCCTGCCCTGTGGCTTCACAAGGCTCCTCTTTCCTGCTTAATCAAATCAGATCTCCAGCCTGGCATTCTCCTGGCCTGAAGTCATCTCCGTGGGGAGGGGAGCTGGGTGCAAGGCACCAGGATCTTGCAGCAGGGGTGGCCAGAGCCAGAGGGGCCCCAAGAAATCACTGGTAGCCCACTCTCCAAAGACACAGGGGTTGAGGCCCAGGGAGGGGTGGGTTCACCCTTGCTATGGTCATGAGGTGTGGGTCCCTGCAGAGTGGGGAGCAGGGGGATCAGGGCCCCAGGACCCACACAGGCAAGGAATATCTTTTCTTCCCATTCTGCTATTTAAAAACTGAAGGTTAAAATGAGAGTGAACAGATCCCTGCTCCCCACGACATTGGTGAGCCTCAGCACCACAAACATAATGATAAGAAAAAAATAGACACAAAAGAGTGCACACTATATGATCTCATCAGTGCAAGGGTCAAGAGACAGAACAGCTCTAGTTCTAGAAGGCAGGGGCAGCTGCCTTTGCTGGGAGGTGGTGAGTGAGGGAGCAGGCGGAGCTGCTGGGGTACAGGTCACGTCATGATCTGGATCCGCGAGTCTGTTTCCTGTGTGAAAATGGATTGAGCCATATGCATAGAGTTTCTACCTTTCTCTATGTATGTTATACTTCAATAAAATGTTTGTAAAAATCTGAAAGCTGGGAGAGACTGTCTTTTGAAGGCAATATTTACTGAATACCTGCGCCGTTCCTACTCTTGCTGGGTGCTCAGAGAAGAAAGGCGGAGTCCTTAACTAGAAGGGGCTTGGGCCATGGTTGGTAGCTGGACGTGGCAGAGAGTGAGTACTCTGCCAGAGGGGTGTGTGCAGCACTGAGCAGGGAGGGCCCAGGTTGCTCCTGGAGGGAGTTGAGGCACAGCCTGGGTCTCCAGGTGCAGGCTCCTGTGGGATGCAGGAGGGGAGAAAGGTGTCCCAGCACAGGAAGTGGTGTGGGCATGTAGGGTGCACTCCAGGAAGCTGTGCCCAGTGGGATACCATGTCCAGAGATAGGCAGTCTGCCCTGGGAGCTCCAGGCAGAAGGCTGGATGATATGCAAGGGCCACACAGGCCAGCGACTTTAAACCTAGATATGCTCTAGGGTCCCCCAAAGAGAGCTCCCTCGGCTCCATCCACAACCCCAGGATCAGAATCTCTGAGAGTGTTAGAACAAAAGCAGAAGCCTCCCCAGGACAGTCCTTGATGAAGATTTAGCTGGAGAAGCCATTGATCAAGAGTAGCCTTTTAGAGAGATAATCCGACCCCGGTTTCACACCAGTTAGAGGCATGCTGGAATCCTAGTCCCAGTGAGAAGCACCAGTGGCCAGACCTATGGCAGAAGGAACTGGGATGGAGAGAAGTGGAGAGATGCTAGACCTATGGGGAAGGAATCCTGAGATACTTGAGCAGACTGTGGCCAGCAGGAGGTGGCAAGGATAAAGCCCAGGTTTCTGGCTTGCACAGTTGCTAAGATGGGGACAGCATCATGAGCTAGGAAGTTCTAGAGGGGAAGCCGGGAGAGTCAGAGGCTGGGTTTGGAGAGCCTATGGAGGGGACGTCCCAGGATGGTGCACCCTGGGCAGCAGGGAGGGTGACAGGAGCAGTCAGGAGAGATGAGAGCTGGACAGGGGGTTGCGGCATCATGGGCAGACAGAGATCCTACAGCCTCCGGGTGACAGTGCCCCTGGGGAGAGTGTGTGATGCATGAGAAGGATAAAGAGAGGATGAAGCCTCAGAGCATGAGGGTTTGGGTTGGAACTTGGAGGAACTGTTGAGGGAGCCCTGGTGAGGGCTGCTTGTCTAACCTAAAGAGAAGAATGTAAGGAACTCATGAGAAGTTTTCTGGCACAGAACGGGCACCGAATCCGTGGCAATTCTCCTCGCTCTCCTCCTTCCACAGGGACTGCGGTGGCATGTGCCATGCCCCTTTGTTATTTATCCCCTTAACAAAGGTATTTCTGGCTTTCCCAGGCAAATGTGGTCTTTGATGATCACCCAAAAAATCTTGGAAATGTCCGAAGTGCTCTCTCTCAGGAAGGAGCTTGAAGCTGCAGAAACATCTGTCTGCTGAGGCCTGTAACCATCTTCAGCACCAGATTCAGCTCACAGTCTACTCCGCTAGGCTTCTGAAGGGGTAACAGTCTATTAGCACGGACATACCTCGGTCCCCGAACCTCAACCACACATCTGAGATGGAGCGAGTTGATGCCATATGCCAGCTCTATGTGTGGAACTCTGGGCACTAGGAGCTTGCAGCAGGGGTGGCCAGAATCCCAGGAGTTTGGCCATCACCTATTCCATTACGTCTTCCACCTGGGGAAACTGAGGCCCAGAAAACAAAGGGTCTTCCCCAACCTTGGAGGGGGAGCTGGAATCACTGTCTGCAAATGCAGGTTGAAAAAGGCAGCTAATGCCCTTTGCCTCCCTTTGGTGCAACTGGTTCTTCTTACTTTCATGACTCACCCATGTAGATGGAAAGGTGCAGCAAGCAGGAAACTCAGGCCTGAGTCAGCTGTGAGCTTTGGCCCTCATTCTTTTCTATATCTATCTTCCCTTCCTCTCCACTTTGCCCCACTTCTGCATTGATTTTAGATACACGTGGGGTGAAAAAGTGCTTCCCCTGATGGTCCTCACACCCGAGGGTTTTGACAGGTAGACTATCAAGCTGGAATCTCTTCAAACAGTGGTCAGCATGAGCTCCCTGAGCACCAGGTGCCTGCAGGGTGCTGGGCCCGGGAAGAGATCTGAGAAGGACTCTGCCCTGGAGAGTCTCTAGCCTAGTGTGTGCGGAGGGGTGAAGGGGAGAGAGGATCTGATCCCATGCCCACTGTCAACAACATGAGGCTAGTGATGGCAGATATTCACTCCTCCCATCTGCCAAAGCTCCAGAGTGTGCTCACATCCACCCTCTAATTATTTCCATGGTTTAAATTGGGGCATAATTTACGTACAGGAAAATTCATTTTTAATATACCTTTCTATGAGTTTTGACAAACGCATACAGTCGTGAAACCACCAGGGCAATCAATACACAGAACAGTTCATCACCCCCAAATTCCCCTGCTCCCCTTCGTAGCGAACCCCTCTGTCCACCGCAGCCCCTGGCAATCAGTGATTATTTTCTCTTCCTATAGTTTTACTCTCCTAGGGAATATATTCCATTGCATGGGTGCACCATGCACCATTTGTTTATCCTGTCGCCAGCTGAAGGTCATTTAAGTTGCATCTAGTATTTGGAGATCAGGCGTAAGGCCACATATAAGCATTCACATACTTGTTTTTATGACAACATAAATATTCAGTTCTCTTGGGTCAGAACCTAGGAGTGAGATTATTGGATCTTACGGTAACTGTATGTTTAACTTTACAGGAAACTGCCCAGCTGTTTTCCATAGTGGCTTCACCATTTTGCATTGTCCTGGCCGTGAAGCATGAGAGTTGCAGTTGCTCCACGTCCTTGTCAATGCTCGGAATTGGCAAAGGTTCTGCTTTGTTTTTTCTCTTTTCAGCCATTCTGGTAGGTGTATTGTACATCATCTCATTTTGATTTGAAATCTGTCCTGGGATGGCCAAGCATTATCCTCACCTGCTACAGAGGCAAAAACAGAAGCTCAGAGCAAATTGGTGGCTCAGCCATGACCACACGTAGAGACCATCAGAACCAAGACACCAGCCGAGGTCTCCTGGTTGGGACCAGGTCTCTTCCTGTGTATTGAGTGGGAAAAGTTCTTCCAGGCCATGGCCATGGCCCTGAGAGAGATCTGAGGAAAGTGGAGGTGATCAGAAGAAGCTAAGCCCTGTCCCTTTGGGGCTACTCCAGAAAGTCCCCATTGAAGAAGGAGCTGATCCCTGAAAGACTAAAATGAGGAAAGCAAATCAGGTAGAAGGAAAAGCACAAGCAAAGGCGTGCAGATGAAAATATTACGAGCCGTGTTTGGGAATGTACATCACCCAGTAGGGCCCCAGGAGGACTTCGGACTAGAGAGGCCAGCTGGGTCCAGACCCAGGAGGAATTGTGTAGTAAGAAGAGCAAGGAGTTGTAATATCAAGATACCTGGACTGGAGGCACAACTCAGAACCGCACTCTCCTTGTCTGTAAAACGGAATCAATAATAGTTCCCTGGCAGTGTTTCTGAGAGGCTCAAAGGACATAAGGCGCAAAAATGTTGTGACCGTGACTTGTCACACAGACATGAGGGGTAGGGATGGGGGCACAGTGCCTGCACGCTGGAAGCATTCGTGATTGGCGAAATGAGGGAAGTCTTGCATGCTGATGAATGTCATTCCTGGGCAGGAGCAAATCCTCCTTTCCTAACCCATGGGCTTATTAGAGACCCAGCCTATCAAAAGGACTTGAAAACCTGCAATGGTCCTTGCTAGCCAATAGCCAATGTGGTGTTTGTTGTTGTTGTTGTTGTTGTTGTTGTTGTTTGAGACAAGAGTCTTGCTCTGTTGCCCAGGCTGGAATGCAGTGGCACAGACTCATCTAACTGGAACCTCTGCCTCCTGGGTTCAAGCAATTCTCCTGCCTCAGCCTCCCAAGCAGCTGGGATTACAGGCATGTGCCACCATGCCTGGCTAATTTTTTTGTATTGTTAGTAGAGATGGGGTTTCACCATGTTGGCCAGGCTGGTCTCGAACTCCTGACCTCAAGTGATCCACCTGCCTGAGCCTCCCAAAGTGCTAGGATTACAGGTGTGAGCCACCGTGCCTGGCTGCCAGTCTGTCTTTATGGCAGGACTTTGAACCAGTCTTGGCAGCAGAGGCCTCTGGAAGTAAAGGGAGGTGCACGGCGAGCCTCACACACCTATTTCAGGACAATGAGACCAGGTGGTAGTGAGGACAGGGTGGAGGGCCATCAGTGCTATCACGTGGGATTCCTAAGTGCTTCGATTCTTTATGTCCATTTCTGTTGGGGGAGGGGTCTCTGTGTAATGCAATGCGGCTGGTACCCCTGTGTTCAACTGCAGGTGGAGACAGGCACTTTCTGGTTAATGTGCTGATCTCAATCCAGCACTCAAAGTCCTTCAGTCTACCTCTCGGCCTCATCCCCCATTGTGCTGCCCTGTGGCTCCAGCCACATGGACTATGCCCAGCCCTGCACACACACTGCACCCCCGCAGATCTTGCACACCCATCTTCAGGCCTGCACTCTCCTGACTCTGAGACTCGGCTCAGACTGCCTCTTCTGTAGGGCCCTGGGATGCCCTTCTTTCTCCAAAACTGCCAATGAAATCCACACCTCCTTCAAGACCAGCTAATTTTCACTCCTTCCAAGAAGCTTCAGGCCCAGATATGGGCTTCTGAATTCACCTGTCCTTAGCCCAATCTCCCACAAGGCTCTGCAAGGAATCTGGCCTGCCCAGGGTTTAACTTTAAAGGAAACTGCCCGCTGTTTTCTGAAGTGGCTGCACCATTTTGCTTTGCCCTAACAATGAAACATGAGAGTTGCAGTTGCTCCACATTCTTTCAAAAACATTGCGGTAAAATGTACATAACATAAAAATTCACCATTTTAACATGTCTGTCTGTTTGTTTGTTTTGCAGAGACGAGGGTCTCACTTTGTTGCCTATGCTGGTCTCGAACTCCTGGGCTCAAGCGATCCTCCTGCCTCAGCCCCCCAAAGTGCTGGGATTACAGGTGTGAGCCACCATGCTAGCCCATTTTAGCCATTTTTAAGTGAAAAATTCAGTGGCAGTGAGTACATTCTGTGTACAAATATCTCCACTATTTATTTCTAGCAGGTTTTTATCTCAAAGTGAAACTCTGTACCCATTAAACATTCACTCCCCATTCCCTCCCTCCCTCCAGCCCCTGGCAACCAACATTCTACTTTCTGTCTATGAATCTGACAGAAAGTACTCACAGAAGTGGAATCACAATATTTGTTCTTTTGTGTCTGGCTTCTTTCACTTAGCGTAATGTCTTCAAGGTTTACCACGCAGATGTTGCAGCGTGTATCAGCACCTCATTGTTCTACCCCATTATACGTATATGTATACCACACCTTGCCCATCCCCTCATCTGCCAATGGGCGCTTGGCTCGCTTCCACCTTTTGGCTCTTGTGAATGATGTCGCTATGGATGTTGCTATACCAGTATCTGTTTGAGTCCCTGCTTTCACTTCTTCTGGGTGTAGATCTAAGAGTAAAATTGCTAGGTCAGATGGAAATTTTATCTTTAACTTTGTGAGGAACTATGTCAGGGCTTTTTAGGACCTTGTGAGCACCAGTCCAGGGGCACAAGCGGGGCAGGGCCCAGGGTGCATTCACCTCCCTGTGGCAAACCCTGAAGGGGTCTTTGGGGGCCGATGGTCCTGGGTTCAAATCCCAGCTCCACTTCTCAACAGCGGAGCCTCCATTTTCTTGCTTTTGAAATTTAGATCATAACACCTACCTCACAGGGTGGCTGTAAATATTCAGCCACTAATATTGTAGGATGCCTGGCACACTGCAGGTGTTCAATAAATAATCATCCTGCCTCCCCTGACCCATTTGTGTTTCCTCATCTGTAAAAAAGCATCCTATTTACTAAATGCCTTGCAAATCCCAAATGCTTTCAGGACAACTGGGTGGAAATGTTCCGTGGCAACTTTCTTTAGAAAACATGCCCCCCCTTTTAAAGAAGCCCATAATTCCTCCACATGCTTTTCCATCTGTTCCTCCAAATGTGATAATTAGGAAATGATGCTGTCACTTTCGAAAGTGAGAAACCTGCCCCTCCCTTCCATCTCTGAGCGACATGGCAGAAGGATGAGCAGATCCTCGTGCCACAGTCAGCCCCATCCCCAGGCCCAAGAGCACGTGCAGCCCAGATTTTGATGTGGTTCACAAACCAGGTCTAGCAGGCAACCCAAGATGTGAGGGTGAAATGCTGAGTCCCAGGTTAGCTGAATGGAAGGGGGCTTGGAGATCACCTTGGCCATTTCCTCACCTCGTATGGTCCTTCTCCATCGCGTCCTCACCACGTGTAGAACAGGGAGTCCAACTCATCCCATTCAGATTGGAGAACTGAAGCCAGGGAGGCAGAGTGAGCTTCTGAATACAGTAAGTTGGTCAGAGAGCTAGGGCACACCTTTCCATCTCTCCCGACACCGTCCACCCCACGCTGGAGATGTGGGCCACATGGCATCCAGCCCCTTCAAGTAAGCTGAGGATTTGTTTAGTTTTAAGTAGGTATATACTAGGTTGATGAATGTCCACCCAAAATTCCTGTCAACCTCAGAATGTGACCCTACTTGGAATCAGTCTTACACATGAAATCAAGTTAAGATGAGGTCATGTTCAATTAGCATGGGCCCTAACCTAATATGGTGACTGGTGTCTATATAAGAAGGGAAAACAGAGATGCAGACAGATACACCAAGTGAGAACGTCAGGTGAGGGCAGAGGCAGCGATCACGGTGGTGCAGCTGCAAGCCAAGGGATGCCAGGCTGCTGGCACCACCAGAAGCTGGGGAGAGGCAAGGAAGATTCTTCCCAGAGCCTCAGAGCTGACATGGCTTTGCTGACACCTCGACTGCAAACTCCCAGCATGCAGAACTCTGGGAGGACAAACCTCTGTGTTCTAAGGCACCCAGTTCATGGTACGCCATTGAGCAGCCCTAGGAAATGGATACAAGGGGAGAGCAGGAATCTGGAGCTTCGGGGCTACCTGTCCTCCAAGCTTTCATGCCAGCCAGTTCTGTCTCCTCTTCCCCTCATGCAGTGTTTCAGTTCTGGCTTATAAGCCTTTATTTATGCAGTGCCCTGTCTAAGTTTGGACTCCTCTCAAAGCAGAGCCTGAGACAAGGATTTGAGTGCATGTTGTTTCTTTTTTTATGTTATTTATTTTGAGAAACAAGTATTTGTGTTTATTAACCAAGGGGAGGAAAGCCAGAGCAGTGCAGACTCCTAACCAGTCCCTTCTGTAGTCTACCCACCTAGGCCAGCTGCCAAGGACTGGGAAGAGCAGTAGATGGGCCCCCTCCTCCCTGCCCTGACCCCAGGGTGAGTTCCTGGGGAGCCAGGGCTCACTGGGTAAGGAAGAGGAAGTCAGTGAAGGACAGAGGCTGATATGGTTTGGCTCTGTGTCCCCACCCAAATCTCATCTCATAGCTCCCATAATTCCCACATGTTGTGGGAGGGACCTGGAGGGAGATGATTGAATCATAGGGGTGAGTCTTTCCTGTGCTGTTCTTGTAATAGTGAATGGGTCTCACGAGATCTGATGGTTTTATAAACAGGAGTTGCCTTTCACACGCTCCCTCTTTGCCTGCTGCCATCCACGTAAGATGTGACTTGCTCCTCTTCACCTTCCACCATGATTGTGAGGCTTCCCCAGGCACTTGAAACTGTGAGTTCTCCATTAAACTCTTTCATTTGTAAATTGCCCAGTTTTGGATATGTCTTTATCAGCAGCGTGGAAATGGGCAAATACAGAGGCCAAGCAAGGAAATAGGAAACAGGGCCACTGGGGAGAGAGGATTGGGAAGATCCTGGGGCCCCTCACTCTCAGTAGGGAGGGCAAAGCACCCCAAATGCGGCCCCACAAAAGGAACTAAGCAGGAGTACACTCGTGTCAAAAACCTTGAATGTGGGCAGCGGGTGGGAGGGGTGGGAATGAGGGTGTACAATGTCAAGAGCAAAACCCTCCAGGCTCAGTCCTTGCCCACAGGTGCTGGTCCAGGCTCTAAGCCTTTGCCTCCATAGCAAGTCCACACCAGGGTGCAGCCTCTGACATGCCCATACTAGGGAGTGGATGCAAGAGAGGTCAAGGGGCCACTAGCCTCTCTAAGATCTGTCCTGTGGTGAATTCTGGGGCCAGTGGCAGCCTAGCCTTCAGCTGCTGAGAAATGATCAGGCTAGCCTTCGGCTGCTGAGAAATAATCTCGTCACTTCTGATGAGATTATTCTGAGAAATGATCCTGGAAATCTGAAAAAAAGAAACGGTCAGAGGGAAAGTCCAAAATGGGTGTGTCATCGCACTGGTTTTCACTATGGCAACCAGGGCTCAGTTGCACTGGGAACTCTCTGAATAACTGGCAGAAGTGTCCTTCCAAAGCATGGAAGGCCAGGGCATTTATTCCTGACCACTATTGGTTAAGAATTGTATTGATTATCTATTGCTAAGTGACAATTTTGTGGCCCTGAATTTAACAGCTTAAAACACAAACCTCAGAGTGTCAATCAACTTCAGCTAGTCCCCTCTGTGCTCTAGAGATGGCAGCTGCACTTCCAACCAGCACGTCCAGACACAGCAATGCCCCCGGACAGATGATAAGTGTGTATTCCTTGTGGCTCCTTTGATGGTGAAGGACAACTTTCTCAGAAGCCCCCAGCTGACTTCTCTTCACAATCGATGGAGATGATCTTGGTCCCTTGTCAGCCTCTAACCCACTCCCTGGCCAGGGGAGCAGGATGATGACGACCAACCCAGATGGGTCAATAGCTTCGCCTCCGGAAAAGAGGATGGGGTCGCATTCCAGGAGCATGTGGCCTCAGAAAGGAGTGGGTGCTTCCAGCCTCGGAATCTAGCAGAGGGAGTTCAAATCCCTACTCCACCATTTGCTGTCTCTGAGCCTCAGTTTCCTCCTTTCAAAAATGAGGGCAGTGAGACCTATTTTGTGTGGTTAGAGTTAGGCTCTCTGGTGCCCAAACATCTCTCCAATTAGTTCAGTTAGTTGATGGCTCACCATTCCATCACCACCAATCTAATCCACCACCCGCCTCCAACTTTCTCTCTCTCCCTCCTCTCCTTCCCTCCCACATACATAAACACACACATCTTCTAGGTTTTTAAATTGACACATATCCTACATACAGAAGGTATACAAATCTTAGATGTACAGCTCTGAGAGTTTTTGCATATGTAGACGCCCATGTAACCACACCCAAATCGAGACTCAACATGTCCAGTACTCCCAGAAGGTTCCCTTGTGCTTGTTCCCAACCCATACCTCACCAAAGGTAACCTGCATCTGACCTTCACCAGGATATATTAGTTTGGCCTGTTTGGGGGCCTCATGCAAATGATACAGTACGGTGTGTACTTTTTTGTGCCAGCTTCTTTGCTCAGCATAGAATCTGAGAAATTAATCCATGTTGTTACATGTAGCATTTTTCACTGTTATCTTGTATACCATTGTATTAATATGCCATAATTGATTTACCCAATCTACTGTTGATGGACACTTGAGTAGCTTCCCAGTTTTTGACTACTATGTATTATGAGGCTATGAACATTTTTGTATACCTCCTTTGGCAAGCATAAGCACTGATTTTTACTAACTATATGACCAGGGGAGGAACTGCTGGGCATAGGGCATATGTATATTTAGCTTCGAGGATTACTACCAAATGCTTTCCAAAGGATGTCTCCTGATTTACGTTTCCACCAAAAGATGCGAGCTCTGTAACCTCTTGCCTGGACTACTGCGACACCCTGACCTCCTTGTACTTAGGAATGCTGCTCTAAATGGTCTACTATACAGTCAATCTTTATTATTTTCAGATTCTAGATTCGCAAATTCACCTACTTCCTAAGATTTATGTGTGACCCCAAAATCAATACTTACAGTGCTTTTGCAGTCATTTGAAGATATGCAGAGAATGGTGAAAATTTTGAGTCAGCCAACCTGCAAGTTACAGCTGAGGTCAGAGAGGTGAGGACATGATCTGCCTGTTGTTTCAGCTCTCAGACTGCAAACAAGTATCCTCTCTGGGGTCTGTCTATTACCACATTCTGTGCACTTTTGTGATCTGGCTGTTTAAAATGCCCCCCAAGCATATCGCTGAAGTGCTGTCTACTGTTCCTAAGTTCAAGGAGGCTGTGATGCGCCTTACAGAGGAATACATGTGCTACAGAAGCTTTGCTCAGGCATGAGTTATAGTACTGTTGGCCATGAGTTCAATGGTAAGGGGTCAGCAATATATATTAAATAAGGTGTCTTTAAACAGAAACACACCTCAAACAAGGTTATGTGTTGACCAGTTGAGAAAATGTGACCAGAGGGCCAGGCACAGTGGCGCACACCTGTAATCCCAGCACTTTGGGAGGCCGAAGGGGGGGTGGATCACTTGAGGTCAGGAGTTTGAGACCAGCCTGGCCAACATGGTGAAACCTTGGCTCTACTAAAAATACAAAAATTAGCCAGGAGTGGTGGCACATGCCTGTAATCTGGCTACTTGGGAGGCTGAGACAGGAGAATTGCCTGAACCTAGGAGGCGGACGTTGCAGTGAGCCGAGATTGTGCCATTGCACTCCAGCCTGGGTGACAGAGCGAGACTCTTGTCTCAAAAAAAAAAAAAAAAAATTGTGACCACAGGTTCACAGAAACCTAACCCAGAACTTTGCCAAGGAGCAATGGTTTTCAATGTTCGTGGTGACTTGCTAGAACAGAACTACTGCAAATGATAGCAATCAGCTGTAACTCACATGGGCCCATGAATTTTATCAATTATTTCTCACTCAAATTGTTTAGATAGACAGGGCCTTGGCAAAACAATATTTGCCCAGGGCCCTTCATACCCTAAGGGCAGCACTGTTTCTGCTATGGCTTTGCTCTCAGGCAGGCACTAATGTGCTCTAAGGAGGGAAAGCCTTTGGTGTTTTGAGCCATGTAATTGTCAGGGGAGAGGGATGCAGAGGTGACCATACCCGGGCCCTCTGTTAGTCTACTAGGGCCACTGTAACAAATACCACACACAGGTAGCTTAAACACAGAAGTTTATTTCTCACAGTTCTGGAGCTCAAAGTCCAAGATCCAAGGTGCTCACAGGGATGGTTTCTCCTGAGGCCTTTCTCCTTGGCTTACAGATGGCCACCTTCTGTCTGTCTCTTCATGTGGCCTTTTGTCTGTGCAGGTACATCCCTGGTATCTCTTCCTCCGTTTATAAGGGCATCAGTCATATCCGATTAAGGCCCCACCCTTATAATCTTTCCTTATAATCTTATTTAATCTTAATTACCTCTTCAAAGGTCTTATCTCCAAATACAATCGCATCAGGTGCTAGGGCTTACTTAGTCAGGGTCCTTTAGAGAGACACAACCAACAGGAGATATATAGATATATATATATATAGGCTTTATTGGTTCTGAGGTTTTTGGAATTGGACTGAAATCAAGCCTATATATATAGGCTTTATTGGTTCTGAGGTTTTTGGAATTGGACTGAGTCATACTACCAGCATCCCAGGGTCTCCAGCTTGCAGACAGCCTCTTGTGGGATTCTCAGCCTCCACAATTGCATAAGCTTCTCATATATACTAGAGGGGATTTATTGGGGGGATTGGCTCATGCAATTATGGAGGCTGAGATTCCCACAAGCAGCTGTCTGCAAGCTGGAGACCCTGGTATGCTGGTAGCATGGCTCAGTCCAATTCCAAAAACCTCAGAACCAAGAAAACCAATAGTGTCACTCTCAGTCTGAGTCCAAAGGCCTGAGAACCCACAGGACTGCTGGTGGAAGTCCTGGAGTCCAAGGCCAGAGATCCTGGAGTTCTGATGTCCAAAGGGGCAGGAGAAGAATATCCCAGCTCCAGGAAAGAGAGGAAATCCTCTTCTCTTCTTTTTGTTCCATCAAGGCCAACAGCTGATTGGACGGTGCCCATCCCTATTGAGGGCCGATCTTCCCCACTCAGTCCACTGACTCATGTGCCAGCCTCCTCTGGAAGCCCTCACAGGCACACACAGATGTACTACTCTACCAGTTCCCTAGTACTCCTTAATCCAGTCAAGCTGACACCTAAAATTAACCATCACGGGTCTTCAACATGTGAATTTTGTGGGGAGGGGGCACAACTCAGTTCATAACAGACCTCATCTGGAATAACTCATAATCCAGTTATCCATTTTTCAGAGAATGACTCTCATGGTTAATTTTAGGCATCAACTTGACTGGGTTAAGGCCTGCCCAGATAGGTGGTAGAACATTACTCTGGGTGTGCCTGTGAGGATGTTTCTGGAAGAGATTAGCATTTTTATTATTTATTATTATCATTATTTTGAGACAGTCTGGGTCTATCGCCCAGGCTAGAGTGCAGTGGCATGATCTCGGCTCACTGCAACCTCCACCTTCTGTGTTCAAGCGATTCTCCTGCCTTAGCCTCCCAAGTAGCTGGGACTACAGATGTGTGCCACCAAGCTCAGTTAATTTTTTTATTTTTAGTAGAGATGGGGGTTTGCCATGTTGGCCAGGCTGGTCTTGAACTCCTGGCCTCAGGTGATCTACACGCCTCAGCCTCCCAAAGTACTGAGTGCTGGAATTATAGGCATGAGCCACCACCAGGCCGAGATTAGCATTTGAATCAGTAGACTGAGTAAAGAAAATCTGCCCCATCACTACGGGCAGTGGACATCATCCAATCCATGGAGGGCCCAGACAGGATAAAAGGCAGAAGAAGGTCACATTCTCTCTCTCTCTTTCTCTTTCTCTCTCTCTCTGCTTGAGCTGGGACATCCATCTTGTCCTGCTCTCAGACCTTGGATTTCCTTGTTTGGGGCCTTTGGACTCTGGGATTTACACCAGTGCTCCTCCTGCCCCCTGATCTCAGGTGTTTGAACTCAGATCGAATGACACCACCAGCATTCTTCCCCAACTTGCAGATGGCAAAATCGTAGGACTTCTTGGCCTCCATCACCATGTCTGCCAGTTCCCATAATAAACCTCCTCTGGTATATCTGTATGTATCCTGTTGGCTCTGTTTCTCCAGAGAACCCTGACTAACAGAGTGGCCAAAGAGGCTGAGGGAGTGAGGCAGGGGCCTAAGAGAGCTGATGTAGGCCCGGGACCTACCTCTACCACTGCTTCCCTTCCAGGGCAGACTTTTCTCACCTGACACCTGTCAGGGTTGGCAGAGCAGTGGATGCTCACTGGATTCTGGGACCCAGAAGAGCTGCATTGAAGTCTAGGAGAAACCTTGAGGAAGTCAATATGAGTCTCACTTTCTCCGTCTGTAAAGTGGGATCTGAACCATTTTCTTGCTTCAAACTCACAAAGTGGTTGTGAGGATTAAATGGAAAAATGGACAGGAATGCGTTTATCTCCTAAAAAATGGGAAAGAAAAGGCAAAGACAGGTTGCAAATTTACCCATCAGGGTCAAACTTACCTGGTCAAGAGCATATATAAAAATGTCCTTCCATATTGACTTGCTTGATTCTTGAGTCCTGCTGGGTGGGGGTCCCATGAGCAGGAGACAAGAGGGGACACCATCTCGGTCCTGCCAAGACACCTACACAATTAGCATGGCTAGGATCATCACAGTATTTTCAATTAAAATTCCCAAACACCAGAGCCCAGTAAACTAGCCTTTGGATCTTGAAGAAAATACACGTATGTATGCGTTTGTTATTTAGGCCCTACCACAGGCCTCAAAGCCATTTATCGAAGTTTTGTTTTGTTTTGTTTTTAGATTGAGTCTCACTCTGTCATCCAGGCTGGAGTGCAGTGGCGCGATCTCAGCTCATTACAACCTCCATCTCCCAGGTTCAAGTGATTCTCCTACCTCAGCCTCCCAAGTAGCTGGGATTACAGGAGTGCACCACCACACCCAGGTAATTTTTGTATTTTTACTAGAGACGGGGTTTCACCATGTTGGCCAGGCTGGTCTCGAACTCCTGACCTCAAGTGAACAAACCACCTTGGCCTCCCAAAGTCCTGGGATTACAGGCATGAGCCACAGCACCCGGCCTATTGAAGTTTTTTTAAAGGAAGACATTTTAAAAAGAAAAGTTGAGTATTATGATCAGATAATATTGTCAAGAAATTCAAAACAAAATTGTAGTTTAAAAAAATAAAAATATTTCAATATAGAATCAATCAATAAATAAATCAATAAATAAAACATGGTAAGATGATGAATAGAAGGTAAAACCAACTCTGAATATTTTAATAAATGTTATAAAAGGGCCAAGTTGATGGAGTCTAAATTTAAAATACTTTATGAAAACAAAAAAAAAAAAAACAAAAAAAGAAATGAATACTGGGCCAGGCATGGTGGCTCATGCCTGTAATCCCAGCACTTTGGGAGGCCTAGGTGGGCAGATCAGTTGAGCCCAGGAGTTTGAGTTCAGCCTGGGCAACATGGGGAAACCCCATCTCTACAAAAAATAAAAAATTAGTAGGGCATGGTGGTGTGCACCCGTAGTCCCAGCCACTCTGGAGACGGAGGTTGGAGGATCACTTGATCCTGCGAGTTTGAGGCGGTGGTGAGCCATGATCATGCAACTGCATTCCAGCCTGGGCACAGTAAGATCCTGTCTCAAAAAAAAAGAATACTTAGGAAAATCTGTGAACATGGCAATACAAAAATTAAATGGAGTAATTAAGGGGTCAGAGGGACTCATTCTCTAGTACTTCTTTTTCACTAGGTTTGCCCTGATCTGTGTGGCTTTTCTTTCTCTTTAATCCTTTCTCTTATTTGTCCCCAACAGCCTATCCTAGGAGGAGTCAAATCCACCATTAGTAACCCACAATTGACCAATTAGGTTCAGCTGCAAAGCTGGAATTAGTTGAAATTTTAAATGTTCCAGCTCCGCTCAGGAAACAAATTAGACCAGAAAGCCCCATTTTACGTAATGAGGCAAATTTACCATCATTAGTGGCAATTAAGATAAAGTATTAATGACTCTGTTTACCTTGGTGGGAAAACAGGCAGGGTGCATGTGCTGGAGGCAAGGAGAGGAGCTGGACCCAGGGCTGTGCCTGGGCTAGAACATGCCTAGGGCTTGGAGGATGTTTCTTTTTCTCCCCTCACAGAATGTTGGAGGATGGAAGGGTCCTTAGGAGCAACATTTTACAAATGGGGAAACTGAGGCTCAGAGCATGGATGGGGCTTAACGGCCCATGGTCCCAAAGCAAGCTGGTAACCCCTGCTCTGAGCCTCTTCCCACTTTAATTAGCTGCCTCGCTGGCATGCAGAGTTATTGCTGATGAAAGGACTCAGGAAGCAGGAGGAAAAGTGGGCTATTATAGAGCACACCTAGGTGCCAGGCACGATTACTATGTATGTGCTTTCTAGAATTAGCTAGCTTAACCTAACAGCCACTTTTCTGGAGAGGCCTTATTGCCTCGTTTTACAGATGAGTACATTGAGGCTGGGAGAAGTAAAATCATTTGCACAAGGTAATGCAGCCCTGAAGTCCTACTCCAGATCCCTGGTTTGGTTGGTTTCACTCTCAAAGCCTGAAAAGTCATGGACGCACTCCCTCCTCCCTTACACAGTCACAACCAAGCTCCTCCTCAGGCTCCTGGAGGAACTCTAGGAGACAGGGATTAAAGGTGCGCTGGGCCTGACGGAGCCTGTCCACCTCTCCCTGGGCTGCCTGCAGCTGTGGGACAAATCCCACTGAAGCTCCTCGCATGGCTTCCGGGCTGGGAAAAGGGGAGGGGTGTGGTATTCCTGAGCTCAGGAATGGAAGCAGCAGGGAGATAATTAAGGGGTAGTAAGCAGTTGGGAATTGAACCAATTACACAGCTAATTGAAGCCCACTGGCCCACTGTCCCTGAACATCTGGGTGCCAGGCCCAGAGGGCTGGCAGCCCAAACCATCCAAATAATGGCAGCTAAACAGTCCCCGGAAGCGGGGACGTTGAGAACCTGAAAATCCTGCTTCAGGGCGTGTCTCCTGCCTCATCTTTCTAGGTGAAAGTGGGCTGTGTGTGAGGTAGCTGCCCACCGGAAGGGCCATAGGTTCTCATTTACTGGAACAGAGATTGCTTCCCATCTGAAGACATTGGACTAATTCTTCCTCTATGTTTGTCATCTCTTCTAATTACCACAGTGACCCCTTTTCACACATGGAGAAAGTGAGCCCTAGACAGGAAGAGTGATTTGCTCAAAGTCACATACCCAGCCCTGAATTGACTGGTATGGGCCCAGTCTTTGGATTTCTGGTCCAACCATTTCCCCCGCCTGCCCCACACAGTTCCTCATACACTCCCCACCGCACCTCACAGCTCCTGCCTGTAACAAGAGTTTGGACACGTGTCTTCCATCCCCGGCCTTCCCACCTCCTGCCCCCTCCCATGGAGACAAACCTATTTGCCATCCCCGAAACGAATGTTGAGGTCACCACTTCAGAAGCCGGAATTCTCCTCGCAGCCGAAAGCCCAGCTCTTGAGTTTGTTGTGTACACAAAGGCAGCCTAAGTTAGCACATGTGTTTGAGCCACTTCCAGCCCCCATCCCCTCTCCAGGGACCCACAGGGAATTCTGCTAAGATAATTATCTCCAACTGGGGTTTTGTTCAGTCCTCTGGTAAGACAAGCTCCCCGTTTAGAATAATAAGGCTATGCTATTGAAGGCTAGCTGGGAAATATTTTTCAAACAAGCAATTCGTGTATGTGTTTCACATATGCCGCTCATTAAGGTTTATAAGACCTTTTGGTCTTCACAATAAAGCTTGTTTTTTTAAAGGTTAAAATCAGCACGCCCTTGGTTACTGCCGGCACCGTTCCCCTCTTCAGATGGACCAGGGATCCTGGGAAGTGTTGACAGGGAATCAAAGACGCTGATGACTTCTGACCCAGCAGAGGAAGGAAGGGTGACCCCCGAGAAATCTCCTTCCCACCAGGAGCTAGAGGGGAGCCCTCCTGCCTGACCCCTTCATGTATACAGGGCTCTGATTTAGAAAACAAACTGCATCTTTAACTCAGTGAGTGGCAAGCTGGCAACATCATACACTCACGTGGGAGTTTTTAACACACCCCCGCCCGAGTCTCAGCTTGGCAAATCCAGATTAAGTTAATTGGAGATTGTTCCCTGGCATGAGGTCATTTTTAAAGCTCCTTGAGTAACTGTACGGTGTGGCCAAGGTGAAGACCATCAATTGTCTTGTGGGCTTCTGAAGATACACTGCAGGCAGGCAGGCAAGGAGTCATTCTCCCCATTATAGAGATGGGAACAAAGCTCAAGCAGCAGACTTAGCACGCCTGTGAATGGCAGAGTTGGGGCTTGAACCTGTGTCTTCTGACGCATGCTTCTAAGCTCTCTTTCCTCCAGCTCATGGAATAGTAATAGCTATTAGCATGCTCTGAACTCCAGGGCTTTCCATAGGATCTCATTCAATCCCAACAAATCACACACATCAGTATATTGTGATCTTCAATTTGCAGATGAGAAAACTGAGGCTCAGAGACTGGATGACATGCCTGATGCCACATCAAATACAGAGGATCTGATTTCAAAAGTCCTGCATGAGGCATGTAACTTGGGTCGTAGCAATCTGGCTATAAAAGGCCAGGCATGGTGGTTCACGCTGGTAATCCCAACACTTTGGGAGGCGGAGGCAGGCAGATCACCTGAGGTCAGGAGTTCAAGACCAGCCTGGCCAACATGGTGAAACCCTTGTCTCTGATAAAAACACAAAAAAATAGCCAGGCATGATGGCAGGCACTTCTAATCCCAGCTACTTGGGAGGCTGAGGCAGGACAATTGCTTGAACCTGGGAGGCAAATGTTGCAGTGAGCCGAGATTGTACCATTGCACTCCTGCCTGGCACCAGAGCGAGACTCTGTCTCAAAAAACAAAAAAGAAATAAAAAAAAGAAATCTCGTGATCAGGCTCCTACCTCCGGGCAGTGTGACCTCTCATTCCGTGTTTAAAGAGTCTTTAAGGTCCTTTAAGCATCTTACACAGAAAGAAGAAGCAAATGTCCATTTATTGAACATCTGCTATGTGCCAGACACTATGGCAGCCGTTTTATCTACATACAAGCCCATTTTAAAGGCAAGGAAGCTGAGGCCTAGAGCTATTGAGTGCCTATTTTGAAGTCAGTAAGCTTCAAACAAGCTAGTAAGGGGCAGATTAAACTCTCTGGCCTTTCCCCATCCCACACCGCTTTCCCACTCATGTCAAAATGGCAGGTGTGACCTGCTCAGCCAGACAGAAGAGTCACAGGCAAATTTGAGACAAAACAAAGATAATTAAAAACTGGGAAAACACTTTTATTATGGTCTTGTCTGGATTTCATTGTTTTTGAAGTCACTGTTAACTTGGTACCAGGGTATTTTAATCAATTAGGTTTAAGCTTGCTGTTTATGAACCCACTAAAAGGGTGCTTTTGCTTTTGTTATTAATTAAGAACATTATTCTTTTTAAACATTCTTCATCCAAACCATTCTTTGCTTCTAGTTTTTGTTTGTTTGTTTGTTTGTTTGTTTGTTTCCAGCGTGGCCACGGGGGTAGGTAAAAGCAGAAAATCATAGCTTTGCAAGAGCCCAGGGCCAGGAATCAGGAAAGCTGGGCTGATCCTAGCACTGCCCTGGGCCTCGGCATGATCTTGGACAAGTCACTTGACTTCTATAAGCGTCGGTTTCTCTCCTAACTGGAAGATTATGGTCTCTATCCCCTCTCTCTATCAGGGATGCTATGAGAATGAAAGTGAGACAATCAGGATAAAACATTAAAATCCACAAAGGGTTATACAAATAGAAGCATTCATTGCCAAGGAAAGTATTGCTATTAAAAACTGAAAACTGTTTACTAACAGTAGGATGAAATATGTTATTCCTATTTAGAAGAAAAATTATCAACAACTGAAGGCAACATGTCTTTACTCAATGTGCTTTGAGTTCCAGGGAGTCAGATCCACTAGCTGTAGACTGCGGAGTCCATGTCACTCACGCATTCATTTCATGACTGAAGCCTCCTGCACGCCAAGCCCTGGGCTAGGCAAGGTGCGGAGATCATCAGACCCAGCACCTGCTCAGGTCAGTGAGGGAGGCCAACATTCACACAGGTGTACAATGAAGCAGAGCAAGGTGAGGACGAGGGCAGAGGGAAGGAAGAATTTCCACGGGACCCCAGAGAAGTAAGAGGTGGAGCCGGCAGGTGAGCACCCTTCCTGGGATAGCTGTGGGATAGAACTTGTCAAGTCTGTGTTTCCTCCTGTGCACAGTTGCCCTCAACCTTCACCTTCCACTCAGGGTCTCTCATAACCTCTCCCTGGGGCATTCTCAGGGAGGACTGTGGGCAAGAGTTGCAGAGGCCTCTGGTCTGGAGGGCGTGAGCATGGTGGGGGCCCTGGCATGGCCGTGGGGCTTGGCATGCTAGCCTACCTTGGGCTGCTCTGAGCATGGACCCCAGGAACTCCTCAGAAGGAAAGTTCCCAAGGGAGTCACTCAGGTCAGGGTGTCAGGAGTGTGCCCTCCCCATTCATTGATTCATCCACCCATGTGACCATTCATTTCTTCACTCACGGGTGGCCACTGATCCACATTCGTTGGATCAGCTGACATCCATCTGACTTTTCAACATGTGGGCCTCAGCAGAACCTAAGCCTACAGTTCACTTCATTCATTCAACAAACATTTACTGAAAGCCTGGTATTGACCAGGCCCATTCTATGGCAGAAGGCCTTTTAAAAGCCTGCCTTGGCCAGGTATGGGGTCTTGTGCCTATAATCCCAGGGCCTTTTTGGGAAGCTGAGATGGGAGGATCACTTGAGGCCAGGAGTTCGAGATCAGTCTGGACAACAAAACAAGACCCCCATGTCTACAAAAAAATAAATTAGCTGGGTCTGGTGGTGCGTGCCTGTAATCCCAGCTACTTGGGAGGCTGAGTTGAGAAGACCTCTTGAGACCAGGAGTTCAAGTTTACAGTGAGCTACGATCACAGTACTGCACTCCAGTGTGGGCAACAGAGCAAGACCCTGTCTCCAAAAAATTAAAAAGAAAAACAATAAGCCTACCTAAGTTCAATTCACCATTACAAAGGGATCCTTTTCTTAGGACACCTCATCGGAGAACATGTAGTTTATACTTCTGGTAAATACCATGACTCCATCAATAGACACATACTATTCCATATTGTCTAGTCTTTGCACACGTAATATAAATCAAGATTCATTTAACTTTTAGGGCTAGAGGGATTATGGAGACGACCTCTCATTGTACCTAATGAAACTAAGGCCGGCCAGGTGTGGTGGCTCACACCTGTAATCCCAGCACTTTGGGAGGCCGAGGCAGGTGGATTATTTGAGGTCAGGAGTTTGAGACCAGCCTGGGCAACATGGCAAAACCCCATCTCTACTAAAAATACAAAAATTAACCAGGCATGGTGGTGCATGCCTGTAATCCTAGCTACTTGGGAGGCTGAGGTGGGAGGATCTGTTGAACCCAGGAGGTGGAGGTTGCAGTGAGCCAAGACCACGCCACTGTACTCCAGCCTGGGTGACAGAGAGAGACTTCACAAAGAAAAGGAAAAAAAAAAAAAAAAAAGGAAAACTAAGACCTCCAGTGTGGAGAGAGAACTGCTCAAGGCCATACAGTAAGTTAATGGCAGAGTTAAGACTCTATCTCCCTATCCAGATCAACTCTTCAACCCATATTATATGTTCTAATATTTTGTTCTATAGCAGGCCAAGTGAGCTTGGACAAACTCTCTTTTGACCTCAGTTTTCTTACCTATAAAAAGGAAAGTTCGCTACGGATTTCCTGATCAACCTTCCAGCCCTACTTTCTAGTTCTCTACACAAAACATCAACTGGTATGCAATCGTTACCCTTTCAGAGAACCTGGCCTGCTTTTCACCAAGAATAGAATAAATCTGTCAGTGGATTCTGCTTAACTGCAGGACAGTTGTTCACTACCATTCTTATAGCCATGGGTGGGCGGGCCTGGGGTCCCTGGGTCAGGCAGAAGTAGAGGTCTTCTCCAGTCTGCAGATTTGGCCCACGACCTCTTTAGAATCTCAGCATGGCTGAGTGTGAGCCCTAGGCATCAGGGAAGTGGATACAATTTGTCCTGCTGTGATCTTAGCTCCTAAAATCATGAGTGCTGTGCTCTCAGTATGCAGGTAGAATGTGGGTAGAGGTCAAAGCTGCCCAACACTTACTGATTCATGGAGCCAAGCAGCCCTTCGTACAACCTGCAGATATCAGCAACTGGACCCTGTGCCAGAGACCCGCAGAAATGCAGTTAAATAAACCACCAGCAAAAGCACATTAAGGGCAAGGACTGTGTCATTCTTTTTTTTTTTTTTTTTTTTTTTCGAGACAGAGTATCACTCTGTCACCCAGGCCAGAGAGCAGTGGTGCGATCTTGGCTCACTGCAACCTCCACCTCCCAGGTTCAAGTGATTCTCCCGCCTCAGCCTCCTGTGTAGCTGACATTATAGACGTGTACTACCATGCCTGGCTAATTTTTGTATTTTTAGTAAAGATGGAGTTTTGCCATGTTGGCCAGGCTGGCCTCGAACTCCTGACCTCAAGTGATCCACCGCCTTGGCCTACCAAAGTGCTGGGATTACAGACGTGAGCCACCACGGCAGGCCTCATTTTGTATCTCAAGTGTCCCTATGTTGTAGGTGCTCAATAAATGATTGCTAATTGAATGGATTATCTGTTGAAGAGCTCCTTACTGGCTTGGACATAGGGGGCAAAATCACCTCCTTTCTCTGAATCTCACTTCTCTCATGTCTAAAATGAGAAAGCTACTAACGCTGACCTGAAATGACTCTTGGGAAAATTGAACAAGAAAACGATGCGGAAGAAGTGCTTCTCAGGCAAAGCCCTGAGAAAAACGTTAGCTCTTGTTACTACCACGTGGTAGAATAGAAATACAAAGGGCTATGGGAGAACCCGGAGCTGGAGCTGGGCTGAACCTTGGCAGGAATGCCAGAAGAAATATGGTATTTAGAACCTGAAACCTTTTGCAGTCACGCTACAAAAGATCTGGTCATTCATTTGCTTGTATCCTTTTCAATAGGAAAAATAGTGGCCAAATGAAAGATATTATGGCCTTTCACACTCTGAACAAGGGTTTTGGTGAAAAGTGAGCTTTTCTTCTGCAACTTTAGTGTAGATGCCGGGACAGGTCACCTCTTGAGTCCTTGCCATGTGCCGAGTGCGCTACATACCTTATCCCATTTAATTAGTCATTTGAGGGAGATTCAAAACTGCTGGCCCATAGTTATTTAGGCTCTAGAATCCAGGGATCTGGGAGGGCTCAGGTCAAAGGTCTTCCCATTATTAAAGTGTCCAGAATGACAGAAAGATCCAACGCCCGCCGCCTGACCTCCACCTCCACCTCCGCCTTGCCCCTCCCACAGCCCCAGCCACAGTCTTATTCAAATAAACAGTCTCAAGTCCCAAATGGAGTTCCTTCGAAGCCAGAGCAGAAATTCTAATTGTGGTTTAATGAGGCCCTGGTTTGCTCTCAACTGAGCTGTTTACTGAAGCAATTTCAGCTTGCTCCTTCTGGCCAGAGATTGCAGCCACTGGCTAACCTGTTTAAGATAAATGTCAGTATAGGCACTGGGGGAGGTTCAACCAGCTTTTCTCCTTCCTGTGTCAGCCCTGAGAGCAGCCCGGCAACCACCATGCTCAGACTCTGAGAAAGCAGCCAAGGGTATAAAGAGGAGGAAGGTACAAACATTGTCTCTAAGGCCCCTACTGTCCAGTGGGGAAACAGCTAAACAGCTCTGATTAAAGCTTAATCAGAGTGTTTCTATGGACAACACTCTGATTAAGGGACCCTGTTCTGGAACCAGGAGTGCTGTGCCCTTCCCCATGGCATGTGGTCTCCTGACAGGCTGCAACCTCCCTGGGCCATGGGACACTGCAAAGGGCCCCTCTGGACTCCCCTGTATTGCCTCTGTGCAATCCACACATTTTAAGTGACTTCTAGGTGATGGCTCCCTCTGAAAATGGGAAGTGCCCCAAACCCTGGAGGCCCTGTGCCTGCTGCTTCAAGGCCACAGCACACAGGCCTTTTCGTCTTTACTCTCAGGTCTCAGAGTGGACCAGCAAAGAGGAAAGAGAAGAGAAATGACATTTACTGCACAGGTACAGCAGAGTGTCTCCTTTAATGTTCTGATTGAACAACGATTATTCCCCACATCCAGAGGAGGAAACTGAGGCTTGGAGAGGCAATGACTTGCCCAAGGTCAAGTGATGGAGCCAGAATACATCCGCAGTTGTTTATTCACTCACCCGTTACCTATTGAGTGCTAGCTATGTAGCCAGGCATGGTTCTAGGTTCTGGGGATAGATCCAAGAGTAATCTAAGACCTGGTCTCATGGAGATGAGATTCCAGGCAGGGAAACAGACCTTGAACATATTGATATAAATATAATATAACATCTGCAAGACCTGTCTGACTCAAAAGCGATGATCTGTCTTCCACCACACATGAATTCAACTTCACCGTGAGCATCTGGCCTCGGACGATCCTCTCCATCCTGCTTATTTCCAGGGGCCCGATATCAGGCTTAATAGCGTGCTGCCTATCCACACGCCCTCCATAAACACTAAATGCTCCTTTGGGGGTTTGCGCCATCCCCACAAAGGCAGCCACAGCATCAAAGAAGGACTCTGTTCTCTGCCCGATGCCTGCCGAGCAGCTGTCCCCAGCAGGCCTGGAATCCTCCCCAAAACAAGGCAGCCCCTGGGGTTCTCTCGTCCTTCCTGGAGGTACCCTCTGAAGTTCCTGGCGAGGAAGTTCTGGTTCAGATAAAGGTTACCCAAATAGCTCCAGCCGCCCTAAATGTGGTGGGAGATTTACAGGAAGCAGGGAGGGCTGGCACTTCCAGGAGCCGTAAATCTCTCCTGCCTGGGGCTGGAGAAGAGAATGCGCCGGCAAACACTAAATCAATTTCATTGGCGTGCTGCGGGGTTTCTGCACTTGGAGGTTGGGCCCGGGATTGAAAGGAAGTAGTTGTCAAACATCAGAAATGATGAGGACAGACGCCGGAATCACAGCTTTTGATTTCCTGTGGACCAGAGTTTGCTTGGTCTTGGCCTGTTCTTTGGGGATCTTATCATAAATGTCCGACGACTCAATGACCTTGGGTGCCAGGCACTACTGGGCCTCTCTGGGGTCTTGGGGGTCTTCTCGTAAAGCCCCCTCCTCCTGGGGCTCCCATCTCCCAGCTCTTTGTATGGCTGGCTCCATCTCATCAGTCATATCTTCGCTCAAATATCCCTTTCCAGAGAGGCCTTTCCTGGACGTCTGTCTGTCTAAAGGAAGCCCTTAAATCTCACTACTCACTCAGTTTCTCTCTGGTTTAGCTCCTTCATCATGTCTGAGAGAATCTCCTTTATTTAATCACTTGCTGCCTGCCTGTATACCCCCACTGTATCATCAGCTCCATGAAGCCTGACTTGTCCACACTGTATGCCTGGTATCTAGCACAGGATTCAGCTGTATGTAGTAGGTGCCTAATACGTCCTTATTGAATGAACAAATCAATGAATAACTAAATTCCCAAAAAGCATCCACTCTAACCTCCATCTTCCATCAAGAGTAGCAACGACGAAGGGTGGGGTGGGGTGAAGAGGGGAATACATTTATATTTATCCCAAATACTGAGAATGTGGAGGAAGAACATTTTCAGTAAAACCACTCATGATGTGTGCTTGGTTCTATGAGGAGAGATGTTCATGTATTTATCTTATTCTACAAAAAGATCTCCTGGAAGTAGAGTTACTCAACTTTTCAATGAGGGACCTGAAGCCCTGAGGCTGGGTGCTTGGGCAGGCACAGCAGGTGGGGCTGGCCTCAAGCTTTCGCCACTTTCCTTGTGTCTTGCTGTCTCCTCTAAAGGGGTTTCTAGCTCCCAGGGTGAAAGGTGGCTGCGGGTGGCGCCGTCTCCCCACTCCGCTTCTCTGACTGCACCCACAACACGTTTTGCCTGGCCCACCCCTCCCTGGCAGAGAATGTGCGAAGGTGTCTTCCCTTCACCTAGAAGAGGGTGGCTCTCCCTGGAGATAGGAATCCTGTACCAGTATTGTCAGAAGCCTGTAAAGATGACCTGACCCAAATTTGTCATTTTTTCAAGGGGAGAGTTGAGTCTCAGAGAAGAGAAGGAACCATTTCGAAGTCATATGGCCAATCAGAGGCAGCCATACAGCTAGGCCCAAGGGTCCTGACTCCATGCCTAGTGGTCCTGTGACCACATCAATCTTCCTGCCTCCTAGAAACGCATGGCTGCCAGGAAGGGATGGTTGGGGTGACTCCCCTCTCCCTGTTGTAGGGCAGCCCAGTCACTGTTGCTGTGATGGAGAAAAGGGCATGGGGTTTGGGGTTGGAACAAGCCTGGCCTCCCTGCTGCATGGCCTTGGGCAAGTACTTCAGTCTCTAAGGCTCACTTATCAAATAGCCTTGAGCTGAATCTGTGGAGGAGAAAGAATGAAAAATGAATGTGCAAGCCTCTGGTGCACGGAGAGTGCTCAGTGAAGGTCAAAGCTCTTCAAAAGTGCTTCCTTTTCCTTTCATATAACATTTTTAGTGCCTCTTGTTTCACTCCCAAAGATCCTATCTCACTTCCCACACATGCACACCAATACGCCCATGCCATCAGTTTCAACTCCCCCTGTGTCCATGATGCCATGATGGTTCCTGTTTTGGGGAGTTCACCCTTGCTATTTCACTCAATTTTAAAAATTGTTTTTATTTCCAGTTACCTCTTCTAGGAAGCCTTCTAGGATTTCCAGCTCCCTTGAAATTATCTTCAAGGGGGAAAATGTCAACCAACAGGTTCAGCTTCTCTTTCTGGTTACAATTTTAAATAGCCAGCATCTTTCAACATTTGGTCACTCTGCCAACACAGAGCCCTAGTTATGTGGCAGGCATGATCATAGGTTACAGAGACAAATCAGGCATAGTCCTCCTCTCCAAGAGCTCCCGGTCTAGTGAGACAGAAAGGCATATAAGCAGTGATATGATGGAGTGGTAAGAGGTTGAGAGAGCAAATCAGCTAGGCTAGTACTAGCTGCTGTAACAAGTAATCCCCAATATGTCAGAGGTTTCCCACAGTAGAAGTTAATTTCTCACTCATGTCAGAGGCCAGTGCACATGTATCAGTTGGCAGGGGGCAGACTGTGGGGGTAGTCACTGCTGGAGAGTCCGGGAAAGTGTCCCCAGCAGGGGACAGAATGGCCAGCATTCAAGAGCGGACTGGTTAAGTCAGCTCAGGAGCTGGTTGAAATTAGAGCTCATGTGCTCAGTATGTCCCATCCAGAAAAAGCTAGTGATAGTCTTCGTTAGGGTGGAAATACACAATATTCATAGAAGACAATAAGGGGCACCTGTTGGGAAAATCTCTGCTTGGCTGTCTTGCCCCCTTTGCAGTTAGGTAATTTAGCATGATGAAGATAGTCATGTCTAGGAAACAACGCCATCTCTACTTTCAATCTTTCCAATGTATTCAGATGGAGTCTGAAAGACAATGCGCTAAGAAAGATGTGTCCAGTTCAGACCTGTAACATTTGCACAAGGGGGCTTGGGTAGAAGAACTGAGAGGTACATTTCCCCATAGGTGGCGAGCCTCCCACTGTGTGAGCAGGTGCTTAAAAGGTCAAAGAGCAACCAACAGAGTGTCCTGCTGGCTTTTAAAGATGGAAGAAACCGCTGACCATGTTGGGCCCAGGAACCAGAGATTCTGAGGCTAAATGAGACTTGAAGGTCACCTGGCCCAATCTCACCCATATCTGAATCCCTGAGTACAGCATTTTTCAGGATGGCTGCCCACTCTCAGATCAGGTCATCTCACAGCGACTGGACAGGCTGGTAAGCTCTCAGAGAAAGATTTCCTCCCAGTCAAGTAAAATCTGGCTCCTGGACCTTCCAACCACAGGCCCTCGTCCTACCTAGTAGACCCTCAGTTTGTCTTTGTCATTGTAGAGCTGAGGAAACAGAAGGAAGGAGGGACGTGCCCAAGTCACTCAGCAAACTCACAGCAGTGCTGGGAATGGGAACCAGCTCTCCTTCTACTCAGGATTGGCCTCTTCACACTTCATTGTGTCAAATCTATTTACAAAAGAGAAAAACCAAAGGGTTTGTGTTTCTTCCAACTTGGTTTTGAATCTCGGAGGTTTTCCTGGTGAGACAGAAGGCACGTGGGAGGCTGGAGGAGGGGCTCTGCTTCTCCAGGGGACCGGAGGTGTCAGGGAAATGTGACATGAGGAAACACATTTGCACAGAAGGAAAATGGGGGAAAGGGAGCAATTTTCAAACCTTCAAGCAATTAGGAAAAAAGGCATCTCCGGAAATAAAAAATGACCCTTTCAGGAATGTTCTTTCAGAGAGTGAACAAGAAGCCCACACATCTATTACATAAACTAAATAGTCATGTTACCTGATTTTCTGCATAATTGATGGGGATATCAACATAATCACTCTGGCATTCATTAACAGATCTTGAAAACTAGTTTTAACACTTGCAACACACTAAAAAAATAAAATATAATATAATAAAGCAGGAGAGATAATCCTCCTGGAAGGAATTCATTTCAATGCCCCACAAACGGGCCTGCACAGATAACAGTTCCCTTGGAAAACTGCATGTCTCACTCAGCAATGTTTACATCTGCCCCACTCCACCGCACAGGATGAATCCACCCCCCACCCCCCCCCCCCCGCCCCCCCCGCCGGTTTGATGTTGAGCTGCCAAGGCTTTCTGTCTGGGGTGCTCAGAGAGCTGCTCCTCCAAGACAGTCCGACTGTACCCAGGACAGGGGCAGGGAATGAAAGGCCGGCTGCAGAGGAGATGGCTCACTTCAGGAGAAGCAGCAGGCAGATCTCCAGGTTCTGGAGATGGGGAGCTGAATTCTGAGCTGCCATGCACTTGCTGAGTGATCTCTGGCCTCAGTTTCCTCCTCTATGAAATGAGTCAAGTTCAATACCCACTTCTTGAAATTATACATGTGAAATGCTTAGCACATGGTCAGTGCTTAACAGAAATGGCCTATTATTATTCTGTGCAGATACCTTCCCTTCCCAGGAAGAGCTCCCAGGCATTGGGAAAGGCAGAGCATTAAGTGCTCTGTAGGAGAACCTGGAAATAGAAGCGGCACCACACAAAGGAGAGGTGACTGCTTCTCTCTGGAAGGGAGGGAGTTCGCTGAGATGGCTCCACTCAGATGGGACTTTGAGGATAGACTAGAGGAAGTGGGAGGACATTCCAGGCAGAAGGACTGGTTTGTACAAAGGCTCAGAGGGAGGAAACCGCAGGGCCAGTATAGAGACCTGCTGTGAGGTCAGCAGAGCTGGTGCATGAGGAGCAAAGGGTGGGGTGATGCTCATTCCTTGAGACGAGAGAGGAAGGCTGGGTCTTGCCCTGCATGGTACCCAAAGGTGATGTCCACAGGAGTGCTTCACCTGCTCTGCAGAGCAGGGCCTGGCCTCTGCAAGGGAGTCCTCCTGGGAGCTCCAGAGCCTGGGAGCTGGCAAGAGCACTGAGCTGTGGCGGAAGCCCACCCCCATCCCCACCCCCACTGCCCCTCATGGTCTGAGGAGTCGGCCTGGCTTTACAGTTGCCCAAGAAACAAGTCTAGTTGCCCAGGTTAGAGGTCTGGCTCTATGGCAAAGCAAACAGAAGTTGCAAAACACCCAAGTGCTTGGAATGCTGGTTGCAGGGCCCCAGGGGAGCACTTGGGAACCAGTGGTTGCAAATGCAGATGGGGATGCTGGAGACAAAGATGGGGAAGGCCTTGAGTGTGGCCCCAAAGGGAATTGGCGGCAAATTCAGACAGAAAACTATGAACCAGTTCTCCTAGGTTCTGGGACAGTGCTTTTTCAGTTGCAGTTTGCTACCTCTCAGCCAGCACCATTGTGCTGCCCAGCTCCAGGGAGCCATGCTTCCAACAGCCCATGTGAAGAGCAGACCTGGAGTTGTGCAGGGCACAGCTTGCATGGCCATACACAGCAGCCCCACACCCGGCATCCAGCTGTCCAGATGGTTAGAGCTTGACCCTTCTCCAGGGAGTGATTCTGACGTTGTGTGGACACAGAACCTGATGCCAACAGCCATCCACAGGAGCTCAGAACTCATTTTGTCCAGGGTCAATAACTATGGTGCATATATGAAGCCTTTGCTCCACCCCAACCAGTCCATGGCTGGGTAATCAATGCAAAGGTTCCTGCTGATCCAGGAACCCACCAATTCTTCTCAAAACAGTGTCCAGCATGGCCACTGCTAATTCCTCATTTGAAATGTATTCATATTTATTCAGTGCCAGGCTCTACTCTCAGTGCCACTTGGAGTTGTCCTCAACGCAGTATGTAAGTTCTGATCTGTCAGCTCAGGGTCCACATGAGAAGTCTGCTGGTTAGTGGATCCCCATCTGCAGACTCCAATTCTCTTTTCCATCAAACATGATGCCTTTCAACCTCCCTATTCTTTCAACACTGCAGCTAAACTGTAGGCAGCAGAGAAATCTCAACCCTAAGTGAGACTTTGCTTTTCTCAAGTTTCTTGTCATTTGCACCTCAAAGGCCACAAAAACTAGCCAAATCCTCCCTGCCAGTCCAGATTCCCTTATCATTTACAAACAAATTTGCATGTGGTGGCTCAGCCAGCAGTCGCAGAGCCTAAATCTGAGCCAGGTCCTTGTCCACAGCCTGTTGTCTCTGGCCACGCCCTACTGCCTTTCCAGGCTGACTGAGAAACTGCAGCCCTGCGCTCATCACGCTGCCATTCATCTCGGATTTGTCAACGTGGATTTCAATTTTAAGCTTTTTCCTTCGAAATATCCTGCTTGCATTTGGCATTGGCTTCTGCAACTGTGCAGTTTGAGAACAATATGAAAATCAGCATTTCATCAAGCTGTAACGCTTGTTAAATGAGATCTTGAAGTCCCTAGAATTATTCTTCCAGAATCGAGTGGAACAAAAGATGCCTGAATTTTAAACATTCAGTTTGAAAAAAAAAAAAAGAACTGAAATACACGTCCTTGAATTTCTAAAAACTAAGCCCAAGCAGGGACAGTTGGGGGATTTTCCATCCTATGAGATTTTCGTAGTGGAATTAACCTCATTACAAGAGCGCAGTGAGTGTGGGGCGGGGAGGAAAGGGGGGTGAAGGTGGGGCTCCTGCTGTGTGGCTCTGGACAGACATCTCCTCTTCTCTGGGTCCACATTTTCCATCAGTCCTATGAGGGGTGGACCAGGTGCCCTCTCTGTTTCCTCCTACCTGTGACCGTCGGTGCATGTGGCCTCCAATTCATCACAATTTGCACCTGAGACAAAGTGATCTGTCTATCCCGAGTGCGCCCTCTCTGCACTCATCACAGCTTCTCCTCCTTCCAGAAATTCAGTCTCATGTGCATCTGCAGGGATACCCCAGGAGTAGCTTGATAATCATCAAGAGCATTCAGCCCAAACCACAACTACCCATCCCAGGCCTATGGAGGGAGACCTCCATGCCAAGGGAGGCTGGAAGCCTTAAAACCTCTCTAGGCTGGGTGTGGTGGCTTACACCTGTAATCCCAGATACTCAGGAGGCTGAGGAGGGAGGATCACTTGAGCCCGGGAGGTTGATGCTGCGGTGAGCTATGATGGCGCCACTGCACTCCAGCCTGGACAACAGCAAGACCGTGCCTCTAAGAAAAAAAAAAAGAAACAACAACTACCTCTCCAGCCCACTGCCCCACAGGAATGCGAGGCATCTCCTGGCCTGCCTCCTTCCAGCGGAGGAGGGCCTGCAGGAGGCACAGGCAGCCCATCCAGCCCCTCCAGAGAATCCACGCCTGAGATCAGGGACCTGCTTCCTGGGTGGATCTCAGCCAACTAAGTCAAGGGCGGCTGGACGGTCCATGACTCTACCATATAGACCTAAAAGAAATGTGACTCCGGAGAAGTCATTTCCCAGGAAAATGCATTGAAACTTCCCCTTCCCCCCACCAGGCTCCTCCTCCGAGGGCATATGGGAGAAAGGAGAGAGGAAAGAAGGGAAGGCCACAGACCTGTCCAGTACCCTAGTGGGAGGTGTCCTGAGACCTTGAATAACCCCCTGTCTTCCCAGGTACCCTCCACCATTATTTGGCAGAATCTGATGATGTGTTCATACCCTAAGCCTTCTCCAGCTCTTTGGAAAACAATTCACGGTTTGATCTCTTCTGCAGACATTTTTTCCCTGGCCTCCTGCTCTGTTCCAGATGTTGGACCCTGAACTGAAGGCAAAGGCCTTGAGAACAGTGGCCCATGCCCCGGGGAGCTCTCTGTTCCTCCCTCACACCCTCCATCAAGGGCAGAGTCCCAGCCAAGCTTCGGGGCCAGTACATTCTTGTTTTGGAAACTTGTAATGTGCTCTCAAGCTCAAAGACTAGCTGGGGTGGGTGGTGGGGGTGCTGGACCCACAGCAGCTATAGACTGACAGGGAAACAATGCCCGACACCGGGCCCTTCCCACATGCCCTGCTGAGGACCGACCTGAGTTTCTGAGGCAGCCTCTGCCGGGCCCTGTATGGAGGGAGGAGGCAGAGAATGGGTGACGGGACCCTGGACAAGCCAAAGCGGTGAGTGGGGCTCACACTGGAACAGGCAGAGTTGGTCACTGGGGGGAGTGAGGGGATGGGGAGAGACTGGAATCATATTATTAAAAAGGGATTTCCAGAAGCTTTGCCATGCATGAAGAATGCAGACTCCCTTCAGACACGGAAGGCAAGATTCTATTGCTTGTAAATTATTGTGGATGCTGGACTGGTGTTTGTGGAGCAGAGACCGGGTCTCAAGGCAGCTTAGCCTTGGTTATATTCAGTCCTAGGCTCTAGGTATAAACTAGACGCATCTTATTCTCCCCAACCCGTCACCTGCCACGATGAGCCTCTCAGGGGCAGACTTCGCGTCTTGCTCTGTCTCTGATGCGTCCTCGCCACCGAGGCCCCACGCATGTGTTTTGAGGGAGCATAGGCTGAGAGAAGAGGCCAAGGGGGGGGCTGCAGCCAGGCAGGCTCTGCGAGCTCTTCTCCCGATCATTTCCGTCTTCTCACTGGCCCATAGGTGTCTAACCCCCTAGCACATGCTAGAGCTCTGTCTTAAGAGACGACTTGGAAAGACAGATGGGGAGGGAGGAGATGGGGAACCCAGTAGGCACTGATATGACTGTCCCAAACTCCTCAACACTGGCCCTCGGTGGGGCTGAGCCACGAGGAGCAAGAGGGCAAGAGGGCAAGAGGAAAGAGGAGGGCAGGAGGCAGGAGGTGAAGGAGAGAGGAAGACCGGGGAAGAGGAGAGGGAATGTCACACGCAGAGAGGAGGAAGAGGAGGGGCGGAGGGATGAGGAAGGCCCAGGAGAGGCAGAATGAGGCAGAAGGCACGGCCCAGGGCCCCGCTCCTTATTTCATTGGCCAAATACGCAAGAGCTTTCAACACGGCTGCTACTTGAGGCAGCATTTCCTCCAACTCTCTTTCTTGTTTTGAGGCAGAGACCAGGCTGTCTCCCCACCCACCTCATCAGCATTCCAGGTGATCTGTAAGAGGAGGCCGCTGGGAGGACCCTGGGTGGGACAAGACTCCCAGGTGACTCCCACCGCCTCCTGCGGGGTACCCACTAGCTTCCCTCTCTCTGGTTAGGAGACAGCTGGAGCTGCGTTCTGAGGATGGCTGGAGGCCCACTTCTCGAACAAAGCAGCGATTTCCCCTAGCACCATCTAGCCCCCTCCCCAAAGTCCTCGGGGAAGGGCAATTTGTGGAAACGGAGCTGCTGGGTAATAGATGTCTCTGTCAACATGATGACTGAAAGAAAGGGCGAAGTAATTAGCAGTAATGCACTTCAATTACGGCTCCGCCTCCCATCCCCCACCCAACCCCAGCTCCCTTCCCCATTTAATTTTCATCTAAAACAAAACAGTTGCCACAGACCCAAAGCTAAAAACAGAAATCCCTTTCAGCTCGCGGCAAATTAGCAGGAATGTCTTATTATGGAAGCGGTGGGCGAACTTCTTCCAGAGCAATACAGGAAGCAGGACTCCCGGCCGGTATCCCTTGCCTTGCAACCCCACTCTCAATGCTCCCAGCAATTAACCTTGTCCCTCCAGGCCCCAGATCACCCTCCCCTCACAGGCCTGGCTCAGCCTCTTTCAAAGCCCTTGCCTGAGGAATTCTGTCAAAAATCAGTAGCACCTTGGAGGAGGCCCGAGGTCAGGGGACTTCCTTGCTACACAGGAAGGCGTGTTCTATCAGAAAAGGGAAATGTTCTCAGACCCTCAGATCTTGGGCGACTAAAAATAAACTAATAGGCCTTAAATTAACTTTTTCTTTCTTTTCCCCGACCTCCTAGCCCCTACTTTCCACCAAGACTTTTCAACTTGAAGGAAAAGCATTTATTATCTGAGAGTGACACACAGGAAATTAGACTTATAAATTGTGCTTAAAATGTTATAGTTTCCAACTTTCTTTAATGCTAATCTTAATGCTAATAGGTTGTGAGATATGTGTTTTGACTTGAGAGATTCTTTTTTTCTTTTCTAATTAATTCTCGGCTACACCACATGAAACATTTGTGGTGGAGGAGTTCCAGGAGTTTGCACGCAGTTGGAGAGAGGGACTCCTGTCGGAGCTCAAAACGGCCATTTTCCTATAGAAGCTTCCAGAAAAATCCTTCTTGGCTAGTGTAAATTTAGTCCATCCGGAAAGCCAAGGCACTCGCTCTCCATTGGAAAATGCAAAATAAAGGATTTGTGTTATCCTGGCGTTCCGATCCCCAGGTTACCTCTACAGCCTGATATTCCACAGTTCTCTAAGGGCCCTTTCTGTTCAGTTAGAAAACCGCCTGCCCGATGTTTCCCAAGCGCACCAGGCTCGCCCACCACATCAGCGCCGCTCCCCCTGCTGGAATCCCATCGCGGCTTCTTGGCTTCCACGTGGGTTCTTACAACCGCGGTCGTGCTGAGCTTGTGCTGCACTGGCGCCCCGCCGTGCTTCAGCATAGCTGTTAGTGAGGAGGGTTCATACTTGCGGTCAGAAACACTCTCCCAAGGGCAGGACTGATACGTCTGGTCCGACAGCCGCCCCTAGTCCTGCCATGGGAAGGCAGGAGATGCTAAGTCGGCCTCGTGGCTGGAGGGAGTGGAAAGGCTTCTAGGCCTCATTAGGTTCGCACTGTTCACCATGGCTGGAGAGGACGGTGACGTGTGGGAGGAGTGTGTTCCCATGGTTTTCCAGGTGAGCTCAAAGACCTTCCGTGAGGTTGGGTTTATGGACTGGGGAGCCAGACTGAGCCCTCACAGCCGACACAGAAAAAAAAATGGGGGGGTAGCATTCTCTTATCTTCAGAAATGAAAAGAAAATACATGAACTCCACCGGTGGGAGAGGTTGGCAAATTCTTCCCTAAGCCACTTCCCTCTCCTGCCAGGCACACGGTTACACTCTCTTTCCCAGCCTCCCTTACAGGACGTAAGTTCTCTCCCAGCTGTAGTCATGGGACTGAGCCTGTCCCGTAGAACATGAGGAAACAGGATGTATGTCACCAGCAGCCCCGGCCCATGAAGCCTCCTGTGTGGCCCAATGCTCTTTCTCTTCCCTCAGCTCCCCTGCCTCGCCTGGTGGAGGTGGAGGACCCCGTGGAGCACTCCAAGGCCCTAGAGGAGGGCAGAGCCTCTAGACCAGTGGCCTCCGACTGGGGACCATCTTGCCACCCAGGGAACGTTGGCGATGTCTGGAGACGTTTTTCGGTGTCACAACTAAGGGGTGTGTGTGTTACTGGCATCTAGTGTGTAGAGGCCAGGATGCTCTAGACCAGCAGTCCCAACCTTTTCAGCACCAGGGACCAGTTTTGTGGAAGGCAATTTTTCCACCGACTAGGGCTGGGTGGGGGTGGGGATGGTGGTAGGGGGATGGTTTCTGGATGAAACTGTTCCACCTCAGATCATTGGACATTCACTAGATTCTCATAATTATCACACAGTCTACATCCCTCACATGCACAGTTCACAATAGGGTTATCGGTCCTATGAGAATCTAATGCCGCCACTGATCTGAGAGGAGGCAGAGCTCAGGCGGTAATGCTCACCCACCACTCACCTGCTGCTGTGTGGCCTGGTTCCTAACAGGCCCCAAATCGGTACCAGCCTGTGGCCTGGGGGTTGAGAACCCCTGCTCTAGACAACCTAGAGCACAGGACAGCCCCCACAACAAAGAATTACCTGGTTCCCAAGTGTCACCATGCCATGGCTGAGAGCCTCTACTCTAAATAGAAGGACCGTGGGCCTCTGAATAACTGTGTGGTTCTCTGCCAAGCTGCACTGCACCGTGATAGAAGCAAGAAATAGATCTTATCAGTGAAGCCCCTGAGACCCAGGGGTAGTTTGTCAGAGGAGTCAGTGTGCTGTGAGTACCCTGCTCCCTGACAGTAAATGTACAACGCTGAAACAGAGGCATGTTTGTGCAATACCGGGGGAGCTCTCTACAGGCCACCAAATCAGAACCAATGACCCCTCCTCTGTGCTCAAGAGCACAGTCCAAACCCTTTTAATTCTTACTGTGGCCCAGTGATGGTGTCATCTGTCATTATCAAGCCCACCTTGAAAAAGTCTCGTGTGTCCATAGGTGCCACCTGAAATGAACTGTGAGGTCTTCGATGGCAAGGACTGAGTCTCATCCAAGTTCAGGTGCATTTAATGAGCTCTTTCAGGACGCTACTCTGTACCACACTGCTCATAAGCTTCAGTCCTTGCCCTCAAGTTTCCAGCCCAGTGGGAAAGACAGAAGCTTGAAGAGATGTTGGAATCCTAAATGACAAATGCTGTAGTGAAGACGTGAATAAGGCACGATGATCTTACAGTCTGTCGCATGACATTATGGTTTTCTGCCCCCAGGGCTCATCCCTAGAGGCTGGGGTCCTTAGCAACAGCCAATGGAAGTAGTGGAGAGAGCCAAGGAGTTGCTAGACCCACGGACAACACTGTTGAGTTCCAGCAACACAAATGACCACCGCGTTCCTCTCCGCTCCATCCCACTGGCCTGCCCTCATCCCAGCTCTCTGCTTCTCATATCTGGATGGCTGTGGTGGGTCTCCTGTCTCCATTCGTGCAGTCAACAAATACTTGTGCAAATATGCCAGATACCGTACCAGGCCCTGGGGATGGAGCATCAACACGAGAGTCCCGTTTTTCTAGTTGCATCTTCACGTGGTTGTGGTCTGGTGGGGTATGGACTAGTAAATAGGCAACGACCATATAGCCAGGTGCAGGCTGCAGTGAGAACATAGATAAGAAACACCTCTTCTAGCTTTGGGGGCCAGAGGACTTCCCAGATGGAAGTGACATCTAAGCTAAGATTTGAAGGAGTGGAATTGGGGAGATAAGGCTGGGGATGTGGGAAGTAAGGGGGAACAGAGAAAAGCATAGGTCTGTGGGCCCCGAGAGAGGAGAGAACACTATACCTTTGAGGAACATTGAGTTTGTTGACACACAGAAGACAAAGAAAGTTCAAGAACCTAATTTGAGAGGCAACCTATGCCAGATCATGCAAGGACTGTCTGAGGGCAGTGGAATGGCACTGAAGGCTTTAAACAGGGGAAGAAGACATGATCCTATTTGAGTTCTGGAAGGATCAGTCACACTGACCTCTTGAGAATGGACTGGAGGAGGCAAATCTGGACTTGGTTGTAGTCACTTAGATGGGAGACGATGGTGGCGGCACTATGGTGCTGGAAGTGTCTTCCAGAGAAATGTAGACTAGAGTCTCATCTCTATCTTCAGCCCGCCCATCATCAGCTGCTGGAGAGAGATTTCTTAAACCTGAATCTGATCACATCACTCTCCTGCTCCACAGTCTTCAGTAGCCCCCATCGCCTACAGGATCACATACAGACTCTGCAGTCAAAGTCCTTCATATGCTGATTCCTTTGTGTCTTTCTGGATTGCATCATCTCTCATTACATCAAACTCAAATCCTGCTCCGGCATACCTAGAACTGCTCACCAACTCCAAGTCTCAGCTCAGATGTCACCTTTTCTAGAAAATAAATCCTTTTAGTTCCCACTCAGGCTGGGTTAGTGCCTTGTGTCCCAATTGGCTGTCTTCCAAACTAGACTGGGAGCTTCCTAAGGACAGGAGCTGAATCACTCATCATGGCATGCCCAGAATGCCTGCCGCAGGGTGCCTGAGAACACACACCTGCTCAGTAAATACATTTTGGAAGAAGGACTAGATAGATGGACAGCTACACTGCCAAGCATCCAGTTGCTTCCAACTAGAATGGCTTGTTTTCATCTCTCCTCTGGAAGGCTTAACATTGCCAGTCACATGGAAGAGAGGATCTTAATGGAGAGCTGACAGTCTGGATCACATGTAAATAATATGAAGCCTTCCTATCTCCCCTGAGCCTACAGGGATTCTCCACTCTTTAGTATTCCAAGGGTCCTTGGGCTTCCCATGAACATGGCAGAGATCATATGCCCTCTTGTTCCCCTGTGCCTATATTGGCTTCTCTCTTTTTCACAATAACCAAGGAAGCAGTCTATTCTTCATTTTCTCCCCTTTGATTTTGTAATAGAGCAGCAGAAAGAACACTGTAATAGGAATCAGGAAAGCCAGTGGTCTCAGGTACTAGTTCGCTGTGCGACCTTAGGCAAGTCTTCGTGGGCCCCAGTCTCCCTGAGTATAATAAGAAAGAGGTGAGGGAAGGGGCCTCTTCATGCTCCTTTCATTTCTATTATTTGATCCTAGATTAACAGCCTTTACCCCTCAGCTCTGGCCTCACCACTGATTCTCGGTCCTGCACTCAGGAAATCCATCTGTGGGCTCACTAATGAGGATGTCCATAGCATTGTCATATGCATTTGCAGGACTGTGAGAGGCAGAAAGGGAATGAGAACTGGATGGCAAAGTGGAAGGACTGAGTTCAAGTCCTGGCTCCATCTCTTGCAGCCTTGTGAAATGGGTGTGTGTCTCTCTGAACCTCAGTTTTCCCTTGTAAATGGAAATTCCAGTGTTGCCTCATGGTGCTGTTGGGAAGATCAAGTGAGATCCTGAACACAAAAGCCCTTTGGAAACAGTAAAGGGCTATATTTCATTTTGCCTTAAAAATGTGTACATCTCAGAACTTTTGGTGTTTTGTGGTCTGACGTGTCCACAAGATGACGTTTTTCTCCTCCTACTTTGTATGCCTCCCGAGGAACGGTGGGAGGAGCAGAGCAGGGACAAAACTCTCACTGAGAACCTCATTCCACCCCGCACACCCGCATCGGGCTCGCTCCCCTTGCTGGGTATGTGGGAAGATGGCAGGACTGTCGGGTGAGGCCGTGTGACCAGACTAGCTGATGAAACGGGGGGCAGAATGGCATATGTCACTGCTGAACTGATGCACTGAAGGACCACTGTGCCATGACGACCTTGGGTGCCACGTGTAGAGAAGATGGCCTCACAGGACAGAGGGAGTCTGGCTCTTTGAGCCTAAAGTGACTGTATAATTTGTCACTCAAAAAGGGACGCTTTTGAGAGGGACGGGGGAGGGTGCTAATGACAATGAAGCTGGGACAGCAGGTGTGGACCAGCATGGTCCACACCTGCTGAAAGGTACGGTCCTTCTACCTGAGTCATGGGATGGAGGGGAGCTCCATCAACCTGCATGGGACTTGGAGCGGGTGATTCGTGTTATGCTTTGCCACAGAACTTTGGAGACTTGTCCATTGTGGCAGTTAAGGAATACTTATCCTGATTAATATATGTTCACATCACCAAGTTCAGTTTCCGCAGCTATTCTGTGAGGCAGGCATTCTTTCCCCCAGTCGACACAAAAGGAATGTAACATTTGGATAATGAACTTGCCCAAGATCACACAACTGGTTTGAAACCCAGCTTGGACTGATTCCAAAGTTCATGCTCTTTCTCCTTTATTCTGCCATCCTCCTCTCAGCCCAACTGAGACTTCCCGATCCCCAGAAGACCAATGAGAAGGGGCCATAGTTTGAAAGTGTGTGTCTACATGCTAACCCCTAAGAAGTCAGCCCTCTTGGCTTCTCCCTCTACCTGCGGAGTTCTGAAGGGAAATGCCCATATTTCACTTAAAAAAAAAGATCAAAAGCCTTCCATCAGTCACTTTAACTTATTTATGAGTTTGATTTTTTTCTTGGATCATTTCCTTTCATTCCTGCCAGAAGCCCTTGCCTGCAATCCTCCCAAGTTATTAATGAAAGAAGTCAAACGGTAGCGAGTGCAGGAACATTCCTGGCTCCTGCTGACTTGTGTCGTGTGCGCTGGAAGCAGATGTTTTCACCCAGATCATAGACACTTGCCAGGCCTCTCACATCTGCCCTGTTTGCAGATGAGGACAAAGGAAGTCAGAGGACAAAGTCTATTTCCAGCCCAGCTAAGAGAAAAGGAAGAGTCAGTGTTCACATGGAGCATCGTGCATTGCACCCACTTAGTGTGGCCAGCTCTAGGCTGGTTGCTGAGGTCTCCTGGTGAACAAACCAGACATACTTTTCCCAACTTTTCCTCCTATCGCTTCACCTGTGTGAGAAGTTTCAGTAATTTATTGGGTAGGGGTTATCAATAATGGTCACAGCCTCCCTGTCCTCTTACACTGCGGGTTAAAATGGTCTCCTTATTTTTTTGGGGGGGTTTTTTTTTTTTTTTTTAGAAAGGGTCTCATGCTGTAGTCCAGGCAATGGCATGATCACAGCTCATGGTAGCCTCTGCCTCCTGAGCTAAGTAATCCTCCCACCTCAGCCTCCTGAGTAGCTGGGACCACCACAGGTGTACACTACTATTCCTGGCTAAATTTTTGATTATTTTTTTGTCGAGATGGGGTTTCAATATATTGCTTAGGTTGGGCTCAAGGGATCCTCCTACTTTGGCCCCTCAAAATTCTGGGATTACAGGCATGAGCCACAGCACCTGGTTTTTATGATTTTTATGGAGTTCTGAATTAAAAACAACTCTACAGAAAAGTTTCATATAGATATCTAGGCCAAATATACTCCAGAGATCTATTGTAGCTAAGGTTCTGGTGCCCAGAAAGAGAAAACTAGACAAGCAACTCACCCTAGGGCACATCGTGTTGGCCAATCCCCAGCCTCTGCCATGCCAGTTCACACAGCGGATTCATTTTTCCCTTGCTTGTCTGGGTAGACTGCTCTCCCCTCTATTACAACCAAATTGAAGCATTCTCTCCTGGTCTAAGTGATTCACCCATTTAAAAGCCTTCCATTCTCTTATCCCGGGCAGGAGAAGACCCTGCCTGAACCCAGCTATGTGGAGAGGCCCACGGGATGGAGGTTGAGGTGGAGCATGAGTTGCCCCTGAGCAGACAGAACAACACAAAGGGGCTGGGAATTGAGAGTGGCGGTGCCCACAGGGAGCCCACAGACAGGAAGACCCAGGCTGGAGGATCAGGGCCCCCACGGAGGAAGACTTTGGACTAAAAGTCACAAGACCTTGCTTTTAGTGCCAGCTTTGTCACTAACTGGAAATTTACCGTAATAAAATCACCGATACTGGCCCAACCTTCATTTCTTCATCTGTAAAACATATTGCCAGGGACGAAGTTTGCAATTTCGTTGACTTCAAAACGTGGCTGTGGGAATAAACTAAGATACTGGAAGAGAAATGGCTGTGCACGTGGTAGGTCTATCGAAACGCTAAGGGGACTTCATAAGCATTTGCACGTTGTCAGAAAGGTTTTGAGAACCGATTATGTCGGCGATACAAGCCTAGGTCTGAATCGCTTGCATTTGTGCCTGTGCTGTGTGCATGAGTGTGTGTGCACACAGATTTTTCTGTTCTGGACAGAGTCTGGGCCATCAAGCGTTTGAAGGTTCAAATCCTTCATACCCTGGCAGCGTTGCTGACTGCACCTCCATTGGGGAGCAAAGGTGGGGCAGCCATCCCTAGGATCTTGGTTTCTAGCAGCCCGAGGATGGAGGCTGCGTGCTCAGATTCCTGGGCCTCTCCTCCTGGGCATCTTCCTCCCTGTTCCTCCTCGTGGCTGACTCCTGGCCTGTGGCCGCCATCCCCACCAGCTGGCTCATTTGCATGTGGCCCCAGTGGGTTCCTGTGCCCACACAATGAGGTGGCTGTGCCCATGCTTCTGCCCCTGGGTCCTAGCCAGGCCTGCACTCACACTGTGGGCTCCATTCATTCCAAAGGACACACAGTCCCCAGCCGCCGGGGCCCACCAAGGCTTGGAGAGACCCAGGGCCCAGTCTCACCCTGGAGGCGGCTGAAGGCCTGGGTCTTGCGTCATCAAACATTGCTCACATTCTGGGGGGAGGAGAGGAGACAAGGCTTCCTCAACACTGGTCCGCTCCAGGCCCAGCCTAGCTTCTGAACTCTTGTATTTTGCTTGTACCACCCTGCACTGGGCAACTTCCTTCTGCCAGGTTTTGCTCTCTTTGGAGCTGGCGTACACAGTTGTGTGACAGGGTTTGAGTCCCACATCTGCTGCTTACCCACTGTGTGACTTTAGCCAAATTGCATCAACTCCTTTCAGAACCTTCATTCCCCATTTGTAAAATGAGGGTATTAGTTTCTGTCTCTCAGGATCGTTGTAAAAATGAAATGAAATGTGCAAAGCGTCACCGTCCCTTGTACTGAGTGGGTGTTGATAAAGGATTGTGTCATTGAAATAAAGGTGTGACCTCGGCAAAGCATGTTATCTCTTGGGGCCTGCTCTTCACCTGGGATGGGGGTGAACCCCAGTACTCAGGGACACGGTAGGAACCGGCTGGAGGTAAAAACACTTTATACGCCTGAAGTCCCATCTGGGCATGGTGTTAGATCCTCTGGAATATCAAGTCATTACCGAAATGATTGCAAAGCCCTTGGCATTCGCTATACTTGGGTGAATATTCACTATACTGGGGTGGGTGTGGGGTGTGGGGTGTGGGGACAGGGCTGTGCCTGAAGCCAGAGACCATGCCGGACATACATGGTGTAGACTTCTGGAATTCTAATAGTCCCATCTGGTGGGTCGCCCCCTCACAGTGTAACCTCCTGGGTTCATTGAACCCATGCGGTTCCTCTCGTGCATGTGCCTCTGACTCTGACTGCATGCGCTGACATCACGGGAGCAGTATGCTGACCTGGGGGAGCAGGGATTTTGGTGCCAGAAAAATTGGATAATATGCGATGGCCTGACTTCACTCTCCCCTATGTCCATCCTCTTGGGATGCTCCTGGGCTTGCCCTGTAGGCTGTGTTCCCTGTGGCTCATGTACAAGGAGGATCAGGCCAGGGTCCCAGGGTCCCCAGGCACATGCCCTCTCCCCTGCGCTGCTTTCCTGTCCAGGAAGCAGCCGGGACTTCCTGGTGTGAGGCCTGAGGACTTATTGGCCTGCAGAGCCCTTCAAAGATCTCTCAGCACTGCCTCACTCGCCTCATTCCCAGCTAGTCCCAGGACAACCCCGGGAGCAGGGAGGGCACTTGGGGTGTTGGGGAATATGCTGAGTTGGAACTCAAAACACCCTGGGTTTGAGGTCTGGCTTTGCCACTTGTGGGATCTGTGACTCTGGCCTTCGATTTCTCCCCTGTCACAGTGACCCAATTGGGAACCAGGTTGCTGCAAGGACAAAGGCCAAGCACTTAGCACTGGCTGAGTGTTCCCTAGATAGAAAAGGCGACGTGAATCTACTGGTTGTATTTGTCTCTGCACTTCTGGTGCCTGGCACAGCACCCGATAGTCATAGCTACAGTTGTGTTTAGATTTGCATCAGCTGAGCGCCTGTTTCAGGCTCTGCTAGAGACGACCTCAAGGATGAGTCACCTGTTTCTAGGGTGCTTCCAGACCAGTAGGAGCAAGAGGGTGACTTGTGCTCATACCTCTGACCATGAAGCAAAACAGACCCAGACCCAGAGCCCTGCACTGAGAGAGGGTGGCACCAGGTGTTCTGTGGGAGGGGGCTGGAGGGACCACAGGGTCAGAGAGGGAGGAACGCACGGAGGAAGAAAGTTTGGGACCTCTAAGATGCAAAGGAATTGTCCAGGCTGAGCCAGAGGAAGGGCAGTGGATCCACTACAGCACCTGCTCTCTGTGCCTGGGCAGAGGCCCCTCCTCTGTCTAGAACGTCTGTCTTCTCCCTTAATCACCAGCAATCATAGCTCATCCTCCAAGCCTTAGTTCAGGCACTTTTCTCCCTCTGAGCCTTCAGCTAGCCTTGGAGGCTCCATCTTATCCTGGAAGTCCTTCTGCTGTCACACTCATGATCCTGCATTGTATCCGTTTTCTTTCTCCTCTTTCTTTTCAGAGATGAGTATCCTTAGGACTGGATGCCTGGAAAGGACCCTTAAAACCTCTCAAGGGGTTCCATCCAAGTAGGATATGGGGACTGAGTGACTCAGAGATAAGAAAGCCAGGTGGCGATTTCAGTGCTAGGGCCAGGCTGTGGCCAACTGCATGCAGGCTGGTTGAGTTCATTCACTGATAGTGGGAGATGAGGCCAGAAGGAAATATTAGGGCCAGATGGTGAGGAGCTTAAAGTTCAAGCCTGGAAGTTGGGATTTTTTCCCAGAAGCATCGGAATCAGCTTAGTTTCTTTTACAAATATTCATCTACCATGACTAGCTGAGGCCAGTGGCACTTGGCTGAGATGTCTCAGGGATTCCTCTGGCATTTCCTTCCTCCCTCCTTCCCTTCCTCCTTTCTTCTCTTTTTCCCTTCTGTCCTTCCTTTCAACCTTCCTCCATATCTTACTTTCTTCCATCAATATTTATTGAATGACTAAGTAAGTGCCATCCATTCACAGGTTAACCAGACAAAAACTTTGTCCTCAAAAGCTCACAATGTTATGGAGAAAATGGACACAGAAACAAGGAAGGCAGTGTGCTAAATCCCACCCACCTCTTTGATGGAAACGGTCCATTCCTACTCCAGCTCCGTTTCACAGTTAGTGTCTTCCGGAGCCAAACTCAGCTGATTTTTCTGGCATGACCACATCTCTGAGCCTGGCCCATCTTTGGAGACCAGATTACTGGACAATTTGTTTATATTTACTTGGGACCCCTTGGCCCTCAGGGGCAACTCTGAGGACCCCCACATTCCCTAGATGGCTGCATTCCTGTGGGCAGGTGGTGACGGCATACACATGTCCTGTGCTGCTGTCCTGCATCCCCAGCCAGACTGTAATATTGCCCAGGGATTTGGGAATCAGATATGTTGGGACCTCAGATTCCCTCCTGCACTCACCCTCTGCCTGGCCTGGAGCAATCAAGGAAGGCTTCCTGAAGGAGGTGCTGTTGAAGCTGATACCTGGGCAATGGTTGATGCTTTGCTCTGGTGGTTGAGGGAAAAAGAAATGAGGTGAAGGAAATCAGATTAATCATGTGAAAATTGGGTATCATCATTGCTGCGGTCTCCACGGATGCATATTTGGTGAGGGAATGTGAGAGAGCTGGGAGGCAAGAGGTGGTTACAAAGCGATTCTTTTCCTAAGGCAGTCACCCACAGAATTGTGACTCTAGGAGAGCAAAGGCAGGAGAGACCCCTGGTGGCTGGGGCAGTCAAGGAAGGCTTCCTGGGGGAGAAAGCCCAGGCAGGGGAGGAGAACGCTGGCCAGGCATTGGTGAGCAGTGAGGAGCATGGCACAGGGTCTGCGCTCACCCAGGGATGAAGTTCAGCCTCTCCTCGTCGCTCGCTTTGTAGTCCCGGGTCTGTGGTTTCCTAATTTATTTGGCTTGAAATTTGTGTCAAACTTTTTTTCCAGGTGTAATTGAAACCAAACCTCTAAATGCTTGTTCATTCCTGAGGGAAATTAAAGGTGATTTCAAGCAGGAAGATCACAGATTTTAGAAAAGGGGTCTGGCAGGCAGGGGCGGGGTGGATTCTGGACTGGAAGGCTCAGCTGTGGGAGCCCCACCTGATTAGATTAGCTGCTGCTGATTATGCTTTCTGGAGAGGGGGTGCTGCCTGGGAGATGCCCGCCCTTGTTGGGAATGAGGAGGTTTGCCAGCTGCAGGGCCTGGTGCGGACCTGGAGGTCTGGGGAGGTCTCTTGCCCCATGGCCCCTTGCCCAGGAAAGGCCAAGGTGAGGAGAGGGCCAAGGTGGGGTCAGGGAGTGGACGAATCCCCCAGCTCAAACCCACCCTCCTCAGAAAGCCTCTCTGTCCTGGAGGGTAGCTAATGGGGAGACTCGGGGGAAAGTTCCCCTGCCCCCCACACTCAGAGGCTGTGTGACCTCAGGCAAGTCACACAGCCTCCCTAAAGCTTTCTGCAACTCAGTTCCTGCATCTGTACAAATGGAACGGAAAGATGACCCTAGAGTGGCAGCCAGGATTAAATTAAATGAGATGGCGCCTGTGAAACCCTCCAAGCCTGTGTCATCATGGGCACCTACAGATATCTAAGGTGGACACTAAGGTGGCGTCCCAGCGGTCGAGGGAAACAGCCAGGGGTTAATAGCGACTTAACCAAGATACACATTTTCCTCAAGGAGTAAGGATGGGCCTCATGGGTGCCTTAGAAACAAAAGCCATTTTTATCTCACTTTCCTCCTGCCCATAAACAGATATTTGAAAAGTTTGCCATGTAAGCTTTAATTCCTGCTCACCCAGAAATATTTTAAAAGGGTGCAAACTTTTCTATGGGTTGAGCACTCTGCTAACCACATTCCATGCATTTAAGCACTGAATCCAACGAAAGATAGGAAGTAGGTATTACGCTTCCATTTTACAGGGGAGAACATTAAGATTCAGAAAAGCTGTGTAAATCTGTCCCCGGGCCTGGGGCTGGGACATGCTGAGCCTGGGTAAATCTAACTGCAAAGGGCCCATTCTCCGACTCTCTTTTTACACCCAGCTCAAAGCCTCTTCTCTGAAAACCTGCTTGGTGTGAGACAGGCTCCGGACCCTGAACAGCTCTGTGAGGGCAGCAGTGTAATGCACACCCTACAGAGATACTCAAGCCCAGACTCCGTATGAGAGAGGTGCTTCCAACCCACTCCTGTTGACCTGCTCCTCCCCTGTCCCCTCCTGGATCTCAGCTTTCCTTGCCACCAGCTGCCCTACTCCTCATTCCCCATCCTCTCTCCTGCCTCAGGGTTGCAATTGACTCCCACCTGCCCAACGGGCTCCACTCATGTGCCCACCCAGCAAGGCTGTCTCAGGTGGTCTTGGGTGGCACCTATTTCCACCCAACCCCCAACACCCACCTTCACAAGCACCACCCAGAGGACAGGTGGTTCCACACTCTGATCATCCCCCAGCTCTCCGATCTGGACCAGATGCTGATTTCTCATATCTGAAGTACCATCATATGGTTTAGGGATTTGTTCTGTGTCTCTAAGGCAGAGTCTGGGAGCTTTGGGGAGGATTCCAGCTTATCACCAAGAAGGCGTTTCAGGAGTCTGAGGGCTTGGACAAGAGATTGACTTCCTCAGGAAGAAGTGAGCCTCCTGCTCCTGGAAGAGTGGGAGCAGAAACTGGACAGTCCCTCGGCAAGACAGCCAAGAGGATCTGGGATTCAGCTATGGGATCACACTGGCTGCCCCCTGAGGAAACTTTACGTCTTTAAGAAAACTCTGTCCCACCTAGGACACCACCAAAACGTAGTCTTGCACTTGCTCCTGGCCTGAAGCCCACGTCGGAATGCGCTTCAGAGGCTTTTCCTAGCAGCCACTACTTACGCCTGCTGGAACTCCCTCTTGAACCCAAGCTCTTCTCTCTTCCTGGCTGTGGCCAGGCCAGGTGGACGTATTCTGTAACCAAACACTCAGGTTGCTAATGTCATCCAGATGTTCCCCGCTGGCTGCAGCCAGGGCCTGGCTCCCGGTCAACAGGATGTGCCGCCGCTCAATGTCAGGGCTTCTCCTCTAAGGAAAAGCTTCATCTGTCAAGCAAATGAATATGAACTTACTCTGAAACCAAACTGAAGCTTCCCGCTTTTCCCCCACAGCCATGAGTGCCCAGGAGGGCACCTCCAGCGTGGCATCACGACCTGAGTCAAGTGCCCCATCTCTGCGTTTTCTTCCTGTGTGGCCTTGGCCAGGCTGCTTAATCCCACTGAGCTCTACTTCCTCTTCATCCAAAGGAAGGTTAAATGGTCTAACATAGGGCTGCTCGCACTGTAGGTGTGTTTGAGTCTCCTGGGGGTGGGGGTGGGGGGCTTTGTTAACATGCAGAGCCAGATTTAGCAGGTCTAGGGTGTGGCCTTTCTAACAAGCTCCCAGGTGATACTCCTGCTGCTAGTCAGTGAGCAGTGAGGCTTGGACAGACAAGAAAGGCAGGAGAGGGGAGTGCAGGGGCTCAGGACTCAGGCTCCGGCAGAGAGCACCTAGATTGGAATCCCACTGTGCCTACTTACTGGCTGTGTGACCTTGGAGAAACTCATTCGACTTACCATGCCTCAGTTTCCCCATATGTGAAATGCAGATAATTAAAGTAACTACCTCATAAGGTCATTGTCAAGATTAAATGAATTAACACAGATAAAGAGCTTGCAACAGTACCTGACATATAGCTTTTGTTTGTTTGTTTTTAACATAAAAAGATATGTAAAAGCTTTAGCCCTTTCTTATGGTGCATAATCACTGTCCAATAAATGTTTGTGACATCCAAAAACAGGGTATGGGTGGAGCCATGAAGAGTTGCATACATTTTGACCTGACTTAACAAATGATATGATTCCAGGAACGCAAAGATTTTCATCTTTTTTTCTGAATCTCAACGAGTCACAGCCAGTTGGAGTTTGAAAGTCTTAGAGATTGTCTGGTCCAGTCTCTCTAGTTTATGGCCAAGGGCACAGAAGACAAGAGGAAGAGACTCACTCAAGGGTATATCAAGCTTTCAACAAAGAACTGGCTGCTTCTTTTTAGTGTTCAGGTCTTCCCATGGCCAGAATTTGCCCCAGTCTACCAAGTCCAGCTCAATTATTTTATTTGCGGAGCGGTGGAGGGGAAAGCTTGGTAACAGCCATGGGAAGCATTGGAACAACTGATCCAGAAGATTGCTTGCAGCCATGTCTCCTGCCCCCGCCCAGCTGGGAGCTTCTTAAGGCCTCCCATTCTGCTGGTACTGCAGGTAACAGTCAATTCTCATTATTCATGGGAGTTATGTTCTATCAAGCTGCCTGAATGCCAAATTAGCGGACATGGAACCACAGCTCCTAGGAGAAATACAGGGCCGGGTTCCTGTGAGTTTCTCATCACAACACTGTTGTCAACCAATCAATACATCACCTTATTTTATGCATGTTTCTGTTTAAAGACACTTTATCAAATATATATTGTTGTTTCACTAACATTCAGTTCACGACCAACAGCACAACTCGCAGCTGAACAAAGCTTAGCTAACTCATGGATGCTCTGTGTCAGGCACATCACAGCCTCCTCGTGCTCAGGAGCGCTCGACAGCACTTCAGCACTGTGCTTAGGGACCATTTAAACAACAAGAAGCACGAAGATGCGAAAAACATGGCACTAAATATACCTCAGAAAGGACATTCGGACACAGTCTGAGAGCCGAGACAAGAAGGCAGAGCATTGCACCATTCAGCCTAGGCTGGGAGCATGTGCGTCAGGTGATTCCAATTTCTCACCACTTTGTGCAGGTTCTTGAATAACTGCAAAGGCACCACAAGTATTGATTTGGGGATTATGAATACATTTTAGCCAGCAGGTGAATTTGCAAATAGAGAATCTGTGGATAATGAGGACTGACTGTATTTGTGTACATGTTTCATGCCTACCTCTGGGCCAGGAGCTCTGGGAGAGTAGGGTCCCTGCCTATTGTCGTTTTCTCTCCACATCCCTGGGGTCTGGGACATGGGAGGAGGGAAAGAAGAAGGGGAGATGGAGCAGGCTTTAAGCCTTCTGGCAGATCAGCAACTCACAGCCTGCTGGCACTGCTAGAGGAAACATTCTCTTTAATGAGCTTTAGGAGATCCTGGAGGGGGAAAATAATCAATGGCAACTTTCTCTCCAACTTCAAGAACCACTTACCTTCCGGGCAAAGCTTCTCTGCTGGTCTTTTCTCTTCCCTTTCCCAGCCATTCCCACCTGGCATCTCAGGATTCCCAGGCCACCCTCCTGGCACCAGCATGGTGGTGTGCAGGCAGGTGGTATGGCCAGGGGCAGGAGGAACCCCCAGGATGCTGAGGGTCAGTGGCCAAGGATGACATTCTGGGAGAACTCTCGGACAGCAGGAAAGGAACAAATATTTCCTGAGCACCTGACATCACATGTCAGGGCCTTCCTGGGTGTGCTGTTTTCTTTCAGACAATCCTGAGAGATAGGTATTGTTATGTATTGTTATTATTATCAGTATTGTCCACCTTTCTTTCTTTCTTTCTTTCTTTCTTTCTTTCTTTTTTTTTTTTTTTTTTTTTTGATGGAATCTCACTCTGTCACCCAGGCTTGAGTGCAATGGCGTGATCTTGGCTCACTGTAATCTCTGCCTTCTGGGTTCAAGCAATTCTCCTGCCTCAGCCTCTGGAGTACCTGGGACTACAGGCACATGCCACCACACCCAGCTAATTTTTGCATTTTTAGTAGAGATGGGGTTTCACCATGTTAGCCAGGATGGTCTCGATCTCCTGACCTCATGATCCACCCACCTCGGCCTCCCAAAGTGCTGGGATTACAGGCGTGAGCCACCATGCCCTGCCATCACATTTTCTAGAAAAGGACACTAGGACTAGGATGGAAACCAGGTGAAGCTGGTTGCCTGAGCTCTCACAGGTGGTAAGTGATAGAGCCACAGCCAAACCCAGGGCTTCAGATGCCAGATCCGGTTGTCAACCTTAAATAATGAGATTCGGAAAATGTGATGAAGTATAGAGTGTGTTCGATCACATAGCTCAAGAAGAGGCACCCGGAACCACCCCAACTCCAAACGAACGGGGTCAGAGTTCCAAAGTGGAGAAGTTTAACTTACGTGAACATTTTAGCAGGATGACATTTTTCATACAAGACCAGTCCATACGCCACAGTGATTTGATTGGTTACAGATTGCTACATTCCAAGGAAGATTACTTTAGTACACCATGAGGTAGTGATCTGAGAAGGTCTTATCTTTGGCTCTGTTTGGTCTTAATTATTTTTATTTTATTATTTTTATTTTTTAATAGCTTTTGGGGTACAAGTGGTTTTTGGTTACATGGATGAATTGTATAGAGGTGAAGTCTGAGATTTTAATGCACCCACCACATGAGTAGTGTACATTGTACCCATAGGTAATTTCTTATCCCTACACCCCTTCTGAGTCTCCAAAGTCCATTATACTACTCTGGATGCCTTTGCACACCCATGGCTTAGCTCCCACTTATAAGTGAGAATGTGCGGTATTTGGTTTTTCATTCCTGAGTTACTTCACTTAGAATAATGTCCTCCAACTCCAACCAAGCTGCTGCAAAAGACATTATTTCATTCTTTTTTATGGTTAAATAGTATTCCATGGTGTATATATACCACATTTTCTTTATCATTCATTGGTTGATGGGCACTTAGGCTGATTCCATATCTTTGCAAGTGTGAATCCTGCTGCAATAAACACACATGTGCAGGTGTCCTTTTGGTGTATTGATTTCTTTTCCTTTAGGTAGATACCCAGTAGTGGGATTGCTGGATCAAATGGTAGGTCTACTTTTACTTGAGAAATCTCCATATGTTTTCCATAGAGGTTGTGCTAATTTACATTCTTACCGCAGTGTGTACGTCTTCCCTTTCCCCCACATTCATGCCAACATCTATTGTTTTTGGACTTTTTAGTAATGACCATTGACCATTCTTTCAGGAGTAAGGAGGTATTTCATTGTGGTTTTAATTTGCATCTCCCTGTTGATTCATGATGTGAACATTTGTTCATGTTCATTGGCTATTTGTATACCTTCTTTTGAGAAATGTTTGTTCGTGTCATTTGCCCACTTTCTTTATGAGATTGGTCTTAATTATTTACAGGAGAGAAAAGGCAGAAGTTGCAGCTGCATGCCTCGTGACTCAGGCCACATGGCCACACTCCTCTCAAGGCCTGGAATAATTTAAAGTTTCAACAGCTTTAAGTTTGAATTATTATAAGCTTGAATTCTATAATTTCACACAGTGCTCACTCCATCCCTTCACGTGCCTCTAAATTGAAAGTGACCCAGACCAAGTCCAGCCTGTTGAGCTCCCTGTGCTGGTCCCTTAGCTACCAGCATGGTGGAATGAACGGTTGGCCTCAGCACCGTGGCCAGGAGGCAGTGCCTTCCTTGCCTTTCCGTGCTTGCCTCACTCCTCTTTCTGGAGAATGTGAAGGGAAGTGAATAATGCATCTACAGCTATGGGGTGGTCTTCAGCTCATAGCACAAAAGGGAAAGAAGTTAGCGTGGGTGGAAGTATGGCCCTGGAACCCTCCAACACCCTGCTTGCCCTGGCCCTGGAGCCCTCCAACACCCTGCTTGCCCTGGCCCTGGAACCCTCCAACACCCTGCTTGCCCTGGCCCTGGAACCCTCCAACACCCTGCTTGTCCTGCTGAGGATGGTGGAATCCAGTGGGCTCCCCATAATGGCTCAGCCCTAGCATCTGAGATGTCCCCAGACCTAGGGGCTCTGGAGGGACCTGTGCAGTAGAGCAGGACCTCTGCAGCCACGCGGCCACACAGAAGGTCACGGATAGTTTGGACACCGTTCTTCCCCCTTCCCTATTCCTCTTTCCCTATTCCAGTCCCAAACTTCCCTGCACACTCCTAAGATCGCTGCATCCAGATTGGGTTCCAAAAAGATGGCCACTGAGCTCATACCAGAGCACAGGCCTTGAGCACGAGCATTTTCAGGGTAAGAGTTGGGCCTGTGGTGGGGAGGGGGCACTGAGTCAGGGCAGAGGGCAGCTGAGTGGAGGAGGAAGCTGTGCTCCCCCGGAAGCGCCCCCTGCAGAACAGGCACTTCCAGGTGATGCTCACTGAGAGGGTGTCCGCAGCTCCGCTCTGGATGGGGAGAGCCTTGAGGGACAGCAAGAGTCCCCTCACTCATTACCTGGCACAGATCCAAGCTTCGAGCCTCCCTGCTTCACTGCAGTCCCAGGGGAGGTGGGCAGGACAGGAAATGTTAAAGATGAGAGGGGCCTCAGTGTGGGCCCGTGTCCTTCTTGCAGCCTGGGCACCAAGTACAGCATCCGGGAGCCCTCACTCTTAAGCCAGGAACTTTCCACCCAATCCTGCTGATGTGTGAGTGCCTCTTCCTCACGCAGAGAAGCCTGACTTCCTCGGCTCCAACATGAGCCCCTCCATCAAATTCGCTATTTAGCCCTGACTTCCCAGTGGTCCCTGTTGCTCTTGTCTGGAACTATAAGCAATACCTAAGACAGAAACAAGATTCTGGTTGGCCCTGGGCCACATGATAGGGAACTGGAACAACTGACCAGAGGGGATGGAGGTCCTTGTCAATGGTTATACAAGCCTTCATTGAATGTGCTGTCTAGGCCAGGCCCAGTACTAGGCACCAGGCAGAGAGGAAAATAGGATGTATTCCCGACCTCACATTGCTCCCAATGTATATGTATGATGGAAACAGATTATTTGGTCGGACCAGGAGAGGGGTCAGCAATTTTTTTTTTGTAAAGGAAGACATAGTAAATGCTTTAGGCTTCGGGGCCTGTAAGGTCTCAGAAACAATTACTCAATTCTGCCTTGCAGCATGAAAACACCCATAGATAACAAGTAAACAAATGAGCATGGCTGAGTCCCAATAAAACTTTATTTACAAAAGTGGGCAGTGGGCCAGGTTTTGCTTACAGGCTGGGACCCCGATCTAGGATATAAGTTATACAATAAGTAATTTCAAAACACAAAGGAAGGGGGATTGATTACCACTGGAATGGAGATGAGGTGAAAAGTTTTGAGGGAGAAGCAAATCACCACCCTTCTCTTGGCCTCTGAAACACAAATGTTCCCACCTGGCTCACTGGCTTGAGAACGTAGGGGTTGGGAAGAGTGTGGGAGTGCCTTAGAAACACACATCAGGACTCAAACCCCTACCATTCATCCACACCGCCTATTAAACACTTTCTAATCATTTATTCAGCACTCATCCTTTGGTTGTTGGACACGAAGCACTACACTATGCTCTTTACATAAATTATCTTATTTTACCTTAAAATAATCCATTTAGGTAGATAATTATGATCCCCATTTTACAGAGGAAGGGACTGAGAGAGGAAACATTGATTTAGTAAATACCTACTATACGATAAACTTCAACAAGCTCCACCATTCTAGGCAGGGAGGTGGTGCTGTTCTGGGTAAAGCCCCATTTTTCAGCTGTACAGACCTGCATTTTTATCCTGGTTCCTCATTTAGTGTTCGGGTTAGAGAAGGCTTAAGCTCTCTGAGACTAAATTTCCTCATTTGGAAAATGAGAATTCGATGCCTGTCTTGCAGAATTTCCTTGCAAAGCGGAGAATTGGTGTTGACGCGTGGAAAGGGCCTGGCCCGGTGCCTGGCGTGCAGTCGGTGCTCACTGCACCCACCGCTAGTAGGTGAATACTGATAGAGAGAAGCACCGCAACCTCAGATCACGTGCTCATCTGTAGGAACAATGCAAACCTCTCGTGCTTCCTTCCTAGAAGTCTCTTTCAGGAAGAGATCTTTGGCTGACCCTGGGACCAGGGCAGAAGGCTTCTCTTCCATGTGGTTACAATTGGCCCTTTGAGGGGCCATCACCCGAGGGGACAGAGCCACTTCCCCCGTCTCCACACCAAGTGGTCCGATTAGAGCCAGCCACCAGAGTGAGGCATCCGGGGGCAGAGGCCGGGCAGTGATGGATAACCCCATCCAAGGACGCATACACAGGGCTATTTTGGGGCCTCCTGCCTGGGAGGCAGCCTCCTTGGGGCATGGGGGCCACTGACCCGGAAACAAATTAAAGGCACATCTGTTGGGAGGCCATTTCCAGCCATGGCTCCAAGCAGCCGCCCACATTCCTGAAACAAGGGGGCTGTGTGTGTGGGGGTGAGCCAGGCTCAAACTGTTCATGCTGGGACTCCAGGGCTGCAGCCTCTAGCCAGGAAAGAGCAGCCATGGGGGATGTGGGGCCTGAAAAAAAAAGAAGGGCAATTCCTGGGCCAAGCTTGTTTCTGTCAAAGAGGGAGTTGTTTTTCAGGGTCTGGAGTGACTGGGGTTTTTGGATGCTGGGGATTTCCTTACACTCAGCAATCCAGATCAGCTGTCTCCACTTGGAAGACTCCGAGCATGAGCTCTCTCCTCCAACTCCCTATTAACAATCAAAACCCTTCTCATAGTCACAGTGGACCATCTTAGCTCACATATTAGAAGACCCAGGATTCATTTTCCTCTAAACTGGGCGATAGTCCACCTTGGCATTTAGAACTTGCTATGGATAATAAGATAATATTTTGTCTCTGGGTCCTCCATCTATTGGCCTTAGAGTGCCTCTGAGGCACCACAGGGGAGGGAATGCATGTGCTCAGTAAGTATTCTCCGAATGGATGAATGGATGGAGTATGGATAGATGAATGGACAGATGGATGGATGCAGGATAAATGGATCAAGTATGAATGGATGGATGGACGGATGGATGGAAGATGGAGGATTAATGGATGGACAGATGGATAGATAGAGGATGGATGGATGGATGGATGGATGATGAACAAAGAATGGAGGGAGTATGGAAGATCGATGGATGGGTGGATGGATGGATGGATGACAGAGAATGGATGGATGGATGGAAGATGAACAGATGAATGGATGGATGGAGGATAGATACATGAATGAATGGAGGGATGAATGAATGGAGGGATGAATGGATGGATGGATGGAGATTGGATTGAATGAATAGTCTGTGTGGGCACAGAGAATAAAAAGAAGATAAAAAGATGTCTAAGGCCCCTTAGAATCTTAGCATCATCTTCAGATGGAAAGAGTGCTGACATGAGTTCCTTATTGCCCCTGCTTTCTCTGTGGACTTTCCATCCCTGACCTCTCCCCTCTCCTCCCACCCAGGAGAAATGAAATGACAGAGACAGGTCAGATAAAGACAGAAAATAAATTCTGGGACCTTGCATCAGACCACTGCCTCTGGGAGAAACAGAACAGCCAGCAAGACTTTCTTCAAAAAATAATGTATTAAAAACGTTGTCTGATTTTGTTGACTGCCTGTCAAATTTGGAAACCTAGAGAGTGTGAATGTCTCCACTGACAATGTTCACTGATCCATTCATTGAACAATTACATTCTCTAAGCACTTACTCTGGGCCAGGCTTTGTGTGAGGGGCTGTGGAGAATCAAACATAAATCCTCTAGGTCCCTGCCCTCCAAGGGCTCACAATCTGGTGGAGGAGGCACATAAACCCACAGGTGGGCAGTGTGATGGTGGCAAAACCGTGAAGTAGTGAAGGGTGGAGGTTTGAAGCCAGACTGGGTTCAGATCCTGGCTCCACCACCAACTAGCTGTATGGTCTTGGGAAAGTTGCTTAACCTCTCTGTGTCCCAGTTTTAGCATCTGTAAAATGGGGATAATAGTGGATTAAAAAGAGTTATTATTGGCCAGGCACAGTGGCTCACGCCTGTAATCCCAGCACTTAGGGATGCCAAGGTGGGCAGACCACTTGAGGTCAGGAGTTCAAGACCAGCCTGGCCAACATAGTGAAACCTCGGCTCTACTAAAAATACAAACATTCGCTGGGCATGGTGGCGGGTGCCTGTCATCCCAGCTACTTGGGAGGTTGAGACACAACAATCCCTTGAACCCGGGAGACGAAGTTTTCAGCGAGCTGAGATCACGCCACTGCACTCCAGCCTGGGCGATAGAGCAAGAATCAGTCCCAAAATTAAAAAAAAAAAGTTATTATTTATTAAAGTACTTAGAACAGTGTCTGACCCACAGGAAGTCCTATATGAAGATTTGTCAGATAAAATAGCCACAGTACAGTAGGGATGCAGAGGAGACATCCTGGTGCTGCCCAACCTGAACAGAGTGATCTTTAGTAGCTTCAGGGACAGACGCCTTGTGGAGGAGGTGGCATCTCAGTGGGACCTCAGCTAGTCAGCTGTTTCTTAAATTGACAGGTACTTACTGTATCCTAGGCACCGTTTTAGGCCCATGGCGTATCCGGTCTTCAATCATCCCCCCGTTGGCAGATGTAATTGCTACATGTACTTCACACAGGAGAAGAGTGACCAGCAAGGCTGAGTAACTTGTTCAAACACACACAGCTCGTCAATGGCAGAGCTGGGCTGCAAACCCGGGTGGCCTGACTATGGACAATTTTTGGCTTTGCCACTTGGCTGCATGTGATCTGAAGCACGTTACTTAACATGTCTGGGCCTAGCTGCTCTTTGGGAACAATGATGGTGGCCACCTTCAGGTGGGACTTAAGTGAGTTAATACGTGCAATGCAATGAGAACGGCAGCAGGCACGTGGTAAGGGCCCCGTGAGAGTCAGCCCCTGTCCCTGAAACTCTCAAACCTGCTTCCACCCACCTTGATCTATGGCCTCGGAGCACTGCAGTCTCCAGGCAGGTGACCCCTTCCAAGGAATGGCTCCTGTTCTTGGGAACCAATGATCCTTTCACTGAGGTACGTGTGCTTTGGGGTTGGGAGTATGTACTCTGAGGGTGGCATGTGGTTTGAGTTTGCAAGTGTATTTCCTCTAAGTCTAATGAGCCTCTGAAAGTGATTAAGCAGAAGACAGAAAAGCTGAGCCAATGCCTCTTTATCGGAAGAAATGATATCAAGCCTTGCGCCCCCAAACCCATTTCCCACCAGCTCCCTCATCCTCCCCCAAATAGGGGTGTAGTTCCTGGTGTCGTGGAAATTCCAACCCGAGTCCCTAAACAGCAGAGGAGATGGGACCTGGCTGGCAGGCATCCCCTGCCCCCTGCACCTCTGGCTCCTTCTTTCTCATTTGAAGGGAACTGGACACAGCCCAGAGCTCTGGGTCAAGCCCTGGCCCAGCCCCTGCCCCACCGGTCCCCTCGGGTGGAGTCGTCCTCAGCCTCTGCTCTGCTCACAGCTTCCCTCTGCTATGAAGGATGCCCTTCCCAGCCTCACTGCCAGAAACATCCTGCTCCTTTTCCCAAATCTCCAAGAAGTGGCCCTCACCGCAGCACCTCCTCTCACTGAGTTCACATGTCCACACGGGATTGTAAGTTTCTCCGCCTAGGGGCTTCTCCCTCACCCATTCGTGAGCTCCGGGAGGGTACGGCCCCCGCTGCCCTCAGCACACAGGGTGCTTTGGTGAATGCACTGGATGAAATGGAAGAAACTCAGCCTCAGGTTCTCTCCAGCCCGCAGCCTTCCTCCCTGAAGCTTCCTGTAAAGACAATTGTGCAAATGGCCCTCAGGTGTCCTGAGAGCCCCAGGCCAGCCCTGCTCCTCATCCTGACCCACAGAGAAAGGCCCCAGAGCCAGCTCCCACCCTGTGCCCCTGAGCAGACACCTCCACTCTTCTCTGGCACCTCCCCGCTGGAGAGGTGGAGTCAGGTGGAGGAGATTTTTAACACCTGTGCCTGCTGCAGGCTGAAGCACCACATGGGGATGTAGAAGTGGTCAGGAAAGGCCAGGCAGGGGTGGACACTGAAGCAGATGCTGAAAGAACAGCCCAGAAGGAGGGACAGGGTGCCGAAGCCTGGAAGCCCTGCTTTCAGGGTCTCGGAAGCTCCCTACCCCACCCCAGGGCAAGGAATGCTGTATCCAGGGCCTCTGACAGTTGTGTCATTGCCCTGCAGTGATGTGGCATGGACATGTTGGCCTGTCTGGGTGCACTGCCCTGGCTGGGGGTGCTCAGGAAGCCGAGGCTGCCCCCATCACACTCCGACAGCTTCCTGCAAGTCACTTCCCATTGTGCGGGGCCGTCCCACCTTCTTCTGAGAATGGAAGAGATGAGCATAGGCCTTGGAGGCCCCTGCAAACGAACTTGAATCTGATAATGCCACAACTAAGCTAATCCCCATAACAGTGCAGGGTGGACATGAGGCTTAAAAAACAAGACAGTGGTCACCAGCCATCCCCTCCCAGCCGTCCCCTCCCAGCCATCCAGCACATCATGATTTCCACAGCCCTTTTCCTCCTGGTGTCTCAGACCATCCAGGTCGCCTGGGAGCCTGGTCGGGCAGGTCGCCTGAGGAATGATCTTGGAGGTATCTTTCAAGACCACCTATGCCAAGGAGTGGAGCTGGAAACGGCTGCTCCGCCATGGGACACGTCAGTCTGTGTGACCAGCGTACAGAAGAGTGACTGCAAGTGAGACTGGGGAGGTAAACAGAACAAATCCAATCCCTTAGCTGCCCAGCTAAAGAGACTGGCTTGCCTGCTGGTGCTAGAGGCACCAAGGAACTCTGCAGGGGAGTGATGAGGGCATTCTGTGCCAGGGAAAGCCACTCTGGGAGCCACAACAGGGCTGCATTGGCTGGGAACTCCCTCATGAGCTGTGGCATGTGGTGGGAGGTGATGGCTTGGACTCTACAGGGGTTCCCACAGCCACATGGGGAGCCCTGGCAGACAGGCACCAGAAGCTCTCAGAAGACAGGTGTCAGGAAGAGCTGGGGACACCAGGAAGAGCTTCCTGCAGGAAGCATCACAGTGGCTGACTTGAAGTAGCAGTAGGTTTGGACAAGCAAAGAGAGGGCACTGTTATAATGAGGAGGTTGGGGTGCCTTCAACCTAGGAAAGGAGATCTGTGTGTCCCAGGGTCATGGGTAGAGACTCTCTGACTGCGGGAGGATGCGAAGCCATGGAGCGTGCTGGCGGCCGGCTGCCCAGCACAGGGAGAAAACGCCATGGCTGGCTCTGACACGTATCACTGTCCCTGCAAGACACCATCCCACGTAAGTCCCCGAATCTGTGCTAAGGACAGGGCCTGGGAAGGAAAGAAGTCTTCCTACAAAGATTGAAAAGGACTTTGATGTCATAGACTCCAGCCCCCTGCCTGGCTCTGACATACCCTCTGTCATATCTACACTGAGTCCTTCACCAGCTCATGGACACCCAACTTCAGGCATGGGGACCTCCCTTCTCAGAGCAAGCTTTGCCAGCTCTTGCATTTCGGTTCACTTCTGAATACTGAATTGTAAACAACACCTGTCCATCTTTTGGGAGGAAATAGGACCACTGTGATCTTCAGGGCAGAGGAGATTCTTTCTCAGTGTTAAATGCAAAGTTGGCCCTTACTATAGAATGACTGTCCGGGATTAGGGAATGCCCGACAAGAGCTGAGCCCTCATGGACTGGGAGTGAGGAGACTTGGGGTCTGGTCCCAGCTGCTCTTACCGCTTGTGCCTGTCACTTCATCTCTCCAGACCTCAGTTTGCTGATTTGAAAAAAGAAAATGAGGTTAATTTATCCCCATTTCATAGGGCTGTTAGGATGAACAAATACATTCTTGGGTGTGAAAGCACAAAGACACTCTAAATGCAAGTTATCATTGATGATTCTTGCTGGTAGTTGGGTAGTGGGGATGATAATAATGTCCACTAGAACGCACTCTCTAATGAGTTTGAGTAACTTAAAGCACAAAGCCAAGGTGAACATTCAACCTGCAGCCACAGGGCACAGGTCACAGCTCAGCCCTGGAGAGATTTTTTTTTTTCCCACAAACTACCCTCCAAAGGAACAGACCATGCTTAGAGGAGTGAGCTCCCTGTCACTGATGGTATCCAAGCAGCCTCTGGGTACCCCGTTGCCTCTGATGATATAGAGGAGCTCCTGTCCCAGGGAAAGGAGTTTTGGAGTATGAACCAGCGATTTCTCAGAATGTTCTGGCGCAGAGAGGGTGACTCAAACCATTGCTCCATTGCTTTAATTCCTGCTTCCCACTTCCCCTTGGCAGCAGTGGGCGTGCCATTGTAAAATCCAATTCGTGGGTTGGATTCCCTGCCCCCACATCACACCCCGCTTCACATGCTCTGCCATGCATTCCTCTGTCAGGAGCTTGAAATAGGTCTCCAGGCCAGCTGGAGAGTCAGGGTGGTCAGGGACCCCCCTCAGGGGTGGGAGAGGGAGGATGGAAGAGAAGACTCCAGCGACCTTCCTCTGCGGTTATCTCCTCCCATCTGTAAACAGCGCCTGGCCCTCCCCGGGGCAGCCGCAGCCTCACACTCCGGGTGACAGGGTGTTTGGACATTCGGAGACCCTCACCCGCCCGCCTTTGTTCTCCAGGCTTAATGAAGGGACTGCTAAAATCCCAGTTGCCAGATAAGATGACAGGGCAGTCTTTTAGGGTTATGGATGGTACACATGAGGTGACAGGATGAATTCCTGTGTGCAGAGGGATCTGAGCCCCCGCCTGTGACCAAAGGTGTACTCATCTCAACTGGTACAAGTCTGGTCCTTCAGCTTCCAAAACAAACATTGCTCACTCATGCAGAAAGATTACAGGAAGACACCAGGAGAGGGGCATTTGGGGAGCAAAGTACACTGCCTGCAAAACCAAAGCCCAGACACACCCAAGAGGGTCTGTCTCTACCCTCAGCTCACCTTCAGCCTGAGTCACTTCCTATTTCTTTCCCATTCATGATAAGAACCGCATCTCACTAGGTGCATTTTAGTTTACAAAGTGCTTTTACTTGATTTCACGGGACCGTCATACCTCCTCGAGGGTGAGGATGTGACGGAGAGACTGGATGACATCTGGTGTGTCACCTAGCTCTCTGCACTTGGGCTGACTCGCTGGGCTTTCTGAGCCTCTGTTTCCCTTGCTGGTGAGTGGAGACTCTCGCAGGGCTGTGGCAGGGCCATCGTGAGACAGCATATTGGGAAATGCCTGCAGCCTTCCTGACTTGAGCTGCCATTGTTCCATTGTCACGGGCAGCTTGGGAAGGTAGCGTCTTCTGCTTGGTTCACTGCTGTGTCCAGCACCTAGAAGCCTCATGGAATAGAACTGGTGCATGTTACATTTTTACTGGCTGAATAAATATTCATGGATGTATTTGTGGGTTTCTCGGGCTCTGCCAGAGCCGTCGTGGCTGTAGAGTAGTTACAGGCGGGAGAGGCTCTTGCTTGGACTCTAAGGGGTCTGCCCCACATGGTGCCTCCCAGGCACCTCTGGCCATGGATGAAAGGCCTGTTCAGAGCCTCCTCCCTGGCTCCTGGCCGTGGCCCTGGCCCGTCGCTGAGCCACTCGGCAACTCTGGGTCAGGGAAGTTGCCTTCTCCAGCCACTGGGGGCTGCAGCCACCCTTGGCTTCCACATCCCACCTTAGGCTGCCAGGTGGGCCCACACTTGTATCATATCAAGAAGCAGCATCTCCCTTACTCACACATTCACACACACACTCACTCACACACACACTCTCTCACACACACATACTCTCACACACACACTGACACACACTCTCACACACACACTTACACACACATTCCCACACACTGTCTCACACAGACAACACACACACTCACAGACACTCCCACAGACACTCCCACACTCACACACACACTCACACACACACACTCACACACACACTCCCCCCCCCCCCCCAAACACACACACACTCCTGAGTGTCTTGCCAGGGCTGGTCTAGAGACCAGAGCCTGGTTCCTGGGACCTGCCCAGTCTCTGGAAGGAACTTGACCATGACTGCAGGCATCACTCATGCTCTTCTCACTCATTTATGAGTTCTCCAGAGCTCTGGGGGGAAACTCCCCTTGCCCTACCCCTCCCTCCAGCCCTTAGAAACTGAAGGCACAGGACGGACTGTAAGGACATCAGCACTGGAGGTGACAGTCCAGTTTGGGACAGAGTGATACCATTTCTTTTTCATTTTCTTCAACCTTGAGCAGCCTCCTTCCAGCACTTTGTATGTTGCTGGAATCCTGCTCGCTTCTAGATCTTATGAACTCATTTGCCTAACCCTAGCCGGAAGCCTGTTGGTGGTTCCAAGGCAGATGAGGCACTGGGAGTTGTGCTTTCACCACGTTGCTGATGAGCCTTGATTTGCCCACAGTTGTGCTTCCTCGGCCCCACCCAGGAGCTCAGTGGGCCCAGGGGGCCTGCCCCTGCTGGGGAACTGACAGGGGCTGGTCGGAAGGCCTGCCCCTCAGCTGCCCAATCAGAGGCCCAAGGGGCAAAGCCAACAAAGGACCCCGGGGCAGTCTGTGGGGCGGGGGTCAGTCTGATGCATTATGTAACAGAAAATAGGCTGTGACAGAGAACAATAAACACTGGGCCTGGGAGAGAGACTGTTTTTGGCAACTGCCTGGTTGGTGGAGAGATGCTTCTTCTCCCACTTTCTTCCTCCCGCTGACATAGCCACATGGGACAAAATGCCCACTTAGGGAAGCCCCTGCAGATATATTTGCCTCACAAGTTCCCTCCACCCTCACCAACTCTCACTGCAAGAGCTAGCCTTGCTTCTGCCTTCAGCTGGGCTAACCCTAAGTCCATCTGCACCCCACGACGATTGTAAGGCATGTGGAGGCTATACCACCCCTTCTCCATAGCCCTCTATGGCTCCACATTGCCCCAGGGTAAACACTGACCACTGAGACTGGGAATGCAACGCCTTCCTCAACTCCTCAACTCCCAACTCTCTCCCTTCACCTTAGGCTCTGCTTCTTGGGACAAAGTGGGCATCACCCTCTACTTTCTTGCCACCAGGCATCCTACTCCTGTTGTCTGAAATGCCTACCCCCTAGTTCTTCCTCATCTATACATCTTCATTATTACAATTTTTCAAATTCTAACTGAAAACTCACCATGGCCCTTAACCCCCTTTGTATACAGGATGAGTTCTTTCTCCAGAGCACAGTCCTTGCACCTTCATTTTGTAGCTGGCTTTTGCAGGTTTGTCTTCCTGTACTATTATGAACTGCTTGGGCAAAAGAACTGTAACCACTTCATTGTTTTGTGCCCATGCCTGCCATGGAAGAGTTCAGATCAAGAGGGTGAGGCAGACATTTAAAGAGATGCATGCGGCCGGGTGAGGTGGCTCAAGCCCAAATCCCAGCATTTTGGGAGCCCAAGGCGGGCGGATCATTTGCAGTCAGAAGTTTGAGAACAGCCTAGCCAACATGGCAAAGCCCCATCTTTACTAAAAATACAAAAATTTGCTGGGCATGGTGGCATGTACCAATAGTCCCAGCTACTTGGGAGGCTGAGGCAGGAGAATCACTTGAACCCGGTAGGTGGAGATTGCAGTGAGCCAAGACTGCACCACTGCACTCCAGCCTGGGCAACAGAGTGAGACTCTGTCTCAAAAGTAATAATAATAATAATAATAATAATAATAAATAGATGCATGTAGCAAAGCTTTAAAGGTGCCACAGCAGAAATACCCATGGTGCATTTGTTTTTGTTTAATTTTGTTTTGAGACGGGGTCTCTCCCTGTTGTCCAGGTTGGAGTACAGTGGTGCAATCATGGCTAAGTGCAGCTTTGAATTCCTGGGCTCAAGTGGTCCTCGTACCTCACCCTCCTGAGTGGCTGGGACTACAGGCACGTGCCACCACCCCCAGCTAATTTTTTACTTATCTGTAGAGACTGGGTCTCACCATGTTGCCCAGGTTGGTCTTGAGCTCCTGGCCTCAAGCGATCCTCCCATCTCAGCTTCCCAGGCTGCTGGGACTATAGGTGTGGGCCATCATGCCCGGTCCCCATAGTGCATTTGTTTAAAACTCTAGGCCATGGGATCCATGTGGACCAAAGAGCTAAGAGGACAAATGGCTGGCATAGACAAGGAACCACAGCAGTTAGTTGAGTACTGCTGGAATGCTCTTGCGGGAGAAGACAAGCCTTGTGTGCCATGCTCTCATTAGGTCATCGTCCAGTAAGTGAAGAAACCCTTGAAAGACTTCTTCATTATAAACCATAATTAATAAACTATCTCAGTAAGTATCACAACCCCTCACTTATCAGAGTTTAGATGTCTACTAATCTAAGATATCCAAAATAATACCAAATCCAGGTCAGGCACGGTGGCTCATGCCTAAAATAATACCAAATCCAGGTCAGGCACAGTGGCTCATGCCTATAATCCCAGCACTTTGGGAGGCCAAGGCAGGCGGATCACTTGAGGACAGGAGATCGAGACCAGCCTGGCTGACATGGCAAAACCCTGTCTCTACTGAAAATACAAAAATTACCTGGGCGTGGTGGTGCACACCTGTAATTCCAGGTACGCGGGAGGCTGAGGCAGGAGAATCGCTTTAGCCTGGGAGGTGGAGGTTGCAGTGAGCTGAGATCACGCCACTGCACTCCAGCCTGGGCAACGGCGTGAGACTCTGTCTCAAAAATAAATAAATAAATAAATAAATACCAAATCCAAAGAATATGAGCAGCTAAGGAGGAAGAAAAACCTGGAGAACTCACGACATACTCTAATTAGTCACTTTGCTGACCAGAGGACAGGGGTCACCCACAGAGGGCATGAAGCCCTAGGCTCTGGAGAAACCTAGCAGGCAGGAGAGAGATGGAGGGCAGCATCAGGGAGGAAGAGTTGGATGAGATGTATCAATAACTCCAAACAAAAGGAAAGTAAATTGACAGATTAATGACAGACAGGTATACTTTCATACGTTGCTTCATTCTAAGAGACACTTGTGGTGATGAGAAAAATAAAAAATTAGCTAATAATAATAAGAGTCCATAATAAAATTGAGGCATCAACAGCATGACACAAAGTAGGTACACAAATACAATTGCTTAGAAATAGAGAGGAAATAGACATATCACAGTTAAGGCATGTTTTCTCCACCTGCTAAGTACACAAATTTAGAAAAGAGCAATTTACAAGGGAGAATCCACAGACACACAGCAAGCTCTGTGTGTTTCAAGTCACCTCCCAAACCTCTGATCAGACCAGTCCTTGGAAATGCCTTTTTCCACTAACCCAGTGACCCCCATGGTTTGGCAGCCACTGACTGACTCCCTATTTCACCTGTGTCTAGGCTCGCTGCCTGTATGAAAATGCTACATCTGTCAATCCCGTCTGTTTCTTCACCCTTACGCCAAAGTGCCTAAAATAGTGCCAGACAAATAGTGGGTAGAAAAAACATGCCAGTGATAAAACAAAATTTGGTATTGCATATAATGGAGTATGATCCCACCTTTAAAAGGAGCAAAATTCTGACACATATTACAACATGGATGAACCTTAAAGACATTATGCTAAGTAAAATAAGCCAGAGACAAAAAGACAAATATTGAAGAATTCCACTTACAGGAAGTACTTAGTCAGACTTGTAGAGACAGAAAGCAGAGTGGGGCTTCCAGGGGCTGGGTAGGGAATGAGGAGTTACTATTTCACCCGTACAGAGTTTTGACTGGGGATAATGAAAGATTCTGCAAATGGATGGTGGTGATGGTTGCAGAACAATGTGAATGTACTTCATGCCACTGAATTGAACACTTAAAAATGGTTAAGATGGTGAGTTTTATTTGTGTATATTTTACCATACATGCAGAAAAGTACTGGTGGACATACAGGTTTCAGTTACGTGGATCAAGCAAACAAACAGCTTTCTTCTACCACTCTGTCCTCCCCAACAAAATATACAACAAACCTGGCTGGAGAGACAACCAAAGGGGACTGGGCTATCCTTTTCCCTGTATTGCCTACTCGGGTCAGAAAATTAAATAATTGGCCAATAGGATTGGGCAACACTATAGGCCAATGTGAGCACCATGGCCCCACCAGCTATTCAGGGGGAGAGGGCAGGGGCTCAGGAAGCCACAGGAATTAGGCGTATGATGAAATGTCTTTATCTGCAATGTCAACACACAAAAAGGGAATGTTGAAATGGATGCTCCCCCTCTGAAGCTGCATGGATTTTATGTTCAAAGACTCAAGAGGAAACGGACAGGGATGAAATGTTTGCACTTGTTTCGTCTGGAGAAAAGCTCCAAGCCACCACCCTCTGCAGTCACACAGTCACACTATGGGCAGGCTCCTCACCTTTTCGAGTTCGTGTCATGTTTTAGTTACTAGAATATCTGGCTGTGTGTTTGGAGGGATTAAACTGTGCACATAGAATGCAATTCCCCTACTCTCCTATCACCCCTGGGTCCCTGCTTGAGTAGAACTGGAAGAGGACTGCACTGAACTCTTTCTCTTACATACCCATGAACCAAATATTCACACAATCTGGCAAATGTGTGGTGTTTCTCTGTCACTGCTTGTATTTTGCCATTCCTTTTTTTGTTTTAATTTTTTGCTAGTAGTAAGACATGTCCCCCTTTATTATGTCTGATGTAGGACCATTCACCTTGACAACTTGCCCTGTAGACAGCACCATAGTAGTGTATATCTTCAGTTAGAGTTCAGTGTCTTAGTCAGTTTGGCTGCTATAACAAAAATACCATAGACTTGGTGGTTTTTAACAATGAGCATTTATTTCTCACAGTTCTGGAGGCTGAGAAGTTCAAGATCTAGGCACTGGCAGGTTCAGTGTATGTTGAGGGCTGTTGCTTGGTTCATGGATGGCCATCTTTTCTCTGTGTCCTCACATGATGGGAGGGACAAGAAAGCTTTCTGGGGCCTCTTTTATAAAGACACTAATCACATGCTGAGGACTCAGCCCTCATGCCCTAAGCCCCTCCCAATGGTCCACCTCCTGATACCATCACCTTGGAGGTGAGATTTCAGCATATGGAACAGAACAGAGCCCTCAGAAATAATACCACACATCTACAACCATCTGATCTTTGACAAACCTGAGAAAAACAAGCAATGGGGAAAGGATTCCCTGTTTAATAAATGGTGCTGGGAAAACTGGCTAGCCATATGTAGAAAGCTGAAACTGGATCCCTTCCTTACACCATATGCAAAAATTAATTCAAGATGGATTAAAGACTTAAATGTTAGACCTAAAACCATAAAAACCCTAGAAGAAAACCTAGGCAATATCATTCAGGACATAGGCATGGGCAAGGACTTCATGTCTAAAACACCAAAAGCAACGGCAACAAAAGCCAAAATTGACAAATGGGATCTAATTAAACTAAAGAGCTTCTGCACAGCAAAAGAAACTACCATCAGAGTGAACAGGCAACCTACAGAATGTGAGAAAATTTTTGCAATCTACTCATTGACAAAGGGCCAATATCCAGAATCTACAAAGAACTCAAACAAATTGACAAGAAAAAAACAAACAATCCCATCAAAAAGTGGACGAAGGATATGAAGAGACACTTCTCAAAAGAAGACATTTATGCAGCTAACAGACACATGAAAAAATGCTCATCATCAGTGGCCATCACAGACATGCAAATCAAAACCACAATGAGATACCATCTCACACCAGTTAGAATGGCGATCATTAAAAAGTCAGGAAACAACAGGTGCTGGAGAGGATGTGGAGAAATAGGAACACTTTTACACTGTTGGTGGGACTGTAAACTAGTTCAACCATTGTGGAAGACAGTGTGGTGATTCCTCAGGGATCTACAACTAGAAATACCATTTGACCCAGCCATCCCATTACTGGGTATATACCCAAAGGATTATAAATCATGCTGCTATAAAGACACATGCACACATAAGTTTATTGCAGTACTATTCACAATAGCAAAGACTTGGAACCAAGCCAAATGTCCAACAATGATAGACTGGATTAAGAAAATGTGGCACATATACACCATGGAATACTATGCAGCCATAAAAAATGATGAGTTCATGTCCTTTGTAGGGACATGGATGAAGCTGGAAATCATCATTCTCAGCAAACTATCACAAGAACAAAAAACCAAATACCGCATGTTCTCACTTATAGGTGAGAATTGAACAATGAGAACACTTGGACACAGGAAGGGGAACATCACACACCGGGGCCTGTCGTGGGGTGGGGGGAGGGGGGAGGGGGGAGGGATAGCATTAGGAGATATACCTAATGTTAAATGACGAGTTAATGGGTGCAGCACACCAACATGGCACATGTATACATATGTAACTAACCTGCATGTTGTGCACATGTAACCTAAAACTTAAAGTATAATAGTAATAAAAAAAAAAAAAGAATTTTGGAAGGGGACACAAACATTTAGAGTATAGCACCCAGCAAAGATGGTTCACAGTACACGGGAACTCTGGGACTCTGGGATTGAACATTTCAACTCCATAGACATAGAATTAGAAATTGGGTGCTTTCTAAGGGGTTGTATTTAACTCCTCTGATTCTGCAGCTTCTCTGTTGTGCTGTATTAAATTCAAGGCAAGAGAATTTTGTGCATCTCTTGTGTGACAAGAGCTACCTTGGTTGTTGTGGCTGGAATGTGGACCACTCCATATGTAAGCCAGTATGGATGGACCCCTGTCCAGTGGCCTGAGTACTAGTCCAGGCACCTCCACTGACCAGCTCTGGCCTCTCAGGCCACGTGCTTCCTTTATTCCAGCCCCTTGCTTCTTCCGTAAAATGGAGGCAGAAATAACACTTTTTATTCAGTGCTAATTACACAGCAGATTGTTCGTATGCATTATTCCGAATCCTCTCAACCAACACCCCTTCATGGTAGATTAACATCATCATTATAGATAAGAAAAATGAAGTTCAGAGACTGGAGTGACTTCCAGAGCTGGGTTCTGAACCTGGTGTCAATCCATCTGGGCTATAGGCCACGTAGTGTGGCTTTCTCCCCCATGGATTTATTTGTGAGTATCCTATGAAATGGGATAGGAACTAAGTGGCAGGTAAATTGTGAGGTGCTGGCAAGTTTCTATTTTAAATTTTATTGGAAAATCAAAAGATTAATCATTGATGACTAAGTGATTTTTTTCAAAAAAATCTGGTATCATTTTTTAATAGTTCTGTTGCATTATCATGCACCTTCCATACCTTCACGTATTTAGAACGTACGGTTCACTGGGTTTTAGTCTATTCACAGAGTTGTCCATTCATTACCACAAGCCATTTTAGAACATTTTCATCTCCCCTTAGCAGTCACTACCTGGCTCCCCCAGCCTAAGCAACCCCCTGACCTACTTTCCATCTTCTTGGTTTCGCCTGTTCTGGATATTTCGTGTAAATAAGATCATACACTACGTGGTCTTTCGTGACTGGCTTCTTTCACTTAACATGATGTTTTCAAGGTCCATCCACGCTGCGGCATGCATTAGCACTTATTGCTGAAAAATATTCCATTGTATGGATATGACATATTTGCTGTATCCATTCATCTATTGATGGATATTTGGGTTGTTTCTACTTTTTTGTTGTTATAAGTTATGCATAATTTGTGTTTACTGAGGTATAATTTCTAGACTATAAAATGTACAGAATTTCAGTGTGGAGTTTTCGTAGTTTGAAAAATGTCTCCCTGCATAACCACCACTCCCATGAAGATGAAGAACATTTCCACCACCTTAGAAAGTTCCCGCAAGCCCCTTCCAGCCACCCCCACCTCACCCGGGGCAACCTCTGCTCTGATCGCCATTCCCCATGGGTAGGCTGTAGCTGTTCTCAAACTTCATATAACTAGAATCATACGGTGAATGCTTGCTTTTGTATCTAGCTTCTTTAACTCAGAGTAACATCTATGAGGTCCATCTAGGATGGGGTGTGTATCAGTCATTTGCTCACAACCGGGTTTTAAAGAATAAGCAGCATTTTAACAGGTGAGGCCAAGAGAGAAAGGGCTTTTTGGGAGAAAGGCAGAGGCTCGCAGTGAGCCAAGTGACTCCCAGGGTGCATCCCAGAAAGGCAGACTGACTGTGAGGGTCAGCAGAGCAGGAGGAATGTGTGGCAGAGAGAGCTGGAGAGCCCTCCACGGAGCCATCTCATCCTGGACCTCATTTGATCCTCACCGCAGGCCCTGAGATCGGCAGAGCAGGGCCATTTCCCTTCTTACTCTTGAGGACACAAAGACTGGCAAGGACTCCCCCCGACCCACCATGCAAACCCCAAGACTCCCAGCCCTGCCCTCTTTGCAGGCCTCTCCAGCACCCAGGTTCTCACACAGCCACCTCAGTTTCCCCTCTGGACTAGCCAACGCTTTCACCTTTCTAGGCCCTTACCCCAGGCGATAGGCAAAAGCAAACTGGAGAGTGCCCCCCTGCCCCAGCCCCTAAGGCTTTGTTTCGAGAAGGGCCATCTCAGTGGAATCTCTCCCCTCCCTGCTGCCTTGCCCGCTCCTCCAGGGGCGTTTCTCTGTGCCCAGTCTGACTCATTTCCCTCCTCACAGTTGGGCAGTGTGCCCACCAGCCACTGGCTCGGTGGGCTCTGGAGGGATGTTGGAACCTGCATATGATTTATGTAATTACTGTTTGCCTCCGGACGCAGGGAGGATGCAGTCAAGATGTTGGAGGGAGGCACCCCACGGCTCATCCAGCCCCACCTCTGCTCTCAAAGTGGGACCTGGGACCCAGAGTGGGGACTGACGTCTTCCAGGTCGTACAGATCTGAGGTGGCCCCTGAGTTTTACGTGACTCGGGTAAAAAGGCCCAGGAGCTGCAAGACCCCACGACTCTCCTTCCCAACGACTGGGAACACAGCTGGAGTCCACCGGGCCTGTCAGTCACGGCTCTGTGGGATGAGGCCTGATCCACAGTTAGGAGATCCGGCTCCCAGCCCCTACAGCCCAGGGCAAGGGCCCAGAAAGGTGAAAGGGTTGGCTAGTCCTGAGGGGAAACTGAGGTGGCTGCGTGAGGACCCGGGGAGGGGTGCTGGAGAGCCTGCACCCGAGACTGGGAGTCTCGGGGTTTGTGCGGGGGATTGGGGGAGTCCTTGCCCATCACTGTGCCCTGCTGGGTGACTCTGGGCAAAGTCACATGCTGTCCTAGACTTCAATCCTCCCGTGGCCCTGGCTGGCCCACTAGGCTGCTGTGAGGCAGGAAGGGACTAATGCACAGGGTGCTCTTTGGAAAACTGGAAGGTCCCCCTAATCAGACTTGAAGGATGGCCTCACACCCACACCTTTAGCTCAGAGATCCTCTCTCTGTGCGAGGCAGAGAAGGGAAGGAGGAAGGGGCCGGCCTTTATGGAGTAGCTACCTTGGGCCCATGGCATGGGGGTACCGGAAGGTAGTCCTCTCACTCTGCCTGCCCTTCACCTCCTCTCCCTGAGGAAGGCATGGGGCATGTCCTGGGCATTATCAGCTCCACTTTCCGAGGCTCAGAGAGGTCCCTCATTTCAACAGCAGCCCCCGTCCCCACCCTGGGTCTCCTCAGCACCCTGTCAGCTCCATGTAACCCAGACCTGGGCCCAGGGGAGCTTTCCTCAGCAGTGGAGCTGGGCCCTCTGAGCACTGGAACGGGACGAAGTCCTGACTGTCTGGAGAGTGAAGCTTGTCCCTCAGTGGGAAGGTGCGCTTCCTCCCAGGTACTGCCTGCAACTCAGGGTCTTGCACCCCTCATGGGCCCTGTGCAACGTCAGGCAGCAGCTTGGAGACCACCCCAGCCCAGCAGGAAGCGCCCACCTGTCTCTGGGCCAGGGAACAAGGAGAGGGAAGCCAGGGTCCGTGTGTGGGCTTTGGGCCTTCAGAGCCAGGTGCCGGCCAGAGCTGATGGCCTCACTATTTCGGGGGCCTTCAGGCTGCTGCTGCCCCAGATGAAACACCAGTCTGCACATCATCTTCCCAGGAAGGCAGGGCCTTCTCATGACTTTGAGATGGGGGACACAGAATTGGAAGCACCCAGCGAAGATCAGAACGGCCCTCTCACCACGCCCTTCCACCTGTCGCCTTCCCGAGGTGGCTGTGCCCTCAGTGCCTTCCCTCACGCTGACCCAGGGTGACTGGTCCAAGAAGCCTGAGTCTGGCTGGGGGAGAAGCACACAGCTGGAAAATAAGAACACGTGGCCACATTCCCTCGCCTCACCCAGTCCACACCACACTAAGACCTGCGTGGTCTGGGAGAAGCCCTGTACAGAGTGCTCAGTTCCCTGAGATAAAAATGCCAAGACTCTGCCTTCAGGGACCTCGTCCAGTAAGGAAAGACCAGAAAACACAGTCACCACACCCCAGAGAAGCTCCTAACAGGGAGGAGGGCGCTGGCCATGGAGCGCTGAGGATAGGCACCTAAGCCTGCCCTGGCTTGGGTACCAAGATGCGTAGGCTTCAGCTGGCTGGGTAGCAGGACTGCTGGGGTCCAGAGGTGGAAGGGGCCTTAAGGAAGGCCTCCCAGGTAGGGGCTGGGCCCTGAGGCTGGGCGGGATTGGTCCCCAGGAGGAAGCTCCTCATAGCTCCCTGGGAGCACCTTGCTCAACTATTCCTAGAAACAACAGCACTTCCCACGCACTGGGCCCTGATTTCCCTCCATTACCTCTGAAAGAGAAATGGAAGGGGCGGCAGCAGGGGTGTTTGGGAGGACTCCAGGAGGACGTCACTAGGCATATTTGCAAAGCAAAGATTTTGCTGCTTAAGGGAGTAGCCCTGGGCCCTGTGTATCCAGGCGCCATGGAGGCCACACACCCAAGAAAGGACAGGAGGGCTTTGGGTACCTGATCAGACCTGGGCCCGCTTGGGAATCCTCCCATCTGACTCCTCATTTAGCATCCGGATTTCAAAGCCAGAGGAGAGTTGTGCTGGAGGTGGACAGAAGGCTGGGCCTGCCTCCTATGGGGACAGCCTGGCTGCAGGGGGAGCCTGGGCCACCTCGCCTCGGTGCTCCAGCGTGGCAGCTGTCCGTAAGCGAGGCTGGAGCCTCCGGCAAGGGTGGAGTGGGGACTGGCAGAGCGCTGGGCTGGGGTGGGGAGACGGAGGCCCATCCTGCCATCTCTGCCCCAGTGCGATGCCCCGGCCCAGCACACGGGCCTCACGTGCCACCTGTCACTGTTGTGATCTTATCATCATCTCCCTTCTGCTTCCTCCACCATTTCCACTCCCTAGCCTTCAATTCAGTCTTCCCGTCTGTAAAATAGGTTTGTATTCCAAGATCTCTCAAGACTTTCCAGCTCTGAAAAAGCTGTTTCCATAACTTTGGTTCTATTATTTTTTACTTCTGAAGTACAAAATTATGATGACTTCATAGCCCCTGGAGTCTGGACCCCAGCTCCAACACTTACTTCCTGTCGAGCTTTAGACTTGCTAGTTAAGCCTCTGAACCTCAGTCTCCCTGTCTGTGAGATGGGATCATCACAGGACCCTCCTGGCAGGATTTTGTGAAGATTAGATGAGACTGAGCTCTTAAAGGGCTCAGCAATAGGAGGTCGATGATGAGAGTTCCCTGTCTTTTTGTTTTTTTTCTTGACTCTGTCATTTTTCCTCAGAAGGGCAAGCTCTGTTCTGGGGCAGAACTGGGGAGCGTTTGAAAGTAATTCCTCTTCTGCTTGTCCTCCAAGAGTTTGCAAAACTGAAGAGATGAGGCCAGCCCGGAGGCCTGGAGGGCAGGCAGTGTGGTGGTGAGGGTTTAGACTGGTGGGAAGAAACTAGAATGAAATGAAGGTGTGCGGAGTGCCATAGTCAGGATTCCAGACCCCGGACAGGTACTTTTCCGGCTCCTGACAGCAGCCTGCTGAAGAAGGCATTTCTGTCCCTTATTACAGATGCAGAGAGTAGGCGGCAAAGCGGTCAGCCGAACCTTTCTTGCTGCCTGGGGCCTTTCGAATGCCAAGGAGCAAACTGTGGGGGGAGACTGTTTCCGGACAATAGCCTATTAACACTCATTACCCATAAACCGGGTAGTTTTCAAGTAGCCAGATAATTGAGGCCATTGGGTGGAAGGGGGCTGGAATTACCTGATTAATTGCCTCACTTCTGGGCCTCGCTTGTTTAGACACAGCCTAAGAGAGGCTGTTGGTGCTTTGAAGTCTTGCTACACTTTCTCCGTCTCTCTTGTTCCAGTCTAAGTTTCTAACCCTGCTTCCTGCTTTGCACACCTCATCAGTCAACACAGAACAGCCATAAACTTTTATTTTTAATCCTCATTTTAAAAAGCAATACATTTGGTCTTTTCTCTGCTTTTATCTAAGTCCAAAAACCATAGACTCATTCATTTATTCATTCACTCGAAAAAAACAAATCTGGGCCTCCTACCTGCCAAGTTCTATTCCAGGCTCCAGGGGAGATAGCCGAAGAAGAAACAAAAGTAAAAACAAAAACAAAACCAGAAATGGGATGGGGCCACACAGCTCAGACCCTGGTTCCATCACTGTGAGAGTGTGGGCGAGTGTTTGAGCCCCCCAGCAAGCCTCAGTTTCCCTTTCTGTAAGGTGAGGTTGGCGACAGTGCCTACCTTTTGGGGTTATTTGGAGGCTTCGAGGTGACATTATCTCAAATGAAAACAAACCAAATTCCCTGCTGACGTGGAGATTACATTCTAGAGGAGAGAGACAGTCAAACAAACAACTACAAATGCAACCTACCAGATGCCCATAAGAGCTTTGGAGAAAAAGGAAGGCGAATAAGAGGCGCGCTGCTTCGCATACGGTATCAGCAAGGTCTGAGCAGAGACGAGGAAGTGGCTGTGTGGATGCTGGAGGAAGGGCCTTTCCTTCTCAGACAAACACAGGTTTGCCCAGGACTATCCCGATGTCAACCCTAGAAATCCCACATCTTGGACATGCCTCAGTCCTGGGGGTGCTACTGTTCCTTGGTCACCCTAGGAAGAGCAAGCACAGCACCCTGAGTGGGACGTGGGTGTGGCTTTCAAGGAGCAGCAGGGAGCGGGGTGTGGAAGGAGCAGAACATGCAAGGTTGAGTGGGGGTCTGAGGGTCAGGCCTGGGCAGGGTGGCGTGGGCCATGTGGGCTTGTCCACACTTAGACTTTACCTTTCAATGAATCCCTGGATCCAACCCTGAAATATACCCATGTTAGGGGAAGGAGGGTGGGTTTTCTTTTCTTTCTTTCTTTTTTTTTTTTTTTTTGAGATGGAGTTTCACTCTTGTTGCCCAGGCTGGAATGCAATGGCGTGATCTCAGCTCACTGCAATCTCCGTCTCCCGGGTTCAAGTGATTATCCTGCCTCAGCCTCCTGCATAGCTGGGATTACAGGCGCCCGCCACCATGCCCGGCTAATTTTTTAAAATATTTTTTGCAGAGATGGGGTTTCACCATGTTGGCCAGGATGATTTCTAACTCCTGATCTCAAGTGATCCTCAAGTGATCCGCCTGCCTCAGCCTCGCAAAGGGCTAGGATTACAGGTGTTAGCCACTGCGCCCGGCCAGAGGGTGTGTTTGCAATGAGACGAGGGTAGGGAGAAATATTTTTTAGTGAACACCTGGTGCATATGCCTGGTGTCTTAGATAGTGTGTCCTTTAATCCTCCCTTTAATTTCAAAGGGCAGGTACTGTCACCATCGCTGGCTTACAAAAAGGAAACTGAGCCTTGACTGGTGCAATCACTTGCACGCTCCCCCTGCGATGGAGCCAGGGTGGGAACCCGGCCCTATGAGGACACTGGGCCACTCCACATGCACTGTCACTCTCACCACATGCCAGAGAACGGGCAGGACAGGGGCAACTCCCATTTACACCTGGGGAAACTGAGACTCGGGGCGCTGTGAGCCTGCGACCATACAGCAGTGGTTTGTTCAGGATCCAGCCTGGTGAGGCCCCATCCTGGCTTGCTCTGCACCACCATGAGGTAGAATAACTAGAAATGCCCACCGAGAGAAGAGACTTCCACTCCCCAAATCCCAGATGGGCAGCCTTCTCTCAGGGGCCAGGTTCCAGGAAGAGACCTCGAGGTCCCCAAATGCCTCCCCTCCTCTGCAGTTGAGGAAGAATTCACCAGGACCTTGCAGGACAGGACACACTGCCCTGTCCCGGCCTGGCACAGTCCTCTTCCCAAGGTTGCCTGTCTCCACCTCCATCCAGGTGGGCAGCCGCTCGGCGGCATCAGGAGAAACCACGAAGGTAACCTGGACAGCGTTCCCCTCACCCTCCACCTCCACCCACACCGCGGCGGCTTCTTTCCCAAGGGGGGAGAGAATTATTTGTTTTTCCTGTTGCTCTGATTTATGGGCCACTTTGTTCTTTATCTATTTGCACAAACTTGGTAAAGTGACCTGCTCCTTCCCAGAGGTCAGAGATTCTGTCAACACCTCAGGGTCACAGGTCAGCCGACCTGCCCAGGGCGGAAGGGGTTACAGGAGGTCACCTGGAAACAGACCAGCAGATACCAGTTTTGCTGGGGCTAAGCATCTCTTTGTGGGGACTCATGGCTCAGACCCAGAGGGGGAGAAATGATCACACACATGTGCCGGGTTCTGAGCGGATCCTTCCCCACATCCAACAGTAGGCCTGCAAGGGAGGTGTTAGAGCCTCCGTTTTGCAGAGGTGGAGACTGAGGTTTGGAGGGGTGGGGTGACGAAGCCAGTACGGCACGGGCAGAAGAGACAAAGCGGGGCTCACCCCAGGTCCTGCTGTCTGTCTTTCCCAAGGTATGCACACCAGGAGCACTCCACTACCAGGGCTGATGGAGGGGGCGCTTCTTCTGGCTGGGTCAGAGAGGCCAACCTAGCTCACTAGCTCCCTTTCATCTTCACCTCTGTTGGGGGGGACCACAGGCCTCTCCTCCTCCCACTGCTCTCTGTGGACCACAGGGCTGCTCTGTTACTGGGTCTCTGGGCTGTTTCTAGTCAAAGGGGGACAAAAGCGAGCCACTGCACAGGGAGCTTCCCATCATGCATTTGCAGGCAGGTTGGACCCCTGCCCAGCCCGTGGCACCCAGCCCCAGGGGTGCTCTGCAGAGCTGGCCGAGGTCGTGAGGCAGTGTGAGAGGCCCCATCTGGAGCCCCGCAAATGGTCGGAGCCCTCTTGGCCATGGAACCTTAGAAAGCCTCATATGCGGAGCTTTGGTCTCTTCTGGCAGTAGGATGGCACCCACTTCCCAGGGATGGGGAGAGGGTCCAGGGGAGCCATGCACGGGAGTGCCCTGTGAACTGTAAGGAATTTCAGTCCCTTCATTCACAGAGGCACATCACACGGGCCCAGAGGAAGAAAGGGGCCTCAGACACCGGTGCAAAGTGGTATGAAACCACATTGCCTGAGATGTAGCCCAGGAGACAGCCTGGGAACCCACAGCACCGGTCCCTCCCTCTCTAACCAGCGAGGGAAGGTTTAGAAGCCCTGTATATTGCTTTTGGGAAAATGCTTACTTCAGTGAGGCTACTTCTGGAGATGCTAAGTGAAGATCTGAGGCGACTATTCGGATAATGAATGTCAGAAGCACTCTCACAGGTTGTTCTTCTCCACTATTGGCATATTTCAGGTGTAAAGTGGTGGGTTTTCACCTAAATGACTTGGTTAATTGTCTTGCAGGTGTAGACACATTCTCAGAGGGAGGAGATTGCCAAAACTGTGTGCCCAGACCCCAGCCCCAGGCACCTTGGCACAGAGAGGTCTTTGTGAGGGAACCGTCTAGTAGAAATAACAGTTATTATTATTTGAGAACATGAAATGTTGGAAAATTGGCATGGGCACAAGTGCAGAAAATGTGTCCCCTCCCCGGAACTGCCTGTAAGGGCAGAGAGTGCTAATGAGCTCCCTAGTCATTATTTCAAAACGGACTGAGTAGGAAATGTGGCCCCTGGAAACACTGCCAGGAGTTTTGGAATGAATGCATTTAAAGAAGGTTTAAACATCAGAGATGGAGATGCTCTTAAAACTCATCTAAGCAAACACTCTCATTTTATAGATGGGAGTGCCAAGGCCAGAGAAGGGCAGCTACTTGCCCAGGCTCACGCCACGGGTCAGAAGCAGATGGGCCATAGGCCCGGCAGGCCGCCATTCCAAGTCTTACTTTCCTCCTCCTGGCCCAGGGGAATGAGAGCCTGCCACCCTGTCCTCCTCTCTGCCCTCCCAGGGACTCTGCCCAGCAAGTCTCCACTGACGACAGCCCCCAGCAGGGGAGAAGTGGGTTCTGATCCTGTCCGATTAGTCCACAATTAGGGCTTCCATTCCCACATTTCTGACCAGGCATTTAATCTTCACAGAGGGTTACATAATCCTCTCGTTTTATAGATATGGGAAACTGAGGCTCAGAAAGCTGGGTGGCTTCAACAAAGCCACCCAGCTAGGAATTGAAACCCAAGTCTGATCAGTTTGAAATGACATGAAATGATGGCAATGACGATTCCGTGCCTTTCTTTTTATCTCTGGCCTCCACTGTGTGTTTGAAAGCTGGAGTGGCTGCAGAGAGATTAAGAAGTGACTCAGGGCAGGGGATGGGACTCAATGAAGTGTCCCTAGCTCTGTCAGCCACCATGTGACCTTGGGGAAGTCCCTTTCCATCTCCAACTCTTCCTTTCTCCACCTTTACAGTGATGACATTGGACCAGATACTTAAGGGCCCTCAGAACCCGAAACATAATGCCTCTGATTCCATCCACCCAGCCGCTCCTTGCCAAAGGTACACACTCCTTCCTAGGATGCTGGGGCAGTTTATGTTGATCCATTCCACTATTCACTTGTCCCACATATACTTATTGAGGATCGATGATGTACCATGCACTGTGCCACTTTCACGTCTGCAAGCTCTGTTATTTCTCACAATATTATTACCCCAGTTGAGGGGAGAGAAAATTGAGGCTTAGATTTGTTAAGTGACTTGCCTGAGGCTACACATCTGTGCTCCAGTAGATCTGGGACTGTGCCTGTGTCTGGTGACTCCAGGTTCAATGCGCTTCCCCTAAGACCAGAACGCCTCTCCAGGCTCACGGCCCAAAGTATCACAGGAGTTTCTTTATGGTTCAGGCAGGTGAGCAGACAAGGCAAGCTGCAGGAGGCTCACCAGGACATGGGTCAGCCACCCTTTGACCAGGACGCTTTCTTCCCAGCGCTCGGAACCCTCCCGCTGTATTTGGACAACCTTGGTAAACCGACCACCGCCCAGGCTACCAATGAGGCCAGCCTGTGGCCCCGCCCCTATGCTTTTGGGCAGAGGCTTTGTGGTTTGAACCAAGAGTCAGCAGAGGCCCCGAAATGCCGAAGATGCTGCCGGCCATGGCCTCTGAGAGCTGCACTCCAAACTCCCTACAGAGACCAACGACGCACAAGCCACGATCAGCTGGCCTCCCTGCTGAAAGAATGGGCATTCTTGAATTCTGCCACCAGCCCACTGCCCTCCCACACATCCCCTCCTGGGAGAAGCACAGACAAGAGGGGATTCAGTGCAGGCACAGTCATCGCACAGAACGTTCACCAGCCCTTCCCCTGGGATGCAGTGTTCATTCCTGCCCCCTCCTCCCCAGCCCAGATTGAGTGTCAAACAGGCAGAGCTGGTTCTGAGAAAAGCCTATTTCCCTCAGTGCCCTGGTCTCCATGCAGCAGAGAAAGATTTGAGTTAGAATCCAGATTCCCCTGGGTGCAAGACCAGTTTGCACACATGACCTCCATGACCATGGGCAAGGCACTTCCATTCGCTGGACCTCTGTGTCTTCGTCTGTAACACAAGCCTGATAAGTCCTATCCAGGCCCCCCGATGGGGTGTTTGAGGATCAAATGAGGGAAAGCCGGGTTTGGAACCTACATGCTGGCCTCTGAAATTAGCCCTTACTCCATGATGGAAAGGCCATCCCCTTCTTCTTTGGGACCCCAATAGTCAAGCCTCACACAAAGCGTGTACCCAGTAACGATGTTGAGTGGGTATTTGTCATTCTCATTGATAAGAAAAGAAACCTGAACTTCTTCTCTGTGTATGGGATATTGGCCACCCTTGAGTCTTGGTGGGAGGCAGTGTCTGCCTGTCTCCTACAATACAAGCTGAAAATGACCAGTCATGATATTGCCACCTGCCTCCAGACAGAGCAGGAGCTCGTATCCTGGGCTCTACCCGTCAGCTTCAACTGCCTAAATTTGATCCAGGGCTGGTGATCTGGAGGGGAGGACATTCTCTCATGCTAGGCAGGGGGTGAGGAGAAGCAGTAGCTTCAGCAGTTTGAGCTCCTGGGCCAGGAGTGGCCACTTAACAGGTGACAATGGCCAAGTCCAGAGTCCAGTATCCAAGGCTGGGCACACCAGTGGAGCCAGTAAAAGCATCTAGTGTTCAATGGCAGAGGCATTCATGTTCTCCCTGTCCAGTCTTGCCATTTGATATTTGTCCCAGGCCTAGTTCTTAGCCCTCCTGGACTCCATGAGCTACCCTTTTAATTCACCTCCTGTATTAGTCTGCTTTCACACTGCTAATAAAGACATACTTGAGAATGGGTAGTTTATAAAGGAAAGAGGTTCAATTGACTGACAATTCAGCATGGTTGGGGAAGCCTCAGGAAACTTACAATCATGGAGTAAGGCAAAGGAGGTGCAAAGGCAAGTCTTACATGGTGGCAGGCAAGAAAGCGTGTGCAGGGAAACTGCCCTTTATAAAACCATCAGATCTCGTGAGACTTATTTACTATCATGAAAATGAGACGGGGGAAGATACCTGCCCCCATGATTCAATTACCTCCCGCCAGGTCCCTCACACAACACATGGGCATTATGGGAACTATGATTCAAGATGAGGTTTGATGGGGACACAGCCAAACCATATCACCCCTTTCTATTCATATTGGCAGCATTGCTTTAGTTGCTAGGAGTCAAAAACTCTGATTGCCAAAGATGCCAATGGACTGGCCATTTCCCAAGTTGTCTAAGGGCTTGAGTTCTGCTCTTCACCTTGTTTCTATCTCTGTGACCTTGGGCTGATCTTTAACTCATTAAGTTTCTGTTTTCTGTAAAATGCAAATGGTTGTAACTACATATTATATTACTTGAAAGAGTAGGTGAGATAATGCATCAGCTCAGTGACAACTTCTGGCGCTGAGGATGTCACAGGAACGTGAAAAAGAATTCTTTTTTCCTCCTCTCTCTGCTTCCTTGGACAAATTCAGAAAGAAACAGCACAAGACAATCCATTTTGAGGATTTAAAGTGTGGATCGTGGCTGTGCCGGTTGTAGAGTCCTATACCAACACCCTGCCTCTTACCTTTGCTCAAGCAGTTCCTCCTGCTAGGACCACCCCCACCCACCGCCCACTCCACTTCATCACCCAAACCAGTCCACTCAGCACACCTTCCAACCTCATCTCCTGCTTCTCGCCTCCTCTCTAGCCCAACCTCTGCTCAGCAGACCATGCATCCTCTTTCCCCAAAACCTTCACTCACAGCAGTCCGTCCACCTGCCATGCCCTCTTTATTTACCAAGACCCCACCAAACTTTGCCCCTCCCCAAATCTTCCTTCCTCCTGCAGTGAAGCCTTTTTCTTCTCAATTCTCCCAGAATAGCCCAGCAAGAAGAAGGAGGGGATACTCCTGGGGTTCAGGGGCTCCCTCCCATTTATCTCCAAATCTCCAAGCTCTGACTGAGCTGAAACGGTATGCCCTGTGCGTTTGGAACAGTGCTTCTCAGTGCATTCTGTAACTTAGGATAAGCAGGAACCATAATCTCCGTTTGAAAGATGATAAAATTCAGAATGGGGAGTGACTGGCCCAAAGCCAGCATTTGTTCCCAGGTCTGACTCCAGCATCAAGCTCTTTCCGGCATACCTGACTGGCCCTGCTCTTGTAAGCTCTACCCATGCGGGCCAGGGGATTTCAGGGGGAGTGCGTTGGGGAATTGTTTTTCTGATATTCCAGAGATTACAACCATGTTACTTACTTAGAAAAGTGCACATTTTCTCCACTCCATACAAATTTCTGTTTAAAAAAGAAAGAAAGGCGTTTTCCTGGGGAGGAAACAATTGCTGCCTATAGATAATTAGGGCTCTATTTTGGTGCCAAAGCAGTGAACAGACTGAGGAAGCTGACAAAGGCAAGTCCATAAACAAGGAAGAGATTGGTCTAACTTTCTCTCGAATCACAAACAATTTGCATTTTTATTTCTTCCTTTCCAGAAATGAACTCTACCAGCCTAGACTGAACTAACATCAGGCCTCGAAAAAGGCCAAGTCACGGGGCATAAAAGGGTCCTTGGATACTGTCCAGGCTAAGCCCTTGTTGTAAAGGAAAGGAAACCGAGGGCCCCACAGGCAAGGGCTTGTCTGAGGCTGCCCAGCAAGGCAAGGGTGGATCTGATGTTAGAACCTTGTGTCCAGGGTTTCAAAGCTGTAAGAACCCCCTGCATCGCCAGCCCACCACCAGATCATGGTTCTCCACTTGTGCCTGCCCTGAAAACTGCCCACGGCCCTGGGTGAGGCAGCATTTGGGCAGGGAACATCCATGTGAAGTGTCGGGGTCTGAGCCTGAAGCTTCAGGGGGTTGCAGGGTCTGGTTTGCATTTGAAAAGTACTCTTCTTGCTTGGTGGCCTAACTCGTGTATTTGCCACCTGGAATTTATTATTTTTTAACACCCCCTCCTCTGCACAACAAAATTATTTTGAGCATAAGCAATGTTTTCTTTTTTTTTAATTTTTAAAAAATTTTGCGGGTACATAGTAGGTGTATATATTTATAGGTTACATAAGATATGTTGATACCTGCATGCAATAGATGACAATCACATCAAGGTAAATAGGGTATCCAAGCAATGTTTTCTTAATCAGTACTTTAGTCTTAAGGTAGGCAATTAACAATAAAAAAATGGGCCAGCACAGTGGCCCACACCTGCAATCCCAGCACTTTGGGAGGCCAAGGTGGATCGCTCAGTCTCCTTGAGCTCAGGAGTTTGAGACCAGCCTGGGCAACATGGCAAAACCCCATCTTTACAAAAAAGTCTAGCTGGGCATGGTGGCATGCACCTGTACTCCCAGCTACTCTAGAGACTGGGGCCTGGGAGGCAGAGGTTGCAGTGAGCCAAGATTGCACCACTGCATTCCAGCCTGGGCAACAGAGTGAGACCCTGTCTCAAAAAATAACAAAAAATTGCAGTTACCATACAAAAATAGTATACCTCTCAGCTCACACAGTTTCACTGTTTTAAATTTTAAACACAAATGAAAACTCTGTTCACATGAGGGGTAGAATGAAGAACCCAAATTATGTTTCTTTGTGTTTACAATCCGTGTGCTGTTGTTTATTTTTAATGCAGTGTTTAAATTCAGTAGTATGTAGTTCCACAGGGTTGGAGACATGATCTGCACCAAGCAAGCTCAAAAGACTTCGAATCATCCTAAACTTATTTTCAAAAGCAGCACAGTCAGTTTAGCCCACATGTGTTGAGGGGCCAATTATATATGAGAGGTCTCCAAATTAACTTCTGCAAGGAATACAGTGTTTACTAAAAGATAATTAATTTAAAAGTTATTTTTATATATATACACACACAGATATTTATATCTCAACAAAAAGAAGTGTTCCCTGTTGTTTGTATTTTATTTATTTATTTATTTATTTTACCATGAATGGTACTTCATGTAAAGTGTTAGGACAAAATAAGCACTCAAAAAAGATTGAGCTATCGTGTTATTAAAAGTCACACTGAGAATCAATAGACATTCTTGCTGAATTTCTGCAGAAGGAGCAGAATGTTGCTACTGGTAATAGCTAAAATGTATTGGGCACTTATCTCCTGCCAGCCAGAGAGTCTCTCACTTAATTCTTAAAATAACTGCCGCACAGATGAGGACGCTGCACACAGGGAGACTGAGTCATCTGTGTGAGGCGATGCCATGGGCTGGTGGGGCCCCACCGTGCCTGTGCTGTGCTGGGCACCTGACCTCCATGGCAACACTTGACGTTGGTCACCACTTGGCCACACTGAGCTCCCATCTGGTTGTCAGATGGGGACTGTCAAGATCTGGGGTGTTGAGAAATGGACCCAAATCCCACAGCCAGCAAGAGCAGAGCTGGGGGCTCATCCCACACGGGGTGGTGATGAAGTCTTTGAAGGTTAAATGAGTGGAGGCCTTGAGACCCTGCTATCCAACCCTGTGTCCTCATCAGCTCAGGCCGCCACTACAACATACCGCAGACTGGGTGGCTTAAGGAGCAGAAATTAATTTTTGCCAGTCTGGAGGCTGGAAGTGCAAGGTCAAGGTGTCAGTGGGGGTGATTTCTCCTGAAGCCTCTCTCCTGGGCTTACGGGTGGCCACCTTCCCGCTGTGTCCTCACATGCTCTTTCCTCTCTGCGTTCTCATCCCTGCTGTCTCTGGTGTCCACATTTCCTTTTCTTATAAGAATACCAGTCCGATTGCCTTAGGGCCACCCTAATAACCTTATTTTCACTTAATCACCTCCTTAAATGCTCTATCTCCAAATATAGTCCTGCTCTGAGGTACTGGGGTTAGGGCTTCAATGTACAAATTTGGAGGTGTGCACAATTCAGCCCAATACACACGTATCTTCACCATGAAGGTGAGTGGGGCCCTGAAGCTAAGAAAAGCTGGGGTGGGAATCCAGGCTTCCAAGGCATCCTTCAGTGCTCCTTCCATCCTGGGAATCTTCTCCAAAAAGCCACCAAGCTCCAGCCTCCCACATCATCACTCCTTCCCAGGCTGACTTAGGTGCCAGCCACATTCCTGGGTGTTTGGCATGAACTACCTCACTTCATCCTCATGACACCACAACAGGCTGCCTCCTCTGAACAGCTTCAGAAAAAGACTGTCCCAAAGCACATATCTTGTTCCTCACTTAGAACAAAACAGGGCACTTACCTGAATGAGAGGTTCAGCCCCGGGTCAGCAGAATAATATAATTTTTCAATTCAACACATATTTATGAATGTCTCCCAAATACAGGAACTGTTCTACGGGCTGAGGATACAGCAGTGAGCAAGGCAGACCACATTCTTACTCTGTAACACATTTTAGGGAGAGAAAGAGGCACTACACATAGGTATACACTATGATAGGTATTAAGAAGACAAGGCAGGGAAAGGCTAGAAAATGACAGGGGAGATGCTATTTCACATAAGCTGTTCAGGGAAAGCTTCCCAGACAAAGGGTACGTTTGAGCAGAGACCTACATGAAACGAGGGAGCAGGCTCAGGAGCTAGACGGGAAAATGGTGTTTCAGGCAGAACGGGCAACCAGTGCAAATGCCCTGGGGCTGGAATGCACTTGTATCCTCAGACAGGAAGCAGGCAGGTGGCTGGAGTGCGGCAGCTGAGAGGGAAGGGTGGTAGAACGTGAGCTCAGAGGGGTGTGGGGGCCTGACAAGGAAGGGCTTTACAGGCCATCGTGAGGTTTGGCTTATGTTCTAAGTCAATGGAACATGAGCCCCATTTTGACCAAATGTTATGATCATCTGATTTACATTTACAGCCATTAGTATCCTCCTTCTTTTCTCTGCATACCATCTCAATACTTTTTGCCCATTTTTAAAAATTGGAGTGAAATTCACATAGGATAAAATTAACCACTATAAAGTAAACAGTCCGTGGCACCTTATTCATTCTCAGTGGTGTGCAATCACCACCTCTATCTTCCAGAACATTTTCATCACCCCAAAATAAAACCCCATACTATACACTAATATGCTAAGCAGCCATTCCCCATTCTCCCACACCTCCACCAGTCCCTGGCAACCACCAACCTGCTTTTGTGGATTTACCTATTCTGGATATTTCATATCAATGGAATCATACAATCTGTGACCTTTGTATCTGGCTCCTATCCTTTAGACATGTGTGCCTCATTCACCTACATGGTGGCATGTGTCAGCACTTCATTCCTTCATTCCTTTTCATGGCTGAATCATATTTCATTGCACATTCATTGTGTGTTTGTGTAAATTTACCACAGTTTGTTTATCCATTTATCCATTGATGGACATTTAGCTTGTTTCCACCTCTCGGCTGTTGTGAATAGAGCCGCTCTGAACATTCATGTAAAATACTTGTTCTCCTGTTTTCAATTTTTTCTGGATATATGCCTAGTAGTGGGATTGCTGGGTCATGTGGCAGTTCTATGTGTAAATTTTGAGGAACTAACAAACTATTTTTCATAGCAGCTTCACCATTTTATGTTTCCACCAGCAGTGTACTAGGATTCCAGTTGCTTCATATCCTCAACAACACTTGTTATTTTTCATTTTTTGTCTTTTAGATAATTATTATTATCATTATAGCCATCTTAGTGGGTGTGAAGTGGCAGCTTATTATTGTTTTTGGTTTGCATTTTCCTGATGACTAATGATGTTGAACGTATTTTCATGTGCTTTTTGGCCAATCATGTATCTTCTTTGGAGAAATGAGTTATTTTCTAAAAGCATCACTAAAGGCTATTGTGTGGCAAGCAGGTGGGGCTGATGGGTGGGTGGGGTGGGGGTGTAAGCAGGGAAGAAGTTAGGAGGCCTTCAGAGAGTGTGTGCGGGCTTTGGCCTAGGGGAGTACTAGAGAGGGTATGACGTAGGTAGAGTCTGGAGCTATTTAGAAAGTAGAGTTGATGAGTTTGGAGTGACTGCTCCACCTCACTGGGACAGTCACTGTGCCATCTTCTCTATTAGACTATCAGTTGAGGCTGCAGCAGGGCAGGGAGTCCATCCCAAGGACAAATTTCACTCCTCACCTCCATTGCCAAAAACTAGAAACCAGGCAGAACTGGGTGCTAAGGGGAAAGAGAAAATGGGAAAAGGGAAGACTTCTTGAACTCTCAGCAGGAGTACAGCCCTAAAAGCAGCTTTGTCAAGCAGTAAAACTCAAGAGATGTCTTTGCAACTGTGTTGGTTCCTTCTGGCTGCTATAACAGAAATGCCTTAGACTGGATAATTTCTAAACAGTAGAAGTTTATTGCTCACAGTTCTGAAAGCTGGGAAGTCCAAGATTACAGTGCCAACAGATTCAATATCTGGTAAAAACATGTTCTTCATAGAAGGCATCCCCTATGTGTCCTCACATAGCTGAAAGACAAAAGGACTAGGAAGCTCCTTCAGGCCTCTATTATAAAGGCACTCACTTCATTCATGAGGGCAGAGCACCCAAATGTTTAACAAATATAACTAGTATTATTGTTGTTGTTGTTGTTATCATTATTATTATTATTGGGTGGATTGAGGTCTTTGGAGAGCTTCTGGTGACTTCTGTCTCCTTCAGGGCCAAGTCCAAGCTTCTCAGCAAAACATCTAAGTCCTCCCATGATCCAGTTCCTGCTGGCATCTCCAGCTTCATCTTTCATGACCCCTACCTCATACCCTACACTCCAGTCATTGCTGAGGGTTTCCTCGCTGCTGCAGGTCACCAGGCTTTGCACAAGGCAACCCCTCTGCCTGAGCACTCACCACCCCCTTTGAACCTCAGACACAGCTTCAGTGTGGTATCCTCTCCAAAGACTTCCCTCATTGATTCCTTCATTCAGTGAAAGTTTGCTGAGATCTACAGCATGCCAGCATTTTCCAAGTGGCGGTCAACCTGACCCAGACATAGGTTAGTACTCCCTTCTTTGTGCTACTTCTTTATTTTTATTCCTTCATTTTATATATAAGAAAACTGAGGTCTAGAGAGGGCAGGTGACTTAAGCCAAATAACAAATCAGAGGAGCGAGGAAGATGGGAGCTGGCCAGGAATAGCCTCTGGAATCACACCATCCTTGATTGCAAGCAACTAGAAAGTGGTGCCGACTCAGGGTTACCAGGCAGTTGTTGACAGCCCCTGATTTTTCATCCTCCTTGGAACCTGGATGCAGGATTTGCAAGGAGCTGGGGTTATGATGCCTATTCCCCACCTGCCTCTGGCTCATGTTTGTTATTATTCCTACATTGTCAGGAGCTGTTGTCCTACGGCCAGGAAACACATATTTCACGCTTTGCTGGAAGGGACAAAAGAACTTAGGGGCCAAAAACAGAAGTCAGATTGTTATATTGTTCTAAATAAGAATGTGTTGAGTTGTTGCCAGAGATTCAGAGATGACAAGAATGGATATTGTGTATTTTGTGGCTGGAGAGTAAAAACATTTTTTTTGGAAGGTGTCCTGTAGACACTCCCTCCACCACATATCAGGAAATAAAATGTTTCGGTTAACGTGCTCATGGTGTTGCAAGCTGGAGGCATGGAAAGACCACTGGGCTGCGAGGGCTGGATCTGAGTGGTGGAGGCCAGTCTGAGAGCCCAGAGGCCCTGGTCAAGCCCCAGCAACACCACCCACTCTCAGGCCATGGGACCCAGCCCAAATCACCTCCCTTCCCCTGGTTGTAAGTCCCTCAGCACTAACTCACAAGGAGAAGCCGGGAGTTCTCCCAGCATGGCCTCCATGACAGCGAGCTGGGCAGGCTGGCCCAGTGGGGACTCAAGGAGCATGTGGACAAGAGCTTGGACTGAAAGACCCACACCCAAAAAGACGAAGGAGCAGCAGATGGCGACACCCCATGATCATGAGGCATCCAGCATCCTAGGATGGTGAGGCACCCCGAACCCTACGATGGCGAGGCACACAGCATCCTACAATGGCGATGGTGAGGCACCCAGCACCCTGCGACATGAGGGACCCAGCACCCTGCAATGGTGAGGCACTCAGCACCCATCATGGCCTTTCTCCTTCTCAGATTGAACTCCTGCAGTCAGTAGTTTCCTTGCAGTTGGAAATTTCCAAAGTGTTTTCAAACTAGGTACCCCATTTGAGGCTCTCAGGCACTCTGGAGGACTCTCCGGGCAGAGATTTTATCGACTCAATTTTTCCCGTCAGCAAACTGAGGATCAAGGAAGCCAGGCCTGCCTGCCCTGTCCTCCTGGTATCCCTCCACAGCCTCTCTTGCACAACTTCTGGGTATGCAAAGAAGGAGACATGAGCGCTGCCTCCTGAAGTTCACAGCTTGCTGTGCTGCCTGAATGGGGGTAGGAGACTTTCAGGTGATGAATATGGAGAAGCCAAGAAGGGCGACTGCTCAACACCCTACAATGTTACAGAATGTTACAGGCACTTAGACAGAGGGACCAACCAACTCCTGCCCAGCGTAAGGACTTCCTGACTCAGCGGACAGCCCATTCTCTCACTCACTAAAGATCAGATCCTCCTGGTGCCTCGGGGTGTAGGGGACAGAGGAAGGCGGCTTGGTGGGGAAGGGGATGGAGAAGAGACCTTCATCACTGTTGAGATTTAGGACAAGAGGTAACCAGTTCACTTCTTCTGAGGATGGAGATTTGATCACTCAAAATGATCTTTTTTTCTATCCTAAATCAAGGCCTATTTCCTTGGTGCTATCCAAAAAGCGTCAAGGTTACTAGAAATTGATTTTTTTTTTTTTTACTTTAAGTCAAAAGAACGATTGTAAAAATGAGAGCCTCCCAGTACTCAGCACTCTCTATGTGCAGCCACTGTGCCCAGTGCTTTAGAAGCCACAGCTCGTTTAATCCCCACTTTGGGCCTATGAGGCAGAGGAGAGTTTTGTCCTCATTTTACAGTTAAGGAAATGGATGTTTAGAAAGAAGCACATTTTGCACCCACCAGAAGTCGAAAGTTATACTCCTTTATTCAATGTTAGAAGTAGAAACATTAAACACAATATGCTAATCTCATATTACCTTTTGATTTTAATAGATTTGATTTTCTTAGGTTCACTGCAAAGTTTAGTAGAAGGTACAGGGACTTCCCCCAGCTACTGTCCATTTTTGAGTCCAGAGAAAACATTTCTACAGCCACTTCCTCTGGTGAGTGAGGTGAGCAAATCTTTCCACAAAGTCAATCCTCCAGATTACTGATATTTTTCCATATGGAGTACTAGGCTTTTATATTTTTAGCCACTTGTCTTGGTAATATAAAATGAAAGAAAAGAACCTAAACAGAGACTGAACACTTCAGGGCAGGTGCATCAAGGAGGAAATCAAGAACCAGGTAATATAAAATGGATTGTAAACTCTCCTGACTTCTTTAACAAACTACATGGAACACCCATGACTTTAAACAGACTTTAATAAATTGATGTTGTCTGGAAGTATCACATTGTACAGGCCAGTTGCCCCTGCACCAAATGGCCCCAATTTTCCTTTCCAGGTAACAATTCTGTTTTTATTTTTCCCATCTCCTCTCTCCCCAAGCTACTGCTTATCAGTTCCATTGCTCAACGCATCTCCAATTGCTACTAAACCATTATTTACACTAACAAGGGGAAGAAATTATGTCTCCCAGAAGAAACCAGTTACTCAACCTGATTAAGTCAGTAATTTTCCCTTCACGCAGAATTCTATGCCACCAAACTCTTAACAAGAAAGCCCGACGTTGGTGCGTATCTGCTCATGAAACATGCACGTGCTTTCGGAAGGCTACTTTGTGTGTTACCCGGGTGCATTTTCTGCTTGCTTCTGGGGTGATGGCTGTGCCTGAGAGTTAGGAAGTTCCTATACCTGACCGTCCCATAAGCAGAGTGCTGATAAAAGTTTCAATTGTGCAAATTGCCAAACTGGCTAGGTAGAAGTGGGAATTATTGGCGTGTTGGCCCTAGGCATGCACAAGAGGGAAATGAATGCAGGATTGGATCAGAGAGGCAGGGCTGGTGTGAGAGGCTGGACTGTGAACAGGAGAACTTAAACAGAGACTGAACACTTCAAGGCAGGCGCATCAAGGAGGAAATCAAGAACTAGGAATCAGCAAAGGCCACCTGAGATGAGGAGATAGAAACAAGAGAAATCATCTAGAATTCTCTCTGCTGGGCTGTGTCTCGCCAGGGAATGTTATCAGATCACCCTCCTTTTGGAGCAGAAAGGCCATATCTAGCTACATAGGTGCCTGGGAAGGCTAATATCAAATGGCTCAGCAATATGGTGCCTTTCAAACCAACAGTCTTTAAATATATGTCCAAAATTTACTTAAAGAGGAAGTTACTGAACAATGCATGCAGGAAGGGCAGAGAAAGTGCTCCAGGGGTTTCCATGGCTCTCGTCCATTGAGCCTAACAGTTCTGCTCCGGCCTTAACTTGCATTACCATTCAGCAAAATAAAAGTCCTGCAGTTCACCAGACCCACTCCCTCAAAATGACAGTTTGTTTGAGTATATCTCTTAGAGATCTCACCTCCTCACCTTTATCCTAAATGGCTTCTCATGTATCCCTTTACTCTACATTCCCTCTGAGAGGTGTCCTGGTAAACACAAGTGTCTCCATTTGATTGCATTTCCCATGTTTTTGAGCCCCTTCTAGATTGGTGCCCTAGACAGCTGTCGAGCTGTCCCACCCTCAGTCAGCTCTTGTGGCAGCCAAATGCAATAGTCTAGTGGCCTTTCAAAGGTGACAACTCATTTCTCCCCCCCCACCCCCCACACACTCACATCTCTAGCTAGAATATATTCCCCAATGTTTTAAAAGAATGAGCTCCTTAAAATTATTTAATCCAATCTCTGGTTAAAGAGCAGAAGGCATATAATCTCCAATAGGACAAGACATTTGTTCAAAATCACACGCAGGAAATTGTAGAGCTAGAATTTGAGCCCAAGTCTGCCCATGTTGTGAGCTGCCACTGTCCCATAGTGTCACTGGCATGCCTTGGGACATAGGGAGGCATGGGAGAGCTGTTAGTAATTTGCATCCGCAGTGCCCAGTGTAAAGGAGGTAGCCTCAGTAACGTTTGCTGGATTGAATGAGTCAGGTAAGGTGAGGCCTGAGTCTCATGGCTGAGAAAAGGCAGGACTGGGGCACAAGGCCATGGCTAGGTCCCGGCCTAGGATCCCAGGCTGGAATCCTGTCAATCCTTCCTCCCTTCAGTTAGGCCTCGTCCTGGATACTGGGTCTGGCTGGGGCTCACTGGCAAAGGTTATGGGGCCCCAGCCCTGGAATATACAGGGCAGTAGGCTGGAGGCAGGCAGGGCCTATACTTGTGAGCTCATCCAAGAGGAAAAGCTATAAAGAGGTATATTTTGGTTCAAAACAGAGAAGAGTTTAATAACCATTAAAAAACAGAATGAGCAAGAAATAGTGAGCCTCCCGTCATCAAGGGGTATGTAAGCAGAAGAACATAGTGGAAGGCATCCAGGCATTGAGGTTGGAGTAAACAATATGGAAGGTCTTTTCTCTCTCCGAGAGTCTGCGGCACTTTGAAAAGGGAGAGGTGATTGATGGTTCCCAAGTGGAGATGGTTCTTTTCAGGACTGCCCTGGCTGCTACTCTGAGTTGGTTTCAGGAACTACAGCCTTGCCGGGGGAGGGAAAACAGCATTTTAAAAGGACCATTGCACCAGGAACTATACGTGGTCAACCTTTACATATGTTATCTTATCTAACTGTCACAACAATGCTGTGGGTGCTTTCAGCCTCTCCTGTCACATGGAGAAACTGAGGTTAAAGAGGTTAAGAAGGCACTCCTTGGATCTGAAGCTAGCAAGGGTCAGAGCCAGGAGTCAAACCCAGGCCCGCCCGACTCTGCAGGAAGTGCACTTTATACCATTGCCAGCAGTCATACAATGTCCTAGCGCTGGGCTTCCTCGGTGTCACTAAGGTCTGTCTCTAAGAGCGTGACATGTGGAATTGGAAACTGAGTCATCTACTTTGGTGACAGGTCCTGATTAATGTTGGGCTAATTTTAGATTTCCTCACAATTGCTCCTCTTAATATACGACAGCCCCTAAATATAATGTTGGCGAATGTTTTGTTTTTGTTTGATTTGACCAGAAAAAGGAGGACAGCAAAGGAGATGAGGTCATGGGTATAGTACCGTCCACCCAGCACGCTGCTCCTTTGAAGGGCTTCAGGAAGCTGTGATAGGGACAATGGCAAGAATCTCCACTGCTTTTTCCAGCTGATATTCCAGGCTCGCTACCCCTAACTAGATGCAGTCTTTACCTCCCTGGTTGCAGGAAAGCAGAACCAGCCTGCCCTGGGCTCTCTGGTGTTTCTGAAGCATAATAAATACTTCCAGAACAGCAAAGTGTACACAGCACAGTGGCAGGCACATTGGAGGGGCGGGCAAGTCAGGCATGGGCACACATATAACACCCTGGCACAGGCATGGCCTCCTCTTTCAGTTCCTTCCTGCCCAGCCATTTTCAGAAGTGAAATCAAGTTGTTTTCCCCCTTCCAGCCCTGCAGGGCCTTAGCCTGGGGTATTCAGCCAACACAGTGCTTAGCAAGCAGTAGGCATTTTGCACATACTGTGAATGGATGTATGAAAATGATCATGCCAGCATTACCTAGAATATTAAAAATTTAAAAGCAACTTATAGGTCCAGGCCAATTGTCTTTAAGGAAATCATGTGGTGCCCACAAGATGACAGTTCTTGCTTGTCCAAGTTCAGGATGGGATTTGAAGTGCAGCTGGGGACATTCTCCTCTGCATTAAAACAACAAACACACAGCCTCACCCAGCTACTTCATAAGAAACCCCAGCTCAGCCTCAGACTAGTTGTGTGACTTTGTGTGAGTCCAAGTCTCCCTCGGCCTCAGTTTCTTCATCCCTCAGATGGGGAGAAATACCTGCTTTTGGGGGACTGCCAAGAGGATTAAGTGAGAAATGCGAGTAGCTGTCTTGGCTTAAAGGAAGGCACTCCGGGGGCCTAGCCCAGGGCAGGTGAAATACCATAGACTATAGTTTTCTCCTCCAATTTGCAAAAGCTTTCTTTGTGAAAAGTATTAAAAGACATGAAAATGAAGTTGCATATAATAATAAACAAGGTGTCTTGTGGAAAAGAACCACCGCAGAACTCCATGCTGTCTTGGGAACTCCAAGGCTCCTGGCGGCCTTGTCTGGACAGCACTTCAGAGACCCTTGTGAGGGCTCAGCGGGCAGCGGACAAGAGCAAGAGTGGGCAGGGGAGGTCGAGCCAGGGGGCAGCCAAGAGGAGGAGCATGGGGAGAAACTGCTCCAGCCTTACAGCAGCCAGGAGGGGGCGCTGTTACTAACCCGTTTGCCGTTTAGGAATCCCAGGCTCATAAGAGATTGAGGCTTGCACAAGGTCCCACAGTTGCAGAGCCGTGGAAGTAGGAATTGATGCTTCCCACTTTGCTGGCTGCTTCAGCAGCTCGGGTTCCGATGAAGTAGACTTCAAGGGCTCCCCTCCCTCCAAGACTTTTTGAAGATCTCTTTGGAGAAAGAGGATGAGATGGCTAAACTGTCACTCTCCCTTCTTTCCGCATGCAGCCACCATACGCCACCACCAGTGCAAGTGGCTGATGGGGTTCTTAGAGGGCCAAGGACATCAGAAACAGCAGCCTTCAAAGACCCTTGTGTCCAACCCACTCACTTCTACATTTGGGGAAACTGAGGCCCAGGGAGAGCGGTATCTGTTAGGATGTTTGATCATGAGATAAACAATCAGAAGTCCTGGGTTCCAGTCATGACTTTGCCTCTAACTCTCTGTTATGTGCCCTGGAGCTGAAGACCCTTCAGCCACAAAATAAAGGGCGTGGGCGAGACAAAGTCCTCGGAGCCTTCCCAGCTGGGAAGCAGTGAGGCTGGACACCCCTTCCCCGTGCCAGGTCTCATCTGCAATGCATGTGGGTGGGTGCAGGGGGCCAGCGCCCTCCCTTCCAGCCCTGACAGGCCGCAAGCCTCCTCCCCGGACCACTCAGCCCCCACCCCACCCCCTGAGACAGAAAGAGGCAAAGCTACCTCTGAGGGGGCACAGTAGGCAGGTGCCCCCACCTCATTCTTCCCTGCCTGCAAGTGATTAGAGGAAAGATAACATTCCAGGGGGCTGAGGTGGGGAGGGGGCAGGAGGTGCAGATCAAGGCGCCCCCCAGCCCGCACCCTGGTCGGGGCCGGCTCTCTCAGCTGTCTGTCCATCACTGCTGCAGGCACTGCAGGGCCTCCCAGCCCTAGGAATGTTAGGAATCCCCCTCCCAAACTCTAGGGCCTCTCCTCTCCCGAAAACCTCCCCCTCCCCCCGCCCCAAGGCATCCATCAGCTCAGGCCTTTCTGGAATGTGCTTGCTCCTGGCACCACCAGGGCCCGGAAAAGTAGGGCTAATCCCTCCACACATTCATCACTCGTCTCCAGAGAGAGACCCCAAGGCAGGCCAGAGAAGGCTCTGCCCTGACCTGCCCAGGGGCCAAGATGGATGGCTGGAAGGAAAGACACAGCCTGGAGGGCGGGAAGGTGGCCAGGCAGGACAAGCCAAAGACAGAGCAGGAGGGCTGTTCTCCACATCTTGGCAAAGCTTTCATACTTCCAGAAATCCGGGCTTTCAGGAAATGCGGCTTATTTGAGGGTAAAGAGGGTAAAAAGAGTTGATGGGTTTGACTGTTGTTGAGGGAGGGGAATATATTCGTAACAGTGGAAGAGCTGATGGCTCAACAGCTAGACCCTCCCTCTATAAGATGGCAAAAGCAATGTTAGCGTTGTCTCATCCAACAAGCCTTTGTCTCATTTCATTGCAACAGCAGCTGCCCGTGTGGTAGGTAGACAGCTGTGGTTCCCTGGAAAGCCTTGCAGTTTCAGGCCTCCTTACCTGGCACATGCTGTTCCCCATGCCTTTCCCGCCCTGGCCCACGGGGCAAACTGTCCACAGTCAGTTCCCTCTTCCCTCAGGCTCTCGTGGTACTGTCCCTTCCCTCTGTCTCTGTACTTATCCCAGTGATTTGTCATTGTGTGAGCACCTGTATGTCTTCTGTGCTGTACAAAAGCCCCAGGAAAGAGCCACAAATCCCTTATAAACCATAAGACAGCCCCAAAGCTAACATTTCCTGACTGTGTCCCCTTAGCCAGTTACTAAACTCTCTGAACCTCCATTTCCTTATTTGTAAAATAGAGATAAAGACCTCTTCAAGAACTGCCAGTAATGACACCCTAAAATTGTGTCTCAAATATCCCATTCTGAATGAAGTTTAGACATCAGCAGAAATAATTGAAGGTTTGCACACCATAAAATAACATCTTTTAAAAGGTATGTTTCCTCATTTAATACCTGAACATTGGGCTATTTAAATTCCTTTTGTCTATGAGTACCATAAAGCTAGATCACAAAGAAAAATATATTATTCAGTCTTCACCCTTGACGTCTTTGCTTGAATTAATTAATTCAAGAAACATGTACTGAGTATATCTTACATGTCGGGCACTCTGCTAGGGATTTGGGATTCTACAGTGAACACAATATGGTCCTTTTTCTCTAGGAGACAGATTCACAGACAGGCAGGTGCTGAACAGTGAGAAAAGCTCTTTGATGGGGAGAGCATTCAATTGGGAAAGGCCTGCAATCAAGACTGGTATAGGAGGAAAGCATGCAAGGAAGGCTTCCTGGAGGAAGCAGCATTTAGGCTAAAGGCTGTATATAAACAGAAGTTTGCCAGGCAAAAGGTGATCCAGAAAGAAGGAACACAGAAGCCCAGAGAACCCTCCATTGCTCAAAGGAAGACTCTGGGGCGGAGCACCCCAGCCTCTCCCTTAAGCCTGCCTCAGGCAGGGCTGCATCTTCTGGGAGCCCTCCTTACACTTCAGCCCTCAAGGCAGCCCAGTGGCCAGGAGCACAACCTTCAATGTAAATCACCAAAATCCTCAAAGCTCTCTCTCTGGGCTGTTCCAGGCTTGGGGAGGAATGCAGGAAGGGTGGAGGGTGCACAGCCTTCAATAGAGGTAATTTTAGACTGCGTTGTCATGCCTGCCTGGGCCTCCCCTCAGCCGGGTCCCATCTGAGCTGGGAAGAGCTTCTGGTCTCCAGACCTTGAGAGGATGTGGCCTTTGGAAGGAGGCCAGGACAGCAGGATGGGAGGCCAGGCCGAGGCAAAGCCCTCAGCAGGGGCAGGACACTCGAGGTGGGGGCTTGGCACCTAAGCCTTGCTCTGTGAAAGCACCTTGCCAATGTCACTAATTCCAACAAGGCCCCACCTACTGATTCGGTGTCCTTAAAGGAAAGTGAAGCAGATCTAAGGCAGGATTCTGGGGAGGAGTGACAGGGGAGAGGCAGAGTCACCTAGGAGGGCAGGTGGCTCAGATGACCTCAGAAGCCCTGCTTGCAGAGCACCAGAGCCAGCTTCCTCGCTGCCCCTGCACTAGTTGCATGAGTTTGGACAAGTCGCTAAACCCCTCTGTGCCTCAGTTTCTCCATCTGTGACCTGAGATCAATAACAGTAATATCTAACTCACAGGGTGACTATGAAGACTAAAGAAGATCATACATATATAGGAATCAGCAGAATGTCTGGCAAAGACTAAGTGTTTCATAAACATTAACCATGATTTATTTATTATTAAGGAGCCACAAGTCAGGATCCCAACTCTCAGATTCTGGTTTCAGTTTTAATCCCTTTGGCTGGTCTCTCTTCCTCTCTAGGCCTATATTTTACTGTCTGTAAAAGGAAATGTTTTGAAATAAACCAGCGGTTCTTCTCCAGGCACAGAGACAGGAGGCATGTCCATCTGGGGTAGAGGTGACTTTTCAGACTATAATGTTCTAGGCCACCCAGTCATCCCTTGGAGATCCTGATATGCCCCTCGAGCGATGGGAACCTCCAGGTTAAGATTCACTGTCTCTGACCAGAGACGGTCCTGATGGGAGTCATTGTACAGGGAAATGTTTTGGAAACAGGAACATGAAAAAGCTTGAAAATCTACCATGTGATCTGGATGGGCCCTCTGGGCAGGCGCTCTCTGAGAAAAAAAGATTGGATGGGAGTGAGGAGACCCAAGTTCTGGAACAGTTTTGTGACATCTTTGTAGGTAGCTGTGAATGGGTCCATTCACATAGCCTGTGTTCTTATCTCTAAGCAAGGAATAAAGCACCACCTGCTCGCAGCGAGATGCTCCTAGGGAGAATGCTTTGTGCCCTGCAGGTGCTGCATAAGCAAGAGGCCAGATTCCAGTGCCTGTGACCTGTGGTCCCAAGAAGTGAGCAGCAGAATGGCCGAGAAAAGTGTCCATGTGTTCAGGCTCACCTGCATTCTCCCAGCCTTGCAGAGACTGCTCCCTTACAGTCCCCCTCACCACCCTAGTCTTTATCACCTTTCAGACCTTGGAATATCCTTGAAGCTCACTCAGATGTCCCCTCCCAGAGGATGCTTCTGACCCCCAATCTGACCCCCAACCCTTGCTGTAGAACGCCTCTCTTGAAGGCAAAGGGATAGCAGAGACTTTTTAGGGACACCCTTCTTATGGGTGGGAGAAGCCTGGGTATCCCACTCCCTCTTCCTCAAACCCTGTCTTATGAGTAGGCAGTCAGAAAATGAAGGGAGTCACGTGTTTTACTGCTGGGATCCAGCCATGCTTTAAAGGACTTGTGTTCAACCCAACACAGGTGGGCACAAATGTGATTTAGGGAAAGCAACAAATAGGGTTCTGGTTCTGAATAATATGGAGCAAGCAAACTCCACCTTGTCCCTCCCACTGAAAGCAATTATAAAACCTAGACAGAATGCAGGGAGCAATTACAACAGAAGACTTCAGAACATCTCTCTCAGTAGAGATAGAACCAGTAGACGAAATCAGCAAGCATATTTGAAGAGCTACACAAACATCAACCAACTGGAGCTAAATGACATTTATAGAGTTATAGAGTACTTCACCCAACAACAGGAGGAAACACATTCTTTTCAAGTACACATGGAACATCCACCGAGAAATACCATATACTGGCTCACTAAAAAAGAACCATAACAAATGTAAGAGCATTGAAATCATACAAGGTACATTCTTTGATCATAAAGAAATTAAAATAGAAATCAATAACAGAAAGATAAAAGGAAAAACTCCAATTTGGAAATTAAACAATGCACTTATAAATAATCCATAGTCAATGAAGAAGTATCAGGGAGATCAGAAAATATTTTTAACTGGACATAAATGAAAATACAACATGCCAAAATTTGTGCTATGCAGCTGAAGTAGTGCTTAGAGGAAAGCTTACAGCATTAAATATTAATATAAGAAAAAAAGAGAAATCACACATCAAGAATCTATAATTTTACCTTAGAAGTCTAAGAAAGTAAGAGAAAAATTAACCCAATACAAGCAGAAGAAAGAAAATAATAAGAATAAGAACAGAAATCACTAGAATTGAAACCAGAAAGCAGTAAAAGCAAATCAGTTAAACCAAGCTGGGCCTTTGAAAAAAAAAAATCAATGAAATTTATAAACCTCTACCAAGACTGACAAAGAAAAAAAAAAAAGAGAGAAGACACAAATTACCAATATCAGGACTGAAAGAGGGGACAGCACCATAAACCCCACAGATATTAAAAAATATAATAAAGGAATACCATGAATATCTCTGTGCATATCAGTTTGCCAACTTAAATGAAATGGACCAATTCCTCAAAAACCACAAACTATGACACTTACCCGTGATGAAGTGGGTGACTTGACTAGTCCAATACCTACCAAAGAAATAGACTTTGTAGTTAAAAACTTTATCAAATAAATCCCCAGGCTTAGATAACTTCACGTTAGAATTCTACCAAACAATTAAAGAAATAACATCAATTTTACAACCACCATCTCTTTCAGAAAATAGATGAGAAGAGACTATATCCCAGTCATTTTATTAGGTTAGCATCACCCTGATGTTAAAACCAGATTTTAGAAACATTAAAAAGCAAAACCAGAGATCAATATCCTTCATAAACATAGATACAAAAGTCTTCAAAAAATATTTGCAAATTGAATCCAGCAATATTTTAAAAGAATAAAGCACAGAAACCAAGAGGTTTTTACTCCAGAAACACAAGGCTGGTTTGATATTCAAAAATCAAGGGGCCAGACACAGTGGCTTATGCCTGTAATCCCAGCACTTCAGGAGGCTGGGGGATTCGCTTGAGCCTGAGAGTTCAAGACCAGCCTGTGCAGCAGAAGGAGACCCCATCTCTACACAAAATTAAAAATCAGCTGGATGCTGTCATATGCACCTGTAGTCCCAGCTACTTTGGGGGTTGAGATGGGAGGATCATTTGAGGCCAGGAGATCAAGGCTTCAACGAGCCATTATTGTGCCACTGCACTCCAGCCTGGGCAACAGAAAGACCCCATCTAAAAAAAAAAAAAAAAAAAAAAAGATGTTAGTTAGGGTTTTGCTCTCACCTGTGGGTGGTAGGTGGGGTGGGGAAGGGGATCCTCTTCCAAACTGAGTAGCTGGGACTTCAGGCATGTGTCACCACACCTGACTCCTAGCTGATACCTTGATTGCAGCCTGGTGAGACCCTGAACAGAGGGCCTAGCTAAGCCAAGCTCAGATTTCTGACCCATAGGAAATGCAAGGTAATAAACTTGTGTCATTTTCAGCTGCTAAATTTGGAGTATTTTGTTATACAGCAGGAGCAAACTAATACAGTGAAAGACTGCTTTCCTCCTAAATTGGAAATAAGGCAAGGATGCCCACTCTCGTCAATCCTATTCAACATTGTACTGGAAATCATGGGCAGTGCAATAAGGCAAGAAAGAGAAATAAAAGGCAAACTAATTGAACAGAAAAAAAAAGCAAAACTGTCACTATTTCAGAAAATGTGATTATGCAGGGCCACAGGATACAATGTCAACATACAAAAATTAATTGTACTTCTAAATACCAGCCATGTAAACTTGGAAATTGAAATTTAAAAACAAAACCATTGATATTAGCTCCAAAACAAAGTAAATACTTAGGTGTAAAACTAATGAAACTTGTACAGCCAACCCTCTATAACCATGGGTTCTGCATCCCATGCAGAACTACAGATTGAAAGTACTTAAAAAAAAAAAATTCCAGAAAGTTCCAAAAGCAAAACTTGAATTTGCCATGAGCCAATAACTATGTTGAATGCCTATAAAAGAAGTTACATATAGGTATTGTATTCAGTATTATAAGTAATCTAGAGATGATTTAAAGTACATGGAAAGATATGCTTACATTATATGTACATACTACACCCTCTTATATGAGGGACTTGAGGATTCTCGAATTTTGGTATCCAGGGAGGGTTCTGGAACAAATCCCCCACTGACACTGAGGGACAACTGTGGAATCTGTATGCTAAAAACTATAAGATGCTGATGAAATAAATTTAAAAAGGCCCAAATAAGTGGAGAGCCATACCATGTTCATAGATTGGAAGACTTAATATAGTAAATTTGTCCATCATCCCAAAATTGATCTATATTTTTTAACACAATTCTAGTCAAAATACCAACAGGATTTTTTATAGATACAGGCAATCTGATTCAAAAATTTATAGGGGAAGGCAAAGGAACTATAATAAAACAATCTTGAAAAAGAAGAATAAAGTCAGAAGAATCACTCGATCCAACTTTAAGACTTACTGTCATTTTAACAAGTGGGGTTGAAACATTTGGAAACCCGTATGTGAAATAAATGCATTTTTATTAAAATCGTCACACCTTATTTTTTAAAAATACTCAAAATGTATCATACATGTAACGTGAAATGCAGAACTAGAATATTTAAAGGAGAAAACAGGATAAAATACCCATGACCTTGGATTAGGCAGAGAATTCTGCTGAAAGAAAAACTTGTCGACTCAGAATACTATATCCCACAGAAACAACCTTCAAAAATAAAGAGGAAATCAATACATTCTCAGACAGAGGAAAATAAAAAGAATTTGACATCACCAGGTACTTTAAAAAATAACTAAAATAAGTTCTTTTTCTTGAAACACAAAGAGATGGTAAAAAAAAGACATCTGGGATATCAGGAAGGAAGAATGGACAATAGGAAAAATTAAAATGTGAGTAAATACAATAAACTTTCCTTCTCTTCTTGAGTTCCCTAAATTGTTTGACAATTGAAGCAAAAAGTATAACATAGGGCAGATTTAAGTCCTAACATAGCAATAATTACATTAAATGTATGTAGTCTAAATACACCAATTAAAAGAGATTGTCAGAGAGGATTAAAAAGATATAACCTTATTATTCCACTAATTATGAGTGTAAATAAAGCTGATTTCAAATGGTCACATACTGTATGATTCCATTTATATAATATTCTCAAAATGACAAAATTATAGGGATGGAGATGAAATTAGTAGATGCCAGGGATCATAGTGGAGAAAAACATGGTGGGTGTGACTAGAGAGGGCTGCATGAGGGAAATCATGTAGTAGTGAAATAGCTCTGTATCTTGATGCCAGTGGTGTTCACAGAAATCTATGCATATGATAAAATGGCATAAAACTATGCACAGCATTGCAAAAATATCAGTCTCCGGACTTGGTGTTACACTATAGTTCATTAGATGTAACCATTGAGGGAAACTGGATAAAAAGGCTACACGGGACCTTTTCCTACTTTCTTTGCAACTTCCTATGAATCTATAATTATTTCAAAATAAAAAGCTAAAAACAAAAGGACCCAGCTAGGAATGTGAAAAGAGAAGCTACAAAGTGGGGAAAAAAATTATAAAACACATATCTGAAAAAGGACTTTAATCCAGAGTATTTAAAAACTCTCAAGAGGCAATAGTAAAAATACAGACAACCCAATGAAAAATGGGCAAAAGATTTGAACACATACTTCACCAAAGTAGGCAGCAAATCACGAATACCCAGATTTTTATGAAAAAATGCTTAGTATCATTAGCTATAGGAAAATGTGAGTTAAAACCACAATGAGATATCAATATTCGTGTATTATAACGGCAAATACTAAAAAATCCTGACCATACCAAGTGTGGGTGAGGATGCAAAGCAACTAGAACTCTCCAATACTTCTGGTAGGAATGAAAAATGATGCAACTACTTTGTAGAATAGGGAAACATATATCTGATGTTAGACCCAGGCATTCCACTCTAGGGTATACTTGGGAGAAATAAAAGTGTTTGCCCACACAAAGACTTGTACACTAATGACTGTAGTAGCTCTATGCATAATCATCAAAAATAGAAACAATTCAAATGCCCATCAACAAGGGAATGAATAAATTCTGGTATATACATACAATGAAATATACTCTGAATGAAAATGAATGAATTAAACACACAACAATGTGAGTGAATCTCAAAATAATTACGACGAATGAAAGAAACCCCCGATGTCCCCCAAAATGCTTACTCTATGATTTCATTTACATAAAATTCTAGAAAATACAAATTAATTTACAAGAATAAAAAGCCAATCTATAGTGGCTTAGGGGCAAAGAAATGGAGGCAAGGTATACAGGAAATTACACAGGGCATAAGAAACATTTTGGGGGTGATAGGTATGTTTGTATCTTGATTGTGGTTGTGATTTAGCAGATATATAAATATGTCAAAAACATCAAACTGTACTCTAAATATGTATTAATATTGTATATCAAAGAGACCTTAATAAAGGTTTTGTTTAATTAAATATTTTAAAAATTAGAGAAAGCAGTTTGAACAGATACTTCATAAAACACATGAAAAGTTGCTCAACATTACTAACCATTAAGGAAATGCAGATCAAAAGCACAGTGTGATACTACTGCATACGTTAGAATGGCTAAAATAAAAAATACTGACAAGGATGCACAGCAACCGGAACTTTCACCTGTTCCTGGTAAAGAGGCTAAAATGGTACAACCACTCTGGAGAATGGTTGGGCAGTTTCTCATAGAGTTAAAAAAACACTTCCCATAGGATTCAGCAATACCTCTGCTGGGTATTTATCCAAGAGAAATGAAAGCTTATGTTCAACACAAAAACCCATACATGAATGCTTATAGCAGTGCTATTCGAATCACCGAAAACTGGAAACCACCCAAATGTTCTCTAATGGGACTGGATGAACAAAGCAGGGTGCGTGTGATGGATACCACTCAGCAATAGAAATGAAGGAACTATCCTACTCAGGAGGCTGAGGCAGGAGAATCATTTGAACCCGAGAGGCAGAGGTGCAGTGAGCCAAGATCACGCCATTGCACTCCAGCCTGGGTGACAGAGTGAGACTCAGTCTAAAAAAAAAAAAAAAAAAAGAAATGAAGGAATGAAGGAACTATTATGAAAAACCCACCACAACATGGAGGAATCACAAACACGTTATGCGGATTGAAAGAAGCTAGTCCCAAAAGGTTACAAACTGTATGTTTCTACCTATATGAGATTCTCAAACAGACAAAACTACAGTGATTGAGAACAAATCAGCAGTGGTGGGAGTAGGGGGAGTGGTGGTAACTAGCAATGGACAGAATGAGAAAATTTGGGGATGAAGGAACCATTCCGTTTTCTGACTGTGGTCATGGTCACACACATCCATACATGTGCTAAGATCTATAGAACTGCATACACACACAAACACGAGATCAACTTTGTATACTAATTTACAATGAAAGAAAATAATTAAAAATTGAACTATATTTAAAAGACAGCAAGCAAATGAAGTCAGTCTTTCCCGTTAGTAAGCGAACACGCTAGAGCCACTTGGTCCTCTTTATCCCAGCCAAGCACGCATAGTGTGGAATGCCATTGCAGGTCTTCCCCAACAGTGTTTACTAAAAAAGAAGAGCTCTGTGATTTGAGAGCTAGGAAAGCAGAAAGCCTCATGGGGAGCAGCAAGTGGAGAATACCCACGGGGAGGAATGTCCTGCAGGCCCCAGACCATTTATACATTTCTCACCAAGCAATTCCTAACCACCCCAGCACACACCTAAGCGATTGCTACAACATGAAGTGGTGTGTGTTATGACAGAGTCTTCTATGGGTGTTTGGGACACACAGGAGACAAGAATGAGACCTCTGCCTGGGGGAGGCAGGAGAAGCTGGGTCGCTTGAGTTGTCAGTAAGCAGGGACAAGCATGCTAGCTAGGCAACAGGGCATTCCTGGATGAAAGGATAGCATGTGCAAAGATGCAGAAGCATTAAAAGAGCACAGCATGTTTGAATAACAGGGAGATACTGTTATTCAAATAACAAGGAGATACAAGAATAACTGAATAGCTCAATTCATTCTGGCTGAGACAGAGAGCATGGAGAATGAAGAAGCACACGAGGTATTCCAGGACTTTTGGGGAACAAATGATCAGGGACCATGTACTCCACACTAAGGACTTTGAACTTGACCCTGAGGGTAGTGAGGCACCATCAAAAGGTGTGAGGCAGGAGTGTGACATGGTCAGATTTGTTTTCAGAAAGGTCACCTGGCAGCCAGCATGGACACTGGAGCCAAGGGGATGCACTCAGGGATAGAAGGAGGCTGAAGGAGGATATTTCAATGATTAGAACCAAGGGAATGTAGTGGCATCTGGGATGGAGAAAAGGGGCCTGATGAAAGCCATATCTCAAGCCACAGCTCTCTTGCCATTTGCTGTACAAGAAAGTTTCAGCTACAACTCCTTGGGGAAAATAACTAGCAACCGCAGGATGCTACTGGGTTAACATCAACCACCTGTTTGGAGTCACATGCTCTTCTTTGATGAAGGCTATTAGTGAAAGTGTATTTGGAATCCCAAAAGGCTATTTGAATTTCACACCTTGCACTTCCTTGCAGGGTTTAGGCTCCTCCAAGAAAATTGTGAAGCAACACATATAATCAAGCCACAAGTTCTCAGACTACAAATAGTCTTTCCCAGCTGCCCTGAACACATTTGCTGCTCATTTGCTCCTGCAGAGACTACCCAGGGTGCTATATTAAGAATGCTAGATAAGAATGCCTGCTCACTACTTGGAGTGGTGGAGGGAGCAGAGGTGTCAAGCCTGGTCTCCAGTTGCCTTCCTTTCCGCTCTCACGCACTGCAGAACCTCAGGCATGTAGAATACTTAGATACCCTGATCCCCAGTCTTCGATTTTGAAAAATGGGGGCTAATAATGCCTGCTCTGTAGAGTTGTGTAGTCATGTCTAGCCCAGGGTCTGACACATGGCAAATGCTCAGTAATGCTTGTGGCACTGTGACAATGAGCTTTCCGAGCCAGAAAGGGGCTCTCTGAGCTGATGGGGAATGATCAGAGAGTAACTAGACTGCTCCTCAGGGATGATAAACACGTAAAAGCCACCAGCAACTTCTTTCCCAGCCATGTGCAAGAAGCCCAGCTTCTTGCTGGTCAGAGGTTTCTTCACCAAGGGCTCAGACTGGAAACAGGCTAAGGTCATGCTTGGGACCTGGACGGAGTTGTCGCCTCCTGCTTGTGGGGAGAAGCTGCGATCCAACACCCAGCCATTGCTGTAGAGTAATTTCCCTCCACCTTCTGGGAAACGAAAAAGCAGCCAGATGCATGCTTTAAAAATAAACCATGCAAGAGAAAGAAGAAGAATATCATGTGTTTGCTTCCCAAGCTGGTTTGAAATATTTGAAACGCAGAGAGACTCAAATCTGTCAGGAATCAGCAGAGCTCTGAGGTTTGTTTCAACATTTGGAGTGAGAAACAAAGGGATTAGAATCTGTTCTTTAAAGCTTCTATGCAGCATTTGGGATTGCCATAACAATAGGCATGTTTTGCCCTCAAAAGAGAAAGTCAGACCACGCTCCATGTACAATAACAGGATCGCTAATTTGGACCCCACCAGCAAAATATTTGAAATCACTCAGACAAGGCTCTTCAATCATTTACTTCACAATGATTATGAAGACAGGGTTTGTTCTGTGGCCAAGTGAAAAGAGGTTTTTTAAAACACATATAGCTTCGTGGTTTATATCAACCAATCTGGTGCCAGACGGCCTGAGTCTGGGCCCCGGCTCCCCCACTCATAACTATGTGACCTTGGACAAGTGACTTAACCCCCTCGGACCTCTGCAAGCCTCTCTGAAGATTAAATGAGCAAATATTTGCAGAGCATGAAGTCTGACTCATAGTAAGTGCTATGAAAGTGTTTGTAAAATAATAAATTATGTTAAAATGAAGGGTGGAGAATCTTCAGCATGTTTGATGTTTTTTCTTGCTTTAACTGGACTCCTTCCATTTTGGTCTTATCAAATCATTACGATAGATGCCTAAAGAATCTCTCAAGTCTAAGAAGAAGGTGTTATGAATTAAGTCTATAGCTCAAACTTTTTTCCTCCCTGTCTTCCCTGTTGATAAAATTTGGGGAGGGAATCTCTAATTTTTAAAATGTAGGTTTTTCAGAGTCCAGACATAAAGGTTCCAATCGAGCAAGTTTTATCATCAGACAAGTTTGGGAACCACTAACTCAAATGGAATTCCTTCCCAGTTAGTAGGAATAATTGGGTTTGGTTGTCTCTGCTTTTTTCAGTGCCAGGATTTCGTTTCTCTTTCTCTCATCCAAGCGTCCAATACGAAAAGAAATTGGACTTTTATGCCCCAAAACTTCCCCTAGGGATGCAAGGCAGGAGGCCCAGGAGAGGTTAGATCATAGAGCTTTTATTTCAAACGGGAGCTCCATTCAAATAAAACCACACACTGGCCGGGCGCGGTGGCTCATGCCTGTAATCCCAGCATTTTGGGAGGCCAAGGCGGGCGGATCACAAGGTCAGGAGCTTGAGACCACCCTGGCTAATATGGTGAAACCCGGTCTCTACTAAAAACACAAAAAAATTAGCCGGGCGTGGTGGCACATGCCTGTAGTCCCAGCTACTCGGGGGGCTGAGGCAGGAGAATTGCTTGAACCCAGGAGGCGGAGGTTGCAGTGAGCCAAGATCGCACTCCAGCCTGGATGACTGAGCCAGACGCTATCTCAAAAACAATAACAACAACAACAACAACAACAACAACAACAAAAAACCTCACACCATTGCAGCTGCACCTAAGGGAGGCTTCAAGTCAGCCCAAGTAGTTAGATCAGAAGGAATGGGGGAAAGATGTTGATAAGCTCAGGTAAGATGCCTCAGAAGCTTTTGAGTTTTTAATTTTTTTAAATCTAAGACATTCCTTAAAGGAAGATGCATATTTGGGTCATAGTGGGTTGGAAAAGATGAAGAAAGATCTTTTGGATTTTGAAGCCCTGGATTGTACCAGGGAGAGGGAGAGGCCAGCCTCAAGAGATGCACTGGGCTCGTTTGGAGACACAGGGCCCGGCCACACCCCATCTCTAGAATCCTCACCATGATAGGTTCCCATCTGTAAAGTGGAGGTGATGATAATGCCAGTCTCACTATGATGCAACACCAGTGGGGGCTGCAGATGCTGGAAGTTTCAAATCGTATTGGGAATGACATCACACAGATGGCTCCTGGAACCAGGCCACGTGGATAAGCCGCCCAAATGGACAGGCAGTAGTGATCTTCCTCTGGCATAATGAGAAAGGGGCTCAGTGATGGGAAGGTAATTTAGTCCCTGGACCAGCTGAGCTGGGCTGGTAGAAACCTTCCTTCCTCTTTGGAAACTGGAAGTGAGAGGCAGGCAGCTGGTAGGTCTCCCAAGAGGCGTGAAACCTAGTAGAGTGGGTTATTTATGCAAATTACAGAGAAACCCCATGTTATAAGATTACGTCTCCTGAGCTGTTTCTTTTCTGTCCTTGTTGGAGAAGCTGAGATGGACTCAATTCAGTTTCTTCATTCATTCATCCATCCATTCATTCCCTCTCCAACACAACACCTGCTATGTAACAGATATTGTGCAGGGACGCAGAAATAAATCTGACCCTAATTCTGGATCTCCAGAGATCATTGTCTAATGGAGGGAACCCAGCTTAAGCTTAAACCTGTGATTCAGGACAATAAAGTGAAAGGTGTCTGTTGGTGGAGGGCCTTACAGTACTCCGGGGGCTGCAGGGAAAGAGACAGGGAAGGTTGTCTGAAGCAAGGGGCAACTAAATTAGGTTGATAAACAGGGAAAAGCAGAGGAAGGAGGTTCCAGTCTGAGAAAATACATTGATCAAAGGCAAAGGGCTGTGAGGGTCAGGGGTCAGAATACAAAGCTCTAGTGCTGGAGGGGAGTGCCTAGAATTTAGGGAGCACCTGCTAAGGGGAAGCCCAAACACTTCCCAGAACTCCACCTTGGAAGTGACAGCTTCCAAAATCTGCTTCCCCAAATGGCAAAGAAGCACTAAGGCTAATGTTAGCTTCTCCACGTAATCTCCTAGTCCTTGGCACGCTCCTCCATCCTGCCACTTGCGCCTAGCAGAGGGCTGCCTAGAGTGAGCACTCAGTGACGACAGAGAAAGGAACACACATAAAATTCTGCAAAACTCAAACGCAAGAATAAGTGTGAAATGCATTATAAACCGTAAGGAGCTGTAGAACTGTGAGAAATTGTCACCAATAACGATTGCGTTTCTATCCAACTGCTTTGCAGGGGCTGGCACTCCAGAGATGAGGAACAGCCCTGTCCTCAGGGAACCCAGAAGAGTCAACCAGGGATCCCGGGGCTGCCTGGCCAATGCTCTGACAAGATGAAAGGTTCTTGGAAGAGGTGAAAACTGTGCTAACTCCAAGGGCCCACAGGAGTCAGGCAGGTGAGGAACTGGGGCATGGTGTCCCAGACTGGGAACAATCCCAGCAGGTAACAGAAGGCTGATGACCCAAGGACATGGGTAAGACAGGCTGGAGGGGCATCCACCAGAGGTGATAGCCTGAGGGGCATCACTTGGATTTCAGTCTCAAGGCAAGCTCAAGTGCTGGGAGAGAACATGGCCACTTTTGTGTTTTGCAGCAGAGCTTATCTAGGGGGACACACGTATGCCATGAAATTAATCCCTTCAGCCCTTGAGGCAGTGGGAGAGTTGGGCAGCTCCTGCAGTTGCTGCTGGGTTGCTTCCCCCAGACCACCTTGGAGAAGCATGGGATCAGGGCAATCCCTCCAGCAGCTGGGAAGCAGGAGGCTGTGCTACCCGGGGCTATGGCTCACACCTTGGCACCAAGGAGGTGCCACTAAATACAGATGACGTGAATAATACTGGGAGGATTGTGAGCAGCTCCTATGCAACCCCCAGAGGAGGCTTACCCGACCCTGATGCTCAGCACAGTCTTCACAGGACTTTTCAACTCTGCCTTGCTGCATTCCTGATTGCATTTCTTTCCTATGCCCAGATCCGCCCATCTCAGAAGGGCTGCAGAGCCTGGGCTCCTGTGGACCCACCACCCTCCTCACAGGTCAGACTCTGTGGCTTCATCCCAGCTGCTGACCCACTGCCAAACCGCAGCAGCCGGCATCTGCCCCGGGGCTGGACAAGCAGCCTGGCTCTGTGCCCAGCCTGCACAGCTGGGAAAGAATGAGTCAGCAGCGTCTTGTCTCCTTGGCCTTACGCTAAGCATGACCTATTACAAGGAAGTAAATAACTGGGGAATGGTCCCAGCAGGGAACTCCCTGAAACCTCAGGGTCTCAGGAATGGGACAAATCTTAGAGGTCTTTTGCACAAATGCTCTTCATGCACTACAGGAGCTCAGCCTATGGAGCCACACTGCCTGGTGTCAAAGCCCTGTGGGACCCTGAGCAAGTTAATAACCCTCTGTGCCTCTGTCAAATGAGGATAATAATAGTATTTACCTAATAGGGTCGTTATGAAAATTGAGTTAATTGGCGTAAAGTGTACACAGCATATAGTAACAACTAACAAGTGTTAGCTATTACTATTGTTATCGTTATGTGAAGCGATCCCTTCTCTGGCATCCCTTATGATTAAGCCCTCATCCAAGTGCTTCCAGAGACATGAAGGTCATTACCATGAGAGGCAAACTCTAAGCTGTCTTTCTCTTGGCCTGTACAAAACACAACTGCTACCTCTCATCCTGATGGATATTCACAGTAGATCTCCCCTTCCTGGTATGCCCACCTCCACTCTAGGATGAGACCCTCACTTCCTTCCAAAGTTTTTCAAAGGAAATACTTGTTGTCTCTTTGCCCCCCTTGGTCCCTTCTTCTCGTGATATGCCAATTTGTCCACTCTTCCTCTGAACAACTGAAAACAATGTTCCAGGAGTGGGCAGACCAGCACAAATAGAATAAGAGCATCATCTTTCTTGTTCTAGGCACTGAATCTCTAGCAATCCAGCCTGAAGTCACATTAGCTAACTGACTGCCCCCATACACAGCTGGCCCATAAAATCTAGGTTAATTTGGCTGGGCATGGTGGCTCACGCCTATAATCCCAGCATTTTGGGAGGCTGAGGCAGGTGGATCACCTGAGTCAGGAGTTTGAGACCAGCCTGGCCAACACAGTGAAACCACATTTCTCCTTAAAAAAAAATAAAACAAAATTGAGGTTAATTTTAGTTAGAACCTTCTAGGGTCCTTCTCTCATACCCTTGTGCTTGCCATATATCCCCATCACCCCCTGCCAATCTGAGCTAGTTGGTTCAGCTTTTTTGACTCCAAGACAAGACTTCACACTCAATGCTTTAACTTTCATTGTGTCTGCTCTGGCCTGACTTTCATAAAAAGTCACCACCATGATGTCAGCTGTGACTGTCACTGGTCCATTCTTGTCCAAGCAATCGATTGCAGCTACCCTGACCCAGCTCCTGTGTCCCTTTCCTGAGTCCTTTACACCTTAGCGGTAAGGTGATGGGCACGAGAAGGACTCAGTCCATCTGCAGGTGGAGTCAGCAGATCCCTTCTGCCTTCCAGTCACAGACCTGAAAACCAAACGCTGAGATCGCCCAAAGTTCATGGAGCCACCAATATCCAGAAACAGATGAAAATGTTTCGGAGGCAAGAGGCAGGCCTGGAAGAACCCGAGGACGCCACCTGGGCCCTAGTCCCACTTGGACACTGGCTCTGGGTGTGACCTTGGGTGAGAAACATCCCCTCTAGGCCTCACCCTCCTTATCTATTGAACTTGATAATTCAGGCCATCTCACCCGCAAAGTTCATCACCCCTTCAAATAACTCTGTCACCCACAGTACTTTATTGCACCCCCCTGCTCCATGGGTTAGGACACAAGGAGGTCCTTTCTTTCCGTATCCCACAGGTACATTTAAAGGCTCACCATATGATTCTCCAGTCATGGTTCAGACTAAGGAGCTATATTGTAACTACTTTTCCTGCATGTTAACTTTTCCTGAACGTAAATCTTGTCTCCGCAGCGAATCCCCCAGGAGTGGGGAGTCTTCCTCCCTACCCCTCTCCCCCTGCCTTCTTTTCCCCATCTGATGTACCATCTGTGTGTTTATTGTTGGTTTTCTCCTCTTGAATGTAACAGAAGCAGCCAGGTTTCATCAGTCCCCATATTCTTCTAAACTATAGCTCCAAACTGAGGGTGTGACATTGAGGAAGGGCTCTGCAAATATTTGTTCATCACTAGTTGATTGATGTCATTTGGATTTTCTTACTTAAGCCCACATCTCTAATGCACTGGCAGAATTCGATGAATTCTACTGCAGAAAGGGGAAGGAAGCCTGGTGTATCCAAGACAGAGTCATTCATGCTAGACCAGGATGAACCCAGGAGGTCTCCCAGGGTGGGGCTGGATTTCCTCCTCCGCACCCACCTGGAGGGACGCTAACTCATTCCTGCACAGGCCACCAGCTATGACCATCACAAAGGCTCAGTCTATGCTCCAGAGCGCTGCTCGGACAAGTGTTGTCAGCAGGCATTCAATGACACCATGTGACTGTGTTAGTGACTCCAACCACAGGAGGCTCATCTCCATCTCTTTTGTCCTCTGTTCAGAGCTGCCCAGAAATCCTTTATCAGGATTCAGCATCCTCCAATATGATGGACCAGAGCTGAGTCTCAAGAAGGGGAAGTTCCCAGAGAGCAATAGATGGCACAGTTTTAAAGCAATGGTTGACATACTTATATTTTCAAAATATCTGTGGTGTTTGGAATATGTAATAAAAGATACACCTGTTTTCTTTTGCACAAGTTTGTCCAACCCGAGGCCCAGTGGCCCAGGACAGCTTTGAATGCAGCCCAACACAAATTCATAAACTTTCTTAAAACATTATGAGATTTTTTGCAATTTTTTTAGCTCCTCAGCTATCGTTAGTGTTAGTGTATTTTATGTGTGGCCCAAGACAATTCTTCTTCCAATGTGGCCCAGGGAAACCAAAAGAGAGCCCTGCTTTACAGGTCTCAAGTGTAGACTCTCAGTGTGAGCCCGCTGGCCTCCCTGTGTGTTATGTTTGTTCCCATCCCAGGGCCTTCAGCACCTGGGATGCTTTTCCTTCATGCAGCCACCTGGCTTCTACCCTCACAAGGGTTGAAGGTTTCCACTCGAAAGTCACCTTAGTAGAGAGATTGTCCACATCACACTCTATGCGACAACAGTCCCCCTCTGGCTCTGAGAGGATCACTGTCCCTCTCCTTCTTTTCCCCGTGTGACATACCATCTGTGTGTTTATTGTTGGTTTTCTTCTCTTGAATGTGAACTCCAAGACAGCAGAGATTTTTTTTTTTTTTTTTGAGACATAGTCTCGTTCTGTCACCAGGCTGGAGTGCAGTGGTGATCTCGGCTCACTGCAGCCTCCGACTTCCAGGTTCAAACAATTCTCCTGCCTCAGCCTCCCAAGTAGCTGGGATTACAGGCACGTGCCACCACAGCCGGCTAATTTTTGTATTTTTAGTAGAGACGGGGTTTCGCTGTGTTGGCCAGGATGGTCTCGATCTCCTGACCTCATGATCCGCCCGCCTCGGCCTCCCAGAGTGCTGGGATTACAGGCATGAGCCACCACACCCGGTGACAGCAGAGATTTTTGTCAGTGTTCACTTCCATGGTGTCCCATGCTGAGATCAGTGCCTGACTAAGAACAGGCACTCAACACACAGGTGTCCCATGAGTGACTTAATAGGGAAATATCTGGGGACCTGGGACACTGAAATAAGTCATTACAGGACTTAATCTCAAAGCTTTGACCTACCTGACAGTGAGACCCAGGGCCTCAGGCTGTCTATCTTGAGAAACATAAAAATTGCACCTGTCCACTGTGGCCCGAGAATAATAAGATGATTCAATAAGACAAAATGTTTAAAAAGGCTTTGCAAACTTATAGCCCACTGCACAGAAAAAAAAAATGGTACTGTTGCAATGATCCAAGGTTCTACTACTCAAGTTGGTGGGAGGCTTAGAAGCCACCTCCAGAACCCCCAAACTATGGAGGCCCAGAGAGGGGCTCTGCCTCACCCAGAGTCACGTGGCTCACCATGGCCACCCTTCATCTGTGCTCATGAGGTGCTGAGCTCTGCAGGCATTGGTGAGTTCCCAGGCTACTCAGGAAAGTGAGGCAGCACATGGACCTTGGCCAGACTGTTCTCATTTCAGGAAATGGGTTCTCATCCCCAGGAATGGTAAGTCTTATTCCAGGTGGGCACACGCTGAGCACATCCAACCAAACCACACAGATCCTCCGGGGCCTGCAGGTTGGTACCAAACACAAGCTCGGGGCACAGATGGTGTTTTGATCCCTTTATCCCAAGCAACAGATCACAGACAAGACAGAGTACTGACCAGCTCCCTCCCCTCGCAAAGAATCACAAGGAGGCATGGCTGCCCTGGGGCCTTTCTTGGAGTGTGCGTCCCTGTGTGGAGACCCACAGACTCTGCAGGTATCTACCTGCTGCAGGGAAAGCCCAGACGCCTATGTCAGCCTGGCCCCAGTGTGAGCTTTGTCTTCTGGGACCTTATTTTTGCACGTCCAGAGAAGCCCGAGCAAGACTGCACCCACCTGGCTTCCCTTAGACTCTGGATTGAGTTGAAGAGCACCCCCAAATTCATGTTCTTCCCAGGAATGCAGAATGCAACCTTATTTGGAAACTGGAATAGGGTGGACCCTAAATCCAATATGATTAGTATTCTTGTAAAAAGGGGAGAAGACAACAGAGACAGACAGTGTGGGGCTGGGGGGACCAGGTGACAACGAAGGCAGGGATTGGAGCGATGTATCCGCAAGCCAAGGAGCAGCAAGGGTTGCAGCAGCACCAGCAGTGGAGAGGAAGGCATGGGACAGATTCTCCCCTGGAACTTTCAGAGGGAGCCTGGCCCCACTCCCACCTCGAACTTGGACTTCTGGCCTCCAGAACTGTGAGGGAGGAAGTTTCTGTGATTTTAAGCCCCCCACTTCATGGTACTTTGTTAGGGAAGCTGTGGGAAAAGAATACAGACCCCCTCTTCACAATCCTTCCTGACTTCTTCTGCCGGTTTCCAAGCTCCAGGCCCCCCTCTCTCTCTGCTCCCTGCTCCTCTCCCAGCAGCCTGTGGGACATAGTCCTTGAGGCCTGGCCTATGCCTTTTCTCCTGCAGACGTCTCTGCTCACCTGCTCACAGCCCGGACAAGCTCTCTTCCTGCAGAAAGCACTGCCTTCTGGGCACCAACTTCAGTAAATCGAGGACTTTTCAAGGCTGCCTCCCTTTCCAGGGATGTTCCTGGAAGTCTGGCCCTGGGGTCTGGGCAGCAGGCTCTGGGCCCTGAATGCTGGGTGCACATTGCAGAACACAGCAGCCCACAGCCGCCCGTCCACGGCTGCTTGACCTGCTGCATGAGCCAGGAGACGGAGGAAGGGAGCAGAGGGAGGGAACGTGCAGGGTGGTGGTCTCAGGGAGAGAGGAGAGAGGGGATGGGTCAGCTGACGGGTGTGGGTGTCTGCTGTGCCAGGTTGACCAGCCACGCCTCCTCTCCAGGCCTCAGTGTCCCCATGTGTGCATGAGGGAGCTGTGTCCTGGTGGCATGGAAGGCCCACAGCGTCTGCTATCAGGGAGGACAGACATGGACAGAGTCGCCTTGCTTCCTTTACACCCTCCTTCCTTTACAGCCACAACGTACTGACCTTGGGGCAGGATGGTGGAGGTGGGAAGGACGATGTTGCTTGGCTCTGCACTGGGAGACATGAGGCCTGGAGACGGAGAAGCCAAGCCGAGGAAAGAGGATCAGGCAGAGCTGGGATAGATAGGCGCTCTCAGCGGATCCAGCTTCTAGGACAGCATTTATTTACAGTGGGTTTGGGTGAAAACCTGGGCTAGCTTACTAAAATAATCACACGCAGAAAATCCTCACTGCCTCCCTCTCCAACTCCCCCGAGATTTCTGCTGTCTTGTAGGGAGAGAGAGGCTGAGAGTTCTAGAGAGACCGAATCAAAGACAGCAGAAGGAGAGAGCTGGGAAAGGCAAAGAAAGAGGAGAGATTCAAACCTAAGGAGCAAGCGGCTGGGAAGGAGAATCCTGGGAAGAGAAATTGATGACAGAGAAAGAAACTGCCAGCCACTGCCGGGCCCTCTCACCCCCCACTCGCCCCCAACTCACCAGGGTCACCCTTGTGTCCCAGACCTTCTCCACCCAGTCTCTTCCTCCTTTCCTCTCTCCTTCCCCAGAGTTCCCTCCAATGTCTTCCCTTATATTCCCTCCTCCCTTCCTGTAATGGACGAAACTGTGCCCCCCAAAATTTCTATGTCGAAGTCCTAAACCCCAGTCCCCCAGAAAGTGACCATATTTGGAAATAGGGCCATTAAAGAAGGTAATTAGGGGGAAATGAAGCCCTAGGGGTGGGTTTGAATCCAATCTGACTGGTGTCCTTATAAGAAGAGGAAATTTGGACAGACTACAGAGGGAAGGCCCCGTGAAGACACAGGGGGAAGGCGGCCATCTATGAGCCCAGGAGAGAGGCCTCTGCAGAAACCAGCTCTGCTGGCGGTTTGATCTTGGACTTCTACCTCCAGAACTGTGAGAATATTCATTTCTGCTGTTTAAGCCCGCAGTGTTTGGTACTCTGTGTCAGCAGCCCTAGCAAACTGATACATGTCCTGCCTGCCTTCTTTATCCCTCCCCTCGCCACAGCATGGCCATCCCACACGCCTCACCACAGCCACCACCAAGTCCCGAGGCACCAGGCACAAGAGGATGTCCGAAGAGCCAGCAGCCTTGGTTCTGAGCCAAGCAAGCCACTGGCTTGCTGTGTAGCCTTAAGGAACCCACTGCCCGCTCTGGGCTTCATTTCCCCTTAAAAATGGACAAGTATGACCTGACTTGGTGTAAGGATTAAATTTGACTCAGATACCACAACAGTTTATTAAAGAGCACAAGAATTGCAACAGAGAGCTATTACTTGTGAAGCTACAGGGAAGAGAATAAACGAAGTAACCAAATGCATTCAAACACATGAGCACCGGGCTCAGTGGCTCACACCTGTAATCCCAGCACTTTGGGAGGCCGAGGCGAGCAGATCACGAGGTCAGGAGATCGAGACCATCCTGGCTAACACAGTGAAACCCAGTCTCAATTAAAAATACAAAAAATAAGCCGGGCGTGGTGGCGGGCGCCTGTAGTCCCAGCTACTCGGGAGGCTGAGGCAGGAGAATGGCGTGAGCCCTGGAGGCGGAGCTTGCAGTGAGCAGAGATTGCACCACTGCACTCCAGCCTGGAGCACAAAGCAAGACTCCATCTCAAAAAAAAAAAACAAAAACAAAAAACCACACATGAGCAATGTAGAAATGCATGCTTTTGAACAACAGCAATATTTCAAGAATTGAAACAAAAAATTAAGATTCGAAATATTTTGCTCCTAGTTTCAATTTGACATGCTTCAGCTTCAGGATTCTGAAATCCGCACTGCCTTGCAATGACACAGGGACACGTGAGATTTAATGCCCGGTGAGATTTAATGCCTGGTGAGCACCTCCAGGAGGAAAACAAGTGAAATGAACATAGGTCTATGTTCCCCAGGCCTGGCATGGTCACATTTGACCAACGTCAAGCAGGTAGAGCCATTCTTGTGCCCATTCTACAGATAAAAAGGCAAAAAACTGTCTTGCCTGAGGCCACATGGTAGTGACTGGTAGAACCTGGGTTTTCGCTTGAATCAGTCTACTTCAAAATCCACATTCTTCTCACTGCATTATGATATCGGGAATCTTAGGCACTCCAGGTAATACTAAAAGAGAGGTTTCAACTTGGGGTTGGAGATTTTTCTCTCCCCAGAGGACATCTGGCAGTATCTGGAGACACCTTTTGCTTGTCACGATTTGGGGGGTGTAAACTAAGGGCATGTAGTTGGTGGAGGCCAGGGATGCTGCAAAACCTCCTAAAAGGCATGGAATAACACCCACAACAGAGAATGCCAATAGTGCCAAAGTTCAGAAACCACATATGAAAGTGAGAGCAATAATAACCTCACTAGGCACTGACAGGGAACTGGGTACAGCGAGCAGACACTCTTACATACATCATGTCCCGCAGCATCCACAACTCACATAGAAGAGAGTTATGATGGCCCCAGTTTTAAAATTGAGAAGTCTAAGTCTCAGGGACATGAAGTAAGTTGCCCAAGATGAAAGAATCAGGTTTCAAGCCCAAAACACCACGCCACCTCCCTGAGGCCTTGCTTAAGGGGTCCTTGGTGGGGAGAGACACTCAGGCAACCATGTTCCTGGGAGAAGGGAGCTGAGCAAGGTAGGGAGAGCAGTGGGGGCATCGTCACAGAGAGCGTCCCAGGGGACCACAATGTGCATCCTTGGGTGCTACGAGAACCTTCTCTGGCTTTGCTGGATGGTGAGTGTGACTCTTCTTGTCCTCACTTGGACTCCATAATAACAGTCTTTAACTCGGCTCTGCACTTGGCAATGGAGGTGAGACCTCTAAAAGTTGCCGCGCGGGTCTGCACACAGCCTCAAGGCTTTTCGGAATTGTGAGTGACTTGAGGCTGTGTGTGATCAAATGGCTTTTATTCTCACGCATTGCTTCATTTCCTATAGGAGCCGGGCATGGTAATGTTCTTGAGAATGGCAAAGGAATGAAAACACGAGGTGACCTTCAGCAAATCCCTCTCTTCTCTTTCAACCCAGGTCTTTCAAGCCAGGTTTGTCCATCAGTAATGTGAGATGGTTGGATAAAATGATCAATCGGGTTCTCCCCTCCCGGGTATTTCTCAAGTCTACCACTCTATAAGTTCCACAGGTTATCATTGAAAAAAAGGATCTGAGCCTGTGGCTCTGGGGAATTCTAAGTTTCTGGTTTCCAGTTCAAAAATAAACAGGCGTCTAAGTTCAAAGAGAGGCGCCTTCCACAGGGAGGGCTCATTCGACAGCAAGAAGCCTGTCCAGGAATGGCTTCACTGAGCCACGTGTGAAGGTGCTAGGGCCATATGAAATGACTTTGCCCTAAAGTACACAAATTTGAGAGTGATAGGAAAATGCTCGCGGCATGATGTGGCTGAAGCTTTAGCAAACCCAAAACATTTGGCCCGTTAGCCAAATCCTCAGACCCCGATCTCTACCCTTGCAGCCCCCATATGGAGTCAAAGTGAAACACGATTCCTGCCTGTTCCAAGTCAGAGGCTCCCTAATATTCCCGAGTGTCTGAAAGGGATGCTGGGCAGGATTTTTCCAGGGTAGGTTTTGTCCAGGGAAGCCCTAGGTTACCCTTGGTGTCCCAGAATAATTACTAATACACCCTTCTTGCTCCCCAGAGTCACAGTTTGAAGAATAAATTATACGGTCACCCTATCCAGGAGGGTTGAACGCTGCAGATGCTGTCTGGAAACCAAGACTGTCAATGTCACAGCTTGTCAGGCCTCACACAATTGCTATTTGGAAACCATCTATGGACAAGAGAAAGTGTGCGCACAGAGAGGGTGTGCATTCAAAATCACCAAAGCATTCAACTTGTCTCTTTGTCTGCTCCAAATAGGACAGAGCTGCCTAATAACTCCTTAGCACAGCCTTCAAGACCTACATTTCTGGCTATAACCTACTTCTCTAATTTCTTCTCTTACCTTCCTGTATTGCTCGATTTTTACACTGCTCTAAGAACTACCTGAAACTGGATAATTTATGATGAAGAGAGGTTTAATTGGCTCACAGTTCCTCATGGCTGGGGAGGCCTCAGGAAACTTACAATCATGGCAGCAGCAAGGGGAAAGCAGGTACCTTCTTCACAAGGCAGCAGGAGAGAGGGGGGGAACTGCTACACACTTTTAAACCATCAGGTCTCGTGAGAACTCACTCACTATGAAGAGAACAGCATGGGGGAAACCACTTTGTGATCCAATCACCTCCCACCAGGTCCCTCCCTCGACACATGGGAATCACAATTCGAGATAAGATTTGGGTGGGGACACGGAGCCAAACCATATCACTTTCTTTCCCTTAACCTCATGCAACATAGACAAAAAAGTATTACCCTCACCCTATTTAGAACAGATAGACAAGTAAACGGATGATGGGTGAACACCCGGGTGGGGAAACAAGGGGAGCACCCTGCTGAGAATGGTCATGTGCATCTTAAGAATGCGTTATTTCTCATTTCATTTCCTTCTTAACAAGCTCCCTGGTCTGGGATATCAGTAAGATTCAGTAGGTGAAATGAACCCATTCAAAAGCTAGACATTTGGCCCAGCACAGTGGCTCACGTCTGTAGTCCCAGCAATTTGAGAGGCCGAGGCAGGTGGATCGCTTGAGGCCAGGAGTTTGAGACCAGCCTGGCCAATGTGGTAAAACCTCGTCTCTACCAAAAAATACAAAAATTAGCCAGGCATGGTGGCGCATGCCTGTAATCCCAGCTATTCCAGAGGCTGAGGTGGGGGAATCGCTTGATCCCAGGAGGCAGAGGTTGCGGTGAGCCAAGATCGTGCCACTGTACTCCAGCCTGGGCAACAGAGTGAGACCATGTCTCAAATAATAATAATAATAATAAAAATAAATAAAAAGCTAGACATTTGACAAAGTAGGTCATGTTTTCCTTGTGGACAAGGTGGAAAAACTGCATGGCTGCAAGGATCATTTGCTAATGAAACAAAGTCAGCCAACCAGAGGGCTTCTCCAGCGCTCAGGCCTCAGCAGCCATTTCAGTGCTTGGACAAGGAATTGGGTGGTGGGCTGGTCAAACGTGGGTGGAGCACAGCTGGGAGAAAATGTTAATTTCAATGACAATGAAGTTGGAATCCGCAGGGTCTGTAAAGGCTGGGTGGAGGCCTCCTATTGGAGGGTCCGGTCAAGCAGCTCTAACTGGGAGATTTGCCCGTCAGCTCAGCCTAAGAAACCAAGTTGAAGGTACAGGAGGAAAGAATGAGGGGCTTTTGTCAGCACCAGTTCAATGTGGGTCAGCAGGAACGTGGTGACTCTAAGTAACCTGAGACAAGTAAGTGTCACATTGATCAAGTCATAATACCCAGAAGAAAGGATGACACAGTCCCATGCCAGCTAAGCTAGTCAGGTCACACATGTGAGAAGGAACCTGAAGGAAGGTCAGTGCCAAGTTGGAGCTTGTTCAGAAACCATGACCCAGCTCACATGTGGAAACAGCAAAGACTGTTTCCTCCAGTGAAGAGAGGATGGAGCGGGGACATGATCCTACCTGCTTCAGGGAAGAAGGAACACCCAGGAGGCAGGATGAAACACACAGGGAGATGGTTTCCACGCAGGGGAAGAAAGGATTCTAACCACATGAGCCATCCACAGTTGGAATGGTCTACTCTGATAGGTGGTGACCTCCCTGTCACTGGAGGCATGCAAGCATAGTCTGGGGAACCTGCAGGTTGTTAGAGGCCGGAGAGTCCAAGCAGCAAATGCAAAAAGTCAAATGGCTCATTTGCATGGTCACTTCCAGCTCGGAGCCTGGCACATCGTTGGTACGCAAAAATATTTATCAAATCAGCACTCAAGGGATTGAGCTACTCAACCAGCAACCCAGTCACTCCCAGGCCAGGCCTACGACCTAACAGGCAAGCCATTTCCTCCTCCTTCAACTGGCGGTGAGTCCGTCTTCCCTCCTCGCTTCTTGGGGCTGTTCCGAAGATCAAATTAAAGGGGAATTTTATGTTGTGAAGATCACATTAATGGCTATGAATGTGCTTTGAAAGAAAAGTACAAGGCACTGAATAAAGGCCAGGGTTGTTTTAAGTCTCAGCCTGGAATGGAAGTCTCATGGTGAGTGTATCATTCTCATCATAACAATTCTGACAAGAAAAGGACCCCCAAGGAATTTGGCTCCAGCCTTTTCAAGGAAAAGACACGGAAGTCTTCAAAGAGAGATAAAGTAATTTATATTTATATGAAGTCAGAAAATTCTCTTTTTTTTCTCCCAAGTTCCCACAATTTAGACTGTTAGAAGAACCATATTACAAAACAAACCACTCTAAATAAAGAGAGGAAATCAATCCCAGTTTAGGCCTTGTTTAAAGAAATCATTTCAAATCCCACACAAGAAAAACATACACAGGCCCTGATAAATGCTCTGGAAGCCGGCGGGGCCAGGGAGGAGCATGGGGCTGCCCGGGGCGGGGGACCAAACACACAGTGTCAAGCAGAAAAGGGCAACTATCTCTCGCAGCCCCAGGTGGCCACAGGATGGGCCTGGCAGGAGGGGCCCTGGCTTTGTCCAGACAGGATGGGCACCCAGTGGCAGTGAATCTGGCAGGATGAAGGGAGGCCAGCAGGTGGGGTGAAAGGGAGAGCCCGGAGTCCTAGGGTTGGTGGTGCAGGTCAGGGCCTGAGACCAGGTAAACAGAGGAGGCCAAAGGGCCCTGCTTAGAAACCTCCAGAGAGCTTCTGCAATTTCAGAAGAAACCCAAACCCACCAGCCATAAGCCAAGGAGCATGGCTGGAAAGATCCCTGAGAGCACAGCTCTGCTCCCAGCTTGGGGGAGACCCTGGTTTCCCCACCTGCTGAACTCAGGTGGGAATACCAGCCCCGAGGCTGGCCCCAGCAGGGTGCATGATCAATGCCTTTCTGGCTTCTTCTTCCTTGATTTCCTTTTCTTGTCTCTCTCCTCTATCTCCATGTGTTGCTCCCATCACTGGTTGAATAGCCATGGCCTCACCCTTTCAAAAGAAACCACTGAGCAACTGCCTGCATTCTCTAAATGTCTCCAGGTTCTATCCTGGCCCAGGCAGTTTGTTCTCTCTGCTTGGAAACATCTCTCCTCATTCTAACAAATTCCTGCCCAGATGTCCTGTTCTCTGTGAAGCCAGTCTGAACCTCCAGGGTAGAGCAAGTTGCTTTCTCTGGATTTTCCCACCCATTTTATAGTTTATCACGCGTTGCCCTGGGCCATTCTCTTGTTTGTCTCCCTTGCCAAGCTGTGGGTACCTGGAGGGCAGGGAAGGACGTTTTACTCTTCAGTAAATCTGGAGCTTATGGCAGAGACTGGGAGAATGGGAAGAAAGCAGCAGAGAGAGAGAAAAGGAAGACAGCAGCAGGTCTGGGTTGTGGGAGGCGGGATCCAGGACGGCACATGGAACAGAAGCTGTGTGGAGGCAAAGGATCTGAGGTCAGGAGCTCTGGACACAACTCTCCAGCAGCCTCAGCTCCCACGATGGCCCCTCCCTTAATGAACACCCCCGTGGCTTCAGCACACGGTCTCCTCCCCATGGGAGACACTTGCCCCTCTTCGTACCTGTCATTTGCCCATCTTGCAAATTTCCCTTTTCCTCCAGGAAACCTGCCCTGACTCCAGGGTTATAGTGATCACCCTCAGATCTAAGCTTCCTCTGCGGGGGCACCTGTCTCAGCAGGGCATGGCCTCGGGTGGTCGTGAGCTGGGTAGATCTATGGCTGCACTGGGCATTGCTCTCATCAAAGATTCCCAGGGGCCCTTTGCAGAGAGCTTTGGTCCCCAGGGTCCCTGGTCAGGAAGCAGTTGCTCAGGGGAACAGAAGGGGTGGTCTTCCTACCCTATGCCCAGCCGGGGGTGGGGGTTCAGGCAGATGGCACCAAGCTCACTTCCCTTGTAACCCTGTTGTCTCAATGTTGTTCCCAAACACACTAAATTTGTCAGCAGCCACCCTGTGTTCCCTGTACCACAGGAGTGCAAGAGGGTGATCATGTGGAACCCGGATGGGATGCTCAGCTGGCGACAGAAGGCTTGAAGACAAGCAATTAGAGTCCCGTTACAGAGTCCTGGTAATTTCTCCATGTCACAATCGATTCCTCTTGTTCATGCTAATTTCCTCTGCCACTAGAAATTTTTATTTCTCTAGCTTTCAGTCAAGATGTGTGCAAAAGCGGGAGATTGATAAGCTGGGAAGGACGGTGGAAAACGTCTGGCATGTGGTTGACTCACTAAATATTTGTTGAAGTAATTAAATGAATGAGTGAATGAATGTAGAGGCCCCTCTGGCTTTGTTAGCAGCCCCCGTCCCCCAACATCGTGATATCCTAACAGCATTCATCATTCAAGAAATTCCCTAGGCCATGCACGGTGGCTCACGCCTGTAATCCCAACACTTTGGGAGGCCAAGGCAGGCAGATCACTTGAGCCTAGGAGTGCAAGACCAGCCCTGGCAACAAAGCAAGACCTTGTTTCTAAAAACATTTAAAAACTAGCAGGCGTGGTGGAATGCACCTGTGGACCCAACTACTAGGAGGCTGAGGTGGGAGGATCGCTGGAGCCCGGAAGATCAAGGCTGCAGTGAACCATGACCGCATCACTGCACTCCAGCCTTGGCAACAGAGGGAGACCCCGTCTCAAAAAAAAAAAAAAAATTCCCTTGCATGTCTGTCTGCCCACCAGGCTGTAAACTCCTGCAGACAAGGCCAGTGTCCGCGTGGACCTGCTCCCCCACATCCCCAGCACAGGGCACAGTGTGGGGCTAATGTTAGCACTCAGTAAGAATTTGAATTAACAACTTCATCAACTCATGAATGGCTCCAGGGAGGACAGAGTGGTGGACAGCCTGCTGCCTTGTGAGGAAAGATGTCTGGACTTGAGCTGTGGCTTGCTATTCACTGCATAGCCAAAGCCCTGGCCCCCTCTAAGCCTCATTTTCCTCACCAGTAAAACAAAGTGTTGATCTCTGAAAATCTATTCCTGACAGCTCCATGGCAGCTCTTACGCCACCAAAATTGTTTGTGTATCCATTTGTCTCTCCCTTTGGTCCGTAGCTCCTCAAGGTGAAAGACTATGAGTTTCAATTCAGTATCACCAATACCCAGTTCAATGCTGGCATCTAGGGGTACTCAGCAAACATCTATCCACCAAACATTCTAGGGGCCCAGATTTGCCAATGACCATCTCCTCTGGGGACAAAGCCCCTCTGGGGACAAAGCACCTCTGGGTACAATCTTATCCTTCGTGTCATGCAAATAGAGACCTGCACTCACTTATTTGACTGAAAAGCTCTGTGCCAGGCCCTGAGCTTGGCGCTGGGGAGAGAGACGAAAGCAACTTGTCTCCTGCCCTCAGGGAGTTCGCAATCAGGCTGGTAAAGAGAGACAGTTATGGGCAGAGGACAAGGCTGCGCAGTAAACACAGACTAGAAAGAAGGCACTACCTCCGGGATACAGGCCTACGGGGTGATCTTAGTCCCTCAGGAAAAACTATTTCACCCGTGGGAATTCCAGAAAAAAATTATTTGCACTTGAAAAAAGTCCCTGGGTTTAATAGGTCATAGGCAATAGTCCATGGAAGGGTGAAACTTTCTCCCACTAGAAGTTTATACCCAGAAAAGCTGACCTTGGCCGGGCGTGGTGGCTGATGCCTGCAATCCCAGCACTTCAGGAGATTGAGGAGGGAGGATCTTCTGAGCCAAGAGCTCAAGACCAGCCTGGGCAGCAAAGCGAGATCTCATTTCTACAAAAAATACAAAAATTAGCTGGTTGTGGTGGTGTGCACCTGTAGTATCAGCTACTCAGGAGGCTAATGTGGGAGGATAGCTTGAGCCCAGGGGTTGAAGCTGCAGTGAGCCAAGGTCACACTACTGTACTCCAGCCTGGGTGAAAGAGCAAGACCCTATCTCCAAAAAATAACAATAAAAAAGAAAAAAAGAAAAGAAAAAAAAGCGAACCTTGAGTCAGAGCAAAGCCTGCAGCCATGATGACCAGGGCTTGATTCCTTCTCTGTGATGACTGATTTCCCTCACAGGCCCAGGTACCCAGGAGATAATGGTTTGGCTGTGTCCCCACCCAAATCTCACCTTGAATTGTAATAATCCCCACATGTCAAAGGCGGGCCAGGTGGAGATAACTGAATCATGGGGGCGGTTTTCCCCATACTGTTTTCCTGGTGGTGAATGGAAGTTCCTCTGCACAAGCTCTCTTGCCTGCCGCCATATAAGACATGACTTTGCTTCTAATTTACTTTCCACCATAATGACAAGGCCTCCTCAGCCATGTGGAACTGAGTCATTTAAACCTTTTTCCTTTATAAATTACTCAGTCTCAGGTATGTCTTTATTAGCAGCGTGAGAACAGACTAATAGACTAGGGAAGCAGCTCTGTGGTTCCATGTATGGAGGATGAAAAGCTAATAAATTGTTGGACCTGCCCTGACACTAATCCATAGAAAAATGTGGCAAGAGAGGAACTTCCTGCCAGGATGGTTTAAAGATCCAAGAGGAAAGAAAGTCCAGGAACAAGGGTCACCAAAATCATTTTGGGTCCTCATTCCTGCTGATCCCACGTGGTCCAGAACCACATCCAAACTTTCTATATCAGTTAGGGTTATTGTCATGGACCACAGAAACCAACTCTGGGTAACTTAAACCATAGGGACTTTATTAGAAGGATGTCAGGAGCCTCACATAAAGGAGAGTGACTAGGGAATGAGCCATGGGAGCTCCAAGTCTCAGGACATAGGAGGCAGGACACACAATGGCTCCCTCAGCAGAGGCAGCCTGGTCTGGGTTGCCCGCCCCAGCAGTGCCCACCAGAATCTGCAGCCCTTCCCACTCACCCTCACCCACTCGCTCAGGGGCCGTACTCAAAGTCCTGGGAGACAGCACCTAATTCCATGTTCCCCACAGTACTGGGGTGGGACAGGGAAGAGCCAGCTCACAAGTGTCCAAAGTGGAAGGTTTTTATCTGGATTTCCACCAAGACCATGCATTTAGGGAAATGGAACTCCCCAGTGGGAAACTGGGTTGTTATTAGGAAGGGGAGATGGATCCGGGCAGGCAAAAACATCAAATCGCCCTTGCAAGCTGCCCCTCTTAGGAAGCTTGAGGTTCTAACCCAATTGTGGCTGGCTCAGAATGGTCACTTAATATTTTGCTGAATGTATGAATACATAAAGACCAAAACAATCTGTAAAATGGAGATGATAATAGTTTCGCCCCTTTTAAAGTTGTTGCATTAAGTGAGATAACTGTGAAAAGGACATAGGAGAGAGTCCAGCATAAGCAAATGTTCAGCAAAGGCTGGTAATTAACATTCATTTCAGCACATCAGTGTAGGAGTCCTTCGATGTGGTCTGTGTACAGTGTGCACAGGGCAGGTGCACAGAAAAGAAACTCAATCAAACGATGTTTATTAAGTAAAAACAGGAGAGTGCCCATTTCACATTCATCCATCAAGCAAGAATTAAAAAGTCTGACAACATCAAGTGTTAGTGAAAATACGAAGAAAGGAGACTCATTTATATTGCTACAAATGCATGCAACTATTTTAGAGAATAAATTTGGCAATGGTTGAAGACAGGTATACTCTGTGAGCCAGAAGTCCCATTTTTAGTTATATATAGCCAAAGAAAAAATTCACAAATGGATACCTCAAGATACATATAAGAGATCTGAAGCAATCTGGCCTTCAGAGGAGAAACTAGGGGTGGTGAGGGTTCAATATAAAACAATATGAATATAGATGAATAAATTGTAAAATATAACACTTTAAACATGAAAATACTGAAGTCCACACATGCACATGGATGAATCTCACAAACAGCTTGGAGCTATATGCTGGCAGGATCTTTCTGCACGAGGCAGAAATGATCACATATAAACCAAATATGTTCTAGTTTCTTAGGAAGAACGTGGAGTACATTTGTCTTTCAAACTTTCCATGAATTCAGAAAACGCTTCTGGCCTTCTTTAATGAACTAAGAAGTTTTCTATTCTGTTTACAGTTTAGAGACAAAAGCAATTGGTAAATATGATCAGTTCTTGCAATTTTAAGTGAATCCTAAGGCAAGGGCACAGGAGAGGCAGAAATGCTGACATCCTTTCCTCATTCTGCTGGAAATGTCATGGCACATACTAGCAAATTGTCAGTCTTGATGGCCACAGTTCCCCTAAGCTCTACCTCCTAGCTCCTGCACAGTGGGCAGGGGAGAAGGAAGGCATTTCAAAGTCTTTCTGGTAATTCATCTTCATACCTTTCAACCTTTCTTCCTAATTAATCCAACTCACTCTTCAAGGCTCATCCCCAAATTTGATCAGCCTTAGAATCTGGCCACATATTTAAGTCTTACCTAATTCACTCTGTGGTTGCCCTCTAATTCCACTCAGATGGCTGTGCAGGGTGTGAACATTAGATGCTGAGACAATGGTGACTGTGATAAAGATGAGCTGACGGTCCCTTATACTGATACAGGATGTCATTCTGTGAAATGTCTGTAGAGCTGGCCCGTGGGTAGGTAAATTGGGCATGTATGGTGGACACTCTTGATATGAAAGTGTCCTGTCATATGCGTGTGTGTCATACATTGGTATGACAGCATACATATAATGGAGAAAGTCCAGTGAATTCAATTAGGATGAACTCTGGTTTCAGAAGCAATGTGGGAGGTGTGACAAAGCTGAACACTGACCATGGATATTCAAGAACTGTGTCCCTTCTCCAGCCCAAACCTGTGGCTCCCCCTGTGTTTCCTGTCTTTGAGGGATGGTTCCAACTATCATCTAATGACCCAGGCCAAAAACCTACAAGGTGTCCTAAACACCTCCTTTTCCCTCATGCGCGCCACACCTAATCAGGTGCTAAGGCACCTGCCAGCAGCCAACTGTGCATTCTTTTTTTTTTTTTTTTTTGAGATGGAGTCTCGCTCTGTCGCCCAGGCTGGAGTACAGTGGCACGATCTTGGCTCACTGCAAGCTCCGCCTCCTGGGTTCAGGCCATTCTTCTGCCTCAGCCTCCCGAGTATCTGGGACTACAGGCGCCTGCTAATTTTTTGTATTTTTGGTAGAGACGGGGTTTCACCGTGTTAGCCAGGACGGTCTCGATCTCCTGACCTTGTGATCCGCCCGCCTCGGCCTCCCAAAGTGCTGGGATTACAGGCGTGAGCCACCGCGCCTGGCCAACCATGCATTCTTAACATCCTGCACACCAGTCCCTTCCTCCCCACTGAAAGGCGTCACCTACCACTCAGACAACTACTAGCCTCCCAGAGACTCACAGCCTTAATGCTTCTCCTCCTGTGCACCCTCCAAGTGCTTTGGAAGGCGGGGACTCTACTCACCAATATGTCTACAGGAGAAAACTCATTAAATCAGTTTGAAATGATACATCATCATGGTGACTACTCACCAATAGGCCTATAGAAGAAAACTCATTAAATGAGTTTGAAATGACACAGATCAACATGGGATGATCATCATTTCCTTCCATGCCATACTGTACATTGAGCTACTGAGAATTTCTAGAATTTTCCATGCTGTTCATTACCTCTGAGGTTTTGCATTTGCTGACACATCTGACTGGAATGCCTGTCCTCTCCTGTCACCCACCTGAGGTCTCGTGAGTATGAGTATGCTTCAAGACAGCTCAAGACCATGTCCTTGATGGCACCTCTCTGACCCCTGCCCTGCAGGGGCATAGCCTTGTCCCCCAGTACCCATCAGCCTCCGCCATGGTCACTTACACACTGCCTGCCAACTGGACTGATGTCATTTCAGAATGGTCTGGTGTCCGATTTCTCTCTATCCCCTCATCCTCAGGAAATACTTGTTGAAGATATTTTCTAGAAATTTAGGAAGTAAATTTGATAGTGTGTGGTGACCGGTTAATAATTCTTTCTGAATTCAGCAGGATTGGTCTTGCATGAGGAACAAACAAACCATCAGTTCAAACTCAAGAACCTAGAATGGAATAGATGGGAGGGAGACCAAAGAAGGTGGTTTAGAAGTGCCTGGAACAGACTGTTAACCAGAATCCTTTAGGAATTAGATGAAAATATGTACAGGTTCTCATCTAAATAGATGCCTATGTACCTATTGTTTCTATTTATCTGGAAGACCCTGACTAACACACCTGGTGCCTACATCCCCAGCTCCTGCAGGGATGGCCCTTCTGAAGATGGGATTAGTGGTGCAATGTAAGAGGCTAAGAGAAGACCCACAGTGACACTCCAGTCTCCTCTTCTCCAGGAATGAATACGTGTGTGAGAACACTCATCAGCCATTCTTACCCTGGAGGATTTGAAGAAAGAGCCCAGACAGGAGGCCTTGAGGATGGGCAAAAACTCTCTGAATTCCGAATCCACCACCTGCCAGCTGCTCAGCCCCAGGAACGTTACTTCACACCATGGGACTTGGTGGGACCTGGAGACCTCCCTTTCCAAACCCTCTCTCTCTTTCATTGACCATCCCCTCAGATGGGCTTGCTGATGGCCCTCCTTGGTGGTCTCTTTGTTCTCTGACTGTGGGAGCCACTTGCTCAGCACCTGGTCACCTCACCTGCTCCCCAGAGCCCTTCCACATGTCACTGTGTCACCCTTCGGGGGACACAGCCTTGAGGGCAGGGCAAGGACTTCTCCCGGCCCATTTCAGAGCTCTGCTTCCTCTTGGCCTTTCCCTCAAGGACCCTGACTTTATCTGGGGGTACATTTAGCTCTCAGTCCCTCGGTCACTGAGCCTTGGGGAAGCGTGGGTCCTCACCTCTCTACGGACTCCTCCAGGGCTCCAGGGAGCTGCTGCTCTAGAACCAATTATCCATAAGCCGTTCATCCTATCTCCTGACACACGTGCTGCGCATGTTCCCAGTGACTCTCTCACTACCTGGGGCCACAGGTGAGTCAACCAAAGCCCAGAGAGTCACACAGAGGACGGAGGCCCAATGAGGACCAAAGCCCCCGTCTCCTGATTCCTCATTTAGGCTGTGTCTCCTGAACCTGCCGTTGTCTCCCTGACCACAAAAAAGCACCATTTCACAGAAGCTCTCAGAATTAACATGCTTTTCTTCAAAGAAAGTTAAATGAGGACAATGATGCCTTGCCCACTCCCTCCCAGAGGTGTTTGGAGACTCTACTGAGATAATATGTATGACAGTTCTTTGAAAAGCATAAAGTGCAGTAGAAACATGAGATTCAATTATAGCCAAATCTCTGCTGAGTCACGTGGCAGCTCCAGCATGTTTTTTTAAAAAAAATTTAACCTGCAGGAGAAAACGAAGCAGAGCCTTCCTGACAGAGGATGCTAACACCTTGAGCATGAGGAAATCCTTCCATGCAGGGCCAGCTCCAAGCTAAACAGGGGAGAATTGTTTGGGAGGGGTTCTCGTTTCCTCCTTCCTACCCCCTCCCTCATGCAGAGCATTCAACAGGCACTAATTTCACTTTATAAATGGAAACTGAATCACCGCATTCCAGGCTGGAAAATGATTGGAAATGAGAGTACGTCCGAGGTCAAGCCCTCGCCACTTCCTCCCTGGATAGGAAGTGGGTGCTCCAAATGGTTCTTGCAGGGCCCCTCATGATAAAAGGCCTGCTTTGGCCCTGGGCTGGGAGAGCTCTATGCTGTTTTCAAACCTCACTTTAAAGGAGAGAGAGGAAAAAGAAAAACCCGGATGTCCCTCTTTAAACAGGGATGTCAGCTCAGGAAGGAGGGGCCGTGCAGCTGCCTTTCTATGGGGGCTGTCAACAGCATAAGAATTGTTTAAAATCTGTTATAAACACAGGCATAGAGTGATGGTGAGTCGGGGAGTGGTGCACCCCCTCTCAAGCTCTGCATAGGGCCTCTCAGGGCTATCTGGGCCCTGCTCACACAACTAGCCATTCCCCTGTTGTGAAGACACCGAGGAGACTCGGGCTTCTGGTGGACATATCTAAGTATGGTGTAGAGGTCACCAGAGATGAAATGTGACCGTGTGCCTGCCTGTGGTCCCGTCTTGGGAGCAGAGGCAGGGCTGGAGTTGGGAAATGGAGCTGTGCTTGCTGGTCTGCATGGGGTGGGACCTCTCAAGAATAAGGACTGGTCATTTGCCTCAGGCTCCTTAGCTCCTGGCTCCAGGCTGGATGCAGAGCAGCACCAGCAATGCCGTTAAGCAGAATGTGAGGTTAAAGAGCAGCATTAGTTGGCCCCTCTGGTCTACAAAGTGAATCAGAAACAGAAGTCATCACCATGGGAGAAGAATTTGTATCACAAGGCACTCTCTGCCCAGCTTATTTCCAGGAGGGTAACTCGATGGAACCCAAACCCCAGGAGACTGGGAAACAAGCAGGTGTGGGTGATCTGGAGAGAGGGAGGCATGGAGTGTGCTGGAAAAGGCAGAGGCCAAACAAACCTGGGTTCAATTGTGAGGCTCCATGCGTATTAGGTGTGGGATCTCAGATCAGGTTACTCAACCGCTTGGGGTCTCTTCCAATTTATAGTCCACTTCAACACCTATAAATTGGGCATAATAATACCAAACTTTTAGAGGTACTGCTATGATTAGAGATCACGTCTGGAAATGCAAACCCATGTTGGCTTGGAAGGTTGAATTTGTTTCTTAAAATATCTGTTGCCCAAACATAAAGATCAATCAGCCTCTGTCCTTGAGAAGGCTAGATCTTAAAAAGAAAAAGATAGCCAAGACAAAGATATTTTTCTCTCATTGTAAAAGCAGAGCATACATCTTATAAAGCACTAGAAAGTCCACCGAAGAATGAATAAGCAGAAAAACCAATCACAAAGCAGACCACTGTTAATGTGTTGGTGTTTTTTTAGTTCTCTCTCTCTCTCTCTTTTTTTTTTAAGTGGTTGGCCAGACACAGTGGCTTACACCTGTAATCCCAGCATTTTGGGAGGCCGAAGTGGGCAGATTGCTTAAGCCCAGGAGTTTGAGACCAGCCTGGGCAACATGGCGAAACCCCATCTCTACAAGAAATAAAAAAAAAATTAGCCAGGCATGGCGGCACAACTACTTGGGAGGGTGAGGTGGGAGAATCACCTGAGCCCAGGAGGTTGAGGCTGCAGTGAGCCATTATCACGCCACTGCACTCCAGCCTGGGTGATGGAGTGAGACCCTGTATCAAAAATAAAAATAAAAATAAAAGTGATTATCCCGCTTTGTATTAGTTTTCTACTGCTGCATAACAATTTTCCGTAAACTTAGTGGCTTAAAACAGCATCCTTTTATCTCGCAGTTCTGTTAGGTCTGAAGTCCAGGTAAGCTCAACTAGATTCTCTGCTTAGTCTTACAGGCCAAAGTCAAGGTGTTGGTAGCTGGATTCTCATCTAGAGGCTGGGGAAGAATCCCCTTCTAGGCTCGTTCAGGTTGTTGGCTGAATTCAGCTTTTTGCGGCTGTAGGACCGGCGTCACAGTTTCTTTACTGGCTGTTAGGTGGGGGCCTCTCTCAGCTTCTGGAAGCTTCTCTCCAGTACCTGCTTAAGATCCCTCCACCTTCAAAGCCAGTAAGGCCATGTTAAATCCTTCTCGTGCTTCAGATGTCTTTGGCTTTTTCTCCTATTACCAGCCAAAGAAAATGCTTGACTTTTAGAGAGCTCCTGTGATCAAATCAGGCACACCCGGTTCACCTCTCTCCTGCCAGGCAGCATAGCATAACCTCAGGAATAAAGTCAGGGATGAGGGCCCTTGGGGCCATTTTAAAGTTCTGCCTGGCCCACACTGTAGGTTCATTGCTGTGTCCTAACACCAGGGTGATGATGAGTACTCATTGTCGTGCTGGTTGTTTATTGCTAGAAGTTGTTTGGGCCATGCTGTGCTTTGGCTGGTTAGTTATTTTTAACTATTTTGAAAGTAGCCCCCGCTTATATGCATTTTCTCTGTCAATGACATTTGTGATGGTTAATGTTAAGTGTCACCTTAACTGGGCTAAGGGATGCCCAGATAGTTGGTAAGACATTATTTCTGAGTGTGCCTGTGAGGGTGTTTCCAGAAGAGATCTGCATTTGAATAGGTAGATAAGTAAAGATCTACCTTCACCAACGTGGATGGGCATCATCCAATCCACTGAGGGCCCAGATAGAACAAAAAGGCAGGAAAAAAAAGCGTACATTCTTTCACTCTTCTTGAGGTAGGCCTCCATCTTCTCTTGTCTTTAGAGCTCTTGGTTCTCAGGCCTTTGGACTCTGGGACTTACACCAGTGCCCCCTGGCCCTCTGCCCCACAACCAGCTCTCAGGCCTTCAGATTTGCACTGAATTATACCATCTGTCTTCCTAGTTGTCCAGCTTGCAGATGGCAGGTAGTAGAACTTCTCAGCCTCCATAATCATGTAAGTAAATTCTCTGGAGAACCCTCACTAATGAAACATTCTTTTCACACATTGAACAACTGCATAAGATTCCATTAAATGGATGCTCCGTAATCTATTTAATAAGTCTGCTAACAAATAACTACAATGTAAGGAGTGTAGATTTGATTCGATAGCGGTGGTGAGCCATTGACACTGGGGAATGACATAATCAACTTTGTGTTTTATGCAGATTACTCAGTCAGAATTGGGAATCGTTGATGGAAGGGAGACTAGGCAGGAACAGAGAAAAGGTGGGGGACCTAGAGGGACTTGAAGTGGGAGAAGTGCCAGCCAACTTGCATCTTTACTAAGAACCTCATGTGCTCAGTCATTCATTTATCCAGCAAACACTGAGCACCTACTGTATTTTTGGCATTGTTCTGGGTCCTGGGGATATAGGGCAATAAAGCAGTCTCCCTGTCTTTAAGGAACTCCATCTAATGAGTAAGAGAAACAGGCACATAGGCCAAAAACCAAGTTCTAGGTCCTCTGATGGTCTTTTGTACAGGCTCCAGTAAGGGATAGAAGAAGAAGTGGCTAATTCTTCCAGAGGGGAGCAGAAGGACAGAGAAGAGGTCAGAAAAGAGAAGTCTTAAAAGGAAAGTGTTACAGGTTGAATTGTCCTCCCCTCCTGTTCAGATGTTGAGGCCCTAAACCCTAGTACCTCTGAATGTGACCTTGTTTGTCAGTAGAATGTCTACAGAGGGAATCAAGTTAAAATGGGATCATGATAGTGGGCCCTAATCCAATATGACTGGTGTCCTCATACAAAGGGTAAATGTTGACATAGACACACACACAAGAATAACGCCTCATGAAGATAAAGGCAGCAATCAGAGGGAGAATGCTTCTACAGACAAGGAATACTGAAGATTGCCAGCAACTACAGAGATTAGGACGGAGGCCTGAACATATTCTTCCCTACAGCCTTCCGAGGGAGCATGGCCCTGCTGACACGCTGACCTCGAACTTTCAGCCTCCAGAACTGTGAGACAATAAATGTCTGTTGTTGAAGCCACTCCATTTATAGTGCTTTGTTACAGCATCCCTAGTAAACACACATAGTAAGTAGACCCAGGGAAAGCCCATTCAGGGAAATACCAGGGGAGAAAGCAGGCTGGCAAGTTTAGGGCCTGGGGAAGGGATGGGGTAGCAGAAGCCAAGATACAGAGGCAGGCGGGGGCCCTGCTTGCTGAGCAAAGAAGACTGGATTCACCCAGAAGATGATGGAGATTCTGGGCAGGATACTGAGCATGGTTGGAGTGTGGTCAGATCAACCCAGCATATGGGTGGAGGGTACATTGGAGGGAAAGTGTGTGAAACCAATTGAGACTCTGTCGAGATTATCCAGTTAAGTGATGGCAAGGGTCTGATCTGGGTCAACAACAGAGAAGAACCCAATCCAGACATTTTACAAAGATAGAAGCATAGGACTTGGTCACTGACACTGTGTGCTAAGGAAGGGGGACATTTAAGAGAACTCCCAGATTCTCACCTCCAGGTTACTCTAAGACTCTCCAATTTCCAGAAGAGGAACATGCAGCCCATTAACCAAGACAAGTCAGCAGGCAGTTTTTAATTCCTCCCATTACCAGGAGTAGGGTGGCAGCCCTGGGTTACTGTAATAGGATTTGATCATCCGATTTCAGGCTGGCCCCACTGATAACTGTAGTTGTCATCCCTGTTGAGAAAGGGGAAGCTAAGACTATCATTGTCATATGCCCTCCACACCCTTGAGAAGAAAAAAATCAGTGAGTGTTTCCATAATCACAACTGCCTTGGGAGCTGCCAGGAAATTCCAACAGGAAACTCCCGTTTGGAAGTGTTTTGTTTTGATTAGAACATGTTTATTCCCCTCTAAGGATACACTTTGAAACCAGCACAGGGCCTGGTGTCTATCCTTGAAACAGGCTCCAGGAGGGCCTTGGCCATCCCTGAGGGCAGGAGGCTTGGCCGGGGTGCTGCTGAGCAAGTCTGGGGAACTGAGCTCAGGCACAACAGAGGGACACTGGGGGTCCCAGGGTAAGGTCCTGAAAGCCCCCCAAGGCTGGCATCTGGAGGGGGACTCTGGGAACCAGGATAAGCCACTTCAAGAAGCACCAGATGCTTTTTATTTTGGCTTGAGATTCCTGAGGCTCAGATGAGCTCAGTTCCTGAACCACTGTTCCAAATTGCCATTGAGGTTGATATTTACAACAAAGATCCAGGAGAAGATGAATCAGCCTCATTCCTTTGTTTGGGAGGCTCAGGCTTAAGCTCTTCCCAAACTAGTTCCACCTCACTTTCCAGGTCCCAGGAAGGCTGTGCCCAACAGTCAGGAGGATATTCCAACTGCTAGACCAAATTCAACAGGACCATTACTACTCCTCCTCCCCCTCCCCAGCCTCCCTGGGGAAGCTGGTGAGCCCTTAGAGACCAGCAGCCCCTGTGGCCTCTTCGACTGCCCTCCATCCATGGAGCAGAGGTCTCAGAGCCCACAGTCAGTGATCTTGTACAGACACCCCTCCACAGAGAACTCATCATTCTGTCTGGAAGAGCAGTGGCCATCAGCCTCCTGGAGCTAGAACAGGGCTCCTAAGCACTCTCCTTCCCTTTAAATGGATTTTAAATGGCCTTTACAAGTCAAGTCTTTCAGGAAAGTAAGTCCAGAGAACAGACTTCAGCTCTTACTTAGCATGAAGATGAGGGTTAGAAATTTGGGTGCCTACTTCCCTTCAGGTTCCCAAAGCCTCTGGTCAATTGTGCAGGGGATTCTAATCAGCTCTCCATAGGGCATCTGGGTTTAGGCATCAACTATTTGAAAGAATCAAATTCACAACCAGAAGTCCCTTCCTCCTCAACATTCCACAATGATTCAATGGTGTAGGAGGCCTTTTGAGCAAGGGACATTGTTGCCTTAGTTTTTGCCACTCAGCTGGACTAGGTTGCTGCAGGGGCTAAAAATAGTGCATGCTCCTTGCTGAGTGTTTCTTCAGTATAATCAGGGAGATGCCCCAATGCCCAAATTCAAAAAGAAGGGAGGGACTCCTCACCCACTCCTATCCCCACCAACTAGCTTCCTGCTTTACATGGCTGTCTTTTAATGCAGGTTTTAATATTATTCAGGTACAGGGATGATATGGTTTGGCTGTGCCCTCACCCAAATCTCAACTTGAATTGTATCTCCCAGAATTCCCATGTGTTGTGTGGGAGGGACCCAGAGAGAGGTAACTGAATCATGGGGGCCAGTCTTTCCTGTGCTATTCTAGTGATAGTGAATAAGTCTCACAAGATCTGATGGGTTTATCAGGGGTTTCTGCTTTTGCTTCTTCCTCATTTTCTCTTGCTGCCACCATGTAGGAAGTCCCTTTTGCCTCCCGCCATGATTCTGAGGCCTCCCCAGACATGTGGAACTATAAGTCCAATTAAGCCTCTTTTTCTTCCCAATCTTCGGTATGTCTTTATCAGTAGTGTGGAAAAAGACTAATACAAGGGAAGACTATGGAACAGAAGATGATTGCCATTGAAATGACAGTTTGTTACTCACAGTTCCCAAAAAAGGGGGCACATTCAGGGCCACACGGGGAACCAAGGTCCATTGGGAGGCAGAGGAAGCAAGGGGAGAATGCCAGCAGGAGCCTCTATTGTGGATTTCTCAGGAAGGAATGGGCAAGACAGGGTAAGCAGGCTTAGAATGGGCAAGTTTGGATGGTTTTAGTGGACTCTGGGACATAGCGGCTGTCCCTAGTTGCCTGGTACTGGTCTTGGGGTGATTAGGGCAGGTGGAGAATGGCCCAGAGTATGAGGTACTGGTATGTGAGCACCGCATCTGTTGGCCTGCATAAGAAAGGTACACTCTGCAATTGAATCATTTACTGTCTCTGTGACTTGGTCAATCCTGGGGGCAAAGTCTGGGAAGCAGTCCCTCCAGGGTCAGTAAGGCTCTAGATGTGAAAAATATCCAAATTAAAAAATAAAACAAAATGAAATGAAAAAGCAGAGTTGAGGCTCTACCTCTACAATTTCTTTCTTTAATTAGCCAGGCTTGGTGGCATTGCATCTGTCAACCTAGCTACATTGGAGGCTGAGGCAGGAGGATCAGTTGAGCCTGGGAGTTTGAGGCTGCATTGAGCTGTAATCATACCACTGCCCTCCAGCCTGGGCAAATGAGCAAGACCCTGTCTCTAAGAAAAGAAAAAAAAAAACTTGAGTGCATCCTCAGTAGTGGGTGCTAACAACTGTCCAGCCAAGGATACACACACAACATCTGACATTGGACAAAGAGGATTTCCTATTCTTGGCCTCCCAGAAGTCTCAGGGCCATTTGGGTAAGTAGTTGCAGCAGAATTGTTATAGTAGGTCATCAGATAGAGATGAGCAGGGCAGGAGAGGACCCCCACCCACCAGGAATGTCAGGCAACCATCAGGTGATGGTCAGGTAGTTATTATAATAATAAACTGTCTCTCTAATAATTGGTCACAGCCAGGGCCAGGGAAAGGCAGTCTTCCATTAGACAGAAACACCTGAAACTGGTGATCAGCAGCTTCCTGATAAGATCTCAGGAGTTGGGCGAGTGGGCTGAAGCATGTGCACTAAGAGGCAAAATGGCGGAGTTGAACTGGTATATGACCTTCCACTAGGAAGAAGGCCTCAAGTGAGCATGTGTACAACTCAGTAAACACACCGCTCATGCTTCCCCTCCCAAGCGCTAGCAGGCCACAGCGCATGCAGACAGTGCACCCCAAGGGAAGATTCAGGGGAGAAGGGATGTGGGACCCCGGAGGTATGCCAATGTGTAAAACCCCAAATCAAAGGTCAAAACTGCACACTTGATCTCTCAAGTCGCTGGCTTGGCCCTCTTCCAAGTGTACTTTACTTCCTTTCGTTCCTGCTGTAAAGCTTTTTAATAAACTTTCACTCCTGCTCTAAAACTTGCCTTCGTCTCTCCTTCTGCCTTATGCCCCCCAGTTGAATTATTTCTTCTGAGGAGGCAAGAATAGAGGTTGCTGCAGACCCGTAAGGATTCACCGCTGCTAAGACAGTTTGGTGCTGTGTCTCTGATATGTTCCACTGCTAACAGAACCACAGCACCCATTTTACAGACGATTAAAGTGAAGTGCATGATATGACTCACACAGCAAGTGCAGACAGAGCTGGGCTTAAAATGCAGGTCTCCTTGGGAACGTCCGTGGAGTCTCCTTTCAAGTACATCCACTGCCTTTCGGGAAGAAGAGGGATCTCTACGCAGTCAGGAGACTGGACCGGGATCCTGTCCTTAAAACTGTTTTGGAAGAGGAGAAAAATACTGTCAGAAAACATCTGTTGTCCATTGGCTACACAGATAGCCACATCAATGGTCAAATAAGTATCTATTTAGTTGAATGAAGCCCATTAAAAAGCAATTAACACTTTAGTGACTTCATTTATCAACTTAATACTATCTCGTGATGTTTCTTGCTTTATAGCTAATCGAACTTCTCATGCATTGTGCCACTGGATTTGATTCAAACACTTACTTAGTGAGGTCTGCTCTGTGCCAGCCTCTGTCCTAAGAGCTGGAGAAACAGTAACTAAAATCCTGTATCTGCCCTCAAGATATAGTGGTGGCAAGAAATAGGTGACAAGCACATTACAATATACAGTACAATAAGTACAAATAGGGACCAAGGATACTGAGGACACAAAGAAGGAAACGGTAAATAATAAACTCTTTGGTCAATAACATTCAGGGAAGGGCTCCTACAGGAAGTAACCTCTGGGCTGATTTTTAGAGACAAGTTCACCAGATGAGTAAGAAAATATTCCTACTTCTGTTGATGGGAATAACATGGGCAAAGGCCCAGAATAAAATTGGAATATTTGTCATTGAAGCATTTTTTATTTTTCTTAGCTGCAAGCAAAAGACTCAAAGGTGGCTTAAACAATTTAAAAAATATAAAAACAAAAATGAAAGATTAAACTAAATGTATCTCACATAATAAGTCCAGAGGTGGGGCAGTTCCAGGGCTGGTTAATTAAGCAGTTTAATGACATCGGCATGGGCCCAGATTTCTTCTGTCTTTCTGTTCTGCCACCTTCAGTGAATTTTATTCTCAGGCTCCCCTGATGTTCACAGTATGGCTGCAATAGATCCAAACATCACAGCCTCACCCAACAATGTCAAAAGACCAGAAGGAAGTGCATCTCTTCCTTGTGCGCCCTTTTAACAGTGTAGATATCTTTCAGAAAAATCTTCCCTGGGAGCCTCTAGGAGAGCTCCTATAATTCTCATCTGCCAGAATCGCATCACATGGCTATTCCTTGATTTCAAAAAATTACTGAACATATGAAAAAACCCTCAACATCACTGATCATTAGATAAATGCAAATCAAAACCACAATGAGATACCAACTCACACCAGTCAGAATGATGATTATTAAAAAGTCAAGCAACAACAGATGCTGGCAAGGCTGTGGAGAAATAGGAACGCTTTTACGCTGTTGGTGGGAGTGTAAATTAGTTCAACCATTGTGGAAGACAGTGTGATGATTTCTCAAGGAACTAGAACCAGAAATGCCATTTGACCCAGGAATCCCATTACTGGGTATATACCCAAAGGAATAGAAATCATTCTACTACAAAGACACATACACACATACATTTATGGCAGCACTATTTACAATAGCAAAGACATGGAACCAACGCAAATGTTCATCAATGATAGACTGGATGAAGAAAACGTAGTTCGTATACACCATGGAATACTATGCAGCCATGTAAAGGAATGAGATTATGTACTTTGCAGGGACGTGGATGAAGCTGGAAGCCATCATCCTCAGCAAACTAACACAGGAACAGAAAACCAAACATGTTATCACTCATAAGTGGGAGTTGAACAATGAGAAGGCACGGACACAGGGAGGGGAACATCACACACCAGGACCAGTGAGGGGGTGGGGAATGAGGGGAAGGAGAGCATTAGGAGAAACAGCTAATGCATGTGGGGCTTAAAACCTCGATGATGGGTTGATAGGTGCAGCTAACCACCATGGCACATGTATACCTATGTAACAAACCTACACATTCTGCACTTGTATCCCAGAACTTAAAGTAAAATTTTAAAAAAATTACTGGCCAGGGAGATAGAACTAGCATTGTTGGTTCTTAGACCAATCAAGGTTCTCTTCTAGGGAGTGCAGAAGAATCAAACTTACCCTTGTGTACATGGCCTCCTAACACCTGAGCAAATTGGGGTTCTGTGTAAGGGAGATTGATGGGCAACTGCTATTGACCTAAGGCCTCACTTTGGAGAGTAGTCACATGGGCTCCAGCGCCGGTTCTAGCAGTCTCTCATTGTGTGACTTTAGGCAGTCACATCCCCATCTAAGCGCTCTCTCTGCCTTAATCAGGAACTCTACTACGTGAGGGCCTTGTTCAAGTGAGCCAGGAGGTGCAGAAGCACGGGAAGTACAATAAAATGAAGTCATTGCAGGGACCTCATCCCTCAAGTCCATAATTTGTCATCATTTCATTGCTCTTCATCTGCCCCACATTGCAGAGGGCATGGGGCCTCTGGTCCTTCTAGAGCTCCACCTCCACACTCCAGAGACACCTGCTTCTTGCAGAGGCAGCTGATGCTCACCAAAGAGCCAAGTGCTCCCAAGCTTTCTCGCATTTTCCTGCTGTCAGGCTGGGGAAACGTGCCTGGGTTCTGACCAATGGGATGTGGCTGAGCCTTAAAGACACCCTGAGCAGCCCTTTCTCGACAGCTCCCTGGGAGTCCACACGTTCTAACCAGCATAGGTACCAAATGACCCAAATCAGCCTGTGATGTGATGCTTCAACAGGGTGTGAGCAGGACCAAATGCGTTCAGTGGTATGAAAGAGTTCTGTAAACTAGAAAGTGTTACTTATGTGTGAGCAAATAACAGAATTAAGGGTAATAATGTTGTTAGTTGCAACAATGGCGCTGGTAATGGAGGCAGGGGGATAAGTTACTGTGGCAGGGTAGCAATTCTAGAAGTTGCAGTTGTGGGGGTGAGAGTAGCCAGGCAGAGGTAGGATAATGGTGGTGTTTGTGGTAGTGACACAGTAATGTGATATTGACAGCCGCGATGGTGGTGGCATATTTGAAAATAAGCTAAAATCTGCACAGTAATGTTAATAGCGGTAATGATGGTGATGGGAGCAGCTGCAGAAAGCCTGTTTGCATTCTCGGCAGGGAGGGCAGAGCTAGCACAGTGATGCTGGGTCTTGCTTAGAGCTGTCCGTGTTTCTCTATCCTTAGCTCTTGGCTATTATTATTATTATTATTATTATTATTATTATTATTATTTTAAGACGGAATCTCGTCTGTTGCCCAGGCTGGAGTGCAGTGGCGGAATCTCAGCTCACTGCAAGCTCCGCCTCCCAGGTTCATGCCATTCTGCCTCTGCCTCTGCCTCAGCCTCCCTCCCGAGTAGCTGGGACTACAGGCACCTGCCACTAGGCCCGGCTAATTTTGTTTTGTATTTTTAGTAGAGAGGGGGTTTCACCGTGTTAGCCAGGATGGTGTGATCTCCTGACCTTGTGATCCGCCCGCCTCAGCCTCCCAAAGTGCTGGGATTACAGGCATGAGCCACCGCGCCTGGCCACTCTTGGCCATTATTTTAAGCCTTTAGTAGGCCTGGCTGCTCTAACTTGTGGAAGCCCCGCCCCTTTCAAAAGAAATTCCTTGATTTATTTCACAGTAAGGAAACTGTAGCTCTATAGACTATCAGGCTTCCCAAATTATGTATGTAATTCTAAATGAGTGTAGTTGTGGCTGACTATTGGTATGTGTTGTAGGCTTCCAATTAAATAATAATAAATAATAAATAAATAATAAATAGAATTTTGGAAAACCAAATACTACATGTTCTCACTTATAAGTGAGAGCTAAGCTGTGGGTACGCAAAGGCATACAGAGTGGTATAATGGATATTGGAGACTCAGACTTGGGGCGGGGGAGTGGGGTGAGAGATACAACATCAACTACTGGGCACAATATACACTATTCAGGTGACAGGTACACTAAAAGCCCAGGTTTCGCCACTATACAATTCATCCACGTAACCGAAAGCCACTTATACCCCTAAAGCTATTGAATTTGTTTTTAATTTGCTGTTTATGTATTTTGCAGCAAATTTTTCAGCCCTGAAACATTTTTGTAGGCTCCCAAAAAGTGTATAGACCCTTACGGTGCCTAATAGTGAGAGGTGACAGCGTGCTGGCAGCCCTTGCTCGCTCTCGGTGCCTCATTGGCCTTGGCACCCATTCTGGCCATGCTTGAGGAGCCCTTCAGCCCGCCGCTGCACCATGGGAGCCCTTCTCTGTGCTGGCTGAGGCCGGAGCCGGCTCCCTCGGCTTGCGAGGAGGTGAGGAGGGAGAGGCATGGGTGGGAACCGGGGCTGCGCACGGCGCTTGCGGGCCAGCGCGAGTTCCAGGTGGGCGTGGGCTCAGCGGGACCGCACTTGGAGAGGCCGCCGGCCGGCAATCCACAGGCAGTGAGGGGCTTAGCATCTGGGCCAGCAGCTGCTGTGCTCGATTTCTCGCCAGGCCTCAGCTGCCTTCCCGTGGGGCAGGGCTCGGGACCTGCAGCCCGCCATGCCTGAGCCTCCCCCCACTGCCTTGGGCTCCTGCGCGGCTGGAGCCTCCCTGATGAGTGCAGCTCCCTGCTCCAGGGCGCCCAGTCCCATCGACCTCCCAAGGGCTGAGGAGTGCGGGCGCAGAGCACGGGACTGGCAGGCAGCTCCACCTGCGACCCCAGTGCGGGATCCACTGGGCTCCTGAGTCTGGTGGGGACTTGGAGAATCTTTATGTCTAGCTAAGGGATTGTAAATACACCAGTCAGCACTCTGCATCTAGCTCAAGGTTTGTAAACACACCAATCAGTACCCTGTGTCTAGCTCAGGGTTTGTGAATGCACCAATAGACACTCTGTATCTAGTTAATCTGGTGGGGACTTGGAGAACCTTTATGTTTAGCTAAGGGATTGTAAATACACCAATCAGCACTCTGTATCTAGCTCAAGGTTTGTAAACACACCAATCAGCATCCTGTGTCTAGCTCAGGGTTTGTGAATGCACCAATCGACACTCTGTATCTAGCTAATCTAGTGGGGACGTGGAGAACTTTTGTGTATAGCTCAGGGATTGTAAATGCACCAATCAGCACCCTGTCAAAACAGACCAATCAGCTCTCTGTAAAACAGACCAATCGGCTCGCTGTAAAATGGACCAATCAGCGGGATGTAGGTGGGGCCAGATAAGAAAATAAAAACAGGCTGCCCCAGCCAGCAGTGGCAACACGCTGGGGTCCTCTTCTGCACTGTGGTAGCTTTGTTCTTTTGCTCTTTGCAATAAATTGTGCTGCTGCTCGCTCTTTGGGTCCACACTGCGTTTATGAGGTGTGACACTTATCGTGAAGGTCTGCAGCTTCACTCCTGAGCCAGTAAGACCACGAACCCACCAGAAGGAAGAAACTCCAAACACATCAGAACATCAGAAGGAACAAACTCCAGACACACCGCCTTTAAGAACTGCAACACCGTGAGGGTCCGTGGCTTCATTCTTGAAGTCAGTGAGATCAAGAACCCACCAATTCCGGACACAATAGTGGCTAATGGTCAAAGCATCTCCAGCTTTAGGGGCTGTCCAAGGAGGGAAGGAATGAATTCTTCCTCCTTCCACCACACGCTTGATTTGTCCTTATGTGAGGGTCCCTGGTGCATGTGGTGAAGGCCACCTATGGGCCTCTCTCTCCAGTAACAAAGGCCTAGAGATGCAACACACACACATACACACACACACACACACACACACACACACCCCTGCAGACCCAGAGGTTGGAAGACCAGGTCAGGCTACCATCCCCTGTGGCTGGTGTGCCAGGGCCTCCTGGGACATAAGGGCACCAGGGCCCAGCCCTAAGGACTCAGGCTACCAAAGGTTTCCATTGCTTCGTGGGCCTTAGTGTTTTCCTTGAAAAGCATTAACAATTACTGTCTTAAAGCAAAGCAACAGACAGAGGGACTGACAGGTGGCTACAAGTGGTCTTGCTCTTGGGCCTGAGCAGATGTTCTGACAATTCCTCACTGAGCCTGGGGGCCGGGTCCCAGATGGAATTCTAAAAGTTTGGAGCGGCTTAGGAGCAGCAGTTTAAAGGCACCAGAGAATTCAGGTGAGGGTCTGGGAAAAGAAAATCCACTTTCAGCCTCAAGAAGGTGCCAGATCTTGTTGAAGGACCCTTGAAGGCTGCAGTCTCTGGAGACTCAAGGGGCTTTCTCATGCAAGGGGCAATGGACAGGGAAGCTGAAACACATCTGAAGGGCCAGCAAAGGTTCTCGTTTCTGGCTCGGAGAGAGCAGAAGTAAAAATTGCCAATGGCTCCTGTCTCCTGCAGAGCAAAATCCCAACTCCTATCTGTGGCACACAGGGCTATCTGTGATAGGATCGCTCGTCCTTATAACACTTTTAAAATTCAGCTTTCCTAAGATTCAAGGGCCACCTACTCACCTTCCTGCCCCACCTCTATCTCTCAGCCACACTGACCTGTCCATGTCCAGCCCTGCATCTGTGCCTGCCCGTTCCTCAAGCTCACTTATTCTTTGAAACCAGCCGTGACCCTCCCAGGCAGTACTGGTCAGTCCTTCAGCTGGGCCCCACTATTGGGCGCATACTTACATAATTGCATGTATTTTGCTGACCTGCAATTTTTTGTTTCCGTGACTGTCTCTGCGCAAGTGTGTGAGTTCCTCCAACCAGGAGTGTTTTATTCATTTGAGTGTGCTCAGCACCATGCCCGGTCCTTGCCCTATGATGGGTCCTCAGTAAATAGGCGAGAAATGAATGAAGAGCAACTCTACTGATTAATACATGAAGACGTAACTGAATCATTGAAAGAATGAGAGCAGGGGGCATTTACTTTCAATAAGGGATGCTGTCTGGTGCTACTAAATGCCCTAAGCACTGTGTGTGAAAGGAGTCCTCAGGCCTGTGTTAGGGTTTCCTTAAGGGAGGGGCTCTCCCTCGCTGGGGAGGAGCCCCTGGGGGCTGCAGAGTGGCTTTGCAGCTGCTGCTAACCCTAACCATGTGCGCGTGCTGGGCGGCCGGCGGGCCACTTCATTACTTTGTGCTTAAGGAAATGCCTCCCAGCTCTGCACTTGCCTTTTTAAATTTCACAACCACTAAATTCACTCCCAGTGTTGCTTTATAGCAAGCGAAAGTAGTGTGGGGGATCCACAACAGACATCTCTCCACACAGCCAGCCCGGGCGCGGCCTGAGACTGGGGTGGGGAGCGGGGACCCACAGCTGTCCAAGGCTGCCTCTCCAAGGAGACCCCGGCCCCTCAGCAGAATCTGCCAAGCTGGGGTTAGGGAAAGCTTCTCTTCCATAATTAAAGTCTGAGTCTTTTTTATTTTTTATTTTTTTTGCAGTAGTTTTAGGTTCACAGCAAAACTGAGCAGAAAGTAAAGAGAATTCCCATATACACCCTGTTCCCACATATTCATACTCACAGCCACCCACTATCAATATCCTGCACCAGAGTATGACTGTAAAACCAATGAAGCGTATATTGACACATCATCACCTGACGTCCATCTTACATTAGGGTTCACTGTTGGTAATGTACATTCTATGGATTTGTACAAATGTAGAATGCCATGGAGCCACCGTTGTAGGATCACACAGAATAGTTTTGCTGCCCTAAGAATCCTCTGTGCTCTGCCTATTTATCCTCCTTCCCTCAACCCCTAGCAGCCACTAACCTTGTTACTATCGCTATCGTTTTGTCTTTTGCAGATGGTCATATAGTTAGAATCATAGAATAAGTAGGCTTTTCAGATTGGCATCTTTCACTTACTGCTGGGAATTTAAGGTTCCTCCATATCTTCTTGTAAGCCTGAGTCTTTTATTTATTTATTTATTTATTTATTATTTTTTCAGACAGAATCTCGCTCTGTCTCCAGGCTGGCGTGCAGTGGCAACCTCTGCCTCCTGGGTTAAGCCTGAGTCTTTGAATAGGAGCTGCAGACTTAGGAGCACTAGTTTAGGGATGAGATCAATGTGGCTTTAGGTTCTAACTTTGTCATTTGTGAGTTTGGACCATTCACTCACTCCCTCCAGTCCCAGCACTGCACACTACCTTCTCCTGCCCTTGGAGGTTTTGTCAGGCTTTCTCTTCTATTTTGTTTTATTTACCTCAGCACCAAGCCAGGGCCCAACTATGGTTTCCACGCAGTGAAAGGCCAGAAAGCCGTGGACCAATTGATGGATAAGTGGGACAACAGGAACTCAAAAGCCCCCCGCCCCTTTTTTGAGACAGGATCTTGCTATGTTGCCCAGGCTGATCTCAAAATCCTGGGCTCAAGAAATTCTCTTATCTCAGCTTCCCAAGTAGCTACAATTACAGGCTTAAGCGATCATGCCCATCAAAACGCCATTTTAACTGAAAAATGTGATGCGCTGTTTCCTGAGTGCCACTGTAGAGTAAGAAGACCCCAGAAACCGGAGATGTGGGTTCCAGCTCCAACTCGACCTCCTGGGCTACCGGGGATGTGTCTCGGGGCTCTCTTTGCCCTCTGTCAGCACCGTGGAGATGTCAGTGACCTCAAAGGCAGGGTGTGAAAATGAAACAAGATGCTGGCAAGAAGCAGGGCCCCGGGAACTATAAACTCTGGGCTCCAGGAGGCAGTATTTTGGAGGACAGAAGGGTCATCCCCAAAATTCAGGCCAGCTGGCAGTCCCTGTCTTCTGCAAAGCACAGATAGAGGTCATATGGGGACATGGCTTCCCTAGGATCCACCTTTATATGACTTGGTGGCCTTCAATGAAGCTAAATATCACAGCTGCCAGACACTTTCCAATGGCATGACGTTGCGTTATTGTCTAATCCTCCCAATAAGCCACAGAGAAGGTACGACGATTCCTCAGAGGCCAGTCCTTTCATCAAGGTGGCCAGCTAGCAGGGAGCAGCGCTGGTGTCCGACTCATGCACTTCAGGCAACCCTAACACCCTTGCTTTCACCAAGTCAACCGTGGGCTTCTCCTCCTCTCAATCAAAGACCTGGAAGAGCTCACATGGGAACACACCTGTATGTAAACCGACTGAGAATCCTGGAGATCGCTTGCCTAGGGCACTCTCCGGGGCTTGAATAAATGACTTTCCTAAGAAATGCCATCAGTTCAATGTGCCCACCTCTGCAAGGTGGCAGAGGGGAGCGAGCCCTCAGCATCACCAGCAGGGCCTGGGTGCCAATGAAGAGCAGTCCTTTCGGGCCTGGGGAGTGCCCTAAATGGGAATGCCAGTTTGCAGCAATTGTTTTCATCATCATCATCTGGGCCTCTCAAACTCCACCCACCCTCGCATTACCCAACTCTGGAAGGCCTGCTTGCCCACAATGTTGCCAGACCCCTGGCCTGGCAGTTCTACGTGACTTGGAGCTTCCTTTGGAATACCACAAGTATTTACGCCTTAGCCTTGTACCAAGGGATAAAAACTGGTAAGGGCGTAGCTTTCCAACATTTGTCCCACTTTCTGTCCCAACATGGCCTGTGGACACTGCTCAGGCTGGGCTCCATCTAGGAGCTCTTTTCCCTCATTGTCTCACGTCACAAAATTCACTGAGCTTCCCCCCATGCACACTAAGCATGAAGATGTGAGTCACAAGTGGTTCCTACCTCCAAGGAGGCCAGCACTTATCCTGCACAGACACTGGGCTGTGAAGACAATCTAGTGAATGAAACCAACTGTCTAGTCGGCCGCCTCCCAAGCCTGCGGCCCTTCCAAGCCTGCGGCTCTCCTAAGCCTGCTGCCTCTCTAGCACAAAGCCAGATACGCCCCAGAGTGATGGGAGAAGGAAGCCAGAGCCAGGGCAGGCTGGGGCAATCTAGGAAACTGAGGCTGAGGGAGGTTTCACGACCTGCCCAAGGTCACTCTAAATGGCACACTCAGAGCGAGGACCACCAGGAAGATGACAAGGGGGACGGGGAAGACCCCCAGCAATGGCTGCTGTCTCAATTACTACTTCTTGGGGAGTCCTCAGCAGGACCCCTGGAATGCCACCCACACTGGAAGGCATCTAGTGTCATAAGATTGGGAGTCCCACATTCCAAACTCCAGCCTGAAGCTGCTGCTCAACACAGAGATGGGATCCAGATTATAAACAGTACCACGCGTAGACCCAGGCAACCAGGCCCTGCCCTCCCTGGAGATCTGGAGGTCCCGCCGGGTCTCCCTGCAGCAGCACTCCTCCCTACAGAGAGCAGAATCTGCTGGGCCAAGGAAATGTGCCACCCCGAGCCTATGTCCCTCCCCAGTCCCTGGATCGTGCTCCATAAACCCAGGACCCGGGAATGCCCTGCCGCCCAAATACCTCAGAGCTTGCTTCCAGGGTCTATGCTCCTAATGGCTGATTGGGTCACGGGGTACTCACTCCTAGGTCCAAGGCGTGGCAAAGAGATGACTGTTTGGGGGTCAGAACGGACGGAGCTTGGACTAGCAAGCCAGAATGTTCCATGAGGTCCCCTCCTGGTAGGAGATAAAGCCACGGTTGTGGAAGAAAGGAGGCAGGCTGCAGGCCAGGTGCTTCCTTTCTACTCTCACCTCGCGTTCCTCAAACGCGAGGTGGGGGACGAGGAAGTGCAGAGCCCTCCCAAACCACCCTCCTGTTCTAGCACGCTCCCCTCACTGCGCAGGCGCAGAGCTGCTGCCGCCTTCCGTACAGCCGCGATCCGTAAGCCAACCAGGAGCCAGGCTGCTGCCTCTCTCGGCTCTTTGGTTGCTATAGAAGCCATTTTAGAAAACCTTTTCTGCCAACAGCCCTTGTCAGAACCTGGCTCGGAGCACCTGGCCCTTCAGCCCTGGGCAGCACACATTCCTCAGCTGGGGCCAGCGGAGGAGGGGACCATGGGAGAGGCTGAGGAAGCACAGGCTGGTCACTCTTTTTTTTTTTTTTTTTTTTTTTGTTGAGACGGAGTCTCGCGCTGTCGCCCAGACTGGAGTTGCAGCAGCGCGATCTCAGCTCACTGCAACCTCTACCTCCTGGGTTCAGGCGATTCTTCTGTGTCCGCCTCCCGCGTAACTGGGATTACAGGCGCCAACCGCAACGCCCGGTTAATTTTTGTATTTTTAGTAGAGACGGGGTTTCACCACGTTGGCCAAGCTGGTCTCGAAGTCCTGACCTCAGGTGATCCGCCTGCCTCGGCCTCCCAAAGTGCTGGGATTACAGGCATGAGTCACCTCGGCGCCAGCCCAGGCTGGTCACTCTTGCAACCTTGTCAGCCTTGCAAGAACCAGACTTGTCCCCAGTCTCCCCCTATTTGTCCCTTCGTCCCTCCTGAAGAGATCCTGTCTTCTAAACCCTGCCCCGCTCCCGTACCCGCTGCTTGCTCTGGCCTCTGGCCGGGCGTTTGTCATGGGCTCCGTGGCTTCACTCCCCACAGGTGTCTGCGGTTTCACGTGGCGGGGTGGGAAGATAAAGGAAACTGGTATTTCCCTATCAGGCCTCAAGGTGAAGTGCCTTCAAGTGCTTGGTTTTCTCCTGCTAGAATGGGCCATCTCTTAGTAACGCTACCGCATGTCCTTGTGGGAACAGAGCCTCCACCTCTTCTCTCCATGTTGCCTGTGACTCCCTGCTGCCACCAGAGCTGTATGGGGACCAAGGTCCCAGGGCAGGCAGGGCACATGCCACACAGGAGGAGGAAGTGGGAGAACACACATCCCACACAGGGGCTCAGCCGACTCCGTGCATGAGGAGTCCTGGACGGGAGCATCCCCCATCCTAAAGAAGAAAGTGCATATTTGGCCCCAAAGGAACCAGCAATTCAAGAAAGGATTGGCCTTGAGAGACGAGCGGAAGGCTAGGAAATGTGAGCGTGCCTGCCTCTGCCCTCCTCCACCGAGGCTGGGAGGGAGACTTCAGAGCATAGGAAGCAGAAAGTGTTTGAGGAATGCCTGCCCCCGAGTGAGGAGCCCCACCCTGGGCTGGCTCCCTGACTTCCTCAAATGGTCTTACTGCTCTGAGCCCCGGTTTGCCCATCTCCAGAATGGCGATGGCATCTACCACCTGGTATTGCTGAGAGGGTAAGGGAGCAAGGCTGGCCCCGAGGAGGTTCTCTGCCAGCCTCTGTGCCCTGCCCTTTGTAAGCTCCGTACTTCTAGGGGGTCTGCAATTGTGGACTGCGAGAATCAGAGGGGCAAGTGACACAGTGACACAGAGCTGTAATCTGGCGAGTTTGCTCTCTCTGTTCTATTAGAAGGTGTGCTCTGAGAGGGCAGAAAGCTGGCAGGGCTTGTTCCCACTGTGTCTGATGCTGAGAAGAGGACCTGGGGCTGGGTTACAGCAGATAAGTCTCTGCGGAAGGAACAGATGTCATCTCAACACCTGGCACAGGAATGCAAGCTCTGGCTTATCAAGGCTTCTCAGGTCCCCAAAAGCAAAGTTCCTGGTTATGAGGGGTGTATTTTTTTCCAAAGACCAAAAATAGTTCAACATAGCCATTTCTGAATACAGAATTGCTCAAAGTACAGAACAACAAATGAGACACAAAGAATAAAGAGACAAAAGAGACAAAGCCAGATGATACTGGGCTCCCTGGGTACCGGTTTCTGGTGCTCTGTGCTGGCACCCCAAGAGTGCATCCCAGCACGAGGACAGACGCCCTCGTGCATTTGCAGCCAGGAGCTCCATTCATCACGCTCATTCCCTTCTTGGTTCATTGTGATTTTAGCCAAAAGCACCTGTTGAGGATGCATTTTTTTCTTCTCAAAAGAAGAATCCGAACTGGAGTGTGAGAGAAGTTAGACATGCTCATTTTTTAAAAAGCCTCAATAATTACAAAGTGGTTCAATTAAAGTAACAAAAAGGAGATTGCAATTGATTTCTAGAAAGTCAGAGTTTATTGTTAACATTCTGCTTTGAATTTGAGATTGAAAAGCTTCAAGAGGAAAAACTATAATGAATATAGCCTTTAAAGGATTTCTTCATTTTTAAAGAGATAGCTCAGCCTCCTTTTCTCAGATCCTAAGATACTCAGCTGAGTATTTGAAAACATTTTTTTTTAAGACCCAGCCTCATATTCCTGAGACTCTCATAGACTTTCAAAGCTGGAAAAGCCTCAAAGCCTCAAAACTCCAACCAATTCTATATTCCTCCTTGGAGTGAAGAAAACAGAGGCTTTGAACTTGGACAGGCAGTGTTCACACCCCAGCTTGACCAGCTGATGGGGGAACAGCCGCAGGCAGGTCACTTCACTGCTCTGAAACTCAGCAAACACTTCTGAGTAAAATGCTGATGATAATTCCTACCTTGTGGACTTAGGAAAATGTTAACCAACACAATATATGCAAACCCTTGGATTAGTGCCTGGGTCTTTCTCTTGGAGAGGGTCATGAGATGATCGTTGGTGGCTACAGAGAGATGTTCCCAGTAAGCTCAGGCCTAGGTCTTGTGAAATATGCAAGAAAGGATATTCACCTATGCTAGGCTTGGTGCTGTCTTCCATTCAGCAAGAGTGCACTCATGTGGACATCCCTCCTCCCCAACTCCCGGGCCCATGGCCAGCCTGACCCACATGCACACATACCTGCTTCTCCTAAAGTCAGGCCAGGTTCTAAGTCCATCATGCAGGACACTTGCCGTCCCTCCCCACTCTTTGCTTGTTCCTGCATTTACTGCCACCTAATCTAAGCGCTCAGCTTCAAGAATCCAACTTTGAAGCCCACCTTCCCCACCCCATCCCCTCCCCACCCCATCCAGCCCATTCTTCTGTTTTTAAGAATCTTTATCTCCCAGTGGCTCCAAAAAGATATGTTCACATCCTAATACCCAGACTCTGTAAATGTGAACTTATTCCATGAAAGGGTCTTTGCAGAGGTAATTAAGATCTTCAGATGAGGACATCACTGTGGATTAGCTGGGTGGACCCTAAATCTGATGGCAAGTGTCCTTGTAAGAGACAGAAGAGGATGAGACACAGATATAAGAGGAAGAGAAGACCATGTGAAAACAAGGAATGCCTGGAGCCACCAGAAACCGGGAAAGAAAAGGGAGGATTCTTCCCTGGACCTTGCTGACAACTTGATTTTGGACTTCTGGTGTCTAGGACTGTAAAAGAGTAAGTTTCCATTGCTTAAAGCCACCAAGTTTCTGGTATTTTGTTATGGCAGCCCTGGGAAGCTAACAGAGTTATCTATTACTGTGTAACAAATTAACACAAATTTAGCAGCTTAAAATGATGTCCATTTATTATCTTCAGTTTTAGAGATCAGAAGTCTAGACATAGCATGGCTGGGTTTTCTTCCCAGGGTCTTACAAGGCTGAAACCAGGTGTCAGCTGGCTGTGCGCTCATCTGCAGCTCGGGGTCGCTTCTAAGCTCCAGTGGTTGTGGCACCATTCAGTTCCTTGTGATTGTCGGGCTGAGATCCCTCTTTCCTGGCTGGCTATTGTCCAAGGGTCACTCTCAGCTCCCAGAGGCCACTTGCATTCTCTGCCTCTTGGGCGCCTCCATCTGCAAGGCAGCAGCAGTAAGTCTCCCTCAGGCCGAGTCCCTCTCACACTTCAGATTCAGGCTTATCCTGTCTCTGACCCCTAGACCCAGATTTAAAGAGCTCCTGTGATTAGGTCAGTCCTCTCCAGATAATTTCTTTTTCTTAAAGTCAATGATTTTTTGTTTGTTGTTGTTGTTTTTGTTTTTTGTTTTGTTTTGTTTTGATTTGTTTTTTTTGAGACGGAGTCTCGCTCTGTTGCTCAAGCTATAGTGCAGTGGCACAATCTTGGCTCACTGCAAACTCCGCCTCCCAGGTTCAAGTGATTCTCCTGCCTCAGCCTCTTGAGTAGCTGGGACTCCAGGCGTGCACCACATCTGTTCAATTTTTCTGTTTTTAGTAGAGATGGGGTTTCACCATTTTGGCCAGGCTGGTCTTGAACTCCTGACCTCAGATGATCTGTCTGCCTCGGCCTCCCAAAGTGCTGGGATTACAGGCGTAAGCCACCACTCCCAGCCAAAGTCAATGTTAAATATGGTAATGGCTGTGAAATTGTCTTGTAAATAACAATGCTGAACAAATGTGAAAGATTATTACTTTTTAAAAAATCACACTTTTTTTAAATAAGGAAAAAAATAAGTAATAGGGCATGGATTCTATTCTCCAGAAGAGACGTGAATGCCTAGATGGAAGGAAAGCCAGGGATGGTGTCTGAAAGAGACCATGAAGATGAACTGGAATTAATCACAGTTAATGCCATGTACTGGTCTGAATGTATCAACTGAATTAAACTTCATGATAACCCTAGAAGGTGCTCTCTTAGTCCATTCAGGCTGCTATAACAAAATACCTTAGCCTGGGTAATTTATAAACAACAGAAATATATTGCTTACAGGTCTAGAGGCTGAGAAGTCCAAGATCAAGACATCAACAGATTGGCTGTCTTGTGAGGGCCCATTCCTCATAGATGGAACCTTCTGTGTTTCCCCATTTAGCAGAAGCAGCAAAAAAAGCTCCCTTAGGTCTCTTATATAAGGGCACTAACCCCATTTTTGAGGGCAGAGCCCTCTTAACCTAATCACCTTTCAAAGGCTCACCCCTTAATACCATCATCTCAGGGGTTAGGTTTCAACATATGAATTATGGAGGGGCACAAACATTCAGACCGTAACAGCTGCTACTATTATCAACTCCATTTCTGCAAATGAGAAAGCTGAATTCAGGAAACTAAAGTAAATTGCTGGGAGCAATACACACCTAACAGGCAGTAAAGGTAGGAGCTGCCTCCACTTGTCGAGCTCCTGAGTGGTCTTAATCACAATGCTGCACCTGCCTCTTACAGAAGGAAGAATGAATCATGGATCAAGCTGGAAGTGATGGGGTGAGACATGACTGGCAAGCAGACCAGGAACTGGGTGGCAGAGGGAGTTAAGAAGACAAGTGATGAGTGGGAGGGGGCAAAAGGTGGGGAGAATTCCTGTTGAAGGGTCCAAACTCACATGGGGAGAAAGGCCTGAAGGTAACATAATGTATTTGTAGAGTTTAAAGGAAGCTAATTCAGCCTGTCCTGAATGAGTTTTTTATATAACTATCACTTATTGCTAATCAGCTCTATGGCCATATGAATCCTCAGAAACCTATACTGGGTTGAGTCAGCTTTGTTTCTGGGTCACAAAAATACTTGGGAATCATGAACATACATTATGTTGGGAATTGATAGTTACAGCCCTGAGTGGCATTTTTTTTTTTTTTTTGACAGAGTCTAATTCTGTTGCCCAGGCTGGAGTGCAGTGGCACTATCAGGGTTCACTGTAGCCCTGACCTCCCAGACTCAAGCAATCCTTCCACCTCAGGCCCCTGAGTAGCTGGGACTACAAGCACACAGCAAAATGCCCAGCTAATTTTTTGTGTTTTTTGTACAGATGGGGCTTTGCCACGTTGCCCATGCTGGTCTCAAATTCCTAGACTCAAACCATCTGCTCACCTCGGCCTCCCAAAGGGCTGGGACTACAGATGTGAGCCACTGCGCCTGGCCCCAAGTGGCTTTAAACAACAATCTAAACCTCTAAGAGCAAGAATTTTGTGGCAGATTGTATTTTTCAAAGTTGATCCCAATACATTCCACCCCACATGTTCTTCTTCAAATGTGACATAGGACCTATGTTTCTACTCCTGAGTCTCATTCTGTGACTACTTGACCAATAGAAACTGGTAGCTTCCAATTGTAGTCTCACGGGACGCTTGTGCTTGTTCTTTAAACCCAGCCTCCATGCAGTGAGGAAGCCCAGTCAGCCCCATGGACAGGCCTATGTAGAGAGGAAGGAACCATCGGCACCAAAATGTCAGCATGTATATGAGCCCTCTCCAGGATGCTCCAGCCCCAGTTGAGCCACCCCAGTTTATGTCATACATCAAAAAGATGAGCTGACCCTGCTGAAACCTGTCCAAAATACAGACAGATGAGTAAAATTACCAATCATTGTTGTTTTAAGCTACCAAGTTTTGGGTTGGATTGTTATGTAGCAACAGGTAACTACAACAGATATATGTACCTGAAGTCAGGTGCTATCATAATACAGTTCTACAATGTAGACATTGGCTTTAGGACCACACAGCCTAACAGCCACAAAGAAAATGTTAGTGAAAACCTTAAGGGCCTTGAGAAGATTGTCAATGAGGGCATTCAGGAAAATCTTGGAAATATTATAGAAATCTTAAAGTCAAGGGGATCCTTGCCATGTAGTGGCAGAAAGTTTAGCAACACTGTAGGCTGCAGTAACATGGAAAATAGGAAGGTATCTAATAATCTTGATGATCTAGCTAAGATTTCCAGGCAGATATTGAAAGTGCCACCTGACTTCTTCTTACTACCTATGATAAAATGTGAGAGGAGGGAGATGAGCTCAAGAACCCGGAACAGCTGGGCTCAAAAATTAAATGTTCTAGGTTGGGCAACATAGCAAGACCCCAACTCCAAACAAAGTTTAAAATAGCTAGGAATAGCAGCTCACACTTATAGTCCCAGCTACTTGGGAGGCTGAGGCAGGAGGATCATTTGAGCCCAGGAGTTCAAGGCTGCAATGAGCTATGGTCATGCAACTGTATTCCAGTGTGGGCAACAGAGCAAGACCTCATCTCTTAAAAAAAAAATTAAAAGTAAAAGTAAAGTCAATTGTTTTCATTCCCAAGTCTTTCCAGATACAAACAATTCTCAAAGTAAGAAAGGAACTCTGGCCAAATATAAATCCAGTATGAGTGCCTCTTAGGATCTCTCAGACAGACAAAAGGTCCTCTAAGAATCTTTTTTTTTCTTTTCTTTTGAGGCGGAGTCTCGCTCTGTCTCCCAGGCTGGAGCGCAAGATCCGCCTCCCAGGTTCACGCCCTTCTCCTGCCTCAGCCTCCGGAGTAGCTGAGACTACAGGCGCCCGCCACCATGCCTGGCTAATTTTTTATGTTTTTAGTAAAGACGGGGTTTCACCGTGTTAGCCAGGATGGTCTCGATCTCCTGACCTTGTGATCCGCCCGCGTCAGCCTCCCAAGGTCCTCTAAGAATCTTAAGGGCATGTTTCAGCCAAGCAGATCCAGCTGATGCCCTATGGCACAAAGATGAACTGTCCCCACTGAGCACCATCCAAATTATCAATTTATGAGCAAAATTAATGATTGCGTTGTGTTAAGCCACTAAGTTTTGAGGTCGTTGGTTATGCAGCAATTGATAACTGAACCAGATGGAAACTACAGGGTTCTCTATTCTCCGTCCATTACCCACCGAAACAATGGCCTCTGTGATGTGAAGCTGGGGCTTAGCATTCTGTCTCCTGACCCACAGCATCTTACCTGGTGGACAGGTTCTGGTTGGCATTGGAGACAGGGAAGTCTCCATTCATTTGGTGGCTTTTCTGAATCCCAGAGGAACCTACACTTTCGATAGAGAGACATCAGGAAGACTGACCTCCCAGGCTTCAGTCTCAGGAGAGGTGCCGCGGGGCAGGGAGAGGTATAAGGTGAGCTGGGCTGGGACTCAGGGAGGGAAATGACCTGACTCTGAAGAAGCAGCTGGGTGTTCTCTTCCAGGATCCCTTCTTAGAGCAGATTCCAGTGGGGCATCGGGGGTGATGTTCAGAGAAGTACTCAGAATCCTCCTCCTTCCTGCTGGGTCAGGGAGCAGGCTGATTTCTGTGTGAGGTCTGAGGAGCGGCGCCTGTGGGAGCCCTCACCCTCCTTCCCCTCACTCATTTATTATTGATCAGTCATTGGCCGAGGCCTCCACCATGAAAGGCACAGGGGACAGGTATTAATCAAAGAGCCATCATCTGGTGGAGGAGGCAGGCAGGGACACAGGTGACCTCCGCAGGCTCTTTAGAGTCTCCGCTGAAGACTCGCTGGGGCTGTGAGAGTTCAGAGAAAGGAACCACGAAGGCCTGGGATGTGGGGAAGGGCTGTGGACGCAGGAGACACACAGGTAGGCAAGGCTCCTCTCCTAAAGGGGAGCAACACTCACAATCTCAGTGTGACCTTGTCCCTCCCCTGTGCTCCAGGCTCACACCCCAGCCATCGAGAACAATTACCAGTTTCCTCCAGGCTGTACCACTGAGCTTTTGTTAAAGCTGTTCTTTATTCCTGGAAAACTTCTCCCCGCCTTGCCTGGCTAATTCCTATTCCTCCTTAGAAATGGCCAACAGAGAAATGCAAATCAAAACCACTATGAGATATCATCTCACACCAGTTAGAATGGCAATCATTCAAAAGTCAGGAAACAACAGGTGCTGGAGAGGATGTGGAGAAATAGGAACACTTTTACACTGTTGGTGGGACTGTAAACTAGTTCAACCATTGTGGAAGTCAGTGTGGCGATTCCTCAGGGATCTAGAACTAGAAATACCATTTGACCCAGCCATCCCATTACTGGGTATATACCCAAATGACTATAAATCATGCTGCTATAAAGACACATGCACACGTATGTTTATTGCGGCATTATTCACAATAGCAAAGACTTGGAACCAACCCAAATGTCCAACAATGATAGACTGGATTAAGAAAATGTGGCACATATACACCATGGAATACTATGCAGCCATAAAAAATGATGAGTTCATATCCTTTGTAGGGACATGGATGAAATTGGAAACCATCATTCTCAGTAAACTATCGCAAGAACAAAAAACCAAACACCGCATATTCTCACTCATAGGTGGGAATTGAACAATGAGATCACATGGACACAGGAAGGGGAATATCATACTCTGGGGACTGTGGTGGGGAGGGGGGAGGGATAGCATTGGGAGATATACCTAATGCTAGATGACGAGTTAGTGGGTGCAGCGCACCAGCATGGCACATGTATACATATGTAACTAACCTGCACAATGTGCACATGTACCCTAAAACTTAAAGTATAATTAAAAAAAAAAAAAGAAATTCGTATAACCTCGATAACACCGTTCATTTGATCCTTATCGTCTGAGATATGTATAATCCCTCTCCCTTATTTTACAGGTGAGGAAGCAAAGGGTCAGCTAGTTTTAGGCGCTTTCTCAGTGTCCGCACTGAGAGATAGAGTATATACATGCTGAGCCATGCACACACACAGCCGTAATCTGAATTGAGAAGCCAGAGCCTTTTTAAAACTTGCATCCCCTGTCCTCCTGAAAATTATTAATAAAAAAAGGTGATGTAGCAAAAATAACTAAGGTATTAAATCAACAAAAAACTCCTCTTTTCTTTTGACCCAAGGGGCTTTAGTCACATCTATAAAGTTCTACTTCTTTTTAAAATATAAAGCCAGTGTAGCAAAATACCCAGATTTGATAGTGGTCAAATATTTGTTTATTATGTTGTTCTCTGTTCTTACGTATAAGTATCTTCATCCTTTTTCTTTTGCTAATACATTTTACTTTAATTAAACCCTAAGGAATCAGATCTAACATTTCATATTCAAATAATTTAATTCAAAGATCATAGTATAGATAATAAAAGTAGTTTGTTGTTTGGGGGTACATTGACAAGTAGTCTCAAGAAACTAGATTATAAATATAAATATAAACATAAATGTATATTTATTTTGTCCCCCCAACCCCATCCTAACATGCTATTTTCTTTTTTACATTTTCACTTCTGCTCCTAGATCACACGGAGACAAGATTTTTCATAAATTCCATCATAGCATAGGTTCCAATTAGAATTCTACTGTTTGCACTTACCTCTGTCATTAACATTTTTGGTCGGAAGATTATGGTCTGAAAAGTCCTCATAATTATTCTTTTTAATGGCTACAGTACGCTATAACTTAGTGAGTGTTTCTCCAATGACAGCCCACATCAATCATTTCCAGCTTTTTGCTCTTGTGGAAACACTTTCATAAACATCTTTATGAATACATTTTTTTATTCCTTTTGAAACATATGTCTTTATGTAGCATATGAAGTGTATCTAATCACTCTATTCTCCCATTAATATTACACTAATTTATAAAGTACATGTTTTACGTCACTGCACCCATATTTAATATTTGCACTTGCTTATGGTTTATATACGGGTTTCCTCCATCTTTGGTAGATCTATTTGGACAGTGTGGTTACAACAGACATTTCAGGAGGCCAATTAACCATAAGGGAGTGAAGGGATTTCATAATTCGCACACTAACACTAAAAGAAATTTAACCTTTTGCCTTTTTTGCCATTTTGGATTTTTTAGTCCCCAGAATGAAATGTTATTGCAGCCCATCTTTGTGTGATGGTGCCATTGGCCATTTCTTTCTGCTTCTTGTTGGGCCGTGGAGTGCTGGGCCTGGAGAACAAAAGTGAGGGTGAGGAGGGGTGGGAAAGACTGCAAGCTGGGAAGCGGGGAACCACAGGGTCAGACCCCTCACACCAGGTGAGTCACCCTCATGGAAGGGGTGCAACGTAGCTTGGAGAGAATCTGCAGCAACCATTTTGTTTTGTTACTGTTCCTTTAGGTCAACTAAAACCTAATGTAGGATAAGAACAACCCCTTTCACAGGCAGAAATTATATACATCATGTCCTTTTTTCTGGTACTGAAGGAAGTCTTAGTCTATTATTCCTTTTGCAAGAACTATCAAAAAATTACAAATGCGTTTTAAATAATTTGACCATTTCTGTGTATCGGACTGCTATTGGACTAGGCCTTGTTTTTTGAAAAGTAATTAGAAAAACTCCCATCTGCTCTAAATTTCTGTGACTGGAGGTTTCCAAGAGGGAAAGGATACAGAATTCTTATGACTTCAGGATTAGGCAAAAACCCTAGAGATCTGCCCCAACTGCCCCGCCCTGGGACGAAGTCTGTGCTGATGGGTAGGGCACGGGTCATGGGGCAGTTGGAGTAGGATATGGGATATGTCTGGGGGCCCAGAGCCCTGGCCTATGAGCTTGGATTCCAGGCTCAAGTACCCACACAGGCTCTAGCTTGCTTGTAATTTGGGGTGTTTTAGTCCATTTATGTCTCCATAAAGAAACACCCGAGGCTGGGTAATTTGTAAAGAAAAGAGATTTATTTGGCTCATGGTTCTGCAGGCTGTAAAAGAAGCTTCGCATCTGCTTCTGATGACGGCCTCAAGAAGCTTCTACTCATGACAGAAGGTAGAGGGGAGCAGGCATCCCATGGCAAGAGAGGAAGGAAAAGAGTGAGAGAGGAAGTGGTGCCAGACTGTCTTTTCAACAATCAGTTCTCAGGAAAATAAACAGAGTGCGCACTCACTCATTACCACGACGAAGGTACCACGCCATTCACAAGGGATCCACCCTCAAGACCCAAACACCTCCCACCAGGCCCCACTGCCAACACTGGGAATCAAATGTCAGCGTGAGATTTGGAGAGATCAAACATCCAAACTTACCAGTGGGTAGATCACCTCCCTGCACTGGGCTGCCAGGAGTCAAATGCTGTAAATGTGCCCTGCCTTCTTCCAGGCTATTTGTAGGCTCCAGGTGACATAGAAAGTGTTTTGTTAACCACAAAGTGATGCACATGTGTAAGGGGTATTGATGATGATGTTTCCACATTTGCACAGAAAACTGAAATACTAATGTCTTTCGTCAGATAGGATGGAAATGATGGAACGAATAAAATAGCATTTTGACAAGCCATACCCTGTTGACAAGAAATCTTTAGAGTAAGGTCTTGAACTATATAGACTCCTAAACACATACCAGTTTAGTGATGCACTAACTCCAAGAGCTTATGACCAGCTCTGGAAACCATTAGCAGAGCTACAATTGTGTTTCAAGTCACAATGGTTCTTCACTATAGAGTCCCTTTTTAGGAAATTGTAATCAAATTGATATTTTTATACCAGTATGTAATAAGACTAATAAGATGTCCCCTTTTTTTCCCCCTTTCTCCTCATCCTCCACCATCACCATTGTCTGAATTTCAGAGACTGTGCATCACTGTGGGCAGGAGAATAAGATGAAAATGGGAGGCAATGGTCCAAAGTTGAACCCAGGGCCAGAGGAGGCCACTAAAGACACTGAGAGGCCACCACACCCTGAGTTTGGAGTATGTTAAATCAGTTCAACAAACACTTATTGCAATATCCCAGTAGATATTGAAATATAATCTGATAGCAGCTCCTCCAAGAGATCACGATCTAGTGGAAAACATAAGAAAGCAAATTCTTACACTACAACGTTCTACTTACAAAGTGTCCTGAGGAAGCTGCAGGTGATTCTTATTGCATGGAGGTGATATGGAGGGCCATTGGAAACCCACCAAGAGAAGGTAACGTGTGAGCTGAACTTTAAGCAATGAGGCAGAATTTACGCATGAAATAAAGAACAGTAGAAGGTATTCCAGGCAGAGGAAACAGTATGAGTAAAGGCCTGGATGCCTGGACATGCATGAAATTCTTAGATGAGAGCAAAGGAAATAAGGAGGTGGGAGTGAGGGGTGTGTAAGTCAGGAGTGGTTAGGTTATGCTGCAGTAACAAACATCCCCCATCTCAGTTGCTTATAACATCAAGAACTAGACAGGATGCATGCCCATCATGGTCAGCAGTGACTCCCATGTTGTCTTTGTTCTAGGACCCTGTCTGTTGAAATGGCTGCTATCTACTCTGTCCATCCAATATGGTAGCCACACTATATGAGGCTACTGAAATATTTAATGGATACATATGGCCAGTGGCTACCATGTTGGACAGGAGGAACAGGAGGAATATTATAGAATATTTCCAGCATTGCAGAAAGCTCTACTGGCCAGACTGGCTTTTTAAAATAAAATGTTATTGGAACATAGTCACGCTCTTTCATTTGCGTATTATCCAGGATTACTTTCACATGAAAACAGCAGAGCTGAGAAGCTACAATGGAGACCATTTGGCCCACAAAGCTGAACATATTCACGGGAAAAGTTTGTTGACACCTGGTCTGGACCATGGTCCCAGTTGTCATGGCAGAGGAAAGACGAGTTCCAGCTCACATGTTACCTCTGCTAACAATTCATTGGCCAAAACCAGTTGTTGGCCCCCAGCCAACCATCAGGGAGCCACAAAGTGCAAAATTTACCATTTTCCTGGAAGGAGGGGAAAATGGAAACATTAGGCACACTGGCAGCTACAAGGGGAGGTGGCTGGACACAGCCCAGAGAGTTAAACTGGGTTGAAAAGGCCCAGAAGTTTGAACTTTATAGTGAGTCAGATGGGGCATTAACAAATCTTTATTGTTATTATCATTATTATTATTATACTTTAAGTTCTGGGGTACATGTGCAGAAAGTGCAAGTTTGTTACATAGGTATACACAAGCCGTGGTGGTTTGCTGCACCCATCGACCTGTCATCTACATTAGGTATTTCTTCTGATGCTATCCCTCCCCCAGTCCCCCAGCCCCCCAGGCCCCAGCAGACCTCAGTGTGTGATGCCCCGCCGCTCGCTGTGTCCATGTGTTCTCATTGTTCAACTCCCACTTATGAGTGGGAACATGCAGTGTTTGGTTTTCTGTTCTTGTGTTAGTTTGCTGAGAGTGAGATAGAGACACGATAACAAAGTGTTTTGATAAGGAAAGGGATGGATGGAAGAAGTGTATTGTTTTGGAGGCTGTTGGAAATAGGTGGGAATAACCATTGCTGGCAGAAAGGGAGTCAGGGGAAAACTTGGGAGAAAGAATTCAAGAAAGACATGACGAGGGCTCGTAGGAAATGCAGCATGGCCTCATCCAGGTAGCAGCCCCTTCCCAGGGGAGCAGAATAAGAACGGCAACATTTATACAAGCACACCTTGCATGCCAGGCACTGTTCCATGCATTTTGGATATGGTAGCACATTAATTCCCCAAACAAACCCATAAGGTGGTAAGTATTTTATCTCCATTTCCCACAGGAGAAAACCGAGATCTAGCAGGATCAATAACTTGTCCAAGGTCACAGCGTGAGTGAGGGGTAGAGCAAGAATTCAAACCCAAGGGTCTGGCTGCTCCTGGGTCCCGTGCCCAGAGACAAGTTCACCTGCAGCCATCCATGGCACATTTAACACTACCCGGCCACCCCTTCTGATCCCCCGACCTGGCTCTGTTGACTCTGAAGAAAACTGCCTAAATTTATAGATTATGTGGACTGTTGCTTTTTACTCTCCAAAACACATTAAGTGATTTTGTCTGGAAATGTTTTACAAGCCCCAATTATTCCTCCTACATTCCCTCCCCGGTACAGCCCAGGTCCCCAGCCAGGACTGTAAAAGAGCCTTTTCTTCTTTCGAAAGCCTCTTAACTCTCTGCCCCCAGAGAGGGCTGGTTCTCGCGGAGTCTGGGAAAAGCCAAGCTCCCGTTCAGGCCCACGGGGAGTTTTGAGAGTGACCGTCATGTCTCAGTCCTGCTCTCGCCCTTTTCACAAGGCTCTTTAATTAGGTTCAGAAACATGTTTATGATCCTGAGAACCAGCCTGTGTTATACTAGGTAAGTTCAAAGCTCCATTTCCCCCAATAACTCTCAGAACATTTCAGTAAACGCGGAGGGCTGGCCCACAGCCAGCTCTGAACAAAATCAGACTGCAGGCAAATACCTCCAGCCTCCCCTGCTCTGGGCAGCTTGGGAAAGAGGATGGGATTCAGGCTTGTACAGAACTGGGTTTCCTTCCAGGCCCCTCTCTCCACTGGCCAAATGACCTTGAGTACATTTCTTCACCTCTTTAAGCCTTGGCATCCTAATTTTTAGAATACAGATTTACTTAAAATGGGAGCCATAATAGCTATGGAGATTATAAAAACAGAATGATATTTAAATGTTAGTCCTTTCAAAAACTTGAGAGATTAAGGGGAATGCACCAATCTAACCATGGTAAAATAAATGAAGATGTCTAAGCCTTTATCCTTGACCTGGGAAAGTTGTCATTTAGTTAGTGTCAACTGAAAATTCTGCCTTTTGGTTCATATTCCAGTTTTTTTTCTTTTCTTTTTTTTTGAGACGGAGTCTCTGTTGCCCAGGCTGGGGTGCAGTGGCGTGATCTCAGCTCACTGCAACCTCTGCCTCCAGGTTCAAGCAATTCTCCTACCTCAGCCTCCCAAGTAGCTAGGATTACAGGCACATGCCACCACGCCCAGCTAACTTTTGTATTTTTAGTAGAGATGGGATTTCACCATATTGGCCAGGCTGGTCTCGAACTTCTGACCTCAAGTGATCCGCCTGCCTTGGCCTCCCAAAGTGCTGGGATTATAGGCGTGAGCCACCACACCTTGCCTCAGTTTCTTTTTCTAGCCATCATAGGAAGTTCTGGGAAAGATCATTTAGATAAATTTTCTTATAAAGGAATAGCTCATGATACCTGTAGGTCAATCTCAATCATGCTGGCTTATAAAATGTTTGCCGTTTATCATTGTATATTGTGTCAAGTGAAATTTTTAAAGTATGTCCTTAGACTTTGCATAAATACTTTTAATTTCCTGGGTTTTCTTCCGTTTTAAAAAATATTTTGATGTTTTAATATCCTCCCAATCCTGCTTTTTTGTTTTAGTTTTAGTTTTGATAAAGGTTATTGAGTGATTCTATCACTGATAATACCATTACAATGACTGCACACTTTCACTGACTTTGGAAATTCAGACTAAATAAAATCACTTAATCATATTGGGGAAAAAAGAATGGGAATAATGGCTCTGGAGATTATAAGGACGAATGCTATATAATGTGGCTGGACGCGGTGGCTCATGCCTGTAATCCTGGCACTTTGGGAGGCCGAGGTGGGCGGATCACCTGAGGTCGGAGTTCAAGACCAGCCTGGCCAACACAGTGAAACCCCGTCTTTACTAAAAATACAAAAATTAGTGGAGTGTGGTGGTGGGTGCCTATAATTCCAGCTACTTGGGAGGCTGAGGCACGAGAATCACTTGAACCCAAGAGACAGAGGTTGCAATGAGTAGAAATCAGGCCACCGCACTCTACACTGGGCAACAAAGTGAGACTCTGTCTCAAAAACAAAAAAAAATGCTACCTTATGTTAGTTGCCTTCCCTTTTCCTTCCTGGGGCTTGATGGGCCCCCGCTCTGAAGAGGCAGGCCCCAAGGTGAATGAGAGCCAGGCCCTTCTCCTGGGAGGTCGCAGTTGCATTCTCTATCCTGGGAGATGGCATCCCCTCCCTATGGGGGCCTTGGCTTTGATCAGAGGGGCGTCGGCTCCAGAAGGCATTAAAACTGCGATAGGAAATGTGTTTCTGCAGCTGGGAGCAGCCCACGCACAGCAAAACCCCCATCACAGTCACAGAACAGCAGTGCCCAGATTTCACAGACAGGCTCCTCAAATCCTCACCGCTCACAGGATGGCTGTGATCGTTATTCCCATCTTACACATGATGAAACAGAAAGAACTCGCCTGAGACTTCACAGTGAGTCAGAGACAGAACTAAGTCTAGAACCTAGGTCAGAGCCAATCAAACCCCACGACCATGTGCTGTGGGGAGACACGCCTCCCCTTCCTTCCCTGAGGCTTTGGGAAAGCTGAGCAGAGTCCTCACTGGCACTGGCAGGTCAAAGACCATGTGCCACTAGGGATTTTATCAGCAACCTCCCTCCCCTGGTCCCAAAGGGCGGGCCATCATTAGGATCCAGGGAGCTCAGAGGAACCACAGCACTCTTGGGCTCCTCCTCATCTCCCCTCCCTCCACCTGTTTTCTAACAGCGCTGTCCCTCCCACCTTACATGGGTTGCACTTCCCACAAACATGGCTGCCTGCCCCTCTGCTTTCCCATGGAGCTGCCCACCTTGCCAGCACATCCAGCAGCCCCTGCCTTCTTCTTCCCTACACTCATCCTCACTGAAGGGGGCCTCAAGCTGCATGGAAGGAGCACTGGACAGAGAGTCCAAAGACCCAGTTCGTATCTCAGCTCCACCACTGCTGCCTTGCTGTGTGACCCTGGGGAAACCTCCTGCCCTCTCTGGGCTTCACACACCACATATATAAAAACGCATTCAGCCCACATATCTCCAAAGGCCTACCTAGCTCTTGTACTCAAAATACCCTAGCCACAGCCTATTATTCTCTCATTGTCGCCATTCGACCTCAGCCCTAGGGACTATCCACACAAGACAGTTTAGAAGGAAAAAGCCTACATCTGGGTTTTAGGATTTTCTACTGCACAATGGTAAAAATCCTGACTCTTCAGAGATTCAGTGATTTAAAACAATGGAATCAAATAGGAATTTGACATTCATTTCTCCCAGTTAACAGTCCTGTGACCCCACCTGCATTACTCACATAGAAAGCGTGGCTTGCACCCCACAGGGTGGTGTGGCTGGAATGCTTAGGTAACTCAGGCGACTCCCATAAAGTGCCTGGCACCCCAGGACGGCTCGGTGCATGGTACTGCTTTTCCCACAGCCGCAAGTAGCAGTGGGACTAGGAATGAGTCACTCTGCCTCTCTGGGTCTCCGTCATCCACTTGGGACAATGAGCAGGTTGCACTAGGAGAACTTCCTGGAGTTTTTTTTTTTTTTTTTTTTTCTTGAACCTGCTGTGTTTCTGTGGCAAATACATCAAGGTATATATGCCTTTCCCTTGGATCTTGGGCCTTTTTTTAAAAAAAAAATAGCTTTATTGATATATTATTCACATACCATACAGTTCACCCACTTACAGCATATAATTCCATGGTTACTATAGTCACAGAGTTGCACAACCATTGCTGCAATCAATTGTAAACCATTTTCACCGTCCTGGAAAGAAACCCTGGCCCTATTGGCTGTCGCTTCTCACTCTTCCCAGGCCCTAGGCAAACACTCATCTACTTTCTGTTTCTCTGGTGTGGCCTGTTCTGGACATTTCCTATCAATGGAATCATTCCCTATGTGGTCTTCGTGCCTGGCTTCTTTCATTTAGCATAATGTTTCCAGGGTTCACTGTGCTCTCCCGCCTCTTTCCGCGTCCCCTCTTTCCCAGCCTCACCCTGCCTGCTCCCAAGCGGGGCTGCAGCCTGTGGCCACTGGCTCACCTCTTTGTGGAGGCTTCCCAAGCCCCAGGTGCACCCTCCTCTGGAATGCTCCACTCAGTTGAGCAGTTGCACACTTGGCTGTCCATACAGGCAGTTGTGGGGGTGCAGAGCCCCTTCAACCACTGCCTCCTGCCCCGGGAGATGCATTTCCTAGTCCTTTCCACAATTTGAAAGGTTTTAAGACAAACCGACCTGCCGTTGACAGCACTAATTCCTTTCTTCCTCTCCAATGCTCCTGTCTCTTCTCTCTCTCTCTCTCTTTTTTTTTTTCTAAAGGGATGTTTTTGAGCTGTTGTGTGTATGGGATTTTTCCCTGTCTCCAGCTGTCACTGTGGTATGGGGATTGGTGTTAAGTAGTACTTACTGACTCCCACTGTGTTCCAGTTGCTGGGGGTGCAGTATCTCCTCTCTGTGGGGGAGGCAGTGTTACCCATTTTGCAAATGAGGACATGGAGGCTCAGGAAGAGTCTTGAATTTACTGAGGGTCGTTCCTCAGTATACTATCAGCAGAGTTAGGATTGGACCCAGTCTCTTTGCCTTCTTCTGCCTCCCGAGGGAGGGTCAAATCCATGATAATTTCCTCCAATGCCTTAGACATAACCGAGCCCACTGCAGACTCCTGCGCGTATTCACGGTTTTTTAGGAAAGGGCCTCCCGAAGTTCTCCCTGACCTTTGCAAAAAAAGAAAGCACAGGAGTAGATGTGCAGGTGTAAGTAAGACCAGAGGAAGGTGCCAAAGACCTGCTTCCTAGCACTTTGCTAATCATCATTAATGAAGTAAAACCATTGATGTGCTCATTATTTATCTCTCCACACTCTTGCCCTGGCTCTAAAGCCTTTGATGGCTCCCCATTACCTGCAGAAGCACTTTCAAGTTTCCTCCGTGTGGCACAAAAGGCCCTTCATGATTAGGGGAGCCACCTTCTCTGACATAGGGTCCCTGCTATGCCTCCCCAACCTTCATTTTCCACTTCTCGAAATCTTTCAAAACAGTAAGATCAAGTAAAAATAGTTACCAACCGAGGTTAAGCACACTGGAATCACTAGAGTATAAGGTCTGGGGAGGGGGTTGTGGCTCCTTAACCGCCACACAAAGGAACTACAGTTGTATCCCATTGCATTGGAGAGCACTGGAGGGATTCCAGGTCTATCAGTGTGGCAGTCAGATCCACTTGTCAGATCTGAAAGCACAGATTTGTAAAGAAAGAAGAGGAAAGGTGCCATGGAGGCTAACGAGCCCTGTGGGTGACCTCCACTTTACCTGTGAAGCAGCAGGTGAGAGAGCTGTGGGAGGGATGGGAGGTATGAAGCCAGTAGAGAATGTAGACATGGAGAAAGACAGGCAGCCATAGTGGGCATGCTCAAATTCCGGGAGCCAAGATATTGGAGAGCAGGGAGTAGTGGGTGAGCAGTGAGATTTGCCTTGAGTGTAGCTCTCAACAGCCCAGGAAACCAACAGAGACGAAGAGAGATAGGGAAGTGTGGCCCCAGAACTGGGGATGGCAAGTAAAATGGTCAGAGGGGCCTGGGGGAGCCTCAGGATTGGGGGGGGTGGTCATTTCTAGGTATTGAATATAAGTATCTATTGCTGCATTACAAGTCATTTCAAAACCCTGTGGTTCAGAGCAGCCATAGCCACGTATATCACCTTTCACAGTTTCTGGGGGAAAGGAATTTGGGAGCGGTGAGGTAGTTCTCTCCTGAGGTTATGGTCAGGTGATGGCTGAACTGCTGTCATCCGAAGGCTTGACTGAGGCTGGATGACCCCCTTCCACAGTGGCCACTCACATAGCTGGCAAGTTGGCAAGAGGCCTCAGTGAGTTTCCACATGAGTCTCTCTACAGGGTGGCTTGAGTATTCCCATAGCGTGGTGGCTGGCCTTCCCTAGACTGAGTGGTCCAAGATACCAAGGCAGAACCTACAGTGCTTTTATGACCTTGGCTCAGAGGTCACGTATCATCACTTCTGCTTATTCTTTGGATCATATGGGACCAGTCCTGATTCAGTGTGAGAGGGGATTACCCAGGAACATAAATACTAAGAAGTAATGTAACTGGGGGCCAAGTGTGGTGGCTCACACCTGTAATCCCAGCACGTTGGGAGGTGGAGGTGGGTGGATCACCTGTGTTCGGGAGTTTGAGATCAGCTTGACCAACATGGAGAAACCCCGTCTCTACTAAAAATACAAAATTAGCCAGGCGTGGTGGTGCATGACTGTAATCTCAGCTACTCGGGAGGCTGAGGCAGGAAAATTGCTTGAACCCAGGAGGCAGAGGTTGCGGTGAGCTGAGGTTGTGCCACTGCACTCCAGCCTGGGCAACAGGAGTGAAACTCTGTCTCAAAAAAAAAAAAAAAAAAGTAGAAGTAATGTAATTGGGGGCCATCTTAGAGGCCAGCTACTATAAATGCATTTATGAAGCCCTACTATGTGCTAGGAAGGGTGACCATCATTGGTTAAGAACCTATGTTATCCGCTATCTCATGAACACTTCAAAATCTCTAGCATCTTGCACAGTGCCTGTGCAGAGTAGTAGCTCAATTTAAAAATGTGAACTCAGTGAACATCCTGAGATACAGATCTTATAACCCCAAACCTTCCACCTTCCAGCCCTCTTGGTAATGAATGGACAGCTGAGGCCCAGCTCTATCTAGCTGCTTGCCTGAGGTCATATAACCAATAAGGGAATGAGGTGAGATTCAAGCCCAAGTTATCCCTGGCTTCAAAACCTGAGTGTTTGCTGCCTCTCTGGGCTACCTTAATAGATACACTTCATTACAAAGTGGATGTCCACAGCCTCCCAGCCCGGGAGGACTCAGAGCTAGAAGGCCATCAGCAGAGAGCATCTCAGTGGCTCTTTTCAAGAGCTTGAGGCCCCTGAAGGCTGAAGTCCCCTGCCAGGCTGCCAGGCCAAGCTTCCCCTGAGGAGGCCAGGGAAAAGAACTGGGTCATCTGTTTACACTATTTCCAGCTCTACCTGTGTTTTTCACTTCCTGTATACAACTCTCAACAGACTATTCCTGACTCTTATCCCTCAGGAACTTCCGATTTCAGAGCCAGAGTCTCCAACAAGGCCAGGGAGGAAGGACAGGGCTCAGGAGCAGCCGGAGCCCACGCTTTAGTTAAGCTCTTCCTTCCTAGTGGGGACTGGAAATCCCCATTTCCTACTGCATCCCTGGCAATTCTTCTGCAGGGCCTTCCAGACCAGACCTCTGGCTGTACCAGAAGGACCCCCAGCCTTATCTCCCACTGCCTCCCTAAGCTCACCTCCTGGCTCAATCCAGAAGACCCCTTCTTCATGGATAAGTAAAGAGGAACATGGACAAGCATCACATCAACTGGGTTCAGGTCTCCACTCGGCCACTGAGCTATAACTTTCACAAGTCACCTAACCTCTCTGAGCCACTCCAAAGAAGACATACAAATGGTCAACAGATAAAGGATGCTCAACATCATTAATTATCAGGGAAATGCAAATCAAAACCACAGTGAGATACCACCTCACACCTATTAGGATGACTATTATCAAAAAAACAAAAGATAGGGGTTGGCAAAAATGTGGAGAGATTGGAACACTTAAAACACTTTTGGTGGGAATGTAGAATGGGACAGCAGCTCTAGAAAACAGGCTGAAGTGTCCTCAAAAAATTAAAAATAGAATTATCATATTATCCAGCAATCCCACTTCTTGGTATATATCCCAAAGAAGTAAAATCAGGAACTCAACAAGATATCTGCACTCTTGTGTCACTGCAGAATTATTCATAATAGCTGAGATGTGGCAACAACTTAAATGCCCATTGACCAATGAATGGATAAAGAAAATGTGGGCTGGACACACAATGGAATATTATTCAGTCTTAAGAAATAAGTCGGCTGGGCACGGTGGCTCATGCCTGTAATCCCAGCACTTTGGGAGGTCGAGGCAGGCAGATCACAAGGTCAGGAGATGGAGACCATCCTGGCTAACACAGTGAAACCCCATCTCTACTAAAAAAAATACAAAAAATTAGCCGGGTGTGGTGGTGGGCACCTGTAGTCCTAGCTACTCAGGAGGCTGAGGCAGGAGAATGGTGTGAACCTGGGAGGCGGAGCTTGCAGTGAGCCGAGATCACGCCACTGCATTCCAGCCTGGGCGACAGAGCAAGACTCCGTCTCAAAAACAAAAACGAAAACAAAACAAAAAAAACTGATCTTTTATGAGTAAAAAAAAAAAAAAAAAAGTCTGAACCTTTGCAGTCATGGTGCTTATGAGGAGGAAGGAATCGGACTTCTTGCTCCACCTCCTACTAGAATAGGAATGGCCTTGGTTGGTTCAGATTCGAAACAGCAGGTGGTAGGGACTGGCTCCTGGTAAGCAAGGTGTTGCTATTTTCCCTGCCCTGCTTCCTTCCACTTGCCACATTCTGCTTGTCCTGCAGGGTCTAGGTCTAGTTGCCCCTAGCTCCTAGAATGCCAGCTGACTCAGTCTCCTCAATGCCCTGGAGATTTTCTAAGACAAAGACAGGCTGTGAGTCTATGCATAGCTCCCCGAGTTGTGGTATTTGTTTCTATATATTTTTTCCATAGTGAACGGTGCCCTTGAAGGGCTTTTCAGGCTCCAGATTTAGCATTTGGCAGAGAGGTTTTGTGCCATTTGATCCTCCCAATAGAACCCTAGTCAGTTCAGGACATCAAATGTTTATTGCGTGAATGAATGAGGGAGCATAGACACCTGCAGAACCTAGAAGAGAATCAGATGGGTTTGGCTGGAGGGCTGGGAGCAGGGAGCTGCTAGAAGCTTGGGCTGTTGGTGGTCTCTGGTGTTGACTGAGTAGAGTCAGCGGTGCCTCTCCTCTGTCTCCCTCTGCCCCCTACTCCACCCCTGATCCACGTCTCCCCACTCCAGGTTCACACTTAAACCCCCAGCTGTTTCCTGTGGGGCCCCAGATCATTTGACCCTAAGAACAACAGAGCCCATGGCCTGCTTGTCATTTCCCAGGTAGGTCTGCCACCCAGACACTCTGCCACACTCAGAAGATAGGTACAAATGCTTTTATAGTTTTAAAGGAAGCTCCATTTTCACACACACTTCCAGTGATGCTGCTTTGACATCGTGAAGAATTCTTTTCTTGTTTTCCTAGGATGGAATTTGCAACGTGTTTTCTCAGCTCACCCACGTCAGACTTGAGTGAAATGAACTCTGAGCATGTCTGCTTCTCCCAGCAAACTTCAGCTAATCCAAGGACAGTCATTAACTTGTTATTCTAAGTAATCCTCTGCTGAAAGCTGTGAGCCGCCTAGGGTGGACGAGGGCAGGGTTTTCAAGCACAAAAATATTGGACCTGCGGCTCACGTGAGGACAGACAGCTTCCCCAGAGGAGGGGAGGGATTCCATAGCCTCACTCCCAGACAGGACAGACAGAGGCATTTCAAACCCAGCTATGTTTCGGCCACCTTTGTATATGCTTTTGTCATTGTGTGGGGAATATTTTGTCGGCTTGTTGCTCACTAACATTCAGATCTTTGTTGTCGACAGAGGCTTTCCCAATTATCAAACCAGATTAACAGTAGAAGCAGCCTCTCGCATACATTTTTAAAACACACATCTTATTACATACCCTACCTAAAAAATATCCTCAATACTTGCCCAGTACCTAGAGTTGTTAGATCCACTCCTTTGAGATCTTCCTTACGTGGCTCTTCCCTGCCATTTCCTTCTCCAACCACATCCTCCTACTCAACATCCCCCAATCCTATTAGGCTCCTCTGTGCCAAAATGCACTTGCACTGATTGTTCCCTTTGCCTAAAGTGCCTTTTCCTATTTTTCTAACAACAAATTCACACCTGCTTTCAAAGCAACTCACATATCCTAGCCAGGATTTTCTGCTCAAACATTTACCTCTATCTGACCCACCGCTTAGCAGGTTGAAATTATTTGTGTTAATGTCTGATTCTGCTCCATGCCATGAAGCTGCATCATTCCCTGAGTGCTCCTGAGAGTTCAAAGAAAGCCCCTTTAAAATTTCCAAAAGCATCACAACCTCACCTTCTCTTACTTCTAAAGTAATTCAGATCCAGTCCAAGCATGAGAAGACCACTGGAGGAGAAAGTCATTTTTTTCACTTGAGTTTAATATTTTTCTTCTTGAGCATGCTTCTAAGAGGCTGTTCTCTGCATTTACCTATTCCCTGCTACCCAGAAATTCTTTTCATCTTCCAAACCTCAATTGCGCTAACATGCAGGCTTTGATAGACAAACATGCAAACAGCTGCTGCCTTGGAGAATTCTAGCCTAGAAGCCTCAGCGTGCCTGTTCTGATTTCTTCCTTTCAAATGTCAAAAAAGCTTCCTGGAAAAGTCAGAGGCTGTTCTTGATTAATGAAGACTAGAGTTTTGCCATGAGTACTTGTATGTGTGGGGCAGAGCTGGGGGGAAGCTTACCCCAAGACCTCCAAGCCTTTATATCCTAGATCTTACCTGTGAAGTCCCTCCCGGAAAACATCACGGAGCAGTTTGGCAGACATTTGAGTCTGTTGCAAGCAAAGACATGTTCCCTCCGTGATTGGAATTTGATGTCTCCAATCATAAAAAACATAAAAATAGGTAGCATGTTTTTCTTATTGCCTACGATATGCCAAGCACCTTGAGGTGATTCACACAGACACTTACATTGAATGACTGCCATCTCTCTGTGGATTGTCTCTAGGTCTACCTTGCTCCCATCTCACATAGGAGGAAACTGGCATCCCCCTTCTTCCTTTGACCCCATAACTAAACAATGCACAGTGCCTGGTATAGGACATGCTTGGTGTAACAGGGAAAATCATTCACCCAGACAAGCATTGATGTTCAGAGCACTTAGTGGTGGAATACGTTATCACCAGCTCAAGCATGCGATGTTCAGCCACTCCGGCCCAGGAAATGTAAGCACGGGACGAACTGGTGGTTTTCCCACGCCTCCCTTGCCAGCTCCAAGGGCTGAGGCTCTCCAGAGCTGGGCTTTGAGTGCCTCTCCTTCTCTCTGGGGAGAGCTCACAGCATGGCTGTCTCTACAGAGCATGAGGATAATGGGCAGATGAAGGTCAAAGCTACAGGCCCTAACCAACCACTATTGAGCACTTGTTGTGCGCCCAGACCTGTAAAGTGTTTTCATGAGCAGGGATTTGTGTGTGCTTTGTTTACCATGACATCCCCAGTGCCATGGCTGGCACACAGCAACCACTAATAAATACCTGTTGAATGAATAAATGGACAATGAGATCAGTGCTTTGCCTATGAGGAGTCAGCTAGCAGAGTTGACATATAAATGCAGAGTTATCTGTTGAGGTTGAGGAGAGCAGCTACCTCCAAGGAGTACACAGATACAGATGATGCAGAGATGCCTAAACATCCTTCACCTACAAAGGCTGGGGATGAGTCTAGCAGCCTCGCAGGTGGCCCATGTCTTGTGGCAAGACCATTAGAGGAGATATCAGGAGACCCAGGCCCTGGTCCTGGCACTGCCATGCCCAGCCACATGCAGTTGGGCAAGTCCCTTGCCCGGGTGGTTCTCACTTTACCTGTATGTAAAATAGGATTATTAACACCTGTGTGCTCTCACAAAGAGCGCTAAATGAGAAAAGGTGTGCAAAACTGCTTTGTTCATTGCAAGGGCAAATTCAATACCAATTGAACCCTGTTCTCCCCGGGTCTTGGTCTCCACATCTGTGCATTCATTGTGCAATGGGCACTGCCAGCTCTCCCATGCCAGAATTTGGACAGATCAGCAGGGCTTTCTCATTGCATGGCTGTGGGACGTGGCGGGGCTCCATTCACATCATAGTGAACACGATCGCCTCACCATCCCAGGAACTTGCCCGCACCCGGCCTGCACAACTACACGCAGTGGTTTCAGATCAGGGCTTGTTTTGATGAGGCCATAAAGTCAGTATTATGGTGGGGCAAGTAAATAGGAAAGTGGCCCCTATCCCCAGAAGCTTTCAGACAGGAGACACAGATTTCCAAGAGTGGAGCTGGTGAAGTCTCCCTGGACCAGGCAGGGTGCCTGCAAAATGGTCCAACAGACCAGAGGACCAGAAGAAGGCAAACATCCCCTGCACCAGGAAGCAAACTCTAGGGGCTAGGCTAGTTTTCTCCACCCTCCACAGGACTTTGCCCACTTTTCTCCTAGCCCAGTGCTGGGGAGGGGTGGGGAGGGACTGTGAAGGAAGGAGAGCTGCTCACCCTGGTTCCTGACTCCTGCCTGCCCCCTAGCCCTTCTCAGCACACACAGCCTTGCAGTGTGGACGAGGGAGCCCAGACTGTGGCCTCAGGAGAGTGAGAGCAGAGGGGCCCGCCCGAGCTCTTAGCACACACCTGGGTGTCATCTCCAACAGTCCCGTGTCTTTCCACGGCCTCACGACGCATAAGCATGAGCGCTGGATTTCCCTGGAATGCCCAGGCAAGAAATCTTACCCAGTCTCAAAATATCAAAACATATTAAAATGGTTAAAAATCTTTCTGTTGGCCTATGGGGTAGGATGTCTGAGATCTGGCAGAAAGATCTGGAAGCTGCGTCTTCGGTGACACTGCAGTTCACTCTGGTGGTCCCAACTCCTGCGTCGTGCTCTGGGGGGCCCTCGGCCCACAAGTGGCTCATTGGCCCAGATGTGGCCTGTGGCTCATCACACCTTCAGGTGGGCAGCCCAGTGCTAGACACACCTGTCCTCCCCCTGGTCACTCTGTTCCTGCTGCTTCCTTGTCACCTCCACACAGGGCTCTAGAGAGGAACCCTGCTCATTCATCTGAGATCCGGGCCCCACTCACCTCTGCTGGTCCTGGGTGGCATCCTGCTTGTCTGGGCCTGCATCCCCTGAGTCAGGTGCAAACCTCAGCCCCGAGCAGGGGTGGGCACAGCCCAACCCCCTCCCCGCCTCATGGCCACACCCCCAGGGCTGGCACGACATCAAGGTTCAGTTAAAAGGGGCCCCCAAAGCCCTCGCATGTGGCCCGGGGTCCGAGCCCCTCATTAGGCGGTGGCGGCTCTCACATACGGCCTTTAATGTGGTGCAATGGTATTTTTCAGGCTTCTTTTCAGAAGGAAAAAGTTAATAACGTGAAAGCTTTATTACCTCTCTCTTCCCCCTCTGAGACATGCCCTTTGGTAGTGTAACGCCGGGGCTAGTTAAGGCCGAAGCCCGGGGATTTCCTTCTCTCTGGGAACGGCTGTAATTACACACACGAGGGGCTGAGGCCGAAAGTGGCAACACACCGAGGTCTTAACCTCGGAGGCAGGAGGAGAGCGAGGTGTGAGCCGTCGTGGCCCGGCCTGCAAAGCAGAAACATATGGGGAATCCATTACCTGCTCTACAAAGGAGGCGGCCTTGTTAATAAACGTATTTACTGGGTTAAATAAATACGCTGAGGGTTGTTAAAAGCCTGGCCCTGTGACTTCAAGTCACCAACATTTTTCACTTGTCAGAAAGGGGCTTTTGGAAGCTTTCAGGCGGCCTGCCTTCCTGCCCATGTTTACGCATCCACGGTGCCCTCAGCTCCTCCTGACCACGGAGTAAGAAAGGGGCTTTGTCTAGCAGCGTGGAAACCCGACGGGTGGGCAGGAGGCTACACACAGACTGTGTGCCGGGGGCCTCAGGAGCTGGTACGAAATGGAGCCGGAGGAAAAATACATCTTTACACAGCCATGTGTCATCCAAGAAGGCTCACTGCAGATTTTTCAAACGGCATCCTCCACGACGACACTGCAGTATTATAGAGCCTTCGTTGCTATAACCTTTTAAAAATCATCGTAAAATACACATAACATCCAAATTACCACTTTAAAGTGTCCGATTCAGTGGCATTTGGTACGTTCATAACATTGTTCAATCGTCATACAATCTAGTTTCAAAACATCATCATCTCGAAAGGAAACCCTGTACACACAAGATGGTCACCCTCCCTTTCTCTGCCCAGCCCTCGGCAGCTACTAATCTGCTTTCTGTCTCTATGGATTTGGCTATTCCAAAATAGACCTTCTGTGCCTTTCACTTTCACCCAGGATAGTTTTCAAGGCCCCTCCATGCCGCAGCGTGTATCACACTTCCCTCTTTGTTATGGCTGAATACTATTCCATTGCACAGATATACCACATGTTGTTTGTTTATTCGTCAGTTGGACATTTGAGTTGTTGCACCTTTTTAGCTATTGTGACTAAGCCTGTTGTGAACTTTTCTAGACAAGTTTTTGTGTTTAATTCTTTTGGGTTGATACCTGGAAGTGGAATTGCTGGGTCATATAGTAATTCTATGTTTAGCTTATTAAGGACCCACCAAACTGTTTGCTATGTCTTTTCATATTTGGTAGACAGTAGAGAAACACAGAAACATTTTTTCATTCGAAATATCAAATTCTGATAAGACCCTGACTAACCATCTTGTAAAGGTGGTAGAGAGCTCACATTTGATGAGGATGTACTGTGTCCCAGGCACCTAATTCTCACAGGCACCCAGTGTAGGGACTATTATTCTCATCCTGTGGACAGAGGAGAAAACCAGGGGATTTATGGTCACGTTGAGTAACTGCATCAGGCGTTTGCAGTCTGGCCCTTCAGACCATGGGATGGATAATTTGGACTCTTTTCATCACCCCAATCATTTGAGAATGCACAAGAAATGGTGAGAGTTCCCAGGGCCCCAAGAAGGTCTCACATTTCCAGGGCTCCAAGAATGTCTCAACAAGTGTTAAAGGACTTTCCCTAAATAATGCCACACAGCTTACGCCTGTAATCCCAGCACTTTGGGAGGCTGAGGCAGGTGGATCATGAGGTCAGGAGATCGAGATCATCCTGGCTAACATGGTGAAACCCCATCTCTACTAAAAATACAAAAAATTAGCTGGGCATGGTGGCGGGCACCTGTAGTCCCAGCTACTCGGGAGGCTGAGGCAGGAGAATAGCTTGAACCCAGGAGGCAGAGGTTGCAGTGAGCCGAGATCGCGCCACTGCACTCCAGCCTGGGTGACAGAGAGAGACACCATCTAAAACATTTAAAAAATAAAAAAATAATGCCACACAGCAGGTGAGTCGAGGGCCGGATCAGCTTTGCATCCCAGGGGGTTCAAAGGAAAAGGGACCACAGATGTCTCCACCAGCCTGGGTCATTCAGGGAACCCATGGCTTCTCGCATCACACATGGACCCCAGTGGACATTGGCGTGAGCGTGGACGTGGCGTTGAACATTTGTCCTTAACCAAAAGGTCCTCTTTTCCTCCAAAAGGGGAGATTACAACATTAAAATCCCGTTCACTGGTTCTAGAAAAAGGTAAGCATGCATGTGTGCACCCTGCCATGCTGCGTGTGTGTCTGTGACCTCAATTTCAGTCCCTTTCAATGGGGGCAGCTTGTCTTGAGAATGGTCATTAAACAAAGCATTGGGTTATCCTTCCATTTTTTTCTTCTGCTATTATTTTACATTCCCATCTAGTTTTATTGTCCTAATCCAGGTAATTTTCCTCAGCGTCTTTATCCTAATTTTTTTCTCTTTAATTTATTTCTTTAGCTTCTTGGATGTCCACTACTTCACCCCCTCCTTCCATTTGAGCAATGAAAAAAAGAACAAAACGCTTTGAATTGAAGTTATTCCATGAAATATGGGATGACATATTTCCCCTGAATGTCATAGCGATCACAACCTTTATGAAGCTATTACAGCTCCACTATAATCTAGCCATACTGCAGTCCAAGTTGTAGATAACCAACCATGCCATTAAAACAGTTAGTTTAGGAGGTTTTGGCAAACTGGATAGACTTAGGGAGCCATAAAATTTGGTAAACTGCCTCCTATCCTTAGGCCCATGTCGGTGGGAAGGAAAACCTTTAACAGCCCAGGCCATTTGGGCTGGAAGCAACTTTCTGGCTTAGATCCACCCTCCTCTCCTCTCAGTGGGGTAAAACGAGTGAGTTTTCTGAAGTAAACATCTTCCTTTGGGAACAGAAAAAGAAAAAAAAGTAGAAAAAGCGTCTTCAGATAATGAACAGAAGTTTGCCATCAACTTGATGCGTGTCGGATTCTCCAAAGATGAGCTATGTGCAGCAAACTCCCTTCTTTCAAGTCCTGTTTATGGTTGGTTAAATAAGCAGTGGTGTGATCTGTCACCTCCGCTCTCCAGCCGGTGAGCGGAGGGAGCAACAAGCCAATCTGATGTGAAATGATTTGGACAGTAAGTAAATAAATCCCACCTTGATAAGCGGGACTCCGCTAGCTCTCCCAAGGGCCCTAAACATTTTGATTAAGGGCTGATGAGGGCTTCCCAGGGGGAGGCCAGAGACGCATCTTGCCTGGAGGTCCCTGCAAACAGAACCACATCCTATCTGTTGGGGATAGTTTAGGTGGAAGAGGGTAAGTGGGCAAATGAGTGAACCAGGTGACCTTTTTAGGTTTCTTCCACCCAGGAGGCTTGGAAACAATACCACATCAGAGCAAGTAACCCAACTTCGGAGTATGGATCAAGTATAGGACTTGCACCAAATTTCTGCTCACTGCATGGATGAATAGATAGATGCATGGATGGAGGGAGGAAAGGAGCTTCAAGGTCACTTTGCCCAAGCAGTTTTCCTAAACCTAATTACATGATATATCTACTGTCCGAAAGGCAGATTACTGGAGCCGAACATATAAACACAAAACCACTACATTATTGAATAAGGAGTATCTCTTTCCTGTTTGGGGACTCTCCTGTGTCCTTGGTGGAAAGTTTTTTCAATGAGAGATGGAAATGTTTTATTTATGTTCAGAACTTTCTAGATTTATACCTATTTCCTAATTACCAGCCATTCTGAAACATTGCCCAAGAAGCCACTTCCTTTAAAATGCCCCAAACTAACAAGTAACATTTATCCAGCGTTTTGAACTGTTCCAAACTCTTTTCCATACCGTATCTTATTCAAAGCTGAGAGATGTCCCTTGGCATAGTGGTTATTGCCACATACAATTCACTAGATGATCAGACTCCTTAAATTAGAATCCTAGTTCTACACTTAATTCTATGGCCCTGGGCAGGTTATTTAACTGCTCTGTACCTCAGTTTCTTTATCTGTACAATTGGGATGATAATAACATCTAACTTGCGGCGTTGTCCTGAGGCTTAAATGAGTCAAGCTATGCAAAGCACTTACAAGAGTGAGGATTTGCTGGTTTGCTTGTGGCTCACAGCATGTTTAAAGGGTGATCAGGCAGACATGGCTGCTGCTTTTTGGCTGATGAAGGGGCTACAGATTCTCCAAGGCACACCGTGAAGGGGCAGCCAACCTCAGGCTAGAGCCCAAGATGTCTTCTCTATCCCAGTCCAGTCTAGGGTTTTTCCACTGTAGTGAAGACAGAGAGTTCAGGCTCAGCTACTACTACCCATTATTGCTCAATACTGAGTGGGCTAATTGTGGCCCAAGGTTATTATTGAAAATTCCAAGAGATCTTTGCCTAAGAATGGGAATTGCAGCTGTCTGATGGGCCTGGAGCACAGGGCCCCAAAGACAGGTCTCCTGGAGCAATGCTTCACGTAGACAAGCATCATCCATGCTCCCTCTTCTTATTTCCCTGTTTGGATTTTGATTACAGCAGTACTCTTGTTTTCTTCCTTTTTCTTTTTTTCTAATTAGAAATTCACTTACTTGTCTTTTTAAAAAAATAATGTTTATGTTTCTTTAGATTATAATAGCAACACATTTTTAAGTGTTGAAAATGTAGGAAACAGGTGAAAAACAAAATAAGAAAATGTTTTAACTATCCAAAATTCTATCATTCAGAGATAATTATTATGGCTTTTTCTTTTCATATCTTTATTCTATGCAAGTGACAAGCTTATGTACATTTTTCTCTTTTATATAATTTTGATCTTATGATAGGGGGATGGTTTATATGACATGTTACAAGCATTTTGTTTGTTCACTTTTTCATTGCTTTGGGAGCAAATTCTACAAAAGCCAAATAAAATAGCAGAATGCAATGATTAAAAGCAAGGACATTTCAGGACCATTTAGGTATGAGTCCTGGCTCTGGCACTTGTTAGCTGTGTGACCTTGGACAAGTTACTTAACCTTACTGTGTCTCAGTTTCCTCTGGGTAAGAAAGGGATAATGGTACACACCTCCTAGGGCTGATGCACTCATAGAATTGAAAGAGTTAACATTTGTAAAGTTTTTAGAATGGCTCTTGACACATAGTAAGCACTCGAAAAATGTTAGAAGCAGGAGTGGTTTAAGTTTGAATCTTGATGTTTCTATTCTGTGAGTCTGGACTTCAGCTACATTTCATATAGAATTTTTGGTTGCAAAAAAAACCCCACAAACTTTACAAAGATATTAAGTAGGATACCTAGACTTCCCATGGGGAAGATTCTCAAACAGGAGAGACGTTTGGATGATGACAATCACCATTTCCTGAATACCAACTGTGTACCAGATACTGTGGCTGCTTCAGGCACTCAATCACAACATTTTATATATCCTCACGAGTCCCTGGGAAGTAGATACTAGGTTCTCCTTTTTGTATATATTAGGAAACTGGGTTTCAGATAGATTAAATGATTCACCCGAATTCACACAACTAAGGAAGTAGTGGAACCAAGATTCAAGCCTAGGTCGAGTACTCAGTCATGCAGCTCTTTCAATCATTTCGTATTGTAGCATGCTCACTAGGAACCAGGCCAGGGGTTCTTTGCTGAGGACAGAGGCATGATTCCTATCAGCATGGAGCTTACTACCTAGTTGGGAAGAAAGATGTTTGTCCAGTTGTCACACAAATAAATGTGACATTGCAGCTGTAATGGTGACTCTAAAGTAGAGGTCCCCCGTATTGGGGATTTGATTTTGACAGGGAAGTCACGAAAGATACTCTTGAGGAAGTAATGCTTGAGTTAAGACGGGGAGGGTGAATGGAGTTAACAGGCCAAGAACTGAAAGGTGGAGAGGAGTGATTTGGGAAGAAGAAAAAGCAAAGACTCTACGGGAGAAAGAAATGCAAGATTGTGAGAGACTGTCCAGTGCCGTGGGACATATCTGAAATGAGAGCTGGGGGAAGATGTGCTGAGCAGTGAGACTAAAGGAGCAGGCCATGTAAAGCTTTGCAGTCAATTAAGGAACTTTCACTTTCTCCTAAGGTCAATGGAAGTCATAGAAGAATTGAAAACGGGGAGATGACAAGGTTAGATTTCATTTCAGGGGTCACTCTGGTTTCAATGGGGAGAATACATTGGGATGAGATGGGAGGAAAAGTAGGCACCAGTTCACCAATCAGGGGGCGATAGCAATAGCCTAGGTTAGCCATAATGGTAGCTTGGACCAAGATATTGGTGAATATGAAGAGAAATGAACAGACTCAGGGGAGCTTGACGAGGTAAAATCCACAGAGCTCGCTGATGAGTTGGTTATGGAAAGGCGGGGGTTGTGGGGTGCCAAGAATAACTCCAGGACTTTTTTGACTAATTTAACTCAGATAATGGTGGTGCTATTCTTTAACATAATGAATATTGGGGAGCATCAGATTTGAGAACGGTGATCATCAGTTCAGTTTTGGGACATGTTAGGTTTAAGATGTCTTTAAGATAGCACCTCCATCACCCCACAAACAAAGACGTTAAACAGTAAGATACAGAGGTCTGTACGAGTGATGCCTGGGATGAAATTATGTCAGTGTGTTGCATCTGTGTATGAAGATTGATGGACATTTGTCATTCTTTTGGGCTGCCCCAAATTTGAACCTCCTCCTCATGTTTGGAGAATCCTTCCATCTTACGAGGCAAAGCCCATCTCCCACTGTAGAAGCTGAAAAGACCATCTTTAGGGATGAGCTACAACAGTTTAGATCTAGGGCCACATCTCCCAGAACCTCTGCAATCCCATAAGCATGTGATTTGGCTTGGCATTGAATTAGCTCGCTCTACAGTTCAGGGCCAAGTCTTTCCTCCATCTTACAATGAAATCAACCAAAGCTCAAGAGGTGGAAGAGGCTGCATGTTGCCTGCTAAGAACAAGCCGTGAGGAGGAAGCAGGAGGACTGGTTCTCTTACACGCCGGCCTCGTGGCTCTGGCACAGTCTCGCATTGCTGCTCTTGCCACCCTTGCACGAGGTTGTGGACCTTGGGATGTCCAGGGCCCTCGCTGCCCCTAACAGTCTCTGATACATGCCGGCCCTTAGCAGCCAGAGCAATTGCCTGGTGAGTTCAGGCAGAGGAGTTATCTTACTGGGATGAGAACACAGATCTTATTTTCTGGCCCCAAATAATTGGGTTCATTCCCCTAGAGCTGTAAATATGCTACCCAAAATAGCGAAGAGCTGAAAGAAAACAAGCTCCTCAGCAGATTTACAACAAGGTTCCCTTTTTTTTTCTCATTAACAATAGGATTTTTGTTTGTTTGTTTTGTTTTGTTTTGTTTGAGACAGAGTCTGGCTCTGTCGCCCAGGCTGGAGTGCAGTGGTGCAATCTTGGCTCACTGCAACCTCTACCTCCCAGGTTCAAGCGATTCTCTTGCCTCAGCCTCCTGAGTAGCTGGGATTATAAGTGCCCACCACCACGCCCAGCTAAGTTTTTGTATTTTTAGTAGAGATGGGGTTTCTCCATGTTAAACAGGATGGTGACGATCTCCGGTCCTCATGATCTGCCCACCTTGGCCTCCCAAAGTGCTGGGCGGGATTACAGGCGTGAGCCACCGCGCCCGGCCAGGATTTCTTTTTAATCCCTAATTTTCTTCAGTATGAACTTTGCTTCATTTTGTTTATATAGAATAATGTAATAACACAGTCCCAGGGTAGGGAGGTACAGTTGCCAACAACTGGGACAAAACAGGAGCAATCTGGGCCCTGAGAGGTTTTGCCCAAATAATAGACAAGCACTGTCCACTAGAGCTCCCTGAGACAATAGCAATGTCCCATCCTGAACTATAATTTAGTAGCTCCTAACAGCATGTGGCGACCAAGCATTTCAAATGTGGCCAGTACCACGAAAGGACAGACATTTTAATTTTTAATATACATTTAAATTTAAATAGCCACATATGTCTAGTGGCTACTGTACAGGACAGGGCAGAAGACATCCGTGACCAAGTGGGCCTTCCTTACCACGGCCGTGTCTTCTGCCAGAAGAAGCCTAAGGTAAATCTACATTTCACGAAGCCAGTCATTCGGAGCTTGCTTTCGGGGTGGGGGCTGAGGCAGAATTCACCCTTTCCCGGTGCTGTGTGTGTGTTTATTAATTGTCTACATGATTGCCTTTGTAAAGGGAACTACCTCTCTGAAACCAGAATTAGGAGGTCTGAATTTGAAGCCATTTATTAGGCTCAAATTTATGTGGTGTGAAATCTGTTAGATCATTTGCTCATCAGTAGGCTGTCTAGAAAAAAGGCCCTTCTACAAAGGATTTTCAGGGTGAGGGTCAGCAGTGTAATCAGAAACATACCAAGCCTGGCCTCCAGCAAAAGAGTGTGTGCCTTCAAGTAAATTTTTCGTTTGCGAAGTGGCCTTTTGAAGACCTTGCTATTGGTAACATTTCCTCTCTTATTACAAAAAAAAAAGTGCAATTATTTTTCACTATTGTTCAACTTAAAAACCAAAAAGCAGAAGCCTCCAGTAGTTAATATTTGAAATTATAGAGTATGCGAGACTGTCACCCTGGAAGGAAACCTTCAAACTAGATAGGCAGATGGGATGCAATAAGAGGGTTTGAATCCAATTTGGACAAATGGTACAATAGGACTGACCAACCAACCCCACAGTCAGAGGCATAGCTGATATTCGTCCCAGTTTATAAGAGGAAACAGTCGGTCATGGTTTGGAGATCAGCTCATTCATTCAACAAACACTGACCATGGGCTCTCCTGCCCTGAGCTGGGATCTAGGGAAGTAAAGATGAAGAGGCAGCTGCAGGCCTCAGGGGGCTCACAGTTCCAGGGGAGGTCCCAGGGTAAACCAGCGGCATGTCATCCCAACAGCGGGCGTTGCTTCTGAAACTCTGCTGATGGTAAGAATCGTCTGAGGTGCATTTTGAAATGCAGATTTCCAGGCCCTTCCCCCAGAATATTCTGATTTCACAGGTCTGTGGTAGGCCCTGAGAATAGGTATTTTTATATAGTACCCTTAGAAGATTTTTATTAAAAGGCAATTTAGAGAAGGTAAACATAGTGAACGTATCATCTTTCCATCCATAGTTCCTCCTCCTCACCCCAATCACTCCACTAAGACTGAGGAGACACCCTAGTCTCTCTCCCTCCCTTTATTCACATCACTAAAGCCAGCTGATTATATCTCCTAAATATTCCTTGAATTCCTCCCTCATGACCTGACACCTGGGCTATTGCAACAGTCCCTAATTTCTCTCCCCAGAGTCTAGTCTTCGCTCTCTGAGTTCATTCTCCGTAGAGTTGTCAGTGTGCACTTCACAGACCATAAGGTTGACGTGTCTCATTCATGCTTAAAACAACTTTGCAGCTTCCACTGCCTGAGAAGCGAGGCATCCACGGACTTTGGTGGCCCGGCCCCTACCCTCCTCCCTAACTCACCTCCACGTCTCATGTCTTGGGTGTGGGTCTTACTGCTTCACCTTCAAGACTCACTGCCAATGCAGTTTCCATGAAGCCTTCCCAAATCCTGCCAGATTATGCCAGAGCAAAAGCCCAAAGAAGGAGAAGTATGACTTGAGACTGAAGACAAGCAAATGTTCCAGGGTGGCCAGAGTGTAGGGATGGGGATGGTCACAGTGGGACATAACAAGGGAAATAAAGGAAATCTGAGGCATAAGAGCATCAAAGTCAGGTTGAGGAGGTTGGGTTTTATTTTGTGGAAATGAGGATGAAATCTGAATAAGAGGAGCTTCACCTCAAGGGAGAGGAGTAGACGGTCCTAGGCGGCGTCTTGGTGTTACTGTCTGCTTATTTGGTTTTGACTTCTATTTTGGAAAATGTAAGGAATATCCCAGAGTAGACAAAATGAGATAATGAAACCTCACAAATATTGCTTTATGAGAAATTAGCTGGATCTGAAACATTCTGTTCACTCATGAGGACATAGGGGCTCCCGACGATCTATCCTGGCACTGACGATGCCTGGGCAGCTCTGGCCCTTCCCTCAGGTCTAACCATGCCCGGCTCACACTTTCTTCTTGGGGATTCTGCTTGCCTCAGGAATCACTGCCCAAGGAGAAAGGGGAGGAACACACCTCGCCCTAGTGTGGGGCTCCTGACTCCATAGGTGGCTCCTGGCCACATTGGCAAGCCCCAAATGGGCACCCGTTCCTTCCATGCCATCATTTAGAGTGTTAAGTTCCAGCAGAGTTATGTGCAGAGAGCACAAAAACTGGGCATTTCAGTGGAGTTAGAGGCCCGGATGCGCTGGAGAGAGGAGGCTCACTGGGAACTGAAGCCCTCAAGTTCACGCCCCAGGGCTTGAAGGCATGGGCGGCCACTGCAGGGCTTGCACACGGGAGTGAGCAATGGGGCACCCTGCGGCTGAGTGGAGGGAGACTAGCCAGGCAGCTTGAGGACAGTGCCCGTGAGAAGTGGTGTCACTCACGCCAGCATCGTGGCTGAGGGCAGGGGGAGAGGGCCTGGGTGGAGGGAGATCAGCCAGGGGGCTTGAGGACAGTGCCCATGAGAAGTGGTGTCACTCATGCCAGCATCGTGGCTGAGGGCAGGGGGAGAGGGCCTGGGTGGAGGGAGACCAGCCAGGGGGCTTGACGACAGTGCACGTGAGAAGTGATGTCACTTACGCCAGTGTCGTGGCCGAGGGCAGGCGGAGAGGGCCTGGGTGGAGGAGGCGTTTGAAGATGAACCCCCGGGGCCTCCCTTGGTGATGGCAGCCAAGGGGGAAGTCAGAGTCAGCAACCGCTCCTCCCATAAAACCTTTTCCCTTGCGACAACTCCATTAATGCTAACCACCTGGCACCTGCAATTTGGTGGCCTGATATTGGCCAGGCCTCCTCAGGCACCTTTCATGGGACATTCCTCCCTCCTCAGCTTTCACAGGATAGCGGGATCCTGCCCATGGCGCTGGGAGATGAGAAGCAGGCCCCGGATTGAGGAGGGGTCCGCTGGAGACACAGGCTTCCCTGGGGGCAGGGCCCAGGGCTTCAGTTCCCACCAAGCTCAGGGGCTCAGGCTGCGGGAGCAGTGCCGGGAGGTGTGAAGGCCACAGAAGGGGCCGGGGCGCCCAAGGTTTTAGGTTTATCTGCACAGTCGCCTCCATGTGGGAGCCCAGAGAAGGCTGCAACTCCTGGCCGCCCAATCTGCAGCCACAGGTGCTTCACCAAAGGGCTGGAGAAGGTGCAGGGCCAGTACCACCTTCTGCTCATGCTATCAGAGGGGCCCAGCACAGGCACTGAGGCTGTCGGCTGTCAGGGGCACCATCTCCTTTCGAGGACACGCTTCACCTCTGCAGAGCATTTTTACAAAACGATGTGGTCTCCAGTGTCTCAAAACAAGTAGGGAAGTGAAGAGGGAACTGGCGTCAGGTGAAGCCAGGTTCATGTCCTGACGCTGGCCAAGTGCTCCTGGCTTAAGATAGGACCTCTCTAATTCCTCAAAGGGCAGAGATGATAATACCCATTTTGCTGAAGGTTATGACGTTGAAATGAGGTACAAGTTGTAAAACATTTTGCAGAGGGCTACAGTGGGGAAGGGAGCTAGCACCTTCTAGTGTCAACCAGACACCATGGTTTCACACGCTACCTGTTTCGTCTCCCAACAACACTGCGAGGTTGTTTTTCTCATCCCTATACTATCAATGAAGAACCCCTCGGGGTTAAATGACTTGACTCACATCAGCCAGGCAGGAAGTGGCTGGAGGTTTTGAATCTGGGATCGGCTTACTCTACACCATTTCACAAAGGTGAGCATGTTAATTCCTACAGGGACCCCAGTCCTGGGTTTGGCCGCAGAAGAATCCTAAGTGGAGAGGTGAGGCCTGTGAGGCCTCGGTGGACCTGGGTTCCCAGGGTGTGCTAGGCCCCCACCCACAGGGCAGCAGGGAGGCTTGGAGGGGGGTATTGGGTGTCTGTGGGAATCTTTGAGTTCACTGGTCACTTGGAACTGCTGCTCTTTGAGGGGTGATTTACATCTCTCTCTGCTGGGCCGTTTGATCTCCAGCCTGAGGGCTGAGTGCATTAGTGCGTCCATCCCTCCCCCACCCACAGGGGTCCCATTACCAGCCCATGGCTAGCATGGCCTGACTGGGCTGGACCTTGGGACGGTGCCTGACTTATGGCTGTATTGGGCAGCCAGAGGGCCTGAGTTGGGAGGAGGAAGGATGCTCATCAGTATTATTTCCAAGGAGGCAGAGCAGTGGAGCAGAAAGAACATGAGCTCTGAGTCACAGGTGTCAAAGTTCGAATCCCAGGCCCATGATATGGACCAGCTGTGAGACTGTGGGACATTTTATGTAACTTCTCTGATTGGTTTCCTGATTGGTAAAGCAGAGGTGGTATAGCCTACCTCGAAGAGATTTTGGGGCGATAAAAGCAGATAATGAGTCCAGAGCTCCTGGGGTAGAAAGAGCACTCGATAAAAAGTGCCTAGAATTTTTGTTAGTCAGGAAAACTGGCCTGTGACAAAGCCCAATCCCTAAACATCAGCCTGTGCTTCAGGTTTGCGCTGTTTAAATGAAATGGGGCTTCAGGGGCTTTTCTTCCAGGTGGCGACCTGTGAGTCCCGGTGCTGAGAACTTCACCAGCCAGCCAGGATGGGAGGAGGGGCTGCAGGGAGAGACCATGGCAGGGCCTGGAGAACTCCTGGTTCCAAGTCTGTCTCCCAGCTGCTGCACAACGTAATCATCTGAGCCGAGGCACGGAGGCAGGAAGGTGAACAAGGCAGGACAGAAGAGGACTCAGATGGAGCACCTCAAACCTTAGGCTGGAGGGAGACTCTTCTGATCTGAGCACTGGTCTCCCTCTGCGAGAGTTCTCAACAATCAGCATTTATTTAATATCCCCGTGAGTGATTTACAGGAACACAACTTCACCAAGGAAAGCTGGAAAACTGGCAGGAAAACTGCCTGGGAAGTTAGTACTTGTTTTATTTTATTTTATTTTTTTTAAAAAGGAAAAAAAAGGCTGGGCGCGGTGGCTCGCACCTGTAATCCCAGCACTTTGGGAGGCCGAGGCAGGCAGATCACAAGGTCAGGAGATCAAGACCATCCTGGCTAACATGATGAAACCCCGTCTCTACTAAAAATACAAAAAAATTAGCCGGGCGTGGTGGCGGGCGCCTGTAGTCCCAACTACTCAGGAGGCTGAGGCAGGAGAATGGCGTGAACTTGGGAGGCAGAGCTTACAGTGAGCTGAGATCACGCCCGTGCCACTGCACTCCAGCCTGGGCGACACAGCAAGACTCTGTCTCAAAAAAAAAGAAAAAAAAAAAAAAAAGGAAAAAAGGCTGAACGCAGTGGTTCACGCCTGTAATCCCAACACTGTGGGAGGTCGAGGCAAGCGGATCACCTGAGGTCAGGAATTCAAGACCAGCCTGGGAAACATAGTGAAACCCTGTCTCTACTAAAAGTACAAAAAAATTAGCCGTGTGTGGTGGCACGCGTCTGTAGTCCCAGCTACTGAGGAGGCTGAGGCTGTGGAATTGCTTGAACTAGGGAGGCTGAGGTTGCAGTGAGCTATCATGCCACTGCCCTCCAGCTTGGGCAACAGAGCGAGACTTCATCTCAAGGAAAAGGAAAAAAGCAAAGGCATAATAGCTCTGGCAAAGTAGGTACCATGAAACTACCACAAACAATCAAATCAGGGCCCACTGAATTGGATGAGAGAGAATGGGGCCCTTCTACCCATTTGGCGAACATTAAAAGACACCCCTCTCTGCGGGAGGAACCTGCTCCTATGTGCACCTCCTTGGCCAGGCACTGGGACAGGGCACACAGCACAGGAGAGCACATCAGCCCTGAGTCGACTCCCTGTTGCACTCGTTCACAGCCAGGCATGTGTCAAAACCTGAGTTGGCCCTCAACTCCCTCTTACCAGATGGGACGGGGCTGGAGCATCCCTCCTGGCCCTTGCAGGAGGGATGGTCCAGCTCTCTGTGCTTTCCCATGAGTTGCTGATGTCTCTATGTCCCCTTCTATGTGGCAAGTCCTTGGAGATGACAGAGTGAAGCGGAGGACCCAGCCCTGCCGTCAAGGACTAGCAGAGTGGCCTGCACAAGGACAGTGCTTGGTGAGGACAGAAGTGAATGGGGAACCAAGCCTGGAGAGACAGAGCTAAAATATAAAGAAGAGAGAGAGAATAGCACGAGAGAGGTGAATTCGCCTCCTACATGGGCACAAGAAGGTGACACCATGCTCCGAGGGGCAGGATGGAAAGAGAGGCTGCGGCGACCTGCAGGAAACTGCCAGGTATGGCTCTGCAGCCACTGCTCAGGGCCCACAAGTGCCAGCATCTCCCAGGAAAGATGAGGTGTTCACCTAAAAGTCAGGTGGTCAGAAACTGGGGTGGGGGTTAGGAGAACCACTGTTCTTCATGAGTTGAAAACAAAACATTGAGAAGAAGGACAGAATCAGAGCCGCGGAGATCCTGATGCACTGGAACTAGCAAGGTAATTTTTCCCGGGGCAAGCACAGATTTCAGAAGAAGACAATTGTTGTTCAAGAGCAGGACAGCCTAATAGCTGGGGGGGGGGGGTACTTGGAAGGGGGTCAGCTGAGCTTCTCTTAAGCCTTGGCAGCTGCCCATACTCAGAGCCACTGAAGGCTGCATTAATAGAAGGAGAACATCCAGGTGTGGGAAGGTGAGGCCCCTGCTCCATCCCACACCAGCCAGACCCTACTTACTGCTTAAAGCATTGGGTTGGTCCTGGCTTCCACCTTTTATCCATTTGAATATAATCAAAGAATAGCGACCAAGAGGATGAAAGGCTTTAAGTCATGCTAAAGGGGCAGAGTTGAAGGGGTGCTGGTTTTTTTGGTCTGGAGAAGAGAAGCCCAGATGGATGTATTTCTGAAGGACTTCATGGAGCACTGAGAGACTTATCTGATCTGGGGGATGGGGGATGAGGCACCATGGAGAAAGACAGGAGTCCCTGGTGTTAGAGTCAGCCCAGCTGTGGAATCATGGCCTCAGACAAAGTGAGCCTCTCATCCCTGGAAGTGTGCACTCAGGAGGAGCCTGCACCGCCTGCAGGCTGGAGAGGGTATGCTGCTTGGGGTCCAGGGTTCACACCCTCGTTTTTCTTCTGGATCTGTGAGATTCCACGGTTATGTGAACTGGGCCAGTGGTGCAGTCATACGTGGCAGCAGCACAAGATGAGCCTCTCCAGATCAGGAAAACATCGGCTGCCAGGGTCTCCCTGGGGACAACACAGATTGTGCAGGTCGGGTAAATCCAAGGTGCTGATCCTCCGATTTCCACCAGCGATGATGTCACTGTGGAAACATGAGCATTCCGGCCCACACCTTTCCAGGTCACTGAGCTGTCCCTGCAGCAGGAAGAAGCATTTCCTGGCCCTGGTCTCCTCTCAGGGGTCCCCGGCCGGGTATCCTGTTTCTGCTCTGCCAGGGCATCCTGTGGTGGTCCCCGGGGCTGCTGGAGCCTGGCAGGGGGCTGCTCAGTTTCTGAACCCTGGTGCTGGCCACAGAAACAGTGGTGCTTGGATCAGCTGGGGAGCCAGGGAGATGGGAGCACAGCACTGAGGACAACCTGGGGTGCAGTGCTTCTGGAAACAGGAGGAGGTGCAGCCCACACTCCAAAGATGAGCAGGGCACAGGAGGTGGTGTGGGATTCCAGAGAAGGTCACCTGCCCTCTTGTCACCACCCTCATTTCTCCTCAGCTACTTCTTTTATAAAAGCCCCCAACCCCTTTTTTGAGACAGGGTCTTGCTCTGTTGCCCAGGCTGGAGCACAATGGTGCCATCTCGGCTCACGGCAACCTCTGCCACCGGGGTTTAAGCGATCCTCCCACCTCAGCCTCCCGGGTAGCTGGGACTACAGGTGCATGCCACCGTGCCCGGCTAAAAAGCCCTTTCCTAGTGTGTTCAACGCTGCCCTCAAAACTTCCCCCAGCACTTCCCTGTGCCAGGCCACACAATCCTGCGGAGGTCCCTGCAGGGCACGTGGTGACACAGGCTCTCTCAGAAGCACTGTGGAGTCTGTGGAGGTGGCTCAGTTCCTGGGCCAGGGAAGGGTGTCTCTCCCCAGAAGGAGAAACAGACAGGTGTCTGCAAGCAGCAGCAGGAAGCCAAACGGACTGCGCCAGGTTGGCCTTGTCAACACTGGAGTCCCTTTCTGAAGGAAGAATTGGTGATCTGTTAGCTCTGAGTTCAGGGAGTTTAGCACCTGAGTACATGATGTGTGGTCTGACTGGCCACAGGCCTTAAACTGACCAAAATTGTAAAAGACACACACACAAAAAATGCCCTAAAAGTGGGTAAGAGTGTTCAGGTCATTTTGTTCAGTGGGGAAAGTGAGGCACTGGTCAAGGTAGGTTTTCCATTCTCTAGGCTCTAAAGCACATTTCTTTTCCTTCCTTCCTTTCCTTCCCTTCCTTCTCCTTCCCTTTCCTTCCTTCCATTGCTTCCTTCCTTCCTTTCCTTTCCTTCCTCCCTTCCCCTTCCTTCCTTCCTTCCCCTTCCTTCCTTCCTTCCTTCCTTCCTTTTCTCTCTCTCTTGCGTTCTCTTTCTTTCCTGTTGCCCAGGCTAGAGTGCAGTGGTGTGATCTCAGCTCACTGCAACTTCTGCCTCCCAGGTTCAAGTGATCCTCCTGCCTCAGGCTCCCAAGTAGCTGGGACCACAGGCATACACCACCACGCCTGGATAATTTTTGTATTTTTTTTTTGTAGAGACAGTCTTGTCACGTTGCCCATGCTGGTCTCAAACTCCTAAGCTCAAGCAATCCTTCCGTCTCAACCTCCCAAAGTGCTGAGATTACAGGTGTGAACCACTGCATTCGACATTAAAGCCCATTTCAATGGCTCCAGGTCTCCATGATGTCAAAGTCATTCCTGTCTGTTCCCAGAGATGGAGTCGCCTTCCCTGTCACCTTCCCGGCAGCAGCAGCCAGCTTGTCCCAGATGGCGCAGGGCTCGTCTTTCTTCACTTCCCACCAGCACTAGCCCCCAGGACGCTCCCGGCGCTGAGGGTGCGGTTGCTCCTAGGTGTCATATTTGCCACCTAGAGGGCATTTTCAGGTCAGAAGGGCTGCCTTAAAATTCCGAGTCCCAGAAGAAGCCAGGGTGCTGGTCTAGCTAACCACCACCTGGCAAGGGGCCTAGCACACAGGGGTTTTTCAGCAACAGTTTTACTGAGATATAATTTATATACCATACAATTCACCATTTCAAGTGTACAACTCAACAGTTTTTAGTGAATTCACAGATACCGTATCTGACCTGAAAATGCCCAGTAAGTGGCAAATATGACACCCAGGAGCTATCGCACCCTCAGCGTGAGAGCAGTCCGGGGCTAGTGCTGGTGGGAAGTGAAGAAAGACCAGCCCTGCCGATCTGGGACAAGCTGGATGCTGCTGCGGGGAAGGCGACTCTATGTCTAGGATGGGCTGGGAATGACTTTGACGCCATGGAGACCCAGAGCCACTGTCACCACCATCAATACTGGAACATTTTCATCGCAATGGTTCTTTTTTGTTTTTTGGTTTGTTTTAAACTTTCATTTCGTTCTTAGAACTTCTTGTTTAAAAACCACTGTAGCCGGCTGGGCGTGGTGGCTCACTCCTCTAATCCCAGCACTTTGGGAGGCCAAGGCAGGTGGATCATCTGAGGTCAGGAGTTCGAGACCAGCCTGGCCAACGTGGTGAAACCCCTTCTCTACTAAAGATACAAAAAATTATCTGGGTGTCATGGTGCACACCTGTAGTCTCAGCTACTCAGGAGGCAGAGGCAGGAGAATCACTTCAACCTGGGAGGGAGAGGTTGCAGTGAGCCAAGATCACGCCACTGCACTCCAGCCTGGGTGACAGAGTGAGACTCCATCTCAAAATAAATAAATAAAATAAAACCATTGTAGCCATTTTTAAGTACAATTCCATGGCATTAAATAAATTCACACCGTTGTGCAACCATCACCACCGTCCATCTCCAGAACTTTTTTATCTTCCCACACAGAAACTCTGTACTCATTAAGCATCAAATCCCCTTCCCCCCGTCCCCAGCCCCTGAAACTTCTATTCTACTTTCTAAGTTTGACCACAGTACCTGCTGTAACCAGAATCTGCAATATGTGTCCTTTTGTGTCTTATTTCACTTAGCACAATGTCCTCAAGGTTCGCCTGTGTTGTAGCCTGCGTCAGAATTTCAATCCTGTTTAAGACTGAATATTATTCCACTGTATCAATACACCACATTTTGTTTATCCATTCACCCATTAATGGACATGTGGGTTGTTTCCACCTTTTGGCTGTTGTGAAAAAAGTCGTGAACATCAGTAGACATGTGTCTGTTTGAGTCTCTGCTTTCAATTCATTTGGTTAGAGATCCAGAAATGGAATTGCTGAACACACACTAGAGTTTTAAAAAATAGTTACTGGCAGGGTGTGGTGGCTCACACCTGTAATCCCGGCACTTTGGGAGGCCGAGGCGGGAAGATCACTTGGTCTCAGGAGTTCGAGACCAGCCTGACCAATATGGTGAAACCCCTTCTCTACTAAAAATACAAATGTTAGCCCAGCGTGATGGCACGGGCCTGTAGTCCCAGCTACTCAGGAGGCTGAGGCAGGAGAATCGCTTGAACCTGGGAGGCGGAGGTTGCAGTGAGCCGAGATGGCACCACTGCACTCCAGCCTGGGTGACAGAGTGAGACTCTGTCTCAAAAAAAAAAAAAAAAATTCGGAATGACTGAGTGAATGGCAGTTGAGTGGGGGCCAGATCAGAGTCTCAAATGCCATGTGTGAGCACGGGAGGGCCACTTGTCTCATGCTGTCTTATAAATAAAGTCCAGTGACAACCACGTGAAGGCCAGAGCCCAGGACATGGAAATATGCAAAGGAGTTTCCAGTTGTGCTAGTCCCCTTGTCGACAACTCCTCATTGGCAGACACCGTGACCCTGCTGAGCAGCACATGCAAAATGCACCTCAGAAAGGAGGTGAAGTGACGTTGCTGACAGTTCAAAGAGTGTCAAGCAATGGCCATTGTTCTTGAAAAGAAGGGCAAATTTCACTTTTCCTGTTTCTCTTGTGATGTTATGGAATTCAGACAAGCTTGTGGTTTTCAACCCCACACTCTGCACTACAGTTTCCAGCACAGATTGAGGATGGAGTCATTTATTCATTCAAAAATGATGTATCAAGTGTCTTTTTTTTTTCTTTTTTGAGACAGGGTCTCACTCCATCACCCAGGCTGAAGGGCAGTGGCATGATCACAGCTCACTCCAGCCTTGACTTCCCAGGCTCAGATGATTCTCCCACCTCAGCCCCGCTGGGACTACAGGCGTGGGCAACCACGCTCCCACCCCCAGCTAATTTTTTGTAGAGATGGGTTTTCGCCACGTTGCCCAGGCTGGTTGTCTACCTTCCTTGGCCTCCCAAAGTGCTAGGATTATAGGCATGAACCACTGCACCTGGCCCTCAAGTGTATATATCACACCAGGAGTTGGCTGACCATGGCTGTCCTGGCAAATAACTCAGTTGAATCCAGGCAGGTCAGCCCCTACCACCAAGCCATGGGACTGCATGGGATCCAACAGTGTGATGCTGGGAGGTAGCAGTGGGTAGCAAGAGCATAAGCTTTGCAGTCAAAGAAATCAGGGATCCAGTCACCACTTGCCACTCAGCGCTGTGGATGCTGGTTATCTAACCTCTTTGAACCTTATCATCTTCATCTGTAAATGTCCACACCAATACCTTCCATACTGACCAATATCTAGTAGCAGTGGATATGTGTTGTTTGGCCACCCAGTCTCCACACCCCTTTCCTCTGACCACAGCTCTCCAAATCCCTTTCAGGGACCATCTTCCAGCCTCATCCTTTTAGTTTCTAGTGGGGCTCCCAGCTCTACAGATGGAGTGAGCATCTGGCCTAGGTCTGGCCAATCACACACCAAATTCCCCCAGCCAGAGTGATTGGTCATGACTGGACAAATGATCCCACTCTTCAAACTGTCATAGTATATCCTGGGTCTTCTACGAGAGCAGCTCTCAGTTTTTGCTGGACTCAAAAGCTCTGAGCCTGAGACTTAGAATGAAGCCAACACAGAGAACAGAGGACTAGGGAATCCAGAAGGCAGAGAAACCAAGCTCCAGTGTCACCATGTGACATCCTCGATTAAGGGCCATCAGAGGCCTGAGTCTGGGCTTCTCCATTATGTGAACAAATACATTTCCTTTTTTGCCTAAGACAGAGTTGAAGTTTCTGTCATTTGTAATCAGAAGGTCCCTAAATTGATGCAAATCAAAGTCTCTCATTTTCTCTTCATACCATCTTAGTGAAGCAGGAATTGCTCAGAGGGCCTTTCTGAGAATTTTTTTGTCATGGTGCATGCTAGCAAAGCGGATTACTTGACACACACCTGCGTAATTATGCCAGCATTCCTATCTCTAGATACTAACATCTGCTCATCCTTCAAGGCTTATCATTGTCACCTCTACCTAGAGGCCTTCCCTGAACCCCCAGGCTGAGCCAGGAGCTCTGGGTCCTCTGTGCTCATTCCATCACTGCACTTGTGACTCTTACTTGTACCCTCTCTCCCATCTACTCCCATGCACTAGGGGGAAAGGGGCCTGGTATTCACTTCTTCATTTATGTGTGCATGGCACCCAGTCCAGTGCTTTGCAAGCAGATTCCATGAAGAGTAACTGACTAATGAATGAATAAATTTGGTGAGAAAAATGCACATGCCTGGACATGAGATTCACATGACCCCATCATCACATATTTACATAATGTGCATGCTGCAGAGACATTTAGTTGCCTCCTCAACATCCAACTTTCCATTCTGGCTTAGACACAGAACTCCAATCTTCCCAGACTTAAAAAAAACAAAAAACAAAAAAAACACCCTACATATTCTAGCCTCTCTTGAGGAGATGTGGCCCCAAGTTCTAGCTAATGAGCTGTATATAGAAGTTGTTGCATCAGACTTCTGGGAAGACTCTTTATAAGGGAGACAACCAGAAAGGGAGCTCCTTTTTGGCTTTCTCTTTTTTTCTCTTTTCTGCTGTACTTAATGCAGATATGATGGCTTGTGCTCCAGCAGCAAGTGAGATCATGCGGCATCTCTGAGGATGGACGTCATGAGCTAAGCATGGAAAAGCGGAAAGCCAGAAGGAGCTGGGATATCTGATGATGAAGGGCTGACGTTACTAGCTCCTAGCTCCACACTGCCTGCCTCTACACCTTCTCTTCTTTTTTTTTTTTGTTGTTTATACCTTATCTGAAAACTCCCAGATATACCTTTCTTATATCAAAAAGAAAATAAATGCTTTGTATTTGAGCCACCATATTTTGAGTGCATTGCTGTATGTAATTGAACCTAATCCTAACTGCTGTGTCACTAAATGCTATATTAATATTCACTGATAATATTTCTCTATTTTATTCTAATCATAAAATGAAATTTTTAAACCCAACATTTGGAACAGTGCATGCGTGCCAGATATCGTGGCGGCATACAGCGGGAGACACAGATACAGGGAAGGAGACATTTTACAACTGGTTAAAATACTTGTACCAGTTCATCACTTTCTATGGGAAAAAATATTATTTTACTCATTTTATGATATGAAAATTAGAGGTTGTTCATGTTAAAGTAGAATTCAAGCTTGTATTTCTTTATTTTTAACTCCAGCTCCACCCCCCATCATCATACTGCCTTAACAGCAGCGGGGAGGGCTGTGGGTGATCAGGGATTCCTCCCTGTCTTCCTGCCACAGAGCCTGAGTAGATCAAAAGGCCAAGAGCATGAGGAGACTTTGCTCCTTCAGAATAGCTCCTTGGCCCCCTGAAATGAATGACCAGCTTTAACAGACTTTTCCCCCCCAGCTCACATTCCCCATGGTTGGTGAGGCAGAAAATTCACAAGAACAAAGCTCTTGCCCTGGAAAGATCTTCTTTTCAATTTAGGGTCAATTCCACTTTGGGGACTTCCAGAAGAGTCACCTTTAAATTAAGAAAAGAGAAAAAGAAGCTGTTGCATATAAGCCAGGGAAAACCACACATGAATGTGAACAGCACCCGCGTTCCACCCAGCAGCACGGATTTTTTGTGGGAAACTTATACAGAGCCCCGTAAGCCTCCAAGGAGGTGAGAGTCGGGAGGTGGGGGGCGGGCAGAAAGACGTTGGAGTCCAAGAAACTGGATTCATTTTTCTACCGGCTGTGAGTAGGGCAACTTCTAAGGGCCTCATCTTGTCCTTCTGGAAAATGGGCAAGCAGCCTGCACCCTGCTGTCCTCACGCAGCCATTGTGAGGCCAAGAAGAGACGGCATTTGGTGAAGGGTCTCTGTCCTCCCCTGCCCCCCAGGACAGCTGGCCATGTCACTCCAGCCTGAACATGTGGTGGCATCCTGCTCTAGAATCTACCTGGGCTCACCTTCTCCCAGCCTTTCAGGACATATCGACATGCACTTGGGTTAATGAAAGTCAACATTCTTTACATTCCACCCCTTGCGAAATATCAGGAAGCTAGGCTCCATGTGGTCTGGCTCAGCTGGGAAACCATCGCTGAACCCTTGTTCTATCGGTCTGCGGACACGATTCAGTGTCTTGAGCTCTGTGGGATCAGCTGTCCCTCTGAGCTGAGCCAGCCCTCCCGTGAGTGGTGTTCAGCCTCCGGGGCCCGGGACCGGGAACAAGGGCAGACCAGCCTGCAGTCTGCATCCAGGGGCCAGGTCAAGGTGATCGAGTTTCTCTCTCCAGTCACAAACTCCATCACCCCTGGCTCCCCGGTAATAAACTCAATCTCAGGGCTTGAGCTATAACACGGTTCATTTCTGGGCCAAATCTCTGAAGCTGAAGGGTTTATTTTTAAGGACAAGCAGTTTGCTGTTTTCAGCTTTTCTCATCAGAAATAGTGCAATTCAGCTTGATCTGCATTGGAAGCATAATTTATCATCTCACACAGATGGTTGCTAAGGGTGGGGAGGAGGTTTACTTTTCATTTTACTTCAGCAAATATTTCCTGAGCCCCTACGTGTGCCAGGCACAGAGCAAAGCACTGGGGATGCACACATGAGTAAGACAAGCTCCTGATCCTTGACACACTCCTAGTCCAGGTGAGAGACAAAGCTACAACCCCAGATTTGACATTAGACAGTCCTGCTTTGGAATCTTGGCTCTGCCATTTGCTATTGGAGTCACCTTGGGAAAATTACCTCACCTCTTTCTAGCTAAAGGTTTGTCAGCTTTGTTGATCTTCTCAACATACCAACCTTTGGTTCTGTTGATTTTCTCAACTGTTTTTCTATTCTCTATTGCATTAATGTTTGCTCTAATCTTTATTATTTCCTTCCTTCTGCTTGCTTTGGGTTTAGTTTGTTCTTTTTTCTTTCCCCCAGTGCTTTAAGGCGGAAGGTTAGGTTATTGATTTGGGATCTTTCTTCCTTTGTAATATAGTCATGCATAGCTATACATTTCCCTCTAAGCACTGCTTTACCTACTCCCATAAGATTTCCTATGTTGTGTTTCCCTTTTCATTTATCTCAAAGTATTTCCTAATTTCCCTTGTGATTTCTTCTTTGACTTATTGGTTGTTTAGTAGTATGCTGTTGGTTTTCACATATTTGTAAATTTCCCAAAGTCCTTTCTGTTATTGACTTCTACACATAGGGTCTATCCTGGAGAATGTTCCATGTACACTTGGGAAGGATGTGTATTCTGCTGCTCTTGGGTGGTATGTTCTACAGATGTCTTTTAGGTCTAGTGAGTCCACAGTGTTGGTCACGTCTTCTGTTTTCTTATTGATCTTCCGTTTGGTTGTTCTATCCATTATTGAAAGCAGTGTATTGAAGTCTCCAAGTATTATTGTTCAATTGTTACCTCACCTCTTTGAATCTGTTTCCTTCAAGTAAAATAAATATTCCTGACTTGCAGAGGAGATGGAGTGCAAAGCCCTGAGGCACAGCCTGCCTGCCACCTGTGGATGTTGCTGCTGTGTCTCAGAAAGAATTGACAGAGTGTAGGACAGCAGTGGTGAGGAGATTTCCTTCTAAAGTAACCAGTTGTCCTGGGTTAAGCTAGTACTGCTTCAGCCTGAAAAACACAAACCCTGTTTAAAGAGAAAGACAAGGCTTAGAACCTGTCTACTTCTGTGGCCCAATTTTCAGGATGTGCATATCTCCTGCCCAAAAAAATACAAATTAACTAGCTGACAAATCATAACTTCTCACCCTAATTATGCTAGCTGGTGTCTAAAATTCCTTCACAAAAGTTTCTCGTGATAATTTACCTGTCCATCCATCTAAACTTCCCTCCAACTCAACAAACATTTACCAAATCACCTTTTCTCAGCCAGATCTGCCTCAGGTACTGAGGATACTGAAACCAGACCTGTCCTAAACACCCTACTCTATCCAGAAAGAGACACTGAGGGAAATTTTATTATGTATTTGTTATTTATTATTTAAGCAGTCAAATAAAATATCGGAACATAAACGCTCTAATAAAAGAAGGAACAAAAGGTTTTGAGGATACAGAAGAGGGAAGTGACCTGCCTCATAAGAGCAAGAGGTGGGTAAAGATGGCTTCCCCAAAAAATGTTAACTGAAAAGAAGCTGCCAACAGTGGCTTGAGTTCCACAACCCTCTCTGCCCCTACCGATCTCCTCAGGTGGGAGGGGGCCCCGGGGAGGAAAAGGAGGAAAACAAGAGGATGTTACACAAAGTGAGTCATCCAGCCTCAAATAACCAAGAGCTGCAAAGGCAGAAAGTTCTTGACTTGGAAGTTTGCCAACTCCAATGCTGCAAAAATAACCGTGATGAATTCACATATTTCTGTGCAAGTGTCGGTCCACCATAACACTGAATACTTAGCCATAGCAAACTGGAGCTTTGGGCCCATATGCTCAAAATCAGGCTCAGGCTTTGGTCAAGGTTTTCTTGAAGAAGCCAAAACCTGTATTTTCCCATTGAAAACCATCCTGGTCTTCTATCCTGTCCTGGATAGGACCATGGAATAATGATTCCTGCTCAGGGTTAAAAGTCATTAGGTGTTTTTCTGTTTTGGGTCTCAGTATCCACAGAGGAACTTTCATTTCTTCCAGGTTAAGTTGATAGACCCTCCCATTTTATGAAAAGCTAATCATAATATTTGTTGTACACCCACTGTGCACACTGTAGGGAGAGAAAAAGAAGGCCATCCAGAAACCTTCACCGAAGCAGAATTTAACCTACCTGGAAACACAGAGTGGGAAAAAAAGTCATACAGCAGTTTTTAAAAATTAAGAGCTGCAGGCTGGACACAGTGGCTCACACCTGTAATCCCAAAACTTTGAGAGGCCAAGGCAGGAGAATTGCTTGAACTCCCAGGAGTTTGAGACCAGCCTAGACAACATAGAGAGATCCTGTCTCTACCAAAAATTTTAAAAGTTAGTCTGGGTGTGGTGGCGTGCACCTGTAGTCCTGGCTACTTGGGAGGCTGAGGTGGGAGGGTCACTTGAGCCCAGGAAGTCCAGGCTGCAATAAGCCATGATCGCACCACCGCACTCCGGTCTGAGCAACAGAGTGAGACGCCATCTCAAAAAAAAAAAAAAGAAAAGAAAAAGAAAAATGAAAAAATTTAAAAGCTGCATCATAAAGTATAAGGACGAGACAAAGGGTGATGTACTAGAGGCCTTCCTGGAGAGAGAGCAACAGAGCAGAAACACAGGCTCTGGGGCCTGAAAAACTCAACCTAGGGCCAGGGTGGTGGTTCACACCTGTAATCCCAATACTTTGGGAAGCTGAGGAGGATGGATCGCCTGAGGTCAGGAGTTCGAGACCAGCCTGGCCAACACAGTGAAACCCCATCTCCACTAAAAATACAAAAAAGTTAGCTGGGCATGGTGGCACATGACTGTAATCCCAGCTACTCGGGAGGCTGAGGCAGGAGAATAGCTTGAACCCGGGAAGCGGAGGTTGCAGTGAGCCAAGATCATGCCATTGCACTTTAGCCTGGGCAACAAGAACAAAACTCTGTCTCAAAAACAAACAAACAAACAGACAACAAAAAAAACCTCAACCTGGGGTTCTTAGACTTCACTATTCTGGGCCTTGGATTCCTTATCTGCAAAAAATGATAGCATTGGCTCTTACATGAGGCAAAATACAAAATAGCTGGCTCATGGCTGGTATTCAAAAGCATGATGTTCTCATGCCCCCACAAGAGAGGTGGCAGTGACTGAGGTCCCTAAGGATGGATGGAATTTTGACAGGCAAGAGAAGGCAGGACTTTGAGCAGCCTTCTTTGAGGCAGGTCTTCGAGCAGCAGGACTGAGCAGGGAGTAGTGGACAAGTGCCTGGATTCTAATTCTGGCTCCACTGCTTCCTAGTCACATGATCTTCAGCAAATCACTAATTTCTTGGTGCATCAGTTTCCTTATCTATGAAAATGGGAACACCAGTAAAATTTGTCTTCTGGGGTTGGTGTGAGGATTGAGTTAGGATGGGTAAACACTTAGAACAGTACCTGATATAGTGAAGGGTCATAAATTTTATCCATTGTTATATATGGAGGGGAATAAGGAGTCCAGATTTGATATGATTTGAGGAGTATGAGAAATAGGACTAGGAAGGCTGGGACTAGATTTTAGAGGGCCCTAAGTGCCCAAATTAGTCTGGACTTAAACACAATCAAGGCCCATCACAGGCTCTTGAATGGGGGTTGACATGGATTAATAACAACTCTTAAATGGTAGAGGCCAAATGGGCTCCTGTCATAGGTATAAATTATACCAGAAGAGGCTGCTCTTGAACAGTGACTAAGCCTTCTCCTGCTCCCACCCAAGAAGCTATTCTTTGGAGAAAAGCAGAAGGCAGAAGGACAGATCAGGTCTGGCTGTTTTTCCACTTAGTATCTCTTAATCCAAAATCCCAAATCTCCCTGTTTGGCTAGCAGGGACATTGTGGAAGACTATCACTTGGGGTGTCCAATCATCACTTATGGTTTTCAAATAAGTAGCCATGAGCTACTATTTGAAGTGATGAGGTTCATTATTTGGTCTGTCTAAGCCCACACATCCTGCCCTCACCCCCACCCAAACCCAACCCCAAGCAGGCAAAGTCAGTTGAAGACCATTCCACAAATCTCCAACATGCTCTTGAAGGGCAATGCTGTAATGCCTAGGATCCACTGTGTAAGTGGCAGAAAGACTAGCAGGCAGCAGTGACTTGTTGACATGATACTTCACCTGATTTCATTCAATCTGGGCTTTCAGAGACAGGCAGAATCAAAGGAAATGACTGAGAAAAAGCATTCCGAGTTCTGGAGATGTTAATGAGCATAGCAATTAGCATAAAGGCAATTTTGACATGTGTGGAAGTTCTTTGTACATAGAAGTCCCCAGTGCTGAGCCCAGGAGCAAGCTGGTGTGGTGGATGTGCAAGTGCTTTGTGACAGGAGAACACACTGGAGCACAAACTGCACGGGGCCAACTCACAGAAAAATAAAACCTTCATGCTCATTTCTTGGCCTTCAGGATCCAGAAAAAAAGACCACAGCCTCTGTCAAATGTAATGGGAAATAATTCCTTTGAATCTGTGATTTGCTCAGATGAAAAAAAAAGGGAGTCGGGTAATCCTTAAGTGACCCCAAGTGGTAAAAATACACCAGCACAGTGTTCTTTGTGGGTATTCCTGTGACACTGGCGCCACCTGGTGCACTCAACTGGGAAATAATGAATCACAACCCCATGAAGGATGGCGTTGAGGGGCTCCATGCATTTGCGTTATTTTGTAAGTAAGTATTCTCTTGGTGCTGGGTTAACAACAGTGGGAAAATGAATAATAATTTTGGGCAGAAGCATATGATAGAGTTTATTACAACCAATAGAATTAACATCAATATTTTAAGTGAACAGAATTTTATGATATGGGTATAAGCAAGCCAATGTCTCCAAATTGCTAGCCTTGAAGAGCCAAACAAAATACCTCAAGCTTTCAGCCTGTGTGTCTGTAAGTTAGCCAATTCTCTCCCCAGTGCATCTAAGGATTCTTGAGAATGCTTACAAAGCCTGATTGCCACTAAGCCTGATTGTCACTCTTCTGAGCTTTAGACTACTACTCCAGAGAAGTTGCTTGTCCCCTCTTACCATTAGGGACCAATTTCCCACAGAACAGGATCCTAACTAGTTCCCACACCCTGTTCCTAGCATTACTTTGTCTAAACACAGAAGAGCTTTCCCTTTCATACGCAAGTCATACTGACAGACCTACTTGCCGACCTAGGTAGCAAACATCTGAAGGTATTAAGAGAATCACAATGTAGAAAAGGAAAATCAAAACTCATTATCAAACAACATTGCTCCAATATTCAACTGACCCTGTCCCTACCGGCCTCTCCTCTCTCTCGACTCCTGTTCTGTTCAGGATTTTCTATCTCAGAGTGTCTTCCCCGAGACTAATCCACCACAAAAAACTGGAAGCCCTTCACACCCAATTATTGCCCTGCAGAGAAACATCCTCTGGCTGCCTCTTCAAAGTCCTACTTTGGCAGCAGCAAATATTTATCCTTAGATTGGGATTCAATTCAAGGAAACACAAAACTAGCAACCAATCACAGTCTTTTCTGGTGAACAGAATGAGTTACCCATCTGGAGAACAAGATGTGAGGTAAAGTATTGGGTTAAACCAGTGATTTTTAGAGTATAAACTGGTCCTATCTAAAGCAATGGCAATGTTTTAAATAAAAACAAAGTAGCAACGTCTAAAACAGAGAAAAGGCCAAATGGGTTTTGAAAAATTGAAGCATCCTTAAAAAGACTTGCCTCAATCCCCAAAGTGACTATTTTGAAGGGAATTAAACTCACTTGGCTACAGGTGAGTAGCCTCTGAGTAGACTACGGGTGGTGAATAATCTTATCAGTTTCTTGAAAAATTACATATGTTACAATTTCTATCAAAGTGTTTCTCTACAATAATCCCCACTACATAATATTTCAACAAGGGCTCCAGCTTGAGTCTGACTATATGTAACCTTAAGACACATTGGCTTGGATGGGTGCAAAGGACACAAGGATTTGCAATAGGACCAAGAAACATCTAGGGTCAGACTCAGTTTAAGGCAGCTGCTCCCAAGCCTGGCAGCACATTAACATCACTGAGGCCATCTAGGCCCCACTCCAGAAAATTAAATCAGAATTTCTGGAGGTGAAGTGCAGACACTGGTATTTTCTTTTAAAGTATCCTAGGGGACCTTAATGTGCAGCTGGGGTTAAGAACCACTAAGCTAAGGAAACAGAACTCAAGGTGGACATCTTGGGTCCAAAGGCAGTGAACTAGGAGACATGATTCTAACACAGCAAGCATCTGTCTTTCAGATATCATTTTAGATCTTAACCAAATCCTCAAGTAAAAGATTGCAGTGAGAATAAAAGCTCTAAGAGTTGTTTCTCCGTAACAGTGTGTCTTGAATTGTGGTTCAAGGTCCATCTGCATGAACACAATTATTTGAGGAATTTGTTAAAATGCAGATTCCTGGTTCCCACCTTATACCTAATGATCTCTGCATGTGATTTAGCTCTAGAAGTCAGTAACTATTGTTGGGATCAAATCCAGGCCTACCTGATGACTTGTCCTTCAAATTCCCCTCAATACTTTTGAGCAGAAAGAGTGGAATCTATCAGAAAAAAGTAGACATTTAAATGAGTTTAAATGAAAGGTAATGATTTAAAGCAGTAGAATGGAAAACAACTGCAAAAATTCCCTCTCCACTCCTCCCTCCAAAGGAATCCTCTATCAATTACTTTGGAGTAGCAAAATAGTATCCCTCCCTTTCCTTCCTGTTCCACTACATTTTTTCCCTTCTGACACATGTTCCTTTTTCCTCCCAAATAAGGTCACTTAGAAAAAATGCCTGGTAGGACTTTAGAAACTGTCAACATCTATAGAGAAATGATAAAATCACTGCAAGAGAACCTATCAGGGACCTCATTTTATATTTATCTATACTTTTTTGATATTTTACAAATCTCATTCAAATTGAAATAAAGTGTGTCATTCTCTTTTAAGTCAGAACAAGGAGAGGAATGTGATTAAATAGCTTTACCCATTTGGAATTGGCCAGGAACCAACATTTTTTTTTTTAATCTGGGCAGTTCCCAGTCATTGCCACATGCACTTCTACCTTTAAATTAGGAAATCAGAAAAAAAAAAAAAAAAAAAAAAAGCCTGCACCTTATTTAAAACAAGTCTAGGTCCCTGTTTATCTGATGATGGTGGGACCAGGAGTGGGAGCCCATGGGAGGCAAGAAGTTGCATGTAAGATGTGAGACTACCTCTACTCACCAGCACTAATTCACACACCATATGAAGAGACATCAGGAAAGCAAACTTTGAGCGAAACAAGCTATATTTCAGTTTGTAAAATAAATTGTACAGACTTCTTCCTATATTGTTAGTGTTAACGTCAACCAGCTCAACTCTTTCAGAAAGCAATCTGATGACTCTGAAAAATGTTCATAACATTCAGACTCTTTAATTCAATAACTCAATTTCTAGGAATCTAGTTTAAAATAATTCAAAAGACAGAAGATGTTCAGTGCAGCATTCTGTGTAACACAAAAAATGTAACTACTATAAATACAGTACACAAGCCTCCTCATCTACTAGACATTTTGCTGAATGCTTAACGTGATCCTGAATGATGTGAATTTTCACCATTTTCATAAAGAAATCAAAGCTTAACGGACCTTGCCTTCTGTCATATTTATAGTGTGAGTTAGAGCCAGATTCAAATCCAAGACTAGTATTATAAAGTTCACATCCTTTCCAACTCCCCTCAATGCACCTGAGCAGTTAGAGTGCAATGGTTACACAAACAATAGTACATTCAATGTATTATGTAGCCACTATAGTATTTATAAGAAAAATGCTTATGTTAAATAAAAATACAGAATCGTATATAGACCAAAACATTTACAGAAAAAAGAAATGAACCAAAATGTTAGCGATGACTTTCTCTGGAAGTGGGACTATAAATAAAAAGTAAGGAGGAGTAGGGATTACTGTAGTCTGAAATTTCCATGTAACTAACAGGAAAAGATATGTTAAGAATGAGGTATAAATTAGCCACACATGGTGGTGCATGCCTGTAGTCACAGCTACTCAGGAGGCTGAAGTGGGAGGATAGCTTGAGGCCAGGAGGCAGGAATTGCGGTGAGCCGAGATTATGCCACTGCATTCCAGTCTGGGCAACAGAGTGAGACCCTGTCTCAAAAAACAAAACAACCACCAAAAAAATAAAATAAAATAAAAAAAGGAGGTACAGAAATGTTTTAGCAATCTCATAACTAAGACCACTAGTTAGAATCCTTTAGAATCAATTCTCTTAAGGCAAACATCCTAAGGCAATGAAGGCGTTTGGTCCCTTTATTTGGTTTTCTATGCTCTCTTAAATGAAATATAACTTGTTGCACTTAAATAAGTCTGTCCTAGTAAGGGACTCAAATTAGCAATACAGTAAAGACATAAACCTGAGTTAGAGCAGAACACTTAAGTTTATTAAGATATGAAACAGCCTTTCCCCTAAACCACTTCAGTCACTATGAAAGTCAAGTTCTAGCAATCAAAGTTTGAAGGTAGCTTTGACGAGAATGAACAGTCAAAGACTAGATTGTGAGTAAGAAGGAATGCACCGAGGCTCCTAAGATCTCAGGCCATGTCTATCATGTGTTGAAGTTGGGGCAAGTCTTGACATTTCTGTTTACAGAGGTTCTAAGACTGACATATAACTACAGACACCAGATCTGTGAGTACATTTAAAAATTCCTGCACTAAAGAATGGACAAGTGGAAGCTCTGAATCACAAATACTATCATATGAAAGTTAATATTTAGCATTTTCTGGACTTTGAAGGGCCTCTAGTGTTTTATATATTAGTTGGGGTAGAGGCTAAAGTTCTGTAACAAAGAGCCCTAAACATGAGCAGCTCAGATAACATCAAGTTATAACAGGCAGTTCGGAGAGGGTGGGCAGCTCTCTTTCCCAAGGCCACCAGGTTCCTCTGCCTTGTTCTGCCACTCCCCAAGTATTACACTTTTCTAATGGTGGCAATAGGCTCACTAATACCACATCCAAGTTCTAGCCTGAGAGAAGAGGGACAGGGTGGGCAGGACAAGGCCCAGAAGTTGTACACATCACTTTGACTCGTACCCCGTTGACCAGAACCTGGGAAAGGCAATCCCGAAGGAGGCAGGCAATTAGCATCTCTCAGGCCCAGTGACCACATCTTAACCCGACTTTTAACAGTTACTTGCATTCTTGGCATTAATACGATGGCCTGAAGGAATCAGCATCTGGAAGCAAGACTGAGAATAAAGGAAAGAATTAATGGTGATATGAGCAGGAAAAAAGAGCAAGTCAGGTCTCCAAGCAACTCCTCGGATAGTCTGGTTACGTGTGGCTTCTTCCTTTGAAAACTCTTGTTCCCTGGGTAATTCCAGTTGGTCAGTAAGTAATTAAAGAGGAAAAACAACATCTCCACCATTGCTGAGCTCTATCCAGGATTCCTCTCTGGCCTCGCAATTTGGACCTGAGAGTCATCCTCCAAAGGTAGCCAGCCCAAAGAGTAAAAGCTGAAACTGAAGAAACCCGAGTTCTATCTCCAGTTCTACCCACCAGGCCATGTGAATGTGCATTCCTCTAAACTCAGCTTTCTCTCTCATAAAACAAGGGCATGAACAAGGTGATTAGAAAGATCCCCTCCATTCTAATATTTACATGTCTGAAATTCAGTCTTGTCTTTGCTGTCACATCAATTAGAAGTTCGTTTCTAAACGAGTGATTAATGTGCGTGAAGACTGCACAGAGCTGTCATCACATAGCTTTGAGATTGGTTATAGTAGTTCCAGGACATCTCCAAAGCAAGTGGTCTAGAGATAAGTGAAAGAATGGTATCCTCATAATCATTTCACACAAACCCTAAACTCAAATATACAAGACAATGATTTTCTCACTACAGCTTTTATCTGTTTATATATTGTTTCACTCAAGGTTTTTCATTGCTAAAAGGTTTGAAAACCATCATATAAGAAATTATAACACCCTGTGCTCTTAAGGAAACTCTTGGACAAGAATAATTTCCCCCAAAAAACTACCTTATAGACTAAGAGTCGAAAGGCACAAAGCAACAATTCAATTATATGTATTTACATTTTCCCTTTCCTTCTGATATTTTAGGCAAGAGCCAGTGTTTAAGAAAATATATTCCAGGGCCAGGCATGGTGGCTGACGCCTATAATCCCTGCACTTTCAGAGGCCAAGGTGAGTAGATCACTTGAGCTCAGGAGTTGGAGACCACCCTGGGCAACATGGTGAAACCCTGTCTCTAAAAAAGAAATACAAAAAAATCAGCCAGGCATGGTGGCGTGAGCCTGTAGTCCCAGCTACCTGGGGGGCTGAGGTGAGAGGATTGACGTAAGAGGACTGCTTGAGCCTAGGAGGTTGAGGTTGCAGTGAGCTGTGTTCATGCCACTGGACTCCAGCCTGGGTGACAAAGCAAGACCCTGTCTCAAAAACAAAAACAAACAAACAAACAAATAACAAAAGAAACCCTGAGTTTAAGTTTGATTTTAAGACCTGTAGGGACAGCAGATTAGTTCTACTTTAACGGGTATGCATCACCTGGAAAGCAAGGTTCATAAAAAGAAGATACATCTTCACTGTCACCATCATATCAGTCATCAGTCCTTAGATACAGAACCTTTACTGACTCCCTCAAAATTTCCATGCTTCCAAACTAACCAAGCAGTTCTTCTACACTGGGATCATCCAATTTCCCTTCATGTTCCAACTCTCCTCTAGCTTCAATATACACATAGACAACCTTAGCCATCTGAAAACCTACTTTTAGGATATTCCCGAGTGGTTCCACGTAAGTCCTCTGCCAGATTCACATAGCCATAAATTCTACTTCATAAGCCCATACTGTTCTTAAAAAAGAAATAGAAAAAATATATCAATATAACTTTAAAATAAGACACAAACCTTCATGAAAATATAGTCATCAAATTTATTTTCAATGGGATGCCATTTTTTGAAGAATTCCTAAGACTAATGTTTCTTGACATGCAAGAGTTAGCATTAATAGCTTACGTTACTATAAATACTGCTGCTTGGAAGCAGTACAACTGTTTTAGAGTTTTAAGACTACAGACTTTCATTACTCAAATCTTATTCAGTAAATGTAAAAATCAGAAGGTTCTGAACAGCTGGTTAGGAAGGTAGCCAAGATGCAGGAAAGATGTCTGCGCCTCCTTTTCAAGGGCAGCCAACTCTTGAACAGTAGGTGCCAAAATATCCACATGGCCTTTATAGCTTCCACCTGCATCACACACAAATAACAAAGTAATGTAAATGACATGCTTGAAATAACTTGTCAGCAATACTTTGGCTCAATTATATCACTTTAAACATTGCTTGTAGCAATAAAATGTACTACTGGGCAAGTTATCTCCAGAACTTTGACTTTAAAAAATGTTAAATCAATTATTTCAACATAAATAAATAATTAGGCCTCACTAACAGCTGTCCCAACACCCCTACCCACCCTTGGCTTGGAAACAACTAGTTAGGCCTCAGTCTTACAATTTTTCAGGAACAAGCTAAAAAAAGGGCATCCCAGGCAGAGGAAATAATATGCTGAATTACCACCTGAGTTAAGTCAAAGGCTTTTGATTCCTTGTTCAAAATCACCTATTATGCTCTTGTTTCCTAACAATTCCACAAAATGTTCAACTACTCTTATGACATTAACACTTCAAGAGAAAGAGCTAAGCTGAAGTCTTTCATTCACATAAAGATGACACAATTTAAAAATGCTACAAGGCAGGTATGGACAAAGTACTATGAGGGTAATAAGAAGGGAATGATTAACACGCTAAAAATATACTCTTAACCTAATGAAATGAAAGTACTGCCTTCCCAAACTGAAGTTCAAAACAGGTATATTTACATTTAAAATTGTATTTAAAATAATTCAAAGCTTACCACCAGCAGCCCTTTTTTGACCGTAGGTAACTTTCCCATCAAATTCATCCACTGGTACCTTTATATCCGGCTCAACCTGAGAAATGGTACAGTTCAGGTGTTCTTCTATCTCAGATAGTAACTAAGTAATGGAGAGAAAATTTCCAAATAAAAATTTCATTTAGAAAGAGTTGTATTTTATCATCATTAAATAAAGCTGGAAAGGCCAGAATGCTTGTTATAAATGGAAGTCAGATTTCTGAAGAGAGAAATTCACAACTTACAATTAACAAAGTGCAGATAACATTATAACCAACTACGACTTTCCCTTATAAGTGACAAACAGATAAAAGCCAAGATATAATTTTTGAAGATAAATGCTTTCTATTCTACCATTTTAATACATTATTTGTGAGCCTAACTCACAGTCTTACCTGCATCTCGTTGTACCATATGGTACAGCCTCCGTCTTCCTTGAGTCTTGTGTTATAACACCCTTTTCCACGGCTGCTACATACATGGTACCAAACCTAAATTTAAAAAGGGAAAAAATATTAACATGCATGGAGATAGAGACATGCTAAATATCTTATTCTAAATTTGTTTTTAAGTGTTTTCTGTCCTCAAGGCACTAGAAAAATAGATTATAGGTATGATATATCATCCAATTACCACTACTATTCAGTAGCTCATTGAATAAATAGGTCTTCCGAAAAAGTTCTTTTAGAGAATAATCCAAAAGTTTTCCTAAAATGGGTGTCAGATATCAAAAGGAATTCTCAGATAAAAGGATGAAAAAGTAAATATTGAAGCATACTATGTCAATATTAACATAACAAAGTTCAAAAGAAAAATAAGTTCAAATCTTTTATATAAGAGAATAATAAAGCAAATAATGCAAAATGTACAACTACTGAATTTTGGCAATGAGTATATGGGAGCTCTTTATGAATACAACTTTTCTATAAATTTGTAATTATATCAAAATAAATCTCCCCTCACCATGAAAGGTCTTCCACGGCACCATGCCAGAAAATGTTTAAATATTTTTTGGTGGAAATGAGTACAATAAAGCTAGTTGGAAAAATTATATTTTGCATTTTTCCTTTCTAAATTTCACCCTATTATTTGTCCATTCAATGAATATAGGAAAAAAGATGCCATTAAAAAGTTCATTTGTATTCCATACGCAGCTGAATTAAATTTAAATGGGAAAATCAAACTGCTTTTATTTCCAACATCTAAAATCACAACACACACAATGAATATAATAGAGCCCTACAAAGATTACCTTTTCTTTTTCTGTTGCCACCAGGGAAATTGCCAGACCCATCCTGAAAGATGTTAAAAGCCTTCTATTAGACTTTATTCCTAAAGCATACAAGCTTAAAAATGGGGGAAAAAAATTACAGAAGTACCTTTCAGCTCTTCCTACTCTACCAATTCGATGTACGTAGTTTTGCTTTTCATCGGGCAGAGTGACATTTATAACTGTAAATAAAAACCATTATTAACAATTGCCAGTAGTTTCTAAATTTTTCAAACATATTAGAAGGCTTTACTTTAGATTCCGTAACAATCACACTACAGGCATAAAAAGTTGCTTTTTACCATAAGGAACACCGTGGATATCAATTCCTCTAGCAGCTACATCTGTGCAAATCAAGAATCTTACATCTCCTTTCTAAAGACAACAGAGAAGAGAGAAAGGAGTTTGTTAGCACATATACTAAACAATAAAAACAAATGCTATCCTTCTACTAAATAAGACCTCTAAAAACTCAAGTGTTACTATCAGATTAGAGGTCCACATACTCCCAATTTACTGGACCAAGTCTTGAAGTTTTATGTCATGATCTGCTGAAACATGACATTTAAGGTGATTAAATCAGAGACTGGGTTCATTTTTGCTTTTCTTTTTCTACTCAAAGATATTAAACTATTGCTAAAACTTGGCTTAATCTTTATAAATATCTTTAGAAATTGAAGAGAAAGATAAAACAGAATACAATGTACAGACATAAGCATTATCTTTACTCTTAAATTCAAACAAACTCAGAATACTAGATATTTTACCTGGAGGCCACATTTTTTGTAACAGACAAAATTCTCAAGGGGAGGAAAATGAGGGTAGGCCCCTGGTGCTCACCAAGAAATACAAATTAGCCTTTCAATGTCATTTGTGCCTCAAGGCACAGCAAAATTAGAGATCTGGGGGAGGGAAGAAGGGTATACTGACTTATGGTCCAGAAAAATGCCTATGGTCGAGAAGGGTAGCACACATTCAAACGAGGCCACGCGATGTGTTTTCACATCTGCATCAATTATGCCCAGCACGGAAACGTAAGCCAAAGTTCTTCAACCCAATACTTCCCATCTTTTTTCTTAGAAAATGATACTTGTGCTATACACTGGGGTCTATTAAATTAATGAGACTGCTTGCAGGTAGAGAGGTTACCGATCTTTAGCTCTAAATGGCTCAAGCCCCACCCACTTACACCAAGAGCTATATGACCCGTTCATGTGCTGCAAGCATATAACTGGAAAGGTCTGCCCCAAACAGTATCAAAATACCTTTAATTCTACATAGCCATATTCTGATACCTGTCTTAATTAATCTACAAATTAAGTTCCTTATGGCTATTGCTGGAGACTGTTTTTAAGGCACATAGACATGGCTTAACTATCCAATGATACTTCTCCTAAAATTATCTACCTGAAATAATTTAACTAAAATTTCTGAAATTGAAAATTCTTGTTATAGTAGTGTTGTGCTGATAGAGAATGTATAATTTACCATTTGAGTGTCAACAATGACTAATTCCTGTCATGATGATGACACATTAGTTAGGGTAGAAACATTTTGAAATTTCTAGGACAATAATTGCTTTAATAATATTAATTAAAACTGCTTAAAACTAGATATAATGCCCCTCTTAAGTATTAAGGAAACAATCAACTATGTATCAGTACCTTAAATCTTTCCAAGTTTTGCTTTCTCTCATGAGGCTTTCTGTCACCATGAAGACAAACACATGAGAACTGGTGTCCTTTTTTATCAGGTCCTAGTGAAAAGCACATTAAGCATTTAACCTTGGAAAATCTTTTGCCTAAGACTATGTGAAAAAGCCCATAAAATTCAGACTACAATAGTGCCACACAATTCCATAAAAATCTATGCCCTAACTTGCTATAAACCATGGTTAACACAATTTATGTCACAAATGAAGTACCATTAAAATGAACTCTATGGAGCATTAAAGTTGTCCTGCTTTTAAGGGCATTTTAAGTCACCCTTCCCAATCTGTAGGAGGAGTGGATCAAGCAGTGTACCAACTAAAATGCCTATGTGTACACCAGGAACCTCACTATCCTCCATAAAGCTAAGACTCAAAAAGTAGGCAAAAGAGATCATTCTTGGAGGAACCAAAATTAAGCATCATCAAGTTAATGTGCTTCCTAAAAGGCCATGCCCATAAGCCTGCTCTCTTCTCAAGGTATTTTAAGCAACATAGTTATCTAGTTTCATGGCCACAGAAGATTCAAAGCAGCAAACTGTAAAGATGGAGAGGTGTTATTTTAGAGTCAAGTGCAGTGGTAGCCAACCCCCCAAAAGAAAACTCTTCAAGTAGACACAGTAACAAAAAGAGTAACCACTGGGAGGTAACAAAATAACAATTATGGCACTTAACTATTCTCCAAGGTAAATTAAGTTCAGTAAGTATACTTGAAAATTCAAGGAAACAATACATTTTGAAAGATATCTATTCAAAATGAATAACACAAAAATTAATTATGCAGAGGTGAAATAACAGCTAACCAGAACTTCTAGAGGCATACAGCTGAGATTTTATTGCATCCTGCATTCAAGTGGTTTAGGGAAGTATCAAATACACACTATAACTCTCTGGTTAGGGTATGTGTGGAGGGGACAGGGATCTTTGATCCCTTCTTTTAAACCCCTGTAATCTGGTATATATTGTGTTTGAGTGTTAGTAATGGTGTAATAAACTTGTTTTCTAGGCAGAAGTAACATCTACATCCAGAATATTTAGGGAAGGAGGATCAAAGTAACTAAAGGGATATTACTACTTAATCAACAGTACTCCTTACTACATAATCAACTCCTCCATTCAAAACATAGACAGGAAGAAAATTAAGTACTACAAAACAGTCACTATAACAACCAAGCAAGTCTGTTTGCCAGGACTTGAAAAATGTGTTACTTAAGCACTCACTGTAATGAACAGTGTAATGTATTCTTTATATGACCATTAGTTCAAATATTCTATATCCTTCTTGAGTTTTCTATTTCCTTGATGTACATCAGTTATAACAAAATGTGTTAGTCTTTCCTCAGTACAATAATGGGATTTGTATGTTACCTCGTATATCTGCCAATTTTACTTTTTATATTTTTCCAACATTTATATTTTCAAACATGTAGCAACACTGAAATAATTTTAAGGATGAACAGTTGTATATCCACCACCTAGATTCAACAATTAACATTTTATTATACTTGCTTTAACCACATATCTACCTCTACCTGTATCCATCCATCAACTCATCTTTATATTTTTGTACATTTCAATGTAAATTGCAGACATCAGTACAGAGTTCGGCATGCATATAATTAACTAGAATTCAATATTTGTTTAGTTTTTTCTTTTGAGGTAAAAGTTGTATTCAAGAAATCTACAAATCTTAAGTAGATTTGCTGAGAAAGTCCCATTAGGATACAGAACATCATTATCACACCAAAAAATACCCTCATATCCTTTCCCAGCCTATCCCCACTGCCACCCTTGTGGGGACTACTACTGTTCTGACATTTTTTCCATCACAGATTAGTTCTGACTTTTTAAAAATGTCATATAAATAGATTCATACAGTGTATATTCTTGTGTAAGAATTCTTTCATTTGGCATAAGGTTTCTGAGATTCATCCATCGTTGCTGTGTTTACTCAGCAAGGAAAAGTCTGTTCCTTTTCACTGCTGAGTAGTATTCCACTGTATTTCACACTTTATTTATCCATTCTCCTACTGATGGACACTTAGTGTGTTTTCAGTTTTAGAATATTATAAATAAAGCTGCTATGGCCATTCTAGTATCTTTTTGTCAATATGTGTTTTCATTTATCCTGGGTAAACATCTAGCAGTTTAATTGCTAGGCCATAAGGCAGCATTTTTAGTTTTATAAAAGACTGCAAGACCCTTTGCTAAAGTGCTCATACCATTTTATATTCTCACCAACAATCTATTCTCAACAACTGTATGCAGTTGCTCCATAGCCAAAATTCGGTGTTGTATTTTTAGTTTAGCATGTACAACGGTATTATACTGTCATTTTATTTTGCATTTCCATAACAACTGATTGAGAATTTTTCCATGTTGGTTTATGATATAATTTGGCTGGGTCTCCATCCAAATCTCATCTTGAATTGTAGTTCCCATAATCCCCACATGTGGGAGGGACCTGGTAGGAGATAACAGAATCATGTGGGTGGTTATCCTCATGCTGTTCTCGTGATAGTGACGGAGTTCTCATGAGATCTGATGGTTTTATAAGGGGCTTTTCCTACTTTGCTTGGCACTTCTCCTTCCTGCTGCCATGTAAAGAAGGACATGTTTGCTTCCCCAGCTCTGCAGAACTGTGAGTCAATTAAACCTCTTTCCTTTATAAATTACCCAGTCTCAGGCAGTTCTTCATAGCAGCATAAGAACAGACTAATACAGTTTACATTCTCGAAGTTATAAGAAGCATAAAATCTGAACCCTTATACTTCCATTGTAGCTTGGATATTTTATTACATAGTGACTCTTTATTTCTAGTAATATTTGTCTTAAAGTCTACTGCAACTCTTATTAATATAGCTAGACTGGCTTTCTTTTGCTTAATATTTTAGCTGACACATGCGTAATATTTTTTCATTCCTTTTCCATCTTTCTATGTCCTCAGATTTTGGGTATGCTCCATGTAAACAGCATATTGCTAGATTTCATCCAGTCCAACAATCCATGCTTTATAACAGAAGACCTTGTCCACTGATACTTACAGTGTTTACTCATACATTGAGATTTTTCCAACATTGATCTTATTCTGTAATTTCTAACCATAATTTTGCTCATTTTATTCCCCTTCCTTTCTTGCTCTTGTTTAGGTTTTTTTCCTCATTCCCCTTTCCCCAACTACTGGTTTAAAAGACATACATTCTATTATTTCAGTGATCATATTTTAAATTTTAAGACTAATAAATTACTTTATCCTTCTTCCATATAATATAAAACTCTTAGAATGCTGTGATTCAAGTTTACTGTAATGAAAATGTACCTACGTGGAAAATTCTCTCTTGTTTTTCCTAGGGCTTATCATATGGAAAAGTACTGAATAAGCATACTTAAAATATGCCATCAACTGCTTTAAATTCTGTGCATGTATTCTAGATTGCATCAACATGAAATTAATAATCTATTACAAGAGGATATAAACACAATTTATTTCAAGTGAGAAAAAATTACCTCCTCCTTGTTGTATAAAGTACTGCTCCAAGTTATCACAGTCAATTTTGGTTCTACAGAAGATAATTGCTTGATCCATCTTATGTTCCTTGATTGCCCGGACAGCATACTCCCCTTTCAGGATTTTAACAGCTTCAGACCACATCTCTTGAATATCATAACAACAACAAAAACCAACAGAATTTCAATCTGAATTTGTCATGAATACACATAATTATAGTCACAGACTGACTGCTTAATTTTCCTAAAAAAGAATACCTGTTTTAATAAAAGTATTATATATAGATAAGGACAAGAAGTAAAGATAGAGTAAAACAGTAAGTTAAACCATTCATTCATTTATTTTTGTTTCTGTTAATATTTTTTATGCTACTTTATGGGGTATATAAACACCCATAACCGTACCCCTTATGAGGGAACACACACATACACACGTACAAATTAACAGAAATACATACAGCAAAACTGTTCTTATCTCTCATGAAGAACAAATCATATTCTGCCTTGCGTGAACTTCCCTAAATGCTCAATAAATGCTTTATACAATTATTTTAACTCCTTTTAAAAATAATTAATGTACTTTCTAAATCAATCTAAATACCAGAAAGTTCATACTTCACTCTACGCAGTAAAAACCTTAACACAAAAATCTAGTAATTTTTTAGTCACCATCCTCCAACTCTCTATTTTTCAGTGTGAAGCTGTGCTGTAATTGTTACTCCTCAACCACTGAATGTAAGACTTTAATTCTGTGACCCAACATATTTCTAAGGTCTCTCTGATCATCTCTAATTGTAGTCTAAACTAAGCAAAACTTATGCAAGAAAAATATAAGAAGCAATAAAAACTGGAATTTTATAAAATGCATTCTCAAACAGTGGGATGACAGATTTTCAAACAGTGTCTCTGCTCTTCTCCAACAATAAGGATAACTAAGTACGTGTCTTGTTAATTTAGAGCTACATATAAAACTGAGTTCAAATCTTTAATCAAGATTTCAGATAATTCACCATTTTGATATAGTTGAAATTCAACCATGAAGCAAGCAGAGTCTGACCCTCACCAATGAATGATCCACCTGAAACATCTCATGTCAGACATGCAGCCTAATGGGTTTAAGATCCATTCTTCTAGGTTTTCTAAGCACCAACCTTGTATCATGATGTACCTTCCTATATTTTCAAAACACTATTTAACCTGAAACAAAGAGTCTCAGCTCTGCAAAGAAGAATCTTCACTGAGGCGGAATTTAATGTTAGGCTTTTTAAAAATTGATAAATATTTAATGATATAGATTTTCAGTTTAAGAAGATGAAAAAGTTCTGGAGATGGATAGTGGTGATGATTGTACAACAATATGAATGTACTTAATGCCAATGAACTGTACACTAATAGTTAAAATGCTAAGTTTTATGTTATGTATATTCTACCACACACAAAAAAGTCAACAACTATTTCAAAACAATTTCAGTATCTTTTGCAAAGCTATAGCTAAAGAAAGTTTTCTTTCTTATGCAATATTCTTGATATGAGAAACTTACATGATATTTCTTATGGAATTCAGGGTCAATATAAAATAATCTCTCTAGAAAAATTTGCTGTTTTCCGATGATGAGAATTAGATAATCAAAAATATTTGTGGCTGGGTGCAGTGGCTCACGCCTGTAATCCCAGCACTTTGTGAAGCCAAGGCGGGTGGATCATTTGAGGTCAGGAGTTCAAGACCAGCCTGGCCAACATGGTGAAACCTCATCTCTACTGAAAACACAAAAATTAGCCAGGTGGTAGTGGCACGTGCCTGTAATCCCAGCTACCCGGGAGGCTGAGGCAGGAGAACTGCTTGAGCCTGGGAGGCAGAGGTTGTGGTGAGCCAAAATCGCACCAGTGCACTCTAGTCTGGGTGACAGAGTGAGACCCTGTCTCAAAAAAAAAAAAAAAAAAAAGTGATTCAGATGCCAGGAGACTAACATCTAAATTCAATGATTAAGGCCAGGCATGGTGGATCATGCCTGTAATCCCAGAACTTTGGGAGGTCGAGGTGGGAGGATCACCTGAGGTCAGGAGTTTAAGACCAGCCTGGCCAACATGGTGAAACCCCATCTCTACTAAAAATATAAAAAAATTAGCCAGGCATGGTGGCGGGAGATCCCAGCTACTTGGGAGGCTGAGGCAAGAAGAGAACTGCTTGAACCCGGGTGGCGGAGGTTGCCTTGAGCTGAGACTGTGCCATTGCACTCCAGCCTGGGTGACAAGAACATGACTCTGTCTCAAAAAATTAAAAATAAAAATTCAATGATTCATATTCCTCTAAGTTGACTAGTATCAGCTTTTTCCCCATTTCTTTTTTATTATTTTTGTTGCCTTTATTTCCAAATTTCCTGCTTTAATTTTGCAGGTCACCTCACATCCTTCATGAGAATAGGTAAGGTATAAATTTCATTTTCAAAATCTTTCAACACATTTGACTCTTTTAACTCACCTGGACTATTAGCACCAGGTCTTGTGTTATCTTTTGCATGTACATCATCAGTCTATCAAAAGCAAGGAATAAAAACAGGATAGAGGAGTGGTTAAATAATGATTCAGAATATATGCCATGTTTTAAAAGGGAGATTTATATGTGTCTTTAGACTGTATTTCAGATATATGTCTTCATAATATAATCTGTAGGCAAAATCATTCTTCAGATTCAGAAAAACCTTTCATTAACTATAGGTCTAAGACCACTTTTAAAGGTAATAATAATAATGAAAATGTGGTTTCTAAAATATTGTATATTTATAATAAACATAACCTTACTATATAAAGGCAAATCTAATCACAGTGAAGAAAGTGACAAGATGACCACATGAAATTGATTTTTAGAACAAAGTACATCAAGAGGACACAGATGAGGGCTCCTACTAAAATACTACTAAAAATGGAAATCATTGTATCTGAAATTAGATAAATATATGTTATTTACTTATAAAAATTGTATCAAGGAAGCTGATCACAAAAGTAATATTACGAAGACAGAAAAACAAAAGATGGAGTCCATCACTTATTCAGTGCTTTTTAAAGGTCTAAGGGTTTACGATGTATTGGACTTTTCTTTGATACAATAACTGATTGCCTTAAGCATCACTAAGAGCCCAAGGCTGACCTAGTTTATAAATTGCTTTATTCTACATAAATGTTAATATTATAAACCACTTACTCTAATGTGGCTCTTTCCAAGCCTTTCCCAGAGTCTGTCAGTTTTGGGATTTACTGGGACAACAACATGGTGTACAGTATCTGGAACAGAGTCTTCTCCTTTTAAGTCAACCCAAGTAGGAAAATGCATTATCTTCTCGGACAGTTTCTTTACATCGAAAGAATGCAAAGTGGCAGAGCAAACAATCACCTAAGAAGAGGAAACCCCAAATTGAGATGAACTTTTATAATAATAATTAATAAATCACACAAACACTGATATGAAACACAAAGTGTGCTAGCCTAGACTCCAAAGATAAGTTCAACACCTTACTCTATGTAGCGACAACTAGAGGTATGACTTTGGGCAGGTTAACCTCTCTGAGGTTCAGTTCCCTCACTGTCACATAGAAATCATGCCATCTCTTCCTCACGTCCCTACAAAAACTAAGTAAAATGAGTCATTTTTGTAAGCCAAAAATCCTGTATTACTGTCTGTCCCCTTCTCTCAAAAGCTTGTCCTTCTTAAATGCTTCCTAAGAAAGAAGGATATAACTACAGAGAAGACAACAATTTTTCAATAGCTGAAGTTATTTTTCCTTCGAACAGGAAACAGTACTAATAATCTGGAATACACACCCTAAATGTTCTACAGGACAAAGTAACTAAGAATTTTTACTTGTAGTTTTCTGCAACACCCAAGTAATTTCCTCAAATTTCCTTCTATTTCTAAAAGCAGCTTTTAAGACTGTTACCTTTGAGTATACTATTTCGTCCAGTAATGTAAAGAAAACATTTTACATAGTAATAAATTTAATGAGAGGGGACCAAACAAAAACCCTTTGACCCTGCTCATAAGCATTAATGATGGCAGCAACAGGCCGTCAGGAGCAGCTGCTGCCATCAAGCTGGCTGCAGCGGGGAGACATGAGCAGCGGCAGCAAGAGAGGCTGCAGGAGCTGCAGTGGTGGTGGTGGGTTCCCTGTGCCCCGCATCCCCAAGGCAGCTGACTGGGCCACCCCAACCTTCGCGAAGCTGGGCAGGACCCGCTCCCAGGCCCAGAGTCTCCACCACTCTGGACCCTGGCCCCGTGTTGCCGCTCTTGCCCGCCACCGCTGCGGGGAGGGCACAGAGAGAAGGCAGACAGTCTCTAGAGTCCACCCCTGGGAGGACCCTGGAGCCCACTGCCCTGGGAGCCACTTCAAAGGGGCTGGGCCGAGTCACCTGCCAGAGGGGGAGCAGTGAGGTTGGGCACAGAGGGGCAGAGAGAGAGGAGCCCTGAGATGGAGCTGGGCCCAGGGTGGTGGTGGGAGCTAGGGCAGGCAGGAGCTCCACCATCCCAGGCATGGCTGCAGCTGCCCAAGTTATGGCTGCGGACCCAGACATCTCTACACTCGGGGACCCCTAAAAGGCCCTCCCTTGCCCCCACAGGTTCGGAGATGTCTGCTTCCACTGCCTGGCCTCTCCCTGCTGTCAACACCCACTCTGATCACAGAACAAAGTTAAGGCTGAGGTTGGGCACTGTCTCAAGCTTGGGCCAGCTGGGTGTGCACACTTGAGGTAGCACTGATACACCAACCCACTGCCACTTTGGCCCCTTCCAGCCTTTGGGCGCCAGCAAACACGGGAGGAGGGCCAAGGCAGGCTGAGGACAGCCCAGTGCTGGCCTGCACGCGTCCCTTGGCATGAACAGTCTGGGCACCATGAACAGCAGCAGGAGGCAGACAGGCTCCTGGGCGGAAGGGGGCTAGTCCCCGGTGAAGCCCCACCTTCAACTGGGGAAGACCTGAAGCCTCGGGGCCAGGCCACCAGCCCCACAGGGAGCCGGTGCCCATGCCAGCGCCTGGAGGTACCCACCCTGCCACAGCCAGTGTGCCTGGCTGTGTGCCATGGCCAGACCCCACGTTCGCTCATACACCCCTCACCACTCCGCGCCTGGCTCACCCTTGGGAGGCATGGGGTCCAGGCTGGTAGTGAGAGCTGAGCACAGCCTGCCAGGCCAAGTGGGTGGAACTGAGCAAAACCCGGGCAAGGGCATCACTAGCCGCAGAGGTTTCCAGCCAGAAAAGCAACACCCCCTGGGATCCCATTATACATATACATTATACATAACATTATACATAACAATTGTTTACATGCATTTTAAGATGCATTGATAAATTTTATACCTGAAGTCTTTTTCCATCAGAGGTAACCTGAGGAATCTGATTGTGCATCCTATTTATAAAATCAGAATAACCTTGAGAAAGAAGCCCATCCTGCATGAGAAGCAAAGAATAAATTAAGTTTTTAATCAGTATGGAAGAAAACGTAAGTTTTAATCAGTATCAAAAATCTTTTTTCTAAATCAAACAAAATATAAGGAAACTAATTCATGCATATACATAGTCCTATATTTTCAAAATTATTTTGTTGGATAAAGATAATTTATAAATTCAATTTTAAGTTCCTTGTGACTAAAATATGAAAAAGTGACAATAAGCAATCCAAAACCATAATCTAATAATCTAGAATGAAAATTTTAGTCAACAGCTTCTAACATATATCCTTCAACAGACTTTTCATATAAAAAATTAAAAACCCTCAGTGCTGAGGAACTAGGTAACCCAACCTGAAAATGATTTGGAAGTATGTCTAAGAGACTCAAACACATTTATGTTCTTCCAGATGGTCTACATTTTGTATCTCTGACACAAGGAACAAATTTATAGTATGTAGAAAATGTATGTACAAACAAAGCTGGTTATTTGGAGCAAAAATCAAATCTGCCTACATACCTAGAAATAAGAGTAATTAAATGTACCATGAAGTAGCCATATAATAGACCACTAGACAGCATTTATAAATTATGTACAATTACAGGAAATACTTATGACATTACATTTTTAAAATTTTTCCCAGATTCCTCATATCTTGATTTCAACTACATAAAATAATATATAACTAAAAAGTATATGAAAATATACCAAACTGATAACAATGATTATCTCTAGGTAGTAGGATCATGACTGAATTATATTTCTTCTTCATTTTATATATTTTATCTCAAAAAATATAAGTAAACTTTTTAAAAAGTATGATTATATTTCAACATACAGCTTCATCCAGGACCAGGAATCTAACTTGAGATAAGTTCAGCTTTCCAGTTGACACCAAGTCATCTAGTCTTCCCGGAGTACCTACAACTATATCTACCTGAAAAACAGCAAACCAACCACTTAATGAAAACTAAAGAAACAGTGTAATTACCTTAAAATAGCAACCAATAACTGTCTTTTTAATAAAAACATGCATATTGAAGTAGTCAGTCAACTCTAAATTTATAAAAAAAAAAAAGGAGTTACAGATAATGCCATATGTTCAACTGATACTTGGTTTGAAATTAATGTGAAGATTTTGACCAAAATTGATTTTGACATCCTTAACTGATATACATTCTAATGCATAAAATTTATATTTTCCAAGCAAAAATCTGATGAATTCACTGGAACTCAATGGAACCTAGAGTTCAAGTCCCAGTTCCACCACTACTCTGCTCTGTGACCTTAATTTATTTAATCTCCTCTAGTACCAATTTTCCCATTTTTGAATTGGGGGAAGACCTTCTCTTTTTCAAGATGGTTGTGATAATTAAGAGATAAGATGCGTAAAGCACTAGACGCAGAGTGTCCCAGGTGCTCAATAAATTTGGTTATAGTTAATAGTAATGGTGATCAGACTGTCCAGGAAAACAGTAATAGTTACTATTTGTCAAGTACTTATAATGAACAGGCACTCTGCAAAATGTTTTACAAGTACATGTTTTATTTCATGTTACCACTAAGGTAAATACTACTATAATCATCCCTATTCAATGAGAAAACAGAAGTTTAGAATACTAAATAAAAATTTTCAAACATACATAGAAGAGAACAGTGAGCCTCGGTGCCAGTACAAACAGTTAACATTTTGCATTCTCCCACACATATCTTGTAGTCAAGTCCATAGGTATGGTGATTAGACACACAGGTTTCAGAGTAAAGTTCTACCTATGAGTTGTATGATCTTAGGTAAGTTACTTAATATTTGATATAAGCCCTCTTCTTAATCTGTAAAAATGGGGAAGAGTACCATCTCAGAGGATTATTGTAAGTACTGAGTAAGAACATGTTATGTTTTTAGTACAGTGCCTGACCCATTTCTAGAAAGCAGTCAATAAAGATGAGGTATTTTTAAAGTGTGTATATGGGCCGGCGCGGTGGCTCGCGCCTGTAATCCTAGCACTTTGGGAGGCCGAGGCAGGCAGATTGCCTGAGCTCAGGAGTTCAAGACCAGCCTGGGCAAAATGGTGAAACCCTGTCTCTACTAAAATACACACACACACACACACAAAATTAGCCGGGCATGGCGGCGTGCACATCTGGTCCCAGCTACTCAGGAGGCTGAGGCAGGAGAACTGCTTGAACCTGGGAGGCAGACGTTGCAGTGAGCTGAGATCACACCACTGCACTCCAGCCTGGGCGACAGAACGAGACTCCATCTCCAAAAATAAATAAATAAATAAATAAAAATATATAAAGTGTGTATATGATGTATTTATGTGAGCACAAATAAGGTATTACATAAGATCATTCAGTAAACCAGACAATTCAAAACCTCTACTCCTTAATTGACAGGCATTAAAAAACAACACTTCCATTCTTTTTTACCTGTTTTCTCCACCCTGTACTAAAAATATAGTTTTCTATTAGCAAAGTTATTCCTCTAGTTCCATTACTTCAATATCTCACCCCTCGAATAAACAGAACTTTTAACTTGATCCAATATGAGGCACTTATTATCCCATGAAAAATAAGGCAGACATTTCTGAAGCTATTGTTTCATCTGCACTGATAATTACAAGCAAGTTCAACCTAGAAAATATTGTCTGAAAATGTGAAGATAAAATCTGTCCAATGTATTAAGAATCTACTATGTGCCAAACACTGAGACAGGTGCTGTACACAGCAGTGAACAAAATACCATCTGGTTCTATGACATCAGTTTAGTACAGTATTCTAACCACGTGAGCTTCCTCCTTCTGAATTTCAGCAGGTAAAGTGGGCATGAAGACAGACACAAGGCCTCTCAGGGTTTTGTTTTGTTTTTTTAAGTCAGTTAGATCAGAAAAGCCTGTGAGACATCTTTATTTATATGACCTCAATGGCACATGTTGCATAATATCGTAAGACTAAAAGATCAGAAAACTAAAATTCTTCTACTCTCTCATTGCCAAGCTGACTTCTGCCCCAGCATAAGACCCAACACAGGGCTAAGGCTGAACCAGAGTGTGGTGGAAGATAACAGAAGCAGAGAATGTAAGACAGAGAGAAGAACAGATAAAGATCATATTAGATCCCCTAAGAAGTAGAGTAGAATTGAATTCTGCAAAGAATGCTCTGGAATAACACTACCTTTCCAATTGCTTCAAGTTAGTACCAAATTTTGAGACATCCTGATGAAAGCAGATTTCATTCCCTAAAAGCTCTATAAGCTTTAGGAAAATAGGAATTGAGAAACATATTATCTTATGGGAAAAATGGGTTTGAGGAAGCAAGATTGGGAATAAACTTATTAAATCTCTCTTACAACCACTAAAATAAAATAAAACACACTAAATGTTTCAGCTCATTTTCTGCTGTTTTAACAGAATATCACAAAGTAGATAATTTATAAAGAAAAGAATATTTGTCACATTTCTGGAGGTTTGGGGAAGTTCAAGAGCATAGTGCCAGCAGCAACTAGTGAGGGTCATCTCATGGCAGAAAGGAGCAACAAAGAGAGGAAAACGGGCCGAAACTTCTGCAATAACTAACCCGCTCCTACAGCAAAGGCATTAACCCATTCATGAGGACAAAGCCCTCGCGATCTGATCATCTGTTAGAAGCCCCCGCCTTCCAATACCATTATATGGGCAATTAAATTTCAACATGAGTTTTGGTGGGGACATTAAAACCATAGCACTAAATAAAAACATATCAAAGCAATATTACTCATCTTAGAATAGTATTAACAAGTATGGTAATATGATTCTTTGCTCTTAATATGGCATACCAGGTCAAATGTAAAGTCTGTGTGGCACAAAATTTAGTTTGACAAGAGCACTAATGGAATTGGAGAAAGGACACAATTGCTTGTCATGACTCAATATCGGATGGTTTAGCTTCAATGATTAAATATTTAGGAAAGGAAATAAAAGAGAAATTTATAAGCTGTAAGTTATTTCACACACGAAAAATATTTCATGAAGTCCTACCTTCACAGAACTGATAAACAGTTAAAAATTTCCTAAACTTTGGCCGGGCGCAGTAGTTTACTCCTGTAATCCCAGCACTTTGGGAGGCCAGGGCGGGTGGATCACCTGAGGTCAGGAGTTCAAGACCAGCCTGGCCAACATGGTGAAACCCCATCTCTACTAAAAATACAAAAAAATTAGCCAACATGGTGGCGGGTGCCTGTAATCCCAGCTACTGAGGAGGCTGAGGCAGGAGAACTGCTTGAACCCAAGAGGCAGAGGTTGCAGTGAGCCAAGAACATGTCATGGCACTCCAGCCTGGGTGACAAGAGTGAAACTCCTTCTCAAAAAAAAAAAAAAAAAAAAAAAATTCCTAAACTTCTTCTCCAATAGTGGAGATCAGATCCTCTTAGCTTTGTCCTTCGTAATGGCATGGCTGAGCACAGCCTTTGCAACTTCCTCTTACACATAACTGAACTCATGTCTCTCCTCACTGGAACTATTACCCACTGTCTTATCATTATTCATTCTTCCCAAGAGTCACTGCGGGAACTTCTACCCTTCTCTGCAATCTATTTCACCTCTACTTTTGTTCTTAACTCCAGTTTCTTCTTTTTCACTTATCTCCCCAAAAAGAATGACTCTTTACCCATGAAGGCCAGAAGGAAATTCTCAAATGTTCAGAGGGTAAACAACAAAAAATCATGTATGCTGGAATTTTGCCTGAGAGGTCTGGGAGAGACTTTGTATACTTCTGGGAGAAGAAAAGGCGCACTTGCAAGATGTCTTTGAACAAACACACTCTTCTGACCTTGCTCTAATTTCAGCCTCACTTAAATTTTCTTGAAACAAAACAGAGCTGTATTGCTAAAACGACAGCCCATGACATTATGTTTTAAAAATTAAAACTACAACTTACTCCATTTTCCAAAACAGAGAGCTGATCCCGGGCTGCAACACCTCCAATTATCAGAAGCTCCCTGAAATAAATATCAAGATGATAATATAAAAAAAAAAAATTAAAGTCTGCTTTACATTGTTTGATCTGCATCCATTTATTTTAGGTGGAAATTAAGGCTGAGAAAGTAATTGAGGAAAAAAGCCTACAATAAAACAAGTCTGGGGAAGGTGCGAAACAAAGCAGTTAAATCCCTGTAGCTGTATCTATTGCTGAAGTGCGGTAAAGTCACGAAAGAGAATGTGTGAGCTTTTAACATGGAAAAAATTATTCTCATCTACATATTCTTCTACATTAGGATAATTCAAGGTTCTTTAAAACCTGGTTTCAATCTATGTTTTCAGACATATATACTTGTATGTATATAAAATGCCCTGAAGGAATATACAAAAATCAATTTAAAACGTTGCTTCCAGAAAGGATAACTAGAAATTGGGGAAAGGAGTGAAAGAAGACTCACTTTTCACAGTACCCTTTTGTGTTTGAATGTTTCTCATTTCAACGACTGGCCAACTGGCACTGGGACACATGGATATGCACATGCAAAAGACTGAAGTTAAAAACCCTTTCTCATGCCATACACAGAAATTAACTCTAAATGTATCAAAGACCTAAATGTAGAACCTAAACATAAAACTCAGAAGACAACACAAATAAAATTTTCATGACCTTGGGTTAGGCATAGTCTATCTTAACTACAACATCAAAACACCATGACAAAAGAGAAAAATAGATAAATTGGATTTCATCAAAATTAAGACTTCCAAAGGATAGTATCAGGAGAGTAAAGGCCAGATGCAGTAGCTCACACCTATAATCCAGCACTTTCGGAGGCGGAGACACAAGGATTGCTTGAGGCCAGGAGTTCGAGACCAGCCTGCACAACATAGCAAGACCATGTCTCCACAAAAAATAAAATTAGCCAAGCACTGTGGCACTTGCTTGCAGTCCCAGCTACTCTGGAGGCTTAGGTGGGAGGATTGCTTGAGCCCTAGAGTTCGAGGCTGCAGTGAGCTATGAGGCACCACTGTACTCCAGCCTAGATGACAGAGTGAGACCTCATCTCAAAAATAAAACCAAAACCAAAAAGAATCACCCGGAGGAGCTGCTTTTCTTAAAAAACAAACAAATAAAAAAAGATTCTAATTCCTATTCTCTGGAAATTCTGATTCAGTATATCCAGGGGAGGGAACCAATACATTTTATATTTTTAAATGAGGTCCTCAAGTTCCTAGGTTTGGACTATTGTCCTAAACTATCATTTTTTTTTCCAACAATACTTTTACTTTTATCCACATTTATAATCAGATATATTTATCCCTATAAACTTGGCAGAAGGTAAACACACATACACATGATAATTGATGCTTACATGCAAAGCACTGTAGGGTTGAAGAATATAAAAGAACCACCCCTGCTCTAAGGAATGTAAAACTGAGTTAGAGAAAAGCTTTGCATATTCAAAGCAAGAAACTTAAAGCAAGTATAGCTCTAAAAAGGAAATAAAAATTAAGAAAATTAAAAAGTAAGGAAAAGTAACACATGACAGTATGTAAGGATCAGGGAAAGGCATGTACAGTCAGTGTATCAGAGGAGGGGCAGACGGCTGGGCTGGGACAGCCAGCTTAGCTTCATTCAAAGATCATGACTTCAGCTGGGTTTTAAGAAAGAAAATGTCCATTTGTACCGAATACCAAACAAGTGGCCCATGACTTTACCATCTTAACCAATAAATTGATTTTATTATTCATCTTCCCCTCTAACTTTTGTCTATAATCATGTTCATTTTTATACATAATCACAGCACAAAAATCAATTCACACTAGCATTTTACATTCTTCCCAAATCCTTTTATAAAGAGGTACCTGAGTTTCTTACACTAAGCAGATGCCCTGGTTACATGGTATGCTCAAGGCATTTATTGTATGTTTTGTTTCTCTCCCCTCCACACTATCCCCACACTTTCACACTTAATTCTGTGAAAGGAAGATTAATTTTCATTGTTGAAGCCCTGGCTCCCAGCCTAAAACTTCACATATGGAAGGTAGATGAACATTTGCTGAATAACGAACATGCATCAACCTTCAAAACAAAATTAGAAATTATTTTACATAATTTATCCCTAAATAAGTTTGTTCAACCTGTAAATAAGATCAATATTAAAAAGACAGGCCTACCTGGCACAGTGGCATGTGCCTATATTCTCAGCTACTCGGGAGGCTGAGGCAAGAGAGAGAATTCCTTGAGTCTAGGAGTTCAAGGCTACAGTGTAGGAAGACTGAACCTGTGAACAGCCACTTAATTCAGCCTGGGCAACATAGCGAGACTTCATATAAAAAAAAAAAAAAACTAAAAAAAAAAAAACAGGCTTTTGTGATGTCAAAATATTCAAAGCTTCTGAAATTTGATAGTGGTGACAGTTACACACCTTGTGAATATACTAAAAACCAATGAACCAAGAAACATTTGCTTTTTTTTTTTTTTTTTGAGATGGAGTCTTACTCTGTTGCCCAGGCTGGAGTGCAATGGCGCAATCTTGGCCTCAATGCAACCTCCACCTCCTGGGTTCAAGCAATTCTCATGCCTTGGCCTCCCGAGTAGCTAGGATTACAGGCCTCTGCCACGAAGCCCAGCTAATTTTTGTATTTTAGTAGAGATGGGGTTTCACCGTGTTGGCTGGGCTGGTCTTGAACTCCTGACCTCAGGTGATCCGCCCGCCTCGGCCCCCCAAAGTACTGGAAATACAGGCGTGAGTCACCATGCCTGGCTGAATTGTACACTTTCAAATAATGAGTTTTATGGTGTGTGAATGTTTCAAGTTTAAAAAGTAATTAAAGACAAAATTAACAAAAATCAAGTGTCAAATTGACTAAGAGAGTGTATTACTTATATGGTATAGCCTTCTTCAAAGTCAAAGGGATTGCTACTGAGCAAGGTCACTTTAATTTATGGTATCCTTCCAATGGTGGAAAGAGTCTTATAACTAGACAGTGACCAATCTGAATGTCCAAATGGAAGAAAGCCACCACCGTGATGCAGTCTAGAATAAACCTCACCAAGTTTACTAACATGCTAGAAATAGAGTGGCACATTTTCTATACAGATTTAGGGAAGAAATAAATTTAACAGTGAATGAAACGCTCTCTTCAAAAAATTGTTAGGGCCAGGCAGTAGCTCATGCCTGTAATTCCAGCACTCTGGGAGGCTGAAGGAGGAGGATCATTTGCACCCAGGAGTTTGAGACTAGCCTAAGCAACATAGTGAAACCCTATCTCTACAAAGGTGGCATGTGCCTGCAGTCCCAACTACTCAAGTGGGAGGACTGCTTGAGTCCAGGAGGTCAAGGTTGCAGTGAGCTACAATCATATCACTACACTCCAGCCTGGGCGACAGATTGAGATCCCGGTCTCAGAAAAAAAAAACAAAAATTAGATTTTTACTCCAATGCTGTTTGACTAACCATGACTTTTCATGTAAGAGACACAGGAAAAAAAAATCTCAATTTAAAAAAAATCATACTTATCATTTAGCAAACAAACAGGAGTTTTATATGGAAATTATTAAAGTATATTTACATACTCACACACGTGTATTATGTATACACACTGAATTTCTACTTCATGTTTCTCTACCTTATTCTTCTTCCAAAAAACTTCAAACCAAAAGACGATAAGCATTTCAGCACAAAAGGAAGATTTACCTTAATTTAGGATTATCAATATATTTCTTAAACTGCTTGATGTTATTCAAAGTTTGTTCAGCTAACTCCCGGGAAGGTTCAACAATGAGAGCTTTCGGAGCATTGGGGAGAAACTTTGTTTGTGTCACCTGTGCATTACCTTAGGGAATAAAAAAGATGAGAACACATTCAAAGCACACTTTATAATACTGTTACTTACAAAACATTAGGACGAATATTCTAATATCAACATTTTACATAATAATTGTCAAAAAGTAGAGAAGACAGTCAAACAAAATAAAGCTTAGATTTCTAAAACAAACTAAGGCTACTTTAAATTATAACTATTTGGGCTGGTGGGGTGACTGACACCTGCAATCCTAGCACTTTGGGCGGCCCAAGGTGGGACGATCACTTGAGCCCAGGTATTCAAGGCTGCAGTGAGCTATGATGGCGCCACTGCACTCCAGCCTGGGTGACATAGTGAGATCCCCTCTCTTAAAACAACAATAAAAATCTACTTGGAATAATTCTAATTGATTGATATGTCTACAAAAATGACTCACTTGTTTTGTGACAAAAAAGTTATGAAATATACTTTAAATATTAGATATACAATGGATAAGAGTATAAACTTGGAAGTCAGACTGCTTAGATTTGAATTCAGTTCTACCACTTATTTGCTCTGTGACCTTGGGCAAATCACTTAAAGTCCCTATTCATTAGGTTGTCTGTAAAATGGGAAAACTACTACCTTATAGGGTTGTTGTGAAGACTAAACCATGTAAAGCACTGAATGTGGTGCCCTGGCACTGAATAAGCACACATTCTATAAATATTAGATATCATTACCATTATGATTGCGATCCCAAAATGCCTACACCGAAACAAAATACTTAAGAGTTTATGAACTAGGTTTTAAAAATGAATTTTACTGCTGTGTTAAAAAAAGATGTGTGACTAAACCAGCAAGGAAAGTATATGTAACTCACTATGAGACGCCTTACTTACTGGAGTTCTCATCAATTATTTTCACTATTCTAGAATCCTTACCCTTGCAGGTATAATACCTGAGTGCTGCGATTTGACAATGTAACCATCCGGTGCCTTGGAAAGAGCAACAAAGCCATCTTTTGGTGGAAACTTAAATTCCTCTTCACCGAAGTTAAATTTCAGTTCAGCATTCTAGCATTGAATAAAACAGAAAATTAAAATTCTTACCCTAATTGAAAACCATCGTATACAAAATAATGAAGAGTAAGCAGCTTACAACCACAGCAAATTTTTTCTAACTAGATTCCTAATTACCTTCAAAACACAGGCAGGAAAGAGGGCTTGGTTTTTCATATGTGGTGGTATTTCAAATGCCAGACCAAGATCTTTTCCTTAAAAAATGAGAGAGAGAGAGAGAGAGATTAAAACAATCAGAAAAGACCTTCCTCATGCTGGCAATGTCAAATCTACCAGCTTACCTGCATTCATGCCTCTCTCCTGTCACTATGGATAAACTGTGCTGCCTAAGGCCAGCTTCTTCATTTTTTTACTTTACTCCTGAAACTGTCACCTCTACCCCTCTACGTTTTTCATTACTCCCTGTCTACAAGTTCATTTCCATTAGACATTCCAAAGCATATAAACATACTCTCACAGTAAAACACACAAGAAAACCTCCCTTGAACTCACCTCTCCCTCCATTTACCTTCCATTTTTCTCCTCCCTTTTGTAGTGAAACTCCGATTTCCATTTACACTGTATCCACTTTCTTTCATCTCATTCTCTATTGAACTGGCTCCTTATTAGGAGGCTCCCCACCCTCACCCCTTTGCTCCACCAAAACAGCTCTCTAATGCTTTCCACTTGTCAAATGCAGCAGTTAATGCACATTCTTCATCTTGCTAGACTAGACCCATCCGCAGCACTGAACACAGTGATTGCTCCCTGATCCTTCAAACACTTCCTTCACCGGGACTGTAGGACCCATGCTTTCTTGGTTCTCCTCCTGGCCTTCCTCCTCATTCCCCTCTGCTGGATTCTCCTCAATTTGCTGACCCCTAACCACAGGAACCCAGGCCTCAGATCTCTTCTTCTCTTTAACTACCCTCAATCCCTAGGCAATCTCACCCCACCCTCCAATGTGTCTTCAACAAAGCAGCCAGAATGGTACTGTTAAACTAAAGACAGATGATACCACCCCTCTGCTCAAAACCCTCATGGCTTTCCATTTCACTCAAAATAAAAACCAAAGTTTAGATCATGGCCCATATGGCTCTCCATGGCCTGGCCTCACCACCTCACTGATCTAACATTCTACCACCGTCCTTTATCCCCAGAGCGCTCCAGATCTAGTGGCTTCCTCGCTGTGACTCAGATACCTCAAGCACGCTTCCATCTCAGGGCATCCACATTTACTATTCCCTCGGTCTGAAATGCTCTTTGCAGAAATCTGCATGGCCTACCACCCAACTCATTTGGATCTCTACTTAAATGTCCCTTATCAAGCCTTTTGACTGCCCTACACAAAAGCACAAACCCCCAAACCGCTATGACTCTCCACTTCCTTCCCCTGCTTTATACCCTCCTTCACAGCACTTATTACCACCTAACATGGTATTACATGTCTGTCTTTCACCACTAGTGTGTAAGCCCCAAATGTCTATTCCATTTTCTTCTGTGCCTCCAGTACTTACCAGGGTACCTTACACATAGTCAATGCTCAATAAATATTTGTTCAAGTAAAGGCAGGGAGGGAGTGACAGGGATTTGAAAAACAGGGTGGGGGGATTTTTAAAAATCACAATTATTGAATATCATGTATCTTTTCACTACTAAGATCCATATACAGCTTACCATTTTTGGAGAACTTGACATGTCCCTTATCTATATCTAGGTAACATCCAATGGTATCATGCATAGTGAATTCCTAGAACACCAGAAAGTCAAATGCTATTAATAGAAAGCAAATTCTTAAATAAAGTTAAAATATAGCTGCATCAAAAGTATGTGTTTCAAAATAATTATTTAAATCAAAAATGCCTATTAGAGCATATGACATATACAATAGTACAAGCATTTGACAGGCTTATTAGAATCAACATATTTAGGCTCATTCACACTACTGTAGATTTCAGCTCACCAGACGAACTATATTTAGATTCATCATGATCAATAATAAGAAATGAGAATAACATGTATCAAAGCCAAAATCAAAATGAGGTGAAAAGAGAAGACAACGTAATGTATTTTGGAGGGGATAACAAATGGCATAAAAGAAAAATTATAACTACTATATATTTATCTAGCTTGACAATATTTCTTCACTAAAGTCCAAATCCAAACTTTCTGTGGAAAATATACAGAAAATCTGCTCATTTTGAGAATCATTTCTATACCCTCATTCTGTCATGAGTGATTAAGTATGCAAGAAAACTTACTTATGCTATGTTGAAGTCATAACATAATCGCTTACCTCTCCATAATTATCAAATTGTTTATTATGGGATTTCTTTCCTGTTCCACCAAAGCCAAATCCAAACTTGTCAGTACCTAGATTTAAAAAATATTTTACTTTTCTGGTAAGAGAAAATATAAAATTAAAAGACCTCTAAAAGAAGTAATTTTATTCACACAGTATGTCCATTTCATAAACCCACAGGAAAACTATTCCTTAAGTTTCTGAATCCTGCAAAAAACTAAACAGTGCTTAGGCCATAGAGCGTGTGTGAGACTAGGGACACCAGTGATACTGCATCCCTCGCTGCTTTGGCCACTAAGAAATTCAGATGCAAGTTTACAATAACATGAAGCATCTATATGGTACTGTGTGGTACAGATTCATGCACACTAACTTTACCCTGACTCCATTCATATTCTTATCCCTCATTTCATACTGCTATAATATCTGTACTTTTTGTAAGTTCCTTCAAATCCTTTTTGGAACAGGGTGGGGTACAGATAAATACTGTTTCCATGTCTTTAAAATAAAACCTTTTTATGGTTAAATTTATTATTTTGCTTCCCCAAATAATAAAATGTTATCCCCCAAATGTAAATCAATCAATTCAGTTATTTTAGAAACACTTACCTAGGTCCAAAGAGGCCTGCATGGTAGACCACCCGACCCTGCATAACCCTTGGTCATGACAGGATACTTCATAGTAGTGTTTCCCTACAAGGGTAAAATACATTGAGGTTTATATAAATCACACACACGATTCATTTACCATGAAGCCATCTTCCCATTGTTTCTGAATTACACTGGTATGTACCAAATGAAGAATTATAGGTATATTTGTACCATCAAACACCTTCCCAGATCCTCGACTTAAAGCTATTTTTAAAAACTCATGGGCCAGGCATAGTGGCTCACGCCTGCAGGCAGCACTTTAGGAGGCTAAGGCAAGCAGATCACCTGAGGTTAGGAGTTCAAAACCAGCCTGGCCAACATGGTGAAACCCATCTCTACTAAAAGCACAAAAATTAGCCAGGCATGGTGGTGGGCGCCTGTAATCCCAGCTACTTGGGAAGCTGCGGTAGGAGAATCGCTTGAACCCGGGAGGTGGAGGTTGCAGTGAGCCGAGATGGCACCACTGCCCTCCAGCCCGGGCCCTCCAGCCCGGGCGACGTGCGAGACTCCATCTCAAAAACAAACAAACAACAACAAAAAAACCCTCATGTGTTAATACCTTGCCTCAAAAGTTTACGCAAGTGCAGATGCTGTTCAAATACCTTTCATTAATCCTTTAGTAGCTCTACACCCATGCCATTCCTTTACTTCTCTGCTTTGACAACAAAGACCATCTGACCCAATTGCTGGATTTGAGAAGAAAACACAGAAAAACACGTCAGTACAGGTTTTATAAATCATACATTCCCACCCCCCACCACCAAAAAAAATCATTCGGTCTCACTAACAAGATGATTCCTTCATTTGTTGCAATGTTCCAGAGACTGAGACTTACTGATTCCTGAGTGACAGTAGTATTTCCCAAGTGTAATTAACCATTTCATTCCCTGGGTGTCCTTGGCTAAGTTGGGGGCTATTTTCTATGCTGCCATCTGTTAACTAAGGTAAGATTTTACAGCAACAAGTCTAGAAAGGATTCAACACAGCTCTTAACCTGACTTGCACTAATAGTAGTGGCACCATCAATACAAATGTGTTTAGATAACTATTCTCTGGAGTCCTTTAAAGAAACGTACTCAAGGATGATGCACAACTCGCTCATCAATATTTGTCCTGATTTTATACTTAAATTAGAGCTTGAGTGACTATATAACTAAAAGATAACAGAACTGTCTCTAGCTTGTTCCTCAATCCATGGAAGAAACCATATGGGAAACTAGGAGAAAGCATGAATAAATAAGCATGTATTTGTTACTTGCTAATATTATAAGGGCTCTAAAAGATGAGGTATATTCTATACTATACATCATGATCAGTCTCAGTGATGTCCACATAGTAGATGCTAAATGGTTTTAAGTAAAGATTCAGCTTTTTGTCTGTACTGGAAAAAAACTATAACTTCTGTCCTGGTTCATCTTTCCAACTCGTATTCTGTACTTGAAAGTAGAACAAACTGTTAAGCACCTCAACACACATCTTCCTACACTTTTCAGAAATTTAATTATTCAAAGTATGAATTCTTACCCATATGGGTACTGAATTATGTAGAACTGAACTTCTGAAAAGTTATCTAGGAGCTTCCAGGATAGCTGAACACATGACGGTTCCTGAAGGGTGTCATGCCCAGGGAGGGGAGAAGCTCCAAGCCCCTTCCCGTACTTCAGCTTATGCATCTCTTCATCAGTATTCTTTATAATAGCTTTAAAAATAAACCAGTAAACATATTTCCCCGAGTTCTGTGAGCCACTCTAGCAAATTAATTGAACCTGAGGAAGGAATTGTAGGAACCCTGATTTATAGCCAATAGGTTAGAAGCATAAGCCACAACCTGGGCATCAGATGCGGGGAACAGTCTTGTGTGACTGAACCCTCAACCTGTGGGATATGATGCTATCTTCATGAAGACGGTGTCAGAATTGAATTGAATTACAGTTCTCAGCTGGAAGAAACCATAATGGGAAAGTAGGGGAAACCATGAATAAACAAACATGTGTCTGTTACTTACTCCATCAGTTCTCAACTGGTAAATGCTGAGAACTGACTGCTTGCTTGACTTGTGGGAAAAAACCCCACACATCTGCTGTCAGAAGCATGCTGAGAGAGTATACAGGGAAAATGGAGTTTATTTATTTCTCTATATTCTCAGAATTGGTGTCAGAATCAGGGTTTGCTAGAACTGCCTTGGCTCACAGAACTGTGGTTTGGAAAGAAAAAGGATAAAAGGGTAGGGGATGAGGAACTTTAGGTTTCTTGGTGGCCACAAGATCACCTATGGTATGGAGCCACAGCTGTGCTACACACAGTTACTAATGATAAAAATTATCAGTGGAATTTAGAGTTGGATCCAACTCCTGGGGAGCTGGTTCACTGGAAGCATAAGAAAACACAAATAAGAACCCGTGAAGCGGAGCTTGCAGTGAGCTGAGATTGCGCCACTGCACTCCAGCCTGGGCAACAGAGCGAGACTCTGTCTCAAAAAAAAAAAAAAAGAAAATGCAAATAAGAAAAAAAGTATACAGTCCTTTGGTTACTATTATCTGTAATAGCTAAAATGAAGTAAAAGAGTGCTGGGTCAGCCCTTGATGTGAGACTACATTCAGATTTCAGTCCATCTGAGCTTTGGACACCAGCTTCAAAGCTGACCCCCAAGGGAAAAATTATGCAGGGCCAACAAAAAGTACTTCTAAGACCTGTGGTCTCCAAGAAGGCAGTAAATGTGGGGAAGAGCAAAACCAAAACACTCTGAAACTGGAGGGTATAGTGTGAAGGAACTGTTACATTTTGTAGATCAGTATCATAAGCTTCCTGAGGAGTCTTTACTAAAATGCATTCTGAGAGTAACTGCTTTAGGAAAGTATCCTTAGTTTTAAATGCAGCAGAATAGAAGGGCATATTTGAGTTGATGCAGGTCTCGCTGCTCACTATGGAACAATCACAGATGGCTCTATGCATGATGGAGGTTATTCCCAAGTGAACAGCCAGCCTGGTGAACTGGATAAAAGCCACTGTAAGGTCTGTTAACCCCAAGAAGGAGGACTGTCCAACTCCACCTATAAATACTTTCTTTTATAATTTCTGCATTTTCTATTTGGGTTAGGAAAGTTTTGCCACTGCTAAATTATACATGTAGTTTTCTGTATTCAAATTCATACATATATATTTAAGTCCTAAATACATACGGAATTTATTTCTAATTATGATATGAGATAGAAGTCAATTTTATATTGCTCCAGATGGATCGTGTCAGCACCCTTTACTTAATAAACCATCCTTTTGTCTCACCGAAATGAAATATAATTATTTTTCCTGCATATAACTTCTCATATGTGCTGAGATTTATTTCCATTATGTTCCACTGTCTATTCCTATGTCAGTTCTATACTGTTTAATGATAGTGACTAAATTCTAATATCTGGTAAATTAAATCTTAATCTTATTTACTTGGTGTTCTCATGTATTATTTTTTAAAGTTTCTGAATTACAAATGAGCTGATGGAAAGTCTATCCACTTACCAAAAGCAGATCCTCTGTCATATGGGTTCATCTGCCATTTGTTCAGCACTAAACAAATTAAAATAAGAAAAGTTACCCACAGATATATAAAATTTAAAATGCTTGGCTGGGTGCGGTGACTCACGACTGTAATCTCAGCACTTTGGGAAGCTGACATGGGTGGTTCACTTGAGGTCAGGAGTTCAAGACCAGCCTGGCCAACGTGGTGAAACCTCATCTCTACTAAAAAAAAAATACAAAAATTAGCCAGGCATGGTGGCGTGTGACTGTAATCCCAGCTACTCGGGGGGCTGAGGCAGGAGAATCGCTTGAGCCCAGGAGGTGGAGACTGCAGTGAGCCGAGATCGAGCCACTGCACTCCAGCCTGGGCGACAGAGCGAGACTCCATCTCAAAATAAATAAATAAATAAATAAATAAAATAAAACACTCTATTAAAAAAAAACAAGTATTTTATGTACCTTAATTCCTCTAGATTCAATATGGTTTTATATATTATTTAGAATACACAAGTAAAACTTGTTTTTATTACAAGTAAAAATGCAACTGAAAAATCAGACATGTTGAAGATAATCATCACTGGTCTATCTGGACCTAAAACCTTTTCTCCTCACTTGCTTGCTTCAGTGTGCTCTCTATCAGATGATACTGATCTCTGTCCTTACTCCTAGGTCACTATTAAAATGAAGTTTAAGTAACCAAACAAGTTGACTTCAATTATAAAGGAAATAACTGATCAACATTTCAGAGTCTAATTATCTTGTAACTATCAAAAAAAAAGCAAGTCCTTTATCTTAATTCAATACCACATTCAAAAGTCACACATTTTTTAATCCTCCTTTTTATAAGATTGGCATTTTCCTTTTCTGACACACCTTAATAGTTTGTTAAGATGTATGTATACGTATAAACTAAGAATTGTAATAAAGAGAGCCCTACGTGCTTTCTAGACCAACTTTCCACTCACGGTAGAAATCCTTTCTAGATTATTTCTGGTCAAAAGATATCCATCATCAGCTTAAACACTTTGAACATTGTAGAAATAACTTTGAGGTTCTCCCTTGCATCGTGGCTCAATGCAGCTATTAGGAAGTACTTTAAGTTAAACAGAAATCTTCATCTAAACTATTTCTAATTGGTCCTGGTCCTACTTTCTAGAATAATTATTTTCTCTCTAGTTCTCTTCAATAATTTAACAATTATCCCATCTCCATTTTTACTTCTTCTCCATGTTTAAATTTCTACTTTCTTTATTCCTCATAGGATGTGACTTTTAGAACCATTATCACTATGGTTATTCTCCTTTAGGAGTGTTTTCTTTTACCACCATTTCTCATAAATGACGGCACAGTTGTTACAAATTCTGAAACTATTTTAGAATAGGCCAATAGTGTAAATAGTTACATCAATTATCTATCTCTAATTTACAGGAGTTCACAGATTCTACATTATACATTTTATGTATAACATTATTTTCAAACAACTGAAAAGAATATGTTAATACGACAGGTTCACTGGTCTTCAACTTGCTGTTTTGTAACAATCCTGTTTTGTATAATGAAACAAGAGTGACTTAAAATATGGAAAAAATATTATTAAAATATAACAAAACAAAAGATTAAGATAGAATGAAATTTAGAAAACATTCAACAGAAGCAACACAATTTAAAGATGAAGAAACTGTGGTAAGATTGATTACGGTAGAGACAGTATCAGAAACCTAATAAAAAGACCAATTTCCTTGTAGATAGGACTGCACATAAGAAACAACTTTAAAATTTATATTTTAACTTCCTAGGTGGTTCCCTTTTTATCTTAGAGGAAAAAAAATGCCTCTGTTCCCTGTAAGGCAATACTTCCCACCAGCATGGGTTTTTACTCCATAAATTATTTGTAAAATCCTTCCTTAATATTTTTGTAAAATGTATCTATTTTCCTTTAGCATTAAGCATAGAAAGTTATAAGGTTAAGAAAAACACTATAATATTGAAATGTAATCTCCAAAATGCTAGTGTTTTCTCAAAGGGAACACTATTAGTATTTTAGGAGGGACAACCTTGCAGTGTTTAGGCTCTCAACAACACTTAGCATCCCTGGTTTCCAGGGTTCCAGATCCCAATACCACCCCCCAGATATTGACAAGATTTTAAAAATGCATACCCAAATCTCACTTTCCTAACTGTCAGTGATGAGAACCGATGATTTATATAAAAGGAAATATCAATTTACAAAAATTACCTGAAGCACCAGTTTTAATTGTTGTTTTTCCTTTTTTGCCTTCCTGTTGGTCTTTCAGAGTTTCATAAACTATCTGGATAACTGGAATACTAAAAGCCTATCAAAGAAACAAAAGGTATCTATATTAGTATTCAGATATTAACGACAGTTTAATAACCAATATAAATGACAAAAGTTATGCACACACATCAACTAATTATACATATTCCAGATTGCTACTACAATTTCATTTACCCAAACCAAAAATACCCATCAGACAACACAGAGTGGACTGAATGAAGGAAATAGGATGCAGCTAACATCACAAACAGATAAAACAATGGAGACCAGTAGAATGAACCTACACTAAAGAGGAAAAATACCATCCAGTCCGACAAATTATTTCTCTAGTCCAGGCCAGTAGGAGATCAACTTCTGTACGTAACCTTTTTATTTTAAGAGTCATCATATTAAAATTCAGAAGTGAGTATAAACACTAAAGCTACTGTAACTCTCTAACACCCATTTAAAACTATGTTCTTAAGGTCATACTTTTTTTTAGCTCTTCATAATTAGCTGGCAACAAAAATATCATTTTCAGTAGCAAGTAATTAATTCCTTACCTTTTGGAGGTTGCTATTTTATTAAATATTTCAAAGTAAAAACTACTGTTCAAAGCTATTTTAAAATTCAACTTTTAGAGAGAAAGTAAATATAATTTATTACTTACACCAGTTTTGCCACTTCCTGTTTCTGCAGCCTGAATGAGGGGAAAAAAGTTGATTTTACAGATTAAGTTGTCTATTAAAGAAATCAAACTAACACCATAATATGTAGAAATCTTTAACATTTGACTGGCTACCTTTATTTTCACAGTGCCTCCAGATATCCAGGGTTCCTCTGTCAACTCCAACTACAGCCCATCTTGTTACCTTTCCCATACCCTTAAGAATCTTCTCTTCCCTTTCCCATTGCTACCATTCAAACGGAAGCTCTCATTATTCTAATCTAGATTATTATAAAAGTATCTGAACAACATCTAATCCCAGAGCTATACTATAATCTGCTACTCAGATTAGTCTTCATAGAAGACTAACACTCAAATTCTTTAACAAGACACTTGAGAAAGAGCCCAAATAATCTGACCCATTATCTCTCTACCATTTTATTTCAAGTTTATCCCCCCTCAGACACATATTTTATGCTACCAACCAACTGAAATATTCCAGGGTCATATCCTACATTCTACTATTCGCTGTTTTGCCGATATTCTCTCTACCTAAAAAGCATTTCTCTTTTATCTTCCCTTGCGAAAAATCTGGCCCATGCTTATAACTCCAGCACTTTGGGAGGCCAAGACAGGAGGATCACTTGAGGCCGGGAGTTGGAGACCAGACTGGGCAGCATAGTGAGACCCTGTCTCTACAAAAAAATACAATAAATCAGCTGGATGTGGTGGTGTGTACCTGTAGTCCCACCTAATTGGGAGGCTGAAATAGGAAGATTGCTTGAACCGAGGAGTTTGAGGCTGCAGTGAACTATAAACACACCACTGCACTCCAGCTTGGGCAACAGAGCTTGGCCTTTTTCAAAAAACAAAAACAAAAAAAAAAGAAACCTACTTCCTTTAAGCAGTCCCTATGATCCTTCAAGCAAAAGGATAACTGGATTCCCACTTGAATTCTACACTACTCTGCATCTCTTACGAAGAAGCCACATTCTCTCTGATACGAGATTCATTCTTATACATGTCTTATTGCCCTAGTGGGTTTAAGCTTCTCAGGAGTAAACACTTACCTGTTTGAAGCTTTTACCTAATAGTCTGAATACAGTATATGTATCATAAATGTTTGTGAATAAAGTTAAAGTATCATTTGTAAGCCTATGCAATTCTTAGAGTGTGTCCCCAGCTACCAATCACCTCACCAAATTTAAACTTACCATAAGTACATCACCTCCTCCTAAGATCAATGGGATAGATTCAGCCTGGATATCAGTTGGGAGGCTAAAAGAATCATATTTGAAGAATTTTAGTTACTGGGGAAAAAAATCGCCTAAGCAAATTAAGTCACGTTAATTTGCCTAAAAGAAAATTTTACGTGGTAAATACGATCCATCTTATTCCACTAGAAATATGTCAAGGTTAAAAAAAGGAAACTTTCCATAATTTAGAAAATCACAAAAAAAACCTGATTTTCACTTACCCAACTAGACACAAAAATATTTGATAAAATCACTAACAACTGTTTAAACTATAAAACATCCTCTCCCAGGTACATTTAAGCTTTATGTACTTACAGCCAATCCATCTCTTCCACAGCTTGTGCAATCTCAGGCATTACACCCATCTCTGAAAGTAAAAATTAATTTTAAAAACCACATAAACTGAAATGATAAATTGCATTGCTCTCAAAATTACTATTCATAAAACAGGGTAAAGATTTTGAAGGATAGCTCAGTTACATCAAATCTACTGAGCGTGGCACTGTTGAAAGAGCACAAGTTCTGGAGAAAGACTTGAGTTCAAATCTAAGTTCTCACTTATTAGCAAGTGACCTTAGGCAAGGCTATAAATCTGTTTTCTCCACACAAAATGGGGCTGATATTGCCTACCTTTTAGGGCTATATGAAGACCAGAGATAATCATGTAATGCAACTGGAGCATGGTTGTCACCTAATAAACTGTAGCCACTACAGTGCCTGTTTACCTCTCATGACTCGTGAAAAGTCTGCCAAGAATAGACAGGGTTGTTGCATTTAGAGATAATGTGGCAGTTATGTGCCTTGGCTATTCTAGGACCATGTGAATACCCTCAGCAATTGGAGAAAAATGAATAGACAAGTGGAGAGCACCCACATTTATTGGCAGCCATAATCAAAATTCTGATTAACTGAAGAAGGAGGGGTCAGTGGTGAAAACATGGGCACCTGGAAATGTCAGCTGAAGAACTGCTGAGTTCTTAACTGTATACATATCTCAATAATTCTACTTCAAGGCCCATCCTAAATGAATAGAGATGAGTTGCTCCTAACCGGGTTTTGTCATTTTATCATTTCTCATATGAACTGTAGAGGGTAATTATATATGGAGTAGTTAGTTGGATTACTTAAACTTTCCTTCCAAAAGACAAGTGATTTTTATTTTAAGTCTGTATTTATAAAATATAGCTTTATCATAAAAATATATATTCCTATAAAAAAAAGAACAAGAATCAAATATTCCCAAGCCCCAGAAATAACCAATTCTGAAATTCTGTATTTCTTGCCATTGTGAAAAGGCATAAAGCAAACATACAAACTGAAAATATTCTTCATAAAATTATGTAGCTTTTTCTTTGCATCAGATGAGAAGGATCATCATTTTCAAAGAAGGCTCTCCTAACTCTTTTTCTTTTTTTTCTTTTCTTGTTTTTTTTTTTTTGAGACAGTCTCACTCTGTCACCCAGGCTGGAGTGTAGGGGCATGATCTCGGCTCACTGCAAACTCCGTCTCCCAGATTCAAGCAATTCTCCTGCCTCAGCCTCCCGAGGAGCTGGGGCTACAGGCGCATGCCACCACGCCCGGCTAATTTTTTTTCATATTTTTAGTAGAGACGGGGTTTCACCGTGTTAGCCAGGATGGTCTCAATCTCCTGACCTCGTGATCTGCCCACCTTGGCCTCCCAAAGTGCTGGGATTACAGGCATAAGCCACTGCGCCTGGCGACTTTCCTAGCTCTTAATCTCAGGGGAAAAAAAAGCCACAGATAAACTAATGAAGATCTAAAGTTTAATATCCAGGCAGACCTTCCTAAGAATTAACCTGTATTACAGTCTATGTTCTCTCTCCTAAAATGCAAACTGCTTGAAACAAAGGAGTGGTGTGTTCTTACTGCATACGGAATACTGCAAGCTGAAGCTGTTTGCAAAATTGTTATACAACAAGAAACAACATATCATTTTCAGTAAATTCCAGACAATCTCTTGTACCATTCTGGTCATGTTCCCTGCAAGTTTTCTTTGAAAGCAGACCTTAAGTATAATACTTTTAACAGTTAAGAAAAAATTAGAAACATTCGTGAAATTCCAGTTTTGTCTTATTTCATATCACAGACTCTTTTTCCAGTCCTTTACCTCTAACATTCATGAAATTTGTGTATGACTCCCAAAGATGTGAACCTATAAAATGACTACCTAGAACTATCCTACAGACCTTGGCTCTAAAATCTTGTTTTAGAAGAATGTTGGGAAAAGGAAAACAGCAACAACTCTGAGCAGTTTCCAATTGAATCCTATTATAAGATGTAACTGAAACAGTCAGAAATCTTACATGACTGTTGCACTTTGGGAAGCCGAGGTGAGCGGATCACCTGAGGTCAGGAGTTCGAGACCAGCCTGGCCAACATGGGGAAACCCCCGTCTCTACTAATAATACAAAAATGAGCAGGGCATGGTGGTAGGCGCCTGTAATCCCAGCTACTCAGGAGGCTGAGGCAGGAGAATTGCTTGAACCTGGGAGGTGGAGGCTGCAGTGAGCCAAGATCACACCATTGCACTCCAGCTGGGGCGACAGAAGGAGACTACATCCCCCCACCCCCCATTCTCCCCCCCAAAAAAGAAAAAAAATATCTTACATGACTGGAGAATTTGGAATTCCTAATATTCTTACAGAAGAAAACTAAAAAATATAAAATACTACATCTGAAGTCATCTTAAAAAGTTGATAACATTAAAGGACATTAGGCCTAACGTGATACATTTGTATAGCAATAAACGTTACATAAGTGCTACATAAATGTATCACGTTTAGCACATTTAAGGCTGATTACAGCTTCCTAAAACTGGATGCCTAACAGGAGGATGATAAAGCAAGAGGGGAAAATATCGACTGCAGGGTTCGATAAGCCGTATCAAATCATATTTGGAATAAAGGAGGGTAGCAGACGGCAAATAAATATGAATTTTCCAAACTTATGTCGGACTGGTGCGTACGTTAATGAAAATGCTTTCCCTTTAGCTTCAACACTGAACATTAATGTTGATATAATAACGTTTGAGAACAAATAAAGATCAGGTTTATGCCTGGGACGTTTTGGAAGGGCCTGAAAAAACTGGACAGAGGCAGGATCGTCATTTTTCCCCAATGACTCCTCCCCACGCCATCTCGCCTCTCTGCCTGGCCAAGCCCAGATGAGCCGCAGGCAGAAAAGGGTTCCCAAAGGGTCACTGCCACGTTAAGAGGCAGGAGGCCCAGGCGTCTGGGAGCCGCCAGAGCAACGCCGCCGCCTAGATTTTGCAGCCGAAGGTGCACCGGCAGGAAAGCCAAGGGGAGATTGGTAGAAGGGAAAGGGCAGGGGGAGGGACGTTCCGGCCCGCTCCTGGAAAGAATCGTCCTCCGAACCCGAGCCGCGGCCGCCCCTGATCCCGCAACGCGGGTCCATCAGGGGCTGCAGCGGACAGCGCCCTTCTGTCTCCCTGACCCCTGTCCGCTCCCGCCCCTTTAGCTCCCCGCGGGCGGCCCCAGGGCTGAGGCGTGCAACAAGCCGCCCCACCACCCCCAGAGTTTCCACAAACGCACCGGAGAAGGCCGCCATCTTCACCCCGTCCTCCACGGCTTCGCCTGCTCGCTCCCTCCCTCCCGACTGACACGGCGCGGCAGTGGCGGCGCGCGCTTCCGGCCCCTGGTCTTCGGCGTTCGGAGTCCGGGCAGGGACTCAGCCCCGGGAGAACGGTTCCGATGGAAGGAAAGGCCCGCGCCGGCCCCGCCTTATGCGCCTGCCGCTGAGCGGACCGCTGGGACCTAGGGCCTCTGGACGCCGCCTTCGTTCTGGGCACCATGTGTTCGGAGCACACCACGCGGTATCAGGGTCACAGCTACAGAGAAGGAAGCAGATGTTTGGTGATTAGGGTCATCCAGTGGGCCCAGGCTGACACCACACCGTGCCCTCCCCACTCAGTCCCCCAGCTTTCCAAAGATGAGCAGGGCCTTGGTGTGTGAATGACCTGGAGAGATGGACTGGATTCATTGCCCTGAGCACCAGTGCTAGTGAGTGCCTGGCAGCCAGTAGGTATTTGTTACATTTTTTTTTTAAACTAAGTAATGATTTAGGTCACCCTCCCTTCACCCATGTTTGATGTCGCTTTTATAATTTCGGGTTTGACTTCCATGCAATTTTAACTCCTTTCTCTTTGCAGAGAGATGGGGAAAGTAAATGAGGAATCCTCCCAACCAGACACTCACTCTGTCAGGAAGGTATTAGAATCTTTAGATGAGGACTCTAAAATTCGGGAAAGTTAAGTCACTTATCTAAAGACACACATCTACCGAATGGCAGCGTGGGATCTGAGCCACATCTGCCCAACGCGAGGGCGCGTGCTGTGCTATCTGTAGCCTGCCCCAGAGTGTCATGGAGAAAAGTGGAACCCTCAGGCAAGATAGAATAGGGTTGCAGCGGCCGGGCGCGGGGGCTCACGCCTGTAATCCCAACACTTTGGGAGGCCGAGGCAGGCGGATCACGAAGTCAGGAGGTCGAGACCATCCTAGCTAACACGGTGAAACCCCTTCTCTACAAAAAATACACACACACACACACACACACACACACACACACACACACACACACACACACAGAAGAAGCCGGGTGTGGTGGCGCATGCCTGTAGTCCCAGCTACTCGGGAGGCTGAGGCAGGAGAATCGCTTGAACCCAGGAGGCGAAGGTTGCAGTGAGCCGAGATCGCGCCACTGCACTCCAGCCTGGGTGACAGAGCGAGACTCCGTCTCAAAAAAAAAAAAAAAAAGGAAAAAAAGAAAAAAAAATAGGGTTGCAGCTACTCGGGAGGCTGAGGCATGAGAATCACATGAACCTGGGAGGCGAAAGCTGCAGTGAGCTGAGATCGTGCCACTACACTCCAGCCTGGGCGACAGAGGGAGAGTCTGTCTCAAAAAAATAAAAAATAAAAAAGATAGAATAGGGTTAGAAGTACAGAGTTGGGAACCATATTCTGAGTTTGGATTCTAGGTCTGCCACTTGCTTGCTGTGTGACCTTGAACAAGTCATGAAGCTTCTTTGGGCTTCAGTTTACTTACCTGTGAAATAGGGATGAACAATAGTACCTTTCTCATACGACAGTTATGAGGATCAAATAAAATACATAAAGCACCTAAAATAGTGCATAGCACATGCTAACAGTATAACTAGCTCTGTTATTACTATTACATGTAATAGGATTCACCTGAAGCTCCAAAGGCCCAGGACAATACCCTCAGCCCTGCAGCTTTACACTTCCAGGGGGCACTATTCACATTATATTCTCTATTCTTGTTATATTTTGTCTAAATGAGACCCTGAGAGTTATGCAGTGTAGCAGTTTTGAATGGATACCAAGTACCCCCACATTCCAAGGAGAGATACAAGACCCATATTACGCAGGACTTGCCAAAGGGAAATCTGAAATCTAATTTTTGTGCCTTTTGCCAATGCCCACCTTTAAAGTGTGAAAAATCGTCTGGGCATGATGGCTCATGTCTATAATCCCAACACCTTGGGAGGCTGAGGCAAGGGGATCACTTGAGCCCAGAAGTTCAAGACCAGCCTGGGCAACATAATGAGACCCCCATCTCCAAAAAAAATTAAAAATTAGTTGGGCATGGTGCACACCTGTAGTCTCAGCTACTTGGGAGGCTGAGGTGGGAGGATCTCTTGAGCCTAGGAGGTGGAGGCTGCAGTGAGCTATGATGGTGTCACTGTACTCCAGCCTGGGTGGCAGAGCAAGACCCTGTCTCAAGGAAGAGATAAAGTATGAAAAAATTAAAGATGCAAATTAAGAGAAAAGATTTCTGTGAAAAGAATGCGTTTCAGGGAACTACTCTGAGAACTTTTGATCCGAGAGTTTGGGAAGCGTAAGGACTGCTCTGAGAAGCCGTCCCTGGGAGGACCTGAGGTGGCAGGGCAGAAAAAGAGACAGAGAGAAGGAGAGAGAAGCCTGCTGCAGGAGTTAACTGTGGGGGAATCGTGTGACATTTTTTCCCCAAGGGATAAATAGATCTGTGGAGAGTGGACTGGAAGTTTTCTTCAAAGGGAATGTGCCCAAGGGACTTCCTGGAGGAGCTAAGTGATTCAGCACAGACCCCCCAAAGAACGCAGTGGCATCCTTACCTTCCAAACTGGAGAAGAGATATCCTTTGTCTCATGGGAGTTGCATGTGGAGGATGCCAGCAAGGAGAATCTCCAAGATAGCACAAAAAGTTCCCTCTAAGAGAAACAATCAGCCTTGAGCATGTCTAAGCCAGAGAGCCCCAGAATCAGATCACCATAAACCCAGCCACATAAAGTGTGTACCCACCCCCCACGCCATCCCCTGGACTTTATCCTTCCCAGGAGTCAGAAACAACAGCTAATGAGAGAGGCGAGTGCAGAAAAGAGACTGACCCCATCCTCCATCCCACTGCAGGCTTCTGGCGTGGAATAGGCCAAGCAGGAAGAGGAGGAAGCCATGATGTTGGTTGAAGTTGTGAATTTCAATCACGATCCTGGACATGATAGTTTGCAGAAACGAGGGTATAATTAGATGAAAGTAACCAGACAACTCTTCGTTGTCTCAGAGTGACCAGAAAAGCTCTGAAAGATGCCAGAGACTTCATCTAGGTCAGGGGAAGAAATAACCCATAGAGATGATTTCAAGGTAACAGATCATGTTTTCTGTTTGTGCCTTATCAAGTTCAGCTCACTTAATATACTGCTTTAATAATTATAGATATTTGTATGTATGTGTTGCTGTGCCCTCAGTAATGCAAATTGGGATATGTGAATTGGGGTGTGTGATTGGCTCCTCTCCTTGGCAGGTAGAATAACACCAGGCAGAGAAACAGCAGCCAGGCCCTTCACCAAACCAAAAGATAGAGGATGGGTGCCTTTCAGTCCGGTATTTTGCTGGTCTAGTCTCCCCAAGAATAGGTTGATTTAATGGTTGCCTACTAACTGGGAGATTCCTAGAAACCCTGGCCTGGTCCCAGAAACCAGGACAGACACCACCAGGTGGCACCAAACTGTAGCCAAACTGAGAAGAGATTGGACTGGACCCTAAAAACTCCCAGCGTAGGCTTTTGTTCATCTGTCTCCATTTATACAAATGGACGTGAGACATTTAAGGCGGGTGATGGAAGTCTTCAACAACTGGATTGTGGTGCTGGTTGCACAGCTCTGTGAATCATTGAATTGTACGTTAGTGAATTTTATGGTATTTAAATTATACCTTAATAAAGCTGTTTAAAAAATTATAATTAAAAAACACATATGGCTGAGCGTGGTGTTTCATGCCTGTAATCCCAGCACTTTGGGAGACCGAGGTGGGTGGATTACCTGAGGTCAGGAGTTCAAGACCAGCCTGGCCAACATGGTGAAACCCTGTCTCTACTAAAAATACAAAAAATTAGCCGTGCTTGGTGGCGGGCGCCTGTAATCCCAGCTACTTGGGAGGCTGAGGCAGGAGAATCACTTGAACCCAGGAGGCGGAGGTTGAAGTGAGCCGAGATCATGCCACTGCACTCCAGCCTAGGTGACAGAGCAAGACTCTGTCTCAAACACACACACACACACACACACACACACACCCCTCAGCCTGGGCTTGCCCCCAATATATATTTTTTAACCTCAGAATAACCCCACATTTTCTGTAATTGGGTTGTTTGGGCCGCACTAATCATGTGATACGGAAGTTTTACTATGTTATCCATGGGCCCAAGATATTATGCTATGTATTTTCAAGTAAGCTATATTATAATTATATCCCACTGTAGAGCAAATGGTTTTGCAACTACTAAGGCAGACCTGAAAAAAAATGCCTTCAGGTATCTGGGAAAGTGTAGAGAGGATGGGTCCTGGGAAGGCCTCTGTAGATGGACCACCCAAAAGCCATACACAGTTCCTAGGTTAGCTCATTTGTGCTGCTATAGCAAAATACCTGAGAATGGCTAACTTATAAGGAACAGAAATTATTTCTGCCAGTTCTGGAGGTTGGGAAGTCCAAGATTAAGGTGCCAATAAGTTTATAGTCTGGTGAGGGTTTGGTTTCTGCTTTTAAGGTGGTGCCTTGAACACCGTGTCCTCCAGCAGGGAGGACCTCTATGTCCTTACATGGCAGGAGGTACAAGGGCAAGAGACCAAATGCTCCATGAAACTTCTTTTACAAGGGCTTCAATCCCATTCATGAGAGCAGAACCTTCATGGGCCAATCACTTCTTAAAGGCCCCCCTCTTAAAATTACATTGGCAATGTGAAGTTTGGAGGGAACATTCAAACAATAGCAGTCCCCTTTCCCATTGCCTTTCTTTATTATAGAAATCTGAAAAAGGCTGGACGTAGTGGCTTATGCCTTTAATTCCACCACTTTCGGAGGCCAAGATGGGAGTATGACTTAAGCCCAAGAGTTTGAGACCATCCTGGGCAACATAGAGTCCCTTTCTCTAACAAAACTTTAAAAAAGTAACCAAGCATGGTGGCACGCACCTGCAGTCCACCTATTTGGGAAGCTGGCCGGGGGAGGATCTTTTTTTTTTTTTTTTTTTTTTTTTGAGATGGAGTCTCACTCTGTCATCCAGGCTAGAGTACAGCAGCGTGATCTCGGCTCACTGCAAGCTCCGCCTCCTGGGTTCACGCCATTCTCCTGCCTCAGCCTCCTGAGTAGCTGGGACTACAGGCATCCGCCACCATGCCGGGCTAATTTTTTTGTATTTTTAGTAGTGACGGGATTTCACCGTGTTAGCCAGGATGGTCTTGATCTCCTGACGTCATGATGAAGGATCATTTTTGAGCCCAAGAGTTTGAGGATGCAGTGAGCCGTGATCACACCACTGCACTCTAGTCTGGGTGACACAGCCAGACTCTTCTCAAAAAAAAAAAAAAAAAAAAAAGGAAACTTGGAAGAAGAAGAAAACAATCACCTTTCCAGATTCCTTTGTAGAGAGACAGCCCAGAGACTCAGCTCTGCCTGGAGAGATATAACTAGCAGTGCCAGGTTGGGACTTCCAGGAATGCCTTTCAAAAGGGAAAGATCTGACTGGCATGCACCATTTTTCCTTTGGAACACTGATATGATGCCTGGAAAGTCAGCAATAAGTCCCAAAGATAAAAGCCACACACTAAGACTACTGAAGCAGAAATAAAAGGCTGGATCCTTAATGTTGGTAAGCCCAGGTCTGTCTACCTCTAGACCTCTCTTGCAGCTTGAGAATGTCCCAGTTAAGCCACTTTAAAATTTCTTTTTTCTGCAGCCCAACACTTTGCTAAGAGGTACAGAAAAGAAAGGAAATAAAACACACACCATTATGGATATTGTGTAACGTATCTTTCAGGAAAATTTTTTGAATGTTTCATAATACAGCAATAATCAATCTATTCTGGCTACAAGGCGGAGGAGACATTTGGCCTGAGTTGTGAGGAAAACATCCAAAATTATCCCTGAATATATGGCCATTTCCTCACAATGAAAATGAAGGTGAAATGTGACATATACAGTAGAGGATGTGACTCTGAACCCAGCCTAGGGAACACAAGTCAAATTAGGTTGTTTAGTTTGTCCTTTCATTGACATCCACCCTCCTCCTCAGTTCCTATTCCCAGGTCCTTCTGGAACAAGATAAAGCCAGCTGCTTAGTTTCTGAGGCTCTCACCACCAAGAAGGAGGAAGCAGCTAGGGAGAGAATTTGTTTTAATCTAAAAGAAGTTGAGTAGAAAATACAATATCGTCATCCATAAACCCCCTCCCTCACAAAGTCCTTCCTCACAATATAGAATACAAACCCACCCATCATTTCACACAAATAACAGTAACCTTCCCCCTCCATAAATGCTGTCCGTGTAGGTTGCCCCAGATCTACCTGTTAGGAGGAAAAAAATGACTCAGGAGTACTTGCACTGGATCTTGAATCTTGCTATGGTCAGTCTTTCCATTAACAAACTCTCTCCCCTTCAACACAGCTCTTAGTTGGTAAGGCTCCTGAATCCACCCTCCATAGGCTGGTCCTCCATGTCCAGCCTCCTGCTTACTTCCAGCCTTATTACCTGCCACTCTCCTCCACAAATTTTACTTTCTAGCATATCAAACTGTGTAGAAATCCTTGCATATGCCACATTGCCTGTCACCACTGTAGTTTTTAAAATGCTGTTCCCTCTCCCTAGAATGGCTTTCCCTTTTTAGTTTTGGCTATCTGTTGCTGTGAACAACTACACCAAAACTTAGAGGCATACTACAACAGCCAATATATTTGCTTATAATTTAGGGGGTCAGGAATTTGGGCAGGGCTTAGCTGGCTGGTTCTTCTTTTCCATGTGGCATTCCCTGAGGTCACTCACTAGGTCACATTCAGCTGGTGTCTTGGCTGGGCTGGGAGGTCAAAGAAGACTTTACTCCCATGTGTGGTCGCCCATTACTCCTCTACATGATATTGCTCTGTCCACGTGGCCAGCTTGGACTTTCTCACAGCGGGATTAGTATTAGGGAAGACAGACTTCCTACATAGTACTACAAAGATGTGTCTCAAAAGTAGAAAGCAAAAGCTGCATATCTCTTAAGGCAGCCTTGGAAGTAATACAGTGTCACTTCTATTACATTCTGTCAGCCAACACAAGTCACAGGACCAGCCTATGACTCATGGGGAGGAGAAACAGACTCTAACATTCAATGCAGTAAATTGCAAAGAGTTTGCAGCCATTTATAATATACCATCTTCTGTAATGTAGTAGGTGCATTTACAATATAACAAACTATAATAACACCTATCTTCTTGGCAAACTCCTAATTATCATTCAGATTCAACTAAGCTAGCAACTTGCAGCAAATCCTGCTTCCCCAATGTTTATTTCTCTTTTTCCTTAAACTTCTGACTTAGTTGGACATATGGCTGCTCAGAATACTCTATTTGCCAGCCTTCCTGGTAGCTATATATGGCCATATACCCATGTTCTGACCAGTGGTATATAAACAGAGGTGTCAAATGTGACTTCTGGGAAATGTCCATAATGGAGGTGTTGTGTTCCTCCTTATTTCTTCCTTCCTGTTGGATGGAATGAGGATGTGATGGCTGGGGTTTGAGCAGCCATTTTGGACCACTAAATGAGAGCCATATACTGAGAATAGCAGAACAATAAGAGAAAAATAGCTTGAGTCTCTGACACCTTTGGAGAACCATACCAGCCAAAAATTGTGACTCTAGATTTCTTAAATGAGAGAGAAATAAACATCTATCTTCTTTCTTTGCAGGAAGGGGAGATGAGGGCAGTCTGTCTCACGCAGCCAAACCTAATCCTAATTTATATGCTCTCATTAGTTATCTATTGCTACGAAACCAGTTGCCCCAAAATCTAGTAACTTAAAACAATAAACATTTATTATTACTCCCAGCTTTTGTGGAACAGGAATTCAGAAACAGCTTGGCTAGGCAGGTTCCACTTGGAGTCACTCTTACAGTAGTAGCCAAGCTGCTAGCTGGGATTGCAGTCATCCCCAGGCTTCGCTAGGGTGGAAAGATCAGTTTTTAAAGCTTGGTCACTCCCTTGTCTGTGCTGGCAGTGAGTGGGAGGCCTCTGCTTTTCTCCACATAGATCTCTCCCTGGGCCACTTCAGTGTTCTCATGATATTGCAGCTGGGAACCCCTCACCCTTCCCCACTAAAGCAAGCCATCCTAGAGAACAAAGCAGAATGAATATTATCTTTTATGGCATAGCCATCAAAGTCACACTATCCCTTCTGTGATATCTTAGTGGCCACACAGGCCTATTCAGCATGGAAGAGAACTAATACACACAAAGGTGTGAATTCCAGTAGACAAGGATCTTTTGTGGGGCAGGCAGCCCAAAGGCTGGCTACCATATCCCTGCTTCCCTAACAGACCCCCTTATGTGTTCATGTGGCAGGTGGTGATCCCTCAGTCTCAGGAAAAAGTATGTTCATATCACATTCTCTGGGGTAAATTATGTTGCTTCTAGACTCGCCATTGTCATTAAATTTGTTGGCTTAGCTTTCTGTGTTTTTCACAATTTATCAGACTCACAGAGCAGTTTGAAGATAGGGAGGCTCACATTTAAATCCTTTTCCCCCCCTATATTTCCTATAACTTCTGAGTTGAGCAACAATCATTGAATTTTATGCTTTTGTCAAAATAAGTTGTCAGAAACTGGTCCAGATCTATTAGAATGCAACATCATTCTCGCTGACCCGGCATTCACCTTATGGTGCAGGGACCAGAGGGGGCCTGGCAAACAGACATAAATCCAGAGATCTATAATTCCGTATCCCCTGAAGAAGTGGTCATAAAGTCCATCACTCCAGACATATAGGGAGAGGGAGACAAAGGGCAACCCGGATGAGTTTCAGAAGGACTGTAAAACAGAAAAAGAGATCTCACTAACTGCGTCACTCTCCGCATATGCAAGCCAGGCAGGGACACAATTTATGGTAGGCTGCCGACTGGCCAGCAGGCACGAACGTCCCTGTCTCCCACGCCCACCATCTTGAGTGTTCGTCAGCCTCTGTGAGTGATGCTGTCAGCCCTAGAGGAAATGGTGCCACATTTGGAGTCTGAACTTATGGGTGTCTAACAACAGAATGTACATCAGACACATGTTTCAAATCCAGCAGCCAAGAATCTGCCAGGATCCCCAAATTCCATCACCTGTGACAGAGCCATTTTGCACCTGCACACAGAGCTCAGGCTCGCTTTCTCAGCCTCCCGCCCAGGTTCCTTGCTTCGCTGCACCTCCTTCCTGTCTGTGAAATTGATCTCAGGTTTTCTTGTTAACAAGGTCTGTGATTTTTTTTTTTTAGTAGACTGAAACAAAACCACTTGCTATATGAAAAAGAGGGGTAGGTAATAAAAAAGATGGTCAAGAATGTTCAAAATGCCTGGAGAAAACAATTCTGAATATAAGAATTTATACTGCCTGTTTCCTATGATTCAATAATAAAAATAGGAATTTATAAAGGCTGCTTCCACTGTAGCTCTGAATGGTGGTGGTCCAGTTACTATGGCTGAATAACAAATTACCCCAATATGTTTTTGACTTAAAACATGTGTTTGCTTTGCTTACAGATTTTAAGGGTGAGGAACCTGGGCACAGCAGGGATGGCTTATTTCTGTTCCACAATACTCACCTTGTCCATGGGCTGGAATCATGACAAAGTTGTCACTCTCATGACTCAGTTAATGCTCATCCTAGCTGGGATGAGACCCAGCTGGGACTGTTGGCCAGCTGCAGCCTGGGCTTTTTCACAACACTGTGGCTTTATTCCAAAGGTGAGTATCCCAAGGGCCATGTGGCCTTCATTGACCAAGCTTCAGAAGTCAAGTGGTGTCATTTCCTTCTCATTTTATTCATTAAGATAATTACAAGGTTGCTCAGATTCAAGGGGAGGGATCATAGATGCCACCACTTGAAGGAGGAGCGTCAACATTACATTTTTTTTCTTTTTGAGACAGGGTCTTGCTCTGTCTCCCAGGCTGGAGTGCAGTGGCACAATCATGATTCACTGCAGTTGCAATTTCCTAGGCTCAAGCCATCCTCCCGCCTCAGCCTCCCAAGTAGCTGGGACTACAGGTGTGCACCACCGTACCTGGCTAATTTTTTAGTATTTTTTTAGAGACAAAGTCTCACTATGTTGCCCAGGCTGGTCTCAAACTCCTGAGTTAAGCAATTCCTCCACCTTGGCCTTGGAAAGTGCTGGGATTACAGGTGTGAGCCATAGTGCTCGGACTCAACATTACATTTTAAGAAAACATGGGACAAGGTATAAATTGGTGTGGTGATGTGTTAGAGTTTTCCAGAGAAACGGAAGCAATAGGATGTGTGTGTATATAGAGAGAGATTTATTTTAAGAAATTGCCTCACATGATTATAAAAGGCTAGCAAGTCCAAAATCTATAGGGTGGGCTGGCAGGCCGGAGACCCAGGAAGAGTTGATGTTGCCATTGAAGCCTGAAGACCATCTGCTAGAGAATTCCCTCTTGTTGGGGGAGGTCAGCCTTTTGTTCTATCAAGGCCTTTAACCGAATGAGGCCTACCCACATTGTGGAGAGCAATCCACTTTACTCAAAGGCCAACTATTTATTCATTTGGTTACTTATTTATTTATTGAGACAGGGTCTTATTCTGTCACCCAGGCTGGAGTACAGTGGCCTGATCATGGCTCACTGCAGCCTTGACCTCCTGAACTCAAGTGATCCCACCTCAGCCTCCCAAGTATCTGGGACTACAGGCACATGTTACTACACCCAGCTAATGTTTGTATTTTTTATAGAGATGGGGATCTCACCATATTGCCCAGACTGGTCTCAAATGCCTGGGCTCAAGCCATCGTCCTACCTCCCCTTGGTCTCCCAAAGTGCTGGGATTACAGGTGTGAGCCACCAATTTAAATGTAAATCTCATCCAAAAACATCCTCACAGAAATATCCAGAATATGTTTGTTTTTTGGGGTTTTTTTTTTTTTGAGATGGAGTTTTCTCCATTGCTCAGGCTGGAGTGCAGTGGCGTGATCTCAGCTCACTGCAACCTCCGCCTCCAGGGTTCAAGCGATTCTCCCACCTCAGCCTCCTGAGTAGCTAGGATTACAGGCGCCTGCCACCATGTCTGGCTAATTTTTGTATTTTTAGTAGAGACAGGCTTTTACCATGTTGGCCAGGCTGGTGTCCAACTCCTGACCTCAAGTGATTTGCCTGCCTCAGCCACCTAAAGTTCTGGGATTACAGGTATGAGCCTCTGTGCCCAGCCCCAGAATATGTTTGACCAAATATCTGGGCACCATAGCCCACATATATTCATACGTAATATTAAACATCACACATGCATGCCTTGTCAACTTGGCACCCATACGCATCTCTTTAACCCATGCTTAATCTCCAAATAAACACAATAACAAGGTCATAATTCCACCTAAGATGATACAACTGTCCTGTGTACACTGGAAAATACACTAGCTCCTTCCCCAGGAGAGGATGTAAAAACTCTTGGATGATGTTTATTCTCCTTGACATTCTATTTTTATGTCAATATTTAGATATAAAATTAACAATACTTAGGTACTATAATATAAAATGAGTGTATCTTATGTTACATGAGGAGATAAGAGGGAAGAAAACAAAGATATTTGCAGCCAGGCACAGTGGCTCACGTCTGTAATCCCAGCACCTTGGGAGGCTAAGGCAGATGGATCGCTTGAGCCCAGGAGTTCAAAACCAGCTTGGGTAACATAGTGAGACCCTGTCTCTACCAAATAAATACATAAATAAAGACATTTGCCATATATGTATGTACATACGTATAGCAAAACAGATGTATATACACACACATATATATACAAACATACACATATATACACACATTTACACATATATACACACATATACATATATATACATACATATATACATTATAAACACACAAATATATTCATAACAAAATAAGGAAGAAATACTCATGGCAATTACAGTCCTTGTTTCTATAACTAGTTATGTGGTCATATCTGGTATTTATAACTACTGTACCTTCTTCCACTATCTGTTCTGTATTCCATTTGCCCTAAGCAAGCACCACAGCTGGTCATGAGACCTGATTTGGTGACCCAGACTGACTTTTATTCTGAAGGGTCTGGACCATTTGTCTTGCCTGGAATGGGTTGTTGTAGTTTTCCATTGACTTTAATCATGGGGCATGGTAACAGTAAGAATGCCCTAAGGAATTTCCTGTATTCCAGATATACTCTTCCTTACCTCTCTTGTGGAAAAGCAGTTCAGTTTCCAGTTGGTGATCAGGATCAATCACCCCAGCCAGCACAGTCATTCTTTTCCTGTTGACTCAGAGGCATGCAAATCCCAGAGTGACCAGGTGGCAATCTTAACTTCCAGTTCGATGGAATCATTGTTGTGTCTCCTGGTGGAGACATTCCTGCCTTTGGAGCTAAGACCTCTGTCTAGGTCAGAAGAGTGTAAAGTCACAGGAACTGGAAGTAAAAATTTTGCTAGTGGCTCACTAGATGTAATAGTGAGTGGCACCATTCACATCTCTGCCCCTTGATTCCTGGACCTGGGAATCTTGGCTATGGGAGAAATGGTATCATATATTGGATACTGATTCAGAGCATATGGCCATCTTTGGAAAATGCAATCTGCCACAAGTGGATATATTGAATCTCCTGATTTGGAAGCTACTTCTGCCCTGGGAAGAAATGGAAACATACTGAGGCCTGAGAGTGAACAAGGCACTATGTTCTTTCCACGAAGCATCTCTAAGAGCTTCACAAAGATCCTTCATTTGCTATTCACCTAACAAAACTGATGAAGTGCCTCCTATGTGCCAAAGCCTATGATAGTGCTGGGGATATGAGTAAGACAAATATGAATAAGACACACTTCTTTGCTTTCAAGATAATCTAAGTTTTTCAACCGAGATAAATGTAAACACATAATTTACACAAGGCAGAAATGCAATGGTAGAGATATATTCAGAGTATCATGGGAACTCAGAGTAGACAGCTAAGCCAGTCTGGAAGGGTCAGAGAAGGGATTTTGGAGAAGATAATATCTCAGATGAATATTAAAAGGTGGATTGAATTTAATTAGATGAAGAGGGGCTTATGGGGGAAGAAAGGAGGGGAAGCTTTTCAGGTAGAGGGGACAGCATGGAGACTTACACAGTGGCAAGAAACAGGATGGTGTACCCTGATGTATTAATCATCCAATGCTGCATTACAACCACACCAGAACTTAGTGGCTTAAAACAAAAATATTGATTATCTTACATTGTTTCTGTGGGTCAGAAATCCAGGAATGACTTATTACGATGGTTTTGGCTTAGAATCTCTCATGAGGCTGCAGTCAAGATGTCAACCAGGGCTGAAGGATCCACTTGTGAGCAGGCTCCCTCATGCGCCTGGTGAGTTAGTGCTGGCTGACAGAAGACCTCAGTTTTTCAGCACCTGGACCTCTCCATAGGGTTCTTGAGTGTCGTCACTCATGGCAGGTGTCTACCCCCAGCAACTGATTCAAGAGAGAGGTTGCTGTAACCTCTGAAGTCTCACACCATCATTTCCACACTATCCTGCTGGTTACACAGGCCAGCCCTGTTCAATGTGGAAGGCACTGCATAAGTGCATGGACACTAGAAGGCTGGGGAATGGGGCAGGGATGTCATTTTGAAGATTGGTTACCATACATAGAAATAAAAAATATTCCTCCATTCCTCACATGTCAAGTTCAAAATTGAAAAGTAGACAGAAATAATGCTAAAGAGTTTGGACCTGAGCTGTATCGGGGGAAATGTTTGCTGATCAAGGTTTACTCTGGGAGGTCAGTGGGCCTCAGCCTTCAGTGTGCACCAGAATCACCTGGAGCTTGTTAAAACAGGATGTAGGAACCTCCTCCTTAGACTTTCTGATTCAGAGGTCTGGGGCTAGACCCATCATTTGCAGTTCTCACAGGTTCCCAGGCAACTTGTGAGTACCATGCTAATACTCCTGGTCCAGGGACCACGATTTGAGAACCACTGTGGTGGGTGGGACAGATATTAAGCAAGACAGTGAGATGATCGTATTTCCATTTTATAAAACTCTTCCTGGTGATTGTGTGAAGAACATATCTGTGTAGGCACAATTACAAGGCTATTATTGCAGCAGTATATATAAGATGTAATTGAAACTTGAATGAGGACAAAGAAAGTGTGTCAGGCAGGAGAGGACAGGTAAGAGAAATATCATTAACATGCCAGGATTTGATGACTTGTTGAATTTAATGGGGGTAGAGGGGGAGAGTGAAGGGAGAGTAATGAGAGGAAGAAAGGCGTTAGTGCAATGCGCAGGTTTCAGTATGGATAACTGGGTGAGTGATATTAGCATCAGCTGGGAAAAATAGATTACAGGAGGCGCAGCTGGTTGGTAGGCATGGGTCTGTTGAGTTCTGTGTGAATATCATGGCCAGCAAGTAGTCTGCTATGTGAGACTGAAACCTGGAGGAGGTACCTCGGATTGAGATAGAGATTTGAGAAACCTCAACAAATAGGTAGTGACCCTGGGAATTGATGAGCTCACCCAGAAAAGAGAAGAGCAGGGAGTGAGGACTGAGTCGTGGAGCTGCTTCTCACCCTTTGCTGTGCATGAACATCACCTGGGGATTCTGTTAAAATGCAGATATGGACTCAGCAGGTCTGGGACGGGCCTGAGATACATCCCTAACAAGCTCCTCGTGATGCCAAAGCCACTGGTCTGAGCAGCACTGTTGTAGTAACAAGGTGTAGAGAACCCAAGCACTAGGGGGCAGTGTGGTGCAGAGAACAGGGAGAAGGCCCTAGAGGATGCAAGTAAAGTCAGAACTATAAGGACAATTCGAAGAGTCTGTTATTACAGAAACCAAGAGTATAGACATTCTGGAAATCTATGGGATGATTAGCATTATATGCTGGACACGTTAGTGGAGTAATTAGAACCCAGGTTATAGTAGGTTAAGGGCTAAATGAGAAGAGACTACTAGTGAGCATAGACTCCTGTTGTAAGAAGTTTGGATGAGGTGAAAATAAACTAGATGGAAATGCAGGATGGATGTGGGGGTCAAGGGATGGCTTCATTTTTTTATATTTTATTTTTGAGACAGTCTTGCTCTGTTGCCCAGGCTGGAGTACAGTGGCACAATCTTAGATGACTGCAGTCTTTACCTCCTGGGTACAAGTGAGCGTCCTACCTCAGCCTCACATGTAGCTGGAATCACAGGTACGTGCCACCACACCCAGCTAATGTTTTTGTATTTTTTTGTAGAGACAGGGCTTTGCCATGTTGCCTAGGCTGGTCTTGAACTCCTGGGCTCAACAATCCACCTGCCTTGGACTTCAAAAGTGCTGGGATTACAGGCATGAGGCATCATGCCTGGCCAGTTTTTTTAATCATGAGAGAAACTTGAGTGTGTTCACAGGCTGAGGGGACATCGCTAGTAAAGAGGGAATCTGCACAAGGATGCCCAAGATTAAGCCCAGCTTCAGAGAAGAAAGAAGGAATTACGATGGGTGAAGGGAATGGTTTCAATCAGGAGAAAGAGAGAAACTTTCTCCCTTAGCTGTGGGTACTAGCACAAAAGAACTGGAAGACTACAGTGACAGCGGTGTCCACAGGGATATCTCAGTTTGTGTCTCCCAGTCCAAAATTCAGCCCTAGAGAGACAGGGACTTCCCTTTCAGTCAGTGTGCAAGGGCAGTCAGGCCCTTGGAACTGGCTTAAATTAATTATGTCCACTTAAAGTCTTAAGCTCTATACATTTGGAATGGAAAACTTTATTTCTTACGATTGCTTGCAACCTTCAGGCTGGGAAGTGGAGCCTCTGGCTGAGATCAAAGCCTGCACTTTAGGCTGGGTACGGTGGCTCATGCCTGTACTCTCAGCACTTTGGGAGGCCAAGGCACGTGGATTGCATGAGCCCACGAATTTGCTCAGCATGGGCAACATGGTGAGACCCTGTCTCCACCAACAAAACAAAACAAAACAAAACAAAAATTAGCTGGGTGTGCTGGTGTGTGCCTGTAGTTCCAGCTACTCAGGAGAACCACTTGAGCTCAGGAGGTCGAGGCTGCAGTGAGCCATGATGGTGCCACTGCGCTCCAGCCTGGGTGACACAGTGAGACCCTGTCTCAAAAAAAAAAAAAAAAGCTGGAACTTTGAGGGAGGAAGGGTAGACAGGAGTTTTATGCTAAATGGGTTGGCTGAACATACATATTTAACAGGTTATAGGAGTTAGGAATATTAATGAAAGGGGGTCACACATGAGTGTGATAAGCAAACATATATGTTACATACATCCCATGTTGACTTTGCAGTGGAGATGTATCATTAAAATGCAGTAATATTAGACTCCATATGTCAAAAGGAAGTGTAGGACGTGAAGGTGCTTTGTGCACAGTCTGTGTAAACTGGCCAGAACCCTTCCATGGTGGACGGTCATTCCTTCAATGGAAGGGGTGCTTTGGTCAGCTGTCATGTCAAAATCTTGAAAAGGGAGGAGAGTCTGGCTGAGACACCAAGGAACTGGTTGAAGTTGATGTCAGTGGAGAAGTTTTCTGTTCTTTGCTTTCCAGGGCTGTTTTCTGTTTAACTCTCAAGTAGTGGTTAGTGAGGAAGGGGACATACTGAGGCATGACCAACCTCCCATCTTGTCTCAGCCAGGAAACAGTTTTGTTTTGTTTTGCTTTTGAGATGGAGTCTCGCTCTGTCACCCAGGCTGGAGTGCAGTGTCGTGCTCTCAGCTCACTGCAACCTCCACCTCCTGGGTTCAAGCAGTTCTCCCTGCCTCAGCCTCCCTAGTAGCTGGGATTACAGGCGCCTGCCACCACGCCCAGCTAATTTTTGTATATTTAGTAGAGATGGGGTTTCACCATGTTGGCCAGGCTGGTCTTGAACTCCTGACCTCAGGTGATCCACCTGCCTCGGCCTCCCAAAGTGCTGGGGTTACAGGCATGAGCCACCGTGCCTGGCCAGGAAAGTTTTTAAAGATTTTCTGGGGTCTCCTTGGCCGAGGGAGATCTGTTCAGTCCACTGGGGAAGAGGGGGCTTGGGAATTTATTTTTATTCCTTGATTCTTATCTACAGTAAAGTTTGAGGAACACTAGTTTAATAAATTATAAATGTGCTGCTGAAAAGTTTCCACCAAAAAAGTGATCTGGGCAAAGCACATTTGCTATACGTTCAAGCATGTTAATGGTGAGGCATAAACAATGGTACTAACATCCAAAGGGAAACACATTTTTAGGAGGAGGATGACATGTCTTCAGGGCAGCTTCCTGGACTGCCCTCTGTGAGGGCTTTAAGGAGGCTGGGGCTGCTGCTGGGGGGATGTGGGGAGTACCCCGTGCTACCTCCTCCTCCAAGGCCCCACACAGGGGCCTGGCCTTCCTTCCTTCACAGTAGCTCAGGAATCGAAAACGGAGGAAACTGAAGCTGCCAGGCCTTCTTAAAGCCTGGGCTAAAAAGTAATAGTTTTCACTCACGGGCCCAGTCCAGATTCAAGGGGAGGAGACATAAGCTCCACGTGTTTACCCACCAAAAGTGACTATCTCCCTGTGACAGTTGATACTGAGTGTCAACTTGATTGGATTGAAGGATGCAAAATATTAATCCTGGGTGTGTCTGTGAGGGTGTTGCCAAAGGAGATTAATATTTGAGTCAGTGGGCCGGGGAAGGCAGACCCACCCTTAATCTGGTGGGCACCATCTAATCTGCTGCCAGCGAATATGAAGCAGGTGGAAAAATGTGAAAAGAAGGGATTGGCTCAGCCTCCCAGCCTGCATCTTTCTCCCATGCTGGATGCTTCCTGTTCTCGAACATCGGACTCCAAGTTCTTCAGTTTTGAGACTCGGATTGGCTCTCCTTGCTCCTCAAGCTTGCAGATGGCCTATTGTGGGACCTTGTGATTGTGTCAGTTAATAAACTCCTTTATATATCTATACTATTCTGTCCCTCTAGAGAACCCTGACTAATACATCCCCCCCCCCATAGAAAGATTGGAATACTTTTCCTCAGCCTAAACTCCCTTTCTTTTTACTGACTGCAAACTGATGAAATTCTATACCTGCTCCCTCTACACCCTACTCCACCCCCAATTTTTATATGTAACATCTGATATCAAACCAGCTTCATTTTGCTCATGGACAGCAAACCAATCATTGGGACTGTGGGTTTTGCAAAAAAGAAAAGATTTTATTTTGTGAGATTGCTTACCAGGCTGCTGAGCAAGGAGAAGGAGAACAAATCGCAAATCCACCTCCCTGAAAACAGGGCTTAGGGGTAATTAGCGGGATAGAAAGCAGGATGGTGTGAAGTATGGGTAAAGGTGATTGGCAGGTGGGAAAGGTGAGGTAATCAGGGTTTCTGCACAAGCGTAATTGAGCTACATGGCTCTTCATAGGATGCATGTTCAGAAAATGGTTGAATTAGCATGAAAGGAGGGTGCAGGTTTTGGCCCTTTGACATCAAAAGGTCATGCTTTACGCACCCATGCAGGCTCAGTTGAAGGGTTGATGGTCTCAACTGGCTTGAACTCAACAAGAACTGCCTGCTAGCTCCTGCAAAACAACATTAAGCACTTATTATTATGGTGACCCACTGTCAGAGCTGTTATCTATAAGGAGGCTAGTGGAAGTTTAGTTGTGCATTGTTTGGCTACTATGACTTGCTAGTGGGAATTTTAAGATTAACTGGATGTAAGCAATTAAAAGCAAGCAAGGCAGGTTAAATTAGGCAGGCTTAATCAGGTTAGCCCTCAGTTTCCCATCTTGCTTAATACATGCTAAAGTAAACAGAATATGAGCTATGTCTTAACCATTTGTTTGGAAGAAATTTTCAGCAGCATATTTATATTTCATTGTTTACACCAGTGCTCTTCAAATGCAAGTAGCTTAGAATTACTCCAGGGAGGCCGGGCGTGGTGGCTCACAGCTATAATCCCAGTGCTTTGGGAGGCTGACACAGGTGGATCACTTGAGGCCAGGAGTTTGAGACCAGCCTGGCCAACATGGCAAAACCCCGTCTCTGCTAAAAAATATGAAAAAAATTAGCTGGGTGTGGTGGCACATGCCGGTAGTTCCAGCTACTCAGGAGGCTGAGGCAGGAGGATTGCTTTGACCTGGGAGGTGGAGGGTGCAGCGAGCCAAGATCGCGCCACTGCACTCCAGCCCCGGCAACAAGCGAGACTCTCTCTTTAAAAAAAAAAAAACAGAAAAAGAATTACTCCAGGGAGTTCTTTCCCCAATGCATATTTCAAGGTCTAGCACTCAGGAATTTTGGTCTCCCCTGTCCGAGGTGGAGCCCAGGAGTGGGCATTTAAACAAATTCCCTAGGTGGGTGATTCTAATGCAGGTGGGTTTCCTTGGATGACACATGTGGAAAGCTTAGTTTAGAATATTATTGTTTTAAGCTTCACCAACATGGTCATTTGGATTTCATGGCTTTATTCTTAGATGTCATTTTATTTCCTACTTCTTGATCTGTTAAAGAGATGAATGTTAAAGTGGTAAGGACAGATTTTAATCAGTAATATACTATTGCAATAGGGAAGAATGTCCAGCATGAACTAAACTCAACTTGGGAGGTGGTGGGGGGACTGCTGGAGCTTGAGCAGAGTCAGAGAAGTGAAAATTAGGAAGATTGGTCAGTGTAAATGCCCATTAAGTCAGCTGCAATTAATCAATTAATTAAAGTTAGGGTTGTATTCTCCCAGAGACTAGAGACAGTCATTCTTTATGATTACATTTCAAAGGAATGGCTTTCACTGCTGAGTTGTTGGAGAAAGGTGTACATCTCAAAGGGACAGAGGAAGGATTCACAATTGTAAATAGTGCATTGAGTAAAATTTAGTAAATGCTCTAAGAAAGGGTGGTCAGGGGCCTATGGTCAGGTGTTGGCTGGAACAAACAGTAAATTCTTTTAGAAGCCTTGTGCTTTCTCAGGCCCTTTAAGGATAGCTAGGGTCACTTACGGTGGTTGTGGCTCTGAGCTGTTGGTAACTGTTAGTGTTTGCTTAAGTCTTTAAATGGGGAGAGGAAGAGAGTGGACGAAATTGTTTACACTAAGAGTTTGTTGTTTTCATAGGGCAAGGTTGAGGCCTGGCAGATAAGAGGGCTCAGAGGAGCCTGGCTAGATTTTGGTTGAGAACCACGCTTTAGTTTATGTCCCCCAAACCATTCCTAATGGTTTCCCATTAGGAAACCAAGATATGAATAGATTAAATAATTCCTGCAAGGCTATAGAACTAGTCAGTAACAGAACTATTATTCAAAACAAGGTCTCTCTAACATTAGAGTCTATCCCAGAGGTAGGAGAAGGAGCTGGAAGATTGTAGAAGTCAAGATCTGTGAGAAGTGGAAGAAATGACCTTCTATAAATGTGCCCTGACTGCAAAACTATTGTTTCATCTGTTAGGTTCAATGTAAATTCTAGAGCAATTTTTAGCATAGGGATACATTCGACTTTAACATGCTATTTTCTTACTTGGTGACTTCAGTTTGGTAAAGATTTTTGCCTACAATCTTTCTTTTAAATGCTTTCAATCTTTCTTTTAGTTCATCCTTTCAGGACTTAATTAGGTTCCAAAGTTTCTTTTAAAAATCATTTATCTCATATCTGTATCAGAATATAACAATTTAAACTTAAAAACTTTAAAAGTTTAACATTAGGTATACATTTTTTATCTAAAGAGAAGCCTAAAATGATAAGGACTTCAATAGGAAACAGTTTGCATGAAATTCCATGGAAGAGCTAAAACCACTAACATTGAGAGACATTTAATAATTCTTCCTCAAACGGTTTTTAATCCTTGGTGTTTAATTCAGTTTTTCCACATAGCTGAAGGTGTCTGACCCTGATGCTTTAATAACTTCTACATTTTGAGTTGGTACTTTGCCCTATCAAAATACATATTAATTACTTGTCAGTTTCATTGAATTTTTGTACTTTTGGTTAATATTTCCATTGTAGTTTTCTATTAGAGGAAACTCAAAGATAAACTGAAGAACTTAACCAAAATCCACTACAATGGTAGAAAAAAAATTATGGCTCATGAATGGTCCGTTCATTGAGAGAAATTTTTTTCGAGCTTACATTATTTTGCTGGAAAAAATAAGTGATTTTTAAAAGTTACAATCTCCCTTTTAAGCAAAAAAGGTTAATCTATAATAGCATCAACATAACCATGTATAATTCATGTAGTCAATAAATATTTTCTCAGGGCCTGCATTCAGGCTGGGTTTACAGAGATTAAAAAGCCATTGGCCCTGTCCACAAAGAATTACAGTGTTTTGGTTTTGTAGTTGCCTTTTGAATTTTTGTATTATTGGTGTTATTTGAGACTCCCTAGCCTTGCCGCCTGTGGACATGAATGGTAATGATCGTAATAGCAAATATCATAATTTCACTAGTCTTGTTCCTAGTCGATGACAGAAGACATGCAGTCATTTGTAAAATCCTCTACCAAATATTTCTGGGGAGTCCCAGGATATCTGATACGTGTTGGCACAAAGGTCCATTACTCTGCCGATCATTTCCCTTTGGAGCCGTTGCTGATCTGCTGCCTGGGGTCTGTGCTGTCTGTGAGCTGCATGGCTGTTTGTATCAAAGTAGGGGGGAATGCCTTCCCCCTTTTTGTTTCCCTCTGCTAGGTTCAGAGGGTTTCATTTAGTCAATTTGTCAGAGAAGACATCCTAAAAGACTCCCACAAACAACAAGAGTGCTAGCTAATATAGAAACAAAAACAACTTTTAAAATGAATGAATGAGTTTGTAAGAAAGTAAAAGATATCTGAGTCCTAGCAACAGGTGTGGGAATCCATGGAAGACGGGGGAACTGACGCTTTAGGGATATTTATGGATCCGGATGTCCAGAGCTTTGATTGCAGGGCTGAAAATAGTGGAAGTGGGAAGGGGAGGCTTGGATCGGTGTAATGGGAGTGGATCTCTAGTCACTCTAAATAAAGTTAGCACCCATGAAGAGCTACAGTTTTTTTTTAATCCCATAAAAAAGAGGCAGAGAGCAAATAAATTTGTCTGTTCAGCCTGGAATCTGAGTGCATATAAAAGTCTCCTTTAAGAATTTGTTGCCACAGCCTGACACTCTTGTAAGTTTGGAGCCTGAATTTACACTATTTGTATCATGTGAAACAAACTTTAATTTAAAGTGGACCCAAGTCTACTGAGTGCTTTGCAGACATGAAGGCAAGTCTTTTCAGGGGGAAGGCACCCTCCATCTGAGGCCTCAAAGAATCCTCAGAACTAGAATTCCAGAGCATCTGAGCAAACAATAAGACACACACACACACACACACACACACACACACACACACACACACACCATAAAGAAAGAAGCCACCATGGGCAAGAGTCAGCAGAAAAAAATAGATACTCAAGGGGTTCAGGTATTAGAAATACCAGGTAGAGAATATAAATTATGTTTGATGTGTTTCTAAAAGTAGGACTTTAACAGAAAAAGAAAGTAACGAAATGATCAGCAGCCTTGAGTTTTAAAGAAATAACTTCTAGAAATAAAAATATAATAATTAATATTTAAAAACTTGATGGAAAGATTAAGCAGAGAAAGCTTAAAAGTGAATGTGGGCATTGGAATCGAGATTAGAAGAAATTACACTGGATACAAAACAGAAAGACAATGAGGTATAAAGTGTGAGGGGGGCTGAGACGTACAGAGGATACAACGCCCCATCATCTGTCTAAAGTGAATGGTGTACAGGTGACATGTGAATAGGTAAGAACTGAGAATTTTCTTTTTTCTTTTCTTTTTTTTAGAGCTGTGGCCTTTCTCTGTCAGCCAGGCTGGAGTGTAGTGACACCATCATAGCTCACAGCAGTCTTAACCTCCTGGGCCCAAGCGATCCTCTCATCTCAGCCTCCCCAGTAGCTGGGACTACAGGCATGAGCCACCACGTCTGGCAAATTTCTGGCTAGTTAAAACAATTTTTTAAGAGACAGAGTCTGGCTATGTTGCCCAGGTTAGGACAGAACTTTCCATAAGTGATTAAAACAAATAAAGGGAGTGGGGGAAATTCATATTCTAAACTTCTGAAATTACTCTTTATAAGAAAAGGGGAGGGTGGGGCCAGGTGCGGTGGCTCACGCCTGTAATCCGAGCACTTTGGGAGGCCAAGGCAGGCGGATCACGAGGTCAGGAGATCGAGACCATCCTGGCGAACACAGTGAAACCCTGTCTCTACTAAAAATACAAAAAAATTAGCCGGGTGTGGTGGCGGGCGCCTCTAGTCCCAGCTACTCGGGAGGCTGAGGCAGGAGAATGGCGTTAACCTGGGGGGCGGAGCTTGCAGTGAGCAGAGATCCTGCCACTGCATCCCAGCCTGGGCAACAGAGCGAGACTCTGTCTCAAAAAAAAAAAAGGGGGGAGGTTGGAAGAGAGAAGTGTGTGTATGGGAGGTGTACGCATGGATGCATACGTGAGTGTTGTATTAGCTTAATGATTATTGCATCACCTTATTCCATTGGGAGAAATTTCTCTTTATCTTGGTTTATACTTGTTATTTATTCTGTCTTTCCCTGCCTCAAATTGACAGTTTTCTTAATGTCCTTTATTCTATTTTATGTTTTGGAAGATATATGTTGTAATTCTTTCTATCCCTTGTTTGTGGTTTTTAAAATTGTAAATTTACCTTTTTCCCCCAATATGTTATTATGAAAGTTTTCACATATAGTATAGTTGACAGAATTTTACCATGAACACCCATGTACCCACCAATGAGATATCATTAGTATTTTACTATACTTGCTTTATCACATCTTTCCATGTATTTATTTATCTTCCATCTATCCATTAACCCATCTTATTTTCTGATGCACTTCTGAGGCACTTCAAATTATATTACAGATAGTTTACCTTTGCTTTTAAACCAAATAAAACTAAAAAGCTATTTTCACTTTTAAGTCAATAATTGATCAATTTACCAATGTATTTTTTTCTTTTTATGAGATGGAGTTTCGCTCTTGTCGCCCAGGCTGGAGTGCAGTGGTTCAATCTCGGCTCACTGCAACCTCCACCTCCCGGGTTCAAGCCATTCTCCTGCCTCAGCCTCCCAAGTAGCTGGGATTACATGCACCCGCCACCACATCTGGCTAATTTTTTGTATTTTTAGTAGAGATGGGGTTTCGCCATGTTGGGCAGGCTGGTCTCGAACTCCTGACCTCAGGTGATCTGCCTGCCTTGGCCTCCCAAAGTGCTGGGATTACAGGCATGAGGCACCATGCCCAGCCTACCAATGTATTTTTACCAATGTATTAGTCCACTTCTTGCACTTACTTGCTGCTGATTTATGCATTTGTTACTGTATGTGCCTCTGGTAGGGCCTATTTCCCAGTTTGATGTTCTGTATAATTTGTGAGTGAGAAAATTGGGGGGAGGAAATGGTCTGTTTGAATTGCATTGCTAATTAGTGTAAATGAGATTTCAGTAAGGGGCTGGACATTGTTTCTTTGCTAAAACCATGCATGAGCTTTATATCTATTTTGGCTGCCAAGATATATTATAAAAGTCTTAGAATATTTATGGAAGGATTGATTGGGATTCTGCAGGCTTTCTAGAGGAAATAAAATTTCTTGAATTGCTCTCAGTGTTATTTTATATTATGATTAAAATTTATATTCTTCATAAAGAGCTAGTGCACCATCCAATCAAATACAAATGTATGACACCTATGACAGGTAGTGTTTAAATGCCCAAATTCAATTTTACTATGCAATTTCAACTTTAAAATAGAAGCAACTTCATATGATGATCTAATCTCTTTTGTCTCTAATATTGAAAAGCATAAAAGGGTTAAATGCTGAATCATTAATGGCTTTTAGCTTAATGGACTTTTTAACTGATAGGAGCTAAAAGGCTGAGCTCCTACTAATGAATCTATGGGCTAATGACAGCTATACATTGATGAGTTAAGAGAAGAAAAATGATTCCCTTTTTTTTTTTCTTTGAGACAGAGTCTTGCTCTGTCGGCCAGGCTGGAGTGCAGCGGCACAATCTCGGCTCATTGCAACCTCTGTCTCCCGGGCTCAAGCAATTCTCCTGCCTCAGCCTCCCGAATAGCTGGGATTACAGGGGTGTGCCACCGTGACTGCCTAATTTTTGTATTTTTATTTCTTTTTAGTAGCGATGGGGTTTCACCATGTTGGCCAGGCTGGTCTCGAACTCCTGACCTCAGGTAATCTGCCCGCCTCGGCCTCCCAAAGTGCTGGGATTACAGGAGTGAGCCACCACGCCTGGCCAAAAAATGATTCCTTTATGTGAGATGATGTTAAGTTTTTGTCTAATTCTAAGGAAGAATGTCTGCTGTGGTCATCAGCAAAGTGAATGAGGATTATATTCAGTTCAGTTGAAGTACACTTAATATGCTATAAGGCTAGGAAGAAATAGGAAAATTTTTCTAAATTTATTTCCTTTTCATCAAAGGCTTATATCATCATCAGATCACTACTCTTTAAAGTGGGTAAATCATAGTACCTTCTCTGTTAGACAAAAACTATTTCATTTGTGGCTTTACCATTACCAGCATGTGACCTTGGTTGGGTCACAGTGATTTAGAGCCTCAGTTTACTAAAGTACATCTATATCTACTTCTAGATACCTGGTATAGTGCTTGAAGCAGGGTAGGTACACAAAACATAGTGATGATGATAATGATGATGATGCCTACTTTGAAAATGTCTCAGATTTTATTTATCTTATTTCCTTAAGCAGTTTACAGTTACCATTTGTGTTGGTTATTTGGAAAACATAATTTTTCTTTTCAGAATGATTTATTCATAAAAAAGAAACTAAGAGAGAGAGAAAAGAGGCTGGGTGCAGTGGCTCACACCTGCAATGTCAGCACTTTGGGAGGCTGAGAGGTGCGAGGCTCACTTGAGGCCAGGAGTTCAAGATCAGTCTGGGCAACATAGCAAGACTCTGTCTCTCCAAACATTTAAAAGAAAAAAAAAAGACTTATTCATGATTTCAAATATTTTTGAACCAGAGATGGACTTTCAGCTAAATTAAGGAGTTGATTAGATGATCATAACAGTATTTGTCAACCAAACTCTTATATATAATGTATTTAATTTTCCTTTGACAGGTTGATAATACCCCAGTTCCACATGTTGGTACTCCTGGTCATCCTTAACTGTTTATTTTCACTTTGAACCATCTGAGTGCTCCATCTATGTTTTTAAATAATCTTTTCCATGACGTTCTCGGTAACATGCGGTAGTTTAAAGAAAAAGCACAGGATCAAGACCTGAGGACCTTGTCTGAATTTTAGCTCTGTTGTAATCTTGGATTTCTCTAAGCTTTAATATTCTTATCTGTGAAATAGAGATAGACTCTGTCTTCTGAGTCTGTCAATTTTAGCAGTGGCTGTGAGGATGGAAAAGCTCAGTAAGCTATGAACGCTCTCAATTATTAACTAATAACACCAATCTGTCAATTCAGAAGCAACATTGCAGAGATCCATACACAACATACAGATTCTAAATTTGGTAAATCTTTAGCTGGGTGTGGTGACACGTGCATGTAGTCCCAGCTATTTGGGAGGCTGAGACAAGAGGATCGCTTGCATCCAGGAGGTTGAGGCTACAGTGAGCTGTGTTTGCGCCACTGCACTCCAGCCTGGGTGACACAGCAAGAGCCTGTCTTAAATAAATACGTACATAAATAAATAAGGTAAAATCCTTATTCCAACCCATGTCTGATATTCTATATTTTAAGGTAAAATAAATAATGCAAAATCCACTGGTAGAAACACCAAGAGAGGGGTGGTTTCAATGCCTAGAAACTCAAACTAGTTGAAGCATAAAAGAGAATGAACTAGATCACTTACCTGGGAAGATGGAATCATACAGGTGTCTCTTGTTTCAAGCATGCTTGTATCAGATGAAGTCTCTACCTCTTTCTCTTCTCAGTTTTTTTCAATGTATTGGTTTCATTCTTTCACTATATAGACAGGCTTTCTCTCTGGAATGAATAAGATGGATGCTAATAACCCCAATATTCTTCAAACTCTGTAACCCAAAAAGTCAAGGAGCCTTTTCCTCCATTTCCACTTAAAAAAAAAAAAATCCCAGGGAAGGATTCTCAACCTGATGCTCAAAGTAGCAGGAATGGAGTTCTTTGGGTCAAGGGGGCAGAGTTTGGGGATTGGCGGCCCCTCTAGGAATTATCTGACTGAGTGAATGAAGAGCAGCTAGAACAGTCTCCGAAGGAAGCAAAGGGCCTGGGCAGACAAAAATGACCAGTGTCACTACAAGCACGAGGGAGGAAAGGAGAAGAGAATAATGACGAACAGAAGAGTCTTGCTATCCTTGTGAAATGCTCACCACCTCTTCATTAAATTACCCACTCTGCTGTTTAGGATTAGTGTGACAATCATCTCAGTTTGCCCATGACAGCCCTGTTTCATGCTTGTTGTCCTAGCATAACTATTAAAATCATGGCTTTTTCTTTTCAAAAACATCCCATTTTGGATACTTTGCTATATAGTCACTGTAAATAAGACCAAGTAGCAATTTGGCTTCAGCCACTCAATCTGTTTTAAGTCATCCTATTCCTTTGATTCAGTTGAACTTGATCAGTTCTTTGCCTTTTCTTTTCCAACCCGTGTCTGATATTCAACATTTGGAGTTCTTCTTGTGGCATACATATTCTTACCATCTTCTTCCCTTTTATTGGTCATCTCACATTTCTCCCCTTCCAGGAACTCTTCTGGATTTTAACTAGTGGTGCTGAAGGTTTAACAACCCACTTACCTGCTCAGAGCATCTCTGCTAGTAGAATTTTTCTTCCAGGGATTGCTTCAAGTTAAATGTATACTCCCTCTCCAAATAGCATAGATTCATCCTGTGACACTTCGGTTGTTGTTTCTTCAGAGTAGAAGCTCTCTGCCAGGCATGAGTTTATGTTTTCTGTCCTTTTGTACATGCTATGGTAAGTGGGGTATGGATGAGGATGGATAAAACAATTAACATGGTGTGAGGCTGGGCATGGTGGTGCGTGCCTGTAAACCCTGCACTGTGGGAGGCCGAGGCAGATCACTTGAGCCCAGAAGTCCAAGACCCCCCATCTCTACAAAAAATAATAAAGTTAGCCCAGCATGGTGGCATGCACCTGTGGTCCCAGCAACTCAGGAGGCTGAGGTGGGAGGATTGCTTGAGCCCAGGAAGTAGAGATTTCAGTTAGCTCTCTTTGTGCCACTGCACTCTGGCCTCAGTGAAAGAGTGAGACCCTGTTTCAAAAACAAAGACAAACCAACAAAAATAGTGTGATGATGGTAAAATAAATAAATTCTTCATGGTGTATTTGCAGTGGTCCCCTTTGCACACCAGCTAAGAAGGAAGCATCCTTTGCCAGTTTGACCAGCTATCTCCTGGCCGTGGTTGTACAGATTGAGTGAAAGTGGTGAAGAGAGTGATGAAACAGAAAGCAACCCCAATATCTATCTGAGAAAGGATGAGACAGAGGAATAAACAGCCAAGGAAACTTGGTGTGGAGAAATAGGTGGGGTTGTACTGAGGTACTGGAGGACTCCAGTAACCAGCCCTCACACCGCATTCCATGTGCATGGTGTTCCTACCTCTTCATGTTCTACCGCATGCAATGTGGGCGGGGCTCCCTGGAGGTATACAGTTTGTCAGCCTTGTGAGGTAGGGAGAAGACACGTCTGGTGTTCACAATGAGGGTTTTGATTGAAAGGCACAGCTGCTATGCAGAGAAATACTATGGGGAGACAATGTGTAAAAGATTTTCTGGGAAGTCTGTCATTTATTCAACAAATAATATATATTTTGTCCTCTGCTCTATGCCAGGCACTGTTATAAATTCTGGGGATATAGCAGGGATGGATATAGCATTTGCATGCATATAGATAGAGCACCTGGCATGGCTTATCTTTTAGTGAATGGAGACAGATAATAAGCAAATATACTGTATAACCATTTAAGTGATGACAAGTGTAATGGAAAAAATAATAGAGCAGCTCTGGAAAGCTGGAGTTGGAGAACGGTCATTGCAAATTTAAAAATGAGCAGTCAAGGTAGGCTTCAGAGAGAGATGACATTTGAGCAAAAACTTGAAGGAGATAAGGGAGGAACCAGGTAAACATCTGGTAGAAAGCCTTCCAAGTGGAGGGGACAGGCTTTGCAGAACTCCTGAAGTTGATGTGTGTCTGGTGTGTTCAGAAATAGAGCCAGTGTGGCTGAAGGTAGTAGGGGGAGCAGGAAATGAGGTGTGAGATTTAGGGGAGCAGGCAGATGACGTAGGGCTTTGAGGTCATTAAACTTTGAGAGAAATGGGAGCTGGTTAGAGGCTTCCCAGCAGAGGCTTTTAATTGCATCACTGCCTAATGCATCTTGATGGATATCATGAATATAATTATCTCAAGGGATATTCAGTATTTGTGTTTCTTTTGATGTGAAACAGTGTAATACCTTGTACAGTATATATTCATTCATGTTACAGTAGGCTCTGCTTATAACTGTCCACAAAGAGGTATTTGTTGAATGAATGAATGAATGAACAAATGGGGTTGACCTTTTCGCTCCCTCCATGCGGGTTCTCAACCTATTATTTCAACTTTATTGCCCCTACACCCTTTCTCAACTTGGGTTCTATTCACCCGTCTTGTTGAGTACTAATTAGGAAAAAAAAAAAAAAAAAAAAAAAAAGGCAGGCTAGTGGGAGCAGGGAAAAACAAAGAGATAAGGCAAATTAGCTATACGTCTGTCTTTCTTCATGGTCCAAAACATATAAACAAAAGGAAGAAACAAATAAGCCATAGGTCTACTTTTCTTTATGGCCCAGGACATATGGCCCTTCTACCCAGATAACGTACTTAACTCACAAACCTCCTGCTTACCTTCAAATGCCTCAATTTCTGAAACACTTCAGCTGACAAAAAAAAAAAAAAAAAAAAAAAGAAAGAAAGAAAGAAAAAAAAGCAAGTTAACTCCCTGCTACCTGGTGTTATCAATCACTCCAAGTTCCAGTCTATAAAATTCTCAACAAGCCTTTGTTTCCTAGCAATGAGCTCCTCCTCTGCTGATTCGGCCCGCTGCTCCATGGCAACGAACTTTCATACTTTCTTTAATCTGTCTTTCTTTATCTACCACTGTCTTGGTAAATTCTTTTACTCCCACACTCAGAAAGTCGTCACTCACTGGCGACACGTTGAAAGAGTTCTTTCAACTCTGTATTTCTGCCTCTGTCTCTGCTCATTCCATTTCCCGCTACTTGAAATGCTTCTCCAGTAGATTAAAATTCTGCCTATTGTTAAAGACGCAGGGACAAGCTCCACGTCCTCCAGGAAATCCCTGCAGACTCTGGCCTTCGTTGCCTTTTCTGAGCTCCTGTAGCATCCTTCCTCTGCTACCTTTCATTGGATAACTTTAGTTGTTTATTTTAAAACCACTGTTTGAACTCTCTCTACGTGTTAGGCAAAGAATATACAAATGAACATTAGCATTTCAGTGGGGTACCTTTACTGTTTTATAGAAACTGAGTTATAAGAGAGGCTCAATGACTTGGCCGATCTCATGTAGATTAATGAACAAGGAGTGTATCAGGACCGGGACACAAGTCGTTCCCAAGACAAGCAATAGTCCCTGTCCTTCCTACTCATAAAAGGGTTAACCTAGCATTTCTTTGCCGTGAAACAAAAGCGGCCGCGGATAGAGAAGCTTGTCCTGTGAGGGATTCCGTAGAGACACTCCTCCGCTGCCTGAGTCCCCGGCGAACATGGCGGCCCCCGAGTCAGGGCCGGCTTTGAGTCCAGGCACTGCAGAGGGTGAGGAGGAGACGATTCTCTATGACTTGTTGGTCAACACCGAGTGGCCACCGGAGACTGAAGTACAGGTGAACCAGGCCCATCTACAGCAGCAGCCAGCTTGGCGCGGGCGCTTCGTGGGTAGAGCCCCGTAGCAGGAGCCACGTAGGGGAGTGGAGACGGGTGGGTGGGGGACTAGGGCCCGTTGGCTTGTGCGGTCGCCTTGGCAACGGCACCTTGGGCTAGCGGGGGTCTAGGGCGGGGTGGGGTGGTGGTCCCTGAGAATCTTCCTGGGCTCAGAATTCGGTTGTTGGGGGCTGGAACTTCGTGCTCTGGGGAGCGTACGATCCCACTTTGGTTCTTAGTTTCGCTCTCTGTATTGGGAGGAGAGGGGATTGTTAGTGTCGCTCTCTGTATTCGGAGGGGAAGGCACAGCGCTGGACTCGAGGGTCCTTTCTCCTATCTGGACCCTCAGTGGTCCCTTCTCGCGGTCTGGCTAGGGCTAGTCTGGGCCGACGCTCAACTGCGGTGGGAGAATTTTCCAGGACCTTACAGTCTGCAGCATCTGCCAGGCTGGTGCAGAGCGCAGAATCTGAGCCTTTACCCATACTGGGGGCTGGATCGCGCCAGGTCTTGTGTGTTTCAATAAAAGAGCATTTAATGAGGGTGTGCGTGTCCGTTCGTCCGTCTCGGTGTCACAGGTGCTGTGCTAGGTGCTAAGGATACAGAGATGAATATGTTTTCGTGGAGCTTCTCGTCTAGAGGGGAGACAGTCCCGTAAACGTTTTTCATAACCAAGCGTTTTATGCGCTATAGTTAGCGATGTGAGCAAAATGCCACGGAAGTGCAGAGTAAAGAGCTGCTGACTGGGATTGGGATCTCCGCTAGAGAAGGGTTATAGAGGTTGATAATTTATGGACTGGATCTTGGGATTATCAGTTGTTTGGTAGTGAAGGCCTCCCAGGTCTGTGATGAAGAGTAGGAACCATGGATCCATGTTTATTTTATTTTATTTTTTATTATTATTTTTTGGATCCATGTTTATTTAACAGATATTTATTGAGTGCTTAACACGTGCCAGTTACTGTTTTAGACCCAGAGGAAGCAGCCAGATCGAAAAGAACCTTTATTAAAGATTATGTAGTCCAGCCCATGTGAGTTATCTTACATTTTTTCTGAGTGTTTCTTTGCTGGAGAAACGACTCATTTTTCAGCCCAAAGTTTGTATTTTTTCCTCTGTAGCCTCCTTCCCACTGCAGTTTGTGCTTATCATGAATAATTTATTTTGTAGACGGGTAGAGATCTGCATATATTACTGTTTAATTTCAAGTACTTAGTTTGTCTTAATGTGAATATTTTTTGGGTTATGCAGCTAGGAAGCTGTTGCTGAGGCAGCTGGTTAGATAAGTTTCCACTCCTTAACACTCATTGGTTAATTGCAATAATGTTTCAGAATGCTTACCATAAATTGATTCCAAAAAAGTAACCACAGAATTAACTTACTTTGAAACCCTTAGCACTTTGTTTTGTGTTTGTGTGTTGGGGGTGGGGGAGTTCAATTGATTTCTGCATTCTATTGATTTCTGCATTCTGTTGATTTCAGCTGTTGAATTATAAGCTCTTGGAGGGCAGACATCTGATTCATCTTTATATCTCTCCCCAGGGCCAAATTGTGTCTTGCATGAATCCAACAATGAATTCATGTTTATTGAGTGAAATAACTTTTCTGTGTTTTTAAAAAAAAATCTGTCTACACTTACTGTATGTCCATTGTGCTTTTCTTGACAGCACTTTAGTGCATCTTATGCAGTGCCTAGCGTCATGAACCTACCCACGGTGTGTTCAGTCTATACTTATGGAATGGAATTATTTAATATAGCAATTACGTATCTGTGTATGTTTTGTTAGTAGCATTGTCTGTATAGACACACAACAGATAGTCAATGAATTGGCCTTGGAGATATGACCACTTTTCCTGTGAGCAAAACTTACAGCCTCAATAGAGTATGCTGAACTGGCAACCAGTATGGTCTTTGGCCTTGCCTTCTCTTGTCTTTGGATTGGTTTTTGATTTGGAAACAGTTTCCAGCTTCAATCCTTGTTCTTTCCTGCAAGGTTAGTCCTGACATGTGCCTGTAGCTCTGCTATGCTCACTTTACTCCTATTGTCCCGCGTCCTGTGTCTACTTTTTTTTTTTTTTTTTTTGAGACAGGGTCTCACTCTGTCACCCAGGCTGGAGTGCAGTGGCATGATCAGGGCTCACTGTAGCTTCGTAGCTTCAACCTCCTGGGTCACCTCAGCTTCCCAGGTAGCTGGGACTATAGGCATGCACCGCCATGCCTGGCCAATTTTTGTATTTTTTGTAGAGATGAGGTTTTGCCACGTTGCTCAGGCAGGTCTGGAGCTCCTGGGCTCAAGCAGTCAGCCCACCTTGGCATCCCAAAGTGCTGAGATTACAGGCGTGAGCCACTGCACCTGAACATCCAGTCTTTAAGTAGTTTTAAGACACTGCTTCCCTGTGCCCCAAACTCTGAGTATTAGTAAATAAAAATAAGTTTACATATTGTATAAGTAATACTGGTCTAATACTACTAGAAGATTCAAATGTAAGTGTTTTTTGTTTTAAATTCCAGCCTAGAGGCAACCAAAAACATGGTGCATCCTTTATCATCACGAAAGCAATTCGAGGTAAATATAGCTTATTTCTCTACAGTAATGATATGGTTAACAGTTAAAATGTGTTCTTTAGACTTCTGATGTGGAGCCTAATAAAAGTAATGTGTGTTATCTGAGTTTAATTATATATATATTTATATATACACACATATGTATGTATATGTATACATTTGTATATTTACGCATGCACGTTTTTAGCTCTAATGCAGCTTAGAGCTAAAGTACATAGCTTTGGTTTAACCATTATGGATGTATTCTAGAACAGGTGTCCTCAATTCCTGGGCCATGGACTGGTACCAGTCTGTGGTCTGTTAGGAAACAGGCTGCATAGCAGGAGGTGAGCGATGAGTGAGTGAGCATTACCACCTGAGCTCCACTTCCTGTCAGATAAGCGGCAGCATTAGATTATCAGGGAAGTGCAAACCCTATTGTGAACTGCACGTGTGAGGGATCTAGGTTGCATGGAAAAATTGTCTTTGTCTTCCACAAAACCAGTCCCTGGTGCCAAAAAGGTTGGGGGACGCTGTTCTAGAAGGAATGAAGGTCAAAGCCAGTATGAGTCTCAGAAAGTCAGTGGATGTTGAAGGTGAAAATACACTGAGAGACTATTTTAAGAGGTCTATGTGGTGTTTCAGATACATCTGGTCAGAGATACTCAAATTACAGATTTGGTAAGCCAGGGTATTCATTTAACTCCTGACAAATTTTACGTATGAACTAACAAGAGTCTGAGAAAGGATTGAGCACTAGGTTTACTGAGCTGGTGCCAGGACGGGTTTACCATATTCATTAATAGAGTTCTTTTATCGGACCAGAAAGGTGCCGTTACTCCTTTATGATTTTAGATAAGAAAACTTGCTCAAGGTCATTCATTTGGAATTTGACTGCATGTCTTTCTGGCTCCAAAGTCCATCCTTATACCAGTGAATTTAAGTTCCTTATAAAGAGAAAATTCATTTTCACAGAAGTTAAGTACTTGAAATTAACTGTAATCTTCTGATTATCCTTTTATCTTCTGATAAAATTACAGTTAATTATAGTTAATTTTATCTTCTGATACAAGAAGCACTAGCATATTCAGTTTTCATAATGACAAATGCTTTTAAATTTTGAGAATTTAGAAAATGTGTACAAATAATAAAAATTCATTGTAGAAAATACAGACACTATAGATAACTACAAATTAGAAAAAAATTTGTCCTCATCATACCACCTAGAGAGAATCTGTTATTCTTTAGATATTTTTCCATTGATATATACCTAACTGCATACACAGGTACACACATACATGTACATTTAGGATGATAGAAAGCATTGTTTTTTCATAGCGTGTTAGAGGTTTTGTTTTCCGTGGGCTTTCCCATTTTAGGTATTACTATTTTAAAAACCTTTGCTATAAAGTGTAAAATATATCTTGCTTTAATTTTTTATACAAATATTTTGGTTTCTAGGGGGTGATTATTATAACTTCTAGTCCATGGTTTCATGAAAGCTTCTTAGATTAAATTTAACATCTCAAACTGCTTTTATTTCTTGAACAGTTAGGAAATACTTGAAACTTTTGAATAACACACAAACATGGAATTTAATAAATATATGACCCTGTAAATGTTACAGTGTATATTAGGTTATATTTAGTCTCTCATTTTAAGACTTGAGTTCTTTATTTTTTTTAATGACTCGCTCTGTAGTATATTTTAGATTTCTCATCTATAAATCTAATTTGAAAATGATTCTTAACAGCTGATTTATATTTGGCTTTGCCATTTCTTTTGATTACAGATCGTTTATTATTTTTACGCCAATACATCTGGTACAGGTGAGTCTTCGGTTCTTCAGAGAAACAGTATGAACATCAAATATAAACAATATTGTTCTATATATGATTTGTTTTCATAATTGAATTCTAGATCATGATAAAGTTGTTGACATTCAGGCAAACTCAGTATGAGACATTTCAAACATTTAGTTAGGTAGAATCTGACAAGATATCTCAGTAGACTTAGGGTAGTTTTTGTTCCCTTAGTTACTATTAAGAATGTCTCATGACAATTTCTGCTTCCTCTGATGACTATTCTCAGGCTTATCTTGAATGTCCATATGAAGCATCTGTAGCTTGCATATCTTTTAAAATACATTTTTGTTCTTGTCACGTCATCTCACTTGTGGTTAATATTCAACTGCTGTATATCAGAGAAGGTTCTTTAGGTTTCAGTTCTTCTATATTTTTTAATTCCTTGAGTGTTAAGTATATTTTCAGGGATGATGCTAATTTCCAGCTTTAGAAAGAACAAAGAAATTATTATTATGACAAAAAAGTTATAATTCTGCTTTTAGATACATGTGTAGGAATTGTTTTATAGAATTATTTACATAGATTGCTTCTTCGTTGAGGATATCTTGTCATAAAGTTCCAGAGATAATGTAGTTCTATAAAAGAGACCTTTGGCGTTCTCTAGGACTTGCTCCAACGTCTTTCTGCTTTTACTCTATGTATGCGTGTGTGTATGTGCATACATGTATATATGTATGCATATTACAATTTCTATACTTAATTGTGTCACTTTTTTTGTGGGTGTGGGATATGATAGGATAGAGCAATGAGTAGCAAGAGAGAGTGGAAGGAGAGGATAGGAGTGTGGGAGGTGGGCTGTGTTTTCTGACTTCTCTAGGCGACAGCTTGTTAGTCCTGAACACCCTTGGATGAGGTGTCAAGCTTGTCTTGTTCAGGTTGCTGCTTGATAATTCTTTTTTTTATTTATTGAGAAGGAAGACTCAAAAAGTTAACTCTGCTACAAGCCCTATCCTCTGTGTGAGAACCTTATGATCAGGCATCAGAAGTAGGTATCTTTTTGTCTCCCTTCCTCCTGAGAAGCCTTTTTCCTTGAATCATTGTACAGGTTGCAAATGCACCATTAAGTGATTAATCTGTCTCATGATATGCTGCTTTCAAAAAGGTTATAGTTCAATTTGTGCTCTTGAGTTTATGGTAATTAAACCCAAAGGTTTTGGGGTCAGTATTTGTTTCAAGTGACTTTTTCTTCTTTTTTAAAAAAAGTTCTTTTAATTATGAAATATAAACATACTGAGAATTATTGACAATATAATAAACCTGTCAGCTAGCTCTTTTTGTTTTTATGCAAAATGTTACATCTCAAGTCCTTTCCCTTTTTCTTTTCCCTTCCCTTCCAGAGGAAATTATCATCCTCATATAGGTAGTATTCACATACATGTTTTGTATCTTCATTATATTTTTGTAACTGTCTTTTGATATTATTTTGTGTTTTAAAAAATGAGCGTAAATGTACTACATGTATATTACTTTTTTTTTTTTTTTTTTAAGAGAGGGTCTTATTGTGTTGGTCAGGCTGGAGTATAGTGGCTATTCACAGGCAAGATCATGGTACACTGTAGCTTTAAACTCCTGTGCTCAAGCAATCCTCCTGCCTTAGCCTCCCGTGTAGCTGAGACTATAGGCACATACCATTGTGCCTGGCCACTAACATTTTGGAATCCTATTTTGTGTTTTCTGATTTCCATAATGTATTTTTTTTCTATTTTTCTTTCATGAAATTATGTTCTTTATTCTTCTTTTCCATCTGTTTTCTTGATTTCTTCGGGTATTAATCCTCTAATTTGCTGTGTCTGCTTACTCACTTATGATGGGTAGTTTCGTGTCTTTTGTGAATGGTTTTATTTTGAACTTATGCTTGCAGATTCTTGCATCACATGAGTAAAGTGAAATTGTAATCTGATCTTGCATATAGTACAGACTTGGACTTTTACTTTTTCATAGGAGATTTTATTCTTATCCTCCACAGAACCATAGTTCCAGGGAGAGAAGAGAGTCTTTAGTCTCCCTGGGCCTATGGTGAGATGTTTCTAGTTCTTTCAATGACCTGGTGCAGTCATTTGAGCATCCTGGCCTTTGCAGGAGTCTCACTTCCAACTCCTGTCCTCTCTTTGGTTCAGTAGCTCATTTCCTATCTCGCGTGCTAAGTCCTGTTTTGAGTTCTTATCTCTCTCTTTACCCTGTGCCCAATTCTAGCTTTCAGTGACTTTTTCATTTCTAGTACTTGGAAATTTATCTTTCTTTCTTGTGAGTTTAACTCTATGCTAGAATTTGTTTTTGTTACAGTTGAGCCAGAGTTCCTAGGTAGTTAGAGCAGAAAGGGTTGGTATAAGTGTACTCTGTGATTGGTATGCTAGATGTCTGTTACCTGGGAAGTACATAACATTTATACCTTTGAACACATCACTGTGTTTTTTGGAAATAGAGAAATATATATGGTCAAATTTCAGCTACCAAATAGTAACTTTGGGTTTTGGGTTTGCTAATATTCAAATTTTATATTCTAATGGAAAAAAATCTGTGTCTCTCTCTATAAGTATATGTGCTATTTGTCTGCATATATGTGGTTTTCATGATTAGATTTTAAGCTAACTAATGTGTTGTGATTTCAGCCCGGCACCTTTTTTGCTCCCTGATGGACTGGTTCGCTTGGTTAATAAACAGATAAACTGGCATTTGGTACTTGCAAGGTAAGGAAGTGTGAAATTCATATGTTTTTCTATCTGGATTAGCTTTTACATTTCATTATGGACGTTAATTTTGGAATGCTTGTGGCTTTCAGTCTTAATTTTTATTGTGTGTAAATTTCTTTGTTGCAAATATTTAGTATTGTTTAAACTTTTTTTTTTTTAGAGAGAGAGGGAAAGAGAGAGAGGGAGAGAGAGAGGGAGAGAGGGAGGGAGGGAGGGAGAGACGGAGAGAGAGAGGGAGAGAGGGAGGGAGGGAGAGAGGAAGAGGGAGAGAGGGAGAGAGAGAGGGAGAGAGGGAGGGAGGGAGAGAGGGAGGGAGGGAGAGAGAGAAAGAGGGAGGGAGGTAAAGAGAAGGAGAGGGAGAGAGAGTGGGAGGGAGCGAGGGGGAGAGAGGGAGAGAGATGGGGAGAGTGGGGGAGAGAGAGCTTAAACATGTTAATTCATGCTGTATTAAATCATTTTGTATGCTTTTGTACCTGTATCCTCATCTAATTGTAAGGTCAAAAGATGGATAATTAAAGCATGTGAACAAATTTAAAAATGATTTTTAACTTATTAAATAATTCCATCTGTGCTGAAAACTGCTATAGATATTCATAATAGATTTTCTTCCCCCTCTTTCTTCTCCATAAAAGCAATGGAAAGCTTTTGGCTGCTGTTCAAGATCAGTGTGTGGAAATCAGGTAATTGTTAATATTATTCATATTCAAGATTTCCTTTGAGAAATATTTGTTACTCTATAAATGGAAACTAAGATTTTTATAGGGGATATATTTAAAAGGATTTTATTATTAACTCACTTAATTTTGTGAGTGTCAAACACCAACTTACGCCAGTTAAAAAATTAAGGATGCTTTCTCAGAGTTATATGCTTATCTTTCTCCTTCCCCAGATCATTCCGTTGCCTCTTAAGAAGTTTTACTTTCTCAGTAAATGAGGCCTATTCTCCAGAACTCTGGAAATCACTGTTGTGTGACTATTTACTGCTATATTAGCTAAACAGAAACTCAGGAAGGTGTAAAAGAGTAGGGATGGTTCAGCACTTTGGGAGGCCGAGGCGGGCAGATCACAAGGTCAAGAGATTGAGACCATCCTGGCCAACATGGTGAAACCCCGTCTCTACTGAAAATACAAAAATTAGCTGGGCATGGTGGCGCACACCTGTAATCCCAGCTATTCGGGAGGCTGAGGCAGGAGAACTGCTTGAACCTGGGAGGCAGTGAGCTGAGAACTAGTTGCAGTGAGCCGAGATTGTGCCACTGCACTCCAGCCTGGCGACAGAGTGAGACTCTGTCCCAAAAAAAAAAAAAAAATAGGTATGCTTTTTCTCTGTTGGTACAAAACTGTAGATTGAATATGGGTGTGCAAGTGACCAAGGTTATGTATTACTTGAGACCAATTATGCTGTCTGTCCTCTTGAGACATTCAGTGGTATTATATACACATCTAAAAGACATCTCTAAGCTGGACTTTTCAGGTGTTTTATTTTTAAACAGTATATCAGTTATGAAAGAAATAGCAACAATAGCAACTGAGAAAAATGAGTTCATTCTTTGGGAAATGTTATTAGGAAAATCATATGGAAGAGGAATATATTTACTGTTCATTAAGTGGAAGTGGACCATTACAAAGGTCTTCATTATCGTCATCTTCACATGGAGTGGGCTGAGGAGGAGGAGGAGGAAGAGAAGGTGGTCTTGCCATCTCAGAGTGGTAGAGGTAGAAGAAAATCCACATAGACATGGACCTGCATAGTTGAAACCTGTGTTGTTCAAGGGTCGACTATAGTAATTCCATAATATTTCATTGGGTGCACATAGCAAAGTTTAATCTCTTTATACTGGGTATTATTTTCCTCCTTTATAAATGAGACCATACCAGTTTTTTTGATATCTGTATGTATCTGTAATTATTTCCTGGGGATAACTTTATAGAAATAGAATTGTTAGGTCAAATGCTACAGACATGAAGGTTTTGGATAATTGTTATTAAATTATTTTCTAGAAGGTTTACCAGTTTTCATTTTTAAACATGTTTTATAATAATTATTCTACTTGGTATATATTTCAGGATCACAGATTTAAAATAGGTTGTTGATTTAAATATGGTGACCTATTAAGGCTGTTTGATTTCTCAAAATAAGACTTTTTCCCCTAAGTGATCAAACTTTGTAATATGATACAGACCAGTGGTTCTTAATTAGTAATGATGTATCCAGCAAAAAAATATTTTTGCTTGGGCCCCATCCCACATTTCTTGATTCAGAACCTTTGGGGATGGGGACCAGACATCTCTATTGTATGAAAAGAGCACGGTAAATTCACTTAGGCTGTGTCACTATATTCCATATATATGTCTCCATAACGATGTAGCTCCGTATCTGATGCAATAAGGTTGGAAGAAAATATTGTCACTGACAAAAGGGTCATAATTGAGCCACAAAACCATGTCTGAGAGGAGATATGATTGAGCATTGTATATAGAGGCTGTCTAGTCCACAGTATCTGGTATTTTATGGTTCTATACAGTGTTACGATAAAACTTTTGCCTTGATTTTGCATGTTTTACAGGTCTGCAAAAGATGATTTTACATCCATTATTGGGAAATGTCAAGGTAAGGGTTTCCAAAATATTTAAAGAATGAAAATTTCAAATGCGCAATGGTTTCCAATGTTTCTTAAAAGTTAGAATAGATATTAAATATTTATTAAGGATTATCATGACTATTAAAATAATTTTTAAAAACTGCTTTTTTTTTTTTACTGTCTTAAATATTTTGCTTTAAAATGGTTCATTTTAGTGAGATTTGGAAACTGGGTTCTAAAAAATTCTAAGCCAGTTATGGGATGAAGTATTTTTAACTGTAGCCTTTTATTTTGGATTAAATGCAGAAATAAATAGGTATAAGTCAAGAGTTAGATACAGACTAGTAAAAAGTCTAGGATTTGGCCATTTTTTAAATATACTCAGCAAAAATTTACTGACTGTAATTTACGTGTATGTGCTGTTTTGCTGGTTGCTTGAGAAATGATTGTGAGCAAAAAGACCTGCTCCTTTATCTCATGAAGCATATAGATGCTCAAATATATAATTATAAACTTTGACAAATCTAATTAAGGAAAAATTAAATCCCATGAGATTTCTTAATCGGGGGTGTCAGATGAGGTGGCTGAGAAAGAAAAATGACTTTTGGAAAGCAACTTTAAGAATGAGTAGTCTGGACGCAGTGGCTCTCACCTGTAATCCCAGCACTTCGGGAGGCCGAGGTGGGCGGATCACTTGAGGTCAGGAGTTTGAGACAAGCCTGGCCAACATGGTGAAACCCTGTCTCTACTAAAAATACAAAAATTACCCAGGCATGATGACCCATGCCTGTAATTCCAGCTACTTGGGAGGCCGAGGCAGGAGAATCACTTGAACCTGGGAGATGGAGTTTGCAGTGAGCCGAGATTGAGCCACTGGACTCCAGCATGGACAACAGAGTGAGACTCCGTCTCAAAAAAAAAAAAAAGAAAAGACAGAAAGAAGGAACCTTACGGGAGAAAAAAAGGGTGGTATTAGGTAAATGCATCTATTACCTATGTTTTATTTACAGGACCTACAGTTCCATCTGTCTGATCTTGTGTTAGTTTAACAGTGTAATTGTTGTAGGAAGTATAATAATGGTAAACATGGTCATTGTGTTGATGACAAACATTTATAGTGTTCTTACTGTGTGCCTGGCACTGTATTTAGGGCTTTACATGATTTTCTTGTGTAATGGAAATAAAGCAGTATACATATTTTATCTTAAAACAGTATTAGGATAAAGTATATATTTGACATCAATAGAGAGCAAGGAGGTGGGAGGCACTGGTAGTTTTCAGAGCTACAATGTGGTAATACAGAAGATTCCCCCACTCCCTCATGGAAATGCTGTTCTGTTTTTATTTTTATTTTTTGAGATAGGGCCTCACTCTGTTGCCAGGCCGGAGTGCAGTGGTGTGATCATGGTTTACTGCAGCCTGACCTCATGGGCTCAAGTGATCTTCCTGCCTCAGCCTCCTGAGTAGCTGGGACCACAGGCATGTACCAGCATGCCTGGCTAACTTTTTATTATTTTAAAATTTTTTGTAGAGACGAGGGTCTTGCCTTGTTGCCCAGGCTAGCCTCAAACTCCTGGGCTCAAGCAGTTCTCCTGCCTCAGCCTCCCAAAGTGCTGGGATTATAGGTGTGAGCCACTGTGCCCAGCCTTTGAGAGAGAGGTAACAGATAATGACTGTACTTGTACTTAAGTGCCATGATGGAGAAGAATCACCTTTAACTTAATTTTACCAAGCCCTGGGAGCCTGTTTATTTATTTATATAGTAATTTTATTTATTTATTTATTTTTTTGAGACAGGGTCTCAGTCTTTCGCTCAGGCTGGAGTTCAGTGGCATGATCATGGCTCACTGCAGACTCAACCTCCTGGGCTCAGGTGATCCTCCCATCTACGTTTCCCAGGTGGCTGGGGCTACAGGTGCGTGTCACAATGCCCAGCTAATTTTTTTGTGTTTTTTATAGATACAGGGGTTTGCCACGTTGCCCAGCCTGGTGCACTCATGGGCTCAAGTGATCCTCCCACCTTGGCCTCCCAAAGTGCTGACATTACAGGCGTGAGCCACTGTGCTCAGCCTGTTTAAATAGCTCTTTTATTCAACTTGTGTACTTCCACCATCACAGCCTTAGTTCAGGCTCTTAACATTTTTTACTTGGTTTCTTACAACAGTCTGCTGACAAAGTTTTCTTCTGTATGCCCTCTAGTAATCCACACTTTATACTCCTTGGCAAATTGATCATTAAAAAAACACTATTCTAGCAGGTAACCCTTCACATCTGACTTAACTGCTTTCTAGATTTCTAGTAACCTCGGGCAAGTTACCTCTCTGAGCCCCAGTTTCATTATCTGTAAAATGGGCATAATTTTATAAATTGAGTTGTGGAAAGATTATATGAATTAATGTATGTAAAACTCTCGGCATAGTGTCTGACACATCATGAATACTTAGGAGATGTTAAGCTATTGTTATAATTACTGTTACTATAATTCTACCTGAAATCTCTCAGTTGTTTGCTATTGACTGGAATACAGTTCATTTTTTCTAATTTACGATAAAAGACTTTTCGCAATCAGCCTGTCTATCCCGTGAGAGTCCCCTGCCATATGTCTTATGTTCTAGTACAAAACAGTGTGCAATTTTCTAACCCCATTGTGTTCTTCATGCCTTCACGTACAGATGGTTCCTTTTCTCGGAAGCTCCTACCTTTATATTGAATTAATTAGTCTTGTATATTTTAGATCAAGCATCGGCTCTCCTCCCTGTGTTCGCTCCCACCATTTGTACATCTTCATGTTTCCCATCTAGTTGCTTGTGCCTATATCACAGCACGCACTTAGCCTGCTTTCCTTTTTTATTGATTTAATTTATATATATTTTTTGAGATGAAGTCTTGCTCTGTTGCGCAGTCTGGAGTGCAGTGGTGCGATCTCAGCTCACTGCAACCTCTGCCTCCCAGGTTCATGTGATTCTCCTGCCTCAGCCTCCTGAAGTAGCTGGGATTACAGGTGCGTGCCGTCACACCCGGCATTTTTTTGTATTTTTGATAGAGATGGGGTTTCACTATGTTGGCCAGGCTGGTCTTGAACTCCTGACCTCAGGTGATCCACCTGCCTCAGCCTCCCAAAGTGCTGGGATTACAGGCATGAGCCACTGTGCCTTGCCTGATTTCTTTTTTAATTGTTGATTTGCTTGTCGGATTCCCAATTAGATTGTAAATTATTTGATGGCAGGGGTCATATCTCACCCAATATAACTTTTTTTTTCGTGCTTAGCACGGTGCCTGACACATCGTAGGCACACAATTTTTGACCGTATCAAGTGGGTAATGGCGCTTGGGAACTATTCAAATGATTTTTATGGATGAACGAATATACCAACAAAGTATGTTTGCCTGTTTCTTATTTAACTTTAGAAATTCACAAAAGTGTACATGTATTCATTATATATAATACTGTCTATATTATACATATTATAGAGATCCATGTATAAATTTGTGGAAAACTGTCATGGCATTAATATTTTTTATTCCTTATGTATACATGTATACACATAGCATGAATAGAGCAATAAGGGTGGATAAGAAGACCTGTTTGCCTAATCCTTTTGGGGAGGTAGTGTTTAAGTATGAATATCTAAAGCTTGGGGCTCTAGCCCTTTTTGAATATACCTTCTGTAGTTTCCTCACCAGTGCTTATTAGAGTAGACCAGGCCTTGCTTAAATAACATGTAAAGGTCAAGAAGTTGCCAGAAGAATAATTTGGTGGGTATTCAATTGCCTTTTTCCCAGTGCAGCCCTTTCACTGGGTGAGAGCTTGGGGGGCCTAAGATAGGTTTCTGAGGAGCGTGCTTAGAGTGTTGGAGTGATTCAGATATACGGGGTTCTTTTGAGCTTTGGCGTTAGATACCTGCTCCTAGCCAGTAGGTAAATCGAGAAATCTACAAATTAACATGAACATGGGAAGCTTCACCCTTCTGTATTTTATACAAATTATAATATTTGTCAGAGTTTTTAGTGTGTACGGTTAATGTGGCAGCAAGGATAAGAAAATAATGCTTTGAGAGCTAATGTTTTATTTTGTTGGCTTCTGTGTGTGTGAATTTATGACCTTAATACTGCATTAATGGCTTCTTTCCATTTCACATAATGTGAGGTAATGATCATTTGCTTGTTATCTGACTCATCTTTATGGGAATAACTCCCATATGCCAAATGATATTTCATGTGTGTGCCTGCAGAAAAGGAGCCAGATTGTTGTTAATGCATTTTTGAAACTACATATTGCAGAGTCTACAAACTGAAATAGGAGCTATTTGGTTCTACTCTGATATTTTTCAATTATTGTTTTATAAAATACATGCCATTCGAGAATGTTTTAAATGTGGATTGTAACTTGTTTTGGCTCTGTTAGGCCATAAATAGGAATTCAGTTTTCTCTTTCTACCTGAATAATGACCTAAAATAGCACACGAAATTAGAGTTTTTAAAAAGAGTTGTACTATGTTAGTCAACAGATTTTTTCATAGTTTTGATTTGGGGATACCATAAATGTGAGTTTCCTAACTGTACGCAACAGCTTGCCTACTATAGGTATGGTAAGGTCCCATCAGCCTTCCCGTGGCTGGGTGGGCACTCTGACAGCTTGAACTTCTCCTGGTTGCCTCTGGCTTCCAGCAGCCTCATCAGTTTACTGTTAGATGCCATACAAATATGATTTTCTCTGTGTGTTGACATGAAAAAGGTTGGGAAGGATAGACTATTTGAAACACCCAGACTTGGTTTTTTTGTTTTGTTTTCAGACGGAGTCTGGCTCTGTCACTGAGGCTGGAGTGCAGTGGCACCATCTAGGCTCACTGCAACCTCCACCTCCCGAGTTCAAGTGATTCTCCTGCCTCAGACTCCAAGTAGCTGGGATTATAGGCACCTGCCACCATGCCCAGCTAATTTTTGTGTTTTTAGTAGAGTCGGGGTTTCACCATTTTGGTCAGGCTGGTCTCGAAATCCTGACATCAAATGATCCACCTGCCTCGGTCTCCCAAAGTGCTGGGCTTACAGGCGTGAGCCACCATGCCCGACTGAAACACCCAGACTTTGAAATGAAGCATTTTGTTCCAGGATTGTGATTCAGGATCCTCAGATTATATGATAACCATTTGCCCTTTTTTGGGAAGTTTAGATGAAGTAATTTTTTCCTATTGAAAACATAATACACATTCTTCGTAGAAACTTTAGAAACTAAAAGTGAGAAAAAAGAAAAGAAAAATAAGCTCACCACCAAGAGATAAATACTATCAACATTTTATTTATTGTTTCAGACATTTTCCTGTACCTGTTACTGTAGATATGTTCTATGAAAATAAGTGTTTTGTAATCTGATTTCTTCACTTAAAGATAGGTTGTTAAAAAAGAGTAATTTTTAGGTTGAAGTTTAAGAAGCACTTTCCAGAGTATCTTTTTTGATCATTTCTACTGAATAGCGTCTTAGGTGTTAGGACATAGGTCTCCCAGCTATCCAGACAGTCCAGGAAATGCTTATAAACTTGATCTCTGAGCAGCAAGCAACTAGATATTGTATTTGATTCCACCAGCAAGGGAAAATCATCATCAGGCATTTATGCAGATAATTGTGTAAAACATAGCAGATTATTGCATCTGCGTTCATGAAGGATATTGGTATTTAGATTGCTCTTTTGTAACGTCTTCCTGGTTTGGTATTGGAGTAGTGCTGGTTTGAAAAGGGTTGGCAAGTGTTCCCTCCTTTTTTATTTTCTGAAACAATTTGTGTAGAATTGAATTATTTCTTCCTTAAATGTTTGATGGAATTCACCAGTGAAACTTGGAGTTTTCTTGTAAGCAGTCTTTTAATTAACCAATTTTAAATCTTGAGTTTAGTTAAAATAATAGTAATTAATAAGGCTTTTTAAAATTTTGGTTTCCTTTTATTTCAGTTTTTGTAGAATTTTTCCCTAAATTGTAGAAATTATTGGCTTAATGTTTATAATATTCCCTATTACCCTTCTGTCTGTAGGATCTGTACTGACGTCCCCTGTTTCGGTTTTGAGATTTGTACTTGGTATTTTTCCCTTTTCTCTTAAATCAGTCAGGCCAGAGTTTTGTCCATTTGTTAATATTCTTCAAGAAAAAATTTTGGGTTTTATGGATTTCTTTTTTTGCTTACCTTGATTTTTGCCCTTATTACTTCCTTTCTTCTGCATACAGGATTTAATTTGCTCTCATTGTTATAGATGGAAGGTGGAAATTTAGATTACTGAATTTAAACTTTTTTCATATATAAATTAAGCCTATTCTAATATAAGCATCTTTTTGTTAATTACGTCTAATTTAATTCTTTTGTTGCCAGAGAACATAAACAACATGATTTTAACCTTTTTCATTTATTGAGGCTTGATTTATGGCCTAGCATATATTCTGTCTTCATGAATGTTTCACATTTAAAAGAATTTGGTTCTTGGGTATAGCGCGGGTATTGGATATATTTTTTTTTTTGCCAGCCAGAGTCTTGCTCTATCACCTAGGCTGGAGTGCAGTGACACGATCTTGGCTCACTGCAACCTCCACCTCCTGGGTTCAAGCAGTTCTCATGCCTCAGCCTCCTAAGCAGCTGGGATCACAGGCATGCACCACAATACCCAGCTAAGTTTTGTATTTTTTAGTAGAGATAGGATTTCACCATTTCGGACAGGATGGTCTCGAACTGCTGACCTCGTTATCCGTCCGCCTTGGCCTCTCAAAGTGCTGGGATTACAGGCATGAGCCCTGAGCCTGGCTCTTTCAGCTCTTTAAAGATGTCATTGTTTTGTTTTTGACAAGAAATTGGGAGTCATTGCTATTGTTTTCTTGGATAGAAGGTGTGTTTCTTTCTTCTGTCTACTTTAAAATTTTCTCTTTATTATTGTTTGTCAGACATTGATTATCATGTGCCTTGATAGCTTTTGAGTTTATCCTGCTTTAAGTTCATTAAGCTTCTAGATAAGCAGTTTTGTAGATTTCTTCAAATTTGCAAAGTTTATGCCTATTGTTTTTATCCAATTGATTTTAAATTTGTTGTGGCATCTTTTCCCATAGAGAATTCCCTCCCTCCCTTCTTCCCTTCCTCCCTTCCCTCCTTCCCTCTTTCCCGCCTTCCTTCCTTCCTCCCTCCCTCCCTCCACCATTTGTCACTTTTTTTCTTTATAAAGTCAGAGTTTCTTATATTTAGGCCTTTCTTATTGTAGAATTGTTAAGGTTTTTCTCTTGTGTTCTTCTGGCGACACTATTAACATTTACATATTTGGCTTCTCTGATGTCTTTCCACTCCCACTAGTTTGCCCTTGCTCACTGGTTCTTGACTTGACTTGGAAGTAAAGAATGTATATATATGAGAGATTGTTCATTGAATTCACTATGAAAATGAGGAAACTGAGACCATACCCAGGGTCATACCCAGGTGTCTTGTGGTAGCACTGAGACAAGAACCCAGTGTTTATTATTTTTAAATCCTTGCTCATTTCCATTGCTAGTTTGGGTAAATGGGCACTGGATTGAAGTCTGCTCCTTGAGAATTTGGGTGTTTGTTATGTCCCACCAGAGTACTAGGCACTGGTCATAAACATTATGAACAAAATAGACACAGCTCCTGACATTTTGGAATTTATAGATTAACAAATAAGGCAGACAATAAAATGTCTGACAAATGATATGATTTGGCTCTGTGTCCCCACCCAAATCTCATCTTGATTTGTACTCCCATAACTCCCACGTGTTGCGGGAGGGACCCAGTAGGAGATGATTGAATCATGGGTGGCAGTTTCACCCATATTGTTCTTGTGATAGTGAATAAGTCTCACGAGATCTGATGGTTTTATCGGGGGTTTCTGCTTTTGCATCTTCCTCATTCTCTTTGCCTGCTGCCATCCATGCAAGATGGGTCTTGCTCCTCCTTGCCTTCCACCATGATTGTGAGGCTTCCCTAGCCACATGGAACTGTAAATTCAATTAAACCTCTTTCTTTTGTAAATTGCCCAGTCTCAGATATGTCTTATCAACAGCATGAAAATGGACTGATATAACAAACAAATGTATGATTATTTGGTGTAAGAGCTGTGAAGGACATGAAATCATTGGACTGGTGGAAAATAATGGGGCTCAGAGGCTACTTAGGGTGGTCACAGAATAGCCTTCTAAGGAAGTGCTATTTAAAGTGAAACTTGAAAGATGAAAAAAAGCCAGTGGAGTGTTAGGGAAAGAATGTTCCAGGCAGAGAAAATAGCATCCACAAAAGCTGTGAGATGGGAAAGAGCTTGGCAACTGGGCAGATTTGAGGAGCTACAGCTGATGAAAATATGAGTTGGGGGGTATAGACTTGATTTCACCATGCACGTGTCAGTTGTCAATTTGCTGGTTAACTTTTACCATCAGTGTTTCTTGCATACTTTTCAGACAACTTCATTTGACTCTTGCTTTGTAAAAATCTGTACTGTTCATTCCTTTCCCAAGCCACACGAGCAACTGGAAAAATCCAGTGATAAAGTCTTTATTTTCACATTGTTATGTGAAATCTTATCTTGTAATGAAAAAATATTTTTATCTAGGTCAAAACACCTGCTGAGTTTTCTGGAGTTACTGGTTGTAACTAGCATATAAAAGCAAATCCCTTGCAGATGCAATGCAGTGCATAGAATCTGTTTATCTTATCAAAATGAAATAAGAGGAAAAATCTGTTATCACATGGTAGTGTTTCCTTAGCACATAAATATTTTCAGGGGAAAATTGTCATCTTGCTGGTTTTTATGTAGCATCTGTGCATATGTCAATTTTTTATTCTTTTGTTATTTTGCACCTGTGCCTGCTTTGAAGTTTGATTTTTTATTTTAGCAGTCTAAAGACAGGGAATTGATTTTTTAGAAAAAATTATTCCCACTTACAAAAATGGCTGTTCCAGAATGTATGCAGTATCTTGTTAGGCTTTAATAAAATTAATTAGACTTATCCATGCTGAATGACCTCTCCGGGATTTTTTTGTATACTTTTAACCTATTGATAAATAATCAAAATGAAGAAAATCGTTGATGTCTGGTGTACTTTCCTCATATATTCCCTAGAATATATATTACAAAGTTAAGGGAAGTCTGAACTCTACACATTATTTCTTTTAGGTAGATAGATGACTTCCGTTATAGAATTCACATTTCATTGGTAGTCCTGGAGGGATGGTGAGCTCTTACCATTACCTTGCCCTGTTAATAGAGATTTTTTTTTCTGAGAGACATAGGTGTCACTCGTTAGTGAAACATTAATCACTTTGTATTCCAGGTCCTGGGAATAGAATGTTGAATAAGACATTGTTTCTGATTTCAGTGAGCTCAGAGACTTGTGGGGCAAATAGGTAAACAACAATATGATGTGATAAATGCTATGAAAGAGGTATGTACAGAATATTTGGTGGCACAGAGCAGCCAGTTTTCAAGGGTGTCAAGGAAGGAGGAGGTAACAAACTAGACCTGGAAGGATGAGTAAGATTGGAGATGAACAGTCTAGGTAGAGCAGCAATATGTATAAAAGGCACGTATGGGCGGGGTGCGGTGGCTCACGCCTGTAATTCCAGCACTTTGGGAGGCTGAGGCGGGCGGATTACTTGAGGTCAGGAGTTCAAGACCAGCCTGGCCAACATGGTGAAATCCCGTCTCTACTAAAAATACAAAAAAATTAGCCAGGCTTAGTGGCACACGCCTGTACTCCAAGCTACTCAGGAGGCTGAGGCAGGAGAATTGCTTGAGCCCAGGAGATGGAGGTTGCAGTGAGCCCAGATCGCGCCACTGTACTCCAGTCTGGGTGACAGAGTGAGACTCTATCTCAAAAAAAAAAAAAAAAAAAAGGCATATATTTGCTCATTTGCCAGGTTGTCGTGGTATGAGCGGGTTATAAGGTATATGACAGAGGAAGTGGTAGAAGGCAAAACTGGAAAGCTACAATGGGGCCTTTTGGGAAGGGCCTTTCATATATATTGAGGCATTTGGACTTGATTCTGTTGGAAATGGAGAACCTTCAGGACTTTTAAAGTGGCAGAAGAATGTGATCTGTTTATCTTGTTATTTTAGAAAGATATCGTCTGATAGTATGGAGGAAGGAATAGAAGGGAAGAGACAGATGGCAGAAGACCTGTTAGTAGGCCAAGCAGGAGATGGTGAGACCTGAGCTGGGATAGTGGCAGAGGCATCAAAAGAAGGCCATACGTTTTTGGAGCATTTTTGAGGCAATTGTAAGGCTCTGGTGGAGAGGCAGTGTGTTGTAATGACACCTGCACTGCATGGAAAGACAGGATGCTGATGTTCTGGGTTTTGTTCTACTCTTGACTCAAGGTGACACCTTGAGTCTCCTACTCATTTTGAATTCTTGTTGGGAAAGGAAGAACACTTGTCTATCTACCTAACTCCTCAGTTCTGAGATTCCAATAAGACGAAACCGAAGCAAACAAAACAATAAAAAGCCTCAAACAAATCTAACGTAGAGTTTCACATCCTCTTTTTCTTCTTTTGCAGCTGATAGCCTTTCTCTCTATTTTACTGAAAATTTAGAACAGAAAAAAATTCAGTTGCTGAGTTATTAGAATTATTAAGTTGTTGATTATCAAAATCTTGAAATTGTGTGATTGACTCATGAGTTCTTGATTTACCTGCCTCTTTCTATGTATGTATGTATATGTGTGTGAGTGTGTGTGTGTGTATATATATATATATTTCCCCCCTTTCTAATATAATGTTAGCATAGTCCCAATTTGTATCTTGGCATCTATATTTGATGTATTTAAAAGATCAAGTTGCAATTTTTATTTTTTGCTTTTAGAGGAGTGGAACTCATTGGATTAGAATTATTGTCTACCCATTCTGTATGCTTTAGATCTCTCTGAGTATTACAGATATTTTGAGGTGTATTATTCCTGGGCCTTTACCAGACCAGGGGATGCTCAGCATTCATCAGACCACGCATCAGTAGACTTTGCTTCTAAAATAAATAGGGCATAGTTGCAGTGGTTTGTATTTCCCACTCTTACTTGAAGTGTGTTTCTGGAAACTGCTCTTTTTTATTGAGGGAAGCATTATTAGAGATCCTTAGGAGATGACATAATTATTATACTTGAATACTTACTTTAGTTGCAGTTACTAAAAGCACTAACTATCTTTGTAATATATTGTTAAAAGCACCTCTTGTTTTCTTTTGTTCTAGTTCCGAAAGACCCGAAACCCCAGTGGAGACGGGTAGCATGGAGTTACGATTGTACCCTACTGGCCTATGCCGAAAGCACAGGAACTGTGAGGGTGTTTGATCTCATGGGAAGTGAACTCTTTGTCATTTCCCCGGTATGTACATAGCTTAAATTGAAAACATAGTTTTTTCAGTGTCATGTATGTATAGGTACTTGAATAAAAGAGTGTGAAGGGGGGGATAATACAAATATAAATCAGAATAATAAGCTGTGGACTTAAGACGCCCAGAATCTAGTTAGAAATCTGTATGCATGCAATATTTATTCCTTGTATTTTGTAATACACTATCCAGATGTAAACCACGTGGTAGTAAGTAAACACTAAATATAGGTACAGAAAGTTGTGATAAAGCTCTAGTGACAGAAAGAAGTCAGTGGTCTGTCACAACAGGAACAACTTCAAGAGGAGTTGGAATTTGTTACCCTACAGGAAATAGAAATTGAAAAGGCGAGTAGAGAAAAACAAATGGTAGTAGTAATTTGTATTTGTATACTATTTTATTCTTTATTAATGCCTTTGATATATATTATGATTTTATATTCACAACAGCCCTTTGAGTAGGTTGGGCAGATGTTCTCATTTTGTCTAGAAAACTAAGATTGAGTGGGAACAAAATGACTTTTGTATGACAATTCCGTGAATAATGTCTCTTCTAGGAATATAGTGCTTTTTAGTTTGTATCCTCCGTCATCAACTGAACGAGATACAAGGTCAGATAGAACAGTGGTTCTCACTCTGGCTGTATCTTAGAATCACCTGGGGAGCTTTATAAGGAAAAGAAAAAAACAAATTACCAGATTGCCCAGGCGCTACTCACAGAGATTCTGATTCATTTGATCTTTGTGGGGCCTGGGTATCAATATTGTTTATAAGCTTTTAGCTGATTCTAGTGAGAAGCTAGGGTTGAAAACCAATGATATAGATAATGATTTTTTTTTCAGAAATAATGAGCGGAGAAACTAAAAACGTGTGTTGTGCTCATACTCTGGGAATCTTAGCCAAACTAAGGAGTCTGGATTCTTATTTTCTAGACTATTTCTGGCTAAAAGAAATACAATATGAGCTGTATGTGTGCTCAAATGTAATTTTATATTTGATCACGTATACAATAACTACAGGTGAAGTTTATTTAATAGTAACTACAATGAGAAGCTAAAATAAGAAACAGGTGAAATTTATTTAATACTGTATTTTATATCACCCAATATATCCAAAATATTATTTCAACATGTAATCAATATAAAACATTATTAATGTGATAGTTTATGCTCTTTCTTTGATTTTAAATCTTTGAAATTTGATGTGTATTTTTATATTTATGACATATCTCAATTTGGACTAGCCATGTATCAAGTGTTGACTGTGTGGTTCTAGACAATGAGGAACCATTCAGGGGTGATTGGGAGGAAAAACTTTTTCTCTGCCTGCTTAAATTTAGCAGCTAGGGGCCTGCAAATTAAACTGACAAAAGACAGATTAACAGGAGAAAAGTTGTACAGTTTTTATTGATGTTAATATTTTTACATGTACAGGGAGCTTCTCAGAAAAGACGTGAAAGCTCAAAGAAGTGGTTAGACTCAGGCTTATATACCATTTTTTCTTTTTTTAAAGATAGAGTCTTGCTGTTGCCCAGGCTGGAGCACAGTGGTGTAATGATAATGATCATAGTGCAGCCACACCTGGCTAGTCTTTTAAACTTTTTGTAAAGACAGAATCTTGCTTTGCTGTCCAGGCTGGGTCTTGGACTCCTGACTTGAAGTGGTCCTTCCACCTTGGCCTCTCAATGTGTTGGGATTACAGATGTGAGCCACCCCATCCAGCCTTATATACCATTTTAATAGAGGGATATAAATTGTTGAGATGTGACTAGACAAAGGAAAGGGAATTTTGGCTTTTTGAGGTGGTAAATTGTGGGAAAGTGACTAAGAAATGCATGGGACAAATTAATGGAAGAAAGGGATTTTAATAAGGTCTGTTTACACAGACTCATCTTGGTATGACTTCTGGTTTCCAGGGATGAGTCCATCTCCTCCTCCTGGTACTGAGGAGCACTGTCACAAAGATAAATTTTTGCCTTGTTTTTAGGCAGTTAAGGGGAGGGCAAAGAATTTTTCCTGCATCTGTTGATTCTCAGTTGCCTTCAGCTCAAAATAATCCTTATGCCAAAGTGGCATATTTTGTGTCGGCATATTCGAATCCCCTTCATGGGTGATAAACTTTATTTTGTGTGCTTCCCAAGGTATACAGGCCTTCAAATCTTTAGCAGTTCAGCCTGGTATTTGGTTAATGGAGAAAGGTTAACATTGAGTGAGTATTTTATGTGTAGTTTCCTTTAGGTTGCTGATTAGGCAAATGGAAACTGGAGACTTTTTTACCACAGGCTACTGCTGGCAGTGGAAATTAACATTTGGAAGCTTCTATCTTTAAACAAGCTCTTAGAGTTTTTTGAGGCTGAATGGTGGCATTATCTTTGTTTTTTTCTGCAATTGACATACAATTTGAATAGAAATTTCCTATGTAGGTGAACATCATCTTCAAAGGGGCTGCTGTGGTTTCAGCCTGGGTCTGAGAGGGCTGGTTTAGATATGGGTGTCTAGCTCTAGGCATTCTGACTTGCATGATTCTTGAGTATACAGAGCAATTCTGAAGTTATCTGACATAAAGTGTACCTGAAGCCAGTGTATCAGATATTCTCTAATTATGCATGTGTTAACTTTTATCTAGTTTTTTTTTTTTTTAGTAACTTAATTTCCCCCTCTTCTGTAGGCATCTAGTTTTATAGGTGACTTAAGCTATGCCATTGCTGGGTTGATATTTTTAGAATATAAAGCAAGTGCACAGTGGTCTGCAGAACTCCTGGTCATCAATTACCGAGGAGAACTTAGAAGTTACCTTGTAAGGTAAAAATGTGCTTTGGAAGCCATATTTGAAATAATGTTTATTTCTCTGGTTTAATGTCAGATTTTGGTATTTCTTTTTTTTTGCTTTCTGTCTATTATGAAAAATTGCAAATATAATAGGGAATTTGAAAGAGTGGTGTGGTGAACACCCATTACTTCCACTTGGGTTCTACAATTAGGATTTTACTGTGCTTGCTATATCATATTTCTATTCATATATCCACCCCTCTATCCGGCTATTAATCATTTCGTAGTAAGTTGGACATATCAGTACTCAAATGCTTTAGCATGCATATTATTAGAGTTTAATATTTGCTTGTAGTTTTCTTCCTTTTGAGGTAAAATTTGCATGCAGTGAAATGCATACATCTTGATTATACCAGCTAGTGAGTTATGACAAATGCGTACATTTGTGCAATTCAAACCTCTGTCAAGACACGGAACATTACCATCATGCTAGAAAGTTCCCTCATGCCCCTTCCCAGTAAATCTCTTTCCATACCCACTCCCAGAACAACTAGTGTTTAAAATTTTTTTAAAATCACAGATTAGTTTTGCCTATTCTAATAATTTACGTTAATGGAATAATATACAGTCATCCCTCTGTATCTGTGGGTTCTGCATTTGTAGATTTGATACTGTGGATTGAAAACATTCAAAAATTGTGTCTGTATTGAACATGTACAGACTTTTTCTTGTCATTCTCTGAACAATATAGTATAACTACTATTTACATAGCATTTATATTGTATTGGGTATTATAAGGAATCTAGAGATGATTCAAATTATACAGGAGGATATGTGTGGGTTATATGAAAATACTATGCCATTTTATTTTATTTTTAAATTTTTATTTATTTATTTATTTCTGAGACGGAGTCTTGCTCTGTCACCCAGGCTGGAGTGCAGTTGAGTGATCTTGGCTCACTGCAAGCTCTGCCTCCCGGGTTCATGCCATTCTCCTGCCTCAGCATCCCAAGTAGCTGGGACTGCAGGTGCCTGCCACCAAACCTGGCTAATTTTTTTGTAATTTTAGTAGACACAGGGTTTCATCATGTTAGTCAGGATGATCTCGATCTCCTGACGTTGTGATCTGCCCGCCTTAGCCTCCCAAAGTGCTGGGATAGCAGGCGTGAGCCACTGCGCCTGGCCTACTATGCCATTTTATATCAAGGGCTTAAACACTTACAGATTTTGTTATCCTCTGAGCATCCTGGATCCAGTTCCCCAAGGATGCCTAGGAATGACTGTAGTATGTACTCTTTTATCTAAGTCTTCTTTCATTCATCATATTTTGAGATTCATTCACATTTTTACATACATCACTAGTTTATTTCTTTTTACTGACAATTAGTATTTTATTGTATGAATAGCTCATGATTTTAAAAATCCATTCTTCTATTGATAGAATCCTGTTTCCAGTTCTTGGCCCCTGCAAATAATGCTGTTACAACCATTCTTGTACAAGTCTTTATGGATATACATTTTCATTTCTCTTGGGTCAATATCTTCAAGTGGGATTGCTGGGTCATAGGGGAGACATAGTTTATTTTTATAAAAAACTACACTTTTTACCAAGTGGTTTTATCAATTACCTTCTCATTGTGACGTATCCGAGTTCTGGTTGTTTTATATCCTCAGCAATATTTGGTATTGTCTGTCTTTTAAATTCTAAACATTTTATTGGGTATTTAGTGATATTCATTATGGTTTAATGGTATTTACTTCTTTCATACCTTCTTAAATTTAGTGTTGGAACAAATCAGAGCTACCAAGAAAGTCACTGTTTCAGCTTCAGTAGTCATTATCCTCATGGAATCAACACAGCTATTTACCACCCTGGTCACAGGTAAGTAACCATTTGTTCTCATATTTAGTGGGACATAGAAATGTTGGCATAGATTCAGATAGAAGAAACTATTCTGATTCTTATGTTGACTTCTTAATTTCCTCCTCTTGTGCGTAGTTATCTTTAATATCTATAATACTGTTGTCATCTGATTATTCATGCTTCTCTATCTGGCTCACTGAGCTCTTCTGAGCCAGATGGGGCACTGGGAATATTCAATGAGGAATTTATTCTCCTCTTTTAACCCCCTGGACCTTATTTTTCTCATCTGTAAAATGAGTATGATACATAACTCAAGAGAATTAGTGAGAGAACTAGTGCTGTATATAAAGTGCCCTCACACAGAACGGCCTCAGTAGATGCTACTTCCCTTCTTTCTTTCCTTGCTAGTTACCGCTGCACCGATGTTGCACAGTTCCTTCCAGCAACTGTGTCCCATCATTCACATATGCCACTTTTCTGTGTAGTTGCATCTACATTGAGGCTTACTAGAAACCTTATGGCATTTTCTACTTCCAGTAATTTCTCCCCTTTAATTTCGTTATTTGAGAACAGAAGCCATATATGTTTTATAGGATAGCCAAGCTAAATATTTGGTTTCATAAATGGGAAGAGTATCATATTTTGAATAAGACAAACGTATCTTGAGTTTTTGAATTTTGAGATTTACTCTGTGTTTATTGACAAGTCCTTAACTTGGAATCTCAGTATACTTAAGTCTTTTTCTTTGGAAATGTATGCAGGTTTGTATTCTATTCAGTCATATGTCTGTGTTTAGTTCAGGACTTTATTATTATGAAATTTTTATACTAGAACACACACACACACACACACACACACACACACGCACACACACCCCCCGAAGTCCACCTTGTGCTCTTCCCCGATCCCATCGTCTCCTTTCTAGAGATGATTACTGTCCTGAGTTTTGTGTATATGATTTTCTTGCTTTCTTTATAGTTTTATCACTCATTCATATTTAGTTTTGCTGTTTTGACTTCACGTAAATGGAATCACACAGAAGACATACAAGTCTCACTTCGTGACTTCCTTTTTGGTGCACGTTTTGCTTTAGTTTATTCATTTTTAACTACTATTTAGGACATTTCATTTTACAAATAATTTGCAACATATTTATTCATTCTCCTATAGATGAAAATTTGGTTTGTTTCTGATTTTTTTGTTATAAAGATAGTACTGTGGTAGAAATAATTATGCATTCCTCTGATATATATGTTCAAAAGTTTCTATAGGATATGTAACTAGGAGTGCCAATGCTGGATTGTCAGGTTAGTACATCTTCAACTTTACTAGATAATGTCAAATGTTTTCCAGAGTATTTGTGCCAGTTTACAGTCCCAACAGCAGCTTATGAAAGTGTCTCTCGTTTCACATTCTCGTTAGTACTCTTGATGGTGTGAGACTTTTAAATGTTTGCTGATTTGGTAGGTGTAAAAGAACATGTCACTCTGGTTTTAATTTGTACTTCCCTGGTTACTGATGAAACTGAGTAGCTTTTCATATGTTATCGGCCATTCATGTTTTCTCATCTATGAAATGCTGGTTTTGTTTCTTTTCTTTTGATAGGGGGTTTGTTGTTGACATTTTTATATAATCTAGATATTAATTCTTAGTCTATTATATGCATAATGAGTATTTTTTTTTACCAAGATGTGACTTTTCTTAAAAATTTTTTCTTATATTTACATTTAATTTTTATGAGTTGTATTTGCACATAATTTCAAGTGTTTAGTTTTAAAAACTGACTCCTCCACCCAACTTCTTGCTTTCCAAAGGTAACCACTTTTAGCTATTTTAATTGATTCTTTTTATTGTTTTCATACATTTAAATAAAAAGCTTACATTGTACTTCTTGATTCCAATTTTACACAATGTTTATTTACTTCCCTTTGTGGAAGATGGATATTTAGTTTTCTTACTCTACCACGAGTATGCACAAAGAATTTTCACTTTGTTCTCCTGTTATATGTTAAATCCTGTTATATCATAATTTTATAGTATTTTTTATTTTTATTTTTTGAGATGGAGTCTCACTCTGCTGCCCAGGCTGGAGTGCAGTGGCGCAGTCTCGGCTCACTGCAAGCTCTGCCTCTTGGGTTCATGCCATTGTCCTGCCTCAGCCTCCCGAGTAGCTGGGACTATAGGCGCCTGCCACCACGCCCAGCCAATTTTTTGTATTTTTAGTAGAGACGGGGTTTCACCATGTTAGCCAGGATGGTTTCGATCTCCTGACCTCGTGATCCGCCCACCTCGGCCTCCCAAAGTGCTGGGATTACAGGTGTGAGCCACCGTGCCCGTCCTATAGTATGATTATTATTATGGTTATGTAGATGATACTTACAGGTAAGAAAAGAAGCTTGTATAGTATTTCATGATTTCAATGATTTTCCATATTTCTGATTTCAGTGATTTTCCATTTTTATTTATTCATTTATTCATTCAATAAGCATTTATTGATTTCCTACTCTGTGCCACATACTGTTCCAG